>NW_028126567.1:0-1234556 GCF_965194825.1 Balaenoptera physalus
TGTAAAAATTCCTACAATTCATCATTTCTCCACGGCCTTTTCTTTTCTGTTAAAAGAAAAAGCAAAAAAGGGTTAGTATAATATACCTCTTCCAATTTTCCTTTTGGGAGGTTGCACTCTAGAAATTTTTGGTCGATTTTCGACCTCAGCATTTTTGGAGGGCCGGTGTCATTTACAGACCTGCAGTTGGTGAATATTTAGTGACCTTTTGCAGTGGGTTTAAAGCTGCTGTTGTGGGAAACGGCCACAAGGATGCAGCATTTCTCCATTCCCCAAATCTGGGTACTATGGCAGCAGAGCCGTTCTGGAAGTCGTTTGCCTAGGTTGTAAATTTGAATGGAATGTGCCACGAAAACCCCCATAAGTTTATGTTTCATTACTCCTAGTTCGTTGTTTTAATTTTTTCAATTGGGGTAATGGTTAGAATGTTGCTTGTCCAAGGTGTACACACTCTGGTTCATCTACATATTCTATATACATATTATGTAGAGATCCTCTTCCCGTGTAAATTATTACAGAGTGTTCCGTCAACCTTCCTTGCTATATGGTCGGTCTTTTTGATATATGTATATCATATGTATTTGTATACATATGGTAAGACTAATCTTCATTTATCCATTTCCCCCACCTTTCCTTTTAGATAAGCATAGTTTTTTTTTTTTTTTAATAAGTCTGTGATTGACTTTCTCTGTGGAAATATGTTCATTTGTGTCAGTTATTAGATAACGCCTATAAGTGATATCATAGGATATAGGACTTTTACTTTCCGACTTACCTCATGTTCTGTGATTATCTCTAAGATCATCTATGGTGCCTCAAAGAGCACTGTTTCATTGTTTTCCATGGCTAGTTTTCATTGTGTACATGGACCACTTCTTCTTTATCCTTTCATCTGTTGATGGACATTTTGGTTGCTTCACTGTCTTGTCTATTGTGAATAAGGCCGCAGTGCAGCTTTTGCAGCCCGGGTCTTCTTCATTCTGGTCTTCTCAGGTGAGAGGCCCATTGGTGCACCTGCTGGATTGAATGATACCTCAATTTTTCCTTTTAAACGCAGCTCCTTTCTGTTCTCATTATTAGCGTTTAACCCTTTTACATCTCACCAGCAGCTAGAGGGTACACAGTTCTCTGAAACCTCTTCAGCATTTATTGTTTGTAGACTTTTTGCCAATGGTCAGTCGACTGGTGCGAGTTGAAAACCTTTTGTAGATTAGATTGCATGAGTCTAATACTTCCTGAGGCTGAGCTTTTATCCGTTTTCCTTTCTTTAAAAAGAGAGTGAGTAAAACTTACCTCTTCATAGTATCTTCTTGAAAATTTTGCCTGTTTTGAATTTTTTTTATCCATTCCCTACCTCAGCACAATTTTGAGGGCAGGTGTCCTTTACAGCCCTGAGTCCTTGTGAATGGTAAGTGACCATTAGCTGTGGGTTAAAAGCTGCTCTTGCGGGAATCGGCCACAAGGCGGCAGCATTTCTCCTTTACCAAATCTGGTTACTAGGGCAACAGAGCCTTACTGGAAGTGGTGTTCTAGGTTGTAAATTAGAATGGAATGTGCGAGGAAAAAGCCCTTTAAGTTTATGTCTCATTACTTCTTGTTGGTATTTTTAACTAAATTTTTATTTTTTATCACAGCAAACTTGATTACAATGTTTTGTTTGTTCTCGGTGTGCAAGATGTGGTTCTTTCACACATATACATATATCTATTCTTCTTCGGATCCTTTTCCCATGTAGGTTATGACACAATGTTGAGTAGTCTTCTCTTGGTATTGCGTAGGTCTTTGGTGATTATATATTTCACATGTGTTTGTATCTCTCTGTTAACCTCAATATGGTAAGGTATCCAATCCTCACACCTTTCTATTTGGTGAACCATAAGTTTTTTTAATGAATCTATGATAGTGTTTCTCTGTGGAAATATCTTTGTTTGTATCATTTTTTAGGTAACCCCTATATGTGATATGATAGGATATGTGTCTTTCTCTTTCTCACTTGCTCCAAATTGCGTGATTACTTCTAGACTCATCTATGGTGCTGCAAATGGCCTTGTTTCATTTTTTCACTAGCTCATATTCCATCTGTACAGGTAGCAGTTCTTCTTTGTCCACCCATCTGTCGGTGGACCTTTTGGTTACTTCCATATCTTGGCTATTGTAATACTATGCAATGCAGATTTGCGTGCCTGTGTCCTTCCAATTCTGTCTTCTTAGTTTATAGGTCCAGGAATAGGTCTGCTGGATCATATGGTAGCTCAATGTTGACCTTTTAAAGGCACCTCTGTTCTGTTCTCCTTAGTGGCTCTTTCCAGGTTACGTCCCACTTAAAGTGGAGGGTATGTATTTCTTCCCAGCACCTTCAGCATTTATTCTTTGTAGTTTCTGCTGATGGTTATTCTGAGTGGTGTGAGCTGATACTTCTTTGTGGTTGAATTTGCATGTGTCTCATAATGCGTAGAAATTGAGCTTTAAGACATGTGCTTTTTAATTTTCCAGCTGTGATTAGAGCTTATTTCTTCAAAGAGTTTTCTTAAAGTATGTGTCACCACTTGAAATATTTTGGCCATTATCTCCCTCAAGACATTTTGAGGGCAGGTTTCATTTACAGCCCTGCAGTACTTGTTCGTATGAAGTGACCATTAGCTCAGGCTTTAAACCTGCTTTTGCAGGTATCGGCCAAAGAGCGGCAGCCTTTCTACGTTCCCCTTGCTGGTACTAGGGAAACAGACCTACCGGCCAGTGGTGTACTTCGGTTATAAATTAGAGTGCAATGTGCCCGGATAAACCCACAAATGTTGATGTCTCCTTGCTTTTGTTTGTTTTTAAATTGAGTTTATATTTATTATTAGAGTAATATTCCATTGTGTACGTGGACCACTTCTTCTTGGTGCATTCCTCGGTTGATGGACATTTTCATTGCTTCCAAGTGCTGGCTATGGTAAATCTTGCTGGCGTACAGGTGTGCCAGCCTGTGACTTTTGGATTCTCATTTTTGCAGGTGCTAGGCCAAGCAGTGGTTGTGATTGATTGACTGGTAGCTCAATGTTTCCCTTTCCAAAGCACCTACACTGTGTTTTCATTAGTGGCTCTTTACATGCCCCCCCGTACAACCGAGGGTATGCATTTCTCCACACTCCCTTCACCATTTGTTTTTTGCAGCATTTTTCCTAATGGCCATTCTGACTGCTGTGAGCTGACAGGTTTTTGTAATATGGGTATGCATGTCATTAAAATTTTTAAAATTCGTCATATTCCTATGCTTTTTTCTTTTCTCTTAAAAGAAAAAACCGTGAGTACAATATAGCTCTTGAAATTGTCTTCTTCGAAGGTTGCCCTCTTCTGAATTTTTTGGTCGATTTTTGACCCCAGAAATTTTCTGGAGGGCAGGTGCCATTTACAGAACTGCAAGTTGGTGAAAATTTAGTGACCTTTTGCAGTGGGTTCAAAGCTGCTGTTGTGGGAAACGGCCACAAGGAGGTAGCATTTCTCCATTCCCCAATCTGGGTACTAGGGCAGCAGAGCCTTTCTGGAAGTCATTGTCCTAGGTTGCAAATTAGAATGGAATTTGCCAGGAGAAATCCCCATAAGTTTATGTCTCATTACTTCTTCTTGGTTTTTAAATTTTTTTTAATCTGGGTAAAGTTTAGTATATTGTTTGTCCTAGGTGTACACAATCTGGTTCATTTGTACATTATGTATGTCTATTAATGTACAGATCCTCTTCCCATGTAAAATATTACAGTGTTCCGTCGACCTCCCTTGCTATATGTTCGGTCTTTTTGATACATGTATATAATATGTATGTGTATATGTATAGTAACACTAATTTTCATTTCTCAATTTCCCCCTCCTTTCCTTTCAGATGAGCATAGTTTGTTTTCTAAGCCTGTGAGTGTCTTTCTCTTTGGAAATATGTTCATCTGTGTCAGTTATTAGATAATGCCATAAGTGATAATATAGGATATAGGTGTTTTGCCTTCCGACCTACTTCATGTTTTGTGATTATCTCCAGGCTCATGTACGGTGCCTCAAAGAGCAGTGCTTCAATGTTTTCCATGGTTAATATTCCATTGTGTGCATGGACCACTTCTTCTTGGTGCATTCCTCTGTTGATGGACATTTTCGTTGCTTCCAAGTGTTGCCTATGGTAAATATTGCTGGAGTGCAGGATTGCCAGCCTGTGATTTTTGATTTTCATTTTCTCAGGTGATAGTCCCAGCAGTGGGTATGATTGATTGACTGGTATGGTAGCTCAACGTTTACCTTTTCAAGGCACCTCAATTGTGTTTTCATTAGTGGCTCTTACCATGTCTCCCTTAGAATCGAGGGTATGCATTTCTCCACAATCACGTCAGCATTTATTGTTTGCAGCATTTTTGTTGATGGCCATTCTGACTGGTGTGAGCTGATAGGTTTTTGTAATTTGGGTTTACATGTCTGTAAAAATTCCTACAATTCATCATTTCTCCACGGCCTTTTCTTTTCTGTTAAAAGAAAAAAGCAAAAAAGGGTTAGTATAATATACCTCTTCCAATTTTCCTTTTGGGAGGTTGCACTCTAGAAATTTTTGGTCGATTTTCGACCTCAGCATTTTTTGGAGGGCCGGTGTCATTTACAGACCTGCAGTTGGTGAATATTTAGTGACCTTTTGCAGTGGGTTTAAAGCTGCTGTTGTGGGAAACGGCCACAAGGATGCAGCATTTCTCCATTCCCAAATCTGGGTACTATGGCAGCAGAGCCGTTCTGGAAGTCGTTTGCCTAGGTTGTAAATTTGAATGGAATGTGCCACGAAAACCCCCCATAAGTTTATGTTTCATTACTCCTAGTTCGTTGTTTTAATTTTTTCAATTGGGGTAATGGTTAGAATGTTGCTTGTCCAAGGTGTACACACTCTGGTTCATCTACATATTCTATATACCTATTTATGTAGAGATCCTCTTCCCGTGTAAATTATTACAGAGTGTTCCGTCAACCTTCCTTGCTATATGGTCGGTCTTTTTGATATATGTATATCATATGTATTTGTATACATATGGTAAGACTAATCTTCATTTATCCATTTCCCCCACCTTTCCTTTTAGATAAGCATAGTTTTTTTTTTTTTTAATAAGTCTGTGATTGACTTTCTCTGTGGAAATATGTTCATTTGTGTCAGTTATTAGATAACGCCTATAAGTGATATCATAGGATATAGGACTTTTACTTTCCGACTTACCTCATGTTCTGTGATTATCTCTAAGATCATCTATGGTGCCTCAAAGAGCACTGTTTCATTGTTTTCCATGGCTAGTTTTCATTGTGTACATGGACCACTTCTTCTTTATCCTTTCATCTGTTGATGGACATTTTGGTTGCTTCACTGTCTTGTCTATTGTGAATAAGGCCGCAGTGCAGCTTTTGCAGCCCGGGTCTTCTTCATTCTGGTCTTCTCAGGTGAGAGGCCCATTGGTGCACCTGCTGGATTGAATGATACCTCAATTTTTCCTTTTAAACGCAGCTCCTTTCTGTTCTCATTATTAGCGTTTAACCCTTTTACATCTCACCAGCAGCTAGAGGGTACACAGTTCTCTGAAACCTCTTCAGCATTTATTGTTTGTAGACTTTTTGCCAATGGTCAGTCGACTGGTGCGAGTTGAAAACCTTTTGTAGATTAGATTGCATGAGTCTAATACTTCCTGAGGCTGAGCTTTTATCCGTTTTCCTTTCTTTAAAAAGAGAGTGAGTAAAACTTACCTCTTCATAGTATCTTCTTGAAAATTTTGCCTGTTTTGAATTTTTTTTATCCATTCCCTACCTCAGCACAATTTTGAGGGCAGGTGTCCTTTACAGCCCTGAGTCCTTGTGAATGGTAAGTGACCATTAGCTGTGGGTTAAAAGCTGCTCTTGCGGGAATCGGCCACAAGGCGGCAGCATTTCTCCTTTACCAAATCTGGTTACTAGGGCAACAGAGCCTTACTGGAAGTGGTGTTCTAGGTTGTAAATTAGAATGGAATGTGCGAGGAAAAAGCCCTTTAAGTTTATGTCTCATTACTTCTTGTTGGTATTTTTAACTTAATTTTTATTTTTTATCACAGCAAACTTGATTACAATGTTTTGTTTGTTCTCGGTGTGCAAGATGTGGTTCTTTCACACATATACATATATCTATTCTTCTTCGGATCCTTTTCCCATGTAGGTTATGACACAATGTTGAGTAGTCTTCTCTTGGTATTGCGTAGGTCTTTGGTGATTATATATTTCACATGTGTTTGTATCTCTCTGTTAACCTCAATATGGTAAGGTATCCAATCCTCACACCTTTCTATTTGGTGAACCATAAGTTTTTTTAATGAATCTATGATAGTGTTTCTCTGTGGAAATATCTTTGTTTGTATCATTTTTTAGGTAACCCCTATATGTGATATGATAGGATATGTGTCTTTCTCTTTCTCACTTGCTCCAAATTGCGTGATTACTTCTAGACTCATCTATGGTGCTGCAAATGGCATTGTTTCATTTTTTCACTAGCTCATATTCCATCTGTACAGGTAGCAGTTCTTCTTTGTCCACCCATCTGTCGGTGGACCTTTTGGTTACTTCCATATCTTGGCTATTGTAATACTATGCAATGCAGATTTGCGTGCCTGTGTCCTTCCAATTCTGTCTTCTTAGTTTATAGGTCCAGGAATAGGTCTGCTGGATCATATGGTAGCTCAATGTTGACCTTTTAAAGGCACCTCTGTTCTGTTCTCCTTAGTGGCTCTTTCCAGGTTACGTCCCACTTAAAGTGGAGGGTATGTATTTCTTCCCAGCACCTTCAGCATTTTTTCTTTGTAGTTTCTGCTGATGGTTATTCTGAGTGGTGTGAGCTGATACTTCTTTGTGGTTGAATTTGCATGTGTCTCATAATGCGTAGAAATTGAGCTTTAAGACATGTGCTTTTTAATTTTCCAGCTGTGATTAGAGCTTATTTCTTCAAAGAGTTTTCTTAAAGTATGTGTCACCACTTGAAATATTTTGGCCATTATCTCCCTCAAGACATTTTGAGGGCAGGTTTCATTTACAGCCCTGCAGTACTTGTTCGTATGAAGTGACCATTAGCTCAGGCTTTAAACCTGCTTTTGCAGGTATCGGCCAAAGAGCGGCAGCCTTTCTACGTTCCCCTTGCTGGTACTAGGGAAACAGACCTACCGGCCAGTGGTGTACTTCGGTTATAAATTAGAGTGCAATGTGCCCGGATAAACCCACAAATGTTGATGTCTCCTTGCTTTTGTTTGTTTTTAAATTGAGTTTATATTTATTATTAGAGTAATATTCCATTGTGTACGTGGACCACTTCTTCTTGGTGCATTCCTCGGTTGATGGACATTTTCATTGCTTCCAAGTGCTGGCTATGGTAAATCTTGCTGGCGTACAGGTGTGCCAGCCTGTGACTTTTGGATTCTCATTTTTGCAGGTGCTAGGCCAAGCAGTGGTTGTGATTGATTGACTGGTAGCTCAATGTTTCCCTTTCCAAAGCACCTACACTGTGTTTTCATTAGTGGCTCTTTACATGCCCCCCCGTACAACCGAGGGTATGCATTTCTCCACACTCCCTTCACCATTTGTTTTTTGCAGCATTTTTCCTAATGGCCATTCTGACTGCTGTGAGCTGACAGGTTTTTGTAATATGGGTATGCATGTCATTAAAATTTTTAAAATTCGTCATATTCCTATGCTTTTTTCTTTTCTCTTAAAAGAAAAAACCGTGAGTACAATATAGCTCTTGAAATTGTCTTCTTCGAAGGTTGCCCTCTTCTGAATTTTTTGGTCGATTTTTGACCCCAGAAATTTTCTGGAGGGCAGGTGCCATTTACAGAACTGCAAGTTGGTGAAAATTTAGTGACCTTTTGCAGTGGGTTCAAAGCTGCTGTTGTGGGAAACGGCCACAAGGAGGTAGCATTTCTCCATTCCCCAATCTGGGTACTAGGGCAGCAGAGCCTTTCTGGAAGTCATTGTCCTAGGTTGCAAATTAGAATGGAATTTGCCAGGAGAAATCCCCATAAGTTTATGTCTCATTACTTCTTCTTGGTTTTTAAATTTTTTTTTAATCTGGGTAAAGTTTAGTATATTGTTTGTCCTAGGTGTACACAATCTGGTTCACTTGTACATTATGTATGTCTATTAATGTACAGATCCTCTTCCCATGTAAAATATTACAGTGTTCCATCGACCTCCCTTGCTATATGTTCGGTCTTTTTGATACATGTATATAATATGTATGTGTATATGTATAGTAACACTAATTTTCATTTCTCAATTTCCCCCTCCTTTCCTTTCAGATGAGCATAGTTTGTTTTCTAAGCCTGTGAGTGTCTTTCTCTTTGGAAATATGTTCATCTGTGTCAGTTATTAGATAATGCCATAAGTGATAATATAGGATATAGGTGTTTTGCCTTCCGACCTACTTCATGTTTTGTGATTATCTCCAGGCTCATGTACGGTGCCTCAAAGAGCAGTGCTTCAATGTTTTCCATGGTTAATATTCCATTGTGTGCATGGACCACTTCTTCTTGGTGCATTCCTCTGTTGATGGACATTTTCGTTGCTTCCAAGTGTTGCCTATGGTAAATATTGCTGGAGTGCAGGATTGCCAGCCTGTGATTTTTGATTTTCATTTTCTCAGGTGATAGTCCCAGCAGTGGGTATGATTGATTGACTGGTATGGTAGCTCAACGTTTACCTTTTCAAGGCACCTCAATTGTGTTTTCATTAGTGGCTCTTACCATGTCTCCCTTAGAATCGAGGGTATGCATTTCTCCACAATCACGTCAGCATTTATTGTTTGCAGCATTTTTGTTGATGGCCATTCTGACTGGTGTGAGCTGATAGGTTTTTGTAATTTGGGTTTACATGTCTGTAAAAATTCCTACAACTCATCATTTCTCCACGGCCTTTTCTTTTCTGTTAAAAGAAAAAAGCAAAAAAGGGTTAGTATAATATACCTCTTCCAATTTTCCTTTTGGGAGGTTGCACTCTAGAAATTTTTGGTCGATTTTCGACCTCAGCATTTTTTGGAGGGCCGGTGTCATTTACAGACCTGCAGTTGGTGAATATTTAGTGACCTTTTGCAGTGGGTTTAAAGCTGCTGTTGTGGGAAACGGCCACAAGGATGCAGCATTTCTCCATTCCCAAATCTGGGTACTATGGCAGCAGAGCCGTTCTGGAAGTCGTTTGCCTAGGTTGTAAATTTGAATGGAATGTGCCACGAAAACCCCCCATAAGTTTATGTTTCATTACTCCTAGTTCGTTGTTTTAATTTTTTCAATTGGGGTAATGGTTAGAATGTTGCTTGTCCAAGGTGTACACACTCTGGTTCATCTACATATTCTATATACCTATTTATGTAGAGATCCTCTTCCCGTGTAAATTATTACAGAGTGTTCCGTCAACCTTCCTTGCTATATGGTCGGTCTTTTTGATATATGTATATCATATGTATTTGTATACATATGGTAAGACTAATCTTCATTTATCCATTTCCCCCACCTTTCCTTTTAGATAAGCATAGTTTTTTTTTTTTTAATAAGTCTGTGATTGACTTTCTCTGTGGAAATATGTTCATTTGTGTCAGTTATTAGATAACGCCTATAAGTGATATCATAGGATATAGGACTTTTACTTTCCGACTTACCTCATGTTCTGTGATTATCTCTAAGATCATCTATGGTGCCTCAAAGAGCACTGTTTCATTGTTTTCCATGGCTAGTTTTCATTGTGTACATGGACCACTTCTTCTTTATCCTTTCATCTGTTGATGGACATTTTGGTTGCTTCACTGTCTTGTCTATTGTGAATAAGGCCGCAGTGCAGCTTTTGCAGCCCGGGTCTTCTTCATTCTGGTCTTCTCAGGTGAGAGGCCCATTGGTGCACCTGCTGGATTGAATGATACCTCAATTTTTCCTTTTAAACGCAGCTCCTTTCTGTTCTCATTATTAGCGTTTAACCCTTTTACATCTCACCAGCAGCTAGAGGGTACACAGTTCTCTGAAACCTCTTCAGCATTTATTGTTTGTAGACTTTTTGCCAATGGTCAGTCGACTGGTGCGAGTTGAAAACCTTTTGTAGATTAGATTGCATGAGTCTAATACTTCCTGAGGCTGAGCTTTTATCCGTTTTCCTTTCTTTAAAAAGAGAGTGAGTAAAACTTACCTCTTCATAGTATCTTCTTGAAAATTTTGCCTGTTTTGAATTTTTTTTATCCATTCCCTACCTCAGCACAATTTTGAGGGCAGGTGTCCTTTACAGCCCTGAGTCCTTGTGAATGGTAAGTGACCATTAGCTGTGGGTTAAAAGCTGCTCTTGCGGGAATCGGCCACAAGGCGGCAGCATTTCTCCTTTACCAAATCTGGTTACTAGGGCAACAGAGCCTTACTGGAAGTGGTGTTCTAGGTTGTAAATTAGAATGGAATGTGCGAGGAAAAAGCCCTTTAAGTTTATGTCTCATTACTTCTTGTTGGTATTTTTAACTTAATTTTTATTTTTTATCACAGCAAACTTGATTACAATGTTTTGTTTGTTCTCGGTGTGCAAGATGTGGTTCTTTCACACATATACATATATCTATTCTTCTTCGGATCCTTTTCCCATGTAGGTTATGACACAATGTTGAGTAGTCTTCTCTTGGTATTGCGTAGGTCTTTGGTGATTATATATTTCACATGTGTTTGTATCTCTCTGTTAACCTCAATATGGTAAGGTATCCAATCCTCACACCTTTCTATTTGGTGAACCATAAGTTTTTTTAATGAATCTATGATAGTGTTTCTCTGTGGAAATATCTTTGTTTGTATCATTTTTTAGGTAACCCCTATATGTGATATGATAGGATATGTGTCTTTCTCTTTCTCACTTGCTCCAAATTGCGTGATTACTTCTAGACTCATCTATGGTGCTGCAAATGGCCTTGTTTCATTTTTTCACTAGCTCATATTCCATCTGTACAGGTAGCAGTTCTTCTTTGTCCACCCATCTGTCGGTGGACCTTTTGGTTACTTCCATATCTTGGCTATTGTAATACTATGCAATGCAGATTTGCGTGCCTGTGTCCTTCCAATTCTGTCTTCTTAGTTTATAGGTCCAGGAATAGGTCTGCTGGATCATATGGTAGCTCAATGTTGACCTTTTAAAGGCACCTCTGTTCTGTTCTCCTTAGTGGCTCTTTCCAGGTTACGTCCCACTTAAAGTGGAGGGTATGTATTTCTTCCCAGCACCTTCAGCATTTTTTCTTTGTAGTTTCTGCTGATGGTTATTCTGAGTGGTGTGAGCTGATACTTCTTTGTGGTTGAATTTGCATGTGTCTCATAATGCGTAGAAATTGAGCTTTAAGACATGTGCTTTTTAATTTTCCAGCTGTGATTAGAGCTTATTTCTTCAAAGAGTTTTCTTAAAGTATGTGTCACCACTTGAAATATTTTGGCCATTATCTCCCTCAAGACATTTTGAGGGCAGGTTTCATTTACAGCCCTGCAGTACTTGTTCGTATGAAGTGACCATTAGCTCAGGCTTTAAACCTGCTTTTGCAGGTATCGGCCAAAGAGCGGCAGCCTTTCTACGTTCCCCTTGCTGGTACTAGGGAAACAGACCTACCGGCCAGTGGTGTACTTCGGTTATAAATTAGAGTGCAATGTGCCCGGATAAACCCACAAATGTTGATGTCTCCTTGCTTTTGTTTGTTTTTAAATTGAGTTTATATTTATTATTAGAGTAATATTCCATTGTGTACGTGGACCACTTCTTCTTGGTGCATTCCTCGGTTGATGGACATTTTCATTGCTTCCAAGTGCTGGCTATGGTAAATCTTGCTGGCGTACAGGTGTGCCAGCCTGTGACTTTTGGATTCTCATTTTTGCAGGTGCTAGGCCAAGCAGTGGTTGTGATTGATTGACTGGTAGCTCAATGTTTCCCTTTCCAAAGCACCTACACTGTGTTTTCATTAGTGGCTCTTTACATGCCCCCCCCCCGTACAACCGAGGGTATGCATTTCTCCACACTCCCTTCACCATTTGTTTTTTGCAGCATTTTTCCTAATGGCCATTCTGACTGCTGTGAGCTGACAGGTTTTTGTAATATGGGTATGCATGTCATTAAAATTTTTAAAATTCGTCATATTCCTATGCTTTTTTCTTTTCTCTTAAAAGAAAAAACCGTGAGTACAATATAGCTCTTGAAATTGTCTTCTTCGAAGGTTGCCCTCTTCTGAATTTTTTGGTCGATTTTTGACCCCAGAAATTTTCTGGAGGGCAGGTGCCATTTACAGAACTGCAAGTTGGTGAAAATTTAGTGACCTTTTGCAGTGGGTTCAAAGCTGCTGTTGTGGGAAACGGCCACAAGGAGGTAGCATTTCTCCATTCCCCAATCTGGGTACTAGGGCAGCAGAGCCTTTCTGGAAGTCATTGTCCTAGGTTGCAAATTAGAATGGAATTTGCCAGGAGAAATCCCCATAAGTTTATGTCTCATTACTTCTTCTTGGTTTTTAAATTTTTTTTAATCTGGGTAAAGTTTAGTATATTGTTTGTCCTAGGTGTACACAATCTGGTTCATTTGTACATTATGTATGTCTATTAATGTACAGATCCTCTTCCCATGTAAAATATTACAGTGTTCCGTCGACCTCCCTTGCTATATGTTCGGTCTTTTTGATACATGTATATAATATGTATGTGTATATGTATAGTAACACTAATTTTCATTTCTCAATTTCCCCCTCCTTTCCTTTCAGATGAGCATAGTTTGTTTTCTAAGCCTGTGAGTGTCTTTCTCTTTGGAAATATGTTCATCTGTGTCAGTTATTAGATAATGCCATAAGTGATAATATAGGATATAGGTGTTTTGCCTTCCGACCTACTTCATGTTTTGTGATTATCTCCAGGCTCATGTACGGTGCCTCAAAGAGCAGTGCTTCAATGTTTTCCATGGTTAATATTCCATTGTGTGCATGGACCACTTCTTCTTGGTGCATTCCTCTGTTGATGGACATTTTCGTTGCTTCCAAGTGTTGCCTATGGTAAATATTGCTGGAGTGCAGGATTGCCAGCCTGTGATTTTTGATTTTCATTTTCTCAGGTGATAGTCCCAGCAGTGGGTATGATTGATTGACTGGTATGGTAGCTCAACGTTTACCTTTTCAAGGCACCTCAATTGTGTTTTCATTAGTGGCTCTTACCATGTCTCCCTTAGAATCGAGGGTATGCATTTCTCCACAATCACGTCAGCATTTATTGTTTGCAGCATTTTTGTTGATGGCCATTCTGACTGGTGTGAGCTGATAGGTTTTTGTAATTTGGGTTTACATGTCTGTAAAAATTCCTACAATTCATCATTTCTCCACGGCCTTTTCTTTTCTGTTAAAAGAAAAAAGCAAAAAAGGGTTAGTATAATATACCTCTTCCAATTTTCCTTTTGGGAGGTTGCACTCTAGAAATTTTTGGTCGATTTTCGACCTCAGCATTTTTTGGAGGGCCGGTGTCATTTACAGACCTGCAGTTGGTGAATATTTAGTGACCTTTTGCAGTGGGTTTAAAGCTGCTGTTGTGGGAAACGGCCACAAGGATGCAGCATTTCTCCATTCCCAAATCTGGGTACTATGGCAGCAGAGCCGTTCTGGAAGTCGTTTGCCTAGGTTGTAAATTTGAATGGAATGTGCCACGAAAACCCCCCATAAGTTTATGTTTCATTACTCCTAGTTCGTTGTTTTAATTTTTTCAATTGGGGTAATGGTTAGAATGTTGCTTGTCCAAGGTGTACACACTCTGGTTCATCTACATATTCTATATACCTATTTATGTAGAGATCCTCTTCCCGTGTAAATTATTACAGAGTGTTCCGTCAACCTTCCTTGCTATATGGTCGGTCTTTTTGATATATGTATATCATATGTATTTGTATACATATGGTAAGACTAATCTTCATTTATCCATTTCCCCCACCTTTCCTTTTAGATAAGCATAGTTTTTTTTTTTTTTAATAAGTCTGTGATTGACTTTCTCTGTGGAAATATGTTCATTTGTGTCAGTTATTAGATAACGCCTATAAGTGATATCATAGGATATAGGACTTTTACTTTCCGACTTACCTCATGTTCTGTGATTATCTCTAAGATCATCTATGGTGCCTCAAAGAGCACTGTTTCATTGTTTTCCATGGCTAGTTTTCATTGTGTACATGGACCACTTCTTCTTTATCCTTTCATCTGTTGATGGACATTTTGGTTGCTTCACTGTCTTGTCTATTGTGAATAAGGCCGCAGTGCAGCTTTTGCAGCCCGGGTCTTCTTCATTCTGGTCTTCTCAGGTGAGAGGCCCATTGGTGCACCTGCTGGATTGAATGATACCTCAATTTTTCCTTTTAAACGCAGCTCCTTTCTGTTCTCATTATTAGCGTTTAACCCTTTTACATCTCACCAGCAGCTAGAGGGTACACAGTTCTCTGAAACCTCTTCAGCATTTATTGTTTGTAGACTTTTTGCCAATGGTCAGTCGACTGGTGCGAGTTGAAAACCTTTTGTAGATTAGATTGCATGAGTCTAATACTTCCTGAGGCTGAGCTTTTATCCGTTTTCCTTTCTTTAAAAAGAGAGTGAGTAAAACTTACCTCTTCATAGTATCTTCTTGAAAATTTTGCCTGTTTTGAATTTTTTTTATCCATTCCCTACCTCAGCACAATTTTGAGGGCAGGTGTCCTTTACAGCCCTGAGTCCTTGTGAATGGTAAGTGACCATTAGCTGTGGGTTAAAAGCTGCTCTTGCGGGAATCGGCCACAAGGCGGCAGCATTTCTCCTTTACCAAATCTGGTTACTAGGGCAACAGAGCCTTACTGGAAGTGGTGTTCTAGGTTGTAAATTAGAATGGAATGTGCGAGGAAAAAGCCCTTTAAGTTTATGTCTCATTACTTCTTGTTGGTATTTTTAACTTAATTTTTATTTTTTATCACAGCAAACTTGATTACAATGTTTTGTTTGTTC
This sequence comes from Balaenoptera physalus, assembly GCF_965194825.1. NCBI lineage: Eukaryota > Metazoa > Chordata > Mammalia > Artiodactyla > Balaenopteridae > Balaenoptera > Balaenoptera physalus. Next base: position 14,978 of record NW_028126567.1, read on the forward strand.
TCGGTGTGCAAGATGTGGTTCTTTCACACATATACATATATCTATTCTTCTTCGGATCCTTTTCCCATGTAGGTTATGACACAATGTTGAGTAGTCTTCTCTTGGTATTGCGTAGGTCTTTGGTGATTATATATTTCACATGTGTTTGTATCTCTCTGTTAACCTCAATATGGTAAGGTATCCAATCCTCACACCTTTCTATTTGGTGAACCATAAGTTTTTTTAATGAATCTATGATAGTGTTTCTCTGTGGAAATATCTTTGTTTGTATCATTTTTTAGGTAACCCCTATATGTGATATGATAGGATATGTGTCTTTCTCTTTCTCACTTGCTCCAAATTGCGTGATTACTTCTAGACTCATCTATGGTGCTGCAAATGGCATTGTTTCATTTTTTCACTAGCTCATATTCCATCTGTACAGGTAGCAGTTCTTCTTTGTCCACCCATCTGTCGGTGGACCTTTTGGTTACTTCCATATCTTGGCTATTGTAATACTATGCAATGCAGATTTGCGTGCCTGTGTCCTTCCAATTCTGTCTTCTTAGTTTATAGGTCCAGGAATAGGTCTGCTGGATCATATGGTAGCTCAATGTTGACCTTTTAAAGGCACCTCTGTTCTGTTCTCCTTAGTGGCTCTTTCCAGGTTACGTCCCACTTAAAGTGGAGGGTATGTATTTCTTCCCAGCACCTTCAGCATTTTTTCTTTGTAGTTTCTGCTGATGGTTATTCTGAGTGGTGTGAGCTGATACTTCTTTGTGGTTGAATTTGCATGTGTCTCATAATGCGTAGAAATTGAGCTTTAAGACATGTGCTTTTTAATTTTCCAGCTGTGATTAGAGCTTATTTCTTCAAAGAGTTTTCTTAAAGTATGTGTCACCACTTGAAATATTTTGGCCATTATCTCCCTCAAGACATTTTGAGGGCAGGTTTCATTTACAGCCCTGCAGTACTTGTTCGTATGAAGTGACCATTAGCTCAGGCTTTAAACCTGCTTTTGCAGGTATCGGCCAAAGAGCGGCAGCCTTTCTACGTTCCCCTTGCTGGTACTAGGGAAACAGACCTACCGGCCGGTGGTGTACTTCGGTTATAAATTAGAGTGCAATGTGCCCGGATAAACCCACAAATGTTGATGTCTCCTTGCTTTTGTTTGTTTTTAAATTGAGTTTATATTTATTATTAGAGTAATATTCCATTGTGTACGTGGACCACTTCTTCTTGGTGCATTCCTCGGTTGATGGACATTTTCATTGCTTCCAAGTGCTGGCTATGGTAAATCTTGCTGGCGTACAGGTGTGCCAGCCTGTGACTTTTGGATTCTCATTTTTGCAGGTGCTAGGCCAAGCAGTGGTTGTGATTGATTGACTGGTAGCTCAATGTTTCCCTTTCCAAAGCACCTACACTGTGTTTTCATTAGTGGCTCTTTACATGCCCCCCCGTACAACCGAGGGTATGCATTTCTCCACACTCCCTTCACCATTTGTTTTTTGCAGCATTTTTCCTAATGGCCATTCTGACTGCTGTGAGCTGACAGGTTTTTGTAATATGGGTATGCATGTCATTAAAATTTTTAAAATTCGTCATATTCCTATGCTTTTTTCTTTTCTCTTAAAAGAAAAAACCGTGAGTACAATATAGCTCTTGAAATTGTCTTCTTCGAAGGTTGCCCTCTTCTGAATTTTTTGGTCGATTTTTGACCCCAGAAATTTTCTGGAGGGCAGGTGCCATTTACAGAACTGCAAGTTGGTGAAAATTTAGTGACCTTTTGCAGTGGGTTCAAAGCTGCTGTTGTGGGAAACGGCCACAAGGAGGTAGCATTTCTCCATTCCCCAATCTGGGTACTAGGGCAGCAGAGCCTTTCTGGAAGTCATTGTCCTAGGTTGCAAATTAGAATGGAATTTGCCAGGAGAAATCCCCATAAGTTTATGTCTCATTACTTCTTCTTGGTTTTTAAATTTTTTTTTAATCTGGGTAAAGTTTAGTATATTGTTTGTCCTAGGTGTACACAATCTGGTTCATTTGTACATTATGTATGTCTATTAATGTACAGATCCTCTTCCCATGTAAAATATTACAGTGTTCCATCGACCTCCCTTGCTATATGTTCGGTCTTTTTGATACATGTATATAATATGTATGTGTATATGTATAGTAACACTAATTTTCATTTCTCAATTTCCCCCTCCTTTCCTTTCAGATGAGCATAGTTTGTTTTCTAAGCCTGTGAGTGTCTTTCTCTTTGGAAATATGTTCATCTGTGTCAGTTATTAGATAATGCCATAAGTGATAATATAGGATATAGGTGTTTTGCCTTCCGACCTACTTCATGTTTTGTGATTATCTCCAGGCTCATGTACGGTGCCTCAAAGAGCAGTGCTTCAATGTTTTCCATGGTTAATATTCCATTGTGTGCATGGACCACTTCTTCTTGGTGCATTCCTCTGTTGATGGACATTTTCGTTGCTTCCAAGTGTTGCCTATGGTAAATATTGCTGGAGTGCAGGATTGCCAGCCTGTGATTTTTGATTTTCATTTTCTCAGGTGATAGTCCCAGCAGTGGGTATGATTGATTGACTGGTATGGTAGCTCAACGTTTACCTTTTCAAGGCACCTCAATTGTGTTTTCATTAGTGGCTCTTACCATGTCTCCCTTAGAATCGAGGGTATGCATTTCTCCACAATCACGTCAGCATTTATTGTTTGCAGCATTTTTGTTGATGGCCATTCTGACTGGTGTGAGCTGATAGGTTTTTGTAATTTGGGTTTACATGTCTGTAAAAATTCCTACAATTCATCATTTCTCCACGGCCTTTTCTTTTCTGTTAAAAGAAAAAAGCAAAAAAGGGTTAGTATAATATACCTCTTCCAATTTTCCTTTTGGGAGGTTGCACTCTAGAAATTTTTGGTCGATTTTCGACCTCAGCATTTTTTGGAGGGCCGGTGTCATTTACAGACCTGCAGTTGGTGAATATTTAGTGACCTTTTGCAGTGGGTTTAAAGCTGCTGTTGTGGGAAACGGCCACAAGGATGCAGCATTTCTCCATTCCCAAATCTGGGTACTATGGCAGCAGAGCCGTTCTGGAAGTCGTTTGCCTAGGTTGTAAATTTGAATGGAATGTGCCACGAAAACCCCCCATAAGTTTATGTTTCATTACTCCTAGTTCGTTGTTTTAATTTTTTCAATTGGGGTAATGGTTAGAATGTTGCTTGTCCAAGGTGTACACACTCTGGTTCATCTACATATTCTATATACCTATTTATGTAGAGATCCTCTTCCCGTGTAAATTATTACAGAGTGTTCCGTCAACCTTCCTTGCTATATGGTCGGTCTTTTTGATATATGTATATCATATGTATTTGTATACATATGGTAAGACTAATCTTCATTTATCCATTTCCCCCACCTTTCCTTTTAGATAAGCATAGTTTTTTTTTTTTTTAATAAGTCTGTGATTGACTTTCTCTGTGGAAATATGTTCATTTGTGTCAGTTATTAGATAACGCCTATAAGTGATATCATAGGATATAGGACTTTTACTTTCCGACTTACCTCATGTTCTGTGATTATCTCTAAGATCATCTATGGTGCCTCAAAGAGCACTGTTTCATTGTTTTCCATGGCTAGTTTTCATTGTGTACATGGACCACTTCTTCTTTATCCTTTCATCTGTTGATGGACATTTTGGTTGCTTCACTGTCTTGTCTATTGTGAATAAGGCCGCAGTGCAGCTTTTGCAGCCCGGGTCTTCTTCATTCTGGTCTTCTCAGGTGAGAGGCCCATTGGTGCACCTGCTGGATTGAATGATACCTCAATTTTTCCTTTTAAACGCAGCTCCTTTCTGTTCTCATTATTAGCGTTTAACCCTTTTATATCTCACCAGCAGCTAGAGGGTACACAGTTCTCTGAAACCTCTTCAGCATTTATTGTTTGTAGACTTTTTGCCAATGGTCAGTCGACTGGTGCGAGTTGAAAACCTTTTGTAGATTAGATTGCATGAGTCTAATACTTCCTGAGGCTGAGCTTTTATCCGTTTTCCTTTCTTTAAAAAGAGAGTGAGTAAAACTTACCTCTTCATAGTATCTTCTTGAAAATTTTGCCTGTTTTGAATTTTTTTTATCCATTCCCTACCTCAGCACAATTTTGAGGGCAGGTGTCCTTTACAGCCCTGAGTCCTTGTGAATGGTAAGTGACCATTAGCTGTGGGTTAAAAGCTGCTCTTGCGGGAATCGGCCACAAGGCGGCAGCATTTCTCCTTTACCAAATCTGGTTACTAGGGCAACAGAGCCTTACTGGAAGTGGTGTTCTAGGTTGTAAATTAGAATGGAATGTGCGAGGAAAAAGCCCTTTAAGTTTATGTCTCATTACTTCTTGTTGGTATTTTTAACTTAATTTTTATTTTTTATCACAGCAAACTTGATTACAATGTTTTGTTTGTTCTCGGTGTGCAAGATGTGGTTCTTTCACACATATACATATATCTATTCTTCTTCGGATCCTTTTCCCATGTAGGTTATGACACAATGTTGAGTAGTCTTCTCTTGGTATTGCGTAGGTCTTTGGTGATTATATATTTCACATGTGTTTGTATCTCTCTGTTAACCTCAATATGGTAAGGTATCCAATCCTCACACCTTTCTATTTGGTGAACCATAAGTTTTTTTAATGAATCTATGATAGTGTTTCTCTGTGGAAATATCTTTGTTTGTATCATTTTTTAGGTAACCCCTATATGTGATATGATAGGATATGTGTCTTTCTCTTTCTCACTTGCTCCAAATTGCGTGATTACTTCTAGACTCATCTATGGTGCTGCAAAGGGAATTGTTTCATTTTTTCACTAGCTCATATTCCATCTGTACAGGTAGCAGTTCTTCTTTGTCCACCCATCTGTCGGTGGACCTTTTGGTTACTTCCATATCTTGGCTATTGTAATACTATGCAATGCAGATTTGCGTGCCTGTGTCCTTCCAATTCTGTCTTCTTAGTTTATAGGTCCAGGAATAGGTCTGCTGGATCATATGGTAGCTCAATGTTGACCTTTTAAAGGCACCTCTGTTCTGTTCTCCTTAGTGGCTCTTTCCAGGTTACGTCCCACTTAAAGTGGAGGGTATGTATTTCTTCCCAGCACCTTCAGCATTTTTTCTTTGTAGTTTCTGCTGATGGTTATTCTGAGTGGTGTGAGCTGATACTTCTTTGTGGTTGAATTTGCATGTGTCTCATAATGCGTAGAAATTGAGCTTTAAGACATGTGCTTTTTAATTTTCCAGCTGTGATTAGAGCTTATTTCTTCAAAGAGTTTTCTTAAAGTATGTGTCACCACTTGAAATATTTTGGCCATTATCTCCCTCAAGACATTTTGAGGGCAGGTTTCATTTACAGCCCTGCAGTACTTGTTCGTATGAAGTGACCATTAGCTCAGGCTTTAAACCTGCTTTTGCAGGTATCGGCCAAAGAGCGGCAGCCTTTCTACGTTCCCCTTGCTGGTACTAGGGAAACAGACCTACCGGCCAGTGGTGTACTTCGGTTATAAATTAGAGTGCAATGTGCCCGGATAAACCCACAAATGTTGATGTCTCCTTGCTTTTGTTTGTTTTTAAATTGAGTTTATATTTATTATTAGAGTAATATTCCATTGTGTACGTGGACCACTTCTTCTTGGTGCATTCCTCGGTTGATGGACATTTTCATTGCTTCCAAGTGCTGGCTATGGTAAATCTTGCTGGCGTACAGGTGTGCCAGCCTGTGACTTTTGGATTCTCATTTTTGCAGGTGCTAGGCCAAGCAGTGGTTGTGATTGATTGACTGGTAGCTCAATGTTTCCCTTTCCAAAGCACCTACACTGTGTTTTCATTAGTGGCTCTTTACATGCCCCCCCCCCCGTACAACCGAGGGTATGCATTTCTCCACACTCCCTTCACCATTTGTTTTTTGCAGCATTTTTCCTAATGGCCATTCTGACTGCTGTGAGCTGACAGGTTTTTGTAATATGGGTATGCATGTCATTAAAATTTTTAAAATTCGTCATATTCCTATGCTTTTTTCTTTTCTCTTAAAAGAAAAAACCGTGAGTACAATATAGCTCTTGAAATTGTCTTCTTCGAAGGTTGCCCTCTTCTGAATTTTTTGGTCGATTTTTGACCCCAGAAATTTTCTGGAGGGCAGGTGCCATTTACAGAACTGCAAGTTGGTGAAAATTTAGTGACCTTTTGCAGTGGGTTCAAAGCTGCTGTTGTGGGAAACGGCCACAAGGAGGTAGCATTTCTCCATTCCCCAATCTGGGTACTAGGGCAGCAGAGCCTTTCTGGAAGTCATTGTCCTAGGTTGCAAATTAGAATGGAATTTGCCAGGAGAAATCCCCATAAGTTTATGTCTCATTACTTCTTCTTGGTTTTTAAATTTTTTTTAATCTGGGTAAAGTTTAGTATATTGTTTGTCCTAGGTGTACACAATCTGGTTCACTTGTACATTATGTATGTCTATTAATGTACAGATCCTCTTCCCATGTAAAATATTACAGTGTTCCGTCGACCTCCCTTGCTATATGTTCGGTCTTTTTGATACATGTATATAATATGTATGTGTATATGTATAGTAACACTAATTTTCATTTCTCAATTTCCCCCTCCTTTCCTTTCAGATGAGCATAGTTTGTTTTCTAAGCCTGTGAGTGTCTTTCTCTTTGGAAATATGTTCATCTGTGTCAGTTATTAGATAATGCCATAAGTGATAATATAGGATATAGGTGTTTTGCCTTCCGACCTACTTCATGTTTTGTGATTATCTCCAGGCTCATGTACGGTGCCTCAAAGAGCAGTGCTTCAATGTTTTCCATGGTTAATATTCCATTGTGTGCATGGACCACTTCTTCTTGGTGCATTCCTCTGTTGATGGACATTTTCGTTGCTTCCAAGTGTTGCCTATGGTAAATATTGCTGGAGTGCAGGATTGCCAGCCTGTGATTTTTGATTTTCATTTTCTCAGGTGATAGTCCCAGCAGTGGGTATGATTGATTGACTGGTATGGTAGCTCAACGTTTACCTTTTCAAGGCACCTCAATTGTGTTTTCATTATTGGCTCTTACCATGTCCCCCTTAGAATCGAGGGTATGCATTTCTCTCCACAATCACGTCAGCATTTATTGTTTGCAGCATTTTTGTTGATGGCCATTCTGACTGGTGTGAGCTGATAGGTTTTTGTAATTTGGGTTTACATGTCTGTAAAAATTCCTACAATTCATCATTTCTCCACGGCCTTTTCTTTTCTGTTAAAAGAAAAAAGCAAAAAAGGGTTAGTATAATATACCTCTTCCAATTTTCCTTTTGGGAGGTTGCACTCTAGAAATTTTTGGTCGATTTTCGACCTCAGCATTTTTTGGAGGGCCGGTGTCATTTACAGACCTGCAGTTGGTGAATATTTAGTGACCTTTTGCAGTGGGTTTAAAGCTGCTGTTGTGGGAAACGGCCACAAGGATGCAGCATTTCTCCATTCCCAAATCTGGGTACTATGGCAGCAGAGCCGTTCTGGAAGTCGTTTGCCTAGGTTGTAAATTTGAATGGAATGTGCCACGAAAACCCCCCATAAGTTTATGTTTCATTACTCCTAGTTCGTTGTTTTAATTTTTTCAATTGGGGTAATGGTTAGAATGTTGCTTGTCCAAGGTGTACACACTCTGGTTCATCTACATATTCTATATACCTATTTATGTAGAGATCCTCTTCCCGTGTAAATTATTACAGAGTGTTCCGTCAACCTTCCTTGCTATATGGTCGGTCTTTTTGATATATGTATATCATATGTATTTGTATACATATGGTAAGACTAATCTTCATTTATCCATTTCCCCCACCTTTCCTTTTAGATAAGCATAGTTTTTTTTTTTTTTAATAAGTCTGTGATTGACTTTCTCTGTGGAAATATGTTCATTTGTGTCAGTTATTAGATAACGCCTATAAGTGATATCATAGGATATAGGACTTTTACTTTCCGACTTACCTCATGTTCTGTGATTATCTCTAAGATCATCTATGGTGCCTCAAAGAGCACTGTTTCATTGTTTTCCATGGCTAGTTTTCATTGTGTACATGGACCACTTCTTCTTTATCCTTTCATCTGTTGATGGACATTTTGGTTGCTTCACTGTCTTGTCTATTGTGAATAAGGCCGCAGTGCAGCTTTTGCAGCCCGGGTCTTCTTCATTCTGGTCTTCTCAGGTGAGAGGCCCATTGGTGCACCTGCTGGATTGAATGATACCTCAATTTTTCCTTTTAAACGCAGCTCCTTTCTGTTCTCATTATTAGCGTTTAACCCTTTTACATCTCACCAGCAGCTAGAGGGTACACAGTTCTCTGAAACCTCTTCAGCATTTATTGTTTGTAGACTTTTTGCCAATGGTCAGTCGACTGGTGCGAGTTGAAAACCTTTTGTAGATTAGATTGCATGAGTCTAATACTTCCTGAGGCTGAGCTTTTATCCGTTTTCCTTTCTTTAAAAAGAGAGTGAGTAAAACTTACCTCTTCATAGTATCTTCTTGAAAATTTTGCCTGTTTTGAATTTTTTTTATCCATTCCCTACCTCAGCACAATTTTGAGGGCAGGTGTCCTTTACAGCCCTGAGTCCTTGTGAATGGTAAGTGACCATTAGCTGTGGGTTAAAAGCTGCTCTTGCGGGAATCGGCCACAAGGCGGCAGCATTTCTCCTTTACCAAATCTGGTTACTAGGGCAACAGAGCCTTACTGGAAGTGGTGTTCTAGGTTGTAAATTAGAATGGAATGTGCGAGGAAAAAGCCCTTTAAGTTTATGTCTCATTACTTCTTGTTGGTATTTTTAACTTAATTTTTATTTTTTATCACAGCAAACTTGATTACAATGTTTTGTTTGTTCTCGGTGTGCAAGATGTGGTTCTTTCACACATATACATATATCTATTCTTCTTCGGATCCTTTTCCCATGTAGGTTATGACACAATGTTGAGTAGTCTTCTCTTGGTATTGCGTAGGTCTTTGGTGATTATATATTTCACATGTGTTTGTATCTCTCTGTTAACCTCAATATGGTAAGGTATCCAATCCTCACACCTTTCTATTTGGTGAACCATAAGTTTTTTTAATGAATCTATGATAGTGTTTCTCTGTGGAAATATCTTTGTTTGTATCATTTTTTAGGTAACCCCTATATGTGATATGATAGGATATGTGTCTTTCTCTTTCTCACTTGCTCCAAATTGCGTGATTACTTCTAGACTCATCTATGGTGCTGCAAATGGCCTTGTTTCATTTTTTCACTAGCTCATATTCCATCTGTACAGGTAGCAGTTCTTCTTTGTCCACCCATCTGTCGGTGGACCTTTTGGTTACTTCCATATCTTGGCTATTGTAATACTATGCAATGCAGATTTGCGTGCCTGTGTCCTTCCAATTCTGTCTTCTTAGTTTATAGGTCCAGGAATAGGTCTGCTGGATCATATGGTAGCTCAATGTTGACCTTTTAAAGGCACCTCTGTTCTGTTCTCCTTAGTGGCTCTTTCCAGGTTACGTCCCACTTAAAGTGGAGGGTATGTATTTCTTCCCAGCACCTTCAGCATTTATTCTTTGTAGTTTCTGCTGATGGTTATTCTGAGTGGTGTGAGCTGATACTTCTTTGTGGTTGAATTTGCATGTGTCTCATAATGCGTAGAAATTGAGCTTTAAGACATGTGCTTTTTAATTTTCCAGCTGTGATTAGAGCTTATTTCTTCAAAGAGTTTTCTTAAAGTATGTGTCACCACTAGAAATATTTTGGCCATTATCTCCCTCAAGACATTTTGAGGGCAGGTTTCATTTACAGCCCTGCAGTACTTGTTCGTATGAAGTGACCATTAGCTCAGGCTTTAAACCTGCTTTTGCAGGTATCGGCCAAAGAGCGGCAGCCTTTCTACGTTCCCCTTGCTGGTACTAGGGAAACAGACCTACCGGCCAGTGGTGTACTTCGGTTATAAATTAGAGTGCAATGTGCCCGGATAAACCCACAAATGTTGATGTCTCCTTGCTTTTGTTTGTTTTTAAATTGAGTTTATATTTATTATTAGAGTAATATTCCATTGTGTACGTGGACCACTTCTTCTTGGTGCATTCCTCGGTTGATGGACATTTTCATTGCTTCCAAGTGCTGGCTATGGTAAATCTTGCTGGCGTACAGGTGTGCCAGCCTGTGACTTTTGGATTCTCATTTTTGCAGGTGCTAGGCCAAGCAGTGGTTGTGATTGATTGACTGGTAGCTCAATGTTTCCCTTTCCAAAGCACCTACACTGTGTTTTCATTAGTGGCTCTTTACATGCCCCCCCGTACAACCGAGGGTATGCATTTCTCCACACTCCCTTCACCATTTGTTTTTTGCAGCATTTTTCCTAATGGCCATTCTGACTGCTGTGAGCTGACAGGTTTTTGTAATATGGGTATGCATGTCATTAAAATTTTTAAAATTCGTCATATTCCTATGCTTTTTTCTTTTCTCTTAAAAGAAAAAACCGTGAGTACAATATAGCTCTTGAAATTGTCTTCTTCGAAGGTTGCCCTCTTCTGAATTTTTTGGTCGATTTTTGACCCCAGAAATTTTCTGGAGGGCAGGTGCCATTTACAGAACTGCAAGTTGGTGAAAATTTAGTGACCTTTTGCAGTGGGTTCAAAGCTGCTGTTGTGGGAAACGGCCACAAGGAGGTAGCATTTCTCCATTCCCCAATCTGGGTACTAGGGCAGCAGAGCCTTTCTGGAAGTCATTGTCCTAGGTTGCAAATTAGAATGGAATTTGCCAGGAGAAATCCCCATAAGTTTATGTCTCATTACTTCTTCTTGGTTTTTAAATTTTTTTTAATCTGGGTAAAGTTTAGTATATTGTTTGTCCTAGGTGTACACAATCTGGTTCACTTGTACATTATGTATGTCTATTAATGTACAGATCCTCTTCCCATGTAAAATATTACAGTGTTCCGTCGACCTCCCTTGCTATATGTTCGGTCTTTTTGATACATGTATATAATATGTATGTGTATATGTATAGTAACACTAATTTTCATTTCTCAATTTCCCCCTCCTTTCCTTTCAGATGAGCATAGTTTGTTTTCTAAGCCTGTGAGTGTCTTTCTCTTTGGAAATATGTTCATCTGTGTCAGTTATTAGATAATGCCATAAGTGATAATATAGGATATAGGTGTTTTGCCTTCCGACCTACTTCATGTTTTGTGATTATCTCCAGGCTCATGTACGGTGCCTCAAAGAGCAGTGCTTCAATGTTTTCCATGGTTAATATTCCATTGTGTGCATGGACCACTTCTTCTTGGTGCATTCCTCTGTTGATGGACATTTTCGTTGCTTCCAAGTGTTGCCTATGGTAAATATTGCTGGAGTGCAGGATTGCCAGCCTGTGATTTTTGATTTTCATTTTCTCAGGTGATAGTCCCAGCAGTGGGTATGATTGATTGACTGGTATGGTAGCTCAACGTTTACCTTTTCAAGGCACCTCAATTGTGTTTTCATTAGTGGCTCTTACCATGTCCCCCTTAGAATCGAGGGTATGCATTTCTCCACAATCACGTCAGCATTTATTGTTTGCAGCATTTTTGTTGATGGCCATTCTGACTGGTGTGAGCTGATAGGTTTTTGTAATTTGGGTTTACATGTCTGTAAAAATTCCTACAATTCATCATTTCTCCACGGCCTTTTCTTTTCTGTTAAAAGAAAAAAGCAAAAAAGGGTTAGTATAATATACCTCTTCCAATTTTCCTTTTGGGAGGTTGCACTCTAGAAATTTTTGGTCGATTTTCGACCTCAGCATTTTTTGGAGGGCCGGTGTCATTTACAGACCTGCAGTTGGTGAATATTTAGTGACCTTTTGCAGTGGGTTTAAAGCTGCTGTTGTGGGAAACGGCCACAAGGATGCAGCATTTCTCCATTCCCAAATCTGGGTACTATGGCAGCAGAGCCGTTCTGGAAGTCGTTTGCCTAGGTTGTAAATTTGAATGGAATGTGCCACGAAAACCCCCCATAAGTTTATGTTTCATTACTCCTAGTTCGTTGTTTTAATTTTTTCAATTGGGGTAATGGTTAGAATGTTGCTTGTCCAAGGTGTACACACTCTGGTTCATCTACATATTCTATATACCTATTTATGTAGAGATCCTCTTCCCGTGTAAATTATTACAGAGTGTTCCGTCAACCTTCCTTGCTATATGGTCGGTCTTTTTGATATATGTATATCATATGTATTTGTATACATATGGTAAGACTAATCTTCATTTATCCATTTCCCCCACCTTTCCTTTTAGATAAGCATAGTTTTTTTTTTTTTAATAAGTCTGTGATTGACTTTCTCTGTGGAAATATGTTCATTTGTGTCAGTTATTAGATAACGCCTATAAGTGATATCATAGGATATAGGACTTTTACTTTCCGACTTACCTCATGTTCTGTGATTATCTCTAAGATCATCTATGGTGCCTCAAAGAGCACTGTTTCATTGTTTTCCATGGCTAGTTTTCATTGTGTACATGGACCACTTCTTCTTTATCCTTTCATCTGTTGATGGACATTTTGGTTGCTTCACTGTCTTGTCTATTGTGAATAAGGCCGCAGTGCAGCTTTTGCAGCCCGGGTCTTCTTCATTCTGGTCTTCTCAGGTGAGAGGCCCATTGGTGCACCTGCTGGATTGAATGATACCTCAATTTTTCCTTTTAAACGCAGCTCCTTTCTGTTCTCATTATTAGCGTTTAACCCTTTTACATCTCACCAGCAGCTAGAGGGTACACAGTTCTCTGAAACCTCTTCAGCATTTATTGTTTGTAGACTTTTTGCCAATGGTCAGTCGACTGGTGCGAGTTGAAAACCTTTTGTAGATTAGATTGCATGAGTCTAATACTTCCTGAGGCTGAGCTTTTATCCGTTTTCCTTTCTTTAAAAAGAGAGTGAGTAAAACTTACCTCTTCATAGTATCTTCTTGAAAATTTTGCCTGTTTTGAATTTTTTTTATCCATTCCCTACCTCAGCACAATTTTGAGGGCAGGTGTCCTTTACAGCCCTGAGTCCTTGTGAATGGTAAGTGACCATTAGCTGTGGGTTAAAAGCTGCTCTTGCGGGAATCGGCCACAAGGCGGCAGCATTTCTCCTTTACCAAATCTGGTTACTAGGGCAACAGAGCCTTACTGGAAGTGGTGTTCTAGGTTGTAAATTAGAATGGAATGTGCGAGGAAAAAGCCCTTTAAGTTTATGTCTCATTACTTCTTGTTGGTATTTTTAACTTAATTTTTATTTTTTATCACAGCAAACTTGATTACAATGTTTTGTTTGTTCTCGGTGTGCAAGATGTGGTTCTTTCACACATATACATATATCTATTCTTCTTCGGATCCTTTTCCCATGTAGGTTATGACACAATGTTGAGTAGTCTTCTCTTGGTATTGCGTAGGTCTTTGGTGATTATATATTTCACATGTGTTTGTATCTCTCTGTTAACCTCAATATGGTAAGGTATCCAATCCTCACACCTTTCTATTTGGTGAACCATAAGTTTTTTTAATGAATCTATGATAGTGTTTCTCTGTGGAAATATCTTTGTTTGTATCATTTTTTAGGTAACCCCTATATGTGATATGATAGGATATGTGTCTTTCTCTTTCTCACTTGCTCCAAATTGCGTGATTACTTCTAGACTCATCTATGGTGCTGCAAATGGCCTTGTTTCATTTTTTCACTAGCTCATATTCCATCTGTACAGGTAGCAGTTCTTCTTTGTCCACCCATCTGTCGGTGGACCTTTTGGTTACTTCCATATCTTGGCTATTGTAATACTATGCAATGCAGATTTGCGTGCCTGTGTCCTTCCAATTCTGTCTTCTTAGTTTATAGGTCCAGGAATAGGTCTGCTGGATCATATGGTAGCTCAATGTTGACCTTTTAAAGGCACCTCTGTTCTGTTCTCCTTAGTGGCTCTTTCCAGGTTACGTCCCACTTAAAGTGGAGGGTATGTATTTCTTCCCAGCACCTTCAGCATTTATTCTTTGTAGTTTCTGCTGATGGTTATTCTGAGTGGTGTGAGCTGATACTTCTTTGTGGTTGAATTTGCATGTGTCTCATAATGCGTAGAAATTGAGCTTTAAGACATGTGCTTTTTAATTTTCCAGCTGTGATTAGAGCTTATTTCTTCAAAGAGTTTTCTTAAAGTATGTGTCACCACTTGAAATATTTTGGCCATTATCTCCCTCAAGACATTTTGAGGGCAGGTTTCATTTACAGCCCTGCAGTACTTGTTCGTATGAAGTGACCATTAGCTCAGGCTTTAAACCTGCTTTTGCAGGTATCGGCCAAAGAGCGGCAGCCTTTCTACGTTCCCCTTGCTGGTACTAGGGAAACAGACCTACCGGCCAGTGGTGTACTTCGGTTATAAATTAGAGTGCAATGTGCCCGGATAAACCCACAAATGTTGATGTCTCCTTGCTTTTGTTTGTTTTTAAATTGAGTTTATATTTATTATTAGAGTAATATTCCATTGTGTACGTGGACCACTTCTTCTTGGTGCATTCCTCGGTTGATGGACATTTTCATTGCTTCCAAGTGCTGGCTATGGTAAATCTTGCTGGCGTACAGGTGTGCCAGCCTGTGACTTTTGGATTCTCATTTTTGCAGGTGCTAGGCCAAGCAGTGGTTGTGATTGATTGACTGGTAGCTCAATGTTTCCCTTTCCAAAGCACCTACACTGTGTTTTCATTAGTGGCTCTTTACATGCCCCCCCGTACAACCGAGGGTATGCATTTCTCCACACTCCCTTCACCATTTGTTTTTTGCAGCATTTTTCCTAATGGCCATTCTGACTGCTGTGAGCTGACAGGTTTTTGTAATATGGGTATGCATGTCATTAAAATTTTTAAAATTCGTCATATTCCTATGCTTTTTTCTTTTCTCTTAAAAGAAAAAACCGTGAGTACAATATAGCTCTTGAAATTGTCTTCTTCGAAGGTTGCCCTCTTCTGAATTTTTTGGTCGATTTTTGACCCCAGAAATTTTCTGGAGGGCAGGTGCCATTTACAGAACTGCAAGTTGGTGAAAATTTAGTGACCTTTTGCAGTGGGTTCAAAGCTGCTGTTGTGGGAAACGGCCACAAGGAGGTAGCATTTCTCCATTCCCCAATCTGGGTACTAGGGCAGCAGAGCCTTTCTGGAAGTCATTGTCCTAGGTTGCAAATTAGAATGGAATTTGCCAGGAGAAATCCCCATAAGTTTATGTCTCATTACTTCTTCTTGGTTTTTAAATTTTTTTTAATCTGGGTAAAGTTTAGTATATTGTTTGTCCTAGGTGTACACAATCTGGTTCATTTGTACATTATGTATGTCTATTAATGTACAGATCCTCTTCCCATGTAAAATATTACAGTGTTCCGTCGACCTCCCTTGCTATATGTTCGGTCTTTTTGATACATGTATATAATATGTATGTGTATATGTATAGTAACACTAATTTTCATTTCTCAATTTCCCCCTCCTTTCCTTTCAGATGAGCATAGTTTGTTTTCTAAGCCTGTGAGTGTCTTTCTCTTTGGAAATATGTTCATCTGTGTCAGTTATTAGATAATGCCATAAGTGATAATATAGGATATAGGTGTTTTGCCTTCCGACCTACTTCATGTTTTGTGATTATCTCCAGGCTCATGTACGGTGCCTCAAAGAGCAGTGCTTCAATGTTTTCCATGGTTAATATTCCATTGTGTGCATGGACCACTTCTTCTTGGTGCATTCCTCTGTTGATGGACATTTTCGTTGCTTCCAAGTGTTGCCTATGGTAAATATTGCTGGAGTGCAGGATTGCCAGCCTGTGATTTTTGATTTTCATTTTCTCAGGTGATAGTCCCAGCAGTGGGTATGATTGATTGACTGGTATGGTAGCTCAACGTTTACCTTTTCAAGGCACCTCAATTGTGTTTTCATTAGTGGCTCTTACCATGTCTCCCTTAGAATCGAGGGTATGCATTTCTCCACAATCACGTCAGCATTTATTGTTTGCAGCATTTTTGTTGATGGCCATTCTGACTGGTGTGAGCTGATAGGTTTTTGTAATTTGGGTTTACATGTCTGTAAAAATTCCTACAATTCATCATTTCTCCACGGCCTTTTCTTTTCTGTTAAAAGAAAAAAGCAAAAAAGGGTTAGTATAATATACCTCTTCCAATTTTCCTTTTGGGAGGTTGCACTCTAGAAATTTTTGGTCGATTTTCGACCTCAGCATTTTTTGGAGGGCCGGTGTCATTTACAGACCTGCAGTTGGTGAATATTTAGTGACCTTTTGCAGTGGGTTTAAAGCTGCTGTTGTGGGAAACGGCCACAAGGATGCAGCATTTCTCCATTCCCAAATCTGGGTACTATGGCAGCAGAGCCGCTCTGGAAGTCGTTTGCCTAGGTTGTAAATTTGAATGGAATGTGCCACGAAAACCCCCCATAAGTTTATGTTTCATTACTCCTAGTTCGTTGTTTTAATTTTTTCAATTGGGGTAATGGTTAGAATGTTGCTTGTCCAAGGTGTACACACTCTGGTTCATCTACATATTCTATATACCTATTTATGTAGAGATCCTCTTCCCGTGTAAATTATTACAGAGTGTTCCGTCAACCTTCCTTGCTATATGGTCGGTCTTTTTGATATATGTATATCATATGTATTTGTATACATATGGTAAGACTAATCTTCATTTATCCATTTCCCCCACCTTTCCTTTTAGATAAGCATAGTTTTTTTTTTTTTTAATAAGTCTGTGATTGACTTTCTCTGTGGAAATATGTTCATTTGTGTCAGTTATTAGATAACGCCTATAAGTGATATCATAGGATATAGGACTTTTACTTTCCGACTTACCTCATGTTCTGTGATTATCTCTAAGATCATCTATGGTGCCTCAAAGAGCACTGTTTCATTGTTTTCCATGGCTAGTTTTCATTGTGTACATGGACCACTTCTTCTTTATCCTTTCATCTGTTGATGGACATTTTGGTTGCTTCACTGTCTTGTCTATTGTGAATAAGGCCGCAGTGCAGCTTTTGCAGCCCGGGTCTTCTTCATTCTGGTCTTCTCAGGTGAGAGGCCCATTGGTGCACCTGCTGGATTGAATGATACCTCAATTTTTCCTTTTAAACGCAGCTCCTTTCTGTTCTCATTATTAGCGTTTAACCCTTTTACATCTCACCAGCAGCTAGAGGGTACACAGTTCTCTGAAACCTCTTCAGCATTTATTGTTTGTAGACTTTTTGCCAATGGTCAGTCGACTGGTGCGAGTTGAAAACCTTTTGTAGATTAGATTGCATGAGTCTAATACTTCCTGAGGCTGAGCTTTTATCCGTTTTCCTTTCTTTAAAAAGAGAGTGAGTAAAACTTACCTCTTCATAGTATCTTCTTGAAAATTTTGCCTGTTTTGAATTTTTTTTATCCATTCCCTACCTCAGCACAATTTTGAGGGCAGGTGTCCTTTACAGCCCTGAGTCCTTGTGAATGGTAAGTGACCATTAGCTGTGGGTTAAAAGCTGCTCTTGCGGGAATCGGCCACAAGGCGGCAGCATTTCTCCTTTACCAAATCTGGTTACTAGGGCAACAGAGCCTTACTGGAAGTGGTGTTCTAGGTTGTAAATTAGAATGGAATGTGCGAGGAAAAAGCCCTTTAAGTTTATGTCTCATTACTTCTTGTTGGTATTTTTAACTTAATTTTTATTTTTTATCACAGCAAACTTGATTACAATGTTTTGTTTGTTCTCGGTGTGCAAGATGTGGTTCTTTCACACATATACATATATCTATTCTTCTTCGGATCCTTTTCCCATGTAGGTTATGACACAATGTTGAGTAGTCTTCTCTTGGTATTGCGTAGGTCTTTGGTGATTATATATTTCACATGTGTTTGTATCTCTCTGTTAACCTCAATATGGTAAGGTATCCAATCCTCACACCTTTCTATTTGGTGAACCATAAGTTTTTTTAATGAATCTATGATAGTGTTTCTCTGTGGAAATATCTTTGTTTGTATCATTTTTTAGGTAACCCCTATATGTGATATGATAGGATATGTGTCTTTCTCTTTCTCACTTGCTCCAAATTGCGTGATTACTTCTAGACTCATCTATGGTGCTGCAAATGGCCTTGTTTCATTTTTTCACTAGCTCATATTCCATCTGTACAGGTAGCAGTTCTTCTTTGTCCACCCATCTGTCGGTGGACCTTTTGGTTACTTCCATATCTTGGCTATTGTAATACTATGCAATGCAGATTTGCGTGCCTGTGTCCTTCCAATTCTGTCTTCTTAGTTTATAGGTCCAGGAATAGGTCTGCTGGATCATATGGTAGCTCAATGTTGACCTTTTAAAGGCACCTCTGTTCTGTTCTCCTTAGTGGCTCTTTCCAGGTTACGTCCCACTTAAAGTGGAGGGTATGTATTTCTTCCCAGCACCTTCAGCATTTATTCTTTGTAGTTTCTGCTGATGGTTATTCTGAGTGGTGTGAGCTGATACTTCTTTGTGGTTGAATTTGCATGTGTCTCATAATGCGTAGAAATTGAGCTTTAAGACATGTGCTTTTTAATTTTCCAGCTGTGATTAGAGCTTATTTCTTCAAAGAGTTTTCTTAAAGTATGTGTCACCACTTGAAATATTTTGGCCATTATCTCCCTCAAGACATTTTGAGGGCAGGTTTCATTTACAGCCCTGCAGTACTTGTTCGTATGAAGTGACCATTAGCTCAGGCTTTAAACCTGCTTTTGCAGGTATCGGCCAAAGAGCGGCAGCCTTTCTACGTTCCCCTTGCTGGTACTAGGGAAACAGACCTACCGGCCAGTGGTGTACTTCGGTTATAAATTAGAGTGCAATGTGCCCGGATAAACCCACAAATGTTGATGTCTCCTTGCTTTTGTTTGTTTTTAAATTGAGTTTATATTTATTATTAGAGTAATATTCCATTGTGTACGTGGACCACTTCTTCTTGGTGCATTCCTCGGTTGATGGACATTTTCATTGCTTCCAAGTGCTGGCTATGGTAAATCTTGCTGGCGTACAGGTGTGCCAGCCTGTGACTTTTGGATTCTCATTTTTGCAGGTGCTAGGCCAAGCAGTGGTTGTGATTGATTGACTGGTAGCTCAATGTTTCCCTTTCCAAAGCACCTACACTGTGTTTTCATTAGTGGCTCTTTACATGCCCCCCCGTACAACCGAGGGTATGCATTTCTCCACACTCCCTTCACCATTTGTTTTTTGCAGCATTTTTCCTAATGGCCATTCTGACTGCTGTGAGCTGACAGGTTTTTGTAATATGGGTATGCATGTCATTAAAATTTTTAAAATTCGTCATATTCCTATGCTTTTTTCTTTTCTCTTAAAAGAAAAAACCGTGAGTACAATATAGCTCTTGAAATTGTCTTCTTCGAAGGTTGCCCTCTTCTGAATTTTTTGGTCGATTTTTGACCCCAGAAATTTTCTGGAGGGCAGGTGCCATTTACAGAACTGCAAGTTGGTGAAAATTTAGTGACCTTTTGCAGTGGGTTCAAAGCTGCTGTTGTGGGAAACGGCCACAAGGAGGTAGCATTTCTCCATTCCCCAATCTGGGTACTAGGGCAGCAGAGCCTTTCTGGAAGTCATTGTCCTAGGTTGCAAATTAGAATGGAATTTGCCAGGAGAAATCCCCATAAGTTTATGTCTCATTACTTCTTCTTGGTTTTTAAATTTTTTTTAATCTGGGTAAAGTTTAGTATATTGTTTGTCCTAGGTGTACACAATCTGGTTCATTTGTACATTATGTATGTCTATTAATGTACAGATCCTCTTCCCATGTAAAATATTACAGTGTTCCGTCGACCTCCCTTGCTATATGTTCGGTCTTTTTGATACATGTATATAATATGTATGTGTATATGTATAGTAACACTAATTTTCATTTCTCAATTTCCCCCTCCTTTCCTTTCAGATGAGCATAGTTTGTTTTCTAAGCCTGTGAGTGTCTTTCTCTTTGGAAATATGTTCATCTGTGTCAGTTATTAGATAATGCCATAAGTGATAATATAGGATATAGGTGTTTTGCCTTCCGACCTACTTCATGTTTTGTGATTATCTCCAGGCTCATGTACGGTGCCTCAAAGAGCAGTGCTTCAATGTTTTCCATGGTTAATATTCCATTGTGTGCATGGACCACTTCTTCTTGGTGCATTCCTCTGTTGATGGACATTTTCGTTGCTTCCAAGTGTTGCCTATGGTAAATATTGCTGGAGTGCAGGATTGCCAGCCTGTGATTTTTGATTTTCATTTTCTCAGGTGATAGTCCCAGCAGTGGGTATGATTGATTGACTGGTATGGTAGCTCAACGTTTACCTTTTCAAGGCACCTCAATTGTGTTTTCATTAGTGGCTCTTACCATGTCTCCCTTAGAATCGAGGGTATGCATTTCTCCACAATCACGTCAGCATTTATTGTTTGCAGCATTTTTGTTGATGGCCATTCTGACTGGTGTGAGCTGATAGGTTTTTGTAATTTGGGTTTACATGTCTGTAAAAATTCCTACAATTCATCATTTCTCCACGGCCTTTTCTTTTCTGTTAAAAGAAAAAAGCAAAAAAGGGTTAGTATAATATACCTCTTCCAATTTTCCTTTTGGGAGGTTGCACTCTAGAAATTTTTGGTCGATTTTCGACCTCAGCATTTTTTGGAGGGCCGGTGTCATTTACAGACCTGCAGTTGGTGAATATTTAGTGACCTTTTGCAGTGGGTTTAAAGCTGCTGTTGTGGGAAACGGCCACAAGGATGCAGCATTTCTCCATTCCCAAATCTGGGTACTATGGCAGCAGAGCCGCTCTGGAAGTCGTTTGCCTAGGTTGTAAATTTGAATGGAATGTGCCACGAAAACCCCCCATAAGTTTATGTTTCATTACTCCTAGTTCGTTGTTTTAATTTTTTCAATTGGGGTAATGGTTAGAATGTTGCTTGTCCAAGGTGTACACACTCTGGTTCATCTACATATTCTATATACCTATTTATGTAGAGATCCTCTTCCCGTGTAAATTATTACAGAGTGTTCCGTCAACCTTCCTTGCTATATGGTCGGTCTTTTTGATATATGTATATCATATGTATTTGTATACATATGGTAAGACTAATCTTCATTTATCCATTTCCCCCACCTTTCCTTTTAGATAAGCATAGTTTTTTTTTTTTTTAATAAGTCTGTGATTGACTTTCTCTGTGGAAATATGTTCATTTGTGTCAGTTATTAGATAACGCCTATAAGTGATATCATAGGATATAGGACTTTTACTTTCCGACTTACCTCATGTTCTGTGATTATCTCTAAGATCATCTATGGTGCCTCAAAGAGCACTGTTTCATTGTTTTCCATGGCTAGTTTTCATTGTGTACATGGACCACTTCTTCTTTATCCTTTCATCTGTTGATGGACATTTTGGTTGCTTCACTGTCTTGTCTATTGTGAATAAGGCCGCAGTGCAGCTTTTGCAGCCCGGGTCTTCTTCATTCTGGTCTTCTCAGGTGAGAGGCCCATTGGTGCACCTGCTGGATTGAATGATACCTCAATTTTTCCTTTTAAACGCAGCTCCTTTCTGTTCTCATTATTAGCGTTTAACCCTTTTACATCTCACCAGCAGCTAGAGGGTACACAGTTCTCTGAAACCTCTTCAGCATTTATTGTTTGTAGACTTTTTGCCAATGGTCAGTCGACTGGTGCGAGTTGAAAACCTTTTGTAGATTAGATTGCATGAGTCTAATACTTCCTGAGGCTGAGCTTTTATCCGTTTTCCTTTCTTTAAAAAGAGAGTGAGTAAAACTTACCTCTTCATAGTATCTTCTTGAAAATTTTGCCTGTTTTGAATTTTTTTTATCCATTCCCTACCTCAGCACAATTTTGAGGGCAGGTGTCCTTTACAGCCCTGAGTCCTTGTGAATGGTAAGTGACCATTAGCTGTGGGTTAAAAGCTGCTCTTGCGGGAATCGGCCACAAGGCGGCAGCATTTCTCCTTTACCAAATCTGGTTACTAGGGCAACAGAGCCTTACTGGAAGTGGTGTTCTAGGTTGTAAATTAGAATGGAATGTGCGAGGAAAAAGCCCTTTAAGTTTATGTCTCATTACTTCTTGTTGGTATTTTTAACTTAATTTTTATTTTTTATCACAGCAAACTTGATTACAATGTTTTGTTTGTTCTCGGTGTGCAAGATGTGGTTCTTTCACACATATACATATATCTATTCTTCTTCGGATCCTTTTCCCATGTAGGTTATGACACAATGTTGAGTAGTCTTCTCTTGGTATTGCGTAGGTCTTTGGTGATTATATATTTCACATGTGTTTGTATCTCTCTGTTAACCTCAATATGGTAAGGTATCCAATCCTCACACCTTTCTATTTGGTGAACCATAAGTTTTTTTAATGAATCTATGATAGTGTTTCTCTGTGGAAATATCTTTGTTTGTATCATTTTTTAGGTAACCCCTATATGTGATATGATAGGATATGTGTCTTTCTCTTTCTCACTTGCTCCAAATTGCGTGATTACTTCTAGACTCATCTATGGTGCTGCAAATGGCCTTGTTTCATTTTTTCACTAGCTCATATTCCATCTGTACAGGTAGCAGTTCTTCTTTGTCCACCCATCTGTCGGTGGACCTTTTGGTTACTTCCATATCTTGGCTATTGTAATACTATGCAATGCAGATTTGCGTGCCTGTGTCCTTCCAATTCTGTCTTCTTAGTTTATAGGTCCAGGAATAGGTCTGCTGGATCATATGGTAGCTCAATGTTGACCTTTTAAAGGCACCTCTGTTCTGTTCTCCTTAGTGGCTCTTTCCAGGTTACGTCCCACTTAAAGTGGAGGGTATGTATTTCTTCCCAGCACCTTCAGCATTTATTCTTTGTAGTTTCTGCTGATGGTTATTCTGAGTGGTGTGAGCTGATACTTCTTTGTGGTTGAATTTGCATGTGTCTCATAATGCGTAGAAATTGAGCTTTAAGACATGTGCTTTTTAATTTTCCAGCTGTGATTAGAGCTTATTTCTTCAAAGAGTTTTCTTAAAGTATGTGTCACCACTTGAAATATTTTGGCCATTATCTCCCTCAAGACATTTTGAGGGCAGGTTTCATTTACAGCCCTGCAGTACTTGTTCGTATGAAGTGACCATTAGCTCAGGCTTTAAACCTGCTTTTGCAGGTATCGGCCAAAGAGCGGCAGCCTTTCTACGTTCCCCTTGCTGGTACTAGGGAAACAGACCTACCGGCCGGTGGTGTACTTCGGTTATAAATTAGAGTGCAATGTGCCCGGATAAACCCACAAATGTTGATGTCTCCTTGCTTTTGTTTGTTTTTAAATTGAGTTTATATTTATTATTAGAGTAATATTCCATTGTGTACGTGGACCACTTCTTCTTGGTGCATTCCTCGGTTGATGGACATTTTCATTGCTTCCAAGTGCTGGCTATGGTAAATCTTGCTGGCGTACAGGTGTGCCAGCCTGTGACTTTTGGATTCTCATTTTTGCAGGTGCTAGGCCAAGCAGTGGTTGTGATTGATTGACTGGTAGCTCAATGTTTCCCTTTCCAAAGCACCTACACTGTGTTTTCATTAGTGGCTCTTTACATGCCCCCCCGTACAACCGAGGGTATGCATTTCTCCACACTCCCTTCACCATTTGTTTTTTGCAGCATTTTTCCTAATGGCCATTCTGACTGCTGTGAGCTGACAGGTTTTTGTAATATGGGTATGCATGTCATTAAAATTTTTAAAATTCGTCATATTCCTATGCTTTTTTCTTTTCTCTTAAAAGAAAAAACCGTGAGTACAATATAGCTCTTGAAATTGTCTTCTTCGAAGGTTGCCCTCTTCTGAATTTTTTGGTCGATTTTTGACCCCAGAAATTTTCTGGAGGGCAGGTGCCATTTACAGAACTGCAAGTTGGTGAAAATTTAGTGACCTTTTGCAGTGGGTTCAAAGCTGCTGTTGTGGGAAACGGCCACAAGGAGGTAGCATTTCTCCATTCCCCAATCTGGGTACTAGGGCAGCAGAGCCTTTCTGGAAGTCATTGTCCTAGGTTGCAAATTAGAATGGAATTTGCCAGGAGAAATCCCCATAAGTTTATGTCTCATTACTTCTTCTTGGTTTTTAAATTTTTTTTTAATCTGGGTAAAGTTTAGTATATTGTTTGTCCTAGGTGTACACAATCTGGTTCATTTGTACATTATGTATGTCTATTAATGTACAGATCCTCTTCCCATGTAAAATATTACAGTGTTCCGTCGACCTCCCTTGCTATATGTTCGGTCTTTTTGATACATGTATATAATATGTATGTGTATATGTATAGTAACACTAATTTTCATTTCTCAATTTCCCCCTCCTTTCCTTTCAGATGAGCATAGTTTGTTTTCTAAGCCTGTGAGTGTCTTTCTCTTTGGAAATATGTTCATCTGTGTCAGTTATTAGATAATGCCATAAGTGATAATATAGGATATAGGTGTTTTGCCTTCCGACCTACTTCATGTTTTGTGATTATCTCCAGGCTCATGTACGGTGCCTCAAAGAGCAGTGCTTCAATGTTTTCCATGGTTAATATTCCATTGTGTGCATGGACCACTTCTTCTTGGTGCATTCCTCTGTTGATGGACATTTTCGTTGCTTCCAAGTGTTGCCTATGGTAAATATTGCTGGAGTGCAGGATTGCCAGCCTGTGATTTTTGATTTTCATTTTCTCAGGTGATAGTCCCAGCAGTGGGTATGATTGATTGACTGGTATGGTAGCTCAACGTTTACCTTTTCAAGGCACCTCAATTGTGTTTTCATTAGTGGCTCTTACCATGTCCCCCTTAGAATCGAGGGTATGCATTTCTCCACAATCACGTCAGCATTTATTGTTTGCAGCATTTTTGTTGATGGCCATTCTGACTGGTGTGAGCTGATAGGTTTTTGTAATTTGGGTTTACATGTCTGTAAAAATTCCTACAATTCATCATTTCTCCACGGCCTTTTCTTTTCTGTTAAAAGAAAAAAGCAAAAAAGGGTTAGTATAATATACCTCTTCCAATTTTCCTTTTGGGAGGTTGCACTCTAGAAATTTTTGGTCGATTTTCGACCTCAGCATTTTTTGGAGGGCCGGTGTCATTTACAGACCTGCAGTTGGTGAATATTTAGTGACCTTTTGCAGTGGGTTTAAAGCTGCTGTTGTGGGAAACGGCCACAAGGATGCAGCATTTCTCCATTCCCAAATCTGGGTACTATGGCAGCAGAGCCATTCTGGAAGTCGTTTGCCTAGGTTGTAAATTTGAATGGAATGTGCCACGAAAACCCCCCATAAGTTTATGTTTCATTACTCCTAGTTCGTTGTTTTAATTTTTTCAATTGGGGTAATGGTTAGAATGTTGCTTGTCCAAGGTGTACACACTCTGGTTCATCTACATATTCTATATACCTATTTATGTAGAGATCCTCTTCCCGTGTAAATTATTACAGAGTGTTCCGTCAACCTTCCTTGCTATATGGTCGGTCTTTTTGATATATGTATATCATATGTATTTGTATACATATGGTAAGACTAATCTTCATTTATCCATTTCCCCCACCTTTCCTTTTAGATAAGCATAGTTTTTTTTTTTTTTAATAAGTCTGTGATTGACTTTCTCTGTGGAAATATGTTCATTTGTGTCAGTTATTAGATAACGCCTATAAGTGATATCATAGGATATAGGACTTTTACTTTCCGACTTACCTCATGTTCTGTGATTATCTCTAAGATCATCTATGGTGCCTCAAAGAGCACTGTTTCATTGTTTTCCATGGCTAGTTTTCATTGTGTACATGGACCACTTCTTCTTTATCCTTTC
Organism: Balaenoptera physalus; assembly: GCF_965194825.1. Lineage (NCBI taxonomy): Eukaryota > Metazoa > Chordata > Mammalia > Artiodactyla > Balaenopteridae > Balaenoptera > Balaenoptera physalus. The sequence continues at coordinate 40,834 of NW_028126567.1, forward strand.
ATCTGTTGATGGACATTTTGGTTGCTTCACTGTCTTGTCTATTGTGAATAAGGCCGCAGTGCAGCTTTTGCAGCCCGGGTCTTCTTCATTCTGGTCTTCTCAGGTGAGAGGCCCATTGGTGCACCTGCTGGATTGAATGATACCTCAATTTTTCCTTTTAAACGCAGCTCCTTTCTGTTCTCATTATTAGCGTTTAACCCTTTTACATCTCACCAGCAGCTAGAGGGTACACAGTTCTCTGAAACCTCTTCAGCATTTATTGTTTGTAGACTTTTTGCCAATGGTCAGTCGACTGGTGCGAGTTGAAAACCTTTTGTAGATTAGATTGCATGAGTCTAATACTTCCTGAGGCTGAGCTTTTATCCGTTTTCCTTTCTTTAAAAAGAGAGTGAGTAAAACTTACCTCTTCATAGTATCTTCTTGAAAATTTTGCCTGTTTTGAATTTTTTTTATCCATTCCCTACCTCAGCACAATTTTGAGGGCAGGTGTCCTTTACAGCCCTGAGTCCTTGTGAATGGTAAGTGACCATTAGCTGTGGGTTAAAAGCTGCTCTTGCGGGAATCGGCCACAAGGCGGCAGCATTTCTCCTTTACCAAATCTGGTTACTAGGGCAACAGAGCCTTACTGGAAGTGGTGTTCTAGGTTGTAAATTAGAATGGAATGTGCGAGGAAAAAGCCCTTTAAGTTTATGTCTCATTACTTCTTGTTGGTATTTTTAACTTAATTTTTATTTTTTATCACAGCAAACTTGATTACAATGTTTTGTTTGTTCTCGGTGTGCAAGATGTGGTTCTTTCACACATATACATATATCTATTCTTCTTCGGATCCTTTTCCCATGTAGGTTATGACACAATGTTGAGTAGTCTTCTCTTGGTATTGCGTAGGTCTTTGGTGATTATATATTTCACATGTGTTTGTATCTCTCTGTTAACCTCAATATGGTAAGGTATCCAATCCTCACACCTTTCTATTTGGTGAACCATAAGTTTTTTTAATGAATCTATGATAGTGTTTCTCTGTGGAAATATCTTTGTTTGTATCATTTTTTAGGTAACCCCTATATGTGATATGATAGGATATGTGTCTTTCTCTTTCTCACTTGCTCCAAATTGCGTGATTACTTCTAGACTCATCTATGGTGCTGCAAATGGCATTGTTTCATTTTTTCACTAGCTCATATTCCATCTGTACAGGTAGCAGTTCTTCTTTGTCCACCCATCTGTCGGTGGACCTTTTGGTTACTTCCATATCTTGGCTATTGTAATACTATGCAATGCAGATTTGCGTGCCTGTGTCCTTCCAATTCTGTCTTCTTAGTTTATAGGTCCAGGAATAGGTCTGCTGGATCATATGGTAGCTCAATGTTGACCTTTTAAAGGCACCTCTGTTCTGTTCTCCTTAGTGGCTCTTTCCAGGTTACGTCCCACTTAAAGTGGAGGGTATGTATTTCTTCCCAGCACCTTCAGCATTTTTTCTTTGTAGTTTCTGCTGATGGTTATTCTGAGTGGTGTGAGCTGATACTTCTTTGTGGTTGAATTTGCATGTGTCTCATAATGCGTAGAAATTGAGCTTTAAGACATGTGCTTTTTAATTTTCCAGCTGTGATTAGAGCTTATTTCTTCAAAGAGTTTTCTTAAAGTATGTGTCACCACTTGCAATATTTTGGCCATTATCTCCCTCAAGACATTTTGAGGGCAGGTTTCATTTACAGCCCTGCAGTACTTGTTCGTATGAAGTGACCATTAGCTCAGGCTTTAAACCTGCTTTTGCAGGTATCGGCCAAAGAGCGGCAGCCTTTCTACGTTCCCCTTGCTGGTACTAGGGAAACAGACCTACCGGCCGGTGGTGTTCTTCGGTTATAAATTAGAGTGCAATGTGCCCGGATAAACCCACAAATGTTGATGTCTCCTTGCTTTTGTTTGTTTTTAAATTGAGTTTATATTTATTATTAGAGTAATATTCCATTGTGTACGTGGACCACTTCTTCTTGGTGCATTCCTCGGTTGATGGACATTTTCATTGCTTCCAAGTGCTGGCTATGGTAAATCTTGCTGGCGTACAGGTGTGCCAGCCTGTGACTTTTGGATTCTCATTTTTGCAGGTGCTAGGCCAAGCAGTGGTTGTGATTGATTGACTGGTAGCTCAATGTTTCCCTTTCCAAAGCACCTACACTGTGTTTTCATTAGTGGCTCTTTACATGCCCCCCCGTACAACCGAGGGTATGCATTTCTCCACACTCCCTTCACCATTTGTTTTTTGCAGCATTTTTCCTAATGGCCATTCTGACTGCTGTGAGCTGACAGGTTTTTGTAATATGGGTATGCATGTCATTAAAATTTTTAAAATTCGTCATATTCCTATGCTTTTTTCTTTTCTCTTAAAAGAAAAAACCGTGAGTACAATATAGCTCTTGAAATTGTCTTCTTCGAAGGTTGCCCTCTTCTGAATTTTTTGGTCGATTTTTGACCCCAGAAATTTTCTGGAGGGCAGGTGCCATTTACGGAACTGCAAGTTGGTGAAAATTTAGTGACCTTTTGCAGTGGGTTCAAAGCTGCTGTTGTGGGAAACGGCCACAAGGAGGTAGCATTTCTCCATTCCCCAATCTGGGTACTAGGGCAGCAGAGCCTTTCTGGAAGTCATTGTCCTAGGTTGCAAATTAGAATGGAATTTGCCAGGAGAAATCCCCATAAGTTTATGTCTCATTACTTCTTCTTGGTTTTTAAATTTTTTTTAATCTGGGTAAAGTTTAGTATATTGTTTGTCCTAGGTGTACACAATCTGGTTCATTTGTACATTATGTATGTCTATTAATGTACAGATCCTCTTCCCATGTAAAATATTACAGTGTTCCGTCGACCTCCCTTGCTATATGTTCGGTCTTTTTGATACATGTATATAATATGTATGTGTATATGTATAGTAACACTAATTTTCATTTCTCAATTTCCCCCTCCTTTCCTTTCAGATGAGCATAGTTTGTTTTCTAAGCCTGTGAGTGTCTTTCTCTTTGGAAATATGTTCATCTGTGTCAGTTATTAGATAATGCCATAAGTGATAATATAGGATATAGGTGTTTTGCCTTCCGACCTACTTCATGTTTTGTGATTATCTCCAGGCTCATGTATGGTGCCTCAAAGAGCAGTGCTTCAATGTTTTCCATGGTTAATATTCCATTGTGTGCATGGACCACTTCTTCTTGGTGCATTCCTCTGTTGATGGACATTTTCATTGCTTCCAAGTGTTGCCTATGGTAAATATTGCTGGAGTGCAGGATTGCCAGCCTGTGATTTTTGATTTTCATTTTCTCAGGTGATAGTCCCAGCAGTGGGTATGATTGATTGACTGGTATGGTAGCTCAACGTTTACCTTTTCAAGGCACCTCAATTGTGTTTTCATTAGTGGCTCTTACCATGTCTCCCTTAGAATCGAGGGTATGCATTTCTCCACAATCACGTCAGCATTTATTGTTTGCAGCATTTTTGTTGATGGCCATTCTGACTGGTGTGAGCTGATAGGTTTTTGTAATTTGGGTTTACATGTCTGTAAAAATTCCTACAATTCATCATTTCTCCACGGCCTTTTCTTTTCTGTTAAAAGAAAAAAGCAAAAAAGGGTTAGTATAATATACCTCTTCCAATTTTCCTTTTGGGAGGTTGCACTCTAGAAATTTTTGGTCGATTTTCGACCTCAGCATTTTTTGGAGGGCCGGTGTCATTTACAGACCTGCAGTTGGTGAATATTTAGTGACCTTTTGCAGTGGGTTTAAAGCTGCTGTTGTGGGAAACGGCCACAAGGATGCAGCATTTCTCCATTCCCAAATCTGGGTACTATGGCAGCAGAGCCGTTCTGGAAGTCGTTTGCCTAGGTTGTAAATTTGAATGGAATGTGCCACGAAAACCCCCCATAAGTTTATGTTTCATTACTCCTAGTTCGTTGTTTTAATTTTTTCAATTGGGGTAATGGTTAGAATGTTGCTTGTCCAAGGTGTACACACTCTGGTTCATCTACATATTCTATATACCTATTTATGTAGAGATCCTCTTCCCGTGTAAATTATTACAGAGTGTTCCGTCAACCTTCCTTGCTATATGGTCGGTCTTTTTGATATATGTATATCATATGTATTTGTATACATATGGTAAGACTAATCTTCATTTATCCATTTCCCCCACCTTTCCTTTTAGATAAGCATAGTTTTTTTTTTTTTTAATAAGTCTGTGATTGACTTTCTCTGTGGAAATATGTTCATTTGTGTCAGTTATTAGATAACGCCTATAAGTGATATCATAGGATATAGGACTTTTACTTTCCGACTTACCTCATGTTCTGTGATTATCTCTAAGATCATCTATGGTGCCTCAAAGAGCACTGTTTCATTGTTTTCCATGGCTAGTTTTCATTGTGTACATGGACCACTTCTTCTTTATCCTTTCATCTGTTGATGGACATTTTGGTTGCTTCACTGTCTTGTCTATTGTGAATAAGGCCGCAGTGCAGCTTTTGCAGCCCGGGTCTTCTTCATTCTGGTCTTCTCAGGTGAGAGGCCCATTGGTGCACCTGCTGGATTGAATGATACCTCAATTTTTCCTTTTAAACGCAGCTCCTTTCTGTTCTCATTATTAGCGTTTAACCCTTTTACATCTCACCAGCAGCTAGAGGGTACACAGTTCTCTGAAACCTCTTCAGCATTTATTGTTTGTAGACTTTTTGCCAATGGTCAGTCGACTGGTGCGAGTTGAAAACCTTTTGTAGATTAGATTGCATGAGTCTAATACTTCCTGAGGCTGAGCTTTTATCCGTTTTCCTTTCTTTAAAAAGAGAGTGAGTAAAACTTACCTCTTCATAGTATCTTCTTGAAAATTTTGCCTGTTTTGAATTTTTTTTATCCATTCCCTACCTCAGCACAATTTTGAGGGCAGGTGTCCTTTACAGCCCTGAGTCCTTGTGAATGGTAAGTGACCATTAGCTGTGGGTTAAAAGCTGCTCTTGCGGGAATCGGCCACAAGGCGGCAGCATTTCTCCTTTACCAAATCTGGTTACTAGGGCAACAGAGCCTTACTGGAAGTGGTGTTCTAGGTTGTAAATTAGAATGGAATGTGCGAGGAAAAAGCCCTTTAAGTTTATGTCTCATTACTTCTTGTTGGTATTTTTAACTTAATTTTTATTTTTTATCACAGCAAACTTGATTACAATGTTTTGTTTGTTCTCGGTGTGCAAGATGTGGTTCTTTCACACATATACATATATCTATTCTTCTTCGGATCCTTTTCCCATGTAGGTTATGACACAATGTTGAGTAGTCTTCTCTTGGTATTGCGTAGGTCTTTGGTGATTATATATTTCACATGTGTTTGTATCTCTCTGTTAACCTCAATATGGTAAGGTATCCAATCCTCACACCTTTCTATTTGGTGAACCATAAGTTTTTTTAATGAATCTATGATAGTGTTTCTCTGTGGAAATATCTTTGTTTGTATCATTTTTTAGGTAACCCCTATATGTGATATGATAGGATATGTGTCTTTCTCTTTCTCACTTGCTCCAAATTGCGTGATTACTTCTAGACTCATCTATGGTGCTGCAAATGGCATTGTTTCATTTTTTCACTAGCTCATATTCCATCTGTACAGGTAGCAGTTCTTCTTTGTCCACCCATCTGTCGGTGGACCTTTTGGTTACTTCCATATCTTGGCTATTGTAATACTATGCAATGCAGATTTGCGTGCCTGTGTCCTTCCAATTCTGTCTTCTTAGTTTATAGGTCCAGGAATAGGTCTGCTGGATCATATGGTAGCTCAATGTTGACCTTTTAAAGGCACCTCTGTTCTGTTCTCCTTAGTGGCTCTTTCCAGGTTACGTCCCACTTAAAGTGGAGGGTATGTATTTCTTCCCAGCACCTTCAGCATTTTTTCTTTGTAGTTTCTGCTGATGGTTATTCTGAGTGGTGTGAGCTGATACTTCTTTGTGGTTGAATTTGCATGTGTCTCATAATGCGTAGAAATTGAGCTTTAAGACATGTGCTTTTTAATTTTCCAGCTGTGATTAGAGCTTATTTCTTCAAAGAGTTTTCTTAAAGTATGTGTCACCACTTGAAATATTTTGGCCATTATCTCCCTCAAGACATTTTGAGGGCAGGTTTCATTTACAGCCCTGCAGTACTTGTTCGTATGAAGTGACCATTAGCTCAGGCTTTAAACCTGCTTTTGCAGGTATCGGCCAAAGAGCGGCAGCCTTTCTACGTTCCCCTTGCTGGTACTAGGGAAACAGACCTACCGGCCAGTGGTGTACTTCGGTTATAAATTAGAGTGCAATGTGCCCGGATAAACCCACAAATGTTGATGTCTCCTTGCTTTTGTTTGTTTTTAAATTGAGTTTATATTTATTATTAGAGTAATATTCCATTGTGTACGTGGACCACTTCTTCTTGGTGCATTCCTCGGTTGATGGACATTTTCATTGCTTCCAAGTGCTGGCTATGGTAAATCTTGCTGGCGTACAGGTGTGCCAGCCTGTGACTTTTGGATTCTCATTTTTGCAGGTGCTAGGCCAAGCAGTGGTTGTGATTGATTGACTGGTAGCTCAATGTTTCCCTTTCCAAAGCACCTACACTGTGTTTTCATTAGTGGCTCTTTACATGCCCCCCCGTACAACCGAGGGTATGCATTTCTCCACACTCCCTTCACCATTTGTTTTTTGCAGCATTTTTCCTAATGGCCATTCTGACTGCTGTGAGCTGACAGGTTTTTGTAATATGGGTATGCATGTCATTAAAATTTTTAAAATTCGTCATATTCCTATGCTTTTTCCTTTTCTCTTAAAAGAAAAAACCGTGAGTACAATATAGCTCTTGAAATTGTCTTCTTCGAAGGTTGCCCTCTTCTGAATTTTTTGGTCGATTTTTGACCCCAGAAATTTTCTGGAGGGCAGGTGCCATTTACAGAACTGCAAGTTGGTGAAAATTTAGTGACCTTTTGCAGTGGGTTCAAAGCTGCTGTTGTGGGAAACGGCCACAAGGAGGTAGCATTTCTCCATTCCCCAATCTGGGTACTAGGGCAGCAGAGCCTTTCTGGAAGTCATTGTCCTAGGTTGCAAATTAGAATGGAATTTGCCAGGAGAAATCCCCATAAGTTTATGTCTCATTACTTCTTCTTGGTTTTTAAATTTTTTTTAATCTGGGTAAAGTTTAGTATATTGTTTGTCCTAGGTGTACACAATCTGGTTCATTTGTACATTATGTATGTCTATTAATGTACAGATCCTCTTCCCATGTAAAATATTACAGTGTTCCGTCGACCTCCCTTGCTATATGTTCGGTCTCTTTGATACATGTATATAATATGTATGTGTATATGTATAGTAACACTAATTTTCATTTCTCAATTTACCCCCTCCTTTCCTTTCAGATGAGCATAGTTTGTTTTCTAAGCCTGTGAGTGTCTTTCTCTTTGGAAATATGTTCATCTGTGTCAGTTATTAGATAATGCCATAAGTGATAATATAGGATATAGGTGTTTTGCCTTCCGACCTACTTCATGTTTTGTGATTATCTCCAGGCTCATGTACGGTGCCTCAAAGAGCAGTGCTTCAATGTTTTCCATGGCTAATATTCCATTGTGTGCATGGACCACTTCTTCTTGGTGCATTCCTCTGTTGATGGACATTTTCGTTGCTTCCAAGTGTTGCCTCTGGTAAGTATTGCTGGAGTGCAGGATTGCCAGCCTGTGATTTTTGATTTTCATTTTCTCAGGTGATAGACCCAGCAGTGGGTATGATTGATTGACTGGTATGGTAGCTCAACGTTTACCTTTTCAAGGCACCTCAATTGTGTTTTCATTAGTGGCTCTTACCATGTTCCCCTTAGAATCGAGGGTATGCATTTCTCCACAATCACGTCAGCATTTATTGTTTGCAGCATTTTTGTTGATGGCCATTCTGACTGGTGTGAGCTGATAGGTTTTTGTAATTTGGGTTTACATGTCTGTAAAAATTCCTACAATTCATCATTTCTCCACGGCCTTTTCTTTTCTGTTAAAAGAAAAAAGCAAAAAAGGGTTAGTATAATATACCTCTTCCAATTTTCCTTTTGGGAGGTTGCACTCTAGAAATTTTTGGTCGATTTTCGACCTCAGCATTTTTTGGAGGGCCGGTGTCATTTACAGACCTGCAGTTGGTGAATATTTAGTGACCTTTTGCAGTGGGTTTAAAGCTGCTGTTGTGGGAAACGGCCACAAGGATGCAGCATTTCTCCATTCCCAAATCTGGGTACTAGGGCAGCAGAGCCGTTCTGGAAGTCGTTTGCCTAGGTTGTAAATTTGAATGGAATGTGCCAGGAAAACCCCCCATAAGTTTATGTCTCATTACTCCTAGTTCGTTGTTTTAATTTTTTCAGTTGGGGTAATGGTTAGAATGTTGCTTGTCCAAGGTGTACACACTCTGGTTCATCTCCATATTCTATATACCTATTTATGTAGAGATCCTCTCCCCGTGTAAATTATTACAGAGTGTTCCGTAAACCTTCCTTGCTATATGGTCGGTCTTTTTGATATATGTATATCATATGTATTTGTATACATATGCTAAGACTAATCTTCATTTATCCATTTCCCCCACCTTTCCTTTTAGATAAGCATAGTTTTTTTTTTAATAAGTCTGTGATTGACTTTCTCTGTGGAAATATGTTCATTTGTGTCAGTTATTAGATAACGCCTATAAGTGATATCATAGGATATAGGACTTTTACTTTCCGACTTACCTCATGTTCTGTGATTATCTCTAAGATCATCTATGGTGCCTCAAAGAGCACTGTTTCATTGTTTTCCATGGCTAGTTTTCATTGTGTACATGGACCACTTCTTCTTTATCCTTTCATCTGTTGATGGACATTTTGGTTGCTTCACTGTCTTGTCTATTGTGAATAAGGCCGCAGTGCAGCTTTTGCAGCCCGGGTTTTCTTCATTCTGGTCTTCTCAGGTGAGAGGCCCATTGGTGCACCTGCTGGATTGAATGATACCTCAATTTTTCCTTTTAAACGCAGCTCCTTTCTCTTCTCATTATTAGCGTTTAACCCTTTTACATCTCACCAGCAGCTACAGGGTACACAGTTCTCTGAAACCTCTTCAGCATTTATTGTTTGTAGACTTTTTGCCAATGGTCAGTCGACTGGTGCGAGTTGAAAACCTTTTGTAGATTAGATTGCATGAGTCTAATACTTCCTGAGGCTGAGCTTTTATCCGTTTTCCTTTCTTTAAAAAGAGAGTGAGTAAAACTTACCTCTTCATAGTATCTTCTTGAAAATTTTGCCTGTTTTGAATTTTTTTTATCCATTCCCTACCTCAGCACAATTTTGAGGGCAGGTGTCCTTTACAGCCCTGAGTCCTTGTGAATGGTAAGTGACCATTAGCTGTGGGTTAAAAGCTGCTCTTGCGGGAATCGGCCACAAGGCGGCAGCATTTCTCCTTTACCAAATCTGGTTACTAGGGCAACAGAGCCTTACTGGAAGTGGTGTTCTAGGTTGTAAATTAGAATGGAATGTGCGAGGAAAAAGCCCTTTAAGTTTATGTCTCATTACTTCTTGTTGGTATTTTTAACTTAATTTTTATTTTTTATCACAGCAAACTTGATTACAATGTTTTGTTTGTTCTCGGTGTGCAAGATGTGGTTCTTTCACACATATACATATATCTATTCTTCTTCGGATCCTTTTCCCATGTAGGTTATGACACAATGTTGAGTAGTCTTCTCTTGGTATTGCGTAGGTCTTTGGTGATTATATATTTCACATGTGTTTGTATCTCTCTGTTAACCTCAATATGGTAAGGTATCCAATCCTCACACCTTTCTATTTGGTGAACCATAAGTTTTTTTAATGAATCTATGATAGTGTTTCTCTGTGGAAATATCTTTGTTTGTATCATTTTTTAGGTAACCCCTATATGTGATATGATAGGATATGTGTCTTTCTCTTTCTCACTTGCTCCAAATTGCGTGATTACTTCTAGACTCATCTATGGTGCTGCAAATGGCATTGTTTCATTTTTTCACTAGCTCATATTCCATCTGTACAGGTAGCAGTTCTTCTTTGTCCACCCATCTGTCGGTGGACCTTTTGGTTACTTCCATATCTTGGCTATTGTAATACTATGCAATGCAGATTTGCGTGCCTGTGTCCTTCCAATTCTGTCTTCTTAGTTTAGAGGTCCAGGAATAGGTCCGCTGGATCATATGGTAGCTCAATGTTGACCTTTTAAAGGCACCTCTGTCCTGTTCTCCTTAGTGGCTCTTTCCAGGTTACGTCCCACTTAAAGTGGAGGGTATGTATTTCTTCCCAGCACCTTCAGCATTTTTTCTTTGTAGTTTCTGCTGATGGTTATTCTGAGTGGTGTGAGCTGATACTTCTTTGTGGTTGAATTTGCATGTGTCTCATAATGCGTAGAAATTGAGCTTTAAGACATGTGCTTTTTAATTTTCCAGCTGTGATTAGAGCTTATTTCTTCAAAGAGTTTTCTTAAAGTATGTGTCACCACTTGAAATATTTTGGCCATTATCTCCCTCAAGACATTTTGAGGGCAGGTTTCATTTACAGCCCTGCAGTACTTGTTCGTATGAAGTGACCATTAGCTCAGGCTTTAAACCTGCTTTTGCAGGTATCGGCCAAAGAGCGGCAGCCTTTCTACGTTCCCCTTGCTGGTACTAGGGAAACAGACCTACCGGCCAGAGGTGTACTTCGGTTATAAATTAGAGTGCAATGTGCCCGGATAAACCCACAAATGTTGATGTCTCCTTGCTTTTGTTTGTTTTTAAATTGAGTTTATATTTATTATTAGAGTAATATTCCATTGTGTACGTGGACCACTTCTTCTTGGTGCATTCCTCGGTTGATGGACATTTTCATTGCTTCCAAGTGCTGGCTATGGTAAATCTTGCTGGCGTACAGGTGTGCCAGCCTGTGACTTTTGGATTCTCATTTTTGCAGGTGCTAGGCCAAGCAGTGGTTGTGATTGATTGACTGGTAGCTCAATGTTTCCCTTTCCAAAGCACCTACACTGTGTTTTCATTAGTGGCTCTTTACATGCCCCCCCTTACAACCGAGGGTACGCATTTCTCCACACTCCCTTCACCATTTGTTTTTTTGCAGCATTTTTCCTAATGGCCATTCTGACTGCTGTGAGCTGATAGGTTTTTGTGATATGGGTATGCATGTCATTAAAATTTTTTAAATTCGTCATATTCCTATGCTTTTTTCTTTTCTCTTAAAAGAAAAAACCGTGAGTACAATATAGCTCTTGAAATTGTCTTCTTCGAAGGTTGCCCTCTTCAGAATTTTTTGGTCGATTTTTGACCCCAGAAATTTTCTGGAGGGCAGGTGCCATTTACAGAACTGCAAGTTGGTGAAAATTTAGTGACCTTTTGCAGTGGGTTCAAAGCTGCTGTTGTGGGAAACAGCCACAAGGAGGTAGCATTTCTCCATTCCCCAATCTGGGTACTAGGGCAGCAGAGCCTTTCTGGAAGTCATTGTCCTAGGTTGCAAATTAGAATGGAATTTGCCAGGAGAAATCCCCATAAGTTTATGTCTCATTACTTCTTCTTGGTTTTTAAATTTTTTTTTAATCTGGGTAAAGTTTAGAATATTGTTTGTCCTAGGTGTACACAATCTGGTTCATTTGTACATTATGTCTGTCTATTAATGTACAGATCCTCTTCCCATGTAAAATATTACAGTGTTCCGTCGACCTCCCTTGCTATATGTTCGGTCTCTTTGATACATGTATATAATATGTATGTGTATATGTATAGTAACACTAATCTTCATTTCTCAATTTCCCCCCTCCTTTCCTTTCAGATGAGGATAGTTTGTTTTCTAAGCCTGTGAGTGTCTTTCTCTTTGGAAATATGTTCATCTGTGTCAGTTATTAGATAATGCCATAAGTGACAATATTTGATATAGGTGTTTTGCCTTCCGACCTACTTCATGTTTTGTGATTATCTCCAGGCTCATGTACGGTGCCTCAAAGAGCAGTGCTTCAATGTTTTCCATGGCTAATATTCCATTGTGTGCATGGACCACTTCTTCTTGGTGCATTCCTCTGTTGATGGACATTTTCGTTGCTTCCAAGTGTTGCCTCTGGTAAGTATTGCTGGAGTGCAGGATTGCCAGCCTGTGATTTTTGATTTTCATTTTCTCAGGTGATAGACCCAGCAGTGGGTATGATTGATTGACTGGTATGGTAGCTCAACGTTTACCTTTTCAAGGCACCTCAATTGTGTTTTCATTAGTGGCTCTTACCATGTCCCCCTTAGAATCGAGGGTATGCATTTCTCCACAATCACGTCAGCATTTATTGTTTGCAGCATTTTTGTTGATGGCCATTCTGACTGGTGTGAGCTGATAGGTTTTTGTAATTTGGGTTTACATGTCTGTAAAAATTCCTACAATTCATCATTTCTCCACGGCCTTTTCTTTTCTGTTAAAAGAAAAAAGCAAAAAAGGGTTAGTATAATATACCTCTTCCAATTTTCCTTTTGGGAGGTTGCACTCTAGAAATTTTTGGTCGATTTTCGACCTCAGCATTTTTTGGAGGGCCGGTGTCATTTACAGACCTGCAGTTGGTGAATATTTAGTGACCTTTTGCAGTGGGTTTAAAGCTGCTGTTGTGGGAAACGGCCACAAGGATGCAGCATTTCTCCATTCCCAAATCTGGGTACTAGGGCAGCAGAGCCGTTCTGGAAGTCGTTTGCCTAGGTTGTAAATTTGAATGGAATGTGCCAGGAAAACCCCCCATAAGTTTATGTCTCATTACTCCTAGTTCGTTGTTTTAATTTTTTCAGTTGGGGTAATGGTTAGAATGTTGCTTGTCCAAGGTGTACACACTCTGGTTCATCTCCATATTCTATATACCTATTTATGTAGAGATCCTCTCCCCGTGTAAATTATTACAGAGTGTTCCGTAAACCTTCCTTGCTATATGGTCGGTCTTTTTGATATATGTATATCATATGTATTTGTATACATATGCTAAGACTAATCTTCATTTATCCATTTCCCCCACCTTTCCTTTTAGATAAGCATAGTTTTTTTTTTAATAAGTCTGTGATTGACTTTCTCTGTGGAAATATGTTCATTTGTGTCAGTTATTAGATAACGCCTATAAGTGATATCATAGGATATAGGACTTTTACTTTCCGACTTACCTCATGTTCTGTGATTATCTCTAAGATCATCTATGGTGCCTCAAAGAGCACTGTTTCATTGTTTTCCATGGCTAGTTTTCATTGTGTACATGGACCACTTCTTCTTTATCCTTTCATCTGTTGATGGACATTTTGGTTGCTTCACTGTCTTGTCTATTGTGAATAAGGCCGCAGTGCAGCTTTTGCAGCCCGGGTTTTCTTCATTCTGGTCTTCTCAGGTGAGAGGCCCATTGGTGCACCTGCTGGATTGAATGATACCTCAATTTTTCCTTTTAAACGCAGCTCCTTTCTCTTCTCATTATTAGCGTTTAACCCTTTTACATCTCACCAGCAGCTAGAGGGTACACAGTTCTCTGAAACCTCTTCAGCATTTATTGTTTGTAGACTTTTTGCCAATGGTCAGTCGACTGGTGCGAGTTGAAAACCTTTTGTAGATTAGATTGCATGAGTCTAATACTTCCTGAGGCTGAGCTTTTATCCGTTTTCCTTTCTTTAAAAAGAGAGTGAGTAAAACTTACCTCTTCATAGTATCTTCTTGAAAATGTTGCCTGTTTTGAATTTTTTTTATCCATTCCCTACCTCAGCACAATTTTGAGGGCAGGTGTCCTTTACAGCCCTGAGTCCTTGTGAATGGTAAGTGACCATTAGCTGTGGGTTAAAAGCTGCTCTTGCGGGAATCGGCCACAAGGCGGCAGCATTTCTCCTTTACCAAATCTGGTTACTAGGGCAACAGAGCCTTACTGGAAGTGGTGTTCTAGGTTGTAAATTAGAATGGAATGTGCGAGGAAAAAGCCCTTTAAGTTTATGTCTCATTACTTCTTGTTGGTATTTTTAACTTAATTGTTATTTTTTATCACAGCAAACTTGATTACAATGTTTTGTTTGTTCTCGGTGTGCAAGATGTGGTTCTTTCACACATATACATATATCTATTCTTCTTCGGATCCTTTTCCCATGTAGGTTATGACACAATGTTGAGTAGTCTTCTCTTGGTATTGCGTAGGTCTTTGGTGATTATATATTTCACATGTGTTTGTATCTCTCTGTTAACCTCAATATGGTAAGGTATCCAATCCTCACACCTTTCTATTTGGTGAACCATAAGTTTTTTTAATGAATCTATGATAGTGTTTCTCTGTGGAAATATCTTTGTTTGTATCATTTTTTAGGTAACCCCTATATGTGATGTGATAGGATATGTGTCTTTCTCTTTCTCACTTGCTCCAAATTGCGTGATTACTTCTAGACTCATCTATGGTGCTGCAAATGGCATTGTTTCATTTTTTCACTAGCTCATATTCCATCTGTACAGGTAGCAGTTCTTCTTTGTCCACCCATCTGTCGGTGGACCTTTTGGTTACTTCCATATCTTGGCTATTGTAATACTATGCAATGCAGATTTGCGTGCCTGTGTCCTTCCAATTCTGTCTTCTTAGTTTAGAGGTCCAGGAATAGGTCCGCTGGATCATATGGTAGCTCAATGTTGACCTTTTAAAGGCACCTCTGTCCTGTTCTCCTTAGTGGCTCTTTCCAGGTTACGTCCCACTTAAAGTGGAGGGTATGTATTTCTTCCCAGCACCTTCAGCATTTTTTCTTTGTAGTTTCTGCTGATGGTTATTCTGAGTGGTGTGAGCTGATACTTCTTTGTGGTTGAATTTGCATGTGTCTCATAATGCGTAGAAATTGAGCTTTAAGACATGTGCTTTTTAATTTTCCAGCTGTGATTAGAGCTTATTTCTTCAAAGAGTTTTCTTAAAGTATGTGTCACCACTTGAAATATTTTGGCCATTATCTCCCTCAAGACATTTTGAGGGCAGGTTTCATTTACAGCCCTGCAGTACTTGTTCGTATGAAGTGACCATTAGCTCAGGCTTTAAACCTGCTTTTGCAGGTATCGGCCAAAGAGCGGCAGCCTTTCTACGTTCCCCTTGCTGGTACTAGGGAAACAGACCTACCGGCCGGTGGTGTACTTCGGTTATAAATTAGAGTGCAATGTGCCCGGATAAACCCACAAATGTTGATGTCTCCTTGCTTTTGTTTGTTTTTAAATTGAGTTTATATTTATTATTAGAGTAATATTCCATTGTGTACGTGGACCACTTCTTCTTGGTGCATTCCTCGGTTGATGGACATTTTCATTGCTTCCAAGTGCTGGCTATGGTAAATCTTGCTGGCGTACAGGTGTGCCAGCCTGTGACTTTTGGATTCTCATTTTTGCAGGTGCTAGGCCAAGCAGTGGTTGTGATTGATTGACTGGTAGCTCAATGTTTCGCTTTCCAAAGCACCTACACTGTGTTTTCATTAGTGGCTCTTTACATGCCCCCCCTTACAACCGAGGGTACGCATTTCTCCACACTCCCTTCACCATTTGTTTTTTTGCAGCATTTTTCCTAATGGCCATTCTGACTGCTGTGAGCTGATAGGTTTTTGTGATATGGGTATGCATGTCATTAAAATTTTTTAAATTCGTCATATTCCTATGCTTTTTTCTTTTCTCTTAAAAGAAAAAACCGTGAGTACAATATAGCTCTTGAAATTGTCTTCTTCGAAGGTTGCCCTCTTCAGAATTTTTTGGTCGATTTTTGACCCCAGAAATTTTCTGGAGGGCAGGTGCCATTTACAGAACTGCAAGTTGGTGAAAATTTAGTGACCTTTTGCAGTGGGTTCAAAGCTGCTGTTGTGGGAAACAGCCACAAGGAGGTAGCATTTCTCCATTCCCCAATCTGGGTACTAGGGCAGCAGAGCCTTTCTGGAAGTCATTGTCCTAGGTTGCAAATTAGAATGGAATTTGCCAGGAGAAATCCCCATAAGTTTATGTCTCATTACTTCTTCTTGGTTTTTAAATTTTTTTTTAATCTGGGTAAAGTTTAGTATATTGTTTGTCCTAGGTGTACACAATCTGGTTCATTTGTACATTATGTATGTCTATTAATGTACAGATCCTCTTCCCATGTAAAATATTACAGTGTTCCGTCGACCTCCCTTGCTATATGTTCGGTCTTTTTGATACATGTATATAATATGTATGTGTATATGTATAGTAACACTAATCTTCATTTCTCAATTTCCCCCTCCTTTCCTTTCAGATGAGCGTAGTTTGTTTTCTAAGCCTGTGAGTGTCTTTCTCTTTGGGAATATGTTCATCTGTGTCAGTTATTAGATAAAGCCATAAGTGATAATATAGGATACAGTTGTTTTGCCTTCCGACCTACTTCATGTTTTGTGATTATCTCCAGGCTCATGTATGGTGCCTCAAAGAGCAGTGCTTCAATGTTTTCCATGGCTAATATTCCATTGTGTGCATGGACCACTTCTTCTTGGTGCATTCCTCTGTTGATGGACATTTTCGTTGCTTCCAAGTGTTGACTCTGGTAAATATTGCTGGAGTGCAGGATTGCCAGCCTGTGATTTTGGATTTTCATTTTCTCAGGTGATAGACCCAGCATTGGGTATGATTGATTGACTGGTATGGTAGCTCAACGTTTACCTTTTCAAGGCACCTCAATTGTGTTTTCATTAGTGGCTCTTACCATGTCCCCCTTAGAATCGAGGGTATGCATTTCTCCACAATCATGTCAGCATTTATACTTTGCAGCATTTTTGTTGATGGCCATTCTGACTGGTGTGAGCTGATAGGTTTTTGTAATTTGGGTTTACATGTCTGTAAAAATTCCTACAATTCATCATTTCTCCACGGCCTTTTCTTTTCTGTTAAAAGAAAAAAGCAAAAAAGGGTTAGTATAATATACCTCTTCCAATTTTCTTTTTGGGAGGTTGCACTCTAGAATTTTTTGGTCGATTTTCGACCTCAGCATTTTTTGGAGGGCCGGTGTCATTTACAGACCTGCAGTTGGTGAATATTTAGTGACCTTTTGCAGTGGGTTTAAAGCTGCTGTTGTGGGAAATGGCCACAAAGATGCAGCATTTCTCCTTTCCCAAATCTGGGTACTAGGGCAGCAGAGCCGTTCTGGAAGTCGTTTGCCTAGGTTGTAAATTTGAATGGAATGTGCCAGGAAAACCCCCCATAAGTTTATGTCTCATTACTCCTAGTTCGTTGTTTTAATTTTTTCAATTGGGGTAATGGTTAGAATGTTGCTTGTCCAAGGTGTACACACTCTGGTTCATCTACATATTCTATATACCTATTTATGTAGAGATCCTCTTCCCGTGTAAATTATTACAGAGTGTTCCGTAAACCTTCCTTGCTATATGGTCGGTCTTTTTGATATATGTATATCATATGTATTTGTATACATATGGTAAGACTAATCTTCATTTATCCATTTCCCCCACCTTTCCTTTTAGATAAGCATAGTTTTTTTTTTTTAATAAGTCTGTGATTGAATTTCTCTGTCGAAATATGTTCATGTGTGTCAGTTATTAGATAACGCCTATAAGTGATATCATAGGATATAGGACTTTTACTTTCCGACTTACCTCATGTTCTGTGATTATCTCCAAGATCATCTATGGTGCCTCAAAGAGCACTGTTTCATTGTTTTCCATGGCTAGTTTTCATTGTGTACATGGAGCACTTCTTCTTTATCCTTTCATCTGTTGATGGACATTTTGGTTGCTTCACTGTCTTGTCTATTGTGAATAAGGCCGCAGTGCAGCTTTTGCAGCCCGGGTCTTCTTCATTCTGGTCTTCTCAGGTGAGAGGCCCATTGGTGCACCTGCTGGATTGAATGATACCTCAATTTTTCCTTTTAAACGCAGCTCCTTTCTGTTCTCATTATTAGCGTTTAACCCTTTTACATCTCACCAGCAGCTAGAGGGTACACAGTTCTCTGAAACCTCTTCAGCATTTATTGTTTGTAGACTTTTTGCCAATGGTCAGTCGACTGGTGCGAGTTGAAAACCTTTTGTAGATTAGATTGCATGAGTCTAATACTTCCTGAGGCTGAGCTTTTATCCGTTTTCCTTTCTTTAAAAAGAGAGTGAGTAAAACTTACCTCTTCATAGTATCTTCTTGAAAATGTTGCCTGTTTTGAATTTTTTTTTATCCATTCCCTACCTCAGCACAATTTTGAGGGCAGGTGTCCTTTACAGCCCTGAGTCCTTGTGAATGGTAAGTGACCATTAGCTGTGGGTTAAAAGCTGCTCTTGCGGGAATCGGCCACAAGGCGGCAGCATTTCTCCTTTACCAAATCTGGTTACTAGGGCAACAGAGCCTTACTGGAAGTGGTGTTCTAGGTTGTAAATTAGAATGGAATGTGCGAGGAAAAAGCCCTTTAAGTTTATGTCTCATTACTTCTTGTTGGTATTTTTAACTTAATTGTTATTTTTTATCACAGCAAACTTGATTACAATGTTTTGTTTGTTCTCGGTGTGCAAGATGTGGTTCTTTCACACATATACATATATCTATTCTTCTTCGGATCCTTTTCCCATGTAGGTTATGACACAATGTTGAGTAGTCTTCTCTTGGTATTGCGTAGGTCTTTGGTGATTATATATTTCACATGTGTTTGTATCTCTCTGTTAACCTCAATATGGTAAGGTATCCAATCCTCACACCTTTCTATTTGGTGAACCATAAGTTTTTTTAATGAATCTATGATAGTGTTTCTCTGTGGAAATATCTTTGTTTGTATCATTTTTTAGGTAACCCCTATATGTGATGTGATAGGATATGTGTCTTTCTCTTTCTCACTTGCTCCAAATTGCGTGATTACTTCTAGACTCATCTATGGTGCTGCAAATGGCATTGTTTCATTTTTTCACTAGCTCATATTCCATCTGTACAGGTAGCAGTTCTTCTTTGTCCACCCATCTGTCGGTGGACCTTTTGGTTACTTCCATATCTTGGCTATTGTAATACTATGCAAGGCAGATTTGCGTGCCTGTGTCCTTCCAATTCTGTCTTCTTAGTTTAGAGGTCCAGGAATAGGTCCGCTGGATCATATGGTAGCTCAATGTTGACCTTTTAAAGGCACCTCTGTTCTGTTCTCCTTAGTGGCTCTTTCCAGGTTACGTCCCACTTAAAGTGGAGGGTATGTATTTCTTCCCAGCACCTTCAGCATTTATTCTTTGTAGTTTCTGCTGATGGTTATTCTGAGTGGTGTGAGCTGATACCTCTTTGTGGTTGAATTTGCATGTGTCTCATAATGCGTAGAAATTGAGCTTTAAGACATGTGCTTTTTATTTTTCCAGCTGTGATTAGAGCTTATTTCTTCAAAGTGTTTTCTTAAAGTATGTGTCACCACTTGCAATATTTTGGCCATTATCTCCCTCAAGACATTTTGAGGGCAGGTTTCATTTACAGCCCTGCAGTACTTGTTCGTATGAAGTGACCATTAGCTCAGGCTTTAAACCTGCTTTTGCAGGTATCGGCCAAAGAGCGGCAGCCTTTCTACGTTCCCCTTGCTGGTACTAGGGAAACAGACCTACCGGCCGGTGGTGTTCTTCGGTTATAAATTAGAGTGCAATGTGCCCAGATAAACCCACAAATGTTGATGTCTCCTTGCTTTTGTTTGTTTTTAAATTGAGTTTATATTTATTATTAGAGTAATATTCCATTGTGTACGTGGACCACTTCTTCTTGGTGCATTCCTCGGTTGATGGACATTTTCATTGCTTCCAAGTGCTGGCTATGGTAAATCTTGCTGGCGTACAGGTGTGCCAGCCTGTGACTTTTGGATTCTCATTTTTGCAGGTGCTAGGCCAAGCAGTGGTTGTGATTGATTGACTGGTAGCTCAATGTTTCCCTTTCCAAAGCACCTACACTGTGTTTTCATTAGTGGCTCTTTACATGCCCCCCCTTACAACCGAGGGTACGCATTTCTCCACACTCCCTTCACCATTTGTTTTTTGCAGCATTTTTCCTAATGGCCATTCTGACTGCTGTGAGCTGATAGGTTTTTGTAATATGGGTATGCATGTCATTAAAATTTTTAAAATTCGTCATATTCCTATGCTTTTTTCTTTTCTCTTAAAAGAAAAAACTGTGAGTACAATATAGCTCTTGAAATTGTCGTCTTCGAAGGTTGCACTCTTCTGAATTTTTTGGTCGATTTTTGACCCCAGAAATTTTCTGGAGGGCAGGTGCCATTTACAGAACTGCAAGTTGGTGAAAATTTAGTGACCTTTTGCAGTGGGTTCAAAGCTGCTGTTGTGGGAAACGGCCACAAGGAGGTAGCACTTCTCCATTCCCCAATCTGGGTACTAGGGCAGCAGAGCCTTTCTGGAAGTCATTGTCCTAGGTTGCAAATTAGAATGGAATTTGCCAGGAGAAATCCCCATAAGTTTATGTCTCAATACTTCTTCTTGGTTTTTAAAATTTTTTTAATCTGGGTAAAGTTTAGAATATTGTTTGTCCTAGGTGTACACAATCTGGTTCATTTGTACATTATGTCTGTCTATTAATGTACAGATCCTCTTCCCATGTAAAATATTACAGTGTTCCATCGACCTCCCTTGCTATATGTTCGGTCTCTTTGATACATGTATATAATATGTATGTGTATATGTATAGTAACACTAATCTTCATTTCTCAATTTCCCCCCTCCTTTCCTTTCAGATGAGCATAGTTTGTTTTCTAAGCCTGTGAGTGTCTTTCTCTTTGGAAATATGTTCATCTGTGTCAGTTATTAGATAATGCCATAAGTGACAATATAGGATATAGGTGTTTTGCCTTCCGACCTACTTCATGTTTTGTGATTATCTCCAGGCTCATGTACGGTGCCTCAAAGAGCAGTGCTTCAATGTTTTCCATGGCTAATATTCCATTGTGTGCATGGACCACTTCTTCTTGGTGCATTCCTCTGTTGATGGACATTTTCGTTGCTTCCAAGTGTTGCCTCTGGTAAGTATTGCTGGAGTGCAGGATTGCCAGCCTGTGATTTTTGATTTTCATTTTCTCAGGTGATAGACCCAGCAGTGGGTATGATTGATTGACTGGTATGGTAGCTCAACGTTTACCTTTTCAAGGCACCTCAATTGTGTTTTCATTAGTGGCTCTTACCATGTTCCCCTTAGAATCGAGGGTATGCATTTCTCCACAATCACGTCAGCATTTATTGTTTGCAGCATTTTTGTTGATGGCCATTCTGACTGGTGTGAGCTGATAGGTTTTTGTAATTTGGGTTTACATGTCTGTAAAAATTCCTACAATTCATCATTTCTCCACGGCCTTTTCTTTTCTGTTAAAAGAAAAAAGCAAAAAAGGGTTAGTATAATATACCTCTTCCAATTTTCCTTTTGGGAGGTTGCACTCTAGAAATTTTTGGTCGATTTTCGACCTCAGCATTTTTTGGAGGGCCGGTGTCATTTACAGACCTGCAGTTGGTGAATATTTAGTGACCTTTTGCAGTGGGTTTAAAGCTGCTGTTGTGGGAAACGGCCACAAGGATGCAGCATTTCTCCATTCCCAAATCTGGGTACTAGGGCAGCAGAGCCGTTCTGGAAGTCGTTTGCCTAGGTTGTAAATTTGAATGGAATGTGCCAGGAAAACCCCCCATAAGTTTATGTCTCATTACTCCTAGTTCGTTGTTTTAATTTTTTCAGTTGGGGTAATGGTTAGAATGTTGCTTGTCCAAGGTGTACACACTCTGGTTCATCTCCATATTCTATATACCTATTTATGTAGAGATCCTCTCCCCGTGTAAATTATTACAGAGTGTTCCGTAAACCTTCCTTGCTATATGGTCGGTCTTTTTGATATATGTATATCATATGTATTTGTATACATATGCTAAGACTAATCTTCATTTATCCATTTCCCCCACCTTTCCTTTTAGATAAGCATAGTTTTTTTTTTAATAAGTCTGTGATTGACTTTCTCTGTGGAAATATGTTCATTTGTGTCAGTTATTAGATAACGCCTATAAGTGATATCATAGGATATAGGACTTTTACTTTCCGACTTACCTCATGTTCTGTGATTATCTCTAAGATCATCTATGGTGCCTCAAAGAGCACTGTTTCATTGTTTTCCATGGCTAGTTTTCATTGTGTACATGGACCACTTCTTCTTTATCCTTTCATCTGTTGATGGACATTTTGGTTGCTTCACTGTCTTGTCTATTGTGAATAAGGCCGCAGTGCAGCTTTTGCAGCCCGGGTTTTCTTCATTCTGGTCTTCTCAGGTGAGAGGCCCATTGGTGCACCTGCTGGATTGAATGATACCTCAATTTTTCCTTTTAAACGCAGCTCCTTTCTGTTCTCATTATTAGCGTTTAACCCTTTTACATCTCACCAGCAGCTAGAGGGTACACAGTTCTCTGAAACCTCTTCAGCATTTATTGTTTGTAGACTTTTTGCCAATGGTCAGTCGACTGGTGCGAGTTGAAAACCTTTTGTAGATTAGATTGCATGAGTCTAATACTTCCTGAGGCTGAGCTTTTATCCGTTTTCCTTTCTTTAAAAAGAGAGTGAGTAAAACTTACCTCTTCATAGTATCTTCTTGAAAATTTTGCCTGTTTTGAATTTTTTTTATCCATTCCCTACCTCAGCACAATTTTGAGGGCAGGTGTCCTTTACAGCCCTGAGTCCTTGTGAATGGTAAGTGACCATTAGCTGTGGGTTAAAAGCTGCTCTTGCGGGAATCGGCCACAAGGCGGCAGCATTTCTCCTTTACCAAATCTGGTTACTAGGGCAACAGAGCCTTACTGGAAGTGGTGTTCTAGGTTGTAAATTAGAATGGAATGTGCGAGGAAAAAGCCCTTTAAGTTTATGTCTCATTACTTCTTGTTGGTATTTTTAACTTAATTTTTATTTTTTATCACAGCAAACTTGATTACAATGTTTTGTTTGTTCTCGGTGTGCAAGATGTGGTTCTTTCACACATATACATATATCTATTCTTCTTCGGATCCTTTTCCCATGTAGGTTATGACACAATGTTGAGTAGTCTTCTCTTGGTATTGCGTAGGTCTTTGGTGATTATATATTTCACATGTGTTTGTATCTCTCTGTTAACCTCAATATGGTAAGGTATCCAATCCTCACACCTTTCTATTTGGTGAACCATAAGTTTTTTTAATGAATCTATGATAGTGTTTCTCTGTGGAAATATCTTTGTTTGTATCATTTTTTAGGTAACCCCTATATGTGATATGATAGGATATGTGTCTTTCTCTTTCTCACTTGCTCCAAATTGCGTGATTACTTCTAGACTCATCTATGGTGCTGCAAATGGCATTGTTTCATTTTTTCACTAGCTCATATTCCATCTGTACAGGTAGCAGTTCTTCTTTGTCCACCCATCTGTCGGTGGACCTTTTGGTTACTTCCATATCTTGGCTATTGTAATACTATGCAATGCAGATTTGCGTGCCTGTGTCCTTCCAATTCTGTCTTCTTAGTTTAGAGGTCCAGGAATAGGTCCGCTGGATCATATGGTAGCTCAATGTTGACCTTTTAAAGGCACCTCTGTCCTGTTCTCCTTAGTGGCTCTTTCCAGGTTACGTCCCACTTAAAGTGGAGGGTATGTATTTCTTCCCAGCACCTTCAGCATTTTTTCTTTGTAGTTTCTGCTGATGGTTATTCTGAGTGGTGTGAGCTGATACTTCTTTGTGGTTGAATTTGCATGTGTCTCATAATGCGTAGAAATTGAGCTTTAAGACATGTGCTTTTTAATTTTCCAGCTGTGATTAGAGCTTATTTCTTCAAAGAGTTTTCTTAAAGTATGTGTCACCACTTGAAATATTTTGGCCATTATCTCCCTCAAGACATTTTGAGGGCAGGTTTCATTTACAGCCCTGCAGTACTTGTTCGTATGAAGTGACCATTAGCTCAGGCTTTAAACCTGCTTTTGCAGGTATCGGCCAAAGAGCGGCAGCCTTTCTACGTTCCCCTTGCTGGTACTAGGGAAACAGACCTACCGGCCAGAGGTGTACTTCGGTTATAAATTAGAGTGCAATGTGCCCGGATAAACCCACAAATGTTGATGTCTCCTTGCTTTTGTTTGTTTTTAAATTGAGTTTATATTTATTATTAGAGTAATATTCCATTGTGTACGTGGACCACTTCTTCTTGGTGCATTCCTCGGTTGATGGACATTTTCATTGCTTCCAAGTGCTGGCTATGGTAAATCTTGCTGGCGTACAGGTGTGCCAGCCTGTGACTTTTGGATTCTCATTTTTGCAGGTGCTAGGCCAAGCAGTGGTTGTGATTGATTGACTGGTAGCTCAATGTTTCCCTTTCCAAAGCACCTACACTGTGTTTTCATTAGTGGCTCTTTACATGCCCCCCCTTACAACCGAGGGTACGCATTTCTCCACACTCCCTTCACCATTTGTTTTTTTGCAGCATTTTTCCTAATGGCCATTCTGACTGCTGTGAGCTGATAGGTTTTTGTGATATGGGTATGCATGTCATTAAAATTTTTTAAATTCGTCATATTCCTATGCTTTTTTCTTTTCTCTTAAAAGAAAAAACCGTGAGTACAATATAGCTCTTGAAATTGTCTTCTTCGAAGGTTGCCCTCTTCAGAATTTTTTGGTCGATTTTTGACCCCAGAAATTTTCTGGAGGGCAGGTGCCATTTACAGAACTGCAAGTTGGTGAAAATTTAGTGACCTTTTGCAGTGGGTTCAAAGCTGCTGTTGTGGGAAACAGCCACAAGGAGGTAGCATTTCTCCATTCCCCAATCTGGGTACTAGGGCAGCAGAGCCTTTCTGGAAGTCATTGTCCTAGGTTGCAAATTAGAATGGAATTTGCCAGGAGAAATCCCCATAAGTTTATGTCTCATTACTTCTTCTTGGTTTTTAAATTTTTTTTTAATCTGGGTAAAGTTTAGTATATTGTTTGTCCTAGGTGTACACAATCTGGTTCATTTGTACATTATGTATGTCTATTAATGTACAGATCCTCTTCCCATGTAAAATATTACAGTGTTCCGTCGACCTCCCTTGCTATATGTTCGGTCTTTTTGATACATGTATATAATATGTATGTGTATATGTATAGTAACACTAATCTTCATTTCTCAATTTCCCCCTCCTTTCCTTTCAGATGAGCGTAGTTTGTTTTCTAAGCCTGTGAGTGTCTTTCTCTTTGGGAATATGTTCATCTGTGTCAGTTATTAGATAAAGCCATAAGTGATAATATAGGATACAGTTGTTTTGCCTTCCGACCTACTTCATGTTTTGTGATTATCTCCAGGCTCATGTATGGTGCCTCAAAGAGCAGTGCTTCAATGTTTTCCATGGCTAATATTCCATTGTGTGCATGGACCACTTCTTCTTGGTGCATTCCTCTGTTGATGGACATTTTCGTTGCTTCCAAGTGTTGACTCTGGTAAATATTGCTGGAGTGCAGGATTGCCAGCCTGTGATTTTGGATTTTCATTTTCTCAGGTGATAGACCCAGCATTGGGTATGATTGATTGACTGGTATGGTAGCTCAACGTTTACCTTTTCAAGGCACCTCAATTGTGTTTTCATTAGTGGCTCTTACCATGTCCCCCTTAGAATCGAGGGTATGCATTTCTCCACAATCATGTCAGCATTTATACTTTGCAGCATTTTTGTTGATGGCCGTTCTGACTGGTGTGAGCTGATAGGTTTTTGTAATTTGGGTTTACATGTCTGTAAAAATTCCTACAATTCATCATTTCTCCACGGCCTTTTCTTTTCTGTTAAAAGAAAAAAGCAAAAAAGGGTTAGTATAATATACCTCTTCCAATTTTCTTTTTGGGAGGTTGCACTCTAGAATTTTTTGGTCGATTTTCGACCTCAGCATTTTTTGGAGGGCCGGTGTCATTTACAGACCTGCAATTGGTGAATATTTAGTGACCTTTTGCAGTGGGTTTAAAGCTGCTGTTGTGGGAAATGGCCACAAAGATGCAGCATTTCTCCTTTCCCAAATCTGGGTACTAGGGCAGCAGAGCCGTTCTGGAAGTCGTTTGCCTAGGTTGTAAATTTGAATGGAATGTGCCAGGAAAACCCCCCATAAGTTTATGTCTCATTACTCCTAGTTCGTTGTTTTAATTTTTTCAATTGGGGTAATGGTTAGAATGTTGCTTGTCCAAGGTGTACACACTCTGGTTCATCTACATATTCTATATACCTATTTATGTAGAGATCCTCTTCCCGTGTAAATTATTACAGAGTGTTCCGTAAACCTTCCTTGCTATATGGTCGGTCTTTTTGATATATGTATATCATATGTATTTGTATACATATGGTAAGACTAATCTTCATTTATCCATTTCCCCCACCTTTCCTTTTAGATAAGCATCGTTTTTTTTTTTTAATAAGTCTGTGATTGAATTTCTCTTTCGAAATATGTTCATTTGTGTCAGTTATTAGATAACGCCTATAAGTGATATCATAGGATATAGGACTTTTACTTTCCGACTTACCTCATGTTCTGTGATTATCTCCAAGATCATCTATGGTGCCTCAAAGAGCACTGTTTCATTGTTTTCCATGGCTAGTTTTCATTGTGTACATGGAGCACTTCTTCTTTATCCTTTCATCTGTTGATGGACATTTTGGTTGCTTCACTGTCTTGTCTATTGTGAATAAGGCCGCAGTGCAGCTTTTGCAGCCCGGGTCTTCTTCATTCTGGTCTTCTCAGGTGAGAGGCCCATTGGTGCACCTGCTGGATTGAATGATACCTCAATTTTTCCTTTTAAACGCAGCTCCTTTCTGTTCTCATTATTAGCGTTTAACCCTTTTACATCTCACCAGCAGCTAGAGGGTACACAGTTCTCTGAAACCTCTTCAGCATTTATTGTTTGTAGACTTTTTGCCAATGGTCAGTCGACTGGTGCGAGTTGAAAACCTTTTGTAGATTAGATTGCATGAGTCTAATACTTCCTGAGGCTGAGCTTTTATCCGTTTTCCTTTCTTTAAAAAGAGAGTGAGTAAAACTTACCTCTTCATAGTATCTTCTTGAAAATGTTGCCTGTTTTGAATTTTTTTTTATCCATTCCCGACCTCAGCACAATTTTGAGGGCAGGTGTCCTTTACAGCCCTGAGTCCTTGTGAATGGTAAGTGACCATTAGCTGTGGGTTAAAAGCTGCTCTTGCGGGAATCGGCCACAAGGCGGCAGCATTTCTCCTTTACCAAATCTGGTTACTAGGGCAACAGAGCCTTACTGGAAGTGGTGTTCTAGGTTGTAAATTAGAATGGAATGTGCGAGGAAAAAGCCCTTTAAGTTTATGTCTCATTACTTCTTGTTGGTATTTTTAACTTAATTGTTATTTTTTATCACAGCAAACTTGATTACAATGTTTTGTTTGTTCTCGGTGTGCAAGATGTGGTTCTTTCACACATATACATATATCTATTCTTCTTCGGATCCTTTTCCCATGTAGGTTATGACACAATGTTGAGTAGTCTTCTCTTGGTATTGCGTAGGTCTTTGGTGATTATATATTTCACATGTGTTTGTATCTCTCTGTTAACCTCAATATGGTAAGGTATCCAATCCTCACACCTTTCTATTTGGTGAACCATAAGTTTTTTTAATGAATCTATGATAGTGTTTCTCTGTGGAAATATCTTTGTTTGTATCATTTTTTAGGTAACCCCTATATGTGATGTGATAGGATATGTGTCTTTCTCTTTCTCACTTGCTCCAAATTGCGTGATTACTTCTAGACTCATCTATGGTGCTGCAAATGGCATTGTTTCATTTTTTCACTAGCTCATATTCCATCTGTACAGGTAGCAGTTCTTCTTTGTCCACCCATCTGTCGGTGGACCTTTTGGTTACTTCCATATCTTGGCTATTGTAATACTATGCAATGCAGATTTGCGTGCCTGTGTCCTTCCAATTCTGTCTTCTTAGTTTAGAGGTCCAGGAATAGGTCCGCTGGATCATATGGTAGCTCAATGTTGACCTTTTAAAGGCACCTCTGTTCTGTTCTCCTTAGTGGCTCTTTCCAGGTTACGTCCCACTTAAAGTGGAGGGTATGTATTTCTTCCCAGCACCTTCAGCATTTATTCTTTGTAGTTTCTGCTGATGGTTATTCTGAGTGGTGTGAGCTGATACCTCTTTGTGGTTGAATTTGCATGTGTCTCATAATGCGTAGAAATTGAGCTTTAAGACATGTGCTTTTTATTTTTCCAGCTGTGATTAGAGCTTATTTCTTCAAAGTGTTTTCTTAAAGTATGTGTCACCACTTGCAATATTTTGGCCATTATCTCCCTCAAGACATTTTGAGGGCAGGTTTCATTTACAGCCCTGCAGTACTTGTTCGTATGAAGTGACCATTAGCTCAGGCTTTAAACCTGCTTTTGCAGGTATCGGCCAAAGAGCGGCAGCCTTTCTACGTTCCCCTTGCTGGTACTAGGGAAACAGACCTACCGGCCGGTGGTGTTCTTCGGTTATAAATTAGAGTGCAATGTGCCCGGATAAACCCACAAATGTTGATGTCTCCTTGCTTTTGTTTGTTTTTAAATTGAGTTTATATTTATTATTAGAGTAATATTCCATTGTGTACGTGGACCACTTCTTCTTGGTGCATTCCTCGGTTGATGGACATTTTCATTGCTTCCAAGTGCTGGCTATGGTAAATCTTGCTGGCGTACAGGTGTGCCAGCCTGTGACTTTTGGATTCTCGTTTTTGCAGGTGCTAGGCCAAGCAGTGGTTGTGATTGATTGACTGGTAGCTCAATGTTTCCCTTTCCAAAGCACCTACACTGTGTTTTCATTAGTGGCTCTTTACATGCACCCCTTACAACCGAGGGTACGCATTTCTCCACACTCCCTTCACCATTTGTTTTTTGCAGCATTTTTCCTAATGGCCATTCTGACTGCTGTGAGCTGATAGGTTTTTGTAATATGGGTATGCATGTCATTAACATTTTTAAAATTCTTCATATTCCTATGCTTTTTTCTTTTCTCTTAAAAGAAAAAACCGTGAGTACAATATAGCTCTTGAAATTGTCTTCTTCGAAGGTTGCCCTCTTCTGAATTTTTTGGTCGATTTTTGACCCCAGAAATTTTCTGGAGGGCAGGTGCCATTTACAGAACTGCTAGTTGGTGAAAATTTAGTGACCTTTTGCAGTGGGTTCAAAGCTGCTGTTGTGGGAAACGGCCACAAGGAGGTAGCACTTCTCCATTCCCCAATCTGGGTACTAGGGCAGCAGAGCCTTTCTGGAAGTCATTGTCCTAGGTTGCAAATTAGAATGGAATTTGCCAGGAGAAATCCCCATAAGTTTATGTCTCATTACTTCTTCTTGGTTTTTAAATTTTTTTTTAATCTGGGTAAAGTTTAGAATATTGTTTGTCCTAGGTGTACACAATCTGGTTCATTTGTACATTATGTCTGTCTATTAATGTACAGATCCTCTTCCCATGTAAAATATTACAGTGTTCCGTCGACCTCCCTTGCTATATGTTCGGTCTCTTTGATACATGTATATAATATGTATGTGTATATGTATAGTAACACTAATCTTCATTTCTCAATTTCCCCCCTCCTTTCCTTTCAGATGAGGATAGTTTGTTTTCTAAGCCTGTGAGTGTCTTTCTCTTTGGAAATATGTTCATCTGTGTCAGTTATTAGATAATGCCATAAGTGACAATATAGGATATAGGTGTTTTGCCTTCCGACCTACTTCATGTTTTGTGATTATCTCCAGGCTCATGTACGGTGCCTCAAAGAGCAGTGCTTCAATGTTTTCCATGGCTAATATTCCATTGTGTGCATGGACCACTTCTTCTTGGTGCATTCCTCTGTTGATGGACATTTTCGTTGCTTCCAAGTGTTGCCTCTGGTAAGTATTGGTGGAGTGCAGGATTGCCAGCCTGTGATTTTTGATTTTCATTTTCTCAGGTGATAGACCCAGCAGTGGGTATGATTGATTGACTGGTATGGTAGCTCAACGTTTACCTTTTCAAGGCACCTCAATTGTGTTTTCATTAGTGGCTCTTACCATGTCCCCCTTAGAATCGAGGGTATGCATTTCTCCACAATCACGTCAGCATTTATTGTTTGCAGCATTTTTGTTGATGGCCATTCTGACTGGTGTGAGCTGATAGGTTTCTGTAATTTGGGTTTACATGTCTGTAAAAATTCCTACAATTCATCATTTCTCCACGGCCTTTTCTTTTCTGTTAAAAGAAAAAAGCAAAAAAGGGTTAGTATAATATACCTCTTCCAATTTTCCTTTTGGGAGGTTGCACTCTAGAAATTTTTGGTCGATTTTCGACCTCAGCATTTTTTGGAGGGCCGGTGTCATTTACAGACCTGCAGTTGGTGAATATTTAGTGACCTTTTGCAGTGGGTTTAAAGCTGCTGTTGTGGGAAACGGCCACAAGGATGCAGCATTTCTCCATTCCCAAATCTGGGTACTAGGGCAGCAGAGCCGTTCTGGAAGTCGTTTGCCTAGGTTGTAAATTTGAATGGAATGTGCCAGGAAAACCCCCCATAAGTTTATGTCTCATTACTGCTAGTTCGTTGTTTTAATTTTTTCAGTTGCGGTAATGGTTAGAATGTTGCTTGTCCAAGGTGTACACACTCTGGTTCATCTCCATATTCTATATACCTATTTATGTAGAGATCCTCTTCCCGTGTAAATTATTACAGAGTGTTCCGTCAACCTTCCTTGCTATATGGTCGGTCTTTTTGATATATGTATATCATATGTATTTGTATACATATGCTAAGACTAATCTTCATTTATCCATTTCCCCCACCTTTCCTTTTAGATAAGCATAGTTTTTTTTTTTTTAATAAGTCTGTGATTGACTTTCTCTGTGGAAATATGTTCATTTGTGTCAGTTATTAGATAACGCCTATAAGTGATATCATAGGATATAGGACTTTTACTTTCCGACTTACCTCATGTTCTGTGATTATCTCTAAGATCATCTATGGTGCCTCAAAGAGCACTGTTTCATTGTTTTCCATGGCTAGTTTTCATTGTGTACATGGACCACTTCTTCTTTATCCTTTCATCTGTTGATGGACATTTTGGTTGCTTCACTGTCTTGTCTATTGTGAATAAGGCCGCAGTGCAGCTTTTGCAGCCCGGGTCTTCTTCATTCTGGTCTTCTCAGGTGAGAGGCCCATTGGTGCACCTGCTGGATTGAATGATACCTCAATTTTTCCTTTTAAACGCAGCTCCTTTCTGTTCTCATTATTAGCGTTTAACCCTTTTACATCTCACCAGCAGCTAGAGGGTACACAGTTCTCTGAAACCTCTTCAGCATTTATTGTTTGTAGACTTTTTGCCAATGGTCAGTCGACTGGTGCGAGTTGAAAACGTTTTGTAGATTAGATTGCATGAGTCTAATACTTCCTGAGGCTGAGCTTTTATCCGTTTTCCTTTCTTTAAAAAGAGAGTGAGTAAAACTTACCTCTTCATAGTATCTTCTTGAAAATGTTGCCTGTTTTGAATTTTTTTTATCCATTCCCTACCTCAGCACAATTTTGAGGGCAGGTGTCCTTTACAGCCCTGAGTCCTTGTGAATGGTAAGTGACCATTAGCTGTGGGTTAAAAGCTGCTCTTGCGGGAATCGGCCACAAGGCGGCAGCATTTCTCCTTTACCAAATCTGGTTACTAGGGCAACAGAGCCTTACTGGAAGTGGTGTTCTAGGTTGTAAATTAGAATGGAATGTGCGAGGAAAAAGCCCTTTAAGTTTATGTCTCATTACTTCTTGTTGGTATTTTTAACTTAATTTTTATTTTTTATCACAGCAAACTTGATTACAATGTTTTGTTTGTTCTCGGTGTGCAAGATGTGGTTCTTTCACACATATACATATATCTATTCTTCTTCGGATCCTTTTCCCATGTAGGTTATGACACAATGTTGAGTAGTCTTCTCTTGGTATTGCGTAGGTCTTTGGTGATTATATATTTCACATGTGTTTGTATCTCTCTGTTAACCTCAATATGGTAAGGTATCCAATCCTCACACCTTTCTATTTGGTGAACCATAAGTTTTTTTAATGAATCTATGATAGTGTTTCTCTGTGGAAATATCTTTGTTTGTATCATTTTTTAGGTAACCCCTATATGTGATATGATAGGATATGTGTCTTTCTCTTTCTCACTTGCTCCAAATTGCGTGATTACTTCTAGACTCATCTATGGTGCTGCAAATGGCATTGTTTCATTTTTTCACTAGCTCATATTCCATCTGTACAGGTAGCAGTTCTTCTTTGTCCACCCATCTGTCGGTGGACCTTTTGGTTACTTCCATATCTTGGCTATTGTAATACTATGCAATGCAGATTTGCGTGCCTGTGTCCTTCCAATTCTGTCTTCTTAGTTTAGAGGTCCAGGAATAGGTCTGCTGGATCATATGGTAGCTCAATGTTGACCTTTTAAAGGCACCTCTGTTCTGTTCTCCTTAGTGGCTCTTTCCAGGTTACGTCCCACTTAAAGTGGAGGGTATGTATTTCTTCCCAGCACCTTCAGCATTTTTTCTTTGTAGTTTCTGCTGATGGTTATTCTGAATGGTGTGAGCTGATACTTCTTTGTGGTTGAATTTGCATGTGTCTCATAATGCGTAGAAATTGAGCTTTAAGACATGTGCTTTTTAATTTTCCAGCTGTGATTAGAGCTTATTTCTTCAAAGAGTTTTCTTAAAGTATGTGTCACCACTTGAAATATTTTGGCCATTATCTCCCTCAAGACATTTTGAGGGCAGGTTTCATTTACAGCCCTGCAGTACTTGTTCGTATGAAGTGACCATTAGCTCAGGCTTTAAACCTGCTTTTGCAGGTATCGGCCAAAGAGCGGCAGCCTTTCTACGTTCCCCTTGCTGGTACTAGGGAAACAGACCTACCGGCCAGAGGTGTACTTCGGTTATAAATTAGAGTGCAATGTGCCCGGATAAACCCACAAATGTTGATGTCTCCTTGCTTTTGTTTGTTTTTAAATTGAGTTTATATTTATTATTAGAGTAATATTCCATTGTGTACGTGGACCACTTCTTCTTGGTGCATTCCTCGGTTGATGGACATTTTCATTGCTTCCAAGTGCTGGCTATGGTAAATCTTGCTGGCGTACAGGTGTGCCAGCCTGTGACTTTTGGATTCTCATTTTTGCAGGTGCTAGGCCAAGCAGTGGTTGTGATTGATTGACTGGTAGCTCAATGTTTCCCTTTCCAAAGCACCTACACTGTGTTTTCATTAGTGGCTCTTTACATGCCCCCCCTTACAACCGAGGGTACGCATTTCTCCACACTCCCTTCACCATTTGTTTTTTTGCAGCATTTTTCCTAATGGCCATTCTGACTGCTGTGAGCTGATAGGTTTTTGTGATATGGGTATGCATGTCATTAAAATTTTTAAAATTCGTCATATTCCTATGCTTTTTTCTTTTCTCTTAAAAGAAAAAACCGTGAGTACAATATAGCTCTTGAAATTGTCTTCTTCGAAGGTTGCCCTCTTCAGAATTTTTTGGTCGATTTTTGACCCCAGAAATTTTCTGGAGGGCAGGAGCCATTTACAGAACTGCAAGTTGGTGAAAATTTAGTGACCTTTTGCAGTGGGTTCAAAGCTGCTGTTGTGGGAAACGGCCACAAGGAGGTAGCATTTCTCCATTCCCCAATCTGGGTACTAGGGTAGCAGAGACTTTCTGGAAGTCATTGTCCTAGGTTGCAAATTAGAATGGAATTTGCCAGGAGAAATCCCCATAAGTTTATGTCTCATTACTTCTTCTTGGTTTTTAAATTTTTTTTTAATCTGGGTAAAGTTTAGTATATTGTTTGTCCTAGGTGTACACAATCTGGTTCATTTGTACATTATGTATGTCTATTAATGTACAGATCCTCTTCCCATGTAAAATATTACAGTGTTCCGTCGACCTCCCTTGCTATATGTTCGGTCTTTTTGATACATGTATATAATATGTATGTGTATATGTATAGTAACACTAATCTTCATTTCTCAATTTCCCCCTCCTTTCCTTTCAGATGAGCGTAGTTTGTTTTCTAAGCCTGTGAGTGTCTTTCTCTTTGGAAATATGTTCATCTGTGTCAGTTATTAGATAATGCCATAAGTGATAATATAGGATATAGGTGTTTTGCCTTCCGACCTACTTCATGTTTTGTGATTATCTCCAGGCTCATGTACGGTGCCTCAAAGAGCAGTGCTTCAATGTTTTCCATGGTTAATATTCCATTGTGTGCATGGACCATTTCTTCTTGGTGCATTCCTCTGTTGATGGACATTTCCGTTGCTTCCAAGTGTTGCCTATGGTAAATATTGCTGGAGTGCAGGATTGCCAGCCTGTGATTTTTGATTTTCATTTTCTCAGGTGATAGACCCAGCAGTGGGTATGATTGATTGACTGGTATGGTAGCTCAACGTTTACCTTTTCAAGGCACCTCAACTGTGTTTTCATTAGTGGCTCTTACCATGTCCCCCTTAGAATCGAGGGTATGCATTTCTCCACAATCACGTCAGCATTTATAGTTTGCAGCATTTTTGTTGATGGCCATTCTGACTGGTGTGAGCTGATAGGTTTTTGTAATTTGGGTTTACATGTCTGTAAAAATTCCTACAATTCAACATTTCTCCACGGCCTTTTCTTTTCTGTTAAAAGAAAAAAGCAAAGAAGGGTTAGTATAATATACCTCTTCCAATTTTCTCTCTGGGAGGTTGCACTCTAGAATTTTTTGGTCGATTTTCGACCTCAGCATTTTTGGAGGGTCGGTGTCATTTACAGACCTGCAGTTGGTGAATATTTAGTGACCTTTTGCAGTGGGTTTAAAGCTGCTGTTGTGGGAAACGGCCACAAGGATGCAGCATTTCTCCATTCCCAAATCTGGGTACTAGGGCAGCAGAGCCGTTCTGGAAGTCGTTTGCCTAGGTTGTAAATTTGAATGGAATGTGCCAGGAAAACCCCCCATAAGTTTATATCTCATTACTCCTAGTTCGTTATTTTAATTTTTTCAATTGGGGTAATGGTTAGAATGTTGCTTGTCCAAGGTGTACACACTCTGGTTCATCTCCATATTCTATATACCTATTTATGTAGAGATCCTCTTCCCGTGTAAATTATTACAGAGTGTTCCGTAAACCTTCCTTGTTATATGGTCGGTCTTTTTGATATATGTATATCATATGTATTTGTGTACATATGGTAAGACTAATCTTCATTTATCCATTTCCCCCACCTTTCCTTTTAGATAAGCATAGTTTTTTTTTTTTTAATAAGTCTGTGATTGACTTTCTCTGTGGAAATATGTTCATTTGTGTCAGTTATGAGATAACGCCTATAAGTGATATCATAGGATATAGGACTTTTACTTTCCGACTTACCTCATGTTCTGTGATTATCTCCAAGATCATATATGGTGCCTCAAAGAGCACTGTTTCATTGTTTCCCATGGCTAGTTTTCATTGTGTACATGGACCACTTCTTCTTTATCCTTTCATCTGTTGATGGACATTTTGGTTGCTTCACTGTCTTGTCTATTGTGAATAAGGCTGCAGTGCAGCTTTTGCAGCCGGGGTCTTCTTCATTCTGGTCTTCTCAGGTGAGAGGCCCATTGGTGCACCTGCTGGATTGAATGATACCTCAATTTTTCCTTTTAAACGCAGCTCCTTTCTGTTCTCATTATTAGCGTTTAACCCTTTTACATCTCACCAGCAGCTAGAGGGTAC
Source organism: Balaenoptera physalus (assembly GCF_965194825.1). NCBI lineage: Eukaryota > Metazoa > Chordata > Mammalia > Artiodactyla > Balaenopteridae > Balaenoptera > Balaenoptera physalus. The sequence goes on from NW_028126567.1 coordinate 76,555, forward strand.
ACAGTTCTCTGAAACCTCTTCAGCATTTATTGTTTGTAGACTTTTTGCCAATGGTCAGTCGACTGGTGCGAGTTGAAAACATTTTGTAGATTAGATTGCATGAGTCTAATACTTCCTGAGGCTGAGCTTTTATCCGTTGTCCTTTCTTTAAAAAGAGAGTGAGTAAAATTTACCTCTTCATAGTATCTTCTTGAAAATGTTGCCTGTTTTGAATTTTTTTTTATCCATTCCCTACCTCAGCACAATTTTGAGGGCAGGTGTCCTTTACAGCCCTGAGTCCTTGTGAATGGTAAGTGACCATTAGCTGTGGGTTAAAAGCTGCTCTTGCGGGAATCGGCCACAAGGCGGCAGCATTTCTCCTTTACCAAATCTGGTTACTAGGGCAACAGAGCCTTACTGGAAGTGGTGTTCTAGGTTGTAAATTAGAATGGAATGTGCGAGGAAAAAGCCCTTTAAGTTTATGTCTCATTACTTCTTGTTGGTATTTTTAACTTATTTTTTATTTTTTATCACAGCAAACTTGATTACAATGTTTTGTTTGTTCTTGGTGTGCAAGATGTGCTTCTTTCACACATATACATATATCTATTCTTCTTCGGATCCTTTTCCCATGTAGGTTATGACACAATGTTGAGTAGTCTTCTCTTGGTGTTGCGTAGGTCTTTGGTGATTATATATTTTACATGTGTTTGCAACTCTCTGTTAACCTCAATATGGTAAGGTATCCAATCCTCACACCTTTCTATTTGGTGAACCATAGGTTTTTGTAATGAATCTATGATAGTGTTTCTCTGTGGAAATATCTTTGTTTGTATCATTTTTTAGGTAACCCCTATATGTGATATGATAGGATATGTGTCTTTCTCTTTCTCACTTACTCCAAATTGCGTGATTACTTCTAGACTCATCTATGGTGCTGCAAATGGCATTGTTTCATTTTTTCACTAGCTCATATTCCATCTGTACAGGTAGCAGTTCTTCTTTGTCCACCCATCTGTCGGTGGACCTTTTGGTTACTTCCATATCTTGGCTATTGTAATACTATGCAATGCAGATTTGCGTGGCTGTGTCCTTCCAATTCTGTCTTCTTAGTTTATAGGTCCAAGAATAGGTCTGCTGGATCATATGGTAGCTCAATGTTGACCTTTTAAAGGCACCTCTGTTCTGTTCTCCTTAGTGGCTCTTTCCAGGTTACGTCCCACTTAAAGTGGAGGGTATGTATTTCTTCCCAGCACCTTCAGCATTTATTCTTTGTAGTTTCTGCTGATGGTTATTCTGAGTGGTGTGAGCTGATACCTCTTTGTGGTTGAATTTGCATGTGTCTCATAATGCGTAGACATTGAGCTTTAAGACATGTCCTTTTTATTTTTCCAGCTGTGATTAGAGCTTATTTCTTCAAAGTGTTTTCTTAAAGTATGTGTCACCACTTGAAATATTTTGGCCATTATCTCCCGCAAGACATTTTGAGGGCAGGTTTCATTTACAGCCCTGCAGTACTTGTTCGTATGAAGTGACCATTAGCTCAGGCTTTAAACCTGCTTTTGCAGGTATCGGCCAAAGAGCGGCAGCCTTTCTACGTTCCCCTTGCTGGTACTAGGGAAACAGACCTACCGGCCGGTGGTGTTCTTCGGTTATAAATTAGAGTGCAATGTGCCCGGATAAACCCACAAATGTTGATGTCTCCTTGCTTTTGTTTGTTTTTAAATTGAGTTTATATTTATTATTAGAGTAATATTCCATTGTGTACGTGGACCACTTCTTCTTGGTGCATTCCTCGGTTGATGGACATTTTCATTGCTTCCAAGTGCTGGCTATGGTAAATCTTGCTGGCGTACAGGTGTGCCAGCCTGTGACTTTTGGATTCTCATTTTTGCAGGTGCTAGGCCAAGCAGTGGTTGTGATTGATTGACTGGTAGCTCAATGTTTCCCTTTCCAAAGCACCTACACTGTGTTTTCATTAGTGGCTCTTTACATGCCCCCCCTTACAACCGAGGGTACGCATTTCTCCACACTCCCTTCACCATTTGTTTTTTGCAGCATTTTTCCTAATGGCCATTCTGACTGCTGTGAGCTGATAGGTTTTTGTAATATGGGTATGCATGTCATTAAAATTTTTAAAATTCGTCATATTCCTATGCTTTTTTCTTTTCTCTTAAAAGAAAAAACCGTGAGTACAATATAGCTCTTGAAATTGTCTTCTTCGAAGGTTGCCCTCTTCTGAATTTTTTGGTCGATTTTTGACCCCAGAAATTTTCTGGAGGGCAGGTGCCATTTACAGAACTGCAAGTTGGTGAAAATTTAGTGACCTTTTGCAGTGGGTTCAAAGCTGCTGTTGTGGGAAACGGCCACAAGGAGGTAGCACTTCTCCATTCCCCAATCTGGGTACTAGGGCAGCAGAGCCTTTCTGGAAGTCATTGTCCTAGGTTGCAAATTAGAATGGAATTTGCCAGGAGAAATCCCCATAAGTTTATATCTCATTACTTCTTCTTGGTTTTTAAATTTTTTTTAATCTGGGTAAAGTTTAGAATATTGTTTGTCCTAGGTGTACACAATCTGGTTCATTTGTACATTATGTCTGTCTATTAATGTACAGATCCTCTTCCCATGTAAAATATTACAGTGTTCCGTCGACCTCCCTTGCTATATGTTCGGTCTCTTTGATACATGTATATAATATGTATGTGTATATGTATAGTAACACTAATCTTCATTTCTCAATTTCCCCCCTCCTTTCCTTTCAGATGAGCATAGTTTGTTTTCTAAGCCTGTGAGTGTCTTTCTCTTTGGAAATATGTTCATCTGTGTCAGTTATTAGATAATGCCATAAGTGACAATATAGGATATAGGTGTTTTGCCTTCCGACCTACTTCATGTTTTGTGATTATCTCCAGGCTCATGTACGGTGCCTCAAAGAGCAGTGCTTCAATGTTTTCCATGGCTAATATTCCATTGTGTGCATGGACCACTTCTTCTTGGTGCATTCCTCTGTTGATGGACATTTTCGTTGCTTCCAAGTGTTGCCTCTGGTAAGTATTGCTGGAGTGCAGGATTGCCAGCCTGTGATTTTTGATTTTCATTTTCTCAGGTGATAGACCCAGCAGTGGGTATGATTGATTGACTGGTATGGTAGCTCAACGTTTACCTTTTCAAGGCACCTCAATTGTGTTTTCATTAGTGGCTCTTACCATGTCCCCCTTAGAATCGAGGGTATGCATTTCTCCACAATCACGTCAGCATTTATTGTTTGCAGCATTTTTGTTGATGGCCATTCTGAGTGGTGTGAGCTGATAGGTTTTTGTAATTTGGGTTTACATGTCTGTAAAAATTCCTACAATTCATCATTTCTCCACGGCCTTTTCTTTTCTGTTAAAAGAAAAAAGCAAAAAAGGGTTAGTATAATATACCTCTTCCAATTTTCCTTTTGGGAGGTTGCACTCTAGAAATTTTTGGTCGATTTTCGACCTCAGCATTTTTTGGAGGGCCGGTGTCATTTACAGACCTGCAGTTGGTGAATATTTAGTGACCTTTTGCAGTGGGTTTAAAGCTGCTGTTGTGGGAAACGGCCACAAGGATGCAGCATTTCTCCATTCCCAAATCTGGGTACTAGGGCAGCAGAGCCGTTCTGGAAGTCGTTTGCCTAGGTTGTAAATTTGAATGGAATGTGCCAGGAAAACCCCCCATAAGTTTATGTCTCATTACTCCTAGTTCGTTGTTTTAATTTTTTCAGTTGGGGTAATGGTTAGAATGTTGCTTGTCCAAGTTGTACACACTCTGGTTCATCTCCATATTCTATATACCTATTTATGTAGAGATCCTCTCCCCGTGTAAATTATTACAGAGTGTTCCGTAAACCTTCCTTGCTATATGGTCGGTCTTTTTGATATATGTATATCATATGTATTTGTATACATATGCTAAGACTAATCTTCATTTATCCATTTCCCCCACCTTTCCTTTTAGATAAGCATAGTTTTTTTTTTAATAAGTCTGTGATTGACTTTCTCTGTGGAAATATGTTCATTTGTGTCAGTTATTAGATAACGCCTATAAGTGATATCATAGGATATAGGACTTTTACTTTCCGACTTACCTCATGTTCTGTGATTATCTCTAAGATCATCTATGGTGCCTCAAAGAGCACTGTTTCATTGTTTTCCATGGCTAGTTTTCATTGTGTACATGGACCACTTCTTCTTTATCCTTTCATCTGTTGATGGACATTTTGGTTGCTTCACTGTCTTGTCTATTGTGAATAAGGCTGCAGTGCAGCTTTTGCAGCCCGGGTCTTCTTCATTCTGGTCTTCTCAGGTGAGAGGCCCATTGGTGCACCTGCTGGATTGAATGATACCTCAATTTTTCCTTTTAAACGCAGCTCCTTTCTGTTCTCAATATTAGCGTTTAACCCTTTTACATCTCACCAGCAGCTAGAGGGTACACAGTTCTCTGAAACCTCTTCAGCATTTATTGTTTGTAGACTTTTTGCCAATGGTCAGTCGACTGGTGCGAGTTGAAAACCTTTTGTAGATTAGATTGCATGAGTCTAATACTTCCTGAGGCTGAGCTTTTATCCGTTTTCCTTTCTTTAAAAAGAGAGTGAGTAAAACTTACCTCTTCATAGTATCTTCTTGAAAATGTTGCCTGTTTTGAATTTTTTTTTATCCATTCCCTACCTCAGCACAATTTTGAGGGCAGGTGTCCTTTACAGCCCTGAGTCCTTGTGAATGGTAAGTGACCATTAGCTGTGGGTTAAAAGCTGCTCTTGCGGGAATCGGCCACAAGGCGGCAGCATTTCTCCTTTACCAAATCTGGTTACTAGGGCAACAGAGCCTTACTGGAAGTGGTGTTCTAGGTTGTAAATTAGAATGGAATGTGCGAGGAAAAAGCCCTTTAAGTTTATGTCTCATTACTTCTTGTTGGTATTTTTAACTTAATTGTTATTTTTTATCACAGCAAACTTGATTACAATGTTTTGTTTGTTCTCGGTGTGCAAGATGTGGTTCTTTCACACATATACATATATCTATTCTTCTTCGGATCCTTTTCCCATGTAGGTTATGACACAATGTTGAGTAGTCTTCTCTTGGTATTGCGTAGGTCTTTGGTGATTATATATTTCACATGTGTTTGTATCTCTCTGTTAACCTCAATATGGTAAGGTATCCAATCCTCACACCTTTCTATTTGGTGAACCATAAGTTTTTTTAATGAATCTATGATAGTGTTTCTCTGTGGAAATATCTTTGTTTGTATCATTTTTTAGGTAACCCCTATATGTGATATGATAGGATATGTGTCTTTCTCTTTCTCACTTGCTCCAAATTGCGTGATTACTTCTAGACTCATCTATGGTGCTGCAAATGGCATTGTTTCATTTTTTCACTAGCTCATATTCCATCTGTACAGGTAGCAGTTCTTCTTTGTCCACCCATCTGTCGGTGGACCTTTTGGTTACTTCCATATCTTGGCTATTGTAATACTATGCAATGCAGATTTGCGTGCCTGTGTCCTTCCAATTCTGTCTTCTTAGTTTAGAGGTCCAGGAATAGGTCCGCTGGATCATATGGTAGCTCAATGTTGACCTTTTAAAGGCACCTCTGTTCTGTTCTCCTTAGTGGCTCTTTCCAGGTTACGTCCCACTTAAAGTGGAGGGTATGTATTTCTTCCCAGCACCTTCAGCATTTATTCTTTGTAGTTTCTGCTGATGGTTATTCTGAGTGGTGTGAGCTGATACCTCTTTGTGGTTGAATTTGCATGTGTCTCATAATGCGTAGAAATTGAGCTTTAAGACATGTGCTTTTTATTTTTCCAGCTGTGATTAGAGCTTATTTCTTCAAAGTGTTTTCTTAAAGTATGTGTCACCACTTGCAATATTTTGGCCATTATCTCCCTCAAGACATTTTGAGGGCAGGTTTCATTTACAGCCCTGCAGTACTTGTTCGTATGAAGTGACCATTAGCTCAGGCTTTAAACCTGCTTTTGCAGGTATCGGCCAAAGAGCGGCAGCCTTTCTACGTTCCCCTTGCTGGTACTAGGGAAACAGACCTACCGGCCGGTGGTGTTCTTCGGTTATAAATTAGAGTGCAATGTGCCCGGATAAACCCACAAATGTTGATGTCTCCTTTCTTTTGTTTGTTTTTAAATTGAGTTTATATTTATTATTAGAGTAATATTCCATTGTGTACGTGGACCACTTCTTCTTGGTGCATTCCTCGGTTGATGGACATTTTCATTGCTTCCAAGTGCTGGCTATGGTAAATCTTGCTGGCGTACAGGTGTGCCAGCCTGTGACTTTTGGATTCTCATTTTTGCAGGTGCTAGGCCAAGCAGTGGTTGTGATTGATTGACTGGTAGCTCAATGTTTCCCTTTCCAAAGCACCTACACTGTGTTTTCATTAGTGGCTCTTTACATGCCCCCCCTTACAACCGAGGGTACGCATTTCTCCACACTCCCTTCACCATTTGTTTTTTGCAGCATTTTTCCTAATGGCCATTCTGACTGCTGTGAGCTGATAGGTTTTTGTAATATGGGTATGCATGTCATTAAAATTTTTAAAATTCGTCATATTCCTATGCTTTTTTCTTTTCTCTTAAAAGAAAAAACCGTGAGTACAATATAGCTCTTGAAATTGTCTTCTTCGAAGGTTGCCCTCTTCTGAATTTTTTGGTCGATTTTTGACCCCAGAAATTTTCTGGAGGGCAGGTGCCATTTACAGAACTGCTAGTTGGTGAAAATTTAGTGACCTTTTGCAGTGGGTTCAAAGCTGCTGTTGTGGGAAACGGCCACAAGGAGGTAGCACTTCTCCATTCCCCAATCTGGGTACTAGGGCAGCAGAGCCTTTCTGGAAGTCATTGTCCTAGGTTGCAAATTAGAATGGAATTTGCCAGGAGAAATCCCCATAAGTTTATGTCTCATTACTTCTTCTTGGTTTTTAAATTTTTTTTTAATCTGGGTAAAGTTTAGAATATTGTTTGTCCTAGGTGTACACAATCTGGTTCATTTGTACATTATGTCTGTCTATTAATGTACAGATCCTCTTCCCATGTAAAATATTACAGTGTTCCGTCGACCTCCCTTGCTATATGTTCGGTCTCTTTGATACATGTATATAATATGTATGTGTATATGTATAGTAACACAAATCTTCATTTCTCAATTTCCCCCCTCCTTTCCTTTCAGATGAGGATAGTTTGTTTTCTAAGCCTGTGAGTGTCTTTCTCTTTGGAAATATGTTCATCTGTGTCAGTTATTAGATAATGCCATAAGTGACAATATAGGATATAGGTGTTTTGCCTTCCGACCTACTTCATGTTTTGTGATTATCTCCAGGCTCATGTACGGTGCCTCAAAGAGCAGTGCTTCAATGTTTTCCATGGCTAATATTCCATTGTGTGCATGGACCACTTCTTCTTGGTGCATTCCTCTGTTGATGGACATTTTCGTTGCTTCCAAGTGTTGCCTCTGGTAAGTATTGCTGGAGTGCAGGATTGCCAGCCTGTGATTTTTGATTTTCATTTTCTCAGGTGATAGACCCAGCAGTGGGTATGATTGATTGACTGGTATGGTAGCTCAACGTTTACCTTTTCAAGGCACCTCAATTGTGTTTTCATTAGTGGCTCTTACCATGTCCCCCTTAGAATCGAGGGTATGCATTTCTCCACAATCACGTCAGCATTTATTGTTTGCAGCATTTTTGTTGATGGCCATTCTGAGTGGTGTGAGCTGATAGGTTTTTGTAATTTGGGTTTACATGTCTGTAAAAATTCCTACAATTCATCATTTCTCCACGGCCTTTTCTTTTCTGTTAAAAGAAAAAAGCAAAAAAGGGTTAGTATAATATACCTCTTCCAATTTTCCTTTTGGGAGGTTGCACTCTAGAAATTTTTGGTCGATTTTCGACCTCAGCATTTTTTGGAGGGCCGGTGTCATTTACAGACCTGCAGTTGGTGAATATTTAGTGACCTTTTGCAGTGGGTTTAAAGCTGCTGTTGTGGGAAACGGCCACAAGGATGCAGCATTTCTCCATTCCCAAATCTGGGTACTAGGGCAGCAGAGCCGTTCTGGAAGTCGTTTGCCTAGGTTGTAAATTTGAATGGAATGTGCCAGGAAAACCCCCCATAAGTTTATGTCTCATTACTGCTAGTTCGTTGTTTTAATTTTTTCAGTTGCGGTAATGGTTAGAATGTTGCTTGTCCAAGGTGTACACACTCTGGTTCATCTCCATATTCTATATACCTATTTATGTAGAGATCCTCTCCCCGTGTAAATTATTACAGAGTGTTCCGTAAACCTTCCTTGCTATATGGTCGGTCTTTTTGATATATGTATATCATATGTATTTGTATACATATGCTAAGACTAATCTTCATTTATCCATTTCCCCCACCTTTCCTTTTAGATAAGCATAGTTTTTTTTTTTAATAAGTCTGTGATTGACTTTCTCTGTGGAAATATGTTCATTTGTGTCAGTTATTAGATAACGCCTATAAGTGATATTATAGGATATAGGACTTTTACTTTCCGACTTACCTCATGTTCTGTGATTATCTCTAAGATCATCTATGGTGCCTCAAAGAGCACTGTTTCATTGTTTTCCATGGCTAGTTTTCATTGTGTACATGGACCACTTCTTCTTTATCCTTTCATCTGTTGATGGACATTTTGGTTGCTTCACTGTCTTGTCTATTGTGAATAAGGCTGCAGTGCAGCTTTTGCAGCCCGGGTCTTCTTCATTCTGGTCTTCTCAGGTGAGAGGCCCATTGGTGCACCTGCTGGATTGAATGATACCTCAATTTTTCCTTTTAAACGCAGCTCCTTTCTGTTCTCATTATTAGCGTTTAACCCTTTTACATCTCACCAGCAGCTAGAGGGTACACAGTTCTCTGAAACCTCTTCAGCATTTATTGTTTGTAGACTTTTTGCCAATGGTCAGTCGACTGGTGCGAGTTGAAAACCTTTTGTAGATTAGATTGCATGAGTCTAATACTTCCTGAGGCTGAGCTTTTATCCGTTTTCCTTTCTTTAAAAAGAGAGTGAGTAAAACTTACCTCTTCATAGTATCTTCTTGAAAATGTTGCCTGTTTTGAATTTTTTTTTATCCTTTCCCTACCTCAGCACAATTTTGAGGGCAGGTGTCCTTTACAGCCCTGAGTCCTTTTGAATGGTAAGTGACCATTAGCTGTGGGTTAAAAGCTGCTCTTGCGGGAATCGGCCACAAGGCGGCAGCATTTCTCCTTTACCAAATCTGGTTACTAGGGCAACAGAGCCTTACTGGAAGTGGTGTTCTAGGTTGTAAATTAGAATGGAATGTGCGAGGAAAAAGCCCTTTAAGTTTATGTCTCATTACTTCTTGTTGGTATTTTTAACTTAATTGTTATTTTTTATCACAGCAAACTTGATTACAATGTTTTGTTTGTTCTCGGTGTGCAAGATGTGGTTCTTTCACACATATACATATATCTATTCTTCTTCGGATCCTTTTCCCATGTAGGTTATGACACAATGTTGAGTAGTCTTCTCTTGGTATTGCGTAGGTCTTTGGTGATTATATATTTCACATGTGTTTGTATCTCTCTGTTAACCTCAATATGGTAAGGTATCCAATCCTCACACCTTTCTATTTGGTGAACCATAAGTTTTTTTAATGAATCTATGATAGTGTTTCTCTGTGGAAATATCTTTGTTTGTATCATTTTTTAGGTAACCCCTATATGTGATATGATAGGATATGTGTCTTTCTCTTTCTCACTTGCTCCAAATTGCGTGATTACTTCTAGACTCATCTATGGTGCTGCAAATGGCATTGTTTCATTTTTTCACTAGCTCATATTCCATCTGTACAGGTAGCAGTTCTTCTTTGTCCACCCATCAGTCGGTGGACCTTTTGGTTACTTCCATATCTTGGCTATTGTAATACTATGCAATGCAGATTTGCGTGCCTGTGTCCTTCCAATTCTGTCTTCTTAGTTTAGAGGTCCAGGAATAGGTCCGCTGGATCATATGGTAGCTCAATGTTGACCTTTTAAAGGCACCTCTGTTCTGTTCTCCTTAGTGGCTCTTTCCGGGTTACGTCCCACTTAAAGTGGAGGGTATGTATTTCTTCCCAGCACCTTCAGCATTTATTCTTTGTAGTTTCTGCTGATGGTTATTCTGAGTGGTGTGAGCTGATACCTCTTTGTGGTTGAATTTGCATGTGTCTCATAATGCGTAGAAATTGAGCTTTAAGACATGTGCTTTTTATTTTTCCAGCTGTGATTAGAGCTTATTTCTTCAAAGTGTTTTCTTAAAGTATGTGTCACCACTTGCAATATTTTGGCCATTATCTCCCTCAAGACATTTTGAGGGCAGGTTTCATTTACAGCCCTGCAGTACTTGTTCGTATGAAGTGACCATTAGCTCAGGCTTTAAACCTGCTTTTGCAGGTATCGGCCAAAGAGCGGCAGCCTTTCTACGTTCCCCTTGCTGGTACTAGGGAAACAGACCTACCGGCCGGTGGTGTTCTTCGGTTATAAATTAGAGTGCAATGTGCCCGGATAAACCCACAAATGTTGATGTCTCCTTGCTTTTGTTTGTTTTTAAATTGAGTTTATATTTATTATTAGAGTAATATTCCATTGTGTACGTGGACCACTCCTTCTTGGTGCATTCCTCGGTTGATGGACATTTTCATTGCTTCCAAGTGCTGGCTATGGTAAATCTTGCTGGCGTACAGGTGTGCCAGCCTGTTACTTTTGGATTCTCATTTTTTCAGGTGCTAGGCCAAGCAGTGGTTGTGATTGATTGACTGGTAGCTCAATGTTTCCCTTTCCAAAGCACCTACACTGTGTTTTCATTAGTGGCTCTTTACATGCCCCCCCTTACAACCGAGGGTACGCATTTCTCCACACTCCCTTCACCATTTGTTTTTTGCAGCATTTTTCCTAATGGCTATTCTGACTGCTGTGAGCTGATAGGTTTTTGTAATATGGGTAGGCATGTCATTAAAATTTTTAAAATTCGTCATATTCCTATGCTTTTTTCTTTTCTCTTAAAAGAAAAAACCGTGAGTACAATATAGCTCTTGAAATTGTCTTCTTCGAAGGTTGCCCTCTTCTGAATTTTTTGGTCGATTTTTGACCCCAGAAATTTTCTGGAGGGCAGGTGCCATTTACAGAACTGCTAGTTGGTGAAAATTTAGTGACCTTTTGCAGTGGGTTCAAAGCTGCTGTTGTGGGAAACGGCCACAAGGAGGTAGCACTTCTCCATTCCCCAATCTGGGTACTAGGGCAGCAGAGCCTTTCTGGAAGTCATTGTCCTAGGTTGCAAATTAGAATGGAATTTGCCAGGAGAAATCCCCATAAGTTTATGTCTCATTACTTCTTCTTGGTTTTTAAATTTTTTTTTAATCTGGGTAAAGTTTAGAATATTGTTTGTCCTAGGTGTACACAATCTGGTTCATTTGTACATTATGTCTGTCTATTAATGTACAGATCCTCTTCCCATGTAAAATATTACAGTGTTCCGTCGACCTCCCTTGCTATATGTTCGGTCTCTTTGATACATGTATATAATATGTATGTGTATATGTATAGTAACACTAATCTTCATTTCTCAATTTCCCCCCTCCTTTCCTTTCAGATGAGGATAGTTTGTTTTCTAAGCCTGTGAGTGTCTTTCTCTTTGGAAATATGTTCATCTGTGTCAGTTATTAGATAATGCCATAAGTGACAATATAGGATATAGGTGTTTTGCCTTCCGACCTACTTCATGTTTTGTGATTATCTCCAGGCTCATGTACGGTGCCTCAAAGAGCAGTGCTTCAATGTTTTCCATGGCTAATATTCCATTGTGTGCATGGACCACTTCTTCTTGGTGCATTCCTCTGTTGATGGACATTTTCGTTGCTTCCAAGTGTTGCCTCTGGTAAGTATTGCTGGAGTGCAGGATTGCCAGCCTGTGATTTTTGATTTTCATTTTCTCAGGTAATAGACCCAGCAGTGGGTATGATTGATTGACTGGTATGGTAGCTCAACGTTTACCTTTTCAAGGCACCTCAATTGTGTTTTCATTAGTGGCTCTTACCATGTCCCCCTTAGAATCGAGGGTATGCATTTCTCCACAATCACGTCAGCATTTATTGTTTGCAGCATTTTTGTTGATGGCCATTCTGACTGGTGTGAGCTGATAGGTTTTTGTAATTTGGGTTTACATGTCTGTAAAAATTCCTACAATTCATCATTTCTCCACGGCCTTTTCTTTTCTGTTAAAAGAAAAAAGCAAAAAAGGGTTAGTATAATATACCTCTTCCAATTTTCCTTTTGGGAGGTTGCACTCTAGAAATTTTTGGTCGATTTTCGACCTCAGCATTTTTTGGAGGGCCGGTGTCATTTACAGACCTGCAGTTGGTGAATATTTAGTGACCTTTTGAAGTGGGTTTAAAGCTGCTGTTGTGGGAAACGGCCACAAGGATGCAGCATTTCTCCATTCCCAAATCTGGGTACTAGGGCAGCAGAGCCGTTCTGGAAGTCGTTTGCCTAGGTTGTAAATTTGAATGGAATGTGCCAGGAAAACCCCCCATAAGTTTATGTCTCATTACTCCTAGTTCGTTGTTTTAATTTTTTCAGTTGGGGTAATGGTTAGAATGTTGCTTGTCCAAGGTGTACACACTCTGGTTCATCTCCATATTCTATATACCTATTTATGTAGAGATCCTCTTCCCGTGTAAATTATTACAGAGTGTTCCGTAAACCTTCCTTGCTATATGGTCGGTCTTTTTGATATATGTATATCATGTGTATTTGTATACATATGGTAAGACTAATCTTCATTTATCCATTTCCCCCACCTTTCCTTTTAGATAAGCATAGTTTTTTTTTTTTTTAATATGTCTGTGATTGACTTTCTCTGTGGAAATATGTTCATTTGTGTCTGTTATTAGATAACGCCTATAAGTGATATCATAGGATATAGGACTTTTACTTTCCGACTTACCTCATGTTCTGTGATTATCTCTAAGATCATCTATGGTGCCTCAAAGAGCACTGTTTCATTGTTTTCCATGGCTAGTTTTCATTGTGTACATGGACCACTTCTTCTTTATCCTTTCATCTGTTGATGGACATTTTGGTTGCTTCACTGTCTTGTCTATTGTGAATAAGGCTGCAGTGCAGCTTTTGCAGCCCGGGTCTTCTTCATTCTGGTCTTCTCAGGTGAGAGGCCCATTGGTGCACCTGCTGGATTGAATGATACCTCAATTTTTCCTTTTAAACGCAGCTCCTTTCTGTTCTCATTATTAGCGTTTAACCCTTTTACATCTCACCAGCAGCTAGAGGGTACACAGTTCTCTGAAACCTCTTCAGCATTTATTGTTTGTAGACTTTTTGCCAATGGTCAGTCGACTGGTGCGAGTTGAAAACCTTTTGTAGATTAGATTGCATGAGTCTAATACTTTCTGAGGCTGAGCTTTTATCCGTTTTCCTTTCTTTAAAAAGAGAGTGAGTAAAACTTACCTCTTCATAGTATCTTCTTGAAAATGTTGCCTGTTTTGAATTTTTTTTTATCCTTTCCCTACCTCAGCACAATTTTGAGGGCAGGTGTCCTTTACAGCCCTGAGTCCTTTTGAATGGTAAGTGACCATTAGCTGTGGGTTAAAAGCTGCTCTTGCGGGAATCGGCCACAAGGCGGCAGCATTTCTCCTTTACCAAATCTGGTTACTAGGGCAACAGAGCCTTACTGGAAGTGGTGTTCTAGGTTGTAAATTAGAATGGAATGTGCGAGGAAAAAGCCCTTTAAGTTTATGTCTCATTACTTCTTGTTGGTATTTTTAACTTAATTTTTATTTTTTATCACAGCAAACTTGATTACAATGTTTTGTTTGTTCTCGGTGTGCAAGATGTGGTTCTTTCACACATATACATATATCTATTCTTCTTCGGATCCTTTTCCCATGTAGGTTATGACACAATGTTGAGTAGTCTTCTCTTGGTATTGCGTAGGTCTTTGGTGATTATATATTTCACATGTGTTTGTATCTCTCTGTTAACCTCAATATGGTAAGGTATCCAATCCTCACACCTTTCTATTTGGTGGACCATAAGTTTTTTTAATGAATCTATGATAGTGTTTCTCTGTGGAAATATCTTTGTTTGTATCATTTTTTAGGTAACCCCTATATGTGATGTGATAGGATATGTGTCTTTCTCTTTCTCACTTGCTCCAAATTGCGTGATTACTTCTAGACTCATCTATGGTGCTGCAAATGGCATTGTTTCATTTTTTCACTAGCTCATATTCCATCTGTACAGGTAGCAGTTCTTCTTTGTCCACCCATCTGTCGGTGGACCTTTTGGTTACTTCCATATCTTGGCTATTGTAATACTATGCAATGCAGATTTGCGTGCCTGTGTCCTTCCAATTCTGTCTTCTTAGTTTAGAGTTCCAGGAATAGGTCCGCTGGATCATATGGTAGCTCAATGTTGACCTTTTAAAGGCACCTCTGTTCTGTTCTCCTTAGTGGCTCTTTCCAGGTTACGTCCCACTTAAAGTGGAGGGTATGTATTTCTTCCCAGCACCTTAAGCATTTATTCTTTGTAGTTTCTGCTGATGGTTATTCTGAGTGGTGTGAGCTGATACCTCTTTGTGGTTGAATTTGCATGTGTCTCATAATGCGTAGAAATTGAGCTTTAAGACATGTGCTTTTTATTTTTCCAGCTGTGATTAGAGCTTATTTCTTCAAAGTGTTTCCTTAAAGTATGTGTCACCACTTGCAATATTTTGGCCATTATCTCCCTCAAGACATTTTGAGGGCAGGTTTCATTTACAGCCCTGCAGTACTTGTTCGTATGAAGTGACCATTAGCTCAGGCTTTAAACCTGCTTTTGCAGGTATCGGCCAAAGAGCGGCAGCCTTTCTACGTTCCCCTTGCTGGTACTAGGGAAACAGACCTACCGGCCGGTGGTGTTCTTCGGTTATAAATTAGAGTGCAATGTGCCCGGATAAACCCACAAATGTTGATGTCTCCTTGCTTTTGTTTGTTTTTAAATTGAGTTTATATTTATTATTAGAGTAATATTCCATTGTGTACGTGGACCACTCCTTCTTGGTGCATTCCTCGGTTGATGGACATTTTCATTGCTTCCAAGTGCTGGCTATGGTAAATCTTGCTGGCGTACAGGTGTGCCAGCCTGTGACTTTTGGATTCTCATTTTTTCAGGTGCTAGGCCAAGCAGTGGTTGTGATTGATTGACTGGTAGCTCAATGTTTCCCTTTCCAAAGCACCTACACTGTGTTTTCATTAGTGGCTCTTTACATGCCCCCCCTTACAACCGAGGGTACGCATTTCTCCACACTCCCTTCACCATTTGTTTTTTGCAGCATTTTTCCTAATGGCCATTCTGACTGCTGTGAGCTGATAGGTTTTTGTAATATGGGTATGCATGTCATTAAAATTTTTAAAATTCGTCATATTCCTATGCTTTTTTCTTTTCTCTTAAAAGAAAAAACCGTGAGTACAATATAGCTCTTGAAATTGTCTTCTTCGAAGGTTGCCCTCTTTTGAATTTTTTGGTCGATTTTTGACCCCAGAAATTTTCTGGAGGGCAGGTGCCATTTACAGAACTGGTAGTTGGTGAAAATTTAGTGACCTTTTGCAGTGGGTTCAAAGCTGCTGTTGTGGGAAACGGCCACAAGGAGGTAGCACTTCTCCATTCCCCTATCTGGGTACTAGGGCAGCAGAGCCTTTCTGGAAGTCATTGTCCTAGGTTGCAAATTAGAATGGAATTTGCCAGGAGAAATCCCCATAAGTTTATGTCTCATTACTTCTTCTTGGTTTTTAAATTTTTTTTTAATCTGGGTAAAGTTTAGAATATTGTTTGTCCTAGGTGTACACAATCTGGTTCATTTGTACATTATGTCTGTCTATTAATGTACAGATCCTCTTCCCATGTAAAATATTACAGTGTTCCGTCGACCTCCCTTGCTATATGTTCGGTCTCTTTGATACATGTATATAATATGTATGTGTATATGTATAGTAACACTAATCTTCATTTCTCAATTTCCCCCCTCCTTTCCTTTCAGATGAGGATAGTTTGTTTTCTAAGCCTGTGAGTGTCTTTCTCTTTGGAAATATGTTCATCTGTGTCAGTTATTAGATAATGCCATAAGTGACAATATAGGATATAGGTGTTTTGCCTTCCGACCTACTTCATGTTTTGTGATTATCTCCAGGCTCATGTACGGTGCCTCAAAGAGCAGTGCTTCAATGTTTTCCATGGCTAATATTCCATTGTGTGCATGGACCACTTCTTCTTGGTGCATTCCTCTGTTGATGGACATTTTCGTTGCTTCCAAGTGTTGCCTCTGGTAAGTATTGCTGGAGTGCAGGATTGCCAGCCTGTGATTTTTGATTTTCATTTTCTCAGGTGATAGACCCAGCAGTGGGTATGATTGATTGACTGGTATGGTAGCTCAACGTTTACCTTTTCAAGGCACCTCAATTGTGTTTTCATTAGTGGCTCTTACCATGTCCCCCTTAGAATCGAGGGTATGCATTTCTCCACAATCACGTCAGCATTTATTGTTTGCAGCATTTTTGTTGATGGCCATTCTGAGTGGTGTGAGCTGATAGGTTTTTGTAATTTGGGTTTACATGTCTGTAAAAATTCCTACAATTCATCATTTCTCCACGGCCTTTTCTTTTCTGTTAAAAGAAAAAAGCAAAAAAGGGTTAGTATAATATACCTCTTCCAATTTTCCTTTTGGGAGGTTGCACTCTAGAAATTTTTGGTCGATTTTCGACCTCAGCATTTTTTGGAGGGCCGGTGTCATTTACAGACCTGCAGTTGGTGAATATTTAGAGACCTTTTGCAGTGGGTTTAAAGCTGCTGTTGTGGGAAACGGCCACAAGGATGCAGCATTTCTCCATTCCCAAATCTGGGTACTAGGGCAGCAGAGCCGTTCTGGAAGTCGTTTGCCTAGGTTGTAAATTTGAATGGAATGTGCCAGGAAAACCCCCCATAAGTTTATGTCTCATTACTCCTAGTTCGTTGTTTTAATTTTTTCAGTTGGGGTAATGGTTAGAATGTTGCTTGTCCAAGGTGTACACACTCTGGTTCATCTCCATATTCTATATACCTATTTATGTAGAGATCCTCTTCCCGTGTAAATTATTACAGAGTGTTCCGTAAACCTTCCTTGCTATATGGTCGGTCTTTTTGATATATGTATATCATATGTATTTGTATACATATGGTAAGACTAATCTTCATTTATCCATTTCCCCCACCTTTCCTTTTAGATAAGCATAGTTTTTTTTTTTTAATAAGTCTGTGATTGACTTTCTCTGTGGAAATATGTTCATTTGTGTCTGTTATTAGATAACGCCTATAAGTGATATCATAGGATATAGGACTTTTACTTTCCGACTTACCTCATGTTCTGTGATTATCTCTAAGATCATCTATGGTGCCTCAAAGAGCACTGTTTCATTGTTTTCCATGGCTAGTTTTCATTGTGTACATGGACCACTTCTTCTTTATCCTTTCATCTGTTGATGGACATTTTGGTTGCTTCACTGTCTTGTCTATTGTGAATAAGGCTGCAGTGCAGCTTTTGCAGCCCGGGTCTTCTTCATTCTGGTCTTCTCAGGTGAGAGACCCATTGGTGCACCTGCTGGATTGAATGATACCTCAATTTTTCCTTTTAAACGCAGCTCCTTTCTCTTCTCATTATTAGCGTTTAACCCTTTTACATCTCACCAGCAGCTAGAGGGTACACAGTTCTCTGAAACCTCTTCAGCATTTATTGTTTGTAGACTTTTTGCCAATGGTCAGTCGACTGGTGTGAGTTGAAAACCTTTTGTAGATTAGATTGCATGAGTCTAATACTTCCTGAGGCTGAGCTTTTATCCGTTTTCCTTTCTTTAAAAAGAGAGTGAGTAAAACTTACCTCTTCATAGTATCTTCTTGAAAATGTTGCCTGTTTTGAATTTTTTTTTATCCTTTCCCTACCTCAGCACAATTTTGAGGGCAGGTGTCCTTTACAGCCCTGAGTCCTTGTGAATGGTAAGTGACCATTAGCTGTGGGTTAAAAGCTGCTCTTGCGGGAATCGGCCACAAGGCGGCAGCATTTCTCCTTTACCAAATCTGGTTACTAGGGCAACAGAGCCTTACTGGAAGTGGTGTTCTAGGTTGTAAATTAGAATGGAATGTGCGAGGAAAAAGCCCTTTAAGTTTATGTCTCATTACTTCTTGTTGGTATTTTTAACTTAATTGTTATTTTTTATCACAGCAAACTTGATTACAATGTTTTGTTTGTTCTCGGTGTGCAAGATGTGGTTCTTTCACACATATACATATATCTATTCTTCTTCGGATCCTTTTCCCATGTAGGTTATGACACAATGTTGAGTAGTCTTCTCTTGGTATTGCGTAGGTCTTTGGTGATTATATATTTCACATGTGTTTGTATCTCTCTGTTAACCTCAATATGGTAAGGTATCCAATCCTCACACCTTTCTATTTGGTGAACCATAAGTTTTTTTAAATGAATCTATGATAGTGTTTCTCTGTGGAAATATCTTTGTTTGTATCATTTTTTAGGTAACCCCTATATGTGATATGATAGGATATGTGTCTTTCTCTTTCTCACTTGCTCCAAATTGCGTGATTACTTCTAGACTCATCTATGGTGCTGCAAATGGCATTGTTTCATTTTTTCACTAGCTCATATTCCATCTGTACAGGTAGCAGTTCTTCTTTGTCCACCCATCTGTCGGTGGACCTTTTGGTTACTTCCATATCTTGGCTATTGTAATACTATGCAATGCAGATTTGCGTGCCTGTGTCCTTCCAATTCTGTCTTCTTAGTTTAGAGGTCCAGGAATAGGTCCGCTGGATCATATGGTAGCTCAATGTTGACCTTTTAAAGGCACCTCTGTCCTGTTCTCCTTAGTGGCTCTTTCCAGGTTACGTCCCCCTTAAAGTGGAGGGTATGTATTTCTTCCCAGCACCTTCAGCATTTATTCTTTGTAGTTTCTGCTGATGGTTATTCTGAGTGGTGTGAGCTGATACCTCTTTGTGGTTGAATTTGCATGTGTCTCATAATGCGTAGAAATTGAGCTTTAAGACATGTGCTTTTTATTTTTCCAGCTGTGATTAGAGCTTATTTCTTCAAAGTGTTTCCTTAAAGTATGTGTCACCACTTGCAATATTTTGGCCATTATCTCCCTCAAGACATTTTGAGGGCAGGTTTCATTTACAGCCCTGCAGTACTTGTTCGTATGAAGTGACCATTAGCTCAGGCTTTAAACCTGCTTTTGCAGGTATCGGCCAAAGAGCGGCAGCCTTTCTACGTTCCCCTTGCTGGTACTAGGGAAACAGACCTACCGGCCGGTGGTGTTCTTCGGTTATAAATTAGAGTGCAATGTGCCCGGATAAACCCACAAATGTTGATGTCTCCTTGCTTTTGTTTGTTTTTAAATTGAGTTTATATTTATTATTAGAGTAATATTCCATTGTGTACGTGGACCACTTCTTCTTGGTGCATTCCTCGGTTGATGGACATTTTCATTGCTTCCAAGTGCTGGCTATGGTAAATCTTGCTGGCGTACAGGTGTGCCAGCCTGTGACTTTTGGATTCTCATTTTTGCAGGTGCTAGGCCAAGCAGTGGTTGTGATTGATTGACTGGTAGCTCAATGTTTCCCTTTCCAAAGCACCTACACTGTGTTTTCATTAGTGGCTCTTTACATGCCCCCCCCTTACAACCGAGGGTACGCATTTCTCCACACTCCCTTCACCATTTGTTTTTTGCAGCATTTTTCCTAATGGCCATTCTGACTGCTGTGAGCTGATAGGTTTTTGTAATATGGGTATGCATGTCATTAAAATTTTTAAAATTCGTCATATTCCTATGCTTTTTTCTTTTCTCTTAAAAGAAAAAACCGTGAGTACAATATAGCTCTTGAAATTGTCTTCTTCGAAGGTTGCCCTCTTTTGAATTTTTTGGTCGATTTTTGACCCCAGAAATTTTCTGGAGGGCAGGTGCCATTTACAGAACTGGTAGTTGGTGAAAATTTAGTGACCTTTTGCAGTGGGTTCAAAGCTGCTGTTGTGGGAAACGGCCACAAGGAGGTAGCACTTCTCCATTCCCCTATCTGGGTACTAGGGCAGCAGAGCCTTTCTGGAAGTCATTGTCCTAGGTTGCAAATTAGAATGGAATTTGCCAGGAGAAATCCCCATAAGTTTATGTCTCATTACTTCTTCTTGGTTTTTAAATTTTTTTTTAATCTGGGTAAAGTTTAGAATATTGTTTGTCCTAGGTGTACACAATCTGGTTCATTTGTACATTATGTCTGTCTATTAATGTACAGATCCTCTTCCCATGTAAAATATTACAGTGTTCCGTCGACCTCCCTTGCTATATGTTCGGTCTCTTTGATACATGTATATAATATGTATGTGTATATGTATAGTAACACTAATCTTCATTTCTCAATTTCCCCCCTCCTTTCCTTTCAGATGAGGATAGTTTGTTTTCTAAGCCTGTGAGTGTCTTTCTCTTTGGAAATATGTTCATCTGTGTCAGTTATTAGATAATGCCATAAGTGACAATATAGGATATAGGTGTTTTGCCTTCCGACCTACTTCATGTTTTGTGATTATCTCCAGGCTCATGTACGGTGCCTCAAAGAGCAGTGCTTCAATGTTTTCCATGGCTAATATTCCATTGTGTGCATGGACCACTTCTTCTTGGTGCATTCCTCTGTTGATGGACATTTTCGTTGCTTCCAAGTGTTGCCTCTGGTAAGTATTGCTGGAGTGCAGGATTGCCAGCCTGTGATTTTTGATTTTCATTTTCTCAGGTGATAGACCCAGCAGTGGGTATGATTGATTGACTGGTATGGTAGCTCAACGTTTACCTTTTCAAGGCACCTCAATTGTGTTTTCATTAGTGGCTCTTACCATGTCCCCCTTAGAATCGAGGGTATGCATTTCTCCACAATCACGTCAGCATTTATTGTTTGCAGCATTTTTGTTGATGGCCATTCTGACTGGTGTGAGCTGATAGGTTTTTGTAATTTGGGTTTACATGTCTGTAAAAATTCCTACAATTCATCATTTCTCCACGGCCTTTTCTTTTCTGTTAAAAGAAAAAAGCAAAAAAGGGTTAGTATAATATACCTCTTCCAATTTTCCTTTTGGGAGGTTGCACTCTAGAAATTTTTGGTCGATTTTCGACCTCAGCATTTTTTGGAGGGCCGGTGTCATTTACAGACCTGCAGTTGGTGAATATTTAGTGACCTTTTGCAGTGGGTTTAAAGCTGCTGTTGTGGGAAACGGCCACAAGGATGCAGCATTTCTCCATTCCCAAATCTGGGTACTAGGGCAGCAGAGCCGTTCTGGAAGTCGTTTGCCTAGGTTGTAAATTTGAATGGAATGTGCCAGGAAAACCCCCCATAAGTTTATGTCTCATTACTGCTAGTTCGTTGTTTTAATTTTTTCAGTTGCGGTAATGGTTAGAATGTTGCTTGTCCAAGGTGTACACACTCTGGTTCATCTCCATATTCTATATACCTATTTATGTAGAGATCCTCTCCCCGTGTAAATTATTACAGAGTGTTCCGTAAACCTTCCTTGCTATATGGTCGGTCTTTTTGATATATGTATATCATATGTATTTGTATACATATGCTAAGACTAATCTTCATTTATCCATTTCCCCCACCTTTCCTTTTAGATAAGCATAGTTTTTTTTTTTAATAAGTCTGTGATTGACTTTCTCTGTGGAAATATGTTCATTTGTGTCAGTTATTAGATAACGCCTATAAGTGATATCATAGGATATAGGACTTTTACTTTCCGACTTACCTCATGTTCTGTGATTATCTCTAAGATCATCTATGGTGCCTCAAAGAGCACTGTTTCATTGTTTTCCATGGCTAGTTTTCATTGTGTACATGGACCACTTCTTCTTTATCCTTTCATCTGTTGATGGACATTTTGGTTGCTTCACTGTCTTGTCTATTGTGAATAAGGCTGCAGTGCAGCTTTTGCAGCCCGGGTCTTCTTCATTCTGGTCTTCTCAGGTGAGAGGCCCATTGGTGCACCTGCTGGATTGAATGATACCTCAATTTTTCCTTTTAAACGCAGCTCCTTTCTGTTCTCATTATTAGCGTTTAACCCTTTTACATCTCACCAGCAGCTAGAGGGTACACAGTTCTCTGAAACCTCTTCAGCATTTATTGTTTGTAGACTTTTTGCCAATGGTCAGTCGACTGGTGCGAGTTGAAAACCTTTTGTAGATTAGATTGCATGAGTCTAATACTTCCTGAGGCTGAGCTTTTATCCGTTTTCCTTTCTTTAAAAAGTGAGTGAGTAAAACTTACCTCTTCATAGTATCTTCTTGAAAATGTTGCCTGTTTTGAATTTTTTTTTATCCTTTCCCTACCTCAGCACAATTTTGAGGGCAGGTGTCCTTTACAGCCCTGAGTCCTTGTGAATGGTAAGTGACCATTAGCTGTGGGTTAAAAGCTGCTCTTGCGGGAATCGGCCACAAGGCGGCAGCATTTCTCCTTTACCAAATCTGGTTACTAGGGCAACAGAGCCTTACTGGAAGTGGTGTTCTAGGTTGTAAATTAGAATGGAATGTGCGAGGAAAAAGCCCTTTAAGTTTATGTCTCATTACTTCTTGTTGGTATTTTTAACTTAATTGTTATTTTTTATCACAGCAAACTTGATTACAATGTTTTGTTTGTTCTCGGTGTGCAAGATGTGGTTCTTTCACACATATACATATATCTATTCTTCTTCGGATCCTTTTCCCATGTAGGTTATGACACAATGTTGAGTAGTCTTCTCTTGGTATTGCGTAGGTCTTTGGTGATTATATATTTCACATGTGTTTGTATCTCTCTGTTAACCTCAATATGGTAAGGTATCCAATCCTCACACCTTTCTATTTGGTGAACCACAAGTTTCTTTAATGAATCTATGATAGTGTTTCTCTGTGGAAATATCTTTGTTTGTATCATTTTTTAGGTAACCCCTATATGTGATATGATAGGATATGTGTCTTTCTCTTTCTCACTTGCTCCAAATTGCGTGATTACTTCTAGACTCATCTATGGTGCTGCAAATGGCATTGTTTCATTTTTTCACTAGCTCATATTCCATCTGTACAGGTAGCAGTTCTTCTTTGTCCACCCATCTGTCGGTGGACCTTTTGGTTACTTCCATATCTTGGCTATTGTAATACTATGCAATGCAGATTTGCGTGCCTGTGTCCTTCCAATTCTGTCTTCTTAATTTATAGGTCCAGGAATAGGTCTGCTGGATCATATGATAGCTCAATGTTGACCTTTTAAAGGCACCTCTGTTCTGTTCTCCTTAGTGGCTCTTTCCAGGTTACGTCCCACTTAAAGTGGAGGGTATGTATTTCTTCCCAGCACCTTCAGCATTTATTCTTTGTAGTTTCTGCTGATGGTTATTCTGAGTGGTGTGAGCTGATACCTCTTTGTGGTTGAATTTGCATGTGTCTCATAATGCGTAGAAATTGAGCTTTAAGACATGTGCTTTTTATTTTTCCAGCTGTGATTAGAGCTTATTTCTTCAAAGTGTTTTCTTAAAGTATGTGTCACCACTTGCAATATTTTGACCATTATCTCCCTCAAGACATTTTGAGGGCAGGTTTCATTTACAGCCCTGCAGTACTTGTTCGTATGAAGTAACCATTAGCTCAGGCTTTAAACCTGCTTTTGCAGGTATCGGCCAAAGAGCGGCAGCCTTTCTACGTTCCCCTTGCTGGTACTAGGGAAACAGACCTACCGGCCGGTGGTGTTCTTCGGTTATAAATTAGAGTGCAATGTGCCCGGATAAACCCACAAATGTTGATGTCTCCTTGCTTTTGTTTGTTTTTAAATTGAGTTTATATTTATTATTAGAGTAATATTCCATTGTGTACGTGGACCACTCCTTCTTGGTGCATTCCTCGGTTGATGGACATTTTCATTGCTTCCAAGTGCTGGCTATGGTAAATCTTGCTGGCGTACAGGTGTGCCAGCCTGTGACTTTTGGATTCTCATTTTTGCAGGTGCTAGGCCAAGCAGTGGTTGTGATTGATTGACTGGTAGCTCAATGTTTCCCTTTCCAAAGCACCTACACTGTGTTTTCATTAGTGGCTCTTTACATGCCCCCCCTTACAACCGAGGGTACGCATTTCTCCACACTCCCTTCACCATTTGTTTTTTGCAGCATTTTTCCTAATGGCTATTCTGACTGCTGTGAGCTGATAGGTTTTTGTAATATGGGTATGCATGTCATTAAAATTTTTAAAATTCGTCATATTCCTATGCTTTTTTCTTTTCTCTTAAAAGAAAAAACCGTGAGTACAATGTAGCTCTTGAAATTGTCTTCTTCGAAGGTTGCCCTCTTCTGAATTTTTTGGTCGATTTTTGACCCCAGAAATTTTCTGGGGGGCAGGTGCCATTTACAGAACTGCTAGTTGGTGAAAATTTAGTGACCTTTTGCAGTGGGTTCAAAGCTGCTGTAGTGGGAAACGGCCACAAGGAGGTAGCACTTCTCCATTCCCCAATCTGGGTACTAGGGCAGCAGAGCCTTTCTGGAAGTCATTGTCCTAGGTTGCAAATTAGAATGGAATTTGCCAGGAGAAATCCCCATAAGTTTATGTCTCATTACTTCTTCTTGGTTTTTAAATTTTTTTTTAATCTGGGTAAAGTTTAGAATATTGTTTGTCCTAGGTGTACACAATCTGGTTCATTTGTACATTATGTCTGTCTATTAATGTACAGATCCTCTTCCCATGTAAAATATTACAGTGTTCCGTCGACCTCCCTTGCTATATGTTCGGTCTCTTTGATACATGTATATAATATGTATGTGTATATGTATAGTAACACTAATCTTCATTTCTCAATTTCCCCCCTCCTTTCCTTTCAGATGAGGATAGTTTGTTTTCTAAGCCTGTGAGTGTCTTTCTCTTTGGAAATATGTTCATCTGTGTCAGTTATTAGATAATGCCATAAGTGACAATATAGGATATAGGTGTTTTGCCTTCCGACCTACTTCATGTTTTGTGATTATCTCCAGGCTCATGTACGGTGCCTCAAAGAGCAGTGCTTCAATGTTTTCCATGGCTAATATTCCATTGTGTGCATGGACCACTTCTTCTTGGTGCATTCCTCTGTTGATGGACATTTTCGTTGCTTCCAAGTGTTGCCTCTGGTAAGTATTGCTGGAGTGCAGGATTGCCAGCCTGTGATTTTTGATTTTCATTTTCTCAGGTGATAGACCCAGCAGTGGGTATGATTGATTGACTGGTATGGTAGCTCAACGTTTACCTTTTCAAGGCACCTCAATTGTGTTTTCATTAGTGGCTCTTACCATGTCCCCCTTAGAATCGAGGGTATGCATTTCTCCACAATCACGTCAGCATTTATTGTTTGCAGCATTTTTGTTGATGGCCATTCTGAGTGGTGTGAGCTGATAGGTTTTTGTAATTTGGGTTTACATGTCTGTAAAAATTCCTACAATTCATCATTTCTCCACGGCCTTTTCTTTTCTGTTAAAAGAAAAAAGCAAAAAAGGGTTAGTATAATATACCTCTTCCAATTTTCCTTTTGGGAGGTTGCACTCTAGAAATTTTTGGTCGATTTTCGACCTCAGCATTTTTTGGAGGGCCGGTGTCATTTACAGACCTGCAGTTGGTGAATATTTAGAGACCTTTTGCAGTGGGTTTAAAGCTGCTGTTGTGGGAAACGGCCACAAGGATGCAGCATTTCTCCATTCCCAAATCTGGGTACTAGGGCAGCAGAGCCGTTCTGGAAGTCGTTTGCCTAGGTTGTAAATTTGAATGGAATGTGCCAGGAAAACCCGCCATAAGTTTATGTCTCATTACTCCTAGTTCGTTGTTTTAATTTTTTCAGTTGGGGTAATGGTTAGAATGTTGCTTGTCCAAGGTGTACACACTCTGGTTCATCTCCATATTCTATATACCTATTTATGTAGAGATCCTCTTCCCGTGTAAATTATTACAGAGTGTTCCGTAAACCTTCCTTGCTATATGGTCGGTCTTTTTGATATATGTATATCATATGTATTTGTATACATATGGTAAGACTAATCTTCATTTATCCATTTCCCCCACCTTTCCTTTTAGATAAGCATAGTTTTTTTTTTTTTAATAAGTCTGTGATTGACTTTCTCTGTGGAAATATGTTCATTTGTGTCTGTTATTAGATAACGCCTATAAGTGATATCATAGGATATAGGACTTTTACTTTCCGACTTACCTCATGTTCTGTGATTATCTCTAAGATCATCTATGGTGCCTCAAAGAGCACTGTTTCATTGTTTTCCATGGCTAGTTTTCATTGTGTACATGGACCACTTCTTCTTTATCCTTTCATCTGTTGATGGACATTTTGGTTGCTTCACTGTCTTGTCTATTGTGAATAAGGCTGCAGTGCAGCTTTTGCAGCCCGGGTCTTCTTCATTCTGGTCTTCTCAGGTGAGAGGCCCATTGGTGCACCTGCTGGATTGAATGATACCTCAATTTTTCCTTTTAAACGCAGCTCCTTTCTGTTCTCATTATTAGCGTTTAACCCTTTTACATCTCACCAGCAGCTAGAGGGTACACAGTTCTCTGAAACCTCTTCAGCATTTATTGTTTGTAGACTTTTTGCCAATGGTCAGTCGACTGGTGCGTGTTGAAAACCTTTTGTAGATTAGATTGCATGAGTCTAATACTTCCTGAGGCTGAGCTTTTATCCGTTTTCCTTTCTTTAAAAAGAGAGTGAGTAAAACTTACCTCTTCATAGTATCTTCTTGAAAATGTTGCCTGTTTTGAATTTTTTTTTATCCTTTCCCTACCTCAGCACAATTTTGAGGGCAGGTGTCCTTTACAGCCCTGAGTCCTTGTGAATGGTAAGTGACCATTAGCTGTGGGTTAAAAGCTGCTCTTGCGGGAATCGGCCACAAGGCGGCAGCATTTCTCCTTTACCAAATCTGGTTACTAGGGCAACAGAGCCTTACTGGAAGTGGTGTTCTAGGTTGTAAATTAGAATGGAATGTGCGAGGAAAAAGCCCTTTAAGTTTATGTCTCATTACTTCTTGTTGGTATTTTTAACTTAATTGTTATTTTTTATCACAGCAAACTTGATTACAATGTTTTGTTTGTTCTCGGTGTGCAAGATGTGGTTCTTTCACACATATACATATATCTATTCTTCTTCGGATCCTTTTCCCATGTAGGTTATGACACAATGTTGAGTAGTCTTCTCTTGGTATTGCGTAGGTCTTTGGTGATTATATATTTCACATGTGTTTGTATCTCTCTGTTAACCTCAATATGGTAAGGTATCCAATCCTCACACCTTTCTATTTGGTGAACCATAAGTTTTTTTAATGAATCTATGATAGTGTTTCTCTGTGGAAATATCTTTGTTTGTATCATTTTTTAGGTAACCCCTATATGTGATATGATAGGATATGTGTCTTTCTCTTTCTCACTTGCTCCAAATTGCGTGATTACTTCTAGACTCATCTATGGTGCTGCAAATGGCATTGTTTCATTTTTTCACTAGCTCATATTCCATCTGTACAGGTAGCAGTTCTTCTTTGTCCACCCATCTGTCGGTGGACCTTTTGGTTACTTCCATATCTTGGCTATTGTAATACTATGCAATGCAGATTTGCGTGCCTGTGTCCTTCCAATTCTGTCTTCTTAGTTTAGAGGTCCAGGAATAGGTCCGCTGGATCATATGGTAGCTCAATGTTGACCTTTTAAAGGCACCTCTGTTCTGTTCTCCTTAGTGGCTCTTTCCAGGTTACGTCCCACTTAAAGTGGAGGGTATGTATTTCTTCCCAGCACCTTCAGCATTTATTCTTTGTAGTTTCTGCTGATGGTTATTCTGAGTGGTGTGAGCTGATACCTCTTTGTGGTTGAATTTGCATGTGTCTCATAATGCGTAGACATTGAGCTTTAAGACATGTGCTTTTTATTTTTCCAGCTGTGATTAGAGCTTATTTCTTCAAAGTGTTTTCTTAAAGTATGTGTCACCACTTGCAATATTTTGGCCATTATCTCCCTCAAGACATTTTGAGGGCAGGTTTCATTTACAGCCCTGCAGTACTTGTTCGTATGAAGTGACCATTAGCTCAGGCTTTAAACCTGCTTTTGCAGGTATCGGCCAAAGAGCGGCAGCCTTTCTACGTTCCCCTTGCTGGTACTAGGGAAACAGACCTACCGGCCGGTGGTGTTCTTCGGTTATAAATTAGAGTGCAATGTGCCCGGATAAACCCACAAATGTTGATGTCTCCTTGCTTTTGTTTGTTTTTAAATTGAGTTTATATTTATTATTAGAGTAATATTCCATTGTGTACGTGGACCACTCCTTCTTGGTGCATTCCTCGGTTGATGGACATTTTCATTGCTTCCAAGTGCTGGCTATGGTAAATCTTGCTGGCGTACAGGTGTGCCAGCCTGTGACTTTTGGATTCTCATTTTTTCAGGTGCTAGGCCAAGCAGTGGTTGTGATTGATTGACTGGTAGCTCAATGTTTCCCTTTCCAAAGCACCTACACTGTGTTTTCATTAGTGGCTCTTTACATGCCCCCCCTTACAACCGAGGGTACGCATTTCTCCACACTCCCTTCACCATTTGTTTTTTGCAGCATTTTTCCTAATGGCTATTCTGACTGCTGTGAGCTGATAGGTTTTTGTAATATGGGTATGCATGTCATTAAAATTTTTAAAATTCGTCATATTCCTATGCTTTTTTCTTTTCTCTTAAAAGAAAAAACCGTGAGTACAATATAGCTCTTGAAATTGTCTTCTTCGAAGGTTGCCCTCTTCTGAATTTTTTGGTCGATTTTTGACCCCAGAAATTTTCTGGAGGGCAGGTGCCATTTACAGAACTGCTAGTTGGTGAAAATTTAGTGACCTTTTGCAGTGGGTTCAAAGCTGCTGTTGTGGGAAACGGCCACAAGGAGGTAGCACTTCTCCATTCCCCAATCTGGGTACTAGGGCAGCAGAGCCTTTCTGGAAGTCATTGTCCTAGGTTGCAAATTAGAATGGAATTTGCCAGGAGAAATCCCCATAAGTTTATGTCTCATTACTTCTTCTTGGTTTTTAAATTTTTTTTTAATCTGGGTAAAGTTTAGAATATTGTTTGTCCTAGGTGTACACAATCTGGTTCATTTGTACATTATGTCTGTCTATTAATGTACAGATCCTCTTCCCATGTAAAATATTACAGTGTTCCGTCGACCTCCCTTGCTATATGTTCGGTCTCTTTGATACATGTATATAATATGTATGTGTATATGTATAGTAACACTAATCTTCATTTCTCAATTTCCCCCCTCCTTTCCTTTCAGATGAGGATAGTTTGTTTTCTAAGCCTGTGAGTGTCTTTCTCTTTGGAAATATGTTCATCTGTGTCAGTTATTAGATAATGCCATAAGTGACAATATAGGATATAGGTGTTTTGCCTTCCGACCTACTTCATGTTTTGTGATTATCTCCAGGCTCATGTACGGTGCCTCAAAGAGCAGTGCTTCAATGTTTTCCATGGCTAATATTCCATTGTGTGCATGGACCACTTCTTCTTGGTGCATTCCTCTGTTGATGGACATTTTCGTTGCTTCCAAGTGTTGCCTCTGGTAAGTATTGCTGGAGTGCAGGATTGCCAGCCTGTGATTTTTGATTTTCATTTTCTCAGGTGATAGACCCAGCAGTGGGTATGATTGATTGACTGGTATGGTAGCTCAACGTTTACCTTTTCAAGGCACCTCAATTGTGTTTTCATTAGTGGCTCTTACCATGTCCCCCTTAGAATCGAGCGTATGCATTTCTCCACAATCACGTCAGCATTTATTGTTTGCAGCATTTTTGTTGATGGCCATTCTGAGTGGTGTGAGCTGATAGGTTTTTGTAATTTGGGTTTACATGTCTGTAAAAATTCCTACAATTCATCATTTCTCCACGGCCTTTTCTTTTCTGTTAAAAGAAAAAAGCAAAAAAGGGTTAGTATAATATACCTCTTCCAATTTTCCTTTTGGGAGGTTGCACTCTAGAAATTTTTGGTCGATTTTCGACCTCAGCATTTTTTGGAGGGCCGGTGTCATTTACAGACCTGCAGTTGGTGAATATTTAGTGACCTTTTGCAGTGGGTTTAAAGCTGCTGTTGTGGGAAACGGCCACAAGGATGCAGCATTTCTCCATTCCCAAATCTGGGTACTAGGGCAGCAGAGCCGTTCTGGAAGTCGTTTGCCTAGGTTGTAAATTTGAATGGAATGTGCCAGGAAAACCCCCCATAAGTTTATGTCTCATTACTCCTAGTTCGTTGTTTTAATTTTTTCAGTTGGGGTAATGGTTAGAATGTTGCTTGTCCAAGGTGTACACACTCTGGTTCATCTCCATATTCTATATACCTATTTATGTAGAGATCCTCTTCCCGTGTAAATTATTACAGAGTGTTCCGTAAACCTTCCTTGCTATATGGTCGGTCTTTTTGATATATGTATATCATATGTATTTGTATACATATGGTAAGACTAATCTTCATTTATCCATTTCCCCCACCTTTCCTTTTAGATAAGCATAGTTTTTTTTTTTTTAATAAGTCTGTGATTGACTTTCTCTGTGGAAATATGTTCATTTGTGTCTGTTATTAGATAACGCCTATAAGTGATATCATAGGATATAGGACTTTTACTTTCCGACTTACCTCATGTTCTGTGATTATCTCTAAGATCATCTATGGTGCCTCAAAGAGCACTGTTTCATTGTTTTCCATGGCTAGTTTTCATTGTGTACATGGACCACTTCTTCTTTATCCTTTCATCTGTTGATGGACATTTTGGTTGCTTCACTGTCTTGTCTATTGTGAATAAGGCTGCAGTGCAGCTTTTGCAGCCCGGGTCTTCTTCATTCTGGTCTTCTCAGGTGAGAGGCCCATTGGTGCACCTGCTGGATTGAATGATACCTCAATTTTTCCTTTTAAACGCAGCTCCTTTCTGTTCTCATTATTAGCGTTTAACCCTTTTACATCTCACCAGCAGCTAGAGGGTACACAGTTCTCTGAAACCTCTTCAGCATTTATTGTTTGTAGACTTTTTGCCAATGGTCAGTCGACTGGTGCGAGTTGAAAACCTTTTGTAGATTAGATTGCATGAGTCTAATACTTCCTGAGGCTGAGCTTTTATCCGTTTTCCTTTCTTTAAAAAGAGAGTGAGTAAAACTTACCTCTTCATAGTATCTTCTTGAAAATGTTGCCTGTTTTGAATTTTTTTTTATCCTTTCCCTACCTCAGCACAATTTTGAGGGCAGGTGTCCTTTACAGCCCTGAGTCCTTGTGAATGGTAAGTGACCATTAGCTGTGGGTTAAAAGCTGCTCTTGCGGGAATCGGCCACAAGGCGGCAGCATTTCTCCTTTACCAAATCTGGTTACTAGGGCAACAGAGCCTTACTGGAAGTGGTGTTCTAGGTTGTAAATTAGAATGGAATGTGCGAGGAAAAAGCCCTTTAAGTTTATGTCTCATTACTTCTTGTTGGTATTTTTAACTTAATTGTTATTTTTTATCACAGCAAACTTGATTACAATGTTTTGTTTGTTCTCGGTGTGCAAGATGTGGTTCTTTCACACATATACATATATCTATTCTTCTTCGGATCCTTTTCCCATGTAGGTTATGACACAATGTTGAGTAGTCTTCTCTTGGTATTGCGTAGGTCTTTGGTGATTATATATTTCACATGTGTTTGTATCTCTCTGTTAACCTCAATATGGTAAGGTATCCAATCCTCACACCTTTCTATTTGGTGAACCATAAGTTTTTTTAATGAATCTATGATAGTGTTTCTCTGTGGAAATATCTTTGTTTGTATCATTTTTTAGGTAACCCCTATATGTGATATGATAGGATATGTGTCTTTCTCTTTCTCACTTGCTCCAAATTGCGTGATTACTTCTAGACTCATCTATGGTGCTGCAAATGGCATTGTTTCATTTTTTCACTAGCTCATATTCCATCTGTACAGGTAGCAGTTCTTCTTTGTCCACCCATCTGTCGGTGGACCTTTTGGTTACTTCCATATCTTGGCTATTGTAATACTATGCAATGCAGATTTGCGTGCCTGTGTCCTTCCAATTCTGTCTTCTTAGTTTAGAGGTCCAGGAATAGGTCCGCTGGATCATATGGTAGCTCAATGTTGACCTTTTAAAGGCACCTCTGTTCTGTTCTCCTTAGTGGCTCTTTCCAGGTTACGTCCCACTTAAAGTGGAGGGTATGTATTTCTTCCCAGCACCTTCAGCATTTATTCTTTGTAGTTTCTGCTGATGGTTATTCTGAGTGGTGTGAGCTGATACCTCTTTGTGGTTGAATTTGCATGTGTCTCATAATGCGTAGACATTGAGCTTTAAGACATGTGCTTTTTATTTTTCCAGCTGTGATTAGAGCTTATTTCTTCAAAGTGTTTTCTTAAAGTATGTGTCACCACTTGCAATATTTTGGCCATTATCTCCCTCAAGACATTTTGAGGGCAGGTTTCATTTACAGCCCTGCAGTACTTGTTCGTATGAAGTGACCATTAGCTCAGGCTTTAAACCTGCTTTTGCAGGTATCGGCCAAAGAGCGGCAGCCTTTCTACGTTCCCCTTGCTGGTACTAGGGAAACAGACCTACCGGCCGGTGGTGTTCTTCGGTTATAAATTAGAGTGCAATGTGCCCGGATAAACCCACAAATGTTGATGTCTCCTTGCTTTTGTTTGTTTTTAAATTGAGTTTATATTTATTATTAGAGTAATATTCCATTGTGTACGTGGACCACTCCTTCTTGGTGCATTCCTCGGTTGATGGACATTTTCATTGCTTCCAAGTGCTGGCTATGGTAAATCTTGCTGGCGTACAGGTGTGCCAGCCTGTGACTTTTGGATTCTCATTTTTTCAGGTGCTAGGCCAAGCAGTGGTTGTGATTGATTGACTGGTAGCTCAATGTTTCCCTTTCCAAAGCACCTACACTGTGTTTTCATTAGTGGCTCTTTACATGCCCCCCCTTACAACCGAGGGTACGCATTTCTCCACACTCCCTTCACCATTTGTTTTTTGCAGCATTTTTCCTAATGGCTATTCTGACTGCTGTGAGCTGATAGGTTTTTGTAATATGGGTATGCATGTCATTAAAATTTTTAAAATTCGTCATATTCCTATGCTTTTTTCTTTTCTCTTAAAAGAAAAAACCGTGAGTACAATATAGCTCTTGAAATTGTCTTCTTCGAAGGTTGCCCTCTTCTGAATTTTTTGGTCGATTTTTGACCCCAGAAATTTTCTGGAGGGCAGGTGCCATTTACAGAACTGCTAGTTGGTGAAAATTTAGTGACCTTTTGCAGTGGGTTCAAAGCTGCTGTTGTGGGAAACGGCCACAAGGAGGTAGCACTTCTCCATTCCCCAATCTGGGTACTAGGGCAGCAGAGCCTTTCTGGAAGTCATTGTCCTAGGTTGCAAATTAGAATGGAATTTGCCAGGAGAAATCCCCATAAGTTTATGTCTCATTACTTCTTCTTGGTTTTTAAATTTTTTTTTAATCTGGGTAAAGTTTAGAATATTGTTTGTCCTAGGTGTACACAATCTGGTTCATTTGTACATTATGTCTGTCTATTAATGTACAGATCCTCTTCCCATGTAAAATATTACAGTGTTCCGTCGACCTCCCTTGCTATATGTTCGGTCTCTTTGATACATGTATATAATATGTATGTGTATATGTATAGTAACACTAATCTTCATTTCTCAATTTCCCCCCTCCTTTCCTTTCAGATGAGGATAGTTTGTTTTCTAAGCCTGTGAGTGTCTTTCTCTTTGGAAATATGTTCATCTGTGTCAGTTATTAGATAATGCCATAAGTGACAATATAGGATATAGGTGTTTTGCCTTCCGACCTACTTCATGTTTTGTGATTATCTCCAGGCTCATGTACGGTGCCTCAAAGAGCAGTGCTTCAATGTTTTCCATGGCTAATATTCCATTGTGTGCATGGACCACTTCTTCTTGGTGCATTCCTCTGTTGATGGACATTTTCGTTGCTTCCAAGTGTTGCCTCTGGTAAGTATTGCTGGAGTGCAGGATTGCCAGCCTGTGATTTTTGATTTTCATTTTCTCAGGTGATAGACCCAGCAGTGGGTATGATTGATTGACTGGTATGGTAGCTCAACGTTTACCTTTTCAAGGCACCTCAATTGTGTTTTCATTAGTGGCTCTTACCATGTCCCCCTTAGAATCGAGGGTATGCATTTCTCCACAATCACGTCAGCATTTATTGTTTGCAGCATTTTTGTTGATGGCCATTCTGAGTGGTGTGAGCTGATAGGTTTTTGTAATTTGGGTTTACATGTCTGTAAAAATTCCTACAATTCATCATTTCTCCACGGCCTTTTCTTTTCTGTTAAAAGAAAAAAGCAAAAAAGGGTTAGTATAATATACCTCTTCCAATTTTCCTTTTGGGAGGTTGCACTCTAGAAATTTTTGGTCGATTTTCGACCTCAGCATTTTTTGGAGGGCCGGTGTCATTTACAGACCTGCAGTTGGTGAATATTTAGTGACCTTTTGCAGTGGGTTTAAAGCTGCTGTTGTGGGAAACGGCCACAAGGATGCAGCATTTCTCCATTCCCAAATCTGGGTACTAGGGCAGCAGAGCCGTTCTGGAAGTCGTTTGCCTAGGTTGTAAATTTGAATGGAATGTGCCAGGAAAACCCCCCATAAGTTTATGTCTCATTACTCCTAGTTCGTTGTTTTAATTTTTTCAGTTGGGGTAATGGTTAGAATGTTGCTTGTCCAAGGTGTACACACTCTGGTTCATCTCCATATTCTATATACCTATTTATGTAGAGATCCTCTTCCCGTGTAAATTATTACAGAGTGTTCCGTAAACCTTCCTTGCTATATGGTCGGTCTTTTTGATATATGTATATCATATGTATTTGTATACATATGGTAAGACTAATCTTCATTTATCCATTTCCCCCACCTTTCCTTTTAGATAAGCATAGTTTTTTTTTTTAATAAGTCTGTGATTGACTTTCTCTGTGGAAATATGTTCATTTGTGTCTGTTATTAGATAACGCCTATAAGTGATATCATAGGATATAGGACTTTTACTTTCCGACTTACCTCATGTTCTGTGATTATCTCTAAGATCATCTATGGTGCCTCAAAGAGCACTGTTTCATTGTTTTCCATGGCTAGTTTTCATTGTGTACATGGACCACTTCTTCTTTATCCTTTCATCTGTTGATGGACATTTTGGTTGCTTCACTGTCTTGTCTATTGTGAATAAGGCTGCAGTGCAGCTTTTGCAGCCCGGGTCTTCTTCATTCTGGTCTTCTCAGGTGAGAGGCCCATTGGTGCACCTGCTGGATTGAATGATACCTCAATTTTTCCTTTTAAACGCAGCTCCTTTCTGTTCTCATTATTAGCGTTTAACCCTTTTACATCTCACCAGCAGCTAGAGGGTACACAGTTCTCTGAAACCTCTTCAGCATTTATTGTTTGTAGACTTTTTGCCAATGGTCAGTCGACTGGTGCGAGTTGAAAACCTTTTGTAGATTAGATTGCATGAGTCTAATACTTCCTGAGGCTGAGCTTTTATCCGTTTTCCTTTCTTTAAAAAGAGAGTGAGTAAAACTTACCTCTTCATAGTATCTTCTTGAAAATGTTGCCTGTTTTGAATTTTTTTTTATCCTTTCCCTACCTCAGCACAATTTTGAGGGCAGGTGTCCTTTACAGCCCTGAGTCCTTGTGAATGGTAAGTGACCATTAGCTGTGGGTTAAAAGCTGCTCTTGCGGGAATCGGCCACAAGGCGGCAGCATTTCTCCTTTACCAAATCTGGTTACTAGGGCAACAGAGCCTTACTGGAAGTGGTGTTCTAGGTTGTAAATTAGAATGGAATGTGCGAGGAAAAAGCCCTTTAAGTTTATGTCTCATTACTTCTTGTTGGTATTTTTAACTTATTTTTTATTTTTTATCACAGCAAACTTGATTACAATGTTTTGTTTGTTCTTGGTGTGCAAGATGTGCTTCTTTCACACATATACATATATCAATTCTTCTTCGGATCCTTTTCCCATGTAGGTTATGACACAATGTTGAGTAGTCTTCTCTTGGTGTTGCGTAGGTCTTTGGTGATTATATATTTTACATGTATTTGCAACTCTCTGTTAACCTCAATATGGTAAGGTATCCAATCCTCACACCTTTCTATTTGGTGAACCATAGGTTTTTGTAATGAATCTATGATAGCGTTTCTCTGTGGAAATATCTTTGTTTGTATCATTTTTTAGGTAACCCCTATATGTGATATGATAGGATATGTGTCTTTCTCTTTCTCACTTACTCCAAATTGCGTGATTACTTCTAGACTCATCTATGGTGCTGCAAATGGCATTGTTTCATTTTTTCACTAGCTCATATTCCATCTGTACAGGTAGCAGTTCTTCTTTGTCCACCCATCTGTCGGTGGACCTTTTGGTTACTTCCATATCTTGGCTATTGTAATACTATGCAATGCAGATTTGCGTGGCTGTGTCCTTCCAATTCTGTCTTCTTAGTTTATAGGTCCAAGAATAGGTCTGCTGGATCATATGGTAGCTCAATGTTGACCTTTTAAAGGCACCTCTGTTCTGTTCTCCTTAGTGGCTCTTTCCAGGTTACGTCCCACTTAAAGTGGAGGGTATGTATTTCTTCCCAGCACCTTCAGCATTTATTCTTTGTAGTTTCTGCTGATGGTTATTCTGAGTGGTGTGAGCTGATACCTCTTTGTGGTTGAATTTGCATGTGTCTCATAATGCGTAGATATTGAGCTTTAAGACATGTCCTTTTTATTTTTCCAGCTGTGATTAGAGCTTATTTCTTCAAAGTGTTTTCTTAAAGTATGTGTCACCACTTGAAATATTTTGGCCATTATCTCCCGCAAGACATTTTGAGGGCAGGTTTCATTTACAGCCCTGCAGTACTTGTTCGTATGAAGTGACCATTAGCTCAGGCTTTAAACCTGCTTTTGCAGGTATCGGCCAAAGAGCGGCAGCCTTTCTACGTTCCCCTTGCTGGTACTAGGGAAACAGACCTACCGGCCGGTGGTGTTCTTCGGTTATAAATTAGAGTGCAATG
This sequence comes from Balaenoptera physalus, assembly GCF_965194825.1. Lineage (NCBI taxonomy): Eukaryota > Metazoa > Chordata > Mammalia > Artiodactyla > Balaenopteridae > Balaenoptera > Balaenoptera physalus. The sequence continues at coordinate 113,710 of NW_028126567.1, forward strand.
TGCCCGGATAAACCCACAAATGTTGATGTCTCCTTGCTTTTGTTTGTTTTTAAATTGAGTTTATATTTATTATTAGAGTAATATTCCATTGTGTACGTGGACCACTTCTTCTTGGTGCATTCCTCGGTTGATGGACATTTTCATTGCTTCCAAGTGCTGGCTATGGTAAATCTTGCTGGCGTACAGGTGTGCCAGCCTGTGACTTTTGGATTCTCATTTTTGCAGGTGCTAGGCCAAGCAGTGGTTGTGATTGATTGACTGGTAGCTCAATGTTTCCCTTTCCAAAGCACCTACACTGTGTTTTCATTAGTGGCTCTTTACATGCCCCCCCTTACAACCGAGGGTACGCATTTCTCCACACTCCCTTCACCATTTGTTTTTTGCAGCATTTTTCCTAATGGCCATTCTGACTGCTGTGAGCTGATAGGTTTTTGTAATATGGGTATGCATGTCATTAAAATTTTTAAAATTCGTCATATTCCTATGCTTTTTTCTTTTCTCTTAAAAGAAAAAACCGTGAGTACAATATAGCTCTTGAAATTGTCTTCTTCGAAGGTTGCCCTCTTCTGAATTTTTTGGTCGATTTTTGACCCCAGAAATTTTCTGGAGGGCAGGTGCCATTTACAGAACTGCTAGTTGGTGAAAATTTAGTGACCTTTTGCAGTGGGTTCAAAGCTGCTGTTGTGGGAAACGGCCACAAGGAGGTAGCACTTCTCCATTCCCCAATCTGGGTACTAGGGCAGCAGAGCCTTTCTGGAAGTCATTGTCCTAGGTTGCAAATTAGAATGGAATTTGCCAGGAGAAATCCCCATAAGTTTATGTCTCATTACTTCTTCTTGGTTTTTAAATTTTTTTTTAATCTGGGTAAAGTTTAGAATATTGTTTGTCCTAGGTGTACACAATCTGGTTCATTTGTACATTATGTCTGTCTATTAATGTACAGATCCTCTTCCCATGTAAAATATTACAGTGTTCCGTCGACCTCCCTTGCTATATGTTCGGTCTCTTTGATACATGTATATAATATGTATGTGTATATGTATAGTAACACTAATCTTCATTTCTCAATTTCCCCCCTCCTTTCCTTTCAGATGAGGATAGTTTGTTTTCTAAGCCTGTGAGTGTCTTTCTCTTTGGAAATATGTTCATCTGTGTCAGTTATTAGATAATGCCATAAGTGACAATATAGGATATAGGTGTTTTGCCTTCCGACCTACTTCATGTTTTGTGATTATCTCCAGGCTCATGTACGGTGCCTCAAAGAGCAGTGCTTCAATGTTTTCCATGGCTAATATTCCATTGTGTGCATGGACCACTTCTTCTTGGTGCATTCCTCTGTTGATGGACATTTTCGTTGCTTCCAAGTGTTGCCTCTGGTAAGTATTGCTGGAGTGCAGGATTGCCAGCCTGTGATTTTTGATTTTCATTTTCTCAGGTGATAGACCCAGCAGTGGGTATGATTGATTGACTGGTATGGTAGCTCAACGTTTACCTTTTCAAGGCACCTCAATTGTGTTTTCATTAGTGGCTCTTACCATGTCCCCCTTAGAATCGAGCGTATGCATTTCTCCACAATCACGTCAGCATTTATTGTTTGCAGCATTTTTGTTGATGGCCATTCTGAGTGGTGTGAGCTGATAGGTTTTTGTAATTTGGGTTTACATGTCTGTAAAAATTCCTACAATTCATCATTTCTCCACGGCCTTTTCTTTTCTGTTAAAAGAAAAAAGCAAAAAAGGGTTAGTATAATATACCTCTTCCAATTTTCCTTTTGGGAGGTTGCACTCTAGAAATTTTTGGTCGATTTTCGACCTCAGCATTTTTTGGAGGGCCGGTGTCATTTACAGACCTGCAGTTGGTGAATATTTAGTGACCTTTTGCAGTGGGTTTAAAGCTGCTGTTGTGGGAAACGGCCACAAGGATGCAGCATTTCTCCATTCCCAAATCTGGGTACTAGGGCAGCAGAGCCGTTCTGGAAGTCGTTTGCCTAGGTTGTAAATTTGAATGGAATGTGCCAGGAAAACCCCCCATAAGTTTATGTCTCATTACTCCTAGTTCGTTGTTTTAATTTTTTCAGTTGGGGTAATGGTTAGAATGTTGCTTGTCCAAGGTGTACACACTCTGGTTCATCTCCATATTCTATATACCTATTTATGTAGAGATCCTCTTCCCGTGTAAATTATTACAGAGTGTTCCGTAAACCTTCCTTGCTATATGGTCGGTCTTTTTGATATATGTATATCATATGTATTTGTATACATATGGTAAGACTAATCTTCATTTATCCATTTCCCCCACCTTTCCTTTTAGATAAGCATAGTTTTTTTTTTTTTAATAAGTCTGTGATTGACTTTCTCTGTGGAAATATGTTCATTTGTGTCTGTTATTAGATAACGCCTATAAGTGATATCATAGGATATAGGACTTTTACTTTCCGACTTACCTCATGTTCTGTGATTATCTCTAAGATCATCTATGGTGCCTCAAAGAGCACTGTTTCATTGTTTTCCATGGCTAGTTTTCATTGTGTACATGGACCACTTCTTCTTTATCCTTTCATCTGTTGATGGACATTTTGGTTGCTTCACTGTCTTGTCTATTGTGAATAAGGCTGCAGTGCAGCTTTTGCAGCCCGGGTCTTCTTCATTCTGGTCTTCTCAGGTGAGAGGCCCATTGGTGCACCTGCTGGATTGAATGATACCTCAATTTTTCCTTTTAAACGCAGCTCCTTTCTGTTCTCATTATTAGCGTTTAACCCTTTTACATCTCACCAGCAGCTAGAGGGTACACAGTTCTCTGAAACCTCTTCAGCATTTATTGTTTGTAGACTTTTTGCCAATGGTCAGTCGACTGGTGCGAGTTGAAAACCTTTTGTAGATTAGATTGCATGAGTCTAATACTTCCTGAGGCTGAGCTTTTATCCGTTTTCCTTTCTTTAAAAAGAGAGTGAGTAAAACTTACCTCTTCATAGTATCTTCTTGAAAATGTTGCCTGTTTTGAATTTTTTTTTATCCTTTCCCTACCTCAGCACAATTTTGAGGGCAGGTGTCCTTTACAGCCCTGAGTCCTTGTGAATGGTAAGTGACCATTAGCTGTGGGTTAAAAGCTGCTCTTGCGGGAATCGGCCACAAGGCGGCAGCATTTCTCCTTTACCAAATCTGGTTACTAGGGCAACAGAGCCTTACTGGAAGTGGTGTTCTAGGTTGTAAATTAGAATGGAATGTGCGAGGAAAAAGCCCTTTAAGTTTATGTCTCATTACTTCTTGTTGGTATTTTTAACTTAATTGTTATTTTTTATCACAGCAAACTTGATTACAATGTTTTGTTTGTTCTCGGTGTGCAAGATGTGGTTCTTTCACACATATACATATATCTATTCTTCTTCGGATCCTTTTCCCATGTAGGTTATGACACAATGTTGAGTAGTCTTCTCTTGGTATTGCGTAGGTCTTTGGTGATTATATATTTCACATGTGTTTGTATCTCTCTGTTAACCTCAATATGGTAAGGTATCCAATCCTCACACCTTTCTATTTGGTGAACCATAAGTTTTTTTAATGAATCTATGATAGTGTTTCTCTGTGGAAATATCTTTGTTTGTATCATTTTTTAGGTAACCCCTATATGTGATATGATAGGATATGTGTCTTTCTCTTTCTCACTTGCTCCAAATTGCGTGATTACTTCTAGACTCATCTATGGTGCTGCAAATGGCATTGTTTCATTTTTTCACTAGCTCATATTCCATCTGTACAGGTAGCAGTTCTTCTTTGTCCACCCATCTGTCGGTGGACCTTTTGGTTACTTCCATATCTTGGCTATTGTAATACTATGCAATGCAGATTTGCGTGCCTGTGTCCTTCCAATTCTGTCTTCTTAGTTTAGAGGTCCAGGAATAGGTCCGCTGGATCATATGGTAGCTCAATGTTGACCTTTTAAAGGCACCTCTGTTCTGTTCTCCTTAGTGGCTCTTTCCAGGTTACGTCCCACTTAAAGTGGAGGGTATGTATTTCTTCCCAGCACCTTCAGCATTTATTCTTTGTAGTTTCTGCTGATGGTTATTCTGAGTGGTGTGAGCTGATACCTCTTTGTGGTTGAATTTGCATGTGTCTCATAATGCGTAGACATTGAGCTTTAAGACATGTGCTTTTTATTTTTCCAGCTGTGATTAGAGCTTATTTCTTCAAAGTGTTTTCTTAAAGTATGTGTCACCACTTGCAATATTTTGGCCATTATCTCCCTCAAGACATTTTGAGGGCAGGTTTCATTTACAGCCCTGCAGTACTTGTTCGTATGAAGTGACCATTAGCTCAGGCTTTAAACCTGCTTTTGCAGGTATCGGCCAAAGAGCGGCAGCCTTTCTACGTTCCCCTTGCTGGTACTAGGGAAACAGACCTACCGGCCGGTGGTGTTCTTCGGTTATAAATTAGAGTGCAATGTGCCCGGATAAACCCACAAATGTTGATGTCTCCTTGCTTTTGTTTGTTTTTAAATTGAGTTTATATTTATTATTAGAGTAATATTCCATTGTGTACGTGGACCACTCCTTCTTGGTGCATTCCTCGGTTGATGGACATTTTCATTGCTTCCAAGTGCTGGCTATGGTAAATCTTGCTGGCGTACAGGTGTGCCAGCCTGTGACTTTTGGATTCTCATTTTTTCAGGTGCTAGGCCAAGCAGTGGTTGTGATTGATTGACTGGTAGCTCAATGTTTCCCTTTCCAAAGCACCTACACTGTGTTTTCATTAGTGGCTCTTTACATGCCCCCCCTTACAACCGAGGGTACGCATTTCTCCACACTCCCTTCACCATTTGTTTTTTGCAGCATTTTTCCTAATGGCTATTCTGACTGCTGTGAGCTGATAGGTTTTTGTAATATGGGTATGCATGTCATTAAAATTTTTAAAATTCGTCATATTCCTATGCTTTTTTCTTTTCTCTTAAAAGAAAAAACCGTGAGTACAATATAGCTCTTGAAATTGTCTTCTTCGAAGGTTGCCCTCTTCTGAATTTTTTGGTCGATTTTTGACCCCAGAAATTTTCTGGAGGGCAGGTGCCATTTACAGAACTGCTAGTTGGTGAAAATTTAGTGACCTTTTGCAGTGGGTTCAAAGCTGCTGTTGTGGGAAACGGCCACAAGGAGGTAGCACTTCTCCATTCCCCAATCTGGGTACTAGGGCAGCAGAGCCTTTCTGGAAGTCATTGTCCTAGGTTGCAAATTAGAATGGAATTTGCCAGGAGAAATCCCCATAAGTTTATGTCTCATTACTTCTTCTTGGTTTTTAAATTTTTTTTTAATCTGGGTAAAGTTTAGAATATTGTTTGTCCTAGGTGTACACAATCTGGTTCATTTGTACATTATGTCTGTCTATTAATGTACAGATCCTCTTCCCATGTAAAATATTACAGTGTTCCGTCGACCTCCCTTGCTATATGTTCGGTCTCTTTGATACATGTATATAATATGTATGTGTATATGTATAGTAACACTAATCTTCATTTCTCAATTTCCCCCCTCCTTTCCTTTCAGATGAGGATAGTTTGTTTTCTAAGCCTGTGAGTGTCTTTCTCTTTGGAAATATGTTCATCTGTGTCAGTTATTAGATAATGCCATAAGTGACAATATAGGATATAGGTGTTTTGCCTTCCGACCTACTTCATGTTTTGTGATTATCTCCAGGCTCATGTACGGTGCCTCAAAGAGCAGTGCTTCAATGTTTTCCATGGCTAATATTCCATTGTGTGCATGGACCACTTCTTCTTGGTGCATTCCTCTGTTGATGGACATTTTCGTTGCTTCCAAGTGTTGCCTCTGGTAAGTATTGCTGGAGTGCAGGATTGCCAGCCTGTGATTTTTGATTTTCATTTTCTCAGGTGATAGACCCAGCAGTGGGTATGATTGATTGACTGGTATGGTAGCTCAACGTTTACCTTTTCAAGGCACCTCAATTGTGTTTTCATTAGTGGCTCTTACCATGTCCCCCTTAGAATCGAGGGTATGCATTTCTCCACAATCACGTCAGCATTTATTGTTTGCAGCATTTTTGTTGATGGCCATTCTGAGTGGTGTGAGCTGATAGGTTTTTGTAATTTGGGTTTACATGTCTGTAAAAATTCCTACAATTCATCATTTCTCCACGGCCTTTTCTTTTCTGTTAAAAGAAAAAAGCAAAAAAGGGTTAGTATAATATACCTCTTCCAATTTTCCTTTTGGGAGGTTGCACTCTAGAAATTTTTGGTCGATTTTCGACCTCAGCATTTTTTGGAGGGCCGGTGTCATTTACAGACCTGCAGTTGGTGAATATTTAGTGACCTTTTGCAGTGGGTTTAAAGCTGCTGTTGTGGGAAACGGCCACAAGGATGCAGCATTTCTCCATTCCCAAATCTGGGTACTAGGGCAGCAGAGCCGTTCTGGAAGTCGTTTGCCTAGGTTGTAAATTTGAATGGAATGTGCCAGGAAAACCCCCCATAAGTTTATGTCTCATTACTCCTAGTTCGTTGTTTTAATTTTTTCAGTTGGGGTAATGGTTAGAATGTTGCTTGTCCAAGGTGTACACACTCTGGTTCATCTCCATATTCTATATACCTATTTATGTAGAGATCCTCTTCCCGTGTAAATTATTACAGAGTGTTCCGTAAACCTTCCTTGCTATATGGTCGGTCTTTTTGATATATGTATATCATATGTATTTGTATACATATGGTAAGACTAATCTTCATTTATCCATTTCCCCCACCTTTCCTTTTAGATAAGCATAGTTTTTTTTTTTAATAAGTCTGTGATTGACTTTCTCTGTGGAAATATGTTCATTTGTGTCTGTTATTAGATAACGCCTATAAGTGATATCATAGGATATAGGACTTTTACTTTCCGACTTACCTCATGTTCTGTGATTATCTCTAAGATCATCTATGGTGCCTCAAAGAGCACTGTTTCATTGTTTTCCATGGCTAGTTTTCATTGTGTACATGGACCACTTCTTCTTTATCCTTTCATCTGTTGATGGACATTTTGGTTGCTTCACTGTCTTGTCTATTGTGAATAAGGCTGCAGTGCAGCTTTTGCAGCCCGGGTCTTCTTCATTCTGGTCTTCTCAGGTGAGAGGCCCATTGGTGCACCTGCTGGATTGAATGATACCTCAATTTTTCCTTTTAAACGCAGCTCCTTTCTGTTCTCATTATTAGCGTTTAACCCTTTTACATCTCACCAGCAGCTAGAGGGTACACAGTTCTCTGAAACCTCTTCAGCATTTATTGTTTGTAGACTTTTTGCCAATGGTCAGTCGACTGGTGCGAGTTGAAAACCTTTTGTAGATTAGATTGCATGAGTCTAATACTTCCTGAGGCTGAGCTTTTATCCGTTTTCCTTTCTTTAAAAAGAGAGTGAGTAAAACTTACCTCTTCATAGTATCTTCTTGAAAATGTTGCCTGTTTTGAATTTTTTTTTATCCTTTCCCTACCTCAGCACAATTTTGAGGGCAGGTGTCCTTTACAGCCCTGAGTCCTTGTGAATGGTAAGTGACCATTAGCTGTGGGTTAAAAGCTGCTCTTGCGGGAATCGGCCACAAGGCGGCAGCATTTCTCCTTTACCAAATCTGGTTACTAGGGCAACAGAGCCTTACTGGAAGTGGTGTTCTAGGTTGTAAATTAGAATGGAATGTGCGAGGAAAAAGCCCTTTAAGTTTATGTCTCATTACTTCTTGTTGGTATTTTTAACTTATTTTTTATTTTTTATCACAGCAAACTTGATTACAATGTTTTGTTTGTTCTTGGTGTGCAAGATGTGCTTCTTTCACACATATACATATATCAATTCTTCTTCGGATCCTTTTCCCATGTAGGTTATGACACAATGTTGAGTAGTCTTCTCTTGGTGTTGCGTAGGTCTTTGGTGATTATATATTTTACATGTATTTGCAACTCTCTGTTAACCTCAATATGGTAAGGTATCCAATCCTCACACCTTTCTATTTGGTGAACCATAGGTTTTTGTAATGAATCTATGATAGCGTTTCTCTGTGGAAATATCTTTGTTTGTATCATTTTTTAGGTAACCCCTATATGTGATATGATAGGATATGTGTCTTTCTCTTTCTCACTTACTCCAAATTGCGTGATTACTTCTAGACTCATCTATGGTGCTGCAAATGGCATTGTTTCATTTTTTCACTAGCTCATATTCCATCTGTACAGGTAGCAGTTCTTCTTTGTCCACCCATCTGTCGGTGGACCTTTTGGTTACTTCCATATCTTGGCTATTGTAATACTATGCAATGCAGATTTGCGTGGCTGTGTCCTTCCAATTCTGTCTTCTTAGTTTATAGGTCCAAGAATAGGTCTGCTGGATCATATGGTAGCTCAATGTTGACCTTTTAAAGGCACCTCTGTTCTGTTCTCCTTAGTGGCTCTTTCCAGGTTACGTCCCACTTAAAGTGGAGGGTATGTATTTCTTCCCAGCACCTTCAGCATTTATTCTTTGTAGTTTCTGCTGATGGTTATTCTGAGTGGTGTGAGCTGATACCTCTTTGTGGTTGAATTTGCATGTGTCTCATAATGCGTAGATATTGAGCTTTAAGACATGTCCTTTTTATTTTTCCAGCTGTGATTAGAGCTTATTTCTTCAAAGTGTTTTCTTAAAGTATGTGTCACCACTTGAAATATTTTGGCCATTATCTCCCGCAAGACATTTTGAGGGCAGGTTTCATTTACAGCCCTGCAGTACTTGTTCGTATGAAGTGACCATTAGCTCAGGCTTTAAACCTGCTTTTGCAGGTATCGGCCAAAGAGCGGCAGCCTTTCTACGTTCCCCTTGCTGGTACTAGGGAAACAGACCTACCGGCCGGTGGTGTTCTTCGGTTATAAATTAGAGTGCAATGTGCCCGGATAAACCCACAAATGTTGATGTCTCCTTGCTTTTGTTTGTTTTTAAATTGAGTTTATATTTATTATTAGAGTAATATTCCATTGTGTACGTGGACCACTTCTTCTTGGTGCATTCCTCGGTTGATGGACATTTTCATTGCTTCCAAGTGCTGGCTATGGTAAATCTTGCTGGCGTACAGGTGTGCCAGCCTGTGACTTTTGGATTCTCATTTTTGCAGGTGCTAGGCCAAGCAGTGGTTGTGATTGATTGACTGGTAGCTCAATGTTTCCCTTTCCAAAGCACCTACACTGTGTTTTCATTAGTGGCTCTTTACATGCCCCCCCTTACAACCGAGGGTACGCATTTCTCCACACTCCCTTCACCATTTGTTTTTTGCAGCATTTTTCCTAATGGCCATTCTGACTGCTGTGAGCTGATAGGTTTTTGTAATATGGGTATGCATGTCATTAAAATTTTTAAAATTCGTCATATTCCTATGCTTTTTTCTTTTCTCTTAAAAGAAAAAACCGTGAGTACAATATAGCTCTTGAAATTGTCTTCTTCGAAGGTTGCCCTCTTCTGAATTTTTTGGTCGATTTTTGACCCCAGAAATTTTCTGGAGGGCAGGTGCCATTTACAGAACTGCTAGTTGGTGAAAATTTAGTGACCTTTTGCAGTGGGTTCAAAGCTGCTGTTGTGGGAAACGGCCACAAGGAGGTAGCACTTCTCCATTCCCCAATCTGGGTACTAGGGCAGCAGAGCCTTTCTGGAAGTCATTGTCCTAGGTTGCAAATTAGAATGGAATTTGCCAGGAGAAATACCCATAAGTTTATGTCTCATTACTTCTTCTTGGTTTTTAAATTTTTTTTTAATCTGGGTAAAGTTTAGAATATTGTTTGTCCTAGGTGTACACAATCTGGTTCATTTGTACATTATGTCTGTCTATTAATGTACAGATCCTCTTCCCATGTAAAATATTACAGTGTTCCGTCGACCTCCCTTGCTATATGTTCGGTCTCTTTGATACATGTATATAATATGTATGTGTATATGTATAGTAACACTAATATTCATTTCTCAATTTCCCCCCTCCTTTCCTTTCAGATGAGGATAGTTTGTTTTCTAAGCCTGTGAGTGTCTTTCTCTTTGGAAATATGTTCATCTGTGTCAGTTATTAGATAATGCCATAAGTGACAATATAGGATATAGGTGTTTTGCCTTCCGACCTACTTCATGTTTTGTGATTATCTCCAGGCTCATGTACGGTGCCTCAAAGAGCAGTGCTTCAATGTTTTCCATGGCTAATATTCCATTGTGTGCATGGACCACTTCTTCTTGGTGCATTCCTCTGTTGATGGACATTTTCGTTGCTTCCAAGTGTTGCCTCTGGTAAGTATTGCTGGAGTGCAGGATTGCCAGCCTGTGATTTTTGATTTTCATTTTCTCAGGTGATAGACCCAGCAGTGGGTATGATTGATTGACTGGTATGGTAGCTCAACGTTTACCTTTTCAAGGCACCTCAATTGTGTTTTCATTAGTGGCTCTTACCATGTCCCCCTTAGAATCGAGGGTATGCATTTCTCCACAATCACGTCAGCATTTATTGTTTGCAGCATTTTTGTTGATGGCCATTCTGACTGGTGTGAGCTGATAGGTTTTTGTAATTTGGGTTTACATGTCTGTAAAAATTCCTACAATTCATCATTTCTCCACGGCCTTTTCTTTTCTGTTAAAAGAAAAAAGCAAAAAAGGGTTAGTATAATATACCTCTTCCAATTTTCCTTTTGGGAGGTTGCACTCTAGAAATTTTTGGTCGATTTTCGACCTCAGCATTTTTTGGAGGGCCGGTGTCATTTACAGACCTGCAGTTGGTGAATATTTAGTGACCTTTTGCAGTGGGTTTAAAGCTGCTGTTGTGGGAAACGGCCACAAGGATGCAGCATTTCTCCATTCCCAAATCTGGGTACTAGGGCAGCAGAGCCGTTCTGGAAGTCGTTTGCCTAGGTTGTAAATTTGAATGGAATGTGCCAGGAAAACCCCCCATAAGTTTATGTCTCATTACTGCTAGTTCGTTGTTTTAATTTTTTCAGTTGCGGTAATGGTTAGAATGTTGCTTGTCCAAGGTGTACACACTCTGGTTCATCTCCATATTCTATATACCTATTTATGTAGAGATCCTCTTCCCGTGTAAATTATTACAGAGTGTTCCGTCAACCTTCCTTGCTATATGGTCGGTCTTTTTGATATATGTATATCATATGTATTTGTATACATATGGTAAGACTAATCTTCATTTATCCATTTCCCCCACCTTTCCTTTTAGATAAGCATAGTTTTTTTTTTTTTTTAATAAGTCTGTGATTGACTTTCTCTGTGGAAATATGTTCATTTGTGTCAGTTATTAGATAAGGCCTATAAGTGATATCATAGGATATAGGACTTTTACTTTCCGACTTACCTCATGTTCTGTGATTATCTCTAAGATCATCTATGGTGCCTCAAAGAGCACTGTTTCATTGTTTTCCATGGCTAGTTTTCATTGTGTACATGGAGCACTTCTTCTTTATCCTTTCATCTGTTGATGGACATTTTGGTTGCTTCACTGTCTTGTCTATTGTGAATAAGGCTGCAGTGCAGCTTTTGCAGCCCGGGTCTTCTTCATTCTGGTCTTCTCAGGTGAGAGGCCCATTGGGGCACCTGCTGGATTGAATGATACCTCAATTTTTCCTTTTAAACGCAGCTCCTTTCTGTTCTCAATATTAGCGTTTAACCCTTTTACATCTCACCAGCAGCTAGAGGGTACACAGTTCTCTGAAACCTCTTCAGCATTTATTGTCTGTAGACTTTTTGCCAATGGTCAGTCGACTGGTGCGAGTTGAAAACCTTTTGTAGATTAGATTGCATGAGTCTAATACTTCCTGAGGCTGAGCTTTTATCCGTTTTCCTTTCTTTAAAAAGAGAGTGAGTAAAACTTACCTCTTCATAGTATCTTCTTGAAAATGTTGCCTGTTTTGAATTTTTTTTTATCCATTCCCTACCTCAGCACAATTTTGAGGGCAGGTGTCCTTTACAGCCCTGAGTCCTTGTGAATGGTAAGTGACCATTAGCTGTGGGTTAAAAGCTGCTCTTGCGGGAATCGGCCACAAGGCGGCAGCATTTCTCCTTTACCAAATCTGGTTACTAGGGCAACAGAGCCTTACTGGAAGTGGTGTTCTAGGTTGTAAATTAGAATGGAATGTGCGAGGAAAAAGCCCTTTAAGTTTATGTCTCATTACTTCTTGTTGGTATTTTTAACTTAATTGTTATTTTTTATCACAGCAAACTTGATTACAATGTTTTGTTTGTTCTCGGTGTGCAAGATGTGGTTCTTTCACACATATACATATATCTATTCTTCTTCGGATCCTTTTCCCATGTAGGTTATGACACAATGTTGAGTAGTCTTCTCTTGGTATTGCGTAGGTCTTTGGTGATTATATATTTCACATGTGTTTGTATCTCTCTGTTAACCTCAATATGGTAAGGTATCCAATCCTCACACCTTTCTATTTGGTGAACCATAAGTTTTTTTAATGAATCTATGATAGTGTTTCTCTGTGGAAATATCTTTGTTTGTATCATTTTTTAGGTAACCCCTATATGTGATATGATAGGATATGTGTCTTTCTCTTTCTCACTTGCTCCAAATTGCGTGATTACTTCTAGACTCATCTATGGTGCTGCAAATGGCATTGTTTCATTTTTTCACTAGCTCATATTCCATCTGTACAGGTAGCAGTTCTTCTTTGTCCACCCATCTGTCGGTGGACCTTTTGGTTACTTCCATATCTTGGCTATTGTAATACTATGCAATGCAGATTTGCGTGCCTGTGTCCTTCCAATTCTGTCTTCTTAGTTTAGAGGTCCAGGAATAGGTCCGCTGGATCATATGGTAGCTCAATGTTGACCTTTTAAAGGCACCTCTGTTCTGTTCTCCTTAGTGGCTCTTTCCAGGTTACGTCCCACTTAAAGTGGAGGGTATGTATTTCTTCCCAGCACCTTCAGCATTTATTCTTTGTAGTTTCTGCTGATGGTTATTCTGAGTGGTGTGAGCTGATACCTCTTTGTGGTTGAATTTGCATGTGTCTCATAATGCGTAGACATTGAGCTTTAAGACATGTGCTTTTTATTTTTCCAGCTGTGATTAGAGCTTATTTCTTCAAAGTGTTTTCTTAAAGTATGTGTCACCACTTGCAATATTTTGACCATTATCTCCCTCAAGACATTTTGAGGGCAGGTTTCATTTACAGCCCTGCAGTACTTGTTCGTATGAAGTGACCATTAGCTCAGGCTTTAAACCTGCTTTTGCAGGTATCGGCCAAAGAGCGGCAGCCTTTCTACGTTCCCCTTGCTGGTACTAGGGAAACAGACCTACCGGCCGGTGGTGTTCTTCGGTTATAAATTAGAGTGCAATGTGCCCGGATAAACCCACAAATGTTGATGTCTCCTTGCTTTTGTTTGTTTTTAAATTGAGTTTATATTTATTATTAGAGTAATATTCCATTGTGTACGTGGACCACTCCTTCTTGGTGCATTCCTCGGTTGATGGACATTTTCATTGCTTCCAAGTGCTGGCTATGGTAAATCTTGCTGGCGTACAGGTGTGCCAGCCTGTGACTTTTGGATTCTCATTTTTTCAGGTGCTAGGCCAAGCAGTGGTTGTGATTGATTGACTGGTAGCTCAATGTTTCCCTTTCCAAAGCACCTACACTGTGTTTTCATTAGTGGCTCTTTACATGCCGCCCCTTACAACCGAGGGTACGCATTTCTCCACACTCCCTTCACCATTTGTTTTTTGCAGCATTTTTCCTAATGGCTATTCTGACTGCTGTGAGCTGATAGGTTTTTGTAATATGGGTATGCATGTCATTAAAATTTTTAAAATTCGTCATATTCCTATGCTTTTTTCTTTTCTCTTAAAAGAAAAAACCGTGAGTACAATATAGCTCTTGAAATTGTCTTCTTCGAAGGTTGCCCTCTTCTGAATTTTTTGGTCGATTTTTGACCCCAGAAATTTTCTGGAGGGCAGGTGCCATTTACAGAACTGCTAGTTGGTGAAAATTTAGTGACCTTTTGCAGTGGGTTCAAAGCTGCTGTTGTGGGAAACGGCCACAAGGAGGTAGCACTTCTCCATTCCCCAATCTGGGTACTAGGGCAGCAGAGCCTTTCTGGAAGTCATTGTCCTAGGTTGCAAATTAGAATGGAATTTGCCAGGAGAAATCCCCATAAGTTTATGTCTCATTACTTCTTCTTGGTTTTTAAATTTTTTTTTAATCTGGGTAAAGTTTAGAATATTGTTTGTCGTAGGTGTACACAATCTGGTTCATTTGTACATTATGTCTGTCTATTAATGTACAGATCCTCTTCCCATGTAAAATATTACAGTGTTCCGTCGACCTCCCTTGCTATATGTTCGGTCTCTTTGATACATGTATATAATATGTATGTGTATATGTATAGTAACACTAATCTTCATTTCTCAATTTCCCCCCTCCTTTCCTTTCAGATGAGGATAGTTTGTTTTCTAAGCCTGTGAGTGTCTTTCTCTTTGGAAATATGTTCATCTGTGTCAGTTATTAGATAATGCCATAAGTGACAATATAGGATATAGGTGTTTTGCCTTCCGACCTACTTCATGTTTTGTGATTATCTCCAGGCTCATGTACGGTGCCTCAAAGAGCAGTGCTTCAATGTTTTCCATGGCTAATATTCCATTGTGTGCATGGACCACTTCTTCTTGGTGCATTCCTCTGTTGATGGACATTTTCGTTGCTTCCAAGTGTTGCCTCTGGTAAGTATTGCTGGAGTGCAGGATTGCCAGCCTGTGATTTTTGATTTTCATTTTCTCAGGTGATAGACCCAGCAGTGGGTATGATTGATTGACTGGTATGGTAGCTCAACGTTTACCTTTTCAAGGCACCTCAATTGTGTTTTCATTAGTGGCTCTTACCATGTCCCCCTTAGAATCGAGGGTATGCATTTCTCCACAATCACGTCAGCATTTATTGTTTGCAGCATTTTTGTTGATGGCCATTCTGACTGGTGTGAGCTGATAGGTTTTTGTAATTTGGGTTTACATGTCTGTAAAAATTCCTACAATTCATCATTTCTCCACGGCCTTTTCTTTTCTGTTAAAAGAAAAAAGCAAAAAAGGGTTAGTATAATATACCTCTTCCAATTTTCCTTTTGGGAGGTTGCACTCTAGAAATTTTTGGTCGATTTTCGACCTCAGCATTTTTTGGAGGGCCGGTGTCATTTACAGACCTGCAGTTGGTGAATATTTAGTGACCTTTTGCAGTGGGTTTAAAGCTGCTGTTGTGGGAAACGGCCACAAGGATGCAGCATTTCTCCATTCCCAAATCTGGGTACTAGGGCAGCAGAGCCGTTCTGGAAGTCGTTTGCCTAGGTTGTAAATTTGAATGGAATGTGCCAGGAAAACCCCCCATAAGTTTATGTCTCATTACTCCTAGTTCGTTGTTTTAATTTTTTCAGTTGGGGTAATGGTTAGAATGTTGCTTGTCCAAGGTGTACACACTCTGGTTCATCTCCATATTCTATATACCTATTTATGTAGAGATCCTCTTCCCGTGTAAATTATTACAGAGTGTTCCGTAAACCTTCCTTGCTATATGGTCGGTCTTTTTGATATATGTATATCATATGTATTTGTATACATATGGTAAGACTAATCTTCATTTATCCATTTCCCCCACCTTTCCTTTTAGATAAGCATAGTTTTTTTTTTTTTTTAATAAGTCTGTGATTGACTTTCTCTGTGGAAATATGTTCATTTGTGTCTGTTATTAGATAACGCCTATAAGTGATATCATAGGATATAGGACTTTTACTTTCCGACTTACCTCATGTTCTGTGATTATCTCTAAGATCATCTATGGTGCCTCAAAGAGCACTGTTTCATTGTTTTCCATGGCTAGTTTTCATTGTGTACATGGACCACTTCTTCTTTATCCTTTCATCTGTTGATGGACATTTTGGTTGCTTCACTGTCTTGTCTATTGTGAATAAGGCTGCAGTGCAGCTTTTGCAGCCCGGGTCTTCTTCATTCTGGTCTTCTCAGGTGAGAGGCCCATTGGTGCACCTGCTGGATTGAATGATACCTCAATTTTCCCTTTTAAACGCAGCTCCTTTCTGTTCTCATTATTAGCGTTTAACCCTTTTACATCTCACCAGCAGCTAGAGGGTACACAGTTCTCTGAAACCTCTTCAGCATTTATTGTTTGTAGACTTTTTGCCAATGGTCAGTCGACTGGTGCGAGTTGAAAACCTTTTGTAGATTAGATTGCATGAGTCTAATACTTCCTGAGGCTGAGCTTTTATCCGTTTTCCTTTCTTTAAAAAGAGAGTGAGTAAAACTTACCTCTTCATAGTATCTTCTTGAAAATGTTGCCTGTTTTGAATTTTTTTTTATCCTTTCCCTACCTCAGCACAATTTTGAGGGCAGGTGTCCTTTACAGCCCTGAGTCCTTGTGAATGGTAAGTGACCATTAGCTGTGGGTTAAAAGCTGCTCTTGCGGGAATCGGCCACAAGGCGGCAGCATTTCTCCTTTACCAAATCTGGTTACTAGGGCAACAGAGCCTTACTGGAAGTGGTGTTCTAGGTTGTAAATTAGAATGGAATGTGCGAGGAAAAAGCCCTTTAAGTTTATGTCTCATTACTTCTTGTTGGTATTTTTAACTTATTTTTTATTTTTTATCACAGCAAACTTGATTACAATGTTTTGTTTGTTCTTGGTGTGCAAGATGTGCTTCTTTCACACATATACATATATCTATTCTTCTTCGGATCCTTTTCCCATGTAGGTTATGACACAATGTTGAGTAATCTTCTCTTGGTGTTGCGTAGGTCTTTGGTGATTATATATTTTACATGTATTTGCAACTCTCTGTTAACCTCAATATGGTAAGGTATCCAATCCTCACACCTTTCTATTTGGTGAACCATAGGTTTTTGTAATGAATCTATGATAGTGTTTCTCTGTGGAAATATCTTTGTTTGTATCATTTTTTAGGTAACCCCTATATGTGATATGATAGGATATGTGTCTTTCTCTTTCTCACTTACTCCAAATTGCGTGATTACTTCTAGACTCATCTATGGTGCTGCAAATGGCATTGTTTCATTTTTTCACTAGCTCATATTCCATCTGTACAGGTAGCAGTTCTTCTTTGTCCACCCATCTGTCTGTGGACCTTTTGGTTACTTCCATATCTTGGCTATTGTAATACTATGCAATGCAGATTTGCGTGGCTGTGTCCTTCCAATTCTGTCTTCTTAGTTTATAGGTCCAAGAATAGGTCTGCTGGATCATATGGTAGCTCAATGTTGACCTTTTAAAGGCACCTCTGTTCTGTTCTCCTTAGTGGCTCTTTCCAGGTTACGTCCCACTTAAAGTGGAGGGTATGTATTTCTTCCCAGCACCTTCAGCATTTATTCTTTGTAGTTTCTGCTGATGGTTATTCTGAGTGGTGTGAGCTGATACCTCTTTGTGGTTGAATTTGCATGTGTCTCATAATGCGTAGATATTGAGCTTTAAGACATGTCCTTTTTATTTTTCCAGCTGTGATTAGAGCTTATTTCTTCAAAGTGTTTTCTTAAAGTATGTGTCACCACTTGAAATATTTTGGCCATTATCTCCCGCAAGACATTTTGAGGGCAGGTTTCATTTACAGCCCTGCAGTACTTGTTCGTATGAAGTGACCATTAGCTCAGGCTTTAAACCTGCTTTTGCAGGTATCGGCCAAAGAGCGGCAGCCTTTCTACGTTCCCCTTGCTGGTACTAGGGAAACAGACCTACCGGCCGGTGGTGTTCTTCGGTTATAAATTAGAGTGCAATGTGCCCGGATAAACCCACAAATGTTGATGTCTCCTTGCTTTTGTTTGTTTTTAAATTGAGTTTATATTTATTATTAGAGTAATATTCCATTGTGTACGTGGACCACTTCTTCTTGGTGCATTCCTCGGTTGATGGACATTTTCATTGCTTCCAAGTGCTGGCTATGGTAAATCTTGCTGGCGTACAGGTGTGCCAGCCTGTGACTTTTGGATTCTCATTTTTGCAGGTGCTAGGCCAAGCAGTGGTTGTGATTGATTGACTGGTAGCTCAATGTTTCCCTTTCCAAAGCACCTACACTGTGTTTTCATTAGTGGCTCTTTACATGCCCCCCCTTACAACCGAGGGTACGCATTTCTCCACACTCCCTTCACCATTTGTTTTTTGCAGCATTTTTCCTAATGGCCATTCTGACTGCTGTGAGCTGATAGGTTTTTGTAATATGGGTATGCATGTCATTAAAATTTTTAAAATTCGTCATATTCCTATGCTTTTTTCTTTTCTCTTAAAAGAAAAAACCGTGAGTACAATATAGCTCTTGAAATTGTCTTCTTCGAAGGTTGCCCTCTTCTGAATTTTTTGGTCGATTTTTGACCCCAGAAATTTTCTGGAGGGCAGGTGCCATTTACAGAACTGCAAGTTGGTGAAAATTTAGTGACCTTTTGCAGTGGGTTCAAAGCTGCTGTTGTGGGAAACGGCCACAAGGAGGTAGCACTTCTCCATTCCCCAATCTGGGTACTAGGGCAGCAGAGCCTTTCTGGAAGTCATTGTCCTAGGTTGCAAATTAGAATGGAATTTGCCAGGAGAAATCCCCATAAGTTTATGTCTCATTACTTCTTCTTGGTTTTTAAAATTTTTTTAATCTGGGTAAAGTTTAGAATATTGTTTGTCCTAGGTGTACACAATCTGGTTCATTTGTACATTATGTCTGTCTATTAATGTACAGATCCTCTTCCCATGTAAAATATTACAGTGTTCCGTCGACCTCCCTTGCTATATGTTCGGTCTCTTTGATACATGTATATAATATGTATGTGTATATGTATAGTAACACTAATCTTCATTTCTCAATTTCCCCCCTCCTTTCCTTTCAGATGAGCATAGTTTGTTTTCTAAGCCTGTGAGTGTCTTTCTCTTTGGAAATATGTTCATCTGTGTCAGTTATTAGATAATGCCATAAGTGACAATATAGGATATAGGTGTTTTGCCTTCCGACCTACTTCATGTTTTGTGATTATCTCCAGGCTCATGTACGGTGCCTCAAAGAGCAGTGCTTCAATGTTTTCCATGGCTAATATTCCATTGTGTGCATGGACCACTTCTTCTTGGTGCATTCCTCTGTTGATGGACATTTTCGTTGCTTCCAAGTGTTGCCTCTGGTAAGTATTGCTGGAGTGCAGGATTGCCAGCCTTTGATTTTTGATTTTCATTTTCTCAGGTGATAGACCCAGCAGTGGGTATGATTGATTGACTGGTATGGTAGCTCAACGTTTACCTTTTCAAGGCACCTCAATTGTGTTTTCATTAGTGGCTCTTACCATGTCCCCCTTAGAATCGAGGGTATGCATTTCTCCACAATCACGTCAGCATTTATTGTTTGCAGCATTTTTGTTGATGGCCATTCTGAGTGGTGTGAGCTGATAGGTTTTTGTAATTTGGGTTTACATGTCTGTAAAAATTCCTACAATTCATCATTTCTCCACGGCCTTTTCTTTTCTGTTAAAAGAAAAAAGCAAAAAAGGGTTAGTATAATATACCTCTTCCAATTTTCCTTTTGGGAGGTTGCACTCTAGAAATTTTTGGTCGATTTTCGACCTCAGCATTTTTTGGAGGGCCGGTGTCATTTACAGACCTGCAGTTGTGAATATTTAGTGACCTTTTGCAGTGGGTTTAAAGCTGCTGTTGTGGGAAACGGCCACAAGGATGCAGCATTTCTCCATTCCCAAATCTGGGTACTAGGGCAGCAGAGCCGTTCTGGAAGTCGTTTGCCTAGGTTGTAAATTTGAATGGAATGTGCCAGGAAAACCCCCCATAAGTTTATGTCTCATTACTCCTAGTTCGTTGTTTTAATTTTTTCAGTTGGGGTAATGGTTAGAATGTTGCTTGTCCAAGGTGTACACACTCTGGTTCATCTCCATATTCTATATACCTATTTATGTAGAGATCCTCTCCCCGTGTAAATTATTACAGAGTGTTCCGTCAACCTTCCTTGCTATATGGTCGGTCTTTTTGATATATGTATATCATATGTATTTGTATACATATGCTAAGACTAATCTTCATTTATCCATTTCCCCCACCTTTCCTTTTAGATAAGCATAGTTTTTTTTTTAATAAGTCTGTGATTGACTTTCTCTGTGGAAATATGTTCATTTGTGTCAGTTTTTAGATAACGCCTATAAGTGATATCATAGGATATAGGACTTTTACTTTCCGACTTACCTCATGTTCTGTGATTATCTCTAAGATCATCTATGGTGCCTCAAAGAGCACTGTTTCATTGTTTTCCATGGCTAGTTTTCATTGTGTACATGGAGCACTTCTTCTTTATCCTTTCATCTGTTGATGGACATTTTGGTTGCTTCACTGTCTTGTCTATTGTGAATAAGGCTGCAGTGCAGCTTTTGCAGCCCGGGTCTTCTTCATTCTGGTCTTCTCAGGTGAGAGGCCCATTGGTGCACCTGCTGGATTGAATGATACCTCAATTTTTCCTTTTAAACGCAGGTCCTTTCTGTTCTCATTATTAGCGTTTAACCCTTTTACATCTCACCAGCAGCTAGAGGGTACACAGTTCTCTGAAACCTCTTCAGCATTTATTGTCTGTAGACTTTTTGCCAATGGTCAGTCGACTGGTGCGAGTTGAAAACCTTTTGTAGATTAGATTGCATGAGTCTAATACTTCCTGAGGCTGAGCTTTTATCCGTTTTCCTTTCTTTAAAAAGAGAGTGAGTAAAACTTACCTCTTCATAGTATCTTCTTGAAAATGTTGCCTGTTTTGAATTTTTTTTTATCCTTTCCCTACCTCAGCACAATTTTGAGGGCAGGTGTCCTTTACAGCCCTGAGTCCTTGTGAATGGTAAGTGACCATTAGCTGTGGGTTAAAAGCTGCTCTTGCGGGAATCGGCCACAAGGCGGCAGCATTTCTCCTTTACCAAATCTGGTTACTAGGGCAACAGAGCCTTACTGGAAGTGGTGTTCTAGGTTGTAAATTAGAATGGAATGTGCGAGGAAAAAGCCCTTTAAGTTTATGTCTCATTACTTCTTGTTGGTATTTTTAACTTAATTGTTATTTTTTATCACAGCAAACTTGATTACAATGTTTTGTTTGTTCTCGGTGTGCAAGATGTGGTTCTTTCACACATATACATATATCTATTCTTCTTCGGATCCTTTTCCCATGTAGGTTATGACACAATGTTGAGTAGTCTTCTCTTGGTATTGCGTAGGTCTTTGGTGATTATATATTTCACATGTGTTTGTATCTCTCTGTTAACCTCAATATGGTAAGGTATCCAATCCTCACACCTTTCTATTTGGTGAACCATAAGTTTTTTTAATGAATCTATGATAGTGTTTCTCTGTGGAAATATCTTTGTTTGTATCATTTTTTAGGTAACCCCTATATGTGATATGATAGGATATGTGTCTTTCTCTTTCTCACTTGCTCCAAATTGCGTGATTACTTCTAGACTCATCTATGGTGCTGCAAATGGCATTGTTTCATTTTTTCACTAGCTCATATTCCATCTGTACAGGTAGCAGTTCTTCTTTGTCCACCCATCTGTCGGTGGACCTTTTGGTTACTTCCATATCTTGGCTATTGTAATACTATGCAATGCAGATTTGCGTGCCTGTGTCCTTCCAATTCTGTCTTCTTAGTTTAGAGGTCCAGGAATAGGTCCGCTGGATCATATGGTAGCTCAATGTTGACCTTTTAAAGGCACCTCTGTTCTGTTCTCCTTAGTGGCTCTTTCCAGGTTACGTCCCACTTAAAGTGGAGGGTATGTATTTCTTCCCAGCACCTTCAGCATTTATTCTTTGTAGTTTCTGCTGATGGTTATTCTGAGTGGTGTGAGCTGATACCTCTTTGTGGTTGAATTTGCATGTGTCTCATAATGCGTAGACATTGAGCTTTAAGACATGTGCTTTTTATTTTTCCAGCTGTGATTAGAGCTTATTTCTTCAAAGTGTTTTCTTAAAGTATGTGTCACCACTTGCAATATTTTGGCCATTATCTCCCTCAAGACATTTTGAGGGCAGGTTTCATTTACAGCCCTGCAGTACTTGTTCGTATGAAGTGACCATTAGCTCAGGCTTTAAACCTGCTTTTGCAGGTATCGGCCAAAGAGCGGCAGCCTTTCTACGTTCCCCTTGCTGGTACTAGGGAAACAGACCTACCGGCCGGTGGTGTTTTTCGGTTATAAATTAGAGTGCAATGTGCCCGGATAAACCCACAAATGTTGATGTCTCCTTGCTTTTGTTTGTTTTTAAATTGAGTTTATATTTATTATTAGAGTAATATTCCATTGTGTACGTGGACCACTCCTTCTTGGTGCATTCCTCGGTTGATGGACATTTTCATTGCTTCCAAGTGCTGGCTATGGTAAATCTTGCTGGCGTACAGGTGTGCCAGCCTGTGACTTTTGGATTCTCATTTTTTCAGGTGCTAGGCCAAGCAGTGGTTGTGATTGATTGACTGGTAGCTCAATGTTTCCCTTTCCAAAGCACCTACACTGTGTTTTCATTAGTGGCTCTTTACATGCCCCCCCTTACAACCGAGGGTACGCATTTCTCCACACTCCCTTCACCATTTGTTTTTTGCAGCATTTTTCCTAATGGCTATTCTGACTGCTGTGAGCTGATAGGTTTTTGTAATATGGGTATGCATGTCATTAAAATTTTTAAAATTCGTCATATTCCTATGCTTTTTTCTTTTCTCTTAAAAGAAAAAACCGTGAGTACAATATAGCTCTTGAAATTGTCTTCTTCGAAGGTTGCCCTCTTCTGAATTTTTTGGTCGATTTTTGACCCCAGAAATTTTCTGGAGGGCAGGTGCCATTTACAGAACTGCTAGTTGGTGAAAATTTAGTGACCTTTTGCAGTGGGTTCAAAGCTGCTGTTGTGGGAAACGGCCACAAGGAGGTAGCACTTCTCCATTCCCCAATCTGGGTACTAGGGCAGCAGAGCCTTTCTGGAAGTCATTGTCCTAGGTTGCAAATTAGAATGGAATTTGCCAGGAGAAATCCCCATAAGTTTATGTCTCATTACTTCTTCTTGGTTTTTAAATTTTTTTTTAATCTGGGTAAAGTTTAGAATATTGTTTGTCCTAGGTGTACACAATCTGGTTCATTTGTACATTATGTCTGTCTATTAATGTACAGATCCTCTTCCCATGTAAAATATTACAGTGTTCCGTCGACCTCCCTTGCTATATGTTCGGTCTCTTTGATACATGTATATAATATGTATGTGTATATGTATAGTAACACTAATCTTCATTTCTCAATTTCCCCCCTCCTTTCCTTTCAGATGAGGATAGTTTGTTTTCTAAGCCTGTGAGTGTCTTTCTCTTTGGAAATATGTTCATCTGTGTCAGTTATTAGATAATGCCATAAGTGACAATATAGGATATAGGTGTTTTGCCTTCCGACCTACTTCATGTTTTGTGATTATCTCCAGGCTCATGTACGGTGCCTCAAAGAGCAGTGCTTCAATGTTTTCCATGGCTAATATTCCATTGTGTGCATGGACCACTTCTTCTTGGTGCATTCCTCTGTTGATGGACATTTTCGTTGCTTCCAAGTGTTGCCTCTGGTAAGTATTGCTGGAGTGCAGGATTGCCAGCCTGTGATTTTTGATTTTCATTTTCTCAGGTGATAGACCCAGCAGTGGGTATGATTGATTGACTGGTATGGTAGCTCAACGTTTACCTTTTCAAGGCACCTCAATTGTGTTTTCATTAGTGGCTCTTACCATGTCCCCCTTAGAATCGAGGGTATGCATTTCTCCACAATCACGTCAGCATTTATTGTTTGCAGCATTTTTGTTGATGGCCATTCTGACTGGTGTGAGCTGATAGGTTTTTGTAATTTGGGTTTACATGTCTGTAAAAATTCCTACAATTCATCATTTCTCCACGGCCTTTTCTTTTCTGTTAAAAGAAAAAAGCAAAAAAGGGTTAGTATAATATACCTCTTCCAATTTTCCTTTTGGGAGGTTGCACTCTAGAAATTTTTGGTCGATTTTCGACCTCAGCATTTTTTGGAGGGCCGGTGTCATTTACAGACCTGCAGTTGGTGAATATTTAGTGACCTTTTGCAGTGGGTTTAAAGCTGCTGTTGTGGGAAACGGCCACAAGGATGCAGCATTTCTCCATTCCCAAATCTGGGTACTAGGGCAGCAGAGCCGTTCTGGAAGTCGTTTGCCTAGGTTGTAAATTTGAATGGAATGTGCCAGGAAAACCCCCCATAAGTTTATGTCTCATTACTCCTAGTTCGTTGTTTTAATTTTTTCAGTTGGGGTAATGGTTAGAATGTTGCTTGTCCAAGGTGTACACACTCTGGTTCATCTCCATATTCTATATACCTATTTATGTAGAGATCCTCTTCCCGTGTAAATTATTACAGAGTGTTCCGTAAACCTTCCTTGCTATATGGTCGGTCTTTTTGATATATGTATATCATATGTATTTGTATACATATGGTAAGACTAATCTTCATTTATCCATTTCCCCCACCTTTCCTTTTAGATAAGCATAGTTTTTTTTTTTTTTTAATAAGTCTGTGATTGACTTTCTCTGTGGAAATATGTTCATTTGTGTCTGTTATTAGATAACGCCTATAAGTGATATCATAGGATATAGGACTTTTACTTTCCGACTTACCTCATGTTCTGTGATTATCTCTAAGATCATCTATGGTGCCTCAAAGAGCACTGTTTCATTGTTTTCCATGGCTAGTTTTCATTGTGTACATGGACCACTTCTTCTTTATCCTTTCATCTGTTGATGGACATTTTGGTTGCTTCACTGTCTTGTCTATTGTGAATAAGGCTGCAGTGCAGCTTTTGCAGCCCGGGTCTTCTTCATTCTGGTCTTCTCAGGTGAGAGGCCCATTGGTGCACCTGCTGGATTGAATGATACCTCAATTTTCCCTTTTAAACGCAGCTCCTTTCTGTTCTCATTATTAGCGTTTAACCCTTTTACATCTCACCAGCAGCTAGAGGGTACACAGTTCTCTGAAACCTCTTCAGCATTTATTGTTTGTAGACTTTTTGCCAATGGTCAGTCGACTGGTGCGAGTTGAAAACCTTTTGTAGATTAGATTGCATGAGTCTAATACTTCCTGAGGCTGAGCTTTTATCCGTTTTCCTTTCTTTAAAAAGAGAGTGAGTAAAACTTACCTCTTCATAGTATCTTCTTGAAAATGTTGCCTGTTTTGAATTTTTTTTTATCCTTTCCCTACCTCAGCACAATTTTGAGGGCAGGTGTCCTTTACAGCCCTGAGTCCTTGTGAATGGTAAGTGACCATTAGCTGTGGGTTAAAAGCTGCTCTTGCGGGAATCGGCCACAAGGCGGCAGCATTTCTCCTTTACCAAATCTGGTTACTAGGGCAACAGAGCCTTACTGGAAGTGGTGTTCTAGGTTGTAAATTAGAATGGAATGTGCGAGGAAAAAGCCCTTTAAGTTTATGTCTCATTACTTCTTGTTGGTATTTTTAACTTATTTTTTATTTTTTATCACAGCAAACTTGATTACAATGTTTTGTTTGTTCTTGGTGTGCAAGATGTGCTTCTTTCACACATATACATATATCTATTCTTCTTCGGATCCTTTTCCCATGTAGGTTATGACACAATGTTGAGTAATCTTCTCTTGGTGTTGCGTAGGTCTTTGGTGATTATATATTTTACATGTATTTGCAACTCTCTGTTAACCTCAATATGGTAAGGTATCCAATCCTCACACCTTTCTATTTGGTGAACCATAGGTTTTTGTAATGAATCTATGATAGTGTTTCTCTGTGGAAATATCTTTGTTTGTATCATTTTTTAGGTAACCCCTATATGTGATATGATAGGATATGTGTCTTTCTCTTTCTCACTTACTCCAAATTGCGTGATTACTTCTAGACTCATCTATGGTGCTGCAAATGGCATTGTTTCATTTTTTCACTAGCTCATATTCCATCTGTACAGGTAGCAGTTCTTCTTTGTCCACCCATCTGTCTGTGGACCTTTTGGTTACTTCCATATCTTGGCTATTGTAATACTATGCAATGCAGATTTGCGTGGCTGTGTCCTTCCAATTCTGTCTTCTTAGTTTATAGGTCCAAGAATAGGTCTGCTGGATCATATGGTAGCTCAATGTTGACCTTTTAAAGGCACCTCTGTTCTGTTCTCCTTAGTGGCTCTTTCCAGGTTACGTCCCACTTAAAGTGGAGGGTATGTATTTCTTCCCAGCACCTTCAGCATTTATTCTTTGTAGTTTCTGCTGATGGTTATTCTGAGTGGTGTGAGCTGATACCTCTTTGTGGTTGAATTTGCATGTGTCTCATAATGCGTAGATATTGAGCTTTAAGACATGTCCTTTTTATTTTTCCAGCTGTGATTAGAGCTTATTTCTTCAAAGTGTTTTCTTAAAGTATGTGTCACCACTTGAAATATTTTGGCCATTATCTCCCGCAAGACATTTTGAGGGCAGGTTTCATTTACAGCCCTGCAGTACTTGTTCGTATGAAGTGACCATTAGCTCAGGCTTTAAACCTGCTTTTGCAGGTATCGGCCAAAGAGCGGCAGCCTTTCTACGTTCCCCTTGCTGGTACTAGGGAAACAGACCTACCGGCCGGTGGTGTTCTTCGGTTATAAATTAGAGTGCAATGTGCCCGGATAAACCCACAAATGTTGATGTCTCCTTGCTTTTGTTTGTTTTTAAATTGAGTTTATATTTATTATTAGAGTAATATTCCATTGTGTACGTGGACCACTTCTTCTTGGTGCATTCCTCGGTTGATGGACATTTTCATTGCTTCCAAGTGCTGGCTATGGTAAATCTTGCTGGCGTACAGGTGTGCCAGCCTGTGACTTTTGGATTCTCATTTTTGCAGGTGCTAGGCCAAGCAGTGGTTGTGATTGATTGACTGGTAGCTCAATGTTTCCCTTTCCAAAGCACCTACACTGTGTTTTCATTAGTGGCTCTTTACATGCCCCCCCTTACAACCGAGGGTACGCATTTCTCCACACTCCCTTCACCATTTGTTTTTTGCAGCATTTTTCCTAATGGCCATTCTGACTGCTGTGAGCTGATAGGTTTTTGTAATATGGGTATGCATGTCATTAAAATTTTTAAAATTCGTCATATTCCTATGCTTTTTTCTTTTCTCTTAAAAGAAAAAACCGTGAGTACAATATAGCTCTTGAAATTGTCTTCTTCGAAGGTTGCCCTCTTCTGAATTTTTTGGTCGATTTTTGACCCCAGAAATTTTCTGGAGGGCAGGTGCCATTTACAGAACTGCAAGTTGGTGAAAATTTAGTGACCTTTTGCAGTGGGTTCAAAGCTGCTGTTGTGGGAAACGGCCACAAGGAGGTAGCACTTCTCCATTCCCCAATCTGGGTACTAGGGCAGCAGAGCCTTTCTGGAAGTCATTGTCCTAGGTTGCAAATTAGAATGGAATTTGCCAGGAGAAATCCCCATAAGTTTATGTCTCATTACTTCTTCTTGGTTTTTAAAATTTTTTTAATCTGGGTAAAGTTTAGAATATTGTTTGTCCTAGGTGTACACAATCTGGTTCATTTGTACATTATGTCTGTCTATTAATGTACAGATCCTCTTCCCATGTAAAATATTACAGTGTTCCGTCGACCTCCCTTGCTATATGTTCGGTCTCTTTGATACATGTATATAATATGTATGTGTATATGTATAGTAACACTAATCTTCATTTCTCAATTTCCCCCCTCCTTTCCTTTCAGATGAGCATAGTTTGTTTTCTAAGCCTGTGAGTGTCTTTCTCTTTGGAAATATGTTCATCTGTGTCAGTTATTAGATAATGCCATAAGTGACAATATAGGATATAGGTGTTTTGCCTTCCGACCTACTTCATGTTTTGTGATTATCTCCAGGCTCATGTACGGTGCCTCAAAGAGCAGTGCTTCAATGTTTTCCATGGCTAATATTCCATTGTGTGCATGGACCACTTCTTCTTGGTGCATTCCTCTGTTGATGGACATTTTCGTTGCTTCCAAGTGTTGCCTCTGGTAAGTATTGCTGGAGTGCAGGATTGCCAGCCTGTGATTTTTGATTTTCATTTTCTCAGGTGATAGACCCAGCAGTGGGTATGATTGATTGACTGGTATGGTAGCTCAACGTTTACCTTTTCAAGGCACCTCAATTGTGTTTTCATTAGTGGCTCTTACCATGTCCCCCTTAGAATCGAGGGTATGCATTTCTCCACAATCACGTCAGCATTTATTGTTTGCAGCATTTTTGTTGATGGCCATTCTGAGTGGTGTGAGCTGATAGGTTTTTGTAATTTGGGTTTACATGTCTGTAAAAATTCCTACAATTCATCATTTCTCCACGGCCTTTTCTTTTCTGTTAAAAGAAAAAAGCAAAAAAGGGTTAGTATAATATACCTCTTCCAATTTTCCTTTTGGGAGGTTGCACTCTAGAAATTTTTGGTCGATTTTCGACCTCAGCATTTTTTGGAGGGCCGGTGTCATTTACAGACCTGCAGTTGTGAATATTTAGTGACCTTTTGCAGTGGGTTTAAAGCTGCTGTTGTGGGAAACGGCCACAAGGATGCAGCATTTCTCCATTCCCAAATCTGGGTACTAGGGCAGCAGAGCCGTTCTGGAAGTCGTTTGCCTAGGTTGTAAATTTGAATGGAATGTGCCAGGAAAACCCCCCATAAGTTTATGTCTCATTACTCCTAGTTCGTTGTTTTAATTTTTTCAGTTGGGGTAATGGTTAGAATGTTGCTTGTCCAAGGTGTACACACTCTGGTTCATCTCCATATTCTATATACCTATTTATGTAGAGATCCTCTCCCCGTGTAAATTATTACAGAGTGTTCCGTCAACCTTCCTTGCTATATGGTCGGTCTTTTTGATATATGTATATCATATGTATTTGTATACATATGCTAAGACTAATCTTCATTTATCCATTTCCCCCACCTTTCCTTTTAGATAAGCATAGTTTTTTTTTTAATAAGTCTGTGATTGACTTTCTCTGTGGAAATATGTTCATTTGTGTCAGTTTTTAGATAACGCCTATAAGTGATATCATAGGATATAGGACTTTTACTTTCCGACTTACCTCATGTTCTGTGATTATCTCTAAGATCATCTATGGTGCCTCAAAGAGCACTGTTTCATTGTTTTCCATGGCTAGTTTTCATTGTGTACATGGAGCACTTCTTCTTTATCCTTTCATCTGTTGATGGACATTTTGGTTGCTTCACTGTCTTGTCTATTGTGAATAAGGCTGCAGTGCAGCTTTTGCAGCCCGGGTCTTCTTCATTCTGGTCTTCTCAGGTGAGAGGCCCATTGGTGCACCTGCTGGATTGAATGATACCTCAATTTTTCCTTTTAAACGCAGGTCCTTTCTGTTCTCATTATTAGCGTTTAACCCTTTTACATCTCACCAGCAGCTAGAGGGTACACAGTTCTCTGAAACCTCTTCAGCATTTATTGTCTGTAGACTTTTTGCCAATGGTCAGTCGACTGGTGCGAGTTGAAAACCTTTTGTAGATTAGATTGCATGAGTCTAATACTTCCTGAGGCTGAGCTTTTATCCGTTTTCCTTTCTTTAAAAAGAGAGTGAGTAAAACTTACCTCTTCATAGTATCTTCTTGAAAATGTTGCCTGTTTTGAATTTTTTTTTATCCTTTCCCTACCTCAGCACAATTTTGAGGGCAGGTGTCCTTTACAGCCCTGAGTCCTTGTGAATGGTAAGTGACCATTAGCTGTGGGTTAAAAGCTGCTCTTGCGGGAATCGGCCACAAGGCGGCAGCATTTCTCCTTTACCAAATCTGGTTACTAGGGCAACAGAGCCTTACTGGAAGTGGTGTTCTAGGTTGTAAATTAGAATGGAATGTGCGAGGAAAAAGCCCTTTAAGTTTATGTCTCATTACTTCTTGTTGGTATTTTTAACTTAATTGTTATTTTTTATCACAGCAAACTTGATTACAATGTTTTGTTTGTTCTCGGTGTGCAAGATGTGGTTCTTTCACACATATACATATATCTATTCTTCTTCGGATCCTTTTCCCATGTAGGTTATGACACAATGTTGAGTAGTCTTCTCTTGGTATTGCGTAGGTCTTTGGTGATTATATATTTCACATGTGTTTGTATCTCTCTGTTAACCTCAATATGGTAAGGTATCCAATCCTCACACCTTTCTATTTGGTGAACCATAAGTTTTTTTAATGAATCTATGATAGTGTTTCTCTGTGGAAATATCTTTGTTTGTATCATTTTTTAGGTAACCCCTATATGTGATATGATAGGATATGTGTCTTTCTCTTTCTCACTTGCTCCAAATTGCGTGATTACTTCTAGACTCATCTATGGTGCTGCAAATGGCATTGTTTCATTTTTTCACTAGCTCATATTCCATCTGTACAGGTAGCAGTTCTTCTTTGTCCACCCATCTGTCGGTGGACCTTTTGGTTACTTCCATATCTTGGCTATTGTAATACTATGCAATGCAGATTTGCGTGCCTGTGTCCTTCCAATTCTGTCTTCTTAGTTTAGAGGTCCAGGAATAGGTCCGCTGGATCATATGGTAGCTCAATGTTGACCTTTTAAAGGCACCTCTGTTCTGTTCTCCTTAGTGGCTCTTTCCAGGTTACGTCCCACTTAAAGTGGAGGGTATGTATTTCTTCCCAGCACCTTCAGCATTTATTCTTTGTAGTTTCTGCTGATGGTTATTCTGAGTGGTGTGAGCTGATACCTCTTTGTGGTTGAATTTGCATGTGTCTCATAATGCGTAGACATTGAGCTTTAAGACATGTGCTTTTTATTTTTCCAGCTGTGATTAGAGCTTATTTCTTCAAAGTGTTTTCTTAAAGTATGTGTCACCACTTGCAATATTTTGGCCATTATCTCCCTCAAGACATTTTGAGGGCAGGTTTCATTTACAGCCCTGCAGTACTTGTTCGTATGAAGTGACCATTAGCTCAGGCTTTAAACCTGCTTTTGCAGGTATCGGCCAAAGAGCGGCAGCCTTTCTACGTTCCCCTTGCTGGTACTAGGGAAACAGACCTACCGGCCGGTGGTGTTCTTCGGTTATAAATTAGAGTGCAATGTGCCCGGATAAACCCACAAATGTTGATGTCTCCTTGCTTTTGTTTGTTTTTAAATTGAGTTTATATTTATTATTAGAGTAATATTCCATTGTGTACGTGGACCACTCCTTCTTGGTGCATTCCTCGGTTGATGGACATTTTCATTGCTTCCAAGTGCTGGCTATGGTAAATCTTGCTGGCGTACAGGTGTGCCAGCCTGTGACTTTTGGATTCTCATTTTTTCAGGTGCTAGGCCAAGCAGTGGTTGTGATTGATTGACTGGTAGCTCAATGTTTCCCTTTCCAAAGCACCTACACTGTGTTTTCATTAGTGGCTCTTTACATGCCCCCCCTTACAACCGAGGGTACGCATTTCTCCACACTCCCTTCACCATTTGTTTTTTGCAGCATTTTTCCTAATGGCTATTCTGACTGCTGTGAGCTGATAGGTTTTTGTAATATGGGTATGCATGTCATTAAAATTTTTAAAATTCGTCATATTCCTATGCTTTTTTCTTTTCTCTTAAAAGAAAAAACCGTGAGTACAATATAGCTCTTGAAATTGTCTTCTTCGAAGGTTGCCCTCTTCTGAATTTTTTGGTCGATTTTTGACCCCAGAAATTTTCTGGAGGGCAGGTGCCATTTACAGAACTGCTAGTTGGTGAAAATTTAGTGACCTTTTGCAGTGGGTTCAAAGCTGCTGTTGTGGGAAACGGCCACAAGGAGGTAGCACTTCTCCATTCCCCAATCTGGGTACTAGGGCAGCAGAGCCTTTCTGGAAGTCATTGTCCTAGGTTGCAAATTAGAATGGAATTTGCCAGGAGAAATCCCCATAAGTTTATGTCTCATTACTTCTTCTTGGTTTTTAAATTTTTTTTTAATCTGGGTAAAGTTTAGAATATTGTTTGTCCTAGGTGTACACAATCTGGTTCATTTGTACATTATGTCTGTCTATTAATGTACAGATCCTCTTCCCATGTAAAATATTACAGTGTTCCGTCGACCTCCCTTGCTATATGTTCGGTCTCTTTGATACATGTATATAATATGTATGTGTATATGTATAGTAACACTAATCTTCATTTCTCAATTTCCCCCCTCCTTTCCTTTCAGATGAGGATAGTTTGTTTTCTAAGCCTGTGAGTGTCTTTCTCTTTGGAAATATGTTCATCTGTGTCAGTTATTAGATAATGCCATAAGTGACAATATAGGATATAGGTGTTTTGCCTTCCGACCTACTTCATGTTTTGTGATTATCTCCAGGCTCATGTACGGTGCCTCAAAGAGCAGTGCTTCAATGTTTTCCATGGCTAATATTCCATTGTGTGCATGGACCACTTCTTCTTGGTGCATTCCTCTGTTGATGGACATTTTCGTTGCTTCCAAGTGTTGCCTCTGGTAAGTATTGCTGGAGTGCAGGATTGCCAGCCTGTGATTTTTGATTTTCATTTTCTCAGGTGATAGACCCAGCAGTGGGTATGATTGATTGACTGGTATGGTAGCTCAACGTTTACCTTTTCAAGGCACCTCAATTGTGTTTTCATTAGTGGCTCTTACCATGTCCCCCTTAGAATCGAGGGTATGCATTTCTCCACAATCACGTCAGCATTTATTGTTTGCAGCATTTTTGTTGATGGCCATTCTGACTGGTGTGAGCTGATAGGTTTTTGTAATTTGGGTTTACATGTCTGTAAAAATTCCTACAATTCATCATTTCTCCACGGCCTTTTCTTTTCTGTTAAAAGAAAAAAGCAAAAAAGGGTTAGTATAATATACCTCTTCCAATTTTCCTTTTGGGAGGTTGCACTCTAGAAATTTTTGGTCGATTTTCGACCTCAGCATTTTTTGGAGGGCCGGTGTCATTTACAGACCTGCAGTTGGTGAATATTTAGTGACCTTTTGCAGTGGGTTTAAAGCTGCTGTTGTGGGAAACGGCCACAAGGATGCAGCATTTCTCCATTCCCAAATCTGGGTACTAGGGCAGCAGAGCCGTTCTGGAAGTCGTTTGCCTAGGTTGTAAATTTGAATGGAATGTGCCAGGAAAACCCCCCATAAGTTTATGTCTCATTACTCCTAGTTCGTTGTTTTAATTTTTTCAGTTGGGGTAATGGTTAGAATGTTGCTTGTCCAAGGTGTACACACTCTGGTTCATCTCCATATTCTATATACCTATTTATGTAGAGATCCTCTTCCCGTGTAAATTATTACAGAGTGTTCCGTAAACCTTCCTTGCTATATGGTCGGTCTTTTTGATATATGTATATCATATGTATTTGTATACATATGGTAAGACTAATCTTCATTTATCCATTTCCCCCACCTTTCCTTTTAGATAAGCATAGTTTTTTTTTTTTTTTAATAAGTCTGTGATTGACTTTCTCTGTGGAAATATGTTCATTTGTGTCTGTTATTAGATAACGCCTATAAGTGATATCATAGGATATAGGACTTTTACTTTCCGACTTACCTCATGTTCTGTGATTATCTCTAAGATCATCTATGGTGCCTCAAAGAGCACTGTTTCATTGTTTTCCATGGCTAGTTTTCATTGTGTACATGGACCACTTCTTCTTTATCCTTTCATCTGTTGATGGACATTTTGGTTGCTTCACTGTCTTGTCTATTGTGAATAAGGCTGCAGTGCAGCTTTTGCAGCCCGGGTCTTCTTCATTCTGGTCTTCTCAGGTGAGAGGCCCATTGGTGCACCTGCTGGATTGAATGATACCTCAATTTTCCCTTTTAAACGCAGCTCCTTTCTGTTCTCATTATTAGCGTTTAACCCTTTTACATCTCACCAGCAGCTAGAGGGTACACAGTTCTCTGAAACCTCTTCAGCATTTATTGTTTGTAGACTTTTTGCCAATGGTCAGTCGACTGGTGCGAGTTGAAAACCTTTTGTAGATTAGATTGCATGAGTCTAATACTTCCTGAGGCTGAGCTTTTATCCGTTTTCCTTTCTTTAAAAAGAGAGTGAGTAAAACTTACCTCTTCATAGTATCTTCTTGAAAATGTTGCCTGTTTTGAATTTTTTTTTATCCTTTCCCTACCTCAGCACAATTTTGAGGGCAGGTGTCCTTTACAGCCCTGAGTCCTTGTGAATGGTAAGTGACCATTAGCTGTGGGTTAAAAGCTGCTCTTGCGGGAATCGGCCACAAGGCGGCAGCATTTCTCCTTTACCAAATCTGGTTACTAGGGCAACAGAGCCTTACTGGAAGTGGTGTTCTAGGTTGTAAATTAGAATGGAATGTGCGAGGAAAAAGCCCTTTAAGTTTATGTCTCATTACTTCTTGTTGGTATTTTTAACTTATTTTTTATTTTTTATCACAGCAAACTTGATTACAATGTTTTGTTTGTTCTTGGTGTGCAAGATGTGCTTCTTTCACACATATACATATATCTATTCTTCTTCGGATCCTTTTCCCATGTAGGTTATGACACAATGTTGAGTAATCTTCTCTTGGTGTTGCGTAGGTCTTTGGTGATTATATATTTTACATGTATTTGCAACTCTCTGTTAACCTCAATATGGTAAGGTATCCAATCCTCACACCTTTCTATTTGGTGAACCATAGGTTTTTGTAATGAATCTATGATAGTGTTTCTCTGTGGAAATATCTTTGTTTGTATCATTTTTTAGGTAACCCCTATATGTGATATGATAGGATATGTGTCTTTCTCTTTCTCACTTACTCCAAATTGCGTGATTACTTCTAGACTCATCTATGGTGCTGCAAATGGCATTGTTTCATTTTTTCACTAGCTCATATTCCATCTGTACAGGTAGCAGTTCTTCTTTGTCCACCCATCTGTCTGTGGACCTTTTGGTTACTTCCATATCTTGGCTATTGTAATACTATGCAATGCAGATTTGCGTGGCTGTGTCCTTCCAATTCTGTCTTCTTAGTTTATAGGTCCAAGAATAGGTCTGCTGGATCATATGGTAGCTCAATGTTGACCTTTTAAAGGCACCTCTGTTCTGTTCTCCTTAGTGGCTCTTTCCAGGTTACGTCCCACTTAAAGTGGAGGGTATGTATTTCTTCCCAGCACCTTCAGCATTTATTCTTTGTAGTTTCTGCTGATGGTTATTCTGAGTGGTGTGAGCTGATACCTCTTTGTGGTTGAATTTGCATGTGTCTCATAATGCGTAGATATTGAGCTTTAAGACATGTCCTTTTTATTTTTCCAGCTGTGATTAGAGCTTATTTCTTCAAAGTGTTTTCTTAAAGTATGTGTCACCACTTGAAATATTTTGGCCATTATCTCCCGCAAGACATTTTGAGGGCAGGTTTCATTTACAGCCCTGCAGTACTTGTTCGTATGAAGTGACCATTAGCTCAGGCTTTAAACCTGCTTTTGCAGGTATCGGCCAAAGAGCGGCAGCCTTTCTACGTTCCCCTTGCTGGTACTAGGGAAACAGACCTACCGGCCGGTGGTGTTCTTCGGTTATAAATTAGAGTGCAATGTGCCCGGATAAACCCACAAATGTTGATGTCTCCTTGCTTTTGTTTGTTTTTAAATTGAGTTTATATTTATTATTAGAGTAATATTCCATTGTGTACGTGGACCACTTCTTCTTGGTGCATTCCTCGGTTGATGGACATTTTCATTGCTTCCAAGTGCTGGCTATGGTAAATCTTGCTGGCGTACAGGTGTGCCAGCCTGTGACTTTTGGATTCTCATTTTTGCAGGTGCTAGGCCAAGCAGTGGTTGTGATTGATTGACTGGTAGCTCAATGTTTCCCTTTCCAAAGCACCTACACTGTGTTTTCATTAGTGGCTCTTTACATGCCCCCCCTTACAACCGAGGGTACGCATTTCTCCACACTCCCTTCACCATTTGTTTTTTGCAGCATTTTTCCTAATGGCCATTCTGACTGCTGTGAGCTGATAGGTTTTTGTAATATGGGTATGCATGTCATTAAAATTTTTAAAATTCGTCATATTCCTATGCTTTTTTCTTTTCTCTTAAAAGAAAAAACCGTGAGTACAATATAGCTCTTGAAATTGTCTTCTTCGAAGGTTGCCCTCTTCTGAATTTTTTGGTCGATTTTTGACCCCAGAAATTTTCTGGAGGGCAGGTGCCATTTACAGAACTGCAAGTTGGTGAAAATTTAGTGACCTTTTGCAGTGGGTTCAAAGCTGCTGTTGTGGGAAACGGCCACAAGGAGGTAGCACTTCTCCATTCCCCAATCTGGGTACTAGGGCAGCAGAGCCTTTCTGGAAGTCATTGTCCTAGGTTGCAAATTAGAATGGAATTTGCCAGGAGAAATCCCCATAAGTTTATGTCTCATTACTTCTTCTTGGTTTTTAAAATTTTTTTAATCTGGGTAAAGTTTAGAATATTGTTTGTCCTAGGTGTACACAATCTGGTTCATTTGTACATTATGTCTGTCTATTAATGTACAGATCCTCTTCCCATGTAAAATATTACAGTGTTCCGTCGACCTCCCTTGCTATATGTTCGGTCTCTTTGATACATGTATATAATATGTATGTGTATATGTATAGTAACACTAATCTTCATTTCTCAATTTCCCCCCTCCTTTCCTTTCAGATGAGCATAGTTTGTTTTCTAAGCCTGTGAGTGTCTTTCTCTTTGGAAATATGTTCATCTGTGTCAGTTATTAGATAATGCCATAAGTGACAATATAGGATATAGGTGTTTTGCCTTCCGACCTACTTCATGTTTTGTGATTATCTCCAGGCTCATGTACGGTGCCTCAAAGAGCAGTGCTTCAATGTTTTCCATGGCTAATATTCCATTGTGTGCATGGACCACTTCTTCTTGGTGCATTCCTCTGTTGATGGACATTTTCGTTGCTTCCAAGTGTTGCCTCTGGTAAGTATTGCTGGAGTGCAGGATTGCCAGCCTGTGATTTTTGATTTTCATTTTCTCAGGTGATAGACCCAGCAGTGGGTATGATTGATTGACTGGTATGGTAGCTCAACGTTTACCTTTTCAAGGCACCTCAATTGTGTTTTCATTAGTGGCTCTTACCATGTCCCCCTTAGAATCGAGGGTATGCATTTCTCCACAATCACGTCAGCATTTATTGTTTGCAGCATTTTTGTTGATGGCCATTCTGAGTGGTGTGAGCTGATAGGTTTTTGTAATTTGGGTTTACATGTCTGTAAAAATTCCTACAATTCATCATTTCTCCACGGCCTTTTCTTTTCTGTTAAAAGAAAAAAGCAAAAAAGGGTTAGTATAATATACCTCTTCCAATTTTCCTTTTGGGAGGTTGCACTCTAGAAATTTTTGGTCGATTTTCGACCTCAGCATTTTTTGGAGGGCCGGTGTCATTTACAGACCTGCAGTTGTGAATATTTAGTGACCTTTTGCAGTGGGTTTAAAGCTGCTGTTGTGGGAAACGGCCACAAGGATGCAGCATTTCTCCATTCCCAAATCTGGGTA
The DNA here is from genome assembly GCF_965194825.1 of Balaenoptera physalus. Lineage (NCBI taxonomy): Eukaryota > Metazoa > Chordata > Mammalia > Artiodactyla > Balaenopteridae > Balaenoptera > Balaenoptera physalus. Next base: position 151,169 of record NW_028126567.1, read on the forward strand.
CTAGGGCAGCAGAGCCGTTCTGGAAGTCGTTTGCCTAGGTTGTAAATTTGAATGGAATGTGCCAGGAAAACCCCCCATAAGTTTATGTCTCATTACTCCTAGTTCGTTGTTTTAATTTTTTCAGTTGGGGTAATGGTTAGAATGTTGCTTGTCCAAGGTGTACACACTCTGGTTCATCTCCATATTCTATATACCTATTTATGTAGAGATCCTCTCCCCGTGTAAATTATTACAGAGTGTTCCGTCAACCTTCCTTGCTATATGGTCGGTCTTTTTGATATATGTATATCATATGTATTTGTATACATATGCTAAGACTAATCTTCATTTATCCATTTCCCCCACCTTTCCTTTTAGATAAGCATAGTTTTTTTTTTAATAAGTCTGTGATTGACTTTCTCTGTGGAAATATGTTCATTTGTGTCAGTTTTTAGATAACGCCTATAAGTGATATCATAGGATATAGGACTTTTACTTTCCGACTTACCTCATGTTCTGTGATTATCTCTAAGATCATCTATGGTGCCTCAAAGAGCACTGTTTCATTGTTTTCCATGGCTAGTTTTCATTGTGTACATGGAGCACTTCTTCTTTATCCTTTCATCTGTTGATGGACATTTTGGTTGCTTCACTGTCTTGTCTATTGTGAATAAGGCTGCAGTGCAGCTTTTGCAGCCCGGGTCTTCTTCATTCTGGTCTTCTCAGGTGAGAGGCCCATTGGTGCACCTGCTGGATTGAATGATACCTCAATTTTTCCTTTTAAACGCAGGTCCTTTCTGTTCTCATTATTAGCGTTTAACCCTTTTACATCTCACCAGCAGCTAGAGGGTACACAGTTCTCTGAAACCTCTTCAGCATTTATTGTCTGTAGACTTTTTGCCAATGGTCAGTCGACTGGTGCGAGTTGAAAACCTTTTGTAGATTAGATTGCATGAGTCTAATACTTCCTGAGGCTGAGCTTTTATCCGTTTTCCTTTCTTTAAAAAGAGAGTGAGTAAAACTTACCTCTTCATAGTATCTTCTTGAAAATGTTGCCTGTTTTGAATTTTTTTTTATCCTTTCCCTACCTCAGCACAATTTTGAGGGCAGGTGTCCTTTACAGCCCTGAGTCCTTGTGAATGGTAAGTGACCATTAGCTGTGGGTTAAAAGCTGCTCTTGCGGGAATCGGCCACAAGGCGGCAGCATTTCTCCTTTACCAAATCTGGTTACTAGGGCAACAGAGCCTTACTGGAAGTGGTGTTCTAGGTTGTAAATTAGAATGGAATGTGCGAGGAAAAAGCCCTTTAAGTTTATGTCTCATTACTTCTTGTTGGTATTTTTAACTTAATTGTTATTTTTTATCACAGCAAACTTGATTACAATGTTTTGTTTGTTCTCGGTGTGCAAGATGTGGTTCTTTCACACATATACATATATCTATTCTTCTTCGGATCCTTTTCCCATGTAGGTTATGACACAATGTTGAGTAGTCTTCTCTTGGTATTGCGTAGGTCTTTGGTGATTATATATTTCACATGTGTTTGTATCTCTCTGTTAACCTCAATATGGTAAGGTATCCAATCCTCACACCTTTCTATTTGGTGAACCATAAGTTTTTTTAATGAATCTATGATAGTGTTTCTCTGTGGAAATATCTTTGTTTGTATCATTTTTTAGGTAACCCCTATATGTGATATGATAGGATATGTGTCTTTCTCTTTCTCACTTGCTCCAAATTGCGTGATTACTTCTAGACTCATCTATGGTGCTGCAAATGGCATTGTTTCATTTTTTCACTAGCTCATATTCCATCTGTACAGGTAGCAGTTCTTCTTTGTCCACCCATCTGTCGGTGGACCTTTTGGTTACTTCCATATCTTGGCTATTGTAATACTATGCAATGCAGATTTGCGTGCCTGTGTCCTTCCAATTCTGTCTTCTTAGTTTAGAGGTCCAGGAATAGGTCCGCTGGATCATATGGTAGCTCAATGTTGACCTTTTAAAGGCACCTCTGTTCTGTTCTCCTTAGTGGCTCTTTCCAGGTTACGTCCCACTTAAAGTGGAGGGTATGTATTTCTTCCCAGCACCTTCAGCATTTATTCTTTGTAGTTTCTGCTGATGGTTATTCTGAGTGGTGTGAGCTGATACCTCTTTGTGGTTGAATTTGCATGTGTCTCATAATGCGTAGACATTGAGCTTTAAGACATGTGCTTTTTATTTTTCCAGCTGTGATTAGAGCTTATTTCTTCAAAGTGTTTTCTTAAAGTATGTGTCACCACTTGCAATATTTTGGCCATTATCTCCCTCAAGACATTTTGAGGGCAGGTTTCATTTACAGCCCTGCAGTACTTGTTCGTATGAAGTGACCATTAGCTCAGGCTTTAAACCTGCTTTTGCAGGTATCGGCCAAAGAGCGGCAGCCTTTCTACGTTCCCCTTGCTGGTACTAGGGAAACAGACCTACCGGCCGGTGGTGTTTTTCGGTTATAAATTAGAGTGCAATGTGCCCGGATAAACCCACAAATGTTGATGTCTCCTTGCTTTTGTTTGTTTTTAAATTGAGTTTATATTTATTATTAGAGTAATATTCCATTGTGTACGTGGACCACTCCTTCTTGGTGCATTCCTCGGTTGATGGACATTTTCATTGCTTCCAAGTGCTGGCTATGGTAAATCTTGCTGGCGTACAGGTGTGCCAGCCTGTGACTTTTGGATTCTCATTTTTTCAGGTGCTAGGCCAAGCAGTGGTTGTGATTGATTGACTGGTAGCTCAATGTTTCCCTTTCCAAAGCACCTACACTGTGTTTTCATTAGTGGCTCTTTACATGCCCCCCCTTACAACCGAGGGTACGCATTTCTCCACACTCCCTTCACCATTTGTTTTTTGCAGCATTTTTCCTAATGGCTATTCTGACTGCTGTGAGCTGATAGGTTTTTGTAATATGGGTATGCATGTCATTAAAATTTTTAAAATTCGTCATATTCCTATGCTTTTTTCTTTTCTCTTAAAAGAAAAAACCGTGAGTACAATATAGCTCTTGAAATTGTCTTCTTCGAAGGTTGCCCTCTTCTGAATTTTTTGGTCGATTTTTGACCCCAGAAATTTTCTGGAGGGCAGGTGCCATTTACAGAACTGCTAGTTGGTGAAAATTTAGTGACCTTTTGCAGTGGGTTCAAAGCTGCTGTTGTGGGAAACGGCCACAAGGAGGTAGCACTTCTCCATTCCCCAATCTGGGTACTAGGGCAGCAGAGCCTTTCTGGAAGTCATTGTCCTAGGTTGCAAATTAGAATGGAATTTGCCAGGAGAAATCCCCATAAGTTTATGTCTCATTACTTCTTCTTGGTTTTTAAATTTTTTTTTAATCTGGGTAAAGTTTAGAATATTGTTTGTCCTAGGTGTACACAATCTGGTTCATTTGTACATTATGTCTGTCTATTAATGTACAGATCCTCTTCCCATGTAAAATATTACAGTGTTCCGTCGACCTCCCTTGCTATATGTTCGGTCTCTTTGATACATGTATATAATATGTATGTGTATATGTATAGTAACACTAATCTTCATTTCTCAATTTCCCCCCTCCTTTCCTTTCAGATGAGGATAGTTTGTTTTCTAAGCCTGTGAGTGTCTTTCTCTTTGGAAATATGTTCATCTGTGTCAGTTATTAGATAATGCCATAAGTGACAATATAGGATATAGGTGTTTTGCCTTCCGACCTACTTCATGTTTTGTGATTATCTCCAGGCTCATGTACGGTGCCTCAAAGAGCAGTGCTTCAATGTTTTCCATGGCTAATATTCCATTGTGTGCATGGACCACTTCTTCTTGGTGCATTCCTCTGTTGATGGACATTTTCGTTGCTTCCAAGTGTTGCCTCTGGTAAGTATTGCTGGAGTGCAGGATTGCCAGCCTGTGATTTTTGATTTTCATTTTCTCAGGTGATAGACCCAGCAGTGGGTATGATTGATTGACTGGTATGGTAGCTCAACGTTTACCTTTTCAAGGCACCTCAATTGTGTTTTCATTAGTGGCTCTTACCATGTCCCCCTTAGAATCGAGGGTATGCATTTCTCCACAATCACGTCAGCATTTATTGTTTGCAGCATTTTTGTTGATGGCCATTCTGACTGGTGTGAGCTGATAGGTTTTTGTAATTTGGGTTTACATGTCTGTAAAAATTCCTACAATTCATCATTTCTCCACGGCCTTTTCTTTTCTGTTAAAAGAAAAAAGCAAAAAAGGGTTAGTATAATATACCTCTTCCAATTTTCCTTTTGGGAGGTTGCACTCTAGAAATTTTTGGTCGATTTTCGACCTCAGCATTTTTTGGAGGGCCGGTGTCATTTACAGACCTGCAGTTGGTGAATATTTAGTGACCTTTTGCAGTGGGTTTAAAGCTGCTGTTGTGGGAAACGGCCACAAGGATGCAGCATTTCTCCATTCCCAAATCTGGGTACTAGGGCAGCAGAGCCGTTCTGGAAGTCGTTTGCCTAGGTTGTAAATTTGAATGGAATGTGCCAGGAAAACCCCCCATAAGTTTATGTCTCATTACTGCTAGTTCGTTGTTTTAATTTTTTCAGTTGCGGTAATGGTTAGAATGTTGCTTGTCCAAGGTGTACACACTCTGGTTCATCTCCATATTCTATATACCTATTTATGTAGAGATCCTCTTCCCGTGTAAATTATTACAGAGTGTTCCGTAAACCTTCCTTGCTATATGGTCGGTCTTTTTGATATATGTATATCATATGTATTTGTATACATATGGTAAGACTAATCTTCATTTATCCATTTCCCCCACCTTTCCTTTTAGATAAGCATAGTTTTTTTTTTTTTTTAATAAGTCTGTGATTGACTTTCTCTGTGGAAATATGTTCATTTGTGTCTGTTATTAGATAACGCCTATAAGTGATATCATAGGATATAGGACTTTTACTTTCCGACTTACCTCATGTTCTGTGATTATCTCTAAGATCATCTATGGTGCCTCAAAGAGCACTGTTTCATTGTTTTCCATGGCTAGTTTTCATTGTGTACATGGACCACTTCTTCTTTATCCTTTCATCTGTTGATGGACATTTTGGTTGCTTCACTGTCTTGTCTATTGTGAATAAGGCTGCAGTGCAGCTTTTGCAGCCCGGGTCTTCTTCATTCTGGTCTTCTCAGGTGAGAGGCCCATTGGTGCACCTGCTGGATTGAATGATACCTCAATTTTCCCTTTTAAACGCAGCTCCTTTCTGTTCTCATTATTAGCGTTTAACCCTTTTACATCTCACCAGCAGCTAGAGGGTACACAGTTCTCTGAAACCTCTTCAGCATTTATTGTTTGTAGACTTTTTGCCAATGGTCAGTCGACTGGTGCGAGTTGAAAACCTTTTGTAGATTAGATTGCATGAGTCTAATACTTCCTGAGGCTGAGCTTTTATCCGTTTTCCTTTCTTTAAAAAGAGAGTGAGTAAAACTTACCTCTTCATAGTATCTTCTTGAAAATGTTGCCTGTTTTGAATTTTTTTTTATCCTTTCCCTACCTCAGCACAATTTTGAGGGCAGGTGTCCTTTACAGCCCTGAGTCCTTGTGAATGGTAAGTGACCATTAGCTGTGGGTTAAAAGCTGCTCTTGCGGGAATCGGCCACAAGGCGGCAGCATTTCTCCTTTACCAAATCTGGTTACTAGGGCAACAGAGCCTTACTGGAAGTGGTGTTCTAGGTTGTAAATTAGAATGGAATGTGCGAGGAAAAAGCCCTTTAAGTTTATGTCTCATTACTTCTTGTTGGTATTTTTAACTTATTTTTTATTTTTTATCACAGCAAACTTGATTACAATGTTTTGTTTGTTCTTGGTGTGCAAGATGTGCTTCTTTCACACATATACATATATCTATTCTTCTTCGGATCCTTTTCCCATGTAGGTTATGACACAATGTTGAGTAATCTTCTCTTGGTGTTGCGTAGGTCTTTGGTGATTATATATTTTACATGTATTTGCAACTCTCTGTTAACCTCAATATGGTAAGGTATCCAATCCTCACACCTTTCTATTTGGTGAACCATAGGTTTTTGTAATGAATCTATGATAGTGTTTCTCTGTGGAAATATCTTTGTTTGTATCATTTTTTAGGTAACCCCTATATGTGATATGATAGGATATGTGTCTTTCTCTTTCTCACTTACTCCAAATTGCGTGATTACTTCTAGACTCATCTATGGTGCTGCAAATGGCATTGTTTCATTTTTTCACTAGCTCATATTCCATCTGTACAGGTAGCAGTTCTTCTTTGTCCACCCATCTGTCTGTGGACCTTTTGGTTACTTCCATATCTTGGCTATTGTAATACTATGCAATGCAGATTTGCGTGGCTGTGTCCTTCCAATTCTGTCTTCTTAGTTTATAGGTCCAAGAATAGGTCTGCTGGATCATATGGTAGCTCAATGTTGACCTTTTAAAGGCACCTCTGTTCTGTTCTCCTTAGTGGCTCTTTCCAGGTTACGTCCCACTTAAAGTGGAGGGTATGTATTTCTTCCCAGCACCTTCAGCATTTATTCTTTGTAGTTTCTGCTGATGGTTATTCTGAGTGGTGTGAGCTGATACCTCTTTGTGGTTGAATTTGCATGTGTCTCATAATGCGTAGATATTGAGCTTTAAGACATGTCCTTTTTATTTTTCCAGCTGTGATTAGAGCTTATTTCTTCAAAGTGTTTTCTTAAAGTATGTGTCACCACTTGAAATATTTTGGCCATTATCTCCCGCAAGACATTTTGAGGGCAGGTTTCATTTACAGCCCTGCAGTACTTGTTCGTATGAAGTGACCATTAGCTCAGGCTTTAAACCTGCTTTTGCAGGTATCGGCCAAAGAGCGGCAGCCTTTCTACGTTCCCCTTGCTGGTACTAGGGAAACAGACCTACCGGCCGGTGGTGTTCTTCGGTTATAAATTAGAGTGCAATGTGCCCGGATAAACCCACAAATGTTGATGTCTCCTTGCTTTTGTTTGTTTTTAAATTGAGTTTATATTTATTATTAGAGTAATATTCCATTGTGTACGTGGACCACTTCTTCTTGGTGCATTCCTCGGTTGATGGACATTTTCATTGCTTCCAAGTGCTGGCTATGGTAAATCTTGCTGGCGTACAGGTGTGCCAGCCTGTGACTTTTGGATTCTCATTTTTGCAGGTGCTAGGCCAAGCAGTGGTTGTGATTGATTGACTGGTAGCTCAATGTTTCCCTTTCCAAAGCACCTACACTGTGTTTTCATTAGTGGCTCTTTACATGCCCCCCCTTACAACCGAGGGTACGCATTTCTCCACACTCCCTTCACCATTTGTTTTTTGCAGCATTTTTCCTAATGGCCATTCTGACTGCTGTGAGCTGATAGGTTTTTGTAATATGGGTATGCATGTCATTAAAATTTTTAAAATTCGTCATATTCCTATGCTTTTTTCTTTTCTCTTAAAAGAAAAAACCGTGAGTACAATATAGCTCTTGAAATTGTCTTCTTCGAAGGTTGCCCTCTTCTGAATTTTTTGGTCGATTTTTGACCCCAGAAATTTTCTGGAGGGCAGGTGCCATTTACAGAACTGCAAGTTGGTGAAAATTTAGTGACCTTTTGCAGTGGGTTCAAAGCTGCTGTTGTGGGAAACGGCCACAAGGAGGTAGCACTTCTCCATTCCCCAATCTGGGTACTAGGGCAGCAGAGCCTTTCTGGAAGTCATTGTCCTAGGTTGCAAATTAGAATGGAATTTGCCAGGAGAAATCCCCATAAGTTTATGTCTCATTACTTCTTCTTGGTTTTTAAAATTTTTTTAATCTGGGTAAAGTTTAGAATATTGTTTGTCCTAGGTGTACACAATCTGGTTCATTTGTACATTATGTCTGTCTATTAATGTACAGATCCTCTTCCCATGTAAAATATTACAGTGTTCCGTCGACCTCCCTTGCTATATGTTCGGTCTCTTTGATACATGTATATAATATGTATGTGTATATGTATAGTAACACTAATCTTCATTTCTCAATTTCCCCCCTCCTTTCCTTTCAGATGAGCATAGTTTGTTTTCTAAGCCTGTGAGTGTCTTTCTCTTTGGAAATATGTTCATCTGTGTCAGTTATTAGATAATGCCATAAGTGACAATATAGGATATAGGTGTTTTGCCTTCCGACCTACTTCATGTTTTGTGATTATCTCCAGGCTCATGTACGGTGCCTCAAAGAGCAGTGCTTCAATGTTTTCCATGGCTAATATTCCATTGTGTGCATGGACCACTTCTTCTTGGTGCATTCCTCTGTTGATGGACATTTTCGTTGCTTCCAAGTGTTGCCTCTGGTAAGTATTGCTGGAGTGCAGGATTGCCAGCCTGTGATTTTTGATTTTCATTTTCTCAGGTGATAGACCCAGCAGTGGGTATGATTGATTGACTGGTATGGTAGCTCAACGTTTACCTTTTCAAGGCACCTCAATTGTGTTTTCATTAGTGGCTCTTACCATGTCCCCCTTAGAATCGAGGGTATGCATTTCTCCACAATCACGTCAGCATTTATTGTTTGCAGCATTTTTGTTGATGGCCATTCTGAGTGGTGTGAGCTGATAGGTTTTTGTAATTTGGGTTTACATGTCTGTAAAAATTCCTACAATTCATCATTTCTCCACGGCCTTTTCTTTTCTGTTAAAAGAAAAAAGCAAAAAAGGGTTAGTATAATATACCTCTTCCAATTTTCCTTTTGGGAGGTTGCACTCTAGAAATTTTTGGTCGATTTTCGACCTCAGCATTTTTTGGAGGGCCGGTGTCATTTACAGACCTGCAGTTGTGAATATTTAGTGACCTTTTGCAGTGGGTTTAAAGCTGCTGTTGTGGGAAACGGCCACAAGGATGCAGCATTTCTCCATTCCCAAATCTGGGTACTAGGGCAGCAGAGCCGTTCTGGAAGTCGTTTGCCTAGGTTGTAAATTTGAATGGAATGTGCCAGGAAAACCCCCCATAAGTTTATGTCTCATTACTCCTAGTTCGTTGTTTTAATTTTTTCAGTTGGGGTAATGGTTAGAATGTTGCTTGTCCAAGGTGTACACACTCTGGTTCATCTCCATATTCTATATACCTATTTATGTAGAGATCCTCTCCCCGTGTAAATTATTACAGAGTGTTCCGTCAACCTTCCTTGCTATATGGTCGGTCTTTTTGATATATGTATATCATATGTATTTGTATACATATGCTAAGACTAATCTTCATTTATCCATTTCCCCCACCTTTCCTTTTAGATAAGCATAGTTTTTTTTTTAATAAGTCTGTGATTGACTTTCTCTGTGGAAATATGTTCATTTGTGTCAGTTTTTAGATAACGCCTATAAGTGATATCATAGGATATAGGACTTTTACTTTCCGACTTACCTCATGTTCTGTGATTATCTCTAAGATCATCTATGGTGCCTCAAAGAGCACTGTTTCATTGTTTTCCATGGCTAGTTTTCATTGTGTACATGGAGCACTTCTTCTTTATCCTTTCATCTGTTGATGGACATTTTGGTTGCTTCACTGTCTTGTCTATTGTGAATAAGGCTGCAGTGCAGCTTTTGCAGCCCGGGTCTTCTTCATTCTGGTCTTCTCAGGTGAGAGGCCCATTGGTGCACCTGCTGGATTGAATGATACCTCAATTTTTCCTTTTAAACGCAGCTCCTTTCTGTTCTCAATATTAGCGTTTAACCCTTTTACATCTCACCAGCAGCTAGAGGGTACACAGTTCTCTGAAACCTCTTCAGCATTTATTGTTTGTAGACTTTTTGCCAATGGTCAGTCGACTGGTGCGAGTTGAAAACCTTTTGTAGATTAGATTGCATGAGTCTAATACTTCCTGAGGCTGAGCTTTTATCCGTTTTCCTTTCTTTAAAAAGAGAGTGAGTAAAACTTACCTCTTCATAGTATCTTCTTGAAAATGTTGCCTGTTTTGAATTTTTTTTTATCCATTCCCTACCTCAGCACAATTTTGAGGGCAGGTGTCCTTTACAGCCCTGAGTCCTTGTGAATGGTAAGTGACCATTAGCTGTGGGTTAAAAGCTGCTCTTGCGGGAATCGGCCACAAGGCGGCAGCATTTCTCCTTTACCAAATCTGGTTACTAGGGCAACAGAGCCTTACTGGAAGTGGTGTTCTAGGTTGTAAATTAGAATGGAATGTGCGAGGAAAAAGCCCTTTAAGTTTATGTCTCATTACTTCTTGTTGGTATTTTTAACTTAATTGTTATTTTTTATCACAGCAAACTTGATTACAATGTTTTGTTTGTTCTCGGTGTGCAAGATGTGGTTCTTTCACACATATACATATATCTATTCTTCTTCGGATCCTTTTCCCATGTAGGTTATGACACAATGTTGAGTAGTCTTCTCTTGGTATTGCGTAGGTCTTTGGTGATTATATATTTCACATGTGTTTGTATCTCTCTGTTAACCTCAATATGGTAAGGTATCCAATCCTCACACCTTTCTATTTGGTGAACCACAAGTTTTTTTAATGAATCTATGATAGTGTTTCTCTGTGGAAATATCTTTGTTTGTATCATTTTTTAGGTAACCCCTATATGTGATATGATAGGATATGTGTCTTTCTCTTTCTCACTTGCTCCAAATTGCGTGATTACTTCTAGACTCATCTATGGTGCTGCAAATGGCATTGTTTCATTTTTTCACTAGCTCATATTCCATCTGTACAGGTAGCAGTTCTTCTTTGTCCACCCATCTGTCGGTGGACCTTTTGGTTACTTCCATATCTTGGCTATTGTAATACTATGCAATGCAGATTTGCGTGCCTGTGTCCTTCCAATTCTGTCTTCTTAGTTTAGAGGTCCAGGAATAGGTCCGCTGGATCATATGGTAGCTCAATGTTGACCTTTTAAAGGCACCTCTGTCCTGTTCTCCTTAGTGGCTCTTTCCAGGTTACGTCCCCCTTAAAGTGGAGGGTATGTATTTCTTCCCAGCACCTTCAGCATTTATTCTTTGTAGTTTCTGCTGATGGTTATTCTGAGTGGTGTGAGCTGATACCTCTTTGTGGTTGAATTTGCATGTGTCTCATAATGCGTAGAAATTGAGCTTTAAGACATGTGCTTTTTATTTTTCCAGCTGTGATTAGAGCTTATTTCTTCAAAGTGTTTTCTTAAAGTATGTGTCACCACTTGCAATATTTTGGCCATTATCTCCCTCAAGACATTTTGAGGGCAGGTTTCATTTACAGCCCTGCAGTACTTGTTCGTATGAAGTGACCATTAGCTCAGGCTTTAAACCTGCTTTTGCAGGTATCGGCCAAAGAGCAGCAGCCTTTCTACGTTCCCCTTGCTGGTACTAGGGAAACAGACCTACCGGCCGGTGGTGTTCTTCGGTTATAAATTAGAGTGCAATGTGCCCGGATAAACCCACAAATGTTGATGTCTCCTTGCTTTTGTTTGTTTTTAAATTGAGTTTATATTTATTATTAGAGTAATATTCCATTGTGTACGTGGACCACTTCTTCTTGGTGCATTCCTCGGTTGATGGACATTTTCATTGCTTCCAAGTGCTGGCTATGGTAAATCTTGCTGGCGTACAGGTGTGCCAGCCTGTGACTTTTGGATTCTCTTTTTTGCAGGTGCTAGGCCAAGCAGTGGTTGTGATTGATTGACTGGTAGCTCAATGTTTCCCTTTCCAAAGCACCTACACTGTGTTTTCATTAGTGGCTCTTTACATGCCCCCCCTTACAACCGAGGGTACGCATTTCTCCACACTCCCTTCACCATTTGTTTTTTGCAGCATTTTTCCTAATGGCCATTCTGACTGCTGTGAGCTGATAGGTTTTTGTAATATGGGTATGCATGTCATTAAAATTTTTAAAATTCGTCATATTCCTATGCTTTTTTCTTTTCTCTTAAAAGAAAAAACCGTGAGTACAATATAGCTCTTGAAATTGTCTTCTTCGAAGGTTGCCCTCTTCTGAATTTTTTGGTCGATTTTTGACCCCAGAAATTTTCTGGAGGGCAGGTGCCATTTACAGAACTGCTAGTTGGTGAAAATTTAGTGACCTTTTGCAGTGGGTTCAAAGCTGCTGTTGTGGGAAACGGCCACAAGGAGGTAGCACTTCTCCATTCCCCAATCTGGGTACTAGGGCAGCAGAGCCTTTCTGGAAGTCATTGTCCTAGGTTGCAAATTAGAATGGAATTTGCCAGGAGAAATCCCCATAAGTTTATGTCTCATTACTTCTTCTTGGTTTTTAAATTTTTTTTTAATCTGGGTAAAGTTTAGAATATTGTTTGTCCTAGGTGTACACAATCTGGTTCATTTGTACATTATGTCTGTCTATTAATGTACAGATCCTCTTCCCATGTAAAATATTACAGTGTTCCGTCGACCTCCCTTGCTATATGTTCGGTCTCTTTGATACATGTATATAATATGTATGTGTATATGTATAGTAACACTAATCTTCATTTCTCAATTTCCCCCCTCCTTTCCTTTCAGATGAGGATAGTTTGTTTTCTAAGCCTGTGAGTGTCTTTCTCTTTGGAAATATGTTCATCTGTGTCAGTTATTAGATAATGCCATAAGTGACAATATAGGATATAGGTGTTTTGCCTTCCGACCTACTTCATGTTTTGTGATTATCTCCAGGCTCATGTACGGTGCCTCAAAGAGCAGTGCTTCAATGTTTTCCATGGCTAATATTCCATTGTGTGCATGGACCACTTCTTCTTGGTGCATTCCTCTGTTGATGGACATTTTCGTTGCTTCCAAGTGTTGCCTCTGGTAAGTATTGCTGGAGTGCAGGATTGCCAGCCTGTGATTTTTGATTTTCATTTTCTCAGGTGATAGACCCAGCAGTGGGTATGATTGATTGACTGGTATGGTAGCTCAACGTTTACCTTTTCAAGGCACCTCAATTGTGTTTTCATTAGTGGCTCTTACCATGTCCCCCTTAGAATCGAGGGTATGCATTTCTCCACAATCACGTCAGCATTTATTGTTTGCAGCATTTTTGTTGATGGCCATTCTGACTGGTGTGAGCTGATAGGTTTTTGTAATTTGGGTTTACATGTCTGTAAAAATTCCTACAATTCATCATTTCTCCACGGCCTTTTCTTTTCTGTTAAAAGAAAAAAGCAAAAAAGGGTTAGTATAATATACCTCTTCCAATTTTCCTTTTGGGAGGTTGCACTCTAGAAATTTTTGGTCGATTTTCGACCTCAGCATTTTTTGGAGGGCCGGTGTCATTTACAGACCTGCAGTTGGTGAATATTTAGTGACCTTTTGCAGTGGGTTTAAAGCTGCTGTTGTGGGAAACGGCCACAAGGATGCAGCATTTCTCCATTCCCAAATCTGGGTACTAGGGCAGCAGAGCCGTTCTGGAAGTCGTTTGCCTAGGTTGTAAATTTGAATGGAATGTGCCAGGAAAACCCCCCATAAGTTTATGTCTCATTACTGCTAGTTCGTTGTTTTAATTTTTTCAGTTGCGGTAATGGTTAGAATGTTGCTTGTCCAAGGTGTACACACTCTGGTTCATCTCCATATTCTATATACCTATTTATGTAGAGATCCTCTCCCCGTGTAAATTATTACAGAGTGTTCCGTAAACCTTCCTTGCTATATGGTCGGTCTTTTTGATATATGTATATCATATGTATTTGTATACATATGCTAAGACTAATCTTCATTTATCCATTTCCCCCACCTTTCCTTTTAGATAAGCATAGTTTTTTTTTTTTTAATAAGTCTGTGATTGACTTTCTCTGTGGAAATATGTTCATTTGTGTCAGTTATTAGATAACGCCTATAAGTGATATCATAGGATATAGGACTTTTACTTTCCGACTTACCTCATGTTCTGTGATTATCTCTAAGATCATCTATGGTGCCTCAAAGAGCACTGTTTCATTGTTTTCCATGGCTAGTTTTCATTGTGTACATGGACCACTTCTTCTTTATCCTTTCATCTGTTGATGGACATTTTGGTTGCTTCACTGTCTTGTCTATTGTGAATAAGGCTGCAGTGCAGCTTTTGCAGCCCGGGTCTTCTTCATTCTGGTCTTCTCAGGTGAGAGGCCCATTGGTGCACCTGCTGGATTGAATGATACCTCAATTTTTCCTTTTAAACGCAGCTCCTTTCTCTTCTCATTATTAGCGTTTAACCCTTTTACATCTCACCAGCAGCTAGAGGGTACACAGTTCTCTGAAACCTCTTCAGCATTTATTGTTTGTAGACTTTTTGCCAATGGTCAGTCGACTGGTGCGAGTTGAAAACCTTTTGTAGATTAGATTGCATGAGTCTAATACTTCCTGAGGCTGAGCTTTTATCCGTTTTCCTTTCTTTAAAAAGAGAGTGAGTAAAACTTACCTCTTCATAGTATCTTCTTGAAAATGTTGCCTGTTTTGAATTTTTTTTTATCCTTTCCCTACCTCAGCACAATTTTGAGGGCAGGTGTCCTTTACAGCCCTGAGTCCTTGTGAATGGTAAGTGACCATTAGCTGTGGGTTAAAAGCTGCTCTTGCGGGAATCGGCCACAAGGCGGCAGCATTTCTCCTTTACCAAATCTGGTTACTAGGGCAACAGAGCCTTACTGGAAGTGGTGTTCTAGGTTGTAAATTAGAATGGAATGTGCGAGGAAAAAGCCCTTTAAGTTTATGTCTCATTACTTCTTGTTGGTATTTTTAACTTAATTGTTATTTTTTATCACAGCAAACTTGATTACAATGTTTTGTTTGTTCTCGGTGTGCAAGATGTGGTTCTTTCACACATATACATATATCTATTCTTCTTCGGATCCTTTTCCCATGTAGGTTATGACACAATGTTGAGTAGTCTTCTCTTGGTATTGCGTAGGTCTTTGGTGATTATATATTTCACATGTGTTTGTATCTCTCTGTTAACCTCAATATGGTAAGGTATCCAATCCTCACACCTTTCTATTTGGTGAACCATAAGTTTTTTTAATGAATCTATGATAGTGTTTCTCTGTGGAAATATCTTTGTTTGTATCATTTTTTAGGTAACCCCTATATGTGATGTGATAGGATATGTGTCTTTCTCTTTCTCACTTGCTCCAAATTGCGTGATTACTTCTAGACTCATCTATGGTGCTGCAAATGGCATTGTTTCATTTTTTCACTAGCTCATATTCCATCTGTACAGGTAGCAGTTCTTCTTTGTCCACCCATCTGTCGGTGGACCTTTTGGTTACTTCCATATCTTGGCTATTGTAATACTATGCAATGCAGATTTGCGTGCCTGTGTCCTTCCAATTCTGTCTTCTTAGTTTAGAGGTCCAGGAATAGGTCCGCTGGATCATATGGTAGCTCAATGTTGACCTTTTAAAGGCACCTCTGTCCTGCTCTCCTTAGTGGCTCTTTCCAGGTTACGTCCCCCTTAAAGTGGAGGGTATGTATTTCTTCCCAGCACCTTCAGCATTTATTCTTTGTAGTTTCTGCTGATGGTTATTCTGAGTGGTGTGAGCTGATACCTCTTTGTGGTTGAATTTGCATGTGTCTCATAATGCGTAGAAATTGAGCTTTAAGACATGTGCTTTTTATTTTTCCAGCTGTGATTAGAGCTTATTTCTTCAAAGTGTTTCCTTAAAGTATGTGTCACCACTTGCAATATTTTGGCCATTATCTCCCTCAAGACATTTTGAGGGCAGGTTTCATTTACAGCCCTGCAGTACTTGTTCGTATGAAGTGACCATTAGCTCAGGCTTTAAACCTGCTTTTGCAGGTATCGGCCAAAGAGCGGCAGCCTTTCTACGTTCCCCTTGCTGGTACTAGGGAAACAGACCTACCGGCCGGTGGTGTTCTTCGGTTATAAATTAGAGTGCAATGTGCCCGGATAAACCCACAAATGTTGATGTCTCCTTGCTTTTGTTTGTTTTTAAATTGAGTTTATATTTATTATTAGAGTAATATTCCATTGTGTACGTGGACCACTCCTTCTTGGTGCATTCCTCGGTTGATGGACATTTTCATTGCTTCCAAGTGCTGGCTATGGTAAATCTTGCTGGCGTACAGGTGTGCCAGCCTGTGACTTTTGGATTCTCATTTTTGCAGGTGCTAGGCCAAGCAGTGGTTGTGATTGATTGACTGGTAGCTCAATGTTTCCCTTTCCAAAGCACCTACACTGTGTTTTCATTAGTGGCTCTTTACATGCCCCCCCTTAGAACCGAGGGTACGCATTTCTCCACACTCCCTTCACCATTTGTTTTTTGCAGCATTTTTCCTAATGGCTATTCTGACTGCTGTGAGCTGATAGGTTTTTGTAATATGGGTATGCATGTCATTAAAATTTTTAAAATTCGTCATATTCCTATGCTTTTTTCTTTTCTCTTAAAAGAAAAAACCGTGAGTACAATATAGCTCTTGAAATTGTCTTCTTCGAAGGTTGCCCTCTTCTGAATTTTTTGGTCGATTTTTGACCCCAGAAATTTTCTGGAGGGCAGGTGCCATTTACAGAACTGCTAGTTGGTGAAAATTTAGTGACCTTTTGCAGTGGGTTCAAAGCTGCTGTTGTGGGAAACGGCCACAAGGAGGTAGCACTTCTCCATTCCCCAATCTGGGTACTAGGGCAGCAGAGCCTTTCTGGAAGTCATTGTCCTAGGTTGCAAATTAGAATGGAATTTGCCAGGAGAAATCCCCATAAGTTTATGTCTCATTACTTCTTCTTGGTTTTTAAATTTTTTTTTAATCTGGGTAAAGTTTAGAATATTGTTTGTCCTAGGTGTACACAATCTGGTTCATTTGTACATTATGTCTGTCTATTAATGTACAGATCCTCTTCCCATGTAAAATATTACAGTGTTCCGTCGACCTCCCTTGCTATATGTTCGGTCTCTTTGATACATGTATATAATATGTATGTGTATATGTATAGTAACACTAATCTTCATTTCTCAATTTCCCCCCTCCTTTCCTTTCAGATGAGGATAGTTTGTTTTCTAAGCCTGTGAGTGTCTTTCTCTTTGGAAATATGTTCATCTGTGTCAGTTATTAGATAATGCCATAAGTGACAATATAGGATATAGGTGTTTTGCCTTCCGACCTACTTCATGTTTTGTGATTATCTCCAGGCTCATGTACGGTGCCTCAAAGAGCAGTGCTTCAATGTTTTCCATGGCTAATATTCCATTGTGTGCATGGACCACTTCTTCTTGGTGCATTCCTCTGTTGATGGACATTTTCGTTGCTTCCAAGTGTTGCCTCTGGTAAGTATTGCTGGAGTGCAGGATTGCCAGCCTGTGATTTTTGATTTTCATTTTCTCAGGTGATAGACCCAGCAGTGGGTATGATTGATTGACTGGTATGGTAGCTCAACGTTTACCTTTTCAAGGCACCTCAATTGTGTTTTCATTAGTGGCTCTTACCATGTCCCCCTTAGAATCGAGGGTATGCATTTCTCCACAATCACGTCAGCATTTATTGTTTGCAGCATTTTTGTTGATGGCCATTCTGACTGGTGTGAGCTGATAGGTTTTTGTAATTTGGGTTTACATGTCTGTAAAAATTCCTACAATTCATCATTTCTCCACGGCCTTTTCTTTTCTGTTAAAAGAAAAAAGCAAAAAAGGGTTAGTATAATATACCTCTTCCAATTTTCCTTTTGGGAGGTTGCACTCTAGAAATTTTTGGTCGATTTTCGACCTCAGCATTTTTTGGAGGGCCGGTGTCATTTACAGACCTGCAGTTGGTGAATATTTAGTGACCTTTTGCAGTGGGTTTAAAGCTGCTGTTGTGGGAAACGGCCACAAGGATGCAGCATTTCTCCATTCCCAAATCTGGGTACTAGGGCAGCAGAGCCGTTCTGGAAGTCGTTTGCCTAGGTTGTAAATTTGAATGGAATGTGCCAGGAAAACCCCCCATAAGTTTATGTCTCATTACTCCTAGTTCGTTGTTTTAATTTTTTCAGTTGCGGTAATGGTTAGAATGTTGCTTGTCCAAGGTGTACACACTCTGGTTCATCTCCATATTCTATATACCTATTTATGTAGAGATCCTCTTCCCGTGTAAATTATTACAGAGTGTTCCGTAAACCTTCCTTGCTATATGGTCGGTCTTTTTGATATATGTATATCATATGTATTTGTATACATATGGTAAGACTAATCTTCATTTATCCATTTCCCCCACCTTTCCTTTTAGATAAGCATAGTTTTTTTTTTTTTTAATAAGTCTGTGATTGACTTTCTCTGTGGAAATATGTTCATTTGTGTCTGTTATTAGATAACGCCTATAAGTGATATCATAGGATATAGGACTTTTACTTTCCGACTTACCTCATGTTCTGTGATTATCTCTAAGATCATCTATGGTGCCTCAAAGAGCACTGTTTCATTGTTTTCCATGGCTAGTTTTCATTGTGTACATGGACCACTTCTTCTTTATCCTTTCATCTGTTGATGGACATTTTGGTTGCTTCACTGTCTTGTCTATTGTGAATAAGGCTGCAGTGCAGCTTTTGCAGCCCGGGTCTTCTTCATTCTGGTCTTCTCAGGTGAGAGGCCCATTGGTGCACCTGCTGGATTGAATGATACCTCAATTTTCCCTTTTAAACGCAGCTCCTTTCTGTTCTCATTATTAGCGTTTAACCCTTTTACATCTCACCAGCAGCTAGAGGGTACACAGTTCTCTGAAACCTCTTCAGCATTTATTGTTTGTAGACTTTTTGCCAATGGTCAGTCGACTGGTGCGAGTTGAAAACCTTTTGTAGATTAGATTGCATGAGTCTAATACTTCCTGAGGCTGAGCTTTTATCCGTTTTCCTTTCTTTAAAAAGAGAGTGAGTAAAACTTACCTCTTCATAGTATCTTCTTGAAAATGTTGCCTGTTTTGAATTTTTTTTTATCCTTTCCCTACCTCAGCACAATTTTGAGGGCAGGTGTCCTTTACAGCCCTGAGTCCTTGTGAATGGTAAGTGACCATTAGCTGTGGGTTAAAAGCTGCTCTTGCGGGAATCGGCCACAAGGCGGCAGCATTTCTCCTTTACCAAATCTGGTTACTAGGGCAACAGAGCCTTACTGGAAGTGGTGTTCTAGGTTGTAAATTAGAATGGAATGTGCGAGGAAAAAGCCCTTTAAGTTTATGTCTCATTACTTCTTGTTGGTATTTTTAACTTATTTTTTATTTTTTATCACAGCAAACTTGATTACAATGTTTTGTTTGTTCTTGGTGTGCAAGATGTGCTTCTTTCACACATATACATATATCTATTCTTCTTCGGATCCTTTTCCCATGTAGGTTATGACACAATGTTGAGTAATCTTCTCTTGGTGTTGCGTAGGTCTTTGGTGATTATATATTTTACATGTATTTGCAACTCTCTGTTAACCTCAATATGGTAAGGTATCCAATCCTCACACCTTTCTATTTGGTGAACCATAGGTTTTTGTAATGAATCTATGATAGTGTTTCTCTGTGGAAATATCTTTGTTTGTATCATTTTTTAGGTAACCCCTATATGTGATATGATAGGATATGTGTCTTTCTCTTTCTCACTTACTCCAAATTGCGTGATTACTTCTAGACTCATCTATGGTGCTGCAAATGGCATTGTTTCATTTTTTCACTAGCTCATATTCCATCTGTACAGGTAGCAGTTCTTCTTTGTCCACCCATCTGTCTGTGGACCTTTTGGTTACTTCCATATCTTGGCTATTGTAATACTATGCAATGCAGATTTGCGTGGCTGTGTCCTTCCAATTCTGTCTTCTTAGTTTATAGGTCCAAGAATAGGTCTGCTGGATCATATGGTAGCTCAATGTTGACCTTTTAAAGGCACCTCTGTTCTGTTCTCCTTAGTGGCTCTTTCCAGGTTACGTCCCACTTAAAGTGGAGGGTATGTATTTCTTCCCAGCACCTTCAGCATTTATTCTTTGTAGTTTCTGCTGATGGTTATTCTGAGTGGTGTGAGCTGATACCTCTTTGTGGTTGAATTTGCATGTGTCTCATAATGCGTAGATATTGAGCTTTAAGACATGTCCTTTTTATTTTTCCAGCTGTGATTAGAGCTTATTTCTTCAAAGTGTTTTCTTAAAGTATGTGTCACCACTTGAAATATTTTGGCCATTATCTCCCGCAAGACATTTTGAGGGCAGGTTTCATTTACAGCCCTGCAGTACTTGTTCGTATGAAGTGACCATTAGCTCAGGCTTTAAACCTGCTTTTGCAGGTATCGGCCAAAGAGCGGCAGCCTTTCTACGTTCCCCTTGCTGGTACTAGGGAAACAGACCTACCGGCCGGTGGTGTTCTTCGGTTATAAATTAGAGTGCAATGTGCCCGGATAAACCCACAAATGTTGATGTCTCCTTGCTTTTGTTTGTTTTTAAATTGAGTTTATATTTATTATTAGAGTAATATTCCATTGTGTACGTGGACCACTTCTTCTTGGTGCATTCCTCGGTTGATGGACATTTTCATTGCTTCCAAGTGCTGGCTATGGTAAATCTTGCTGGCGTACAGGTGTGCCAGCCTGTGACTTTTGGATTCTCATTTTTGCAGGTGCTAGGCCAAGCAGTGGTTGTGATTGATTGACTGGTAGCTCAATGTTTCCCTTTCCAAAGCACCTACACTGTGTTTTCATTAGTGGCTCTTTACATGCCCCCCCTTACAACCGAGGGTACGCATTTCTCCACACTCCCTTCACCATTTGTTTTTTGCAGCATTTTTCCTAATGGCCATTCTGACTGCTGTGAGCTGATAGGTTTTTGTAATATGGGTATGCATGTCATTAAAATTTTTAAAATTCGTCATATTCCTATGCTTTTTTCTTTTCTCTTAAAAGAAAAAACCGTGAGTACAATATAGCTCTTGAAATTGTCTTCTTCGAAGGTTGCCCTCTTCTGAATTTTTTGGTCGATTTTTGACCCCAGAAATTTTCTGGAGGGCAGGTGCCATTTACAGAACTGCAAGTTGGTGAAAATTTAGTGACCTTTTGCAGTGGGTTCAAAGCTGCTGTTGTGGGAAACGGCCACAAGGAGGTAGCACTTCTCCATTCCCCAATCTGGGTACTAGGGCAGCAGAGCCTTTCTGGAAGTCATTGTCCTAGGTTGCAAATTAGAATGGAATTTGCCAGGAGAAATCCCCATAAGTTTATGTCTCATTACTTCTTCTTGGTTTTTAAAATTTTTTTAATCTGGGTAAAGTTTAGAATATTGTTTGTCCTAGGTGTACACAATCTGGTTCATTTGTACATTATGTCTGTCTATTAATGTACAGATCCTCTTCCCATGTAAAATATTACAGTGTTCCGTCGACCTCCCTTGCTATATGTTCGGTCTCTTTGATACATGTATATAATATGTATGTGTATATGTATAGTAACACTAATCTTCATTTCTCAATTTCCCCCCTCCTTTCCTTTCAGATGAGGATAGTTTGTTTTCTAAGCCTGTGAGTGTCTTTCTCTTTGGAAATATGTTCATCTGTGTCAGTTATTAGATAATGCCATAAGTGACAATATAGGATATAGGTGTTTTGCCTTCCGACCTACTTCATGTTTTGTGATTATCTCCAGGCTCATGTACGGTGCCTCAAAGAGCAGTGCTTCAATGTTTTCCATGGCTAATATTCCATTGTGTGCATGGACCACTTCTTCTTGGTGCATTCCTCTGTTGATGGACATTTTCGTTGCTTCCAAGTGTTGCCTCTGGTAAGTATTGCTGGAGTGCAGGATTGCCAGCCTGTGATTTTTGATTTTCATTTTCTCAGGTGATAGACCCAGCAGTGGGTATGATTGATTGACTGGTATGGTAGCTCAACGTTTACCTTTTCAAGGCACCTCAATTGTGTTTTCATTAGTGGCTCTTACCATGTCCCCCTTAGAATCGAGGGTATGCATTTCTCCACAATCACGTCAGCATTTATTGTTTGCAGCATTTTTGTTGATGGCCATTCTGAGTGGTGTGAGCTGATAGGTTTTTGTAATTTGGGTTTACATGTCTGTAAAAATTCCTACAATTCATCATTTCTCCACGGCCTTTTCTTTTCTGTTAAAAGAAAAAAGCAAAAAAGGGTTAGTATAATATACCTCTTCCAATTTTCCTTTTGGGAGGTTGCACTCTAGAAATTTTTGGTCGATTTTCGACCTCAGCATTTTTTGGAGGGCCGGTGTCATTTACAGACCTGCAGTTGTGAATATTTAGTGACCTTTTGCAGTGGGTTTAAAGCTGCTGTTGTGGGAAACGGCCACAAGGATGCAGCATTTCTCCATTCCCAAATCTGGGTACTAGGGCAGCAGAGCCGTTCTGGAAGTCGTTTGCCTAGGTTGTAAATTTGAATGGAATGTGCCAGGAAAACCCCCCATAAGTTTATGTCTCATTACTCCTAGTTCGTTGTTTTAATTTTTTCAGTTGGGGTAATGGTTAGAATGTTGCTTGTCCAAGGTGTACACACTCTGGTTCATCTCCATATTCTATATACCTATTTATGTAGAGATCCTCTCCCCGTGTAAATTATTACAGAGTGTTCCGTCAACCTTCCTTGCTATATGGTCGGTCTTTTTGATATATGTATATCATATGTATTTGTATACATATGCTAAGACTAATCTTCATTTATCCATTTCCCCCACCTTTCCTTTTAGATAAGCATAGTTTTTTTTTTAATAAGTCTGTGATTGACTTTCTCTGTGGAAATATGTTCATTTGTGTCAGTTTTTAGATAACGCCTATAAGTGATATCATAGGATATAGGACTTTTACTTTCCGACTTACCTCATGTTCTGTGATTATCTCTAAGATCATCTATGGTGCCTCAAAGAGCACTGTTTCATTGTTTTCCATGGCTAGTTTTCATTGTGTACATGGAGCACTTCTTCTTTATCCTTTCATCTGTTGATGGACATTTTGGTTGCTTCACTGTCTTGTCTATTGTGAATAAGGCTGCAGTGCAGCTTTTGCAGCCCGGGTCTTCTTCATTCTGGTCTTCTCAGGTGAGAGGCCCATTGGTGCACCTGCTGGATTGAATGATACCTCAATTTTTCCTTTTAAACGCAGGTCCTTTCTGTTCTCATTATTAGCGTTTAACCCTTTTACATCTCACCAGCAGCTAGAGGGTACACAGTTCTCTGAAACCTCTTCAGCATTTATTGTCTGTAGACTTTTTGCCAATGGTCAGTCGACTGGTGCGAGTTGAAAACCTTTTGTAGATTAGATTGCATGAGTCTAATACTTCCTGAGGCTGAGCTTTTATCCGTTTTCCTTTCTTTAAAAAGAGAGTGAGTAAAACTTACCTCTTCATAGTATCTTCTTGAAAATGTTGCCTGTTTTGAATTTTTTTTTATCCTTTCCCTACCTCAGCACAATTTTGAGGGCAGGTGTCCTTTACAGCCCTGAGTCCTTGTGAATGGTAAGTGACCATTAGCTGTGGGTTAAAAGCTGCTCTTGCGGGAATCGGCCACAAGGCGGCAGCATTTCTCCTTTACCAAATCTGGTTACTAGGGCAACAGAGCCTTACTGGAAGTGGTGTTCTAGGTTGTAAATTAGAATGGAATGTGCGAGGAAAAAGCCCTTTAAGTTTATGTCTCATTACTTCTTGTTGGTATTTTTAACTTAATTGTTATTTTTTATCACAGCAAACTTGATTACAATGTTTTGTTTGTTCTCGGTGTGCAAGATGTGGTTCTTTCACACATATACATATATCTATTCTTCTTCGGATCCTTTTCCCATGTAGGTTATGACACAATGTTGAGTAGTCTTCTCTTGGTATTGCGTAGGTCTTTGGTGATTATATATTTCACATGTGTTTGTATCTCTCTGTTAACCTCAATATGGTAAGGTATCCAATCCTCACACCTTTCTATTTGGTGAACCATAAGTTTTTTTAATGAATCTATGATAGTGTTTCTCTGTGGAAATATCTTTGTTTGTATCATTTTTTAGGTAACCCCTATATGTGATATGATAGGATATGTGTCTTTCTCTTTCTCACTTGCTCCAAATTGCGTGATTACTTCTAGACTCATCTATGGTGCTGCAAATGGCATTGTTTCATTTTTTCACTAGCTCATATTCCATCTGTACAGGTAGCAGTTCTTCTTTGTCCACCCATCTGTCGGTGGACCTTTTGGTTACTTCCATATCTTGGCTATTGTAATACTATGCAATGCAGATTTGCGTGCCTGTGTCCTTCCAATTCTGTCTTCTTAGTTTAGAGGTCCAGGAATAGGTCCGCTGGATCATATGGTAGCTCAATGTTGACCTTTTAAAGGCACCTCTGTTCTGTTCTCCTTAGTGGCTCTTTCCAGGTTACGTCCCCCTTAAAGTGGAGGGTATGTATTTCTTCCCAGCACCTTCAGCATTTATTCTTTGTAGTTTCTGCTGATGGTTATTCTGAGTGGTGTGAGCTGATACCTCTTTGTGGTTGAATTTGCATGTGTCTCATAATGCGTAGACATTGAGCTTTAAGACATGTGCTTTTTATTTTTCCAGCTGTGATTAGAGCTTATTTCTTCAAAGTGTTTTCTTAAAGTATGTGTCACCACTTGCAATATTTTGGCCATTATCTCCCTCAAGACATTTTGAGGGCAGGTTTCATTTACAGCCCTGCAGTACTTGTTCGTATGAAGTGACCATTAGCTCAGGCTTTAAACCTGCTTTTGCAGGTATCGGCCAAAGAGCGGCAGCCTTTCTACGTTCCCCTTGCTGGTACTAGGGAAACAGACCTACCGGCCGGTGGTGTTTTTCGGTTATAAATTAGAGTGCAATGTGCCCGGATAAACCCACAAATGTTGATGTCTCCTTGCTTTTGTTTGTTTTTAAATTGAGTTTATATTTATTATTAGAGTAATATTCCATTGTGTACGTGGACCACTCCTTCTTGGTGCATTCCTCGGTTGATGGACATTTTCATTGCTTCCAAGTGCTGGCTATGGTAAATCTTGCTGGCGTACAGGTGTGCCAGCCTGTGACTTTTGGATTCTCATTTTTGCAGGTGCTAGGCCAAGCAGTGGTTGTGATTGATTGACTGGTAGCTCAATGTTTCCCTTTCCAAAGCACCTACACTGTGTTTTCATTAGTGGCTCTTTACATGCCCCCCCTTACAACCGAGGGTACGCATTTCTCCACACTCCCTTCACCATTTGTTTTTTGCAGCATTTTTCCTAATGGCTATTCTGACTGCTGTGAGCTGATAGGTTTTTGTAATATGGGTATGCATGTCATTAAAATTTTTAAAATTCGTCATATTCCTATGCTTTTTTCTTTTCTCTTAAAAGAAAAAACCGTGAGTACAATATAGCTCTTGAAATTGTCTTCTTCGAAGGTTGCCCTCTTCTGAATTTTTTGGTCGATTTTTGACCCCAGAAATTTTCTGGAGGGCAGGTGCCATTTACAGAACTGCTAGTTGGTGAAAATTTAGTGACCTTTTGCAGTGGGTTCAAAGCTGCTGTTGTGGGAAACGGCCACAAGGAGGTAGCACTTCTCCATTCCCCAATCTGGGTACTAGGGCAGCAGAGCCTTTCTGGAAGTCATTGTCCTAGGTTGCAAATTAGAATGGAATTTGCCAGGAGAAATCCCCATAAGTTTATGTCTCATTACTTCTTCTTGGTTTTTAAATTTTTTTTTAATCTGGGTAAAGTTTAGAATATTGTTTGTCCTAGGTGTACACAATCTGGTTCATTTGTACATTATGTCTGTCTATTAATGTACAGATCCTCTTCCCATGTAAAATATTACAGTGTTCCGTCGACCTCCCTTGCTATATGTTCGGTCTCTTTGATACATGTATATAATATGTATGTGTATATGTATAGTAACACTAATCTTCATTTCTCAATTTCCCCCCTCCTTTCCTTTCAGATGAGGATAGTTTGTTTTCTAAGCCTGTGAGTGTCTTTCTCTTTGGAAATATGTTCATCTGTGTCAGTTATTAGATAATGCCATAAGTGACAATATAGGATATAGGTGTTTTGCCTTCCGACCTACTTCATGTTTTGTGATTATCTCCAGGCTCATGTACGGTGCCTCAAAGAGCAGTGCTTCAATGTTTTCCATGGCTAATATTCCATTGTGTGCATGGACCACTTCTTCTTGGTGCATTCCTCTGTTGATGGACATTTTCGTTGCTTCCAAGTGTTGCCTCTGGTAAGTATTGCTGGAGTGCAGGATTGCCAGCCTGTGATTTTTGATTTTCATTTTCTCAGGTGATAGACCCAGCAGTGGGTATGATTGATTGACTGGTATGGTAGCTCAACGTTTACCTTTTCAAGGCACCTCAATTGTGTTTTCATTAGTGGCTCTTACCATGTCCCCCTTAGAATCGAGGGTATGCATTTCTCCACAATCACGTCAGCATTTATTGTTTGCAGCATTTTTGTTGATGGCCATTCTGACTGGTGTGAGCTGATAGGTTTTTGTAATTTGGGTTTACATGTCTGTAAAAATTCCTACAATTCATCATTTCTCCACGGCCTTTTCTTTTCTGTTAAAAGAAAAAAGCAAAAAAGGGTTAGTATAATATACCTCTTCCAATTTTCCTTTTGGGAGGTTGCACTCTAGAAATTTTTGGTCGATTTTCGACCTCAGCATTTTTTGGAGGGCCGGTGTCATTTACAGACCTGCAGTTGGTGAATATTTAGTGACCTTTTGCAGTGGGTTTAAAGCTGCTGTTGTGGGAAACGGCCACAAGGATGCAGCATTTCTCCATTCCCAAATCTGGGTACTAGGGCAGCAGAGCCGTTCTGGAAGTCGTTTGCCTAGGTTGTAAATTTGAATGGAATGTGCCAGGAAAACCCCCCATAAGTTTATGTCTCATTACTCCTAGTTCGTTGTTTTAATTTTTTCAGTTGGGGTAATGGTTAGAATGTTGCTTGTCCAAGGTGTACACACTCTGGTTCATCTCCATATTCTATATACCTATTTATGTAGAGATCCTCTTCCCGTGTAAATTATTACAGAGTGTTCCGTAAACCTTCCTTGCTATATGGTCGGTCTTTTTGATATATGTATATCATATGTATTTGTATAAATATGGTAAGACTAATCTTCATTTATCCATTTCCACCACCTTTCCTTTTAGATAAGCATAGTTTTTTTTTTTTTAATAAGTCTGTGATTGACTTTCTCTGTGGAAATATGTTCATTTGTGTCTGTTATTAGATAACGCCTATAAGTGATATCATAAGATATAGGACTTTTACTTTCCGACTTACCTCATGTTCTGTGATTATCTCTAAGATCATCTATGGTGCCTCAAAGAGCACTGTTTCATTGTTTTCCATGGCTAGTTTTCATTGTGTACATGGACCACTTCTTCTTTATCCTTTCATCTGTTGATGGACATTTTGGTTGCTTCACTGTCTTGTCTATTGTGAATAAGGCTGCAGTGCAGCTTTTGCAGCCCGGGTCTTCTTCATTCTGGTCTTCTCAGGTGAGAGGCCCATTGGTGCACCTGCTGGATTGAATGATACCTCAATTTTTCCTTTTAAACGCAGCTCCTTTCTCTTCTCATTATTAGCGTTTAACCCTTTTACATCTCACCAGCAGCTAGAGGGTACACAGTTCTCTGAAACCTCTTCAGCATTTATTGTTTGTAGACTTTTTGCCAATGGTCAGTCGACTGGTGCGAGTTGAAAACCTTTTGTAGATTAGATTGCATGAGTCTAATACTTCCTGAGGCTGAGCTTTTATCCGTTTTCCTTTCTTTAAAAAGAGAGTGAGTAAAACTTACCTCTTCATAGTATCTTCTTGAAAATGTTGCCTGTTTTGAATTTTTTTTTATCCTTTCCCTACCTCAGCACAATTTTGAGGGCAGGTGTCCTTTACAGCCCTGAGTCCTTGTGAATGGTAAGTGACCATTAGCTGTGGGTTAAAAGCTGCTCTTGCGGGAATCGGCCACAAGGCGGCAGCATTTCTCCTTTACCAAATCTGGTTACTAGGGCAACAGAGCCTTACTGGAAGTGGTGTTCTAGGTTGTAAATTAGAATGGAATGTGCGAGGAAAAAGCCCTTTAAGTTTATGTCTCATTACTTCTTGTTGGTATTTTTAACTTATTTTTTATTTTTTATCACAGCAAACTTGATTACAATGTTTTGTTTGTTCTTGGTGTGCAAGATGTGCTTCTTTCACACATATACATATATCAATTCTTCTTCGGATCCTTTTCCCATGTAGGTTATGACACAATGTTGAGTAGTCTTCTCTTGGTGTTGCGTAGGTCTTTGGTGATTATATATTTTACATGTATTTGCAACTCTCTGTTAACCTCAATATGGTAAGGTATCCAATCCTCACACCTTTCTATTTGGTGAACCATAGGTTTTTGTAATGAATCTATGATAGTGTTTCTCTGTGGAAATATCTTTGTTTGTATCATTTTTTAGGTAACCCCTATATGTGATATGATAGGATATGTGTCTTTCTCTTTCTCACTTGCTCCAAATTGCGTGATTACTTCTAGACTCATCTATGGTGCTGCAAATGGCATTGTTTCATTTTTTCACTAGCTCATATTCCATCTGTACAGGTAGCAGTTCTTCTTTGTCCACCCATCTGTCGGTGGACCTTTTGGTTACTTCCATATCTTGGCTATTGTAATATTATGCAATGCAGATTTGCGTGCCTGTGTCCTTCCAATTCTGTCTTCTTAGTTTAGAGGTCCAGGAATAGGTCCGCTGGATCATATGGTAGCTCAATGTTGACCTTTTAAAGGCACCTCTGTCCTGTTCTCCTTAGTGGCTCTTTCCAGGTTACGTCCCCCTTAAAGTGGAGGGTATGTATTTCTTCCCAGCACCTTCAGCATTTATTCTTTGTAGTTTCTGCTGATGGTTATTCTGAGTGGTGTGAGCTGATACCTCTTTGTGGTTGAATTTGCATGTGTCTCATAATGCGTAGAAATTGAGCTTTAAGACATGTGCTTTTTATTTTTCCAGCTGTGATTAGAGCTTATTTCTTCAAAGTGTTTTCTTAAAGTATGTGTCACCACTTGCAATATTTTGGCCATTATCTCCCTCAAGACATTTTGAGGGCAGGTTTCATTTACAGCCCTGCAGTACTTGTTCGTATGAAGTGACCATTAGCTCAGGCTTTAAACCTGCTTTTGCAGGTATCGGCCAAAGAGCGGCAGCCTTTCTACGTTCCCCTTGCTGGTACTAGGGAAACAGACCTACCGGCCGGTGGTGTTCTTCGGTTATAAATTAGAGTGCAATGTGCCCGGATAAACCCACAAATGTTGATGTCTCCTTGCTTTTGTTTGTTTTTAAATTGAGTTTATATTTATTATTAGAGTAATATTCCATTGTGTACGTGGACCACTTCTTCTTGGTGCATTCCTCGGTTGATGGACATTTTCATTGCTTCCAAGTGCTGGCTATGGTAAATCTTGCTGGCGTACAGGTGTGCCAGCCTGTGACTTTTGGATTCTCATTTTTGCAGGTGCTAGGCCAAGCAGTGGTTGTGATTGATTGACTGGTAGCTCAATGTTTCCCTTTCCAAAGCACCTACACTGTGTTTTCATTAGTGGCTCTTTACATGCCCCCCCTTACAACCGAGGGTACGCATTTCTCCACACTCCCTTCACCATTTGTTTTTTGCAGCATTTTTCCTAATGGCCATTCTGACTGCTGTGAGCTGATAGGTTTTTGTAATATGGGTATGCATGTCATTAAAATTTTTAAAATTCGTCATATTCCTATGCTTTTTTCTTTTCTCTTAAAAGAAAAAACCGTGAGTACAATATAGCTCTTGAAATTGTCTTCTTCGAAGGTTGCCCTCTTCTGAATTTTTTGGTCGATTTTTGACCCCAGAAATTTTCTGGAGGGCAGGTGCCATTTACAGAACTGCTAGTTGGTGAAAATTTAGTGACCTTTTGCAGTGGGTTCAAAGCTGCTGTTGTGGGAAACGGCCACAAGGAGGTAGCACTTCTCCATTCCCCAATCTGGGTACTAGGGCAGCAGAGCCTTTCTGGAAGTCATTGTCCTAGGTTGCAAATTAGAATGGAATTTGCCAGGAGAAATCCCCATAAGTTTATGTCTCATTACTTCTTCTTGGTTTTTAAATTTTTTTTTAATCTGGGTAAAGTTTAGAATATTGTTTGTCCTAGGTGTACACAATCTGGTTCATTTGTACATTATGTCTGTCTATTAATGTACA
Source organism: Balaenoptera physalus (assembly GCF_965194825.1). Classification (NCBI taxonomy): domain Eukaryota; kingdom Metazoa; phylum Chordata; class Mammalia; order Artiodactyla; family Balaenopteridae; genus Balaenoptera; species Balaenoptera physalus. The sequence goes on from NW_028126567.1 coordinate 181,221, forward strand.
GATCCTCTTCCCATGTAAAATATTACAGTGTTCCGTCGACCTCCCTTGCTATATGTTCGGTCTCTTTGATACATGTATATAATATGTATGTGTATATGTATAGTAACACTAATCTTCATTTCTCAATTTCCCCCCTCCTTTCCTTTCAGATGAGGATAGTTTGTTTTCTAAGCCTGTGAGTGTCTTTCTCTTTGGAAATATGTTCATCTGTGTCAGTTATTAGATAATGCCATAAGTGACAATATAGGATATAGGTGTTTTGCCTTCCGACCTACTTCATGTTTTGTGATTATCTCCAGGCTCATGTACGGTGCCTCAAAGAGCAGTGCTTCAATGTTTTCCATGGCTAATATTCCATTGTGTGCATGGACCACTTCTTCTTGGTGCATTCCTCTGTTGATGGACATTTTCGTTGCTTCCAAGTGTTGCCTCTGGTAAGTATTGCTGGAGTGCAGGATTGCCAGCCTGTGATTTTTGATTTTCATTTTCTCAGGTGATAGACCCAGCAGTGGGTATGATTGATTGACTGGTATGGTAGCTCAACGTTTACCTTTTCAAGGCACCTCAATTGTGTTTTCATTAGTGGCTCTTACCATGTCCCCCTTAGAATCGAGGGTATGCATTTCTCCACAATCACGTCAGCATTTATTGTTTGCAGCATTTTTGTTGATGGCCATTCTGACTGGTGTGAGCTGATAGGTTTTTGTAATTTGGGTTTACATGTCTGTAAAAATTCCTACAATTCATCATTTCTCCACGGCCTTTTCTTTTCTGTTAAAAGAAAAAAGCAAAAAAGGGTTAGTATAATATACCTCTTCCAATTTTCCTTTTGGGAGGTTGCACTCTAGAAATTTTTGGTCGATTTTCGACCTCAGCATTTTTTGGAGGGCCGGTGTCATTTACAGACCTGCAGTTGGTGAATATTTAGTGACCTTTTGCAGTGGGTTTAAAGCTGCTGTTGTGGGAAACGGCCAAAAGGATGCAGCATTTCTCCATTCCCAAATCTGGGTACTAGGGCAGCAGAGCCGTTCTGGAAGTCGTTTGCCTAGGTTGTAAATTTGAATGGAATGTGCCAGGAAAACCCCCCATATGTTTATGTCTCATTACTGCTAGTTCGTTGTTTTAATTTTTTCAGTTGCGGTAATGGTTAGAATGTTGCTTGTCCAAGGTGTACACACTCTGGTTCATCTCCATATTCTATATACCTATTTATGTAGAGATCCTCTCCCCGTGTAAATTATTACAGAGTGTTCCGTAAACCTTCCTTGCTATATGGTCGGTCTTTTTGATATATGTATATCATATGTATTTGTATACATATGCTAAGACTAATCTTCATTTATCCATTTCCCCCACCTTTCCTTTTAGATAAGCATAGTTTTTTTTTTTAATAAGTCTGTGATTGACTTTCTCTGTGGAAATATGTTCATTTGTGTCAGTTATTAGATAACGCCTATAAGTGATATTATAGGATATAGGACTTTTACTTTCCGACTTACCTCATGTTCTGTGATTATCTCTAAGATCATCTATGGTGCCTCAAAGAGCACTGTTTCATTGTTTTCCATGGCTAGTTTTCATTGTGTACATGGAGCACTTCTTCTTTATCCTTTCATCTGTTGATGGACATTTTGGTTGCTTCACTGTCTTGTCTATTGTGAATAAGGCTGCAGTGCAGCTTTTGCAGCCCGGGTCTTCTTCATTCTGGTCTTCTCAGGTGAGAGGCCCATTGGTGCACCTGCTGGATTGAATGATACCTCAATTTTTCCTTTTAAACGCAGCTCCTTTCTCTTCTCATTATTAGCGTTTAACCCTTTTACATCTCACCAGCAGCTAGAGGGTACACAGTTCTCTGAAACCTCTTCAGCATTTATTGTTTGTAGACTTTTTGCCAATGGTCAGTCGACTGGTGCGAGTTGAAAACCTTTTGTAGATTAGATTGCATGAGTCTAATACTTCCTGAGGCTGAGCTTTTATCCGTTTTCCTTTCTTTAAAAAGAGAGTGAGTAAAACTTACCTCTTCATAGTATCTTCTTGAAAATGTTGCCTGTTTTGAATTTTTTTTTATCCTTTCCCTACCTCAGCACAATTTTGAGGGCAGGTGTCCTTTACAGCCCTGAGTCCTTGTGAATGGTAAGTGACCATTAGCTGTGGGTTAAAAGCTGCTCTTGCGGGAATCGGCCACAAGGCGGCAGCATTTCTCCTTTACCAAATCTGGTTACTAGGGCAACAGAGCCTTACTGGAAGTGGTGTTCTAGGTTGTAAATTAGAATGGAATGTGCGAGGAAAAAGCCCTTTAAGTTTATGTCTCATTACTTCTTGTTGGTATTTTTAACTTAATTGTTATTTTTTATCACAGCAAACTTGATTACAATGTTTTGTTTGTTCTCGGTGTGCAAGATGTGGTTCTTTCACACATATACATATATCTATTCTTCTTCGGATCCTTTTCCCATGTAGGTTATGACACAATGTTGAGTAGTCTTCTCTTGGTATTGCGTAGGTCTTTGGTGATTATATATTTCACATGTGTTTGTATCTCTCTGTTAACCTCAATATGGTAAGGTATCCAATCCTCACACCTTTCTATTTGGTGGACCATAAGTTTTTTTAAATGAATCTATGATAGTGTTTCTCTGTGGAAATATCTTTGTTTGTATCATTTTTTAGGTAACCCCTATATGTGATGTGATAGGATATGTGTCTTTCTCTTTCTCACTTGCTCCAAATTGCGTGATTACTTCTAGACTCATCTATGGTGCTGCAAATGGCATTGTTTCATTTTTTCACTAGCTCATATTCCATCTGTACAGGTAGCAGTTCTTCTTTGTCCACCCATCTGTCGGTGGACCTTTTGGTTACTTCCATATCTTGGCTATTGTAATACTATGCAATGCAGATTTGCGTGCCTGTGTCCTTCCAATTCTGTCTTCTTAGTTTAGAGGTCCAGGAATAGGTCCGCTGGATAATATGGTAGCTCAATGTTGACCTTTTAAAGGCACCTCTGTCCTGTTCTCCTTAGTGGCTCTTTCCAGGTTACGTCCCCCTTAAAGTGGAGGGTATGTATTTCTTCCCAGCACCTTCAGCATTTATTCTTTGTAGTTTCTGCTGATGGTTATTCTGAGTGGTGTGAGCTGATACCTCTTTGTGGTTGAATTTGCATGTGTCTCATAATGCGTAGAAATTGAGCTTTAAGACATGTGCTTTTTATTTTTCCAGCTGTGATTAGAGCTTATTTCTTCAAAGTGTTTCCTTAAAGTATGTGTCACCACTTGCAATATTTTGGCCATTATCTCCCTCAAGACATTTTGAGGGCAGGTTTCATTTACAGCCCTGCAGTACTAGTTCGTATGAAGTGACCATTAGCTCAGGCTTTAAACCTGCTTTTGCAGGTATCGGCCAAAGAGCGGCAACCTTTCTACGTTCCCCTTGCTGGTACTAGGGAAACAGACCTACCGGCCGGTGGTGTTCTTCGGTTATAAATTAGAGTGCAATGTGCCCGGATAAACCCACAAATGTTGATGTCTCCTTGCTTTTGTTTGTTTTTAAATTGAGTTTATATTTATTATTAGAGTAATATTCCATTGTGTACGTGGACCACTCCTTCTTGGTGCATTCCTCGGTTGATGGACATTTTCATTGCTTCCAAGTGCTGGCTATGGTAAATCTTGCTGGCGTACAGGTGTGCCAGCCTGTGACTTTTGGATTCTCATTTTTGCAGGTGCTAGGCCAAGCAGTGGTTGTGATTGATTGACTGGTAGCTCAATGTTTCCCTTTCCAAAGCACCTACACTGTGTTTTCATTAGTGGCTCTTTACATGCCCCCCCTTACAACCGAGGGTACGCATTTCTCCACACTCCCTTCACCATTTGTTTTTTGCAGCATTTTTCCTAATGGCCATTCTGACTGCTGTGAGCTGATAGGTTTTTGTAATATGGGTATGCATGTCATTAAAATTTTTAAAATTCGTCATATTCCTATGCTTTTTTCTTTTCTCTTAAAAGAAAAAACCGTGAGTACAATATAGCTCTTGAAATTGTCTTCTTCGAAGGTTGCCCTCTTCTGAATTTTTTGGTCGATTTTTGACCCCAGAAATTTTCTGGAGGGCAGGTGCCATTTACAGAACTGCTAGTTGGTGAAAATTTAGTGACCTTTTGCAGTGGGTTCAAAGCTGCTGTTGTGGGAAACGGCCACAAGGAGGTAGCACTTCTCCATTCCCCAATCTGGGTACTAGGGCAGCAGAGCCTTTCTGGAAGTCATTGTCCTAGGTTGCAAATTAGAATGGAATTTGCCAGGAGAAATCCCCATAAGTTTATGTCTCATTACTTCTTCTTGGTTTTTAAATTTTTTTTTAATCTGGGTAAAGTTTAGAATATTGTTTGTCCTAGGTGTACACAATCTGGTTCATTTGTACATTATGTCTGTCTATTAATGTACAGATCCTCTTCCCATGTAAAATATTACAGTGTTCCGTCGACCTCCCTTGCTATATGTTCGGTCTCTTTGATACATGTATATAATATGTATGTGTATATGTATAGTAACACTAATCTTCATTTCTCAATTTCCCCCCTCCTTTCCTTTCAGATGAGGATAGTTTGTTTTCTAAGCCTGTGAGTGTCTTTCTCTTTGGAAATATGTTCATCTGTGTCAGTTATTAGATAATGCCATAAGTGACAATATAGGATATAGGTGTTTTGCCTTCCGACCTACTTCATGTTTTGTGATTATCTCCAGGCTCATGTACGGTGCCTCAAAGAGCAGTGCTTCAATGTTTTCCATGGCTAATATTCCATTGTGTGCATGGACCACTTCTTCTTGGTGCATTCCTCTGTTGATGGACATTTTCGTTGCTTCCAAGTGTTGCCTCTGGTAAGTATTGCTGGAGTGCAGGATTGCCAGCCTGTGATTTTTGATTTTCATTTTCTCAGGTGATAGACCCAGCAGTGGGTATGATTGATTGACTGGTATGGTAGCTCAACGTTTGCCTTTTCAAGGCACCTCAATTGTGTTTTCATTAGTGGCTCTTACCATGTCCCCCTTAGAATCGAGGGTATGCATTTCTCCACAATCACGTCAGCATTTATTGTTTGCAGCATTTTTGTTGATGGCCATTCTGACTGGTGTGAGCTGATAGGTTTTTGTAATTTGGGTTTACATGTCTGTAAAAATTCCTACAATTCATCATTTCTCCACGGCCTTTTCTTTTCTGTTAAAAGAAAAAAGCAAAAAAGGGTTAGTATAATATACCTCTTCCAATTTTCCTTTTGGGAGGTTGCACTCTAGAAATTTTTGGTCGATTTTCGACCTCAGCATTTTTTGGAGGGCCGGTGTCATTTACAGACCTGCAGTTGGTGAATATTTAGTGACCTTTTGCAGTGGGTTTAAAGCTGCTGTTGTGGGAAACGGCCACAAGGATGCAGCATTTCTCCATTCCCAAATCTGGGTACTAGGGCAGCAGAGCCGTTCTGGAAGTCGTTTGCCTAGGTTGTAAATTTGAATGGAATGTGCCAGGAAAACCCCCCATAAGTTTATATCTCATTACTCCTAGTTCGTTATTTTAATTTTTTCAATTGGGGTAATGGTTAGAATGTTGCTTGTCCAAGGTGTACACACTCTGGTTCATCTCCATATTCTATATACCTATTTATGTAGAGATCCTCTTCCCGTGTAAATTATTACAGAGTGTTCCGTAAACCTTCCTTGCTATATGGTCGGTCTTTTTGATATATGTATATCATATGTATTTGTGTACATATGGTAAGACTAATCTTCATTTATCCATTTCCCCCACCTTTCCTTTTAGATAAGCATAGTTTTTTTTTTTTTAATAAGTCTGTGATTGACTTTCTCTGTGGAAATATGTTCATTTGTGTCAGTTATGAGATAACGCCTATAAGTGATATCATAGGATATAGGACTTTTACTTTCCGACTTACCTCATGTTCTGTGATTATCTCCAAGATCATATATGGTGCCTCAAAGAGCACTGTTTCATTGTTTCCCATGGCTAGTTTTCATTGTGTACATGGACCACTTCTTCTTTATCCTTTCATCTGTTGATGGACATTTTGGTTGCTTCACTGTCTTGTCTATTGTGAATAAGGCTGCAGTGCAGCTTTTGCAGCAGGGGTCTTCTTCATTCTGGTCTTCTCAGGTGAGAGGCCCATTGGTGCACCTGCTGGATTGAATGATACCTCAATTTTTCCTTTTAAACGCAGCTCCTTTCTGTTCTCATTATTAGCGTTTAACCCTTTTACATCTCACCAGCAGCTAGAGGGTACACAGTTCTCTGAAACCTCTTCAGCATTTATTGTTTGTAGACTTTTTGCCAATGGTCAGTCGACTGGTGCGAGTTGAAAACATTTTGTAGATTAGATTGCATGAGTCTAATACTTCCTGAGGCTGAGCTTTTATCCGTTGTCCTTTCTTTAAAAAGAGAGTGAGTAAAATTTACCTCTTCATAGTATCTTCTTGAAAATGTTGCCTGTTTTGAATTTTTTTTTATCCATTCCCTACCTCAGCACTATTTTGAGGGCAGGTGTCCTTTACAGCCCTGAGTCCTTGTGAATGGTAAGTGACCATTAGCTGTGGGTTAAAAGCTGCTCTTGCGGGAATCGGCCACAAGGCGGCAGCATTTCTCCTTTACCAAATCTGGTTACTAGGGCAACAGAGCCTTACTGGAAGTGGTGTTCTAGGTTGTAAATTAGAATGGAATGTGCGAGGAAAAAGCCCTTTAAGTTTATGTCTCATTACTTCTTGTTGGTATTTTTAACTTATTTTTTATTTTTTATCACAGCAAACTTGATTACAATGTTTTGTTTGTTCTTGGTGTGCAAGATGTGCTTCTTTCACACATATACATATATCTATTCTTCTTCGAATCCTTTTCCCATGTAGGTTATGACACAATGTTGAGTAGTCTTCTCTTGGTGTTGCGTAGGTCTTTGGTGATTATATATTTTACATGTTTTTGCAACTCTCTGTTAACCTCAATATGGTAAGGTATCCAATCCTCACACCTTTCTATTTGGTGAACCATAGGTTTTTGTAATGAATCTATGATAGTGTTTCTCTGTGGAAATATCTTTGTTTGTATCATTTTTTAGGTAACCCCTATATGTGATATGATAGGATATGTGTCTTTCTCTTTCTCACTTACTCCAAATTGCGTGATTACTTCTAGACTCATCTATGGTGCTGCAAATGGCATTGTTTCATTTTTTCACTAGCTCATATTCCATCTGTACAGGTAGCAGTTCTTCTTTGTCCACCCATCTGTCGGTGGACCTTTTGGTTACTTCCATATCTTGGCTATTGTAATACTATGCAATGCAGATTTGCGTGCCTGTGTCCTTCCAATTCTGTCTTCTTAGTTTATAGGTCCAAGAATAGGTCTGCTGGATCATATGGTAGCTCAATGTTGACCTTTTAAAGGCACCTCTGTTCTGTTCTCCTTAGTGGCTCTTTCCAGGTTACGTCCCACTTAAAGTGGAGGGTATGTATTTCTTCCCAGCACCTTCAGCATTTATTCTTTGTAGTTTCTGCTGATGGTTATTCTGAGTGGTGTGAGCTGATACCTCTTTGTGGTTGAATTTGCATGTGTCTCATAATGCGTAGACATTGAGCTTTAAGACATGTCCTTTTTATTTTTCCAGCTGTGATTAGAGCTTATTTCTTCAAAGTGTTTTCTTAAAGTATGTGTCACCACTTGAAATATTTTGGCCATTATCTCCCGCAAGACATTTTGAGGGCAGGTTTCATTTACAGCCCTGCAGTACTTGTTCGTATGAAGTGACCATTAGCTCAGGCTTTAAACCTGCTTTTGCAGGTATCGGCCAAAGAGCGGCAGCCTTTCTACGTTCCCCTTGCTGGTACTAGGGAAACAGACCTACCGGCCGGTGGTGTTCTTCGGTTATAAATTAGAGTGCAATGTGCCCGGATAAACCCACAAATGTTGATGTCTCCTTGCTTTTGTTTGTTTTTAAATTGAGTTTATATTTATTATTAGAGTAATATTCCATTGTGTACGTGGACCACTTCTTCTTGGTGCATTCCTCGGTTGATGGACATTTTCATTGCTTCCAAGTGCTGGCTATGGTAAATCTTGCTGGCGTACAGGTGTGCCAGCCTGTGACTTTTGGATTCTCATTTTTGCAGGTGCTAGGCCAAGCAGTGGTTGTGATTGATTGACTGGTAGCTCAATGTTTCCCTTTCCAAAGCACCTACACTGTGTTTTCATTAGTGGCTCTTTACATGCCCCCCCTTACAACCGAGGGTACGCATTTCTCCACACTCCCTTCACCATTTGTTTTTTGCAGCATTTTTCCTAATGGCCATTCTGACTGCTGTGAGCTGATAGGTTTTTGTAATATGGGTATGCATGTCATTAAAATTTTTAAAATTCGTCATATTCCTATGCTTTTTTCTTTTCTCTTAAAAGAAAAAACCGTGAGTACAATATAGCTCTTGAAATTGTCTTCTTCGAAGGTTGCCCTCTTCTGAATTTTTTGGTCGATTTTTGACCCCAGAAATTTTCTGGAGGGCAGGTGCCATTTACAGAACTGCAAGTTGGTGAAAATTTAGTGACCTTTTGCAGTGGGTTCAAAGCTGCTGTTGTGGGAAACGGCCACAAGGAGGTAGCACTTCTCCATTCCCCAATCTGGGTACTAGGGCAGCAGAGCCTTTCTGGAAGTCATTGTCCTAGGTTGCAAATTAGAATGGAATTTGCCAGGAGAAATCCCCATAAGTTTATGTCTCATTACTTCTTCTTGGTTTTTAAATTTTTTTTTAATCTGGGTAAAGTTTAGAATATTGTTTGTCCTAGGTGTACACAATCTGGTTCATTTGTACATTATGTCTGTCTATTAATGTACAGATCCTCTTCCCATGTAAAATATTACAGTGTTCCGTCGACCTCCCTTGCTATATGTTCGGTCTCTTTGATACATGTATATAATATGTATGTGTATATGTATAGTAACACTAATCTTCATTTCTCAATTTCCCCCCTCCTTTCCTTTCAGATGAGGATAGTTTGTTTTCTAAGCCTGTGAGTGTCTTTCTCTTTGGAAATATGTTCATCTGTGTCAGTTATTAGATAATGCCATAAGTGACAATATAGGATATAGGTGTTTTGCCTTCCGACCTACTTCATGTTTTGTGATTATCTCCAGGCTCATGTACGGTGCCTCAAAGAGCAGTGCTTCAATGTTTTCCATGGCTAATATTCCATTGTGTGCATGGACCACTTCTTCTTGGTGCATTCCTCTGTTGATGGACATTTTCGTTGCTTCCAAGTGTTGCCTCTGGTAAGTATTGCTGGAGTGCAGGATTGCCAGCCTGTGATTTTTGATTTTCATTTTCTCAGGTGATAGACCCAGCAGTGGGTATGATTGATTGACTGGTATGGTAGCTCAACGTTTACCTTTTCAAGGCACCTCAATTGTGTTTTCATTAGTGGCTCTTACCATGTCCCCCTTAGAATCGAGGGTATGCATTTCTCCACAATCACGTCAGCATTTATTGTTTGCAGCATTTTTGTTGATGGCCATTCTGACTGGTGTGAGCTGATAGGTTTTTGTAATTTGGGTTTACATGTCTGTAAAAATTCCTACAATTCATCATTTCTCCACGGCCTTTTCTTTTCTGTTAAAAGAAAAAAGCAAAAAAGGGTTAGTATAATATACCTCTTCCAATTTTCCTTTTGGGAGGTTGCACTCTAGAAATTTTTGGTCGATTTTCGACCTCAGCATTTTTTGGAGGGCCGGTGTCATTTACAGACCTGCAGTTGGTGAATATTTAGTGACCTTTTGCAGTGGGTTTAAAGCTGCTGTTGTGGGAAACGGCCACAAGGATGCAGCATTTCTCCATTCCCAAATCTGGGTACTAGGGCAGCAGAGCCGTTCTGGAAGTCGTTTGCCTAGGTTGTAAATTTGAATGGAATGTGCCAGGAAAACCCCCCATAAGTTTATGTCTCATTACTGCTAGTTCGTTGTTTTAATTTTTTCAGTTGCGGTAATGGTTAGAATGTTGCTTGTCCAAGGTGTACACACTCTGGTTCATCTCCATATTCTATATACCTATTTATGTAGAGATCCTCTCCCCGTGTAAATTATTACAGAGTGTTCCGTAAACCTTCCTTGCTATATGGTCGGTCTTTTTGATATATGTATATCATATGTATTTGTATACATATGCTAAGACTAATCTTCATTTATCCATTTCCCCCACCTTTCCTTTTAGATAAGCATAGTTTTTTTTTAATAAGTCTGTGATTGACTTTCTCTGTGGAAATATGTTCATTTGTGTCAGTTTTTAGATAACGCCTATAAGTGATATCATAGGATATAGGACTTTTACTTTCCGACTTACCTCATGTTCTGTGATTATCTCTAAGATCATCTATGGTGCCTCAAAGAGCACTGTTTCATTGTTTTCCATGGCTAGTTTTCATTGTGTACATGGAGCACTTCTTCTTTATCCTTTCATCTGTTGATGGACATTTTGGTTGCTTCACTGTCTTGTCTATTGTGAATAAGGCTGCAGTGCAGCTTTTGCAGCCCGGGTCTTCTTCATTCTGGTCTTCTCAGGTGAGAGGCCCATTGGTGCACCTGCTGGATTGAATGATACCTCAATGTTTCCTTTTAAACGCAGCTCCTTTCTGTTCTCAATATTAGCGTTTAACCCTTTTACATCTCACCAGCAGCTAGAGGGTACACAGTTCTCTGAAACCTCTTCAGCATTTATTGTTTGTAGACTTTTTGCCAATGGTCAGTCGACTGGTGCGAGTTGAAAACCTTTTGTAGATTAGATTGCATGAGTCTAATACTTCCTGAGGCTGAGCTTTTATCCGTTTTCCTTTCTTTAAAAAGAGAGTGAGTAAAACTTACCTCTTCATAGTATCTTCTTGAAAATGTTGCCTGTTTTGAATTTTTTTTTATCCATTCCCTACCTCAGCACAATTTTGAGGGCAGGTGTCCTTTACAGCCCTGAGTCCTTGTGAATGGTAAGTGACCATTAGCTGTGGGTTAAAAGCTGCTCTTGCGGGAATCGGCCACAAGGCGGCAGCATTTCTCCTTTACCAAATCTGGTTACTAGGGCAACAGAGCCTTACTGGAAGTGGTGTTCTAGGTTGTAAATTAGAATGGAATGTGCGAGGAAAAAGCCCTTTAAGTTTATGTCTCATTACTTCTTGTTGGTATTTTTAACTTAATTGTTATTTTTTATCACAGCAAACTTGATTACAATGTTTTGTTTGTTCTCGGTGTGCAAGATGTGGTTCTTTCACACATATACATATATCTATTCTTCTTCGGATCCTTTTCCCATGTAGGTTATGACACAATGTTGAGTAGTCTTCTCTTGGTATTGCGTAGGTCTTTGGTGATTATATATTTCACATGTGTTTGTATCTCTCTGTTAACCTCAATATGGTAAGGTATCCAATCCTCACACGTTCTATTTGGTGAACCACAAGTTTTTTTAATGAATCTATGATAGTGTTTCTCTGTGGAAATATCTTTGTTTGTATCATTTTTTAGGTAACCCCTATATGTGATATGATAGGATATGTGTCTTTCTCTTTCTCACTTGCTCCAAATTGCGTGATTACTTCTAGACTCATCTATGGTGCTGCAAATGGCATTGTTTCATTTTTTCACTAGCTCATATTCCATCTGTACAGGTAGCAGTTCTTCTTTGTCCACCCATCTGTCGGTGGACCTTTTGGTTACTTCCATATCTTGGCTATTGTAATACTATGCAATGCAGATTTGCGTGCCTGTGTCCTTCCAATTCTGTCTTCTTAGTTTATAGGTCCAGGAATAGGTCTGCTGGATCATATGGTAGCTCAATGTTGACCTTTTAAAGGCACCTCTGTTCTGTTCTCCTTAGTGGCTCTTTCCAGGTTACGTCCCACTTAAAGTGGAGGGTATGTATTTCTTCCCAGCACCTTCAGCATTTATTCTTTGTAGTTTCTGCTGATGGTTATTCTGAGTGGTGTGAGCTGATACCTCTTTGTGGTTGAATTTGCATGTGTCTCATAATGCGTAGACATTGAGCTTTAAGACATGTCCTTTTTATTTTTCCAGCTGTGATTAGAGCTTATTTCTTCAAAGTGTTTCCTTAAAGTATGTGTCACCACTTGCAATATTTTGGCCATTATCTCCCGCAAGACATTTTGAGGGCAGGTTTCATTTACAGCCCTGCAGTACTTGTTCGTATGAAGTGACCATTAGCTCAGGCTTTAAACCTGCTTTTGCAGGTATCGGCCAAAGAGCGGCAGCCTTTCTACGTTCCCCTTGCTGGTACTAGGGAAACAGACCTACCGGCCGGTGGTGTTCTTCGGTTATAAATTAGAGTGCAATGTGCCCGGATAAACCCACAAATGTTGATGTCTCCTTGCTTTTGTTTGTTTTTAAATTGAGTTTATATTTATTATTAGAGTAATATTCCATTGTGTACGTGGACCACTTCTTCTTGGTGCATTCCTCGGTTGATGGACATTTTCATTGCTTCCAAGTGCTGGCTATGGTAAATCTTGCTGGCGTACAGGTGTGCCAGCCTGTGACTTTTGGATTCTCATTTTTGCAGGTGCTAGGCCAAGCAGTGGTTGTGATTGATTGACTGGTAGCTCAATGTTTCCCTTTCCAAAGCACCTACACTGTGTTTTCATTAGTGGCTCTTTACATGCCCCCCCTTACAACCGAGGGTACGCATTTCTCCACACTCCCTTCACCATTTGTTTTTTGCAGCATTTTTCCTAATGGCCATTCTGACTGCTGTGAGCTGATAGGTTTTTGTAATATGGGTATGCATGTCATTAAAATTTTTAAAATTCGTCATATTCCTATGCTTTTTTCTTTTCTCTTAAAAGAAAAAACCGTGAGTACAATATAGCTCTTGAAATTGTCTTCTTCGAAGGTTGCCCTCTTCTGAATTTTTTGGTCGATTTTTGACCCCAGAAATTTTCTGGAGGGCAGGTGCCATTTACAGAACTGCTAGTTGGTGAAAATTTAGTGACCTTTTGCAGTGGGTTCAAAGCTGCTGTTGTGGGAAACGGCCACAAGGAGGTAGCACTTCTCCATTCCCCAATCTGGGTACTAGGGCAGCAGAGCCTTTCTGGAAGTCATTGTCCTAGGTTGCAAATTAGAATGGAATTTGCCAGGAGAAATCCCCATAAGTTTATGTCTCATTACTTCTTCTTGGTTTTTAATTTTTTTTTTAATCTGGGTAAAGTTTAGAATATTGTTTGTCCTAGGTGTACACAATCTGGTTCATTTGTACATTATGTCTGTCTATTAATGTACAGATCCTCTTCCCATGTAAAATATTACAGTGTTCCGTCGACCTCCCTTGCTATATGTTCGGTCTCTTTGATACATGTATATAATATGTATGTGTATATGTATAGTAACACTAATCTTCATTTCTCAATTTCCCCCCTCCTTTCCTTTCAGATGAGGATAGTTTGTTTTCTAAGCCTGTGAGTGTCTTTCTCTTTGGAAATATGTTCATCTGTGTCAGTTATTAGATAATGCCATAAGTGACAATATAGGATATAGGTGTTTTGCCTTCCGACCTACTTCATGTTTTGTGATTATCTCCAGGCTCATGTACGGTGCCTCAAAGAGCAGTGCTTCAATGTTTTCCATGGCTAATATTCCATTGTGTGCATGGACCACTTCTTCTTGGTGCATTCCTCTGTTGATGGACATTTTCGTTGCTTCCAAGTGTTGCCTCTGGTAAGTATTGCTGGAGTGCAGGATTGCCAGCCTGTGATTTTTGATTTTCATTTTCTCAGGTGATAGACCCAGCAGTGGGTATGATTGATTGACTGGTATGGTAGCTCAACGTTTACCTTTTCAAGGCACCTCAATTGTGTTTTCATTAGTGGCTCTTACCATGTCCCCCTTAGAATCGAGGGTATGCATTTCTCCACAATCACGTCAGCATTTATTGTTTGCAGCATTTTTGTTGATGGCCATTCTGACTGGTGTGAGCTGATAGGTTTTTGTAATTTGGGTTTACATGTCTGTAAAAATTCCTACAATTCATCATTTCTCCACGGCCTTTTCTTTTCTGTTAAAAGAAAAAAGCAAAAAAGGGTTAGTATAATATACCTCTTCCAATTTTCCTTTTGGGAGGTTGCACTCTAGAAATTTTTGGTCGATTTTCGACCTCAGCATTTTTTGGAGGGCCGGTGTCATTTACAGACCTGCAGTTGGTGAATATTTAGTGACCTTTTGCAGTGGGTTTAAAGCTGCTGTTGTGGGAAACGGCCACAAGGATGCAGCATTTCTCCATTCCCAAATCTGGGTACTAGGGCAGCAGAGCCGTTCTGGAAGTCGTTTGCCTAGGTTGTAAATTTGAATGGAATGTGCCAGGAAAACCCCCCATAAGTTTATGTCTCATTACTCCTAGTTCGTTGTTTTAATTTTTTCAGTTGCGGTAATGGTTAGAATGTTGCTTGTCCAAGGTGTACACACTCTGGTTCATCTCCATATTCTATATACCTATTTATGTAGAGATCCTCTTCCCGTGTAAATTATTACAGAGTGTTCCGTCAACCTTCCTTGCTATATGGTCGGTCTTTTTGATATATGTATATCATATGTATTTGTATACATATGGTAAGACTAATCTTCATTTATCCATTTCCCCCACCTTTCCTTTTAGATAAGCATAGTTTTTTTTTTTTTTAATAAGTCTGTGATTGACTTTCTCTGTGGAAATATGTTCATTTGTGTCAGTTATTAGATAACGCCTATAAGTGATATCATAGGATATAGGACTTTTACTTTCCGACTTACCTCATGTTCTGTGATTATCTCTAAGATCATCTATGGTGCCTCAAAGAGCACTGTTTCATTGTTTTCCATGGCTAGTTTTCATTGTGTACATGGACCACTTCTTCTTTATCCTTTCATCTGTTGATGGACATTTTGGTTGCTTCACTGTCTTGTCTATTGTGAATAAGGCCGCAGTGCAGCTTTTGCAGCCCGGGTCTTCTTCATTCTGGTCTTCTCAGGTGAGAGGCCCATTGGTGCACCTGCTGGATTGAATGATACCTCAATTTTTCCTTTTAAACGCAGCTCCTTTCTGTTCTCATTATTAGCGTTTAACCCTTTTACATCTCACCAGCAGCTACAGGGTACACAGTTCTCTGAAACCTCTTCAGCATTTATTGTTTGTAGACTTTTTGCCAATGGTCAGTCGACTGGTGCGAGTTGAAAACCTTTTGTAGATTAGATTGCATGAGTCTAATACTTCCTGAGGCTGAGCTTTTATCCGTTTTCCTTTCTTTAAAAAGAGAGTGAGTAAAACTTACCTCTTCATAGTATCTTCTTGAAAATTTTGCCTGTTTTGAATTTTTTTTATCCATTCCCTACCTCAGCACAATTTTGAGGGCAGGTGTCCTTTACAGCCCTGAGTCCTTGTGAATGGTAAGTGACCATTAGCTGTGGGTTAAAAGCTGCCCTTGCGGGAATCGGCCACAAGGCGGCAGCATTTCTCCTTTACCAAATCTGGTTACTAGGGCAACAGAGCCTTACTGGAAGTGGTGTTCTAGGTTGTAAATTAGAATGGAATGTGCGAGGAAAAAGCCCTTTAAGTTTATGTCTCCTTACTTCTTGTTGGTATTTTTAACTTAATTTTTATTTTTTATCACAGCAAACTTGATTACAATGTTTTGTTTGTTCTCGGTGTGCAAGATGTGGTTCTTTCACACATATACATATATCTATTCTTCTTCGGATCCTTTTCCCATGTAGGTTATGACACAATGTTGAGTAGTCTTCTCTTGGTATTGCGTAGGTCTTTGGTGATTATATATTTCACATGTGTTTGTATCTCTCTGTTAACCTCAATATGGTAAGGTATCCAATCCTCACACCTTTCTATTTGGTGAACCATAAGTTTTTTTAAATGAATCTATGATAGTGTTTCTCTGTGGAAATATCTTTGTTTGTATCATTTTTTAGGTAACCCCTATATGTGATATGATAGGATATGTGTCTTTCTCTTTCTCACTTGCTCCAAATTGCGTGATTACTTCTAGACTCATCTATGGTGCTGCAAATGGCATTGTTTCATTTTTTCACTAGCTCATATTCCATCTGTACAGGTAGCAGTTCTTCTTTGTCCACCCATCTGTCGGTGGACCTTTTGGTTACTTCCATATCTTGGCTATTGTAATACTATGCAATGCAGATTTGCGTGCCTGTGTCCTTCCAATTCTGTCTTCTTAGTTTATAGGTCCAGGAATAGGTCTGCTGGATCATATGGTAGCTCAATGTTGACCTTTTAAAGGCACCTCTGTTCTGTTCTCCTTAGTGGCTCTTTCCAGGTTACGTCCCACTTAAAGTGGAGGGTATGTATTTCTTCCCAGCACCTTCAGCATTTATTCTTTGTAGTTTCTGCTGATGGTTATTCTGAGTGGTGTGAGCTGATACCTCTTTGTGGTTGAATTTGCATGTGTCTCATAATGCGTAGAAATTGAGCTTTAAGACATGTGCTTTTTATTTTTCCAGCTGTGATTAGAGCTTATTTCTTCAAAGTGTTTTCTTAAAGTATGTGTCACCACTTGCAATATTTTGGCCATTATCTCCCTCAAGACACTTTGAGGGCAGGTTTCATTTACAGCCCTGCAGTACTTGTTCGTATGAAGTGACCATTAGCTCAGGCTTTAAACCTGCTTTTGCAGGTATCGGCCAAAGAGCGGCAGCCTTTCTACGTTCCCCTTGCTGGTACTAGGGAAACAGACCTACCGGCCGGTGGTGTTCTTCGGTTATAAATTGGAGTGCAATGTGCCCGGATAAACCCACAAATGTTGATGTCTCCTTGCTTTTGTTTGTTTTTAAATTGAGTTTATATTTATTATTAGAGTAATATTCCATTGTGTACGTGGACCACTTCTTCTTGGTGCATTCCTCGGTTGATGGACATTTTCATTGCTTCCAAGTGCTGGCTATGGTAAATCTTGCTGGCGTACAGGTGTGCCAGCCTGTGACTTTTGGATTCTCGTTTTTGCAGGTGCTAGGCCAAGCAGTGGTTGTGATTGATTGACTGGTAGCTCAATGTTTCCCTTTCCAAAGCACCTACACTGTGTTTTCATTAGTGGCTCTTTACATGCCCCCCCTTACAACCGAGGGTACGCATTTCTCCACACTCCCTTCACCATTTGTTTTTTGCAGCATTTTTCCTAATGGCCATTCTGACTGCTGTGAGCTGATAGGTTTTTGTAATATGGGTATGCATGTCATTAAAATTTTTAAAATTCGTCATATTCCTATGCTTTTTTCTTTTCTCTTAAAAGAAAAAACCGTGAGTACAATATAGCTCTTGAAATTGTCTTCTTCGAAGGTTGCCCTCTTCTGAATTTTTTGGTCGATTTTTGACCCCAGAAATTTTCTGGAGGGCAGGTGCCATTTACAGAACTGCTAGTTGGTGAAAATTTAGTGACCTTTTGCAGTGGGTTCAAAGCTGCTGTTGTGGGAAACGGCCACAAGGAGGTAGCACTTCTCCATTCCCCAATCTGGGTACTAGGGCAGCAGAGCCTTTCTGGAAGTCATTGTCCTAGGTTGCAAATTAGAATGGAATTTGCCAGGAGAAATCCCCATAAGTTTATGTCTCATTACTTCTTCTTGGTTTTTAAATTTTTTTTTAATCTGGGTAAAGTTTAGAATATTGTTTGTCCTAGGTGTACACAATCTGGTTCATTTGTACATTATGTCTGTCTATTAATGTACAGATCCTCTTCCCATGTAAAATATTACAGTGTTCCGTCGACCTCCCTTGCTATATGTTCGGTCTCTTTGATACATGTATATAATATGTATGTGTATATGTATAGTAACACTAATCTTCATTTCTCAATTTCCCCCCTCCTTTCCTTTCAGATGAGGATAGTTTGTTTTCTAAGCCTGTGAGTGTCTTTCTCTTTGGAAATATGTTCATCTGTGTCAGTTATTAGATAATGCCATAAGTGACAATATAGGATATAGGTGTTTTGCCTTCCGACCTACTTCATGTTTTGTGATTATCTCCAGGCTCATGTACGGTGCCTCAAAGAGCAGTGCTTCAATGTTTTCCATGGCTAATATTCCATTGTGTGCATGGACCACTTCTTCTTGGTGCATTCCTCTGTTGATGGACATTTTCGTTGCTTCCAAGTGTTGCCTCTGGTAAGTATTGCTGGAGTGCAGGATTGCCAGCCTGTGATTTTTGATTTTCATTTTCTCAGGTGATAGACCCAGCAGTGGGTATGATTGATTGACTGGTATGGTAGCTCAACGTTTACCTTTTCAAGGCACCTCAATTGTGTTTTCATTAGTGGCTCTTACCATGTCCCCCTTAGAATCGAGGGTATGCATTTCTCCACAATCACGTCAGCATTTATTGTTTGCAGCATTTTTGTTGATGGCCATTCTGAGTGGTGTGAGCTGATAGGTTTTTGTAATTTGGGTTTACATGTCTGTAAAAATTCCTACAATTCATCATTTCTCCACGGCCTTTTCTTTTCTGTTAAAAGAAAAAAGCAAAAAAGGGTTAGTATAATATACCTCTTCCAATTTTCCTTTTGGGAGGTTGCACTCTAGAAATTTTTGGTCGATTTTCGACCTCAGCATTTTTTGGAGGGCCGGTGTCATTTACAGACCTGCAGTTGGTGAATATTTAGAGACCTTTTGCAGTGGGTTTAAAGCTGCTGTTGTGGGAAACGGCCACAAGGATGCAGCATTTCTCCATTCCCAAATCTGGGTACTAGGGCAGCAGAGCCGTTCTGGAAGTCGTTTGCCTAGGTTGTAAATTTGAATGGAATGTGCCAGGAAAACCCCCCATAAGTTTATGTCTCATTACTGCTAGTTCGTTGTTTTAATTTTTTCAGTTGCGGTAATGGTTAGAATGTTGCTTGTCCAAGGTGTACACACTCTGGTTCATCTCCATATTCTATATACCTATTTATGTAGAGATCCTCTTCCCGTGTAAATTATTACAGAGTGTTCCGTCAACCTTCCTTGCTATATGGTCGGTCTTTTTGATATATGTATATCATATGTATTTGTATACATATGGTAAGACTAATCTTCATTTATCCATTTCCCCCACCTTTCCTTTTAGATAAGCATAGTTTTTTTTTTTTTTTAATAAGTCTGTGATTGACTTTCTCTGTGGAAATATGTTCATTTGTGTCAGTTATTAGATAACGCCTATAAGTGATATCATAGGATATAGGACTTTTACTTTCCGACTTACCTCATGTTCTGTGATTATCTCTAAGATCATCTATGGTGCCTCAAAGAGCACTGTTTCATTGTTTTCCATGGCTAGTTTTCATTGTGTACATGGACCACTTCTTCTTTATCCTTTCATCTGTTGATGGACATTTTGGTTGCTTCACTGTCTTGTCTATTGTGAATAAGGCCGCAGTGCAGCTTTTGCAGCCCGGGTCTTCTTCATTCTGGTCTTCTCAGGTGAGAGGCCCATTGGTGCACCTGCTGGATTGAATGATACCTCAATTTTTCCTTTTAAACGCAGCTCCTTTCTGTTCTCATTATTAGCGTTTAACCCTTTTACATCTCACCAGCAGCTAGAGGGTACACAGTTCTCTGAAACCTCTTCAGCATTTATTGTTTGTAGACTTTTTGCCAATGGTCAGTCGACTGGTGCGAGTTGAAAACCTTTTGTAGATTAGATTGCATGAGTCTAATACTTCCTGAGGCTGAGCTTTTATCCGTTTTCCTTTCTTTAAAAAGAGAGTGAGTAAAACTTACCTCTTCATAGTATCTTCTTGAAAATTTTGCCTGTTTTGAATTTTTTTTATCCATTCCCTACCTCAGCACAATTTTGAGGGCAGGTGTCCTTTACAGCCCTGAGTCCTTGTGAATGGTAAGTGACCATTAGCTGTGGGTTAAAAGCTGCTCTTGCGGGAATCGGCCACAAGGCGGCAGCATTTCTCCTTTACCAAATCTGGTTACTAGGGCAACAGAGCCTTACTGGAAGTGGTGTTCTAGGTTGTAAATTAGAATGGAATGTGCGAGGAAAAAGCCCTTTAAGTTTATGTCTCATTACTTCTTGTTGGTATTTTTAACTTAATTTTTATTTTTTATCACAGCAAACTTGATTACAATGTTTTGTTTGTTCTCAGTGTGCAAGATGTGGTTCTTTCACACATATACATATATCTATTCTTCTTCGGATCCTTTTCCCATGTAGGTTATGACACAATGTTGAGTAGTCTTCTCTTGGTATTGCGTAGGTCTTTGGTGATTATATATTTCACATGTGTTTGTATCTCTCTGTTAACCTCAATATGGTAAGGTATCCAATCCTCACACCTTTCTATTTGGTGAACCATAAGTTTTTTTAAATGAATCTATGATAGTGTTTCTCTGTGGAAATATCTTTGTTTGTATCATTTTTTAGGTAACCCCTATATGTGATATGATAGGATATGTGTCTTTCTCTTTCTCACTTGCTCCAAATTGCGTGATTACTTCTAGACTCATCTATGGTGCTGCAAATGGCATTGTTTCATTTTTTCACTAGCTCATATTCCATCTGTACAGGTAGCAGTTCTTCTTTGTCCACCCATCTGTCGGTGGACCTTTTGGTTACTTCCATATCTTGGCTATTGTAATACTATGCAATGCAGATTTGCGTGCCTGTGTCCTTCCAATTCTGTCTTCTTAGTTTATAGGTCCAGGAATAGGTCCGCTGGATCATATGGTAGCTCAATGTTGACCTTTTAAAGGCACCTCTGTTCTGTTCTCCTTAGTGGCTCTTTCCAGGTTACGTCCCACTTAAAGTGGAGGGTATGTATTTCTTCCCAGCACCTTCAGCATTTTTTCTTTGTAGTTTCTGCTGATGGTTATTCTGAGTGGTGTGAGCTGATACTTCTTTGTGGTTGAATTTGCATGTGTCTCATAATGCGTAGAAATTGAGCTTTAAGACATGTGCTTTTTAATTTTCCAGCTGTGATTAGAGCTTATTTCTTCAAAGAGTTTTCTTAAAGTATGTGTCACCACTTGAAATATTTTGGCCATTATCTCCCTCAAGACATTTTGAGGGCAGGTTTCATTTAAAGCCCTGCAGTACTTGTTCGTATGAAGTGACCATTAGCTCAGGCTTTAAACCTGCTTTTGCAGGTATCGGCCAAAGAGCGGCAGCCTTTCTACGTTCCCCTTGCTGGTACTAGGGAAACAGACCTACCGGCCAGAGGTGTACTTCGGTTATAAATTAGAGTGCAATGTGCCCGGATAAACCCACAAATGTTGATGTCTCCTTGCTTTTGTTTGTTTTTAAATTGAGTTTATATTTATTATTAGAGTAATATTCCATTGTGTACGTGGACCACTTCTTCTTGGTGCATTCCTCGGTTGATGGACATTTTCATTGCTTCCAAGTGCTGGCTATGGTAAATCTTGCTGGCGTACAGGTGTGCCAGCCTGTGACTTTTGGATTCTCATTTTTGCAGGTGCTAGGCCAAGCAGTGGTTGTGATTGATTGACTGGTAGCTCAATGTTTCCCTTTCCAAAGCACCTACACTGTGTTTTCATTAGTGGCTCTTTACATGCCCCCCCTTACAACCGAGGGTACGCATTTCTCCACACTCCCTTCACCATTTGTTTTTTTGCAGCATTTTTCCTAATGGCCATTCTGACTGCTGTGAGCTGATAGGTTTTTGTGATATGGGTATGCATGTCATTAAAATTTTTAAAATTCGTCATATTCCTATGCTTTTTTCTTTTCTCTTAAAAGAAAAAACCGTGAGTACAATATAGCTCTTGAAATTGTCTTCTTCGAAGGTTGCCCTCTTCAGAATTTTTTGGTCGATTTTTGACCCCAAAAATTTTCTGGAGGGCAGGTGCCATTTACAGAACTGCAAGTTGGTGAAAATTTAGTGACCTTTTGCAGTGGGTTCAAAGCTGCTGTTGTGGGAAATGGCCACAAGGAGGTAGCATTTCTCCATTCCCCAATCTGGGTACTAGGGCAGCAGAGCCTTTCTGGAAGTCATTGTCCTAGGTTGCAAATTAGAATGGAATTTGCCAGGAGAAATCCCCATAAGTTTATGTCTCATTACTTCTTCTTGGTTTTTAAATTTTTTTTTAATCTGGGTAAAGTTTAGTATATTGTTTGTCCTAGGTGTACACAATCTGGTTCATTTGTACATTATGTATGTCTATTAATGTACAGATCCTCTTCCCATGTAAAATATTACAGTGTTCCGTCGACCTCCCTTGCTATATGTTCGGTCTTTTTGATACATGTATATAATATGTATGTGTATATGTATAGTAACACTAATCTTCATTTCTCAATTTCCCCCTCCTTTCCTTTCAGATGAGCGTAGTTTGTTTTCTAAGCCTGTGAGTGTCTTTCTCTTTGGAAATATGTTCATCTGTGTCAGTTATTAGATAATGCCATAAATGATAATATAGGATATAGGTGTTTTGCCTTCCGACCTACTTCATGTTTTGTGATTATCTCCAGGCTCATGTACGGTGCCTCAAAGAGCAGTGCTTCAATGTTTTCCATGGTTAATATTCCATTGTGTGCATGGACCATTTCTTCTTGGTGCATTCCTCTGTTGATGGACATTTCCGTTGCTTCCAAGTGTTGCCTATGGTAAATATTGCTGGAGTGCAGAATTGCCAGCCTGTGATTTTTGATTTTCATTTTCTCAGGTGATAGACCCAGCAGTGGGTATGATTGATTGACTGGTATGGTAGCTCAACGTTTACCTTTTCAAGGCACCTCAACTGTGTTTTCATTAGTGGCTCTTACCATGTCCCCCTTAGAATCGAGGGTATGCATTTCTCCACAATCACGTCAGCATTTATTGTTTGCAGCATTTTTGTTGATGGCCATTCTGAGTGGTGTGAGCTGATAGGTTTTTGTAATTTGGGTTTACATGTCTGTAAAAATTCCTACAATTCATCATTTCTCCACGGCCTTTTCTTTTCTGTTAAAAGAAAAAAGCAAAAAAGGGTTAGTATAATATACCTCTTCCAATTTTCCTTTTGGGAGGTTGCACTCTAGAAATTTTTGGTCGATTTTCGACCTCAGCATTTTTTGGAGGGCCGGTGTCATTTACAGACCTGCAGTTGGTGAATATTTAGTGACCTTTTGCAGTGGGTTTAAAGCTGCTGTTGTGGGAAACGGCCACAAGGATGCAGCATTTCTCCATTCCCAAATCTGGGTACTAGGGCAGCAGAGCCGTTCTGGAAGTCGTTTGCCTAGGTTGTAAATTTGAATGGAATGTGCCAGGAAAACCCCCCATAAGTTTATGTCTCATTACTCCTAGTTCGTTGTTTTAATTTTTTCAGTTGCGGTAATGGTTAGAATGTTGCTTGTCCAAGGTGTACACACTCTGGTTCATCTCCATATTCTATATACCTATTTATGTAGAGATCCTCTTCCCGTGTAAATTATTACAGAGTGTTCCGTCAACCTTCCTTGCTATATGGTCGGTCTTTTTGATATATGTATATCATATGTATTTGTATACATATGGTAAGACTAATCTTCATTTATCCATTTCCCCCACCTTTCCTTTTAGATAAGCATAGTTTTTTTTTTTTTTTAATAAGTCTGTGATTGACTTTCTCTGTGGAAATATGTTCATTTGTGTCAGTTATTAGATAACGCCTATAAGTGATATCATAGGATATAGGACTTTTACTTTCCGACTTACCTCATGTTCTGTGATTATCTCTAAGATCATCTATGGTGCCTCAAAGAGCACTGTTTCATTGTTTTCCATGGCTAGTTTTCATTGTGTACATGGACCACTTCTTCTTTATCCTTTCATCTGTTGATGGACATTTTGGTTGCTTCACTGTCTTGTCTATTGTGAATAAGGCCGCAGTGCAGCTTTTGCAGCCCGGGTCTTCTTCATTCTGGTCTTCTCAGGTGAGAGGCCCATTGGTGCACCTGCTGGATTGAATGATACCTCAATTTTTCCTTTTAAACGCAGCTCCTTTCTGTTCTCATTATTAGCGTTTAACCCTTTTACATCTCACCAGCAGCTACAGGGTACACAGTTCTCTGAAACCTCTTCAGCATTTATTGTTTGTAGACTTTTTGCCAATGGTCAGTCGACTGGTGCGAGTTGAAAACCTTTTGTAGATTAGATTGCATGAGTCTAATACTTCCTGAGGCTGAGCTTTTATCCGTTTTCCTTTCTTTAAAAAGAGAGTGAGTAAAACTTACCTCTTCATAGTATCTTCTTGAAAATTTTGCCTGTTTTGAATTTTTTTTATCCATTCCCTACCTCAGCACAATTTTGAGGGCAGGTGTCCTTTACAGCCCTGAGTCCTTGTGAATGGTAAGTGACCATTAGCTGTGGGTTAAAAGCTGCTCTTGCGGGAATCGGCCACAAGGCGGCAGCATTTCTCCTTTACCAAATCTGGTTACTAGGGCAACAGAGCCTTACTGGAAGTGGTGTTCTAGGTTGTAAATTAGAATGGAATGTGCGAGGAAAAAGCCCTTTAAGTTTATGTCTCATTACTTCTTGTTGGTATTTTTAACTTAATTTTTATTTTTTATCACAGCAAACTTGATTACAATGTTTTGTTTGTTCTCGGTGTGCAAGATGTGGTTCTTTCACACATATACATATATCTATTCTTCTTCGGATCCTTTTCCCATGTAGGTTATGACACAATGTTGAGTAGTCTTCTCTTGGTATTGCGTAGGTCTTTGGTGATTATATATTTCACATGTGTTTGTATCTCTCTGTTAACCTCAATATGGTAAGGTATCCAATCCTCACACCTTTCTATTTGGTGAACCATAAGTTTTTTTAAATGAATCTATGATAGTGTTTTTCTGTGGAAATATCTTTGTTTGTATCATTTTTTAGGTAACCCCTATATGTGATATGATAGGATATGTGTCTTTCTCTTTCTCACTTGCTCCAAATTGCGTGATTACTTCTAGACTCATCTATGGTGCTGCAAATGGCATTGTTTCATTTTTTCACTAGCTCATATTCCATCTGTACAGGTAGCAGTTCTTCTTTGTCCACCCATCTGTCGGTGGACCTTTTGGTTACTTCCATATCTTGGCTATTGTAATACTATGCAATGCAGATTTGCGTGCCTGTGTCCTTCCAATTCTGTCTTCTTAGTTTATAGGTCCAGGAATAGGTCCGCTGGATCATATGGTAGCTCAATGTTGACCTTTTAAAGGCACCTCTGTTCTGTTCTCCTTAGTGGCTCTTTCCAGGTTACGTCCCACTTAAAGTGGAGGGTATGTATTTCTTCCCAGCACCTTCAGCATTTTTTCTTTGTAGTTTCTGCTGATGGTTATTCTGAGTGGTGTGAGCTGATACTTCTTTGTGGTTGAATTTGCATGTGTCTCATAATGCGTAGAAATTGAGCTTTAAGACATGTGCTTTTTAATTTTCCAGCTGTGATTAGAGCTTATTTCTTCAAAGAGTTTTCTTAAAGTATGTGTCACCACTTGAAATATTTTGGCCATTATCTCCCTCAAGACATTTTGAGGGCAGGTTTCATTTAAAGCCCTGCAGTACTTGTTCGTATGAAGTGACCATTAGCTCAGGCTTTAAACCTGCTTTTGCAGGTATCGGCCAAAGAGCGGCAGCCTTTCTACGTTCCCCTTGCTGGTACTAGGGAAACAGACCTACCGGCCAGAGGTGTACTTCGGTTATAAATTAGAGTGCAATGTGCCCGGATAAACCCACAAATGTTGATGTCTCCTTGCTTTTGTTTGTTTTTAAATTGAGTTTATATTTATTATTAGAGTAATATTCCATTGTGTACGTGGACCACTTCTTCTTGGTGCATTCCTCGGTTGATGGACATTTTCATTGCTTCCAAGTGCTGGCTATGGTAAATCTTGCTGGCGTACAGGTGTGCCAGCCTGTGACTTTTGGATTCTCATTTTTGCAGGTGCTAGGCCAAGCAGTGGTTGTGATTGATTGACTGGTAGCTCAATGTTTCCCTTTCCAAAGCACCTACACTGTGTTTTCATTAGTGGCTCTTTACATGCCCCCCCTTACAACCGAGGGTACGCATTTCTCCACACTCCCTTCACCATTTGTTTTTTTGCAGCATTTTTCCTAATGGCCATTCTGACTGCTGTGAGCTGATAGGTTTTTGTGATATGGGTATGCATGTCATTAAAATTTTTAAAATTCGTCATATTCCTATGCTTTTTTCTTTTCTCTTAAAAGAAAAAACCGTGAGTACAATATAGCTCTTGAAATTGTCTTCTTCGAAGGTTGCCCTCTTCAGAATTTTTTGGTCGATTTTTGACCCCAAAAATTTTCTGGAGGGCAGGTGCCATTTACAGAACTGCAAGTTGGTGAAAATTTAGTGACCTTTTGCAGTGGGTTCAAAGCTGCTGTTGTGGGAAATGGCCACAAGGAGGTAGCATTTCTCCATTCCCCAATCTGGGTACTAGGGCAGCAGAGCCTTTCTGGAAGTCATTGTCCTAGGTTGCAAATTAGAATGGAATTTGCCAGGAGAAATCCCCATAAGTTTATGTCTCATTACTTCTTCTTGGTTTTTAAATTTTTTTTTAATCTGGGTAAAGTTTAGTATATTGTTTGTCCTAGGTGTACACAATCTGGTTCATTTGTACATTATGTATGTCTATTAATGTACAGATCCTCTTCCCATGTAAAATATTACAGTGTTCCGTCGACCTCCCTTGCTATATGTTCGGTCTTTTTGATACATGTATATAATATGTATGTGTATATGTATAGTAACACTAATCTTCATTTCTCAATTTCCCCCTCCTTTCCTTTCAGATGAGCGTAGTTTGTTTTCTAAGCCTGTGAGTGTCTTTCTCTTTGGAAATATGTTCATCTGTGTCAGTTATTAGATAATGCCATAAATGATAATATAGGATATAGGTGTTTTGCCTTCCGACCTACTTCATGTTTTGTGATTATCTCCAGGCTCATGTACGGTGCCTCAAAGAGCAGTGCTTCAATGTTTTCCATGGTTAATATTCCATTGTGTGCATGGACCATTTCTTCTTGGTGCATTCCTCTGTTGATGGACATTTCCGTTGCTTCCAAGTGTTGCCTATGGTAAATATTGCTGGAGTGCAGAATTGCCAGCCTGTGATTTTTGATTTTCATTTTCTCAGGTGATAGACCCAGCAGTGGGTATGATTGATTGACTGGTATGGTAGCTCAACGTTTACCTTTTCAAGGCACCTCAACTGTGTTTTCATTAGTGGCTCTTACCATGTCCCCCTTAGAATCGAGGGTATGCATTTCTCCACAATCACGTCAGCATTTATTGTTTGCAGCATTTTTGTTGATGGCCATTCTGAGTGGTGTGAGCTGATAGGTTTTTGTAATTTGGGTTTACATGTCTGTAAAAATTCCTACAATTCATCATTTCTCCACGGCCTTTTCTTTTCTGTTAAAAGAAAAAAGCAAAAAAGGGTTAGTATAATATACCTCTTCCAATTTTCCTTTTGGGAGGTTGCACTCTAGAAATTTTTGGTCGATTTTCGACCTCAGCATTTTTTGGAGGGCCGGTGTCATTTACAGACCTGCAGTTGGTGAATATTTAGTGACCTTTTGCAGTGGGTTTAAAGCTGCTGTTGTGGGAAACGGCCACAAGGATGCAGCATTTCTCCATTCCCAAATCTGGGTACTAGGGCAGCAGAGCCGTTCTGGAAGTCGTTTGCCTAGGTTGTAAATTTGAATGGAATGTGCCAGGAAAACCCCCCATAAGTTTATGTCTCATTACTCCTAGTTCGTTGTTTTAATTTTTTCAGTTGCGGTAATGGTTAGAATGTTGCTTGTCCAAGGTGTACACACTCTGGTTCATCTCCATATTCTATATACCTATTTATGTAGAGATCCTCTCCCCGTGTAAATTATTACAGAGTGTTCCGTAAACCTTCCTTGCTATATGGTCGGTCTTTTTGATATATGTATATCATATGTATTTGTATACATATGCTAAGACTAATCTTCATTTATCCATTTCCCCCACCTTTCCTTTTAGATAAGCATAGTTTTTTTTTAATAAGTCTGTGATTGACTTTCTCTGTGGAAATATGTTCATTTGTGTCAGTTTTTAGATAACGCCTATAAGTGATATCATAGGATATAGGACTTTTACTTTCCGACTTACCTCATGTTCTGTGATTATCTCTAAGATCATCTATGGTGCCTCAAAGAGCACTGTTTCATTGTTTTCCATGGCTAGTTTTCATTGTGTACATGGACCACTTCTTCTTTATCCTTTCATCTGTTGATGGACATTTTGGTTGCTTCACTGTCTTGTCTATTGTGAATAAGGCTGCAGTGCAGCTTTTGCAGCCCGGGTCTTCTTCATTCTGGTCTTCTCAGGTGAGAGGCCCATTGGTGCACCTGCTGGATTGAATGATACCTCAATTTTTCCTTTTAAACGCAGCTCCTTTCTGTTCTCAATATTAGCGTTTAACCCTTTTACATCTCACCAGCAGCTAGAGGGTACACAGTTCTCTGAAACCTCTTCAGCATTTATTGTTTGTAGACTTTTTGCCAATGGTCAGTCGACTGGTGCGAGTTGAAAACCTTTTGTAGATTAGATTGCATGAGTCTAATACTTCCTGAGGCTGAGCTTTTATCCGTTTTCCTTTCTTTAAAAAGAGAGTGAGTAAAACTTACCTCTTCATAGTATCTTCTTGAAAATGTTGCCTGTTTTGAATTTTTTTTTATCCATTCCCTACCTCAGCACAATTTTGAGGGCAGGTGTCCTTTACAGCCCTGAGTCCTTGTGAATGGTAAGTGACCATTAGCTGTGGGTTAAAAGCTGCTCTTGCGGGAATCGGCCACAAGGCGGCAGCATTTCTCCTTTACCAAATCTGGTTACTAGGGCAACAGAGCCTTACTGGAAGTGGTGTTCTAGGTTGTAAATTAGAATGGAATGTGCGAGGAAAAAGCCCTTTAAGTTTATGTCTCATTACTTCTTGTTGGTATTTTTAACTTAATTGTTATTTTTTATCACAGCAAACTTGATTACAATGTTTTGTTTGTTCTCGGTGTGCAAGATGTGGTTCTTTCACACATATACATATATCTATTCTTCTTCGGATCCTTTTCCCATGTAGGTTATGACACAATGTTGAGTAGTCTTCTCTTGGTATTGCGTAGGTCTTTGGTGATTATATATTTCACATGTGTTTGTATCTCTCTGTTAACCTCAATATGGTAAGGTATCCAATCCTCACACGTTCTATTTGGTGAACCACAAGTTTTTTTAATGAATCTATGATAGTGTTTCTCTGTGGAAATATCTTTGTTTGTATCATTTTTTAGGTAACCCCTATATGTGATATGATAGGATATGTGTCTTTCTCTTTCTCACTTGCTCCAAATTGCGTGATTACTTCTAGACTCATCTATGGTGCTGCAAATGGCATTGTTTCATTTTTTCACTAGCTCATATTCCATCTGTACAGGTAGCAGTTCTTCTTTGTCCACCCATCTGTCGGTGGACCTTTTGGTTACTTCCATATCTTGGCTATTGTAATACTATGCAATGCAGATTTGCGTGCCTGTGTCCTTCCAATTCTGTCTTCTTAGTTTATAGGTCCAGGAATAGGTCTGCTGGATCATATGGTAGCTCAATGTTGACCTTTTAAAGGCACCTCTGTTCTGTTCTCCTTAGTGGCTCTTTCCAGGTTACGTCCCACTTAAAGTGGAGGGTATGTATTTCTTCCCAGCACCTTCAGCATTTATTCTTTGTAGTTTCTGCTGATGGTTATTCTGAGTGGTGTGAGCTGATACCTCTTTGTGGTTGAATTTGCATGTGTCTCATAATGCGTAGACATTGAGCTTTAAGACATGTCCTTTTTATTTTTCCAGCTGTGATTAGAGCTTATTTCTTCAAAGTGTTTCCTTAAAGTATGTGTCACCACTTGCAATATTTTGGCCATTATCTCCCGCAAGACATTTTGAGGGCAGGTTTCATTTACAGCCCTGCAGTACTTGTTCGTATGAAGTGACCATTAGCTCAGGCTTTAAACCTGCTTTTGCAGGTATCGGCCAAAGAGCGGCAGCCTTTCTACGTTCCCCTTGCTGGTACTAGGGAAACAGACCTACCGGCCGGTGGTGTTCTTCGGTTATAAATTAGAGTGCAATGTGCCCGGATAAACCCACAAATGTTGATGTCTCCTTGCTTTTGTTTGTTTTTAAATTGAGTTTATATTTATTATTAGAGTAATATTCCATTGTGTACGTGGACCACTTCTTCTTGGTGCATTCCTCGGTTGATGGACATTTTCATTGCTTCCAAGTGCTGGCTATGGTAAATCTTGCTGGCGTACAGGTGTGCCAGCCTGTGACTTTTGGATTCTCATTTTTGCAGGTGCTAGGCCAAGCAGTGGTTGTGATTGATTGACTGGTAGCTCAATGTTTCCCTTTCCAAAGCACCTACACTGTGTTTTCATTAGTGGCTCTTTACATGCCCCCCCTTACAACCGAGGGTACGCATTTCTCCACACTCCCTTCACCATTTGTTTTTTGCAGCATTTTTCCTAATGGCCATTCTGACTGCTGTGAGCTGATAGGTTTTTGTAATATGGGTATGCATGTCATTAACATTTTTAAAATTCGTCATATTCCTATGCTTTTTTCTTTTCTCTTAAAAGAAAAAACCGTGAGTACAATATAGCTCTTGAAATTGTCTTCTTCGAAGGTTGCCCTCTTCTGAATTTTTTGGTCGATTTTTGACCCCAGAAATTTTCTGGAGGGCAGGTGCCATTTACAGAACTGCTAGTTGGTGAAAATTTAGTGACCTTTTGCAGTGGGTTCAAAGCTGCTGTTGTGGGAAACGGCCACAAGGAGGTAGCACTTCTCCATTCCCCAATCTGGGTACTAGGGCAGCAGAGCCTTTCTGGAAGTCATTGTCCTAGGTTGCAAATTAGAATGGAATTTGCCAGGAGAAATCCCCATAAGTTTATGTCTCATTACTTCTTCTTGGTTTTTAATTTTTTTTTTAATCTGGGTAAAGTTTAGAATATTGTTTGTCCTAGGTGTACACAATCTGGTTCATTTGTACATTATGTCTGTCTATTAATGTACAGATCCTCTTCCCATGTAAAATATTACAGTGTTCCGTCGACCTCCCTTGCTATATGTTCGGTCTCTTTGATACATGTATATAATATGTATGTGTATATGTATAGTAACACTAATCTTCATTTCTCAATTTCCCCCCTCCTTTCCTTTCAGATGAGGATAGTTTGTTTTCTAAGCCTGTGAGTGTCTTTCTCTTTGGAAATATGTTCATCTGTGTCAGTTATTAGATAATGCCATAAGTGACAATATAGGATATAGGTGTTTTGCCTTCCGACCTACTTCATGTTTTGTGATTATCTCCAGGCTCATGTACGGTGCCTCAAAGAGCAGTGCTTCAATGTTTTCCATGGCTAATATTCCATTGTGTGCATGGACCACTTCTTCTTGGTGCATTCCTCTGTTGATGGACATTTTCGTTGCTTCCAAGTGTTGCCTCTGGTAAGTATTGCTGGAGTGCAGGATTGCCAGCCTGTGATTTTTGATTTTCATTTTCTCAGGTGATAGACCCAGCAGTGGGTATGATTGATTGACTGGTATGGTAGCTCAACGTTTACCTTTTCAAGGCACCTCAATTGTGTTTTCATTAGTGGCTCTTACCATGTCCCCCTTAGAATCGAGGGTATGCATTTCTCCACAATCACGTCAGCATTTATTGTTTGCAGCATTTTTGTTGATGGCCATTCTGACTGGTGTGAGCTGATAGGTTTTTGTAATTTGGGTTTACATGTCTGTAAAAATTCCTACAATTCATCATTTCTCCACGGCCTTTTCTTTTCTGTTAAAAGAAAAAAGCAAAAAAGGGTTAGTATAATATACCTCTTCCAATTTTCCTTTTGGGAGGTTGCACTCTAGAAATTTTTGGTCGATTTTCGACCTCAGCATTTTTTGGAGGGCCGGTGTCATTTACAGACCTGCAGTTGGTGAATATTTAGTGACCTTTTGCAGTGGGTTTAAAGCTGCTGTTGTGGGAAACGGCCACAAGGATGCAGCATTTCTCCATTCCCAAATCTGGGTACTAGGGCAGCAGAGCCGTTCTGGAAGTCGTTTGCCTAGGTTGTAAATTTGAATGGAATGTGCCAGGAAAACCCCCCATAAGTTTATGTCTCATTACTGCTAGTTCGTTGTTTTAATTTTTTCAGTTGCGGTAATGGTTAGAATGTTGCTTGTCCAAGGTGTACACACTCTGGTTCATCTCCATATTCTATATACCTATTTATGTAGAGATCCTCTTCCCGTGTAAATTATTACAGAGTGTTCCGTCAACCTTCCTTGCTATATGGTCGGTCTTTTTGATATATGTATATCATATGTATTTGTATACATATGGTAAGACTAATCTTCATTTATCCATTTCCCCCACCTTTCCTTTTAGATAAGCATAGTTTTTTTTTTTTTTAATAAGTCTGTGATTGACTTTCTCTGTGGAAATATGTTCATTTGTGTCAGTTATTAGATAACGCCTATAAGTGATATCATAGGATATAGGACTTTTACTTTCCGACTTACCTCATGTTCTGTGATTATCTCTAAGATCATCTATGGTGCCTCAAAGAGCACTGTTTCATTGTTTTCCATGTCTAGTTTTCATTGTGTACATGGAGCACTTCTTCTTTATCCTTTCATCTGTTGATGGACATTTTGGTTGCTTCACTGTCTTGTCTATTGTGAATAAGGCCGCAGTGCAGCTTTTGCAGCCCGGGTCTTCTTCATTCTGGTCTTCTCAGGTGAGAGGCCCATTGGTGCACCTGCTGGATTGAATGATACCTCAATTTTTCCTTTTAAACGCAGCTCCTTTCTGTTCTCATTATTAGCGTTTAACCCTTTTACATCTCACCAGCAGCTACAGGGTACACAGTTCTCTGAAACCTCTTCAGCATTTATTGTTTGTAGACTTTTTGCCAATGGTCAGTCGACTGGTGCGAGTTGAAAACCTTTTGTAGATTAGATTGCATGAGTCTAATACTTCCTGAGGCTGAGCTTTTATCCGTTTTCCTTTCTTTAAAAAGAGAGTGAGTAAAACTTACCTCTTCATAGTATCTTCTTGAAAATTTTGCCTGTTTTGAATTTTTTTTATCCATTCCCTACCTCAGCACAATTTTGAGGGCAGGTGTCCTTTACAGCCCTGAGTCCTTGTGAATGGTAAGTGACCATTAGCTGTGGGTTAAAAGCTGCCCTTGCGGGAATCGGCCACAAGGCGGCAGCATTTCTCCTTTACCAAATCTGGTTACTAGGGCAACAGAGCCTTACTGGAAGTGGTGTTCTAGGTTGTAAATTAGAATGGAATGTGCGAGGAAAAAGCCCTTTAAGTTTATGTCTCCTTACTTCTTGTTGGTATTTTTAACTTAATTTTTATTTTTTATCACAGCAAACTTGATTACAATGTTTTGTTTGTTCTCGGTGTGCAAGATGTGGTTCTTTCACACATATACATATATCTATTCTTCTTCGGATCCTTTTCCCATGTAGGTTATGACACAATGTTGAGTAGTCTTCTCTTGGTATTGCGTAGGTCTTTGGTGATTATATATTTCACATGTGTTTGTATCTCTCTGTTAACCTCAATATGGTAAGGTATCCAATCCTCACACCTTTCTATTTGGTGAACCATAAGTTTTTTTAAATGAATCTATGATAGTGTTTCTCTGTGGAAATATCTTTGTTTGTATCATTTTTTAGGTAACCCCTATATGTGATATGATAGGATATGTGTCTTTCTCTTTCTCACTTGCTCCAAATTGCGTGATTACTTCTAGACTCATCTATGGTGCTGCAAATGGCATTGTTTCATTTTTTCACTAGCTCATATTCCATCTGTACAGGTAGCAGTTCTTCTTTGTCCACCCATCTGTCGGTGGACCTTTTGGTTACTTCCATATCTTGGCTATTGTAATACTATGCAATGCAGATTTGCGTGCCTGTGTCCTTCCAATTCTGTCTTCTTAGTTTATAGGTCCAGGAATAGGTCTGCTGGATCATATGGTAGCTCAATGTTGACCTTTTAAAGGCACCTCTGTTCTGTTCTCCTTAGTGGCTCTTTCCAGGTTACGTCCCACTTAAAGTGGAGGGTATGTATTTCTTCCCAGCACCTTCAGCATTTATTCTTTGTAGTTTCTGCTGATGGTTATTCTGAGTGGTGTGAGCTGATACCTCTTTGTGGTTGAATTTGCATGTGTCTCATAATGCGTAGAAATTGAGCTTTAAGACATGTGCTTTTTATTTTTCCAGCTGTGATTAGAGCTTATTTCTTCAAAGTGTTTTCTTAAAGTATGTGTCACCACTTGCAATATTTTGGCCATTATCTCCCTCAAGACACTTTGAGGGCAGGTTTCATTTACAGCCCTGCAGTACTTGTTCGTATGAAGTGACCATTAGCTCAGGCTTTAAACCTGCTTTTGCAGGTATCGGCCAAAGAGCGGCAGCCTTTCTACGTTCCCCTTGCTGGTACTAGGGAAACAGACCTACCGGCCGGTGGTGTTCTTCGGTTATAAATTGGAGTGCAATGTGCCCGGATAAACCCACAAATGTTGATGTCTCCTTGCTTTTGTTTGTTTTTAAATTGAGTTTATATTTATTATTAGAGTAATATTCCATTGTGTACGTGGACCACTTCTTCTTGGTGCATTCCTCGGTTGATGGACATTTTCATTGCTTCCAAGTGCTGGCTATGGTAAATCTTGCTGGCGTACAGGTGTGCCAGCCTGTGACTTTTGGATTCTCGTTTTTGCAGGTGCTAGGCCAAGCAGTGGTTGTGATTGATTGACTGGTAGCTCAATGTTTCCCTTTCCAAAGCACCTACACTGTGTTTTCATTAGTGGCTCTTTACATGCCCCCCCTTACAACCGAGGGTACGCATTTCTCCACACTCCCGTCACCATTTGTTTTTTGCAGCATTTTTCCTAATGGCCATTCTGACTGCTGTGAGCTGATAGGTTTTTGTAATATGGGTATGCATGTCATTAAAATTTTTAAAATTCGTCATATTCCTATGCTTTTTTCTTTTCTCTTAAAAGAAAAAACCGTGAGTACAATATAGCTCTTGAAATTGTCTTCTTCGAAGGTTGCCCTCTTCTGAATTTTTTGGTCGATTTTTGACCCCAGAAATTTTCTGGAGGGCAGGTGCCATTTACAGAACTGCTAGTTGGTGAAAATTTAGTGACCTTTTGCAGTGGGTTCAAAGCTGCTGTTGTGGGAAACGGCCACAAGGAGGTAGCACTTCTCCATTCCCCAATCTGGGTACTAGGGCAGCAGAGCCTTTCTGGAAGTCATTGTCCTAGGTTGCAAATTAGAATGGAATTTGCCAGGAGAAATCCCCATAAGTTTATGTCTCATTACTTCTTCTTGGTTTTTAAATTTTTTTTTAATCTGGGTAAAGTTTAGAATATTGTTTGTCCTAGGTGTACACAATCTGGTTCATTTGTACATTATGTCTGTCTATTAATGTACAGATCCTCTTCCCATGTAAAATATTACAGTGTTCCGTCGACCTCCCTTGCTATATGTTCGGTCTCTTTGATACATGTATATAATATGTATGTGTATATGTATAGTAACACTAATCTTCATTTCTCAATTTCCCCCCTCCTTTCCTTTCAGATGAGGATAGTTTGTTTTCTAAGCCTGTGAGTGTCTTTCTCTTTGGAAATATGTTCATCTGTGTCAGTTATTAGATAATGCCATAAGTGACAATATAGGATATAGGTGTTTTGCCTTCCGACCTACTTCATGTTTTGTGATTATCTCCAGGCTCATGTACGGTGCCTCAAAGAGCAGTGCTTCAATGTTTTCCATGGCTAATATTCCATTGTGTGCATGGACCACTTCTTCTTGGTGCATTCCTCTGTTGATGGACATTTTCGTTGCTTCCAAGTGTTGCCTCTGGTAAGTATTGGTGGAGTGCAGGATTGCCAGCCTGTGATTTTTGATTTTCATTTTCTCAGGTGATAGACCCAGCAGTGGGTATGATTGATTGACTGGTATGGTAGCTCAACGTTTACCTTTTCAAGGCACCTCAATTGTGTTTTCATTAGTGGCTCTTACCATGTCCCCCTTAGAATCGAGGGTATGCATTTCTCCACAATCACGTCAGCATTTATTGTTTGCAGCATTTTTGTTGATGGCCATTCTGAGTGGTGTGAGCTGATAGGTTTTTGTAATTTGGGTTTACATGTCTGTAAAAATTCCTACAATTCATCATTTCTCCACGGCCTTTTCTTTTCTGTTAAAAGAAAAAAGCAAAAAAGGGTTAGTATAATATACCTCTTCCAATTTTCCTTTTGGGAGGTTGCACTCTAGAAATTTTTGGTCGATTTTCGACCTCAGCATTTTTTGGAGGGCCGGTGTCATTTACAGACCTGCAGTTGGTGAATATTTAGAGACCTTTTGCAGTGGGTTTAAAGCTGCTGTTGTGGGAAACGGCCACAAGGATGCAGCATTTCTCCATTCCCAAATCTGGGTACTAGGGCAGCAGAGCCGTTCTGGAAGTCGTTTGCCTAGGTTGTAAATTTGAATGGAATGTGCCAGGAAAACCCCCCATAAGTTTATGTCTCATTACTGCTAGTTCGTTGTTTTAATTTTTTCAGTTGCGGTAATGGTTAGAATGTTGCTTGTCCAAGGTGTACACACTCTGGTTCATCTCCATATTCTATATACCTATTTATGTAGAGATCCTCTTCCCGTGTAAATTATTACAGAGTGTTCCGTCAACCTTCCTTGCTATATGGTCGGTCTTTTTGATATATGTATATCATATGTATTTGTATACATATGGTAAGACTAATCTTCATTTATCCATTTCCCCCACCTTTCCTTTTAGATAAGCATAGTTTTTTTTTTTTTTAATAAGTCTGTGATTGACTTTCTCTGTGGAAATATGTTCATTTGTGTCAGTTATTAGATAACGCCTATAAGTGATATCATAGGATATAGGACTTTTACTTTCCGACTTACCTCATGTTCTGTGATTATCTCTAAGATCATCTATGGTGCCTCAAAGAGCACTGTTTCATTGTTTTCCATGGCTAGTTTTCATTGTGTACATGGACCACTTCTTCTTTATCCTTTCATTTGTTGATGGACATTTTGGTTGCTTCACTGTCTTGTCTATTGTGAATAAGGCCGCAGTGCAGCTTTTGCAGCCCGGGTCTTCTTCATTCTGGTCTTCTCAGGTGAGAGGCCCATTGGTGCACCTGCTGGATTGAATGATACCTCAATTTTTCCTTTTAAACGCAGCTCCTTTCTGTTCTCATTATTAGCGTTTAACCCTTTTACATCTCACCAGCAGCTACAGGGTACACAGTTCTCTGAAACCTCTTCAGCATTTATTGTTTGTAGACTTTTTGCCAATGGTCAGTCGACTGGTGCGAGTTGAAAACCTTTTGTAGATTAGATTGCATGAGTCTAATACTTCCTGAGGCTGAGCTTTTATCCGTTTTCCTTTCTTTAAAAAGAGAGTGAGTAAAACTTACCTCTTCATAGTATCTTCTTGAAAATTTTGCCTGTTTTGAATTTTTTTTATCCATTCCCTACCTCAGCACAATTTTGAGGGCAGGTGTCCTTTACAGCCCTGAGTCCTTGTGAATGGTAAGTGACCATTAGCTGTGGGTTAAAAGCTGCTCTTGCGGGAATCGGCCACAAGGCGGCAGCATTTCTCCTTTACCAAATCTGGTTACTAGGGCAACAGAGCCTTACTGGAAGTGGTGTTCTAGGTTGTAAATTAGAATGGAATGTGCGAGGAAAAAGCCCTTTAAGTTTATGTCTCATTACTTCTTGTTGGTATTTTTAACTTAATTTTTATTTTTTATCACAGCAAACTTGATTACAATGTTTTGTTTGTTCTCGGTGTGCAAGATGTGGTTCTTTCACACATATACATATATCTATTCTTCTTCGGATCCTTTTCCCATGTAGGTTATGACACAATGTTGAGTAGTCTTCTCTTGGTATTGCATAGGTCTTTGGTGATTATATATTTCACATGTGTTTGTATCTCTCTGTTAACCTCAATATGGTAAGGTATCCAATCCTCACACCTTTCTATTTGGTGAACCATAAGTTTTTTTAAATGAATCTATGATAGTGTTTCTCTGTGGAAATATCTTTGTTTGTATCATTTTTTAGGTAACCCCTATATGTGATATGATAGGATATGTGTCTTTCTCTTTCTCACTTGCTCCAAATTGCGTGATTACTTCTAGACTCATCTATGGTGCTGCAAATGGCATTGTTTCATTTTTTCACTAGCTCATATTCCATCTGTACAGGTAGCAGTTCTTCTTTGTCCACCCATCTGTCGGTGGACCTTTTGGTTACTTCCATATCTTGGCTATTGTAATACTATGCAATGCAGATTTGCGTGCCTGTGTCCTTCCAATTCTGTCTTCTTAGTTTATAGGTCCAGGAATAGGTCCGCTGGATCATATGGTAGCTCAATGTTGACCTTTTAAAGGCACCTCTGTTCTGTTCTCCTTAGTGGCTCTTTCCAGGTTACGTCCCACTTAAAGTGGAGGGTATGTATTTCTTCCCAGCACCTTCAGCATTTTTTCTTTGTAGTTTCTGCTGATGGTTATTCTGAGTGGTGTGAGCTGATACTTCTTTGTGGTTGAATTTGCATGTGTCTCATAATGCGTAGAAATTGAGCTTTAAGACATGTGCTTTTTAATTTTCCAGCTGTGATTAGAGCTTATTTCTTCAAAGAGTTTTCTTAAAGTATGTGTCACCACTTGAAATATTTTGGCCATTATCTCCCTCAAGACATTTTGAGGGCAGGTTTCATTTAAAGCCCTGCAGTACTTGTTCGTATGAAGTGACCATTAGCTCAGGCTTTAAACCTGCTTTTGCAGGTATCGGCCAAAGAGCGGCAGCCTTTCTACGTTCCCCTTGCTGGTACTAGGGAAACAGACCTACCGGCCAGAGGTGTACTTCGGTTATAAATTAGAGTGCAATGTGCCCGGATAAACCCACAAATGTTGATGTCTCCTTGCTTTTGTTTGTTTTTAAATTGAGTTTATATTTATTATTAGAGTAATATTCCATTGTGTACGTGGACCACTTCTTCTTGGTGCATTCCTCGGTTGATGGACATTTTCATTGCTTCCAAGTGCTGGCTATGGTAAATCTTGCTGGCGTACAGGTGTGCCAGCCTGTGACTTTTGGATTCTCATTTTTGCAGGTGCTAGGCCAAGCAGTGGTTGTGATTGATTGACTGGTAGCTCAATGTTTCCCTTTCCAAAGCACCTACACTGTGTTTTCATTAGTGGCTCTTTACATGCCCCCCCTTACAACCGAGGGTACGCATTTCTCCACACTCCCTTCACCATTTGTTTTTTTGCAGCATTTTTCCTAATGGCCATTCTGACTGCTGTGAGCTGATAGGTTTTTGTGATATGGGTATGCATGTCATTAAAATTTTTAAAATTCGTCATATTCCTATGCTTTTTTCTTTTCTCTTAAAAGAAAAAACCGTGAGTACAATATAGCTCTTGAAATTGTCTTCTTCGAAGGTTGCCCTCTTCAGAATTTTTTGGTCGATTTTTGACCCCAAAAATTTTCTGGAGGGCAGGTGCCATTTACAGAACTGCAAGTTGGTGAAAATTTAGTGACCTTTTGCAGTGGGTTCAAAGCTGCTGTTGTGGGAAATGGCCACAAGGAGGTAGCATTTCTCCATTCCCCAATCTGGGTACTAGGGCAGCAGAGCCTTTCTGGAAGTCATTGTCCTAGGTTGCAAATTAGAATGGAATTTGCCAGGAGAAATCCCCATAAGTTTATGTCTCATTACTTCTTCTTGGTTTTTAAATTTTTTTTTAATCTGGGTAAAGTTTAGTATATTGTTTGTCCTAGGTGTACACAATCTGGTTCATTTGTACATTATGTATGTCTATTAATGTACAGATCCTCTTCCCATGTAAAATATTACAGTGTTCCGTCGACCTCCCTTGCTATATGTTCGGTCTTTTTGATACATGTATATAATATGTATGTGTATATGTATAGTAACACTAATCTTCATTTCTCAATTTCCCCCTCCTTTCCTTTCAGATGAGCGTAGTTTGTTTTCTAAGCCTGTGAGTGTCTTTCTCTTTGGAAATATGTTCATCTGTGTCAGTTATTAGATAATGCCATAAATGATAATATAGGATATAGGTGTTTTGCCTTCCGACCTACTTCATGTTTTGTGATTATCTCCAGGCTCATGTACGGTGCCTCAAAGAGCAGTGCTTCAATGTTTTCCATGGTTAATATTCCATTGTGTGCATGGACCATTTCTTCTTGGTGCATTCCTCTGTTGATGGACATTTCCGTTGCTTCCAAGTGTTGCCTATGGTAAATATTGCTGGAGTGCAGAATTGCCAGCCTGTGATTTTTGATTTTCATTTTCTCAGGTGATAGACCCAGCAGTGGGTATGATTGATTGACTGGTATGGTAGCTCAACGTTTACCTTTTCAAGGCACCTCAACTGTGTTTTCATTAGTGGCTCTTACCATGTCCCCCTTAGAATCGAGGGTATGCATTTCTCCACAATCACGTCAGCATTTATTGTTTGCAGCATTTTTGTTGATGGCCATTCTGAGTGGTGTGAGCTGATAGGTTTTTGTAATTTGGGTTTACATGTCTGTAAAAATTCCTACAATTCATCATTTCTCCACGGCCTTTTCTTTTCTGTTAAAAGAAAAAAGCAAAAAAGGGTTAGTATAATATACCTCTTCCAATTTTCCTTTTGGGAGGTTGCACTCTAGAAATTTTTGGTCGATTTTCGACCTCAGCATTTTTTGGAGGGCCGGTGTCATTTACAGACCTGCAGTTGGTGAATATTTAGTGACCTTTTGCAGTGGGTTTAAAGCTGCTGTTGTGGGAAACGGCCACAAGGATGCAGCATTTCTCCATTCCCAAATCTGGGTACTAGGGCAGCAGAGCCGTTCTGGAAGTCGTTTGCCTAGGTTGTAAATTTGAATGGAATGTGCCAGGAAAACCCCCCATAAGTTTATGTCTCATTACTCCTAGTTCGTTGTTTTAATTTTTTCAGTTGCGGTAATGGTTAGAATGTTGCTTGTCCAAGGTGTACACACTCTGGTTCATCTCCATATTCTATATACCTATTTATGTAGAGATCCTCTTCCCGTGTAAATTATTACAGAGTGTTCCGTCAACCTTCCTTGCTATATGGTCGGTCTTTTTGATATATGTATATCATATGTATTTGTATACATATGGTAAGACTAATCTTCATTTATCCATTTCCCCCACCTTTCCTTTTAGATAAGCATAGTTTTTTTTTTTTTTAATAAGTCTGTGATTGACTTTCTCTGTGGAAATATGTTCATTTGTGTCAGTTATTAGATAATGCCTATAAGTGATATCATAGGATATAGGACTTTTACTTTCCGACTTACCTCATGTTCTGTGATTATCTCTAAGATCATCTATGGTGCCTCAAAGAGCACTGTTTCATTGTTTTCCATGGCTAGTTTTCATTGTGTACATGGACCACTTCTTCTTTATCCTTTCATCTGTTGATGGACATTTTGGTTGCTTCACTGTCTTGTCTATTGTGAATAAGGCCGCAGTGCAGCTTTTGCAGACCGGGTCTTCTTCATTCTGGTCTTCTCAGGTGAGAGGCCCATTGGTGCACCTGCTGGATTGAATGATACCTCAATTTTTCCTTTTAAACGCAGCTCCTTTCTGTTCTCATTATTAGCGTTTAACCCTTTTACATCTCACCAGCAGCTACAGGGTACACAGTTCTCTGAAACCTCTTCAGCATTTATTGTTTGTAGACTTTTTGCCAATGGTCAGTCGACTGGTGCGAGTTGAAAACCTTTTGTAGATTAGATTGCATGAGTCTAATACTTCCTGAGGCTGAGCTTTTATCCGTTTTCCTTTCTTTAAAAAGAGAGTGAGTAAAACTTACCTCTTCATAGTATCTTCTTGAAAATTTTGCCTGTTTTGAATTTTTTTTATCCATTCCCTACCTCAGCACAATTTTGAGGGCAGGTGTCCTTTACAGCCCTGAGTCCTTGTGAATGGTAAGTGACCATTAGCTGTGGGTTAAAAGCTGCTCTTGCGGGAATCGGCCACAAGGCGGCAGCATTTCTCCTTTACCAAATCTGGTTACTAGGGCAACAGAGCCTTACTGGAAGTGGTGTTCTAGGTTGTAAATTAGAATGGAATGTGCGAGGAAAAAGCCCTTTAAGTTTATGTCTCATTACTTCTTGTTGGTATTTTTAACTTAATTTTTATTTTTTATCACAGCAAACTTGATTACAATGTTTTGTTTGTTCTCGGTGTGCAAGATGTGGTTCTTTCACACATATACATATATCTATTCTTCTTCGGATCCTTTTCCCATGTAGGTTATGACACAATGTTGAGTAGTCTTCTCTTGGTATTGCGTAGGTCTTTGGTGATTATATATTTCACATGTGTTTGTATCTCTCTGTTAACCTCAATATGGTAAGGTATCCAATCCTCACACCTTTCTATTTGGTGAACCATAAGTTTTTTTAAATGAATCTATGATAGTGTTTCTCTGTGGAAATATCTTTGTTTGTATCATTTTTTAGGTAACCCCTATATGTGATATGATAGGATATGTGTCTTTCTCTTTCTCACTTGCTCCAAATTGCGTGATTACTTCTAGACTCATCTATGGTGCTGCAAATGGCATTGTTTCATTTTTTCAC
Source organism: Balaenoptera physalus (assembly GCF_965194825.1). Lineage (NCBI taxonomy): Eukaryota > Metazoa > Chordata > Mammalia > Artiodactyla > Balaenopteridae > Balaenoptera > Balaenoptera physalus. The sequence goes on from NW_028126567.1 coordinate 223,960, forward strand.
TAGCTCATATTCCATCTGTACAGGTAGCAGTTCTTCTTTGTCCACCCATCTGTCGGTGGACCTTTTGGTTACTTCCATATCTTGGCTATTGTAATACTATGCAATGCAGATTTGCGTGCCTGTGTCCTTCCAATTCTGTCTTCTTAGTTTATAGGTCCAGGAATAGGTCCGCTGGATCATATGGTAGCTCAATGTTGACCTTTTAAAGGCACCTCTGTTCTGTTCTCCTTAGTGGCTCTTTCCAGGTTACGTCCCACTTAAAGTGGAGGGTATGTATTTCTTCCCAGCACCTTCAGCATTTTTTCTTTGTAGTTTCTGCTGATGGTTATTCTGAGTGGTGTGAGCTGATACTTCTTTGTGGTTGAATTTGCATGTGTCTCATAATGCGTAGAAATTGAGCTTTAAGACATGTGCTTTTTAATTTTCCAGCTGTGATTAGAGCTTATTTCTTCAAAGAGTTTTCTTAAAGTATGTGTCACCACTTGAAATATTTTGGCCATTATCTCCCTCAAGACATTTTGAGGGCAGGTTTCATTTAAAGCCCTGCAGTACTTGTTCGTATGAAGTGACCATTAGCTCAGGCTTTAAACCTGCTTTTGCAGGTATCGGCCAAAGAGCGGCAGCCTTTCTACGTTCCCCTTGCTGGTACTAGGGAAACAGACCTACCGGCCAGAGGTGTACTTCGGTTATAAATTAGAGTGCAATGTGCCCGGATAAACCCACAAATGTTGATGTCTCCTTGCTTTTGTTTGTTTTTAAATTGAGTTTATATTTATTATTAGAGTAATATTCCATTGTGTACGTGGACCACTTCTTCTTGGTGCATTCCTCGGTTGATGGACATTTTCATTGCTTCCAAGTGCTGGCTATGGTAAATCTTGCTGGCGTACAGGTGTGCCAGCCTGTGACTTTTGGATTCTCATTTTTGCAGGTGCTAGGCCAAGCAGTGGTTGTGATTGATTGACTGGTAGCTCAATGTTTCCCTTTCCAAAGCACCTACACTGTGTTTTCATTAGTGGCTCTTTACATGCCCCCCCTTACAACCGAGGGTACGCATTTCTCCACACTCCCTTCACCATTTGTTTTTTTGCAGCATTTTTCCTAATGGCCATTCTGACTGCTGTGAGCTGATAGGTTTTTGTGATATGGGTATGCATGTCATTAAAATTTTTAAAATTCGTCATATTCCTATGCTTTTTTCTTTTCTCTTAAAAGAAAAAACCGTGAGTACAATATAGCTCTTGAAATTGTCTTCTTCGAAGGTTGCCCTCTTCAGAATTTTTTGGTCGATTTTTGACCCCAAAAATTTTCTGGAGGGCAGGTGCCATTTACAGAACTGCAAGTTGGTGAAAATTTAGTGACCTTTTGCAGTGGGTTCAAAGCTGCTGTTGTGGGAAATGGCCACAAGGAGGTAGCATTTCTCCATTCCCCAATCTGGGTACTAGGGCAGCAGAGCCTTTCTGGAAGTCATTGTCCTAGGTTGCAAATTAGAATGGAATTTGCCAGGAGAAATCCCCATAAGTTTATGTCTCATTACTTCTTCTTGGTTTTTAAATTTTTTTTTAATCTGGGTAAAGTTTAGTATATTGTTTGTCCTAGGTGTACACAATCTGGTTCATTTGTACATTATGTATGTCTATTAATGTACAGATCCTCTTCCCATGTAAAATATTACAGTGTTCCGTCGACCTCCCTTGCTATATGTTCGGTCTTTTTGATACATGTATATAATATGTATGTGTATATGTATAGTAACACTAATCTTCATTTCTCAATTTCCCCCTCCTTTCCTTTCAGATGAGCGTAGTTTGTTTTCTAAGCCTGTGAGTGTCTTTCTCTTTGGAAATATGTTCATCTGTGTCAGTTATTAGATAATGCCATAAGTGATAATATAGGATATAGGTGTTTTGCCTTCCGACCTACTTCATGTTTTGTGATTATCTCCAGGCTCATGTACGGTGCCTCAAAGAGCAGTGCTTCAATGTTTTCCATGGTTAATATTCCATTGTGTGCATGGACCATTTCTTCTTGGTGCATTCCTCTGTTGATGGACATTTCCGTTGCTTCCAAGTGTTGCCTATGGTAAATATTGCTGGAGTGCAGAATTGCCAGCCTGTGATTTTTGATTTTCATTTTCTCAGGTGATAGACCCAGCAGTGGGTATGATTGATTGACTGGTATGGTAGCTCAACGTTTACCTTTTCAAGGCACCTCAACTGTGTTTTCATTAGTGGCTCTTACCATGTCCCCCTTAGAATCGAGGGTATGCATTTCTCCACAATCACGTCAGCATTTATTGTTTGCAGCATTTTTGTTGATGGCCATTCTGAGTGGTGTGAGCTGATAGGTTTTTGTAATTTGGGTTTACATGTCTGTAAAAATTCCTACAATTCATCATTTCTCCACGGCCTTTTCTTTTCTGTTAAAAGAAAAAAGCAAAAAAGGGTTAGTATAATATACCTCTTCCAATTTTCCTTTTGGGAGGTTGCACTCTAGAAATTTTTGGTCGATTTTCGACCTCAGCATTTTTTGGAGGGCCGGTGTCATTTACAGACCTGCAGTTGGTGAATATTTAGTGACCTTTTGCAGTGGGTTTAAAGCTGCTGTTGTGGGAAACGGCCACAAGGATGCAGCATTTCTCCATTCCCAAATCTGGGTACTAGGGCAGCAGAGCCGTTCTGGAAGTCGTTTGCCTAGGTTGTAAATTTGAATGGAATGTGCCAGGAAAACCCCCCATAAGTTTATGTCTCATTACTCCTAGTTCGTTGTTTTAATTTTTTCAGTTGCGGTAATGGTTAGAATGTTGCTTGTCCAAGGTGTACACACTCTGGTTCATCTCCATATTCTATATACCTATTTATGTAGAGATCCTCTTCCCGTGTAAATTATTACAGAGTGTTCCGTCAACCTTCCTTGCTATATGGTCGGTCTTTTTGATATATGTATATCATATGTATTTGTATACATATGGTAAGACTAATCTTCATTTATCCATTTCCCCCACCTTTCCTTTTAGATAAGCATAGTTTTTTTTTTTTTTTAATAAGTCTGTGATTGACTTTCTCTGTGGAAATATGTTCATTTGTGTCAGTTATTAGATAACGCCTATAAGTGATATCATAGGATATAGGACTTTTACTTTCCGACTTACCTCATGTTCTGTGATTATCTCTAAGATCATCTATGGTGCCTCAAAGAGCACTGTTTCATTGTTTTCCATGGCTAGTTTTCATTGTGTACATGGACCACTTCTTCTTTATCCTTTCATCTGTTGATGGACATTTTGGTTGCTTCACTGTCTTGTCTATTGTGAATAAGGCCGCAGTGCAGCTTTTGCAGACCGGGTCTTCTTCATTCTGGTCTTCTCAGGTGAGAGGCCCATTGGTGCACCTGCTGGATTGAATGATACCTCAATTTTTCCTTTTAAACGCAGCTCCTTTCTGTTCTCATTATTAGCGTTTAACCCTTTTACATCTCACCAGCAGCTAGAGGGTACACAGTTCTCTGAAACCTCTTCAGCATTTATTGTTTGTAGACTTTTTGCCAATGGTCAGTCGACTGGTGCGAGTTGAAAACCTTTTGTAGATTAGATTGCATGAGTCTAATACTTCCTGAGGCTGAGCTTTTATCCGTTTTCCTTTCTTTAAAAAGAGAGTGAGTAAAACTTACCTCTTCATAGTATCTTCTTGAAAATTTTGCCTGTTTTGAATTTTTTTTATCCATTCCCTACCTCAGCACAATTTTGAGGGCAGGTGTCCTTTACAGCCCTGAGTCCTTGTGAATGGTAAGTGACCATTAGCTGTGGGTTAAAAGCTGCTCTTGCGGGAATCGGCCACAAGGCGGCAGCATTTCTCCTTTACCAAATCTGGTTACTAGGGCAACAGAGCCTTACTGGAAGTGGTGTTCTAGGTTGTAAATTAGAATGGAATGTGCGAGGAAAAAGCCCTTTAAGTTTATGTCTCATTACTTCTTGTTGGTATTTTTAACTTAATTTTTATTTTTTATCACAGCAAACTTGATTACAATGTTTTGTTTGTTCTCGGTGTGCAAGATGTGGTTCTTTCACACATATACATATATCTATTCTTCTTCGGATCCTTTTCCCATGTAGGTTATGACACAATGTTGAGTAGTCTTCTCTTGGTATTGCGTAGGTCTTTGGTGATTATATATTTCACATGTGTTTGTATCTCTCTGTTAACCTCAATATGGTAAGGTATCCAATCCTCACACCTTTCTATTTGGTGAACCATAAGTTTTTTTAAATGAATCTATGATAGTGTTTCTCTGTGGAAATATCTTTGTTTGTATCATTTTTTAGGTAACCCCTATATGTGATATGATAGGATATGTGTCTTTCTCTTTCTCACTTGCTCCAAATTGCGTGATTACTTCTAGACTCATCTATGGTGCTGCAAATGGCATTGTTTCATTTTTTCACTAGCTCATATTCCATCTGTACAGGTAGCAGTTCTTCTTTGTCCACCCATCTGTCGGTGGACCTTTTGGTTACTTCCATATCTTGGCTATTGTAATACTATGCAATGCAGATTTGCGTGCCTGTGTCCTTCCAATTCTGTCTTCTTAGTTTATAGGTCCAGGAATAGGTCCGCTGGATCATATGGTAGCTCAATGTTGACCTTTTAAAGGCACCTCTGTTCTGTTCTCCTTAGTGGCTCTTTCCAGGTTACGTCCCACTTAAAGTGGAGGGTATGTATTTCTTCCCAGCACCTTCAGCATTTTTTCTTTGTAGTTTCTGCTGATGGTTATTCTGAGTGGTGTGAGCTGATACTTCTTTGTGGTTGAATTTGCATGTGTCTCATAATGCGTAGAAATTGAGCTTTAAGACATGTGCTTTTTAATTTTCCAGCTGTGATTAGAGCTTATTTCTTCAAAGAGTTTTCTTAAAGTATGTGTCACCACTTGAAATATTTTGGCCATTATCTCCCTCAAGACATTTTGAGGGCAGGTTTCATTTAAAGCCCTGCAGTACTTGTTCGTATGAAGTGACCATTAGCTCAGGCTTTAAACCTGCTTTTGCAGGTATCGGCCAAAGAGCGGCAGCCTTTCTACGTTCCCCTTGCTGGTACTAGGGAAACAGACCTACCGGCCAGAGGTGTACTTCGGTTATAAATTAGAGTGCAATGTGCCCGGATAAACCCACAAATGTTGATGTCTCCTTGCTTTTGTTTGTTTTTAAATTGAGTTTATATTTATTATTAGAGTAATATTCCATTGTGTACGTGGACCACTTCTTCTTGGTGCATTCCTCGGTTGATGGACATTTTCATTGCTTCCAAGTGCTGGCTATGGTAAATCTTGCTGGCGTACAGGTGTGCCAGCCTGTGACTTTTGGATTCTCATTTTTGCAGGTGCTAGGCCAAGCAGTGGTTGTGATTGATTGACTGGTAGCTCAATGTTTCCCTTTCCAAAGCACCTACACTGTGTTTTCATTAGTGGCTCTTTACATGCCCCCCCTTACAACCGAGGGTACGCATTTCTCCACACTCCCTTCACCATTTGTTTTTTTGCAGCATTTTTCCTAATGGCCATTCTGACTGCTGTGAGCTGATAGGTTTTTGTGATATGGGTATGCATGTCATTAAAATTTTTAAAATTCGTCATATTCCTATGCTTTTTTCTTTTCTCTTAAAAGAAAAAACCGTGAGTACAATATAGCTCTTGAAATTGTCTTCTTCGAAGGTTGCCCTCTTCAGAATTTTTTGGTCGATTTTTGACCCCAAAAATTTTCTGGAGGGCAGGTGCCATTTACAGAACTGCAAGTTGGTGAAAATTTAGTGACCTTTTGCAGTGGGTTCAAAGCTGCTGTTGTGGGAAATGGCCACAAGGAGGTAGCATTTCTCCATTCCCCAATCTGGGTACTAGGGCAGCAGAGCCTTTCTGGAAGTCATTGTCCTAGGTTGCAAATTAGAATGGAATTTGCCAGGAGAAATCCCCATAAGTTTATGTCTCATTACTTCTTCTTGGTTTTTAAATTTTTTTTTAATCTGGGTAAAGTTTAGTATATTGTTTGTCCTAGGTGTACACAATCTGGTTCATTTGTACATTATGTATGTCTATTAATGTACAGATCCTCTTCCCATGTAAAATATTACAGTGTTCCGTCGACCTCCCTTGCTATATGTTCGGTCTTTTTGATACATGTATATAATATGTATGTGTATATGTATAGTAACACTAATCTTCATTTCTCAATTTCCCCCTCCTTTCCTTTCAGATGAGCGTAGTTTGTTTTCTAAGCCTGTGAGTGTCTTTCTCTTTGGAAATATGTTCATCTGTGTCAGTTATTAGATAATGCCATAAATGATAATATAGGATATAGGTGTTTTGCCTTCCGACCTACTTCATGTTTTGTGATTATCTCCAGGCTCATGTACGGTGCCTCAAAGAGCAGTGCTTCAATGTTTTCCATGGTTAATATTCCATTGTGTGCATGGACCATTTCTTCTTGGTGCATTCCTCTGTTGATGGACATTTCCGTTGCTTCCAAGTGTTGCCTATGGTAAATATTGCTGGAGTGCAGAATTGCCAGCCTGTGATTTTTGATTTTCATTTTCTCAGGTGATAGACCCAGCAGTGGGTATGATTGATTGACTGGTATGGTAGCTCAACGTTTACCTTTTCAAGGCACCTCAACTGTGTTTTCATTAGTGGCTCTTACCATGTCCCCCTTAGAATCGAGGGTATGCATTTCTCCACAATCACGTCAGCATTTATTGTTTGCAGCATTTTTGTTGATGGCCATTCTGAGTGGTGTGAGCTGATAGGTTTTTGTAATTTGGGTTTACATGTCTGTAAAAATTCCTACAATTCATCATTTCTCCACGGCCTTTTCTTTTCTGTTAAAAGAAAAAAGCAAAAAAGGGTTAGTATAATATACCTCTTCCAATTTTCCTTTTGGGAGGTTGCACTCTAGAAATTTTTGGTCGATTTTCGACCTCAGCATTTTTTGGAGGGCCGGTGTCATTTACAGACCTGCAGTTGGTGAATATTTAGTGACCTTTTGCAGTGGGTTTAAAGCTGCTGTTGTGGGAAACGGCCACAAGGATGCAGCATTTCTCCATTCCCAAATCTGGGTACTAGGGCAGCAGAGCCGTTCTGGAAGTCGTTTGCCTAGGTTGTAAATTTGAATGGAATGTGCCAGGAAAACCCCCCATAAGTTTATGTCTCATTACTCCTAGTTCGTTGTTTTAATTTTTTCAGTTGCGGTAATGGTTAGAATGTTGCTTGTCCAAGGTGTACACACTCTGGTTCATCTCCATATTCTATATACCTATTTATGTAGAGATCCTCTTCCCGTGTAAATTATTACAGAGTGTTCCGTCAACCTTCCTTGCTATATGGTCGGTCTTTTTGATATATGTATATCATATGTATTTGTATACATATGGTAAGACTAATCTTCATTTATCCATTTCCCCCACCTTTCCTTTTAGATAAGCATAGTTTTTTTTTTAATAAGTCTGTGATTGACTTTCTCTGTGGAAATATGTTCATTTGTGTCAGTTATTAGATAACGCCTATAAGTGATATCATAGGATATAGGACTTTTACTTTCCGACTTACCTCATGTTCTGTGATTATCTCCAAGATCATCTATGGTGCCTCAAAGAGCACTGTTTCATTGTTTTCCATGGCTAGTTTTCATTGTGTACATGGACCACTTCTTCTTTATCCTTTCATCTGTTGATGGACATTTTGGTTGCTTCACTGTCTTGTCTATTGTGAATAAGGCCGCAGTGCAGCTTTTGCAGCCCGGGTCTTCTTCATTCTGGTCTTCTCAGGTGAGAGGCCCATTGGTGCACCTGCTGGATTGAATGATACCTCAATTTTTCCTTTTAAACGCAGCTCCTTTCTGTTCTCATTATTAGCGTTTAACCCTTTTACATCTCACCAGCAGCTACAGGGTACACAGTTCTCTGAAACCTCTTCAGCATTTATTGTTTGTAGACTTTTTGCCAATGGTCAGTCGACTGGTGCGAGTTGAAAACCTTTTGTAGATTAGATTGCATGAGTCTAATACTTCCTGAGGCTGAGCTTTTATCCGTTTTCCTTTCTTTAAAAAGAGAGTGAGTAAAACTTACCTCTTCATAGTATCTTCTTGAAAATTTTGCCTGTTTTGAATTTTTTTTATCCATTCCCTACCTCAGCACAATTTTGAGGGCAGGTGTCCTTTACAGCCCTGAGTCCTTGTGAATGGTAAGTGACCATTAGCTGTGGGTTAAAAGCTGCTCTTGCGGGAATCGGCCACAAGGCGGCAGCATTTCTCCTTTACCAAATCTGGTTACTAGGGCAACAGAGCCTTACTGGAAGTGGTGTTCTAGGTTGTAAATTAGAATGGAATGTGCGAGGAAAAAGCCCTTTAAGTTTATGTCTCATTACTTCTTGTTGGTATTTTTAACTTAATTTTTATTTTTTATCACAGCAAACTTGATTACAATGTTTTGTTTGTTCTCGGTGTGCAAGATGTGGTTCTTTCACACATATACATATATCTATTCTTCTTCGGATCCTTTTCCCATGTAGGTTATGACACAATGTTGAGTAGTCTTCTCTTGGTATTGCGTAGGTCTTTGGTGATTATATATTTCACATGTGTTTGTATCTCTCTGTTAACCTCAATATGGTAAGGTATCCAATCCTCACACGTTCTATTTGGTGAACCACAAGTTTTTTTAATGAATCTATGATAGTGTTTCTCTGTGGAAATATCTTTGTTTGTATCATTTTTTAGGTAACCCCTATATGTGATATGATAGGATATGTGTCTTTCTCTTTCTCACTTGCTCCAAATTGCGTGATTACTTCTAGACTCATCTATGGTGCTGCAAATGGCATTGTTTCATTTTTTCACTAGCTCATATTCCATCTGTACAGGTAGCAGTTCTTCTTTGTCCACCCATCTGTCGGTGGACCTTTTGGTTACTTCCATATCTTGGCTATTGTAATACTATGCAATGCAGATTTGCGTGCCTGTGTCCTTCCAATTCTGTCTTCTTAGTTTATAGGTCCAGGAATAGGTCTGCTGGATCATATGGTAGCTCAATGTTGACCTTTTAAAGGCACCTCTGTTCTGTTCTCCTTAGTGGCTCTTTCCAGGTTACGTCCCACTTAAAGTGGAGGGTATGTATTTCTTCCCAGCACCTTCAGCATTTATTCTTTGTAGTTTCTGCTGATGGTTATTCTGAGTGGTGTGAGCTGATACCTCTTTGTGGTTGAATTTGCATGTGTCTCATAATGCGTAGAAATTGAGCTTTAAGACATGTGCTTTTTATTTTTCCAGCTGTGATTAGAGCTTATTTCTTCAAAGTGTTTTCTTAAAGTATGTGTCACCACTTGCAATATTTTGGCCATTATCTCCCTCAAGACACTTTGAGGGCAGGTTTCATTTACAGCCCTGCAGTACTTGTTCGTATGAAGTGACCATTAGCTCAGGCTTTAAACCTGCTTTTGCAGGTATCGGCCAAAGAGCGGCAGCCTTTCTACGTTCCCCTTGCTGGTACTAGGGAAACAGACCTACCGGCCGGTGGTGTTCTTCGGTTATAAATTAGAGTGCAATGTGCCCGGATAAACCCACAAATGTTGATGTCTCCTTGCTTTTGTTTGTTTTTAAATTGAGTTTATATTTATTATTAGAGTAATATTCCATTGTGTACGTGGACCACTTCTTCTTGGTGCATTCCTCGGTTGATGGACATTTTCATTGCTTCCAAGTGCTGGCTATGGTAAATCTTGCTGGCGTACAGGTGTGCCAGCCTGTGACTTTTGGATTCTCATTTTTGCAGGTGCTAGGCCAAGCAGTGGTTGTGATTGATTGACTGGTAGCTCAATGTTTCCCTTTCCAAAGCACCTACACTGTGTTTTCATTAGTGGCTCTTTACATGCCCCCCCTTACAACCGAGGGTACGCATTTCTCCACACTCCCTTCACCATTTGTTTTTTTGCAGCATTTTTCCTAATGGCCATTCTGACTGCTGTGAGCTGATAGGTTTTTGTGATATGGGTATGCATGTCATTAAAATTTTTAAAATTCGTCATATTCCTATGCTTTTTTCTTTTCTCTTAAAAGAAAAAACCGTGAGTACAATATAGCTCTTGAAATTGTCTTCTTCGAAGGTTGCCCTCTTCAGAATTTTTTGGTCGATTTTTGACCCCAAAAATTTTCTGGAGGGCAGGTGCCATTTACAGAACTGCAAGTTGGTGAAAATTTAGTGACCTTTTGCAGTGGGTTCAAAGCTGCTGTTGTGGGAAATGGCCACAAGGAGGTAGCATTTCTCCATTCCCCAATCTGGGTACTAGGGCAGCAGAGCCTTTCTGGAAGTCATTGTCCTAGGTTGCAAATTAGAATGGAATTTGCCAGGAGAAATCCCCATAAGTTTATGTCTCATTACTTCTTCTTGGTTTTTAAATTTTTTTTTAATCTGGGTAAAGTTTAGTATATTGTTTGTCCTAGGTGTACACAATCTGGTTCATTTGTACATTATGTATGTCTATTAATGTACAGATCCTCTTCCCATGTAAAATATTACAGTGTTCCGTCGACCTCCCTTGCTATATGTTCGGTCTTTTTGATACATGTATATAATATGTATGTGTATATGTATAGTAACACTAATCTTCATTTCTCAATTTCCCCCTCCTTTCCTTTCAGATGAGCGTAGTTTGTTTTCTAAGCCTGTGAGTGTCTTTCTCTTTGGAAATATGTTCATCTGTGTCAGTTATTAGATAATGCCATAAGTGATAATATAGGATATAGGTGTTTTGCCTTCCGACCTACTTCATGTTTTGTGATTATCTCCAGGCTCATGTACGGTGCCTCAAAGAGCAGTGCTTCAATGTTTTCCATGGTTAATATTCCATTGTGTGCATGGACCATTTCTTCTTGGTGCATTCCTCTGTTGATGGACATTTCCGTTGCTTCCAAGTGTTGCCTATGGTAAATATTGCTGGAGTGCAGAATTGCCAGCCTGTGATTTTTGATTTTCATTTTCTCAGGTGATAGACCCAGCAGTGGGTATGATTGATTGACTGGTATGGTAGCTCAACGTTTACCTTTTCAAGGCACCTCAACTGTGTTTTCATTAGTGGCTCTTACCATGTCCCCCTTAGAATCGAGGGTATGCATTTCTCCACAATCACGTCAGCATTTATTGTTTGCAGCATTTTTGTTGATGGCCATTCTGAGTGGTGTGAGCTGATAGGTTTTTGTAATTTGGGTTTACATGTCTGTAAAAATTCCTACAATTCATCATTTCTCCACGGCCTTTTCTTTTCTGTTAAAAGAAAAAAGCAAAAAAGGGTTAGTATAATATACCTCTTCCAATTTTCCTTTTGGGAGGTTGCACTCTAGAAATTTTTGGTCGATTTTCGACCTCAGCATTTTTTGGAGGGCCGGTGTCATTTACAGACCTGCAGTTGGTGAATATTTAGTGACCTTTTGCAGTGGGTTTAAAGCTGCTGTTGTGGGAAACGGCCACAAGGATGCAGCATTTCTCCATTCCCAAATCTGGGTACTAGGGCAGCAGAGCCGTTCTGGAAGTCGTTTGCCTAGGTTGTAAATTTGAATGGAATGTGCCAGGAAAACCCCCCATAAGTTTATGTCTCATTACTCCTAGTTCGTTGTTTTAATTTTTTCAGTTGCGGTAATGGTTAGAATGTTGCTTGTCCAAGGTGTACACACTCTGGTTCATCTCCATATTCTATATACCTATTTATGTAGAGATCCTCTTCCCGTGTAAATTATTACAGAGTGTTCCGTCAACCTTCCTTGCTATATGGTCGGTCTTTTTGATATATGTATATCATATGTATTTGTATACATATGGTAAGACTAATCTTCATTTATCCATTTCCCCCACCTTTCCTTTTAGATAAGCATAGTTTTTTTTTTTAATAAGTCTGTGATTGACTTTCTCTGTGGAAATATGTTCATTTGTGTCAGTTATTAGATAACGCCTATAAGTGATATCATAGGATATAGGACTTTTACTTTCCGACTTACCTCATGTTCTGTGATTATCTCCAAGATCATCTATGGTGCCTCAAAGAGCACTGTTTCATTGTTTTCCATGGCTAGTTTTCATTGTGTACATGGACCACTTCTTCTTTATCCTTTCATCTGTTGATGGACATTTTGGTTGCTTCACTGTCTTGTCTATTGTGAATAAGGCCGCAGTGCAGCTTTTGCAGCCCGGGTCTTCTTCATTCTGGTCTTCTCAGGTGAGAGGCCCATTGGTGCACCTGCTGGATTGAATGATACCTCAATTTTTCCTTTTAAACGCAGCTCCTTTCTGTTCTCATTATTAGCGTTTAACCCTTTTACATCTCACCAGCAGCTACAGGGTACACAGTTCTCTGAAACCTCTTCAGCATTTATTGTTTGTAGACTTTTTGCCAATGGTCAGTCGACTGGTGCGAGTTGAAAACCTTTTGTAGATTAGATTGCATGAGTCTAATACTTCCTGAGGCTGAGCTTTTATCCGTTTTCCTTTCTTTAAAAAGAGAGTGAGTAAAACTTACCTCTTCATAGTATCTTCTTGAAAATTTTGCCTGTTTTGAATTTTTTTTATCCATTCCCTACCTCAGCACAATTTTGAGGGCAGGTGTCCTTTACAGCCCTGAGTCCTTGTGAATGGTAAGTGACCATTAGCTGTGGGTTAAAAGCTGCTCTTGCGGGAATCGGCCACAAGGCGGCAGCATTTCTCCTTTACCAAATCTGGTTACTAGGGCAACAGAGCCTTACTGGAAGTGGTGTTCTAGGTTGTAAATTAGAATGGAATGTGCGAGGAAAAAGCCCTTTAAGTTTATGTCTCATTACTTCTTGTTGGTATTTTTAACTTAATTTTTATTTTTTATCACAGCAAACTTGATTACAATGTTTTGTTTGTTCTCGGTGTGCAAGATGTGGTTCTTTCACACATATACATATATCTATTCTTCTTCGGATCCTTTTCCCATGTAGGTTATGACACAATGTTGAGTAGTCTTCTCTTGGTATTGCGTAGGTCTTTGGTGATTATATATTTCACATGTGTTTGTATCTCTCTGTTAACCTCAATATGGTAAGGTATCCAATCCTCACACGTTCTATTTGGTGAACCACAAGTTTTTTTAATGAATCTATGATAGTGTTTCTCTGTGGAAATATCTTTGTTTGTATCATTTTTTAGGTAACCCCTATATGTGATATGATAGGATATGTGTCTTTCTCTTTCTCACTTGCTCCAAATTGCGTGATTACTTCTAGACTCATCTATGGTGCTGCAAATGGCATTGTTTCATTTTTTCACTAGCTCATATTCCATCTGTACAGGTAGCAGTTCTTCTTTGTCCACCCATCTGTCGGTGGACCTTTTGGTTACTTCCATATCTTGGCTATTGTAATACTATGCAATGCAGATTTGCGTGCCTGTGTCCTTCCAATTCTGTCTTCTTAGTTTATAGGTCCAGGAATAGGTCTGCTGGATCATATGGTAGCTCAATGTTGACCTTTTAAAGGCACCTCTGTTCTGTTCTCCTTAGTGGCTCTTTCCAGGTTACGTCCCACTTAAAGTGGAGGGTATGTATTTCTTCCCAGCACCTTCAGCATTTATTCTTTGTAGTTTCTGCTGATGGTTATTCTGAGTGGTGTGAGCTGATACCTCTTTGTGGTTGAATTTGCATGTGTCTCATAATGCGTAGAAATTGAGCTTTAAGACATGTGCTTTTTATTTTTCCAGCTGTGATTAGAGCTTATTTCTTCAAAGTGTTTTCTTAAAGTATGTGTCACCACTTGCAATATTTTGGCCATTATCTCCCTCAAGACACTTTGAGGGCAGGTTTCATTTACAGCCCTGCAGTACTTGTTCGTATGAAGTGACCATTAGCTCAGGCTTTAAACCTGCTTTTGCAGGTATCGGCCAAAGAGCGGCAGCCTTTCTACGTTCCCCTTGCTGGTACTAGGGAAACAGACCTACCGGCCGGTGGTGTTCTTCGGTTATAAATTAGAGTGCAATGTGCCCGGATAAACCCACAAATGTTGATGTCTCCTTGCTTTTGTTTGTTTTTAAATTGAGTTTATATTTATTATTAGAGTAATATTCCATTGTGTACGTGGACCACTTCTTCTTGGTGCATTCCTCGGTTGATGGACATTTTCATTGCTTCCAAGTGCTGGCTATGGTAAATCTTGCTGGCGTACAGGTGTGCCAGCCTGTGACTTTTGGATTCTCATTTTTGCAGGTGCTAGGCCAAGCAGTGGTTGTGATTGATTGACTGGTAGCTCAATGTTTCCCTTTCCAAAGCACCTACACTGTGTTTTCATTAGTGGCTCTTTACATGCCCCCCCTTACAACCGAGGGTACGCATTTCTCCACACTCCCTTCACCATTTGTTTTTTTGCAGCATTTTTCCTAATGGCCATTCTGACTGCTGTGAGCTGATAGGTTTTTGTGATATGGGTATGCATGTCATTAAAATTTTTAAAATTCGTCATATTCCTATGCTTTTTTCTTTTCTCTTAAAAGAAAAAACCGTGAGTACAATATAGCTCTTGAAATTGTCTTCTTCGAAGGTTGCCCTCTTCAGAATTTTTTGGTCGATTTTTGACCCCAAAAATTTTCTGGAGGGCAGGTGCCATTTACAGAACTGCAAGTTGGTGAAAATTTAGTGACCTTTTGCAGTGGGTTCAAAGCTGCTGTTGTGGGAAATGGCCACAAGGAGGTAGCATTTCTCCATTCCCCAATCTGGGTACTAGGGCAGCAGAGCCTTTCTGGAAGTCATTGTCCTAGGTTGCAAATTAGAATGGAATTTGCCAGGAGAAATCCCCATAAGTTTATGTCTCATTACTTCTTCTTGGTTTTTAAATTTTTTTTTAATCTGGGTAAAGTTTAGTATATTGTTTGTCCTAGGTGTACACAATCTGGTTCATTTGTACATTATGTATGTCTATTAATGTACAGATCCTCTTCCCATGTAAAATATTACAGTGTTCCGTCGACCTCCCTTGCTATATGTTCGGTCTTTTTGATACATGTATATAATATGTATGTGTATATGTATAGTAACACTAATCTTCATTTCTCAATTTCCCCCTCCTTTCCTTTCAGATGAGCGTAGTTTGTTTTCTAAGCCTGTGAGTGTCTTTCTCTTTGGAAATATGTTCATCTGTGTCAGTTATTAGATAATGCCATAAGTGATAATATAGGATATAGGTGTTTTGCCTTCCGACCTACTTCATGTTTTGTGATTATCTCCAGGCTCATGTACGGTGCCTCAAAGAGCAGTGCTTCAATGTTTTCCATGGTTAATATTCCATTGTGTGCATGGACCATTTCTTCTTGGTGCATTCCTCTGTTGATGGACATTTCCGTTGCTTCCAAGTGTTGCCTATGGTAAATATTGCTGGAGTGCAGAATTGCCAGCCTGTGATTTTTGATTTTCATTTTCTCAGGTGATAGACCCAGCAGTGGGTATGATTGATTGACTGGTATGGTAGCTCAACGTTTACCTTTTCAAGGCACCTCAACTGTGTTTTCATTAGTGGCTCTTACCATGTCCCCCTTAGAATCGAGGGTATGCATTTCTCCACAATCACGTCAGCATTTATTGTTTGCAGCATTTTTGTTGATGGCCATTCTGAGTGGTGTGAGCTGATAGGTTTTTGTAATTTGGGTTTACATGTCTGTAAAAATTCCTACAATTCATCATTTCTCCACGGCCTTTTCTTTTCTGTTAAAAGAAAAAAGCAAAAAAGGGTTAGTATAATATACCTCTTCCAATTTTCCTTTTGGGAGGTTGCACTCTAGAAATTTTTGGTCGATTTTCGACCTCAGCATTTTTTGGAGGGCCGGTGTCATTTACAGACCTGCAGTTGGTGAATATTTAGTGACCTTTTGCAGTGGGTTTAAAGCTGCTGTTGTGGGAAACGGCCACAAGGATGCAGCATTTCTCCATTCCCAAATCTGGGTACTAGGGCAGCAGAGCCGTTCTGGAAGTCGTTTGCCTAGGTTGTAAATTTGAATGGAATGTGCCAGGAAAACCCCCCATAAGTTTATGTCTCATTACTCCTAGTTCGTTGTTTTAATTTTTTCAGTTGCGGTAATGGTTAGAATGTTGCTTGTCCAAGGTGTACACACTCTGGTTCATCTCCATATTCTATATACCTATTTATGTAGAGATCCTCTTCCCGTGTAAATTATTACAGAGTGTTCCGTCAACCTTCCTTGCTATATGGTCGGTCTTTTTGATATATGTATATCATATGTATTTGTATACATATGGTAAGACTAATCTTCATTTATCCATTTCCCCCACCTTTCCTTTTAGATAAGCATAGTTTTTTTTTTTTTTTTAATAAGTCTGTGATTGACTTTCTCTGTGGAAATATGTTCATTTGTGTCAGTTATTAGATAACGCCTATAAGTGATATCATAGGATATAGGACTTTTACTTTCCGACTTACCTCATGTTCTGTGATTATCTCTAAGATCATCTATGGTGCCTCAAAGAGCACTGTTTCATTGTTTTCCATGGCTAGTTTTCATTGTGTACATGGACCACTTCTTCTTTATCCTTTCATCTGTTGATGGACATTTTGGTTGCTTCACTGTCTTGTCTATTGTGAATAAGGCCGCAGTGCAGCTTTTGCAGCCCGGGTCTTCTTCATTCTGGTCTTCTCAGGTGAGAGGCCCATTGGTGCACCTGCTGGATTGAATGATACCTCAATTTTTCCTTTTAAACGCAGCTCCTTTCTGTTCTCATTATTAGCGTTTAACCCTTTTACATCTCACCAGCAGCTACAGGGTACACAGTTCTCTGAAACCTCTTCAGCATTTATTGTTTGTAGACTTTTTGCCAATGGTCAGTCGACTGGTGCGAGTTGAAAACCTTTTGTAGATTAGATTGCATGAGTCTAATACTTCCTGAGGCTGAGCTTTTATCCGTTTTCCTTTCTTTAAAAAGAGAGTGAGTAAAACTTACCTCTTCATAGTATCTTCTTGAAAATTTTGCCTGTTTTGAATTTTTTTTATCCATTCCCTACCTCAGCACAATTTTGAGGGCAGGTGTCCTTTACAGCCCTGAGTCCTTGTGAATGGTAAGTGACCATTAGCTGTGGGTTAAAAGCTGCTCTTGCGGGAATAGGCCACAAGGCGGCAGCATTTCTCCTTTACCAAATCTGGTTACTAGGGCAACAGAGCCTTACTGGAAGTGGTGTTCTAGGTTGTAAATTAGAATGGAATGTGCGAGGAAAAAGCCCTTTAAGTTTATGTCTCATTACTTCTTGTTGGTATTTTTAACTTAATTTTTATTTTTTATCACAGCAAACTTGATTACAATGTTTTGTTTGTTCTCGGTGTGCAAGATGTGGTTCTTTCACACATATACATATATCTATTCTTCTTCGGATCCTTTTCCCATGTAGGTTATGACACAATGTTGAGTAGTCTTCTCTTGGTATTGCGTAGGTCTTTGGTGATTATATATTTCACATGTGTTTGTATCTCTCTGTTAACCTCAATATGGTAAGGTATCCAATCCTCACACGTTCTATTTGGTGAACCACAAATTTTTTTAATGAATCTATGATAGTGTTTCTCTGTGGAAATATCTTTGTTTGTATCATTTTTTAGGTAACCCCTATATGTGATATGATAGGATATGTGTCTTTCTCTTTCTCACTTGCTCCAAATTGCGTGATTACTTCTAGACTCATCTATGGTGCTGCAAATGGCATTGTTTCATTTTTTCACTAGCTCATATTCCATCTGTACAGGTAGCAGTTCTTCTTTGTCCACCCATCTGTCGGTGGACCTTTTGGTTACTTCCATATCTTGGCTATTGTAATACTATGCAATGCAGATTTGCGTGCCTGTGTCCTTCCAATTCTGTCTTCTTAGTTTATAGGTCCAGGAATAGGTCTGCTGGATCATATGGTAGCTCAATGTTGACCTTTTAAAGGCACCTCTGTTCTGTTCTCCTTAGTGGCTCTTTCCAGGTTACGTCCCACTTAAAGTGGAGGGTATGTATTTCTTCCCAGCACCTTCAGCATTTATTCTTTGTAGTTTCTGCTGATGGTTATTCTGAGTGGTGTGAGCTGATACCTCTTTGTGGTTGAATTTGCATGTGTCTCATAATGCGTAGAAATTGAGCTTTAAGACATGTGCTTTTTATTTTTCCAGCTGTGATTAGAGCTTATTTCTTCAAAGTGTTTTCTTAAAGTATGTGTCACCACTTGCAATATTTTGGCCATTATCTCCCTCAAGACACTTTGAGGGCAGGTTTCATTTACAGCCCTGCAGTACTTGTTCGTATGAAGTGACCATTAGCTCAGGCTTTAAACCTGCTTTTGCAGGTATCGGCCAAAGAGCGGCAGCCTTTCTACGTTCCCCTTGCTGGTACTAGGGAAACAGACCTACCGGCCGGTGGTGTTCTTCGGTTATAAATTAGAGTGCAATGTGCCCGGATAAACCCACAAATGTTGATGTCTCCTTGCTTTTGTTTGTTTTTAAATTGAGTTTATATTTATTATTAGAGTAATATTCCATTGTGTACGTGGACCACTTCTTCTTGGTGCATTCCTCGGTTGATGGACATTTTCATTGCTTCCAAGTGCTGGCTATGGTAAATCTTGCTGGCGTACAGGTGTGCCAGCCTGTGACTTTTGTATTCTCGTTTTTGCAGGTGCTAGGCCAAGCAGTGGTTGTGATTGATTGACTGGTAGCTCAATGTTTCCCTTTCCAAAGCACCTACACTGTGTTTTCATTAGTGGCTCTTTACATGCCCCCCCTTACAACCGAGGGTACGCATTTCTCCACACTCCCTTCACCATTTGTTTTTTGCAGCATTTTTCCTAATGGCCATTCTGACTGCTGTGAGCTGATAGGTTTTTGTAATATGGGTATGCATGTCATTAAAATTTTTAAAATTCGTCATATTCCTATGCTTTTTTCTTTTCTCTTAAAAGAAAAAACCGTGAGTACAATATAGCTCTTGAAATTGTCTTCTTCGAAGGTTGCCCTCTTCTGAATTTTTTGGTCGATTTTTGACCCCAGAAATTTTCTGGAGGGCAGGTGCCATTTACAGAACTGCTAGTTGGTGAAAATTTAGTGACCTTTTGCAGTGGGTTCAAAGCTGCTGTTGTGGGAAACGGCCACAAGGAGGTAGCACTTCTCCATTCCCCAATCTGGGTACTAGGGCAGCAGAGCCTTTCTGGAAGTCATTGTCCTAGGTTGCAAATTAGAATGGAATTTGCCAGGAGAAATCCCCATAAGTTTATGTCTCATTACTTCTTCTTGGTTTTTAAATTTTTTTTTAATCTGGGTAAAGTTTAGAATATTGTTTGTCCTAGGTGTACACAATCTGGTTCATTTGTACATTATGTCTGTCTATTAATGTACAGATCCTCTTCCCATGTAAAATATTACAGTGTTCCGTCGACCTCCCTTGCTATATGTTCGGTCTCTTTGATACATGTATATAATATGTATGTGTATATGTATAGTAACACTAATCTTCATTTCTCAATTTCCCCCCTCCTTTCCTTTCAGATGAGGATAGTTTGTTTTCTAAGCCTGTGAGTGTCTTTCTCTTTGGAAATATGTTCATCTGTGTCAGTTATTAGATAATGCCATAAGTGACAATATAGGATATAGGTGTTTTGCCTTCCGACCTACTTCATGTTTTGTGATTATCTCCAGGCTCATGTACGGTGCCTCAAAGAGCAGTGCTTCAATGTTTTCCATGGCTAATATTCCATTGTGTGCATGGACCACTTCTTCTTGGTGCATTCCTCTGTTGATGGACATTTTCGTTGCTTCCAAGTGTTGCCTCTGGTAAGTATTGCTGGAGTGCAGGATTGCCAGCCTGTGATTTTTGATTTTCATTTTCTCAGGTGATAGACCCAGCAGTGTATGATTGATTGACTGGTATGGTAGATCAACGTTTACCTTTTCAAGGCACCTCAATTGTGTTTTCATTAGTGGCTCTTACCATGTCCCCCTTAGAATCGAGGGTATGCATTTCTCCACAATCACGTCAGCATTTATTGTTTGCAGCATTTTTGTTGATGGCCATTCTGACTGGTGTGAGCTGATAGGTTTTTGTAATTTGGGTTTACATGTCTGTAAAAATTCCTACAATTCATCATTTCTCCACGGCCTTTTCTTTTCTGTTAAAAGAAAAAAGCAAAAAAGGGTTAGTATAATATACCTCTTCCAATTTTCCTTTTGGGAGGTTGCACTCTAGAAATTTTTGGTCGATTTTCGACCTCAGCATTTTTTGGAGAGACGGTGTCATTTACAGACCTGCAGTTGGTGAATATTTAGTGACCTTTTGCAGTGGGTTTAAAGCTGCTGTTGTGGGAAACGGCCACAAGGATGCAGCATTTCTCCATTCCCAAATCTGGGTACTAGGGCAGCAGAGCCGTTCTGGAAGTCGTTTGCCTAGGTTGTAAATTTGAATGGAATGTGCCAGGAAAACCCCCCATAAGTTTATGTCTCATTACTGCTAGTTCGTTGTTTTAATTTTTTCAATTGCGGTAATGGTTAGAATGTTGCTTGTCCAAGGTGTACACACTCTGGTTCATCTCCATATTCTATATACCTATTTATGTAGAGATCCTCTTCCCGTGTAAATTATTACAGAGTGTTCCGTCAACCTTCCTTGCTATATGGTCGGTCTTTTTGATATATGTATATCATATGTATTTGTATACATATGGTAAGACTAATCTTCATTTATCCATTTCCCCCACCTTTCCTTTTAGATAAGCATAGTTTTTTTTTTTTTTTTAATAAGTCTGTGATTGACTTTCTCTGTGGAAATATGTTCATTTGTGTCAGTTATTAGATAACGCCTATAAGTGATATCATAGGATATAGGACTTTTACTTTCCGACTTACCTCATGTTCTGTGATTATCTCTAAGATCATCTATGGTGCCTCAAAGAGCACTGTTTCATTGTTTTCCATGGCTAGTTTTCATTGTGTACATGGACCACTTCTTCTTTATCCTTTCATCTGTTGATGGACATTTTGGTTGCTTCACTGTCTTGTCTATTGTGAATAAGGCCGCAGTGCAGCTTTTGCAGCCCGGGTCTTCTTCATTCTGGTCTTCTCAGGTGAGAGGCCCATTGGTGCACCTGCTGGATTGAATGATACCTCAATTTTTCCTTTTAAACGCAGCTCCTTTCTGTTCTCATTATTAGCGTTTAACCCTTTTACATCTCACCAGCAGCTACAGGGTACACAGTTCTCTGAAACCTCTTCAGCATTTATTGTTTGTAGACTTTTTGCCAATGGTCAGTCGACTGGTGCGAGTTGAAAACCTTTTGTAGATTAGATTGCATGAGTCTAATACTTCCTGAGGCTGAGCTTTTATCCGTTTTCCTTTCTTTAAAAAGAGAGTGAGTAAAACTTACCTCTTCATAGTATCTTCTTGAAAATTTTGCCTGTTTTGAATTTTTTTTATCCATTCCCTACCTCAGCACAATTTTGAGGGCAGGTGTCCTTTACAGCCCTGAGTCCTTGTGAATGGTAAGTGACCATTAGCTGTGGGTTAAAAGCTGCTCTTGCGGGAATCGGCCACAAGGCGGCAGCATTTCTCCTTTACCAAATCTGGTTACTAGGGCAACAGAGCCTTACTGGAAGTGGTGTTCTAGGTTGTAAATTAGAATGGAATGTGCGAGGAAAAAGCCCTTTAAGTTTATGTCTCATTACTTCTTGTTGGTATTTTTAACTTAATTTTTATTTTTTATCACAGCAAACTTGATTACAATGTTTTGTTTGTTCTCGGTGTGCAAGATGTGGTTCTTTCACACATATACATATATCTATTCTTCTTCGGATCCTTTTCCCATGTAGGTTATGACACAATGTTGAGTAGTCTTCTCTTGGTATTGCGTAGGTCTTTGGTGATTATATATTTCACATGTGTTTGTATCTCTCTGTTAACCTCAATATGGTAAGGTATCCAATCCTCACACCTTTCTATTTGGTGAACCATAAGTTTTTTTAATGAATCTATGATAGTGTTTCTCTGTGGAAATATCTTTGTTTGTATCATTTTTTAGGTAACCCCTATATGTGATATGATAGGATATGTGTCTTTCTCTTTCTCACTTGCTCCAAATTGCGTGATTACTTCTAGACTCATCTATGGTGCTGCAAATGGCATTGTTTCATTTTTTCACTAGCTCATATTCCATCTGTACAGGTAGCAGTTCTTCTTTGTCCACCCATCTGTCGGTGGACCTTTTGGTTACTTCCATATCTTGGCTATTGTAATACTATGCAATGCAGATTTGCGTGCCTGTGTCCTTCCAATTCTGTCTTCTTAGTTTATAGGTCCAGGAATAGGTCCGCTGGATCATATGGTAGCTCAATGTTGACCTTTTAAAGGCACCTCTGTTCTGTTCTCCTTAGTGGCTCTTTCCAGGTTACGTCCCACTTAAAGTGGAGGGTATGTATTTCTTCCCAGCACCTTCAGCATTTTTTCTTTGTAGTTTCTGCTGATGGTTATTCTGAGTGGTGTGAGCTGATACCTCTTTGTGGTTGAATTTGCATGTGTCTCATAATGCGTAGAAATTGAGCTTTAAGACATGTGCTTTTTATTTTTCCAGCTGTGATTAGAGCTTATTTCTTCAAAGTGTTTCCTTAAAGTATGTGTCACCACTTGCAATATTTTGGCCATTATCTCCCTCAAGACATTTTGAGGGCAGGTTTCATTTACAGCCCTGCAGTACTTGTTCGTATGAAGTGACCATTAGCTCAGGCTTTAAACCTGCTTTTGCAGGTATCGGCCAAAGAGCGGCAGCCTTTCTACGTTCCCCTTGCTGGTACTAGGGAAACAGACCTACCGGCCGGTGGTGTTCTTCGGTTATAAATTAGAGTGCAATGTGCCCGGATAAACCCACAAATGTTGATGTCTCCTTGCTTTTGTTTGTTTTTAAATTGAGTTTATATTTATTATTAGAGTAATATTCCATTGTGTACGTGGACCACTTCTTCTTGGTGCATTCCTCGGTTGATGGACATTTTCATTGCTTCCAAGGGCTGGCTATGGTAAATCTTGCTGGCGTACAGGTGTGCCAGCCTGTGACTTTTGGATTCTCATTTTTGCAGGTGCTAGGCCAAGCAGTGGTTGTGATTGATTGACTGGTAGCTCAATGTTTCCCTTTCCAAAGCACCTACACTGTGTTTTCATTAGTGGCTCTTTACATGCCCCCCCTTACAACCGAGGGTACGCATTTCTCCACACTCCCTTCACCATTTGTTTTTTTGCAGCATTTTTCCTAATGGCCATTCTGACTGCTGTGAGATGATAGGTTTTTGTGATATGGGTATGCATGTCATTAAAATTTTTAAAATTCGTCATATTCCTATGCTTTTTTCTTTTCTCTTAAAAGAAAAAACCGTGAGTACAATATAGCTCTTGAAATTGTCTTCTTCGAAGGTTGCCCTCTTCTGAATTTTTTGGTCAATTTTTGACCCCAGAAATTTTCTGGAGGGCAGGTGCCATTTACAGAACTGCTAGTTGGTGAAAATTTAGTGACCTTTTGCAGTGGGTTCAAAGCTGCTGTTGTGGGAAACGGCCACAAGGAGGTAGCACTTCTCCATTCCCCAATCTGGGTACTAGGGCAGCAGAGCCTTTCTGGAAGTCATTGTCCTAGGTTGCAAATTAGAATGGAATTTGCCAGGAGAAATCCCCATAAGTTTATGTCTCATTACTTCTTCTTGGTTTTTAAATTTTTTTTTAATCTGGGTAAAGTTTAGAATATTGTTTGTCCTAGGTGTACACAATCTGGTTCATTTGTACATTATGTCTGTCTATTAATGTACAGATCCTCTTCCCATGTAAAATATTACAGTGTTCCGTCGACCTCCCTTGCTATATGTTCGGTCTCTTTGATACATGTATATAATATGTATGTGTATATGTATAGTAACACTAATCTTCATTTCTCAATTTCCCCCCTCCTTTCCTTTCAGATGAGGATAGTTTGTTTTCTAAGCCTGTGAGTGTCTTTCTCTTTGGAAATATGTTCATCTGTGTCAGTTATTAGATAATGCCATAAGTGACAATATAGGATATAGGTGTTTTGCCTTCCGACCTACTTCATGTTTTGTGATTATCTCCAGGCTCATGTACGGTGCCTCAAAGAGCAGTGCTTCAATGTTTTCCATGGCTAATATTCCATTGTGTGCATGGACCACTTCTTCTTGGTGCATTCCTCTGTTGATGGACATTTTCGTTGCTTCCAAGTGTTGCCTCTGGTAAGTATTGCTGGAGTGCAGGATTGCCAGCCTGTGATTTTTGATTTTCATTTTCTCAGGTGATAGACCCAGCAGTGGGTATGATTGATTGACTGGTATGGTAGCTCAACGTTTACCTTTTCAAGGCACCTCAATTGTGTTTTCATTAGTGGCTCTTACCATGTCCCCCTTAGAATCGAGGGTATGCATTTCTCCACAATCACGTCAGCATTTATTGTTTGCAGCATTTTTGTTGATGGCCATTCTGACTGGTGTGAGCTGATAGGTTTTTGTAATTTGGGTTTACATGTCTGTAAAAATTCCTACAATTCATCATTTCTCCACGGCCTTTTCTTTTCTGTTAAAAGAAAAAAGCAAAAAAGGGTTAGTATAATATACCTCTTCCAATTTTCCTTTTGGGAGGTTGCACTCTAGAAATTTTTGGTCGATTTTCGACCTCAGCATTTTTTGGAGGGCCGGTGTCATTTACAGACCTGCAGTTGGTGAATATTTAGTGACCTTTTGCAGTGGGTTTAAAGCTGCTGTTGTGGGAAACGGCCACAAGGATGCAGCATTTCTCCATTCCCAAATCTGGGTACTAGGGCAGCAGAGCCGTTCTGGAAGTCGTTTGCCTAGGTTGTAAATTTGAATGGAATGTGCCAGGAAAACCCCCCATAAGTTTATGTCTCATTACTGCTAGTTCGTTGTTTTAATTTTTTCAGTTGCGGTAATGGTTAGAATGTTGCTTGTCCAAGGTGTACACACTCTGGTTCATCTCCATATTCTATATACCTATTTATGTAGAGATCCTCTCCCCGTGTAAATTATTACAGAGTGTTCCGTAAACCTTCCTTGCTATATGGTCGGTCTTTTTGATATATGTATATCATATGTATTTGTATACATATGCTAAGACTAATCTTCATTTATCCATTTCCCCCACCTTTCCTTTTAGATAAGCATAGTTTTTTTTTTTAATAAGTCTGTGATTGACTTTCTCTGTGGAAATATGTTCATTTGTGTCAGTTATTAGATAACGCCTATAAGTGATATTATAGGATATAGGACTTTTACTTTCCGACTTACCTCATGTTCTGTGATTATCTCTAAGATCATCTATGGTGCCTCAAAGAGCACTGTTTCATTGTTTTCCATGGCTAGTTTTCATTGTGTACATGGACCACTTCTTCTTTATCCTTTCATCTGTTGATGGACATTTTGGTTGCTTCACTGTCTTGTCTATTGTGAATAAGGCTGCAGTGCAGCTTTTGCAGCCCGGGTCTTCTTCATTCTGGTCTTCTCAGGTGAGAGGCCCATTGGTGCACCTGCTGGATTGAATGATACCTCAATTTTTCCTTTTAAACGCAGCTCCTTTCTGTTCTCATTATTAGCGTTTAACCCTTTTACATCTCACCAGCAGCTAGAGGGTACACAGTTCTCTGAAACCTCTTCAGCATTTATTGTTTGTAGACTTTTTGCCAATGGTCAGTCGACTGGTGCGAGTTGAAAACCTTTTGTAGATTAGATTGCATGAGTCTAATACTTCCTGAGGCTGAGCTTTTATCCGTTTTCCTTTCTTTAAAAAGAGAGTGAGTAAAACTTACCTCTTCATAGTATCTTCTTGAAAATGTTGCCTGTTTTGAATTTTTTTTTATCCTTTCCCTACCTCAGCACAATTTTGAGGGCAGGTGTCCTTTACAGCCCTGAGTCCTTGTGAATGGTAAGTGACCATTAGCTGTGGGTTAAAAGCTGCTCTTGCGGGAATCGGCCACAAGGCGGCAGCATTTCTCCTTTACCAAATCTGGTTACTAGGGCAACAGAGCCTTACTGGAAGTGGTGTTCTAGGTTGTAAATTAGAATGGAATGTGCGAGGAAAAAGCCCTTTAAGTTTATGTCTCATTACTTCTTGTTGGTATTTTTAACTTAATTGTTATTTTTTATCACAGCAAACTTGATTACAATGTTTTGTTTGTTCTCGGTGTGCAAGATGTGGTTCTTTCACACATATACATATATCTATTCTTCTTCGGATCCTTTTCCCATGTAGGTTATGACACAATGTTGAGTAGTCTTCTCTTGGTATTGCGTAGGTCTTTGGTGATTATGTATTTCACATGTGTTTGTATCTCTCTGTTAACCTCAATATGGTAAGGTATCCAATCCTCACACCTTTCTATTTGGTGAACCATCAGTTTTTTTAATGAATCTATGATAGTGTTTCTCTGTGGAAATATCTTTGTTTGTATCATTTTTTAGGTAACCCCTATATGTGATATGATAGGATATGTGTCTTTCTCTTTCTCACTTGCTCCAAATTGCGTGATTACTTCTAGACTCATCTATGGTGCTGCAAATGGCATTGTTTCATTTTTTCACTAGCTCATATTCCATCTGTACAGGTAGCAGTTCTTCTTTGTCCACCCATCTGTCGGTGGACCTTTTGGTTACTTCCATATCTTGGCTATTGTAATACTATGCAATGCAGATTTGCGTGCCTGTGTCCTTCCAATTCTGTCTTCTTAGTTTAGAGGTCCAGGAATAGGTCCGCTGGATCATATGGTAGCTCAATGTTGACCTTTTAAAGGCACCTCTGTCCTATTCTCCTTAGTGGCTCTTTCCAGGTTACGTCCCCCTTAAAGTGGAGGGTATGTATTTCTTCCCAGCACCTTCAGCATTTATTCTTTGTAGTTTCTGCTGATGGTTATTCTGAGTGGTGTGAGCTGATACCTCTTTGTGGTTGAATTTGCATGTGTCTCATAATGCGTAGAAATTGAGCTTTAAGACATGTGCTTTTTATTTTTCCAGCTGTGATTAGAGCTTATTTCTTCAAAGTGTTTCCTTAAAGTATGTGTCACCACTTGCAATATTTTGGCCATTATCTCCCTCAAGACATTTTGAGGGCAGGTTTCATTTACAGCCCTGCAGTACTTGTTCGTATGAAGTGACCATTAGCTCAGGCTTTAAACCTGCTTTTGCAGGTATCGGCCAAAGAGCGGCAGCCTTTCTACGTTCCCCTTGCTGGTACTAGGGAAACAGACCTACCGGCCGGTGGTGTTCTTCGGTTATAAATTAGAGTGCAATGTGCCCGGATAAACCCACAAATGTTGATGTCTCCTTGCTTTTGTTTGTTTTTAAATTGAGTTTATATTTATTATTAGAGTAATATTCCATCGTGTACGTGGACCACTCCTTCTTGGTGCATTCCTCGGTTGATGGACATTTTCATTGCTTCCAAGTGCTGGCTATGGTAAATCTTGCTGGCGTACAGGTGTGCCAGCCTGTGACTTTTGGATTCTCATTTTTGCAGGTGCTAGGCCAAGCAGTGGTTGTGATTGATTGACTGGTAGCTCAATGTTTCCCTTTCCAAAGCACCTACACTGTGTTTTCATTAGTGGCTCTTTACATGCCCCCCCTTACAACCGAGGGTACGCATTTCTCCACACTCCCTTCACCATTTGTTTTTTGCAGCATTTTTCCTAATGGCTATTCTGACTGCTGTGAGCTGATAGGTTTTTGTAATATGGGTATGCATGTCATTAAAATTTTTAAAATTCGTCATATTCCTATGCTTTTTTCTTTTCTCTTAAAAGAAAAAACCGTGAGTACAATATAGCTCTTGAAATTGTCTTCTTCGAAGGTTGCCCTCTTCTGAATTTTTTGGTCGCTTTTTGACCCCAGAAATTTTCTGGAGGGCAGGTGCCATTTACAGAACTGCTAGTTGGTGAAAATTTAGTGACCTTTTGCAGTGGGTTCAAAGCTGCTGTTGTGGGAAACGGCCACAAGGAGGTAGCACTTCTCCATTCCCCAATCTGGGTACTAGGGCAGCAGAGCCTTTCTGGAAGTCATTGTCCTAGGTTGCAAATTAGAATGGAATTTGCCAGGAGAAATCCCCATAAGTTTATGTCTCATTACTTCTTCTTGGTTTTTAAATTTTTTTTTAATCTGGGTAAAGTTTAGAATATTGTTTGTCCTAGGTGTACACAATCTGGTTCATTTGTACATTATGTCTGTCTATTAATGTACAGATCCTCTTCCCATGTAAAATATTACAGTGTTCCGTCGACCTCCCTTGCTATATGTTCGGTCTCTTTGATACATGTATATAATATGTATGTGTATATGTATAGTAACACTAATCTTCATTTCTCAATTTCCCCCCTCCTTTCCTTTCAGATGAGGATAGTTTGTTTTCTAAGCCTGTGAGTGTCTTTCTCTTTGGAAATATGTTCATCTGTGTCAGTTATTAGATAATGCCATAAGTGACAATATAGGATATAGGTGTTTTGCCTTCCGACCTACTTCATGTTTTGTGATTATCTCCAGGCTCATGTACGGTGCCTCAAAGAGCAGTGCTTCAATGTTTTCCATGGCTAATATTCCATTGTGTGCATGGACCACTTCTTCTTGGTGCATTCCTCTGTTGATGGACATTTTCGTTGCTTCCAAGTGTTGCCTCTGGTAAGTATTGCTGGAGTGCAGGATTGCCAGCCTGTGATTTTTGATTTTCATTTTCTCAGGTGATAGACCCAGCAGTGGGTATGATTGATTGACTGGTATGGTAGCTCAACGTTTACCTTTTCAAGGCACCTCACTTGTGTTTTCATTAGTGGCTCTTACCATGTCCCCCTTAGAATCGAGGGTATGCATTTCTCCACAATCACGTCAGCATTTATTGTTTGCAGCATTTTTGTTGATGGCCATTCTGACTGGTGTGAGCTGATAGGTTTTTGTAATTTGGGTTTACATGTCTGTAAAGATTCCTACAATTCATCATTTCTCCACGGCCTTTTCTTTTCTGTTAAAAGAAAAAAGCAAAAAAGGGTTAGTATAATATACCTCTTCCAATTTTCCTTTTGGGAGGTTGCACTCTAGAAATTTTTGGTCGATTTTCGACCTCAGCATTTTTTGGAGGGCCGGTGTCATTTACAGACCTGCAGTTGGTGAATATTTAGTGACCTTTTGCAGTGGGTTTAAAGCTGCTGTTGTGGGAAACGGCCACAAGGATGCAGCATTTCTCCATTCCCAAATCTGGGTACTAGGGCAGCAGAGCCGTTCTGGAAGTCGTTTGCCTAGGTTGTAAATTTGAATGGAATGTGCCAGGAAAACCCCCCATAAGTTTATGTCTCATTACTCCTAGTTCGTTGTTTTAATTTTTTCAATTTGGGTAATGGTTAGAATGTTGCTTGTCCAAGGTGTACACACTCTGGTTCATCTACATATTCTATATACCTATTTATGTAGAGATCCTCTTGCCGTGTAAATTATTACAGAGTGTTCCGTCAACCTTTCTTGCTATATGGTCGGTCTTTTTGATATATGTATATCATATGTATTTGTATACATATGGTAAGACTAATCTTCATTTATCCATTTCCCCCACCTTTCCTTTCAGATAAGCATAGTTTTTTTTTTTTTGAGTAAGTCTGTGATTGACTTTCTCTGTGGAAATATGTTCATTTGTGTCAGTTATTAGATAACGCCTATAAGTGATATCATAGGATATAGGACTTTTACTTTCCGACTTACCTCATGTTATGTGATTATCTCCAAGATCATCTATGGTGCCTCAAAGAGCACTGTTTCATTGTTTTCCATGGCTAGTTTTCATTGTGTACATGGACCACTTCTTCTTTATCCTTTCATCTGTTGATGGACATTTTGGTTGCTTCACTGTCTTGTCTATTGTGAATAAGGCTGCAGTGCAGCTTTTGCAGCCCGGGTCTTCTTCATTCTGGTCTTCTCAGGTGAGAGGCCCATTGGTGCACCTGCTGGATTGAATGATACCTCAATTTTTCCTTTTAAACGCAGCTCCTTTCTGTTCTCATTATTAGCGTTTAACCCTTTTACATCTCACCAGCAGCTAGAGGGTACACAGTTCTCTGAAACCTCTTCAGCATTTATTGTTTGTAGACTTTTTGCCAATGGTCAGTCGACTGGTGCGAGTTGAAAACCTTTTGTAGATTAGATTGCATGAGTCTAATACTTCCTGAGGCTGAGCTTTTATCCGTTTTCCTTTCTTTAAAAAGAGAGTGAGTAAAACTTACCTCTTCATAGTATCTTCTTGAAAATGTTGCCTGTTTTGAATTTTTTTTTATCCTTTCCCTACCTCAGCACAATTTTGAGGGCAGGTGTCCTTTACAGCCCTGAGTCCTTGTGAATGGTAAGTGACCATTAGCTGTGGGTTAAAAGCTGCTCTTGCGGGAATCGGCCACAAGGCGGCAGCATTTCTCCTTTACCAAATCTGGTTACTAGGGCAACAGAGCCTTACTGGAAGTGGTGTTCTAGGTTGTAAATTAGAATGGAATGTGCGAGGAAAAAGCCCTTTAAGTTTATGTCTCATTACTTCTTGTTGGTATTTTTAACTTAATTGTTATTTTTTATCACAGCAAACTTGATTACAATGTTTTGTTTGTTCTCGGTGTGCAAGATGTGGTTCTTTCACACATATACATATATCTATTCTTCTTCGGATCCTTTTCCCATGTAGGTTATGACACAATGTTGAGTAGTCTTCTCTTGGTATTGCGTAGGTCTTTGGTGATTATGTATTTCACATGTGTTTGTATCTCTCTGTTAACCTCAATATGGTAAGGTATCCAATCCTCACACCTTTCTATTTGGTGAACCATCAGTTTTTTTAATGAATCTATGATAGTGTTTCTCTGTGGAAATATCTTTGTTTGTATCATTTTTTAGGTAACCCCTATATGTGATATGATAGGATATGTGTCTTTCTCTTTCTCACTTGCTCCAAATTGCGTGATTACTTCTAGACTCATCTATGGTGCTGCAAATGGCATTGTTTCATTTTTTCACTAGCTCATATTCCATCTGTACAGGTAGCAGTTCTTCTTTGTCCACCCATCTGTCGGTGGACCTTTTGGTTACTTCCATATCTTGGCTATTGTAATACTATGCAATGCAGATTTGCGTGCCTGTGTCCTTCCAATTCTGTCTTCTTAGTTTAGAGGTCCAGGAATAGGTCCGCTGGATCATATGGTAGCTCAATGTTGACCTTTTAAAGGCACCTCTGTCCTGTTCTCCTTAGTGGCTCTTTCCAGGTTACGTCCCCCTTAAAGTGGAGGGTATGTATTTCTTCCCAGCACCTTCAGCATTTATTCTTTGTAGTTTCTGCTGATGGTTATTCTGAGTGGTGTGAGCTGATACCTCTTTGTGGTTGAATTTGCATGTGTCTCATAATGCGTAGAAATTGAGCTTTAAGACATGTGCTTTTTATTTTTCCAGCTGTGATTAGAGCTTATTTCTTCAAAGTGTTTCCTTAAAGTATGTGTCACCACTTGCAATATTTTGGCCATTATCTCCCTCAAGACATTTTGAGGGCAGGTTTCATTTACAGCCCTGCAGTACTTGTTCGTATGAAGTGACCATTAGCTCAGGCTTTAAACCTGCTTTTGCAGGTATCGGCCAAAGAGCGGCAGCCTTTCTACGTTCCCCTTGCTGGTACTAGGGAAACAGACCTACCGGCCGGTGGTGTTCTTCGGTTATAAATTAGAGTGCAATGTGCCCGGATAAACCCACAAATGTTGATGTCTCCTTGCTTTTGTTTGTTTTTAAATTGAGTTTATATTTATTATTAGAGTAATATTCCATCGTGTACGTGGACCACTCCTTCTTGGTGCATTCCTCGGTTGATGGACATTTTCATTGCTTCCAAGTGCTGGCTATGGTAAATCTTGCTGGCGTACAGGTGTGCCAGCCTGTGACTTTTGGATTCTCATTTTTGCAGGTGCTAGGCCAAGCAGTGGTTGTGATTGATTGACTGGTAGCTCAATGTTTCCCTTTCCAAAGCACCTACACTGTGTTTTCATTAGTGGCTCTTTACATGCCCCCCCTTACAACCGAGGGTACGCATTTCTCCACACTCCCTTCACCATTTGTTTTTTGCAGCATTTTTCCTAATGGCTATTCTGACTGCTGTGAGCTGATAGGTTTTTGTAATATGGGTATGCATGTCATTAAAATTTTTAAAATTCGTCATATTCCTATGCTTTTTTCTTTTCTCTTAAAAGAAAAAACCGTGAGTACAATATAGCTCTTGAAATTGTCTTCTTCGAAGGTTGCCCTCTTCTGAATTTTTTGGTCGCTTTTTGACCCCAGAAATTTTCTGGAGGGCAGGTGCCATTTACAGAACTGCTAGTTGGTGAAAATTTAGTGACCTTTTGCAGTGGGTTCAAAGCTGCTGTTGTGGGAAACGGCCACAAGGAGGTAGCACTTCTCCATTCCCCAATCTGGGTACTAGGGCAGCAGAGCCTTTCTGGAAGTCATTGTCCTAGGTTGCAAATTAGAATGGAATTTGCCAGGAGAAATCCCCATAAGTTTATGTCTCATTACTTCTTCTTGGTTTTTAAATTTTTTTTTAATCTGGGTAAAGTTTAGAATATTGTTTGTCCTAGGTGTACACAATCTGGTTCATTTGTACATTATGTCTGTCTCTTAATGTACAGATCCTCTTCCCATGTAAAATATTACAGTGTTCCGTCGACCTCCCTTGCTATATGTTCGGTCTCTTTGATACATGTATATAATATGTATGTGTATATGTATAGTAACACTAATCTTCATTTCTCAATTTCCCCCCTCCTTTCCTTTCAGATGAGGATAGTTTGTTTTCTAAGCCTGTGAGTGTCTTTCTCTTTGGAAATATGTTCATCTGTGTCAGTTATTAGATAATGCCATAAGTGACAATATAGGATATAGGTGTTTTGCCTTCCGACCTACTTCATGTTTTGTGATTATCTCCAGGCTCATGTACGGTGCCTCAAAGAGCAGTGCTTCAATGTTTTCCATGGCTAATATTCCATTGTGTGCATGGACCACTTCTTCTTGGTGCATTCCTCTGTTGATGGACATTTTCGTTGCTTCCAAGTGTTGCCTCTGGTAAGTATTGCTGGAGTGCAGGATTGCCAGCCTGTGATTTTTGATTTTCATTTTCTCAGGTGATAGACCCAGCAGTGGGTATGATTGATTGACTGGTATGGTAGCTCAACGTTTACCTTTTCAAGGCACCTCAATTGTGTTTTCATTAGTGGCTCTTACCATGTCCCCCTTAGAATCGAGGGTATGCATTTCTCCACAATCACGTCAGCATTTATTGTTTGCAGCATTTTTGTTGATGGCCATTCTGACTGGTGTGAGCTGATAGGTTTTTGTAATTTGGGTTTACATGTCTGTAAAAATTCCTACAATTCATCATTTCTCCACGGCCTTTTCTTTTCTGTTAAAAGAAAAAAGCAAAAAAGGGTTAGTATAATATACCTCTTCCAATTTTCCTTTTGGGAGGTTGCACTCTAGAAATTTTTGGTCGATTTTCGACCTCAGCATTTTTTGGAGGGCCGGTGTCATTTACAGACCTGCAGTTGGTGAATATTTAGTGACCTTTTGCAGTGGGTTTAAAGCTGCTGTTGTGGGAAACGGCCACAAGGATGCAGCATTTCTCCATTCCCAAATCTGGGTACTAGGGCAGCAGAGCCGTTCTGGAAGTCGTTTGCCTAGGTTGTAAATTTGAATGGAATGTGCCAGGAAAACCCCCCATAAGTTTATGTCTCATTACTGCTAGTTCGTTGTTTTAATTTTTTCAGTTGCGGTAATGGTTAGAATGTTGCTTGTCCAAGGTGTACACACTCTGGTTCATCTCCATATTCTATATACCTATTTATGTAGAGATCCTCTCCCCGTGTAAATTATTACAGAGTGTTCCGTAAACCTTCCTTGCTATATGGTCGGTCTTTTTGATATATGTATATCATATGTATTTGTATACATATGCTAAGACTAATCTTCATTTATCCATTTCCCCCACCTTTCCTTTTAGATAAGCATAGTTTTTTTTTTTTTAATAAGTCTGTGATTGACTTTCTCTGTGGAAATATGTTCATTTGTGTCAGTTATTAGATAACGCCTATAAGTGATATCATAGGATATAGGACTTTTACTTTCCGACTTACCTCATGTTCTGTGATTATCTCTAAGATCATCTATGGTGCCTCAAAGAGCACTGTTTCATTGTTTTCCATGGCTAGTTTTCATTGTGTACATGGACCACTTCTTCTTTATCCTTTCATCTGTTGATGGACATTTTGGTTGCTTCACTGTCTTGTCTATTGTGAATAAGGCTGCAGTGCAGCTTTTGCAGCCCGGGTCTTCTTCATTCTGGTCTTCTCAGGTGAGAGGCCCATTGGTGCACCTGCTGGATTGAATGATACCTCAATTTTTCCTTTTAAACGCAGCTCCTTTCTCTTCTCATTATTAGCGTTTAACCCTTTTACATCTCACCAGCAGCTAGAGGGTACACAGTTCTCTGAAACCTCTTCAGCATTTATTGTTTGTAGACTTTTTGCCAATGGTCAGTCGACTGGTGCGAGTTGAAAACCTTTTGTAGATTAGATTGCATGAGTCTAATACTTCCTGAGGCTGAGCTTTTATCCGTTTTCCTTTCTTTAAAAAGAGAGTGAGTAAAACTTACCTCTTCATAGTATCTTCTTGAAAATGTTGCCTGTTTTGAATTTTTTTTTATCCTTTCCCTACCTCAGCACAATTTTGAGGGCAGGTGTCCTTTACAGCCCTGAGTCCTTGTGAATGGTAAGTGACCATTAGCTGTGGGTTAAAAGCTGCTCTTGCGGGAATCGGCCACAAGGCGGCAGCATTTCTCCTTTACCAAATCTGGTTACTAGGGCAACAGAGCCTTACTGGAAGTGGTGTTCTAGGTTGTAAATTAGAATGGAATGTGCGAGGAAAAAGCCCTTTAAGTTTATGTCTCATTACTTCTTGTTGGTATTTTTAACTTAATTGTTATTTTTTATCACAGCAAACTTGATTACAATGTTTTGTTTGTTCTCGGTGTGCAAGATGTGGTTCTTTCACACATATACATATATCTATTCTTCTTCGGATCCTTTTCCCATGTAGGTTATGACACAATGTTGAGTAGTCTTCTCTTGGTATTGCGTAGGTCTTTGGTGATTATATATTTCACATGTGTTTGTATCTCTCTGTTAACCTCAATATGGTAAGGTATCCAATCCTCACACCTTTCTATTTGGTGAACCATAAGTTTTTTTAAATGAATCTATGATAGTGTTTCTCTGTGGAAATATCTTTGTTTGTATCATTTTTTAGGTAACCCCTATATGTGATATGATAGGATATGTGTCTTTCTCTTTCTCACTTGCTCCAAATTGCGTGATTACTTCTAGACTCATCTATGGTGCTGCAAATGGCATTGTTTCATTTTTTCACTAGCTCATATTCCATCTGTACAGGTAGCAGTTCTTCTTTGTCCACCCATCTGTCGGTGGACCTTTTGGTTACTTCCATATCTTGGCTATTGTAATACTATGCAATGCAGATTTGCGTGCCTGTGTCCTTCCAATTCTGTCTTCTTAGTTTAGAGGTCCAGGAATAGGTCCGCTGGATCATATGGTAGCTCAATGTTGACCTTTTAAAGGCACCTCTGTCCTGCTCTCCTTAGTGGCTCTTTCCAGGTTACGTCCCCCTTAAAGTGGAGGGTATGTATTTCTTCCCAGCACCTTCAGCATTTATTCTTTGTAGTTTCTGCTGATGGTTATTCTGAGTGGTGTGAGCTGATACCTCTTTGTGGTTGAATTTGCATGTGTCTCATAATGCGTAGAAATTGAGCTTTAAGACATGTGCTTTTTATTTTTCCAGCTGTGATTAGAGCTTATTTCTTCAAAGTGTTTCCTTAAAGTATGTGTCACCACTTGCAATATTTTGGCCATTATCTCCCTCAAGACATTTTGAGGGCAGGTTTCATTTACAGCCCTGCAGTACTTGTTCGTATGAAGTGACCATTAGCTCAGGCTTTAAACCTGCTTTTGCAGGTATCGGCCAAAGAGCGGCAGCCTTTCTACGTTCCCCTTGCTGGTACTAGGGAAACAGACCTACCGGCCGGTGGTGTTCTTCGGTTATAAATTAGAGTGCAATGTGCCCGGATAAACCCACAAATGTTGATGTCTCCTTGCTTTTGTTTGTTTTTAAATTGAGTTTATATTTATTATTAGAGTAATATTCCATTGTGTACGTGGACCACTCCTTCTTGGTGCATTCCTCGGTTGATGGACATTTTCATTGCTTCCAAGTGCTGGCTATGGTAAATCTTGCTGGCGTACAGGTGTGCCAGCCTGTGACTTTTGGATTCTCATTTTTGCAGGTGCTAGGCCAAGCAGTGGTTGTGATTGATTGACTGGTAGCTCAATGTTTCCCTTTCCAAAGCACCTACACTGTGTTTTCATTAGTGGCTCTTTACATGCCCCCCCTTACAACCGAGGGTACGCATTTCTCCACACTCCCTTCACCATTTGTTTTTTGCAGCATTTTTCCTAATGGCTATTCTGACTGCTGTGAGCTGATAGGTTTTTGTAATATGGGTATGCATGTCATTAAAATTTTTAAAATTCGTCATATTCCTATGCTTTTTTCTTTTCTCTTAAAAGAAAAAACCGTGAGTACAATATAGCTCTTGAAATTGTCTTCTTCGAAGGTTGCCCTCTTCTGAATTTTTTGGTCGATTTTTGACCCCAGAAATTTTCTGGAGGGCAGGTGCCATTTACAGAACTGCTAGTTGGTGAAAATTTAGTGACCTTTTGCAGTGGGTTCAAAGCTGCTGTTGTGGGAAACGGCCACAAGGAGGTAGCACTTCTCCATTCCCCAATCTGGGTACTAGGGCAGCAGAGCCTTTCTGGAAGTCATTGTCCTAGGTTGCAAATTAGAATGGAATTTGCCAGGAGAAATCCCCATAAGTTTATGTCTCATTACTTCTTCTTGGTTTTTAATTTTTTTTTTAATCTGGGTAAAGTTTAGAATATTGTTTGTCCTAGGTGTACACAATCTGGTTCATTTGTACATTATGTCTGTCTATTAATGTACAGATCCTCTTCCCATGTAAAATATTACAGTGTTCCGTCGACCTCCCTTGCTATATGTTCGGTCTCTTTGATACATGTATATAATATGTATGTGTATATGTATAGTAACACTAATCTTCATTTCTCAATTTCCCCCCTCCTTTCCTTTCAGATGAGGATAGTTTGTTTTCTAAGCCTGTGAGTGTCTTTCTCTTTGGAAATATGTTCATCTGTGTCAGTTATTAGATAATGCCATAAGTGACAATATAGGATATAGGTGTTTTGCCTTCCGACCTACTTCATGTTTTGTGATTATCTCCAGGCTCATGTACGGTGCCTCAAAGAGCAGTGCTTCAATGTTTTCCATGGCTAATATTCCATTGTGTGCATGGACCACTTCTTCTTGGTGCATTCCTCTGTTGATGGACATTTTCGTTGCTTCCAAGTGTTGCCTCTGGTAAGTATTGCTGGAGTGCAGGATTGCCAGCCTGTGATTTTTGATTTTCATTTTCTCAGGTGATAGACCCAGCAGTGGGTATGATTGATTGACTGGTATGGTAGCTCAACGTTTACCTTTTCAAGGCACCTCAATTGTGTTTTCATTAGTGGCTCTTACCATGTCCCCCTTAGAATCGAGGGTATGCATTTCTCCACAATCACGTCAGCATTTATTGTTTGCAGCATTTTTGTTGATGGCCATTCTGACTGGTGTGAGCTGATAGGTTTTTGTAATTTGGGTTTACATGTCTGTAAAAATTCCTACAATTCATCATTTCTCCACGGCCTTTTCTTTTCTGTTAAAAGAAAAAAGCAAAAAAGGGTTAGTATAATATACCTCTTCCAATTTTCCTTTTGGGAGGTTGCACTCTAGAAATTTTTGGTCGATTTTCGACCTCAGCATTTTTTGGACGGCCGGTGTCATTTACAGACCTGCAGTTGGTGAATATTTAGTGACCTTTTGCAGTGGGTTTAAAGCTGCTGTTGTGGGAAACGGCCACAAGGATGCAGCATTTCTCCATTCCCAAATCTGGGTACTAGGGCAGCAGAGCCGTTCTGGAAGTCGTTTGCCTAGGTTGTAAATTTGAATGGAATGTGCCAGGAAAACCCCCCATAAGTTTATGTCTCATTACTGCTAGTTCGTTGTTTTAATTTTTTCAGTTGGGGTAATGGTTAGAATGTTGCTTGTCCAAGGTGTACACACTCTGGTTCATCTCCATATTCTATATACCTATTTATGTAGAGATCCTCTCCCCGTGTAAATTATTACAGAGTGTTCCGTAAACCTTCCTTGCTATATGGTCGGTCTTTTTGATATATGTATATCATATGTATTTGTATAAATATGGTAAGACTAATCTTCATTTATCCATTTCCCCCACCTTTCCTTTTAGATAAGCATAGTTTTTTTTTTTTTTAATAAGTCTGTGATTGACTTTCTCTGTGGAAATATGTTCATTTGTGTCTGTTATTAGATAACGCCTATAAGTGATATCATAGGATATAGGACTTTTACTTTCCGACTTACCTCATGTTCTGTGATTATCTCTAAGATCATCTATGGTGCCTCAAAGAGCACTGTTTCATTGTTTTCCATGGCTAGTTTTCATTGTGTACATGGACCACTTCTTCTTTATCCTTTCATCTGTTGATGGACATTTTGGTTGCTTCACTGTCTTGTCTATTGTGAATAAGGCTGCAGTGCAGCTTTTGCAGCACGGGTCTTCTTCATTCTGGTCTTCTCAGGTGAGAGGCCCATTGGTGCACCTGCTGGATTGAATGATACCTCAATTTTTCCTTTTAAACGCAGCTCCTTTCTGTTCTCATTATTAGCGTTTAACCCTTTTACATCTCACCAGCAGCTAGAGGGTACACAGTTCTCTGAAACCTCTTCAGCATTTATTGTTTGTAGACTTTTTGCCAATGGTCAGTCGACTGGTGCGAGTTGAAAACCTTTTGTAGATTAGATTGCATGAGTCTAATACTTCCTGAGGGTGAGCTTTTATCCGTTTTCCTTTCTTTAAAAAGAGAGTGAGTAAAACTTACCTCTTCATAGTATCTTCTTGAAAATGTTGCCTGTTTTGAATTTTTTTTTATCCTTTCCCTACCTCAGCACAATTTTGAGGGCAGGTGTCCTTTACAGCCCTGAGTCCTTGTGAATGGTAAGTGACCATTAGCTGTGGGTTAAAAGCTGCTCTTGCGGGAATCGGCCACAAGGCGGCAGCATTTCTCCTTTACCAAATCTGGTTACTAGGGCAACAGAGCCTTACTGGAAGTGGTGTTCTAGGTTGTAAATTAGAATGGAATGTGCGAGGAAAAAGCCCTTTAAGTTTATGTCTCATTACTTCTTGTTGGTATTTTTAACTTAATTGTTATTTTTTATCACAGCAAACTTGATTACAATGTTTTGTTTGTTCTCGGTGTGCAAGATGTGGTTCTTTCACACATATACATATATCTATTCTTCTTCGGATCCTTTTCCCATGTAGGTTATGACACAATGTTGAGTAGTCTTCTCTTGGTATTGCGTAGGTCTTTGGTGATTATATATTTCACATGTGTTTGTATCTCTCTGTTAACCTCAATATGGTAAGGTATCCAATCCTCACACCTTTCTATTTGGTGAACCATAAGTTTTTTTAATGAATCTATGATAGTGTTTCTCTGTGGAAATATCTTTGTTTGTATCATTTTTTAGGTAACCCCTATATGTGATATGATAGGATATGTGTCTTTCTCTTTCTCACTTGCTCCAAATTGCGTGATTACTTCTAGACTCATCTATGGTGCTGCAAATGGCATTGTTTCATTTTTTCACTAGCTCATATTCCATCTGTACAGGTAGCAGTTCTTCTTTGTCCACCCATCTGTCGGTGGACCTTTTGGTTACTTCCATATCTTGGCTATTGTAATACTATGCAATGCAGATTTGCGTGCCTGTGTCCTTCCAATTCTGTCTTCTTAGTTTAGAGGTCCAGGAATAGGTCCGCTGGATCATATGGTAGCTCAATGTTGACCTTTTAAAGGCACCTCTGTTCTGTTCTCCTTAGTGGCTCTTTCCAGGTTACGTCCCACTTAAAGTGGAGGGTATGTATTTCTTCCCAGCACCTTCAGCATTTATTCTTTGTAGTTTCTGCTGATGGTTATTCTGAGTGGTGTGAGCTGATACCTCTTTGTGGTTGAATTTGCATGTGTCTCATAATGCGTAGAAATTGAGCTTTAAGACATGTGCTTTTTATTTTTCCAGCTGTGATTAGAGCTTATTTCTTCAAAGTGTTTTCTTAAAGTATGTGTCACCACTTGCAATATTTTGGCCATTATCTCCCTCAAGACATTTTGAGGGCAGGTTTCATTTACAGCCCTGCAGTACTTGTTCGTATGAAGTGACCATTAGCTCAGGCTTTAAACCTGCTTTTGCAGGTATCGGCCAAAGAGCGGCAGCCTTTCTACGTTCCCCTTGCTGGTACTAGGGAAACAGACCTACCGGCCGGTGGTGTTCTTCGGTTATAAATTAGAGTGCAATGTGCCCGGATAAACCCACAAATGTTGATGTCTCCTTGCTTTTGTTTGTTTTTAAATTGAGTTTATATTTATTATTAGAGTAATATTCCATTGTGTACGTGGACCACTCCTTCTTGGTGCATTCCTCGGTTGATGGACATTTTCATTGCTTCCAAGTGCTGGCTATGGTAAATCTTGCTGGCGTACAGGTGTGCCAGCCTGTGACTTTTGGATTCTCATTTTTGCAGGTGCTAGGCCAAGCAGTGGTTGTGATTGATTGACTGGTAGCTCAATGTTTCCCTTTCCAAAGCACCTACACTGTGTTTTCATTAGTGGCTCTTTACATGCCCCCCCTTACAACCGAGGGTACGCATTTCTCCACACTCCCTTCACCATTTGTTTTTTGCAGCATTTTTCCTAATGGCTATTCTGACTGCTGTGAGCTGATAGGTTTTTGTAATATGGGTATGCATGTCATTAAAATTTTTAAAATTCGTCATATTCCTATGCTTTTTTCTTTTCTCTTAAAAGAAAAAACCGTGAGTACAATATAGCTCTTGAAATTGTCTTCTTCGAAGGTTGCCCTCTTCTGAATTTTTTGGTCGATTTTTGACCCCAGAAATTTTCTGGAGGGCAGGTGCCATTTACAGAACTGCTAGTTGGTGAAAATTTAGTGACCTTTTGCAGTGGGTTCAAAGCTGCTGTTGTGGGAAACGGCCACAAGGAGGTAGCACTTCTCCATTCCCCAATCTGGGTACTAGGGCAGCAGAGCCTTTCTGGAAGTCATTGTCCTAGGTTGCAAATTAGAATGGAATTTGCCAGGAGAAATCCCCATAAGTTTATGTCTCATTACTTCTTCTTGGTTTTTAAATTTTTTTTTAATCTGGGTAAAGTTTAGAATATTGTTTGTCCTAGGTGTACACAATCTGGTTCATTTGTACATTATGTCTGTTTATTAATGTACAGATCCTCTTCCCATGTAAAATATTACAGTGTTCCGTCGACCTCCCTTGCTATATGTTCGGTCTCTTTGATACATGTATATAATATGTATGTGTATATGTATAGTAACACTAATCTTCATTTCTCAATTTCCCCCCTCCTTTCCTTTCAGATGAGGATAGTTTGTTTTCTAAGCCTGTGAGTGTCTTTCTCTTTGGAAATATGTTCATCTGTGTCAGTTATTAGATAATGCCATAAGTGACAATATAGGATATAGGTGTTTTGCCTTCCGACCTACTTCATGTTTTGTGATTATCTCCAGGCTCATGTACGGTGCCTCAAAGAGCAGTGCTTCAATGTTTTCCATGGCTAATATTCCATTGTGTGCATGGACCACTTCTTCTTGGTGCATTCCTCTGTTGATGGACATTTTCGTTGCTTCCAAGTGTTGCCTCTGGTAAGTATTGCTGGAGTGCAGGATTGCCAGCCTGTGATTTTTGATTTTCATTTTCTCAGGTGATAGACCCAGCAGTGGGTATGATTGATTGACTGGTATGGTAGCTCAACGTTTACCTTTTCAAGGCACCTCAATTGTGTTTTCATTAGTGGCTCTTACCATGTCCCCCTTAGAATCGAGGGTATGCATTTCTCCACAATCACGTCAGCATTTATTGTTTGCAGCATTTTTGTTGATGGCCATTCTGACTGGTGTGAGCTGATAGGTTTTTGTAATTTGGGTTTACATGTCTGTAAAAATTCCTACAATTCATCATTTCTCCACGGCCTTTTCTTTTCTGTTAAAAGAAAAAAGCAAAAAAGGGTTAGTATAATATACCTCTTCCAATTTTCCTTTTGGGAGGTTGCACTCTAGAAATTTTTGGTCGATTTTCGACCTCAGCATTTTTTGGAGGGCCGGTGTCATTTACAGACCTGCAGTTGGTGAATATTTAGTGACCTTTTGCAGTGGGTTTAAAGCTGCTGTTGTGGGAAACGGCCACAAGGATGCAGCATTTCTCCATTCCCAAATCTGGGTACTAGGGCAGCAGAGCCGTTCTGGAAGTCGTTTGCCTAGGTTGTAAATTTGAATGGAATGTGCCAGGAAAACCCCCCATAAGTTTATGTCTCATTACTCCTAGTTCGTTGTTTTAATTTTTTCAATTTGGGTAATGGTTAGAATGTTGCTTGTCCAAGGTGTACACACTCTGGTTCATCTCCATATTCTATATACCTATTTATGTAGAGATCCTCTTCCCGTGTAAATTATTACAGAGTGTTCCGTCAACCTTTCTTGCTATATGGTCGGTCTTTTTGATATATGTATATCATATGTATTTGTATACATATGGTAAGACTAATCTTCATTTATCCATTTCCCCCACCTTTCCTTTCAGATAAGCATAGTTTTTTTTTTTTTTGAGTAAGTCTGTGATTGACTTTCTCTGTGGAAATATGTTCATTTGTGTCAGTTATTAGATAACGCCTATAAGTGATATCATAGGATATAGGACTTTTACTTTCCGACTTACCTCATGTTATGTGATTATCTCCAAGATCATCTATGGTGCCTCAAAGAGCACTGTTTCATTGTTTTCCATGGCTAGTTTTCATTGTGTACATGGACCACTTCTTCTTTATCCTTTCATCTGTTGATGGACATTTTGGTTGCTTCACTGTCTTGTCTATTGTGAATAAGGCTGCAGTGCAGCTTTTGCAGCCCGGGTCTTCTTCATTCTGGTCTTCTCAGGTGAGAGGCCCATTGGTGCACCTGCTGGATTGAATGATACCTCAATTTTTCCTTTTAAACGCAGCTCCTTTCTGTTCTCATTATTAGCGTTTAACCCTTTTACATCTCACCAGCAGCTAGAGGGTACACAGTTCTCTGAAACCTCTTCAGCATTTATTGTTTGTAGACTTTTTGCCAATGGTCAGTCGACTGGTGCGAGTTGAAAACCTTTTGTAGATTAGATTGCATGAGTCTAATACTTCCTGAGGCTGAGCTTTTATCCGTTTTCCTTTCTTTAAAAAGAGAGTGAGTAAAACTTACCTCTTCATAGTATCTTCTTGAAAATGTTGCCTGTTTTGAATTTTTTTTTATCCTTTCCCTACCTCAGCACAATTTTGAGGGCAGGTGTCCTTTACAGCCCTGAGTCCTTGTGAATGGTAAGTGACCATTAGCTGTGGGTTAAAAGCTGCTCTTGCGGGAATCGGCCACAAGGCGGCAGCATTTCTCCTTTACCAAATCTGGTTACTAGGGCAACAGAGCCTTACTGGAAGTGGTGTTCTAGGTTGTAAATTAGAATGGAATGTGCGAGGAAAAAGCCCTTTAAGTTTATGTCTCATTACTTCTTGTTGGTATTTTTAACTTAATTGTTATTTTTTATCACAGCAAACTTGATTACAATGTTTTGTTTGTTCTCGGTGTGCAAGATGTGGTTCTTTCACACATATACATATATCTATTCTTCTTCGGATCCTTTTCCCATGTAGGTTATGACACAATG
The DNA here is from genome assembly GCF_965194825.1 of Balaenoptera physalus. Classification (NCBI taxonomy): domain Eukaryota; kingdom Metazoa; phylum Chordata; class Mammalia; order Artiodactyla; family Balaenopteridae; genus Balaenoptera; species Balaenoptera physalus. The sequence goes on from NW_028126567.1 coordinate 268,033, forward strand.
TTGAGTAGTCTTCTCTTGGTATTGCGTAGGTCTTTGGTGATTATATATTTCACATGTGTTTGTATCTCTCTGTTAACCTCAATATGGTAAGGTATCCAATCCTCACACCTTTCTATTTGGTGAACCATAAGTTTTTTTAATGAATCTATGATAGTGTTTCTCTGTGGAAATATCTTTGTTTGTATCATTTTTTAGGTAACCCCTATATGTGATATGATAGGATATGTGTCTTTCTCTTTCTCACTTGCTCCAAATTGCGTGATTACTTCTAGACTCATCTATGGTGCTGCAAATGGCATTGTTTCATTTTTTCACTAGCTCATATTCCATCTGTACAGGTAGCAGTTCTTCTTTGTCCACCCATCTGTCGGTGGACCTTTTGGTTACTTCCATATCTTGGCTATTGTAATACTATGCAATGCAGATTTGCGTGCCTGTGTCCTTCCAATTCTGTCTTCTTAGTTTAGAGGTCCAGGAATAGGTCCGCTGGATCATATGGTAGCTCAATGTTGACCTTTTAAAGGCACCTCTGTTCTGTTCTCCTTAGTGGCTCTTTCCAGGTTACGTCCCACTTAAAGTGGAGGGTATGTATTTCTTCCCAGCACCTTCAGCATTTATTCTTTGTAGTTTCTGCTGATGGTTATTCTGAGTGGTGTGAGCTGATACCTCTTTGTGGTTGAATTTGCATGTGTCTCATAATGCGTAGAAATTGAGCTTTAAGACATGTGCTTTTTATTTTTCCAGCTGTGATTAGAGCTTATTTCTTCAAAGTGTTTTCTTAAAGTATGTGTCACCACTTGCAATATTTTGGCCATTATCTCCCTCAAGACATTTTGAGGGCAGGTTTCATTTACAGCCCTGCAGTACTTGTTCGTATGAAGTGACCATTAGCTCAGGCTTTAAACCTGCTTTTGCAGGTATCGGCCAAAGAGCGGCAGCCTTTATACGTTCCCCTTGCTGGTACTAGGGAAACAGACCTACCGGCCGGTGGTGTTCTTCGGTTATAAATTAGAGTGCAATGTGCCCGGATAAACCCACAAATGTTGATGTCTCCTTGCTTTTGTTTGTTTTTAAATTGAGTTTATATTTATTATTAGAGTAATATTCCATTGTGTACGTGGACCACTCCTTCTTGGTGCATTCCTCGGTTGATGGACATTTTCATTGCTTCCAAGTGCTGGCTATGGTAAATCTTGCTGGCGTACAGGTGTGCCAGCCTGTGACTTTTGGATTCTCATTTTTGCAGGTGCTAGGCCAAGCAGTGGTTGTGATTGATTGACTGGTAGCTCAATGTTTCCCTTTCCAAAGCACCTACACTGTGTTTTCATTAGTGGCTCTTTACATGCCCCCCCTTACAACCGAGGGTACACATTTCTCCACACTCCCTTCACCATTTGTTTTTTGCAGCATTTTTCCTAATGGCTATTCTGACTGCTGTGAGCTGATAGGTTTTTGTAATATGGGTATGCATGTCATTAAAATTTTTAAAATTCGTCATATTCCTATGCTTTTTTCTTTTCTCTTAAAAGAAAAAACCGTGAGTACAATATAGCTCTTGAAATTGTCTTCTTCGAAGGTTGCCCTCTTCTGAATTTTTTGGTCGATTTTTGACCCCAGAAATTTTCTGGAGGGCAGGTGCCATTTACAGAACTGCTAGTTGGTGAAAATTTAGTGACCTTTTGCAGTGGGTTCAAAGCTGCTGTTGTGGGAAACGGCCACAAGGAGGTAGCACTTCTCCATTCCCCAATCTGGGTACTAGGGCAGCAGAGCCTTTCTGGAAGTCATTGTCCTAGGTTGCAAATTAGAATGGAATTTGCCAGGAGAAATCCCCATAAGTTTATGTCTCATTACTTCTTCTTGGTTTTTAAATTTTTTTTTAATCTGGGTAAAGTTTAGAATATTGTTTGTCCTAGGTGTACACAATCTGGTTCATTTGTACATTATGTCTGTTTATTAATGTACAGATCCTCTTCCCATGTAAAATATTACAGTGTTCCGTCGACCTCCCTTGCTATATGTTCGGTCTCTTTGATACATGTATATAATATGTATGTGTATATGTATAGTAACACTAATCTTCATTTCTCAATTTCCCCCCTCCTTTCCTTTCAGATGAGGATAGTTTGTTTTCTAAGCCTGTGAGTGTCTTTCTCTTTGGAAATATGTTCATCTGTGTCAGTTATTAGATAATGCCATAAGTGACAATATAGGATATAGGTGTTTTGCCTTCCGACCTACTTCATGTTTTGTGATTATCTCCAGGCTCATGTACGGTGCCTCAAAGAGCAGTGCTTCAATGTTTTCCATGGCTAATATTCCATTGTGTGCATGGACCACTTCTTCTTGGTGCATTCCTCTGTTGATGGACATTTTCGTTGCTTCCAAGTGTTGCCTCTGGTAAGTATTGCTGGAGTGCAGGATTGCCAGCCTGTGATTTTTGATTTTCATTTTCTCAGGTGATAGACCCAGCAGTGGGTATGATTGATTGACTGGTATGGTAGCTCAACGTTTACCTTTTCAAGGCACCTCAATTGTGTTTTCATTAGTGGCTCTTACCATGTCCCCCTTAGAATCGAGGGTATGCATTTCTCCACAATCACGTCAGCATTTATTGTTTGCAGCATTTTTGTTGATGGCCATTCTGACTGGTGTGAGCTGATAGGTTTTTGTAATTTGGGTTTACATGTCTGTAAAAATTCCTACAATTCATCATTTCTCCACGGCCTTTTCTTTTCTGTTAAAAGAAAAAAGCAAAAAAGGGTTAGTATAATATACCTCTTCCAATTTTCCTTTTGGGAGGTTGCACTCTAGAAATTTTTGGTCGATTTTCGACCTCAGCATTTTTTGGAGGGCCGGTGTCATTTACAGACCTGCAGTTGGTGAATATTTAGTGACCTTTTGCAGTGGGTTTAAAGCTGCTGTTGTGGGAAACGGCCACAAGGATGCAGCATTTCTCCATTCCCAAATCTGGGTACTAGGGCAGCAGAGCCGTTCTGGAAGTCGTTTGCCTAGGTTGTAAATTTGAATGGAATGTGCCAGGAAAACCCCCCATAAGTTTATGTCTCATTACTCCTAGTTCGTTGTTTTAATTTTTTCAATTTGGGTAATGGTTAGAATGTTGCTTGTCCAAGGTGTACACACTCTGGTTCATCTACATATTCTATATACCTATTTATGTAGAGATCCTCTTGCCGTGTAAATTATTACAGAGTGTTCTGTCAACCTTTCTTGCTATATGGTCGGTCTTTTTGATATATGTATATCATATGTATTTGTATACATATGGTAAGACTAATCTTCATTTATCCATTTCCCCCACCTTTCCTTTCAGATAAGCATAGTTTTTTTTTTTTTTTGAGTAAGTCTGTGATTGACTTTCTCTGTGGAAATATGTTCATTTGTGTCAGTTATTAGATAACGCCTATAAGTGATATCATAGGATATAGGACTTTTACTTTCCGACTTACCTCATGTTATGTGATTATCTCCAAGATCATCTATGGTGCCTCAAAGAGCACTGTTTCATTGTTTTCCATGGCTAGTTTTCATTGTGTACATGGACCACTTCTTCTTTATCCTTTCATCTGTTGATGGACATTTTGGTTGCTTCACTGTCTTGTCTATTGTGAATAAGGCTGCAGTGCAGCTTTTGCAGCCCGGGTCTTCTTCATTCTGGTCTTCTCAGGTGAGAGGCCCATTGGTGCACCTGCTGGATTGAATGATACCTCAATTTTTCCTTTTAAACGCAGCTCCTTTCTGTTCTCATTATTAGCGTTTAACCCTTTTACATCTCACCAGCAGCTAGAGGGTACACAGTTCTCTGAAACCTCTTCAGCATTTATTGTTTGTAGACTTTTTGCCAATGGTCAGTCGACTGGTGCGAGTTGAAAACCTTTTGTAGATTAGATTGCATGAGTCTAATACTTCCTGAGGGTGAGCTTTTATCCGTTTTCCTTTCTTTAAAAAGAGAGTGAGTAAAACTTACCTCTTCATAGTATCTTCTTGAAAATGTTGCCTGTTTTGAATTTTTTTTTATCCTTTCCCTACCTCAGCACAATTTTGAGGGCAGGTGTCCTTTACAGCCCTGAGTCCTTGTGAATGGTAAGTGACCATTAGCTGTGGGTTAAAAGCTGCTCTTGCGGGAATCGGCCACAAGGCGGCAGCATTTCTCCTTTACCAAATCTGGTTACTAGGGCAACAGAGCCTTACTGGAAGTGGTGTTCTAGGTTGTAAATTAGAATGGAATGTGCGAGGAAAAAGCCCTTTAAGTTTATGTCTCATTACTTCTTGTTGGTATTTTTAACTTAATTGTTATTTTTTATCACAGCAAACTTGATTACAATGTTTTGTTTGTTCTCGGTGTGCAAGATGTGGTTCTTTCACACATATACATATATCTATTCTTCTTCGGATCCTTTTCCCATGTAGGTTATGACACAATGTTGAGTAGTCTTCTCTTGGTATTGCGTAGGTCTTTGGTGATTATATATTTCACATGTGTTTGTATCTCTCTGTTAACCTCAATATGGTAAGGTATCCAATCCTCACACCTTTCTATTTGGTGAACCATAAGTTTTTTTAAATGAATCTATGATAGTGTTTCTCTGTGGAAATATCTTTGTTTGTATCATTTTTTTAGGTAACCCCTATATGTGATATGATAGGATATGTGTCTTTCTCTTTCTCACTTGCTCCAAATTGCATGATTACTTCTAGACTCATCTATGGTGCTGCAAATGGCATTGTTTCATTTTTTCACTAGCTCATATTCCATCTGTACAGGTAGCAGTTCTTCTTTGTCCACCCATCTGTCGGTGGACCTTTTGGTTACTTCCATATCTTGGCTATTGTAATACTATGCAATGCAGATTTGCGTGCCTGTGTCCTTCCAATTCTGTCTTCTTAGTTTAGAGGTCCAGGAATAGGTCCGCTGGATCATATGGTAGCTCAATGTTGACCTTTTAAAGGCACCTCTGTCCTGTTCTCCTTAGTGGCTCTTTCCAGGTTACGTCCCCCTTAAAGTGGAGGGTATGTATTTCTTCCCAGCACCTTCAGCATTTATTCTTTGTAGTTTCTGCTGATGGTTATTCTGAGTGGTGTGAGCTGATACCTCTTTGTGGTTGAATTTGCATGTGTCTCATAATGCGTAGAAATTGAGCTTTAAGACATGTGCTTTTTATTTTTCCAGCTGTGATTAGAGCTTATTTCTTCAAAGTGTTTCCTTAAAGTATGTGTCACCACTTGCAATATTTTGGCCATTATCTCCCTCAAGACATTTTGAGGGCAGGTTTCATTTACAGCCCTGCAGTACTTGTTCGTATGAAGTGACCATTAGCTCAGGCTTTAAACCTGCTTTTGCAGGTATCGGCCAAAGAGCGGCAGCCTTTCTACGTTCCCCTTGCTGGTACTAGGGAAACAGACCTACCGGCCGGTGGTGTTCTTCGGTTATAAATTAGAGTGCAATGTGCCCGGATAAACCCACAAATGTTGATGTCTCCTTGCTTTTGTTTGTTTTTAAATTGAGTTTATATTTATTATTAGAGTAATATTCCATTGTGTACGTGGACCACTTCTTCTTGGTGCATTCCTCGGTTGATGGACATTTTCATTGCTTCCAAGTGCTGGCTATGGTAAATCTTGCTGGCGTACAGGTGTGCCAGCCTGTGACTTTTGGATTCTCATTTTTGCAGGTGCTAGGCCAAGCAGTGGTTGTGATTGATTGACTGGTAGCTCAATGTTTCCCTTTCCAAAGCACCTACACTGTGTTTTCATTAGTGGCTCTTTACATGCCCCCCCTTACAACCGAGGGTACGCATTTCTCCACACTCCCTTCACCATTTGTTTTTTGCAGCATTTTTCCTAATGGCCATTCTGACTGCTGTGAGCTGATAGGTTTTTGTAATATGGGTATGCATGTCATTAAAATTTTTAAAATTCGTCATATTCCTATGCTTTTTTCTTTTCTCTTAAAAGAAAAAACCGTGAGTACAATATAGCTCTTGAAATTGTCTTCTTCGAAGGTTGCCCTCTTCTGAATTTTTTGGTCGATTTTTGACCCCAGAAATTTTCTGGAGGGCCGGTGCCATTTACAGAACTGCAAGTTGGTGAAAATTTAGTGACTTTTGCAGTGAGTTCAAAGCTGCTGTTGTGGGAAACGGCCACAAGGAGGTAGCACTTCTCCATTCCCCAATCTGGGTACTAGGGCAGCAGAGCCTTTCTGGAAGTCATTGTCCTAGGTTGCAAATTAGAATGGAATTTGCCAGGAGAAATCCCCATAAGTTTATGTCTCATTACTTCTTCTTGGTTTTTAAATTTTTTTTTAATCTGGGTAAAGTTTAGAATATTGTTTGTCCTAGGTGTACACAATCTGGTTCATTTGTACATTATGTCTGTCTATTAATGTACAGATCCTCTTCCCATGTAAAATATTACAGTGTTCCGTCGACCTCCCTTGCTATATGTTCGGTCTCTTTGATACATGTATATAATATGTATGTGTATATGTATAGTAACACTAATCTTCATTTCTCAATTTCCCCCCTCCTTTCCTTTCAGATGAGGATAGTTTGTTTTCTAAGCCTGTGAGTGTCTTTCTCTTTGGAAATATGTTCATCTGTGTCAGTTATTAGATAATGCCATAAGTGACAATATAGGATAAAGGTGTTTTGCCTTCCGACCTACTTCATGTTTTGTGATTATCTCCAGGCTCATGTACGGTGCCTCAAAGAGCAGTGCTTCAATGTTTTCCATGGCTAATATTCCATTGTGTGCATGGACCACTTCTTCTTGGTGCATTCCTCTGTTGATGGACATTTTCGTTGCTTCCAAGTGTTGCCTCTGGTAAGTATTGCTGGAGTGCAGGATTGCCAGCCTGTGATTTTTGATTTTCATTTTCTCAGGTGATAGACCCAGCAGTGGGTATGATTGATTGACTGGTATGGTAGCTCAACGTTTACCTTTTCAAGGCACCTCAATTGTGTTTTCATTAGTGGCTCTTACCATGTCCCCCTTAGAATCGAGGGTATGCATTTCTCCACAATCACGTCAGCATTTATTGTTTGCAGCATTTTTGTTGATGGCCATTCTGACTGGTGTGAGCTGATAGGTTTTTGTAATTTGGGTTTACATGTCTGTAAAAATTCCTACAATTCATCATTTCTCCACGGCCTTTTCTTTTCTGTTAAAAGAAAAAAGCAAAAAAGGGTTAGTATAATATACCTCTTCCAATTTTCCTTTTGGGAGGTTGCACTCTAGAAATTTTTGGTCGATTTTCGACCTCAGCATTTTTTGGAGGGCCGGTGTCATTTACAGACCTGCAGTTGGTGAATATTTAGTGACCTTTTGCAGTGGGTTTAAAGCTGCTGTTGTGGGAAACGGCCACAAGGATGCAGCATTTCTCCATTCCCAAATCTGGGTACTAGGGCAGCAGAGCCGTTCTGGAAGTCGTTTGCCTAGGTTGTAAATTTGAATGGAATGTGCCAGGAAAACCCCCCATAAGTTTATGTCTCATTACTGCTAGTTCGTTGTTTTAATTTTTTCAGTTGCGGTAATGGTTAGAATGTTGCTTGTCCAAGGTGTACACACTCTGGTTCATCTCCATATTCTATATACCTATTTATGTAGAGATCCTCTCCCCGTGTAAATTATTACAGAGTGTTCCGTAAACCTTCCTTGCTATATGGTCGGTCTTTTTGATATATGTATATCATATGTATTTGTATACATATGCTAAGACTAATCTTCATTTATCCATTTCCCCCACCTTTCCTTTTAGATAAGCATAGTTTTTTTTTTTTTTAATAAGTCTGTGATTGACTTTCTCTGTGGAAATATGTTCATTTGTGTCAGTTATTAGATAACGCCTATAAGTGATATCATAGGATATAGGACTTTTACTTTCCGACTTACCTCATGTTCTGTGATTATCTCTAAGATCATCTATGGTGCCTCAAAGAGCACTGTTTCATTGTTTTCCATGGCTAGTTTTCATTGTGTACATGGACCACTTCTTCTTTATCCTTTCATCTGTTGATGGACATTTTGGTTGCTTCACTGTCTTGTCTATTGTGAATAAGGCTGCAGTGCAGCTTTTGCAGCCCGGGTCTTCTTCATTCTGGTCTTCTCAGGTGAGAGGCCCATTGGTGCACCTGCTGGATTGAATGATACCTCAATTTTTCCTTTTAAACGCAGCTCCTTTCTCTTCTCATTATTAGCGTTTAACCCTTTTACATCTCACCAGCAGCTAGAGGGTACACAGTTCTCTGAAACCTCTTCAGCATTTATTGTTTGTAGACTTTTTGCCAATGGTCAGTCGACTGGTGCGAGTTGAAAACCTTTTGTAGATTAGATTGCATGAGTCTAATACTTCCTGAGGCTGAGCTTTTATCCGTTTTCCTTTCTTTAAAAAGAGAGTGAGTAAAACTTACCTCTTCATAGTATCTTCTTGAAAATGTTGCCTGTTTTGAATTTTTTTTTATCCTTTCCCTACCTCAGCACAATTTTGAGGGCAGGTGTCCTTTACAGCCCTGAGTCCTTGTGAATGGTAAGTGACCATTAGCTGTGGGTTAAAAGCTGCTCTTGCGGGAATCGGCCACAAGGCGGCAGCATTTCTCCTTTACCAAATCTGGTTACTAGGGCAACAGAGCCTTACTGGAAGTGGTGTTCTAGGTTGTAAATTAGAATGGAATGTGCGAGGAAAAAGCCCTTTAAGTTTATGTCTCATTACTTCTTGTTGGTATTTTTAACTTAATTGTTATTTTTTATCACAGCAAACTTGATTACAATGTTTTGTTTGTTCTCGGTGTGCAAGATGTGGTTCTTTCACACATATACATATATCTATTCTTCTTCGGATCCTTTTCCCATGTAGGTTATGACACAATGTTGAGTAGTCTTCTCTTGGTATTGCGTAGGTCTTTGGTGATTATATATTTCACATGTGTTTGTATCTCTCTGTTAACCTCAATATGGTAAGGTATCCAATCCTCACACCTTTCTATTTGGTGAACCATAAGTTTTTTTAAATGAATCTATGATAGTGTTTCTCTGTGGAAATATCTTTGTTTGTATCATTTTTTAGGTAACCCCTATATGTGATATGATAGGATATGTGTCTTTCTCTTTCTCACTTGCTCCAAATTGCGTGATTACTTCTAGACTCATCTATGGTGCTGCAAATGGCATTGTTTCATTTTTTCACTAGCTCATATTCCATCTGTACAGGTAGCAGTTCTTCTTTGTCCACCCATCTGTCGGTGGACCTTTTGGTTACTTCCATATCTTGGCTATTGTAATACTATGCAATGCAGATTTGCGTGCCTGTGTCCTTCCAATTCTGTCTTCTTAGTTTAGAGGTCCAGGAATAGGTCCGCTGGATCATATGGTAGCTCAATGTTGACCTTTTAAAGGCACCTCTGTCCTGTTCTCCTTAGTGGCTCTTTCCAGGTTACGTCCCCCTTAAAGTGGAGGGTATGTATTTCTTCCCAGCACCTTCAGCATTTATTCTTTGTAGTTTCTGCTGATGGTTATTCTGAGTGGTGTGAGCTGATACCTCTTTGTGGTTGAATTTGCATGTGTCTCATAATGCGTAGAAATTGAGCTTTAAGACATGTGCTTTTTATTTTTCCAGCTGTGATTAGAGCTTATTTCTTCAAAGTGTTTCCTTAAAGTATGTGTCACCACTTGCAATATTTTGGCCATTATCTCCCTCAAGACATTTTGAGGGCAGGTTTCATTTACAGCCCTGCAGTACTTGTTCGTATGAAGTGACCATTAGCTCAGGCTTTAAACCTGCTTTTGCAGGTATCGGCCAAAGAGCGGCAGCCTTTCTACGTTCCCCTTGCTGGTACTAGGGAAACAGACCTACCGGCCGGTGGTGTTCTTCGGTTATAAATTAGAGTGCAATGTGCCCGGATAAACCCACAAATGTTGATGTCTCCTTGCTTTTGTTTGTTTTTAAATTGAGTTTATATTTATTATTAGAGTAATATTCCATTGTGTACGTGGACCACTCCTTCTTGGTGCATTCCTCGGTTGATGGACATTTTCATTGCTTCCAAGTGCTGGCTATGGTAAATCTTGCTGGCGTACAGGTGTGCCAGCCTGTGACTTTTGGATTCTCATTTTTGCAGGTGCTAGGCCAAGCAGTGGTTGTGATTGATTGACTGGTAGCTCAATGTTTCCCTTTCCAAAGCACCTACACTGTGTTTTCATTAGTGGCTCTTTACATGCCCCCCCTTACAACCGAGGGTACGCATTTCTCCACACTCCCTTCACCATTTGTTTTTTGCAGCATTTTTCCTAATGGCTATTCTGACTGCTGTGAGCTGATAGGTTTTTGTAATATGGGTATGCATGTCATTAAAATTTTTAAAATTCGTCATATTCCTATGCTTTTTTCTTTTCTCTTAAAAGAAAAAACCGTGAGTACAATATAGCTCTTGAAATTGTCTTCTTCGAAGGTTGCCCTCTTCTGAATTTTTTGGTCGATTTTTGACCCCAGAAATTTTCTGGAGGGCAGGTGCCATTTACAGAACTGCTAGTTGGTGAAAATTTAGTGACCTTTTGCAGTGGGTTCAAAGCTGCTGTTGTGGGAAACGGCCACAAGGAGGTAGCACTTCTCCATTCCCCAATCTGGGTACTAGGGCAGCAGAGCCTTTCTGGAAGTCATTGTCCTAGGTTGCAAATTAGAATGGAATTTGCCAGGAGAAATCCCCATAAGTTTATGTCTCATTACTTCTTCTTGGTTTTTAATTTTTTTTTTAATCTGGGTAAAGTTTAGAATATTGTTTGTCCTAGGTGTACACAATCTGGTTCATTTGTACATTATGTCTGTCTATTAATGTACAGATCCTCTTCCCATGTAAAATATTACAGTGTTCCGTCGACCTCCCTTGCTATATGTTCGGTCTCTTTGATACATGTATATAATATGTATGTGTATATGTATAGTAACACTAATCTTCATTTCTCAATTTCCCCCCTCCTTTCCTTTCAGATGAGGATAGTTTGTTTTCTAAGCCTGTGAGTGTCTTTCTCTTTGGAAATATGTTCATCTGTGTCAGTTATTAGATAATGCCATAAGTGACAATATAGGATATAGGTGTTTTGCCTTCCGACCTACTTCATGTTTTGTGATTATCTCCAGGCTCATGTACGGTGCCTCAAAGAGCAGTGCTTCAATGTTTTCCATGGCTAATATTCCATTGTGTGCATGGACCACTTCTTCTTGGTGCATTCCTCTGTTGATGGACATTTTCGTTGCTTCCAAGTGTTGCCTCTGGTAAGTATTGCTGGAGTGCAGGATTGCCAGCCTGTGATTTTTGATTTTCATTTTCTCAGGTGATAGACCCAGCAGTGGGTATGATTGATTGACTGGTATGGTAGCTCAACGTTTACCTTTTCAAGGCACCTCAATTGTGTTTTCATTAGTGGCTCTTACCATGTCCCCCTTAGAATCGAGGGTATGCATTTCTCCACAATCACGTCAGCATTTATTGTTTGCAGCATTTTTGTTGATGGCCATTCTGACTGGTGTGAGCTGATAGGTTTTTGTAATTTGGGTTTACATGTCTGTAAAAATTCCTACAATTCATCATTTCTCCACGGCCTTTTCTTTTCTGTTAAAAGAAAAAAGCAAAAAAGGGTTAGTATAATATACCTCTTCCAATTTTCCTTTTGGGAGGTTGCACTCTAGAAATTTTTGGTCGATTTTCGACCTCAGCATTTTTTGGAGGGCCGGTGTCATTTACAGACCTGCAGTTGGTGAATATTTAGTGACCTTTTGCAGTGGGTTTAAAGCTGCTGTTGTGGGAAACGGCCACAAGGATGCAGCATTTCTCCATTCCCAAATCTGGGTACTAGGGCAGCAGAGCCGTTCTGGAAGTCGTTTGCCTAGGTTGTAAATTTGAATGGAATGTGCCAGGAAAACCCCCCATAAGTTTATGTCTCATTACTGCTAGTTCGTTGTTTTAATTTTTTCAGTTGCGGTAATGGTTAGAATGTTGCTTGTCCAAGGTGTACACACTCTGGTTCATCTCCATATTCTATATACCTATTTATGTAGAGATCCTCTCCCCGTGTAAATTATTACAGAGTGTTCCGTAAACCTTCCTTGCTATATGGTCGGTCTTTTTGATATATGTATATCATATGTATTTGTATACATATGCTAAGACTAATCTTCATTTATCCATTTCCCCCACCTTTCCTTTTAGATAAGCATAGTTTTTTTTTTTTTTAATAAGTCTGTGATTGACTTTCTCTGTGGAAATATGTTCATTTGTGTCAGTTATTAGATAACGCCTATAAGTGATATCATAGGATATAGGACTTTTACTTTCCGACTTACCTCATGTTCTGTGATTATCTCTAAGATCATCTATGGTGCCTCAAAGAGCACTGTTTCATTGTTTTCCATGGCTAGTTTTCATTGTGTACATGGACCACTTCTTCTTTATCCTTTCATCTGTTGATGGACATTTTGGTTGCTTCACTGTCTTGTCTATTGTGAATAAGGCTGCAGTGCAGCTTTTGCAGCCCGGGTCTTCTTCATTCTGGTCTTCTCAGGTGAGAGGCCCATTGGTGCACCTGCTGGATTGAATGATACCTCAATTTTTCCTTTTAAACGCAGCTCCTTTCTCTTCTCATTATTAGCGTTTAACCCTTTTACATCTCACCAGCAGCTAGAGGGTACACAGTTCTCTGAAACCTCTTCAGCATTTATTGTTTGTAGACTTTTTGCCAATGGTCAGTCGACTGGTGCGAGTTGAAAACCTTTTGTAGATTAGATTGCATGAGTCTAATACTTCCTGAGGCTGAGCTTTTATCCGTTTTCCTTTCTTTAAAAAGAGAGTGAGTAAAACTTACCTCTTCATAGTATCTTCTTGAAAATGTTGCCTGTTTTGAATTTTTTTTTATCCTTTCCCTACCTCAGCACAATTTTGAGGGCAGGTGTCCTTTACAGCCCTGAGTCCTTGTGAATGGTAAGTGACCATTAGCTGTGGGTTAAAAGCTGCTCTTGCGGGAATCGGCCACAAGGCGGCAGCATTTCTCCTTTACCAAATCTGGTTACTAGGGCAACAGAGCCTTACTGGAAGTGGTGTTCTAGGTTGTAAATTAGAATGGAATGTGCGAGGAAAAAGCCCTTTAAGTTTATGTCTCATTACTTCTTGTTGGTATTTTTAACTTAATTGTTATTTTTTATCACAGCAAACTTGATTACAATGTTTTGTTTGTTCTCGGTGTGCAAGATGTGGTTCTTTCACACATATACATATATCTATTCTTCTTCGGATCCTTTTCCCATGTAGGTTATGACACAATGTTGAGTAGTCTTCTCTTGGTATTGCGTAGGTCTTTGGTGATTATATATTTCACATGTGTTTGTATCTCTCTGTTAACCTCAATATGGTAAGGTATCCAATCCTCACACCTTTCTATTTGGTGAACCATAAGTTTTTTTAAATGAATCTATGATAGTGTTTCTCTGTGGAAATATCTTTGTTTGTATCATTTTTTAGGTAACCCCTATATGTGATATGATAGGATATGTGTCTTTCTCTTTCTCACTTGCTCCAAATTGCGTGATTACTTCTAGACTCATCTATGGTGCTGCAAATGGCATTGTTTCATTTTTTCACTAGCTCATATTCCATCTGTACAGGTAGCAGTTCTTCTTTGTCCACCCATCTGTCGGTGGACCTTTTGGTTACTTCCATATCTTGGCTATTGTAATACTATGCAATGCAGATTTGCGTGCCTGTGTCCTTCCAATTCTGTCTTCTTAGTTTAGAGGTCCAGGAATAGGTCCGCTGGATCATATGGTAGCTCAATGTTGACCTTTTAAAGGCACCTCTGTCCTGTTCTCCTTAGTGGCTCTTTCCAGGTTACGTCCCCCTTAAAGTGGAGGGTATGTATTTCTTCCCAGCACCTTCAGCATTTATTCTTTGTAGTTTCTGCTGATGGTTATTCTGAGTGGTGTGAGCTGATACCTCTTTGTGGTTGAATTTGCATGTGTCTCATAATGCGTAGAAATTGAGCTTTAAGACATGTGCTTTTTATTTTTCCAGCTGTGATTAGAGCTTATTTCTTCAAAGTGTTTCCTTAAAGTATGTGTCACCACTTGCAATATTTTGGCCATTATCTCCCTCAAGACATTTTGAGGGCAGGTTTCATTTACAGCCCTGCAGTACTTGTTCGTATGAAGTGACCATTAGCTCAGGCTTTAAACCTGCTTTTGCAGGTATCGGCCAAAGAGCGGCAGCCTTTCTACGTTCCCCTTGCTGGTACTAGGGAAACAGACCTACCGGCCGGTGGTGTTCTTCGGTTATAAATTAGAGTGCAATGTGCCCGGATAAACCCACAAATGTTGATGTCTCCTTGCTTTTGTTTGTTTTTAAATTGAGTTTATATTTATTATTAGAGTAATATTCCATTGTGTACGTGGACCACTCCTTCTTGGTGCATTCCTCGGTTGATGGACATTTTCATTGCTTCCAAGTGCTGGCTATGGTAAATCTTGCTGGCGTACAGGTGTGCCAGCCTGTGACTTTTGGATTCTCATTTTTGCAGGTGCTAGGCCAAGCAGTGGTTGTGATTGATTGACTGGTAGCTCAATGTTTCCCTTTCCAAAGCACCTACACTGTGTTTTCATTAGTGGCTCTTTACATGCCCCCCCTTACAACCGAGGGTACGCATTTCTCCACACTCCCTTCACCATTTGTTTTTTGCAGCATTTTTCCTAATGGCTATTCTGACTGCTGTGAGCTGATAGGTTTTTGTAATATGGGTATGCATGTCATTAAAATTTTTAAAATTCGTCATATTCCTATGCTTTTTTCTTTTCTCTTAAAAGAAAAAACCGTGAGTACAATATAGCTCTTGAAATTGTCTTCTTCGAAGGTTGCCCTCTTCTGAATTTTTTGGTCGATTTTTGACCCCAGAAATTTTCTGGAGGGCAGGTGCCATTTACAGAACTGCTAGTTGGTGAAAATTTAGTGACCTTTTGCAGTGGGTTCAAAGCTGCTGTTGTGGGAAACGGCCACAAGGAGGTAGCACTTCTCCATTCCCCAATCTGGGTACTAGGGCAGCAGAGCCTTTCTGGAAGTCATTGTCCTAGGTTGCAAATTAGAATGGAATTTGCCAGGAGAAATCCCCATAAGTTTATGTCTCATTACTTCTTCTTGGTTTTTAATTTTTTTTTTAATCTGGGTAAAGTTTAGAATATTGTTTGTCCTAGGTGTACACAATCTGGTTCATTTGTACATTATGTCTGTCTATTAATGTACAGATCCTCTTCCCATGTAAAATATTACAGTGTTCCGTCGACCTCCCTTGCTATATGTTCGGTCTCTTTGATACATGTATATAATATGTATGTGTATATGTATAGTAACACTAATCTTCATTTCTCAATTTCCCCCCTCCTTTCCTTTCAGATGAGGATAGTTTGTTTTCTAAGCCTGTGAGTGTCTTTCTCTTTGGAAATATGTTCATCTGTGTCAGTTATTAGATAATGCCATAAGTGACAATATAGGATATAGGTGTTTTGCCTTCCGACCTACTTCATGTTTTGTGATTATCTCCAGGCTCATGTACGGTGCCTCAAAGAGCAGTGCTTCAATGTTTTCCATGGCTAATATTCCATTGTGTGCATGGACCACTTCTTCTTGGTGCATTCCTCTGTTGATGGACATTTTCGTTGCTTCCAAGTGTTGCCTCTGGTAAGTATTGCTGGAGTGCAGGATTGCCAGCCTGTGATTTTTGATTTTCATTTTCTCAGGTGATAGACCCAGCAGTGGGTATGATTGATTGACTGGTATGGTAGCTCAACGTTTACCTTTTCAAGGCACCTCAATTGTGTTTTCATTAGTGGCTCTTACCATGTCCCCCTTAGAATCGAGGGTATGCATTTCTCCACAATCACGTCAGCATTTATTGTTTGCAGCATTTTTGTTGATGGCCATTCTGACTGGTGTGAGCTGATAGGTTTTTGTAATTTGGGTTTACATGTCTGTAAAAATTCCTACAATTCATCATTTCTCCACGGCCTTTTCTTTTCTGTTAAAAGAAAAAAGCAAAAAAGGGTTAGTATAATATACCTCTTCCAATTTTCCTTTTGGGAGGTTGCACTCTAGAAATTTTTGGTCGATTTTCGACCTCAGCATTTTTTGGAGGGCCGGTGTCATTTACAGACCTGCAGTTGGTGAATATTTAGTGACCTTTTGCAGTGGGTTTAAAGCTGCTGTTGTGGGAAACGGCCACAAGGATGCAGCATTTCTCCATTCCCAAATCTGGGTACTACGGCAGCAGAGCCGTTCTGGAAGTCGTTTGCCTAGGTTGTAAATTTGAATGGAATGTGCCAGGAAAACCCCCCATAAGTTTATGTCTCATTACTGCTAGTTCGTTGTTTTAATTTTTTCAGTTGGGGTAATGGTTAGAATGTTGCTTGTCCAAGGTGTACACACTCTGGTTCATCTCCATATTCTATATACCTATTTATGTAGAGATCCTCTCCCCGTGTAAATTATTACAGAGTGTTCCGTAAACCTTCCTTGCTATATGGTCGGTCTTTTTGATATATGTATATCATATGTATTTGTATACATATGGTAAGACTAATCTTCATTTATCCATTTCCCCCACCTTTCCTTTTAGATAAGCATAGTTTTTTTTTTTTTAATAAGTCTGTGATTGACTTTCTCTGTGGAAATATGTTCATTTGTGTCTGTTATTAGATAACGCCTATAAGTGATATCATAGGATATAGGACTTTTACTTTCCGACTTACCTCATGTTCTGTGATTATCTCTAAGATCATCTATGGTGCCTCAAAGAGCACTGTTTCATTGTTTTCCATGGCTAGTTTTCATTGTGTACATGGACCACTTCTTCTTTATCCTTTCATCTGTTGATGGACATTTTGGTTGCTTCACTGTCTTGTCTATTGTGAATAAGGCTGCAGTGCAGCTTTTGCAGCCCGGGTCTTCTTCATTCTGGTCTTCTCAGGTGAGAGGCCCATTGGTGCACCTGCTGGATTGAATGATACCTCAATTTTTCCTTTTAAACGCAGCTCCTTTCTGTTCTCATTATTAGCGTTTAACCCTTTTACATCTCACCAGCAGCTAGAGGGTACACAGTTCTCTGAAACCTCTTCAGCATTTATTGTTTGTAGACTTTTTGCCAATGGTCAGTCGACTGGTGCGAGTTGAAAACCTTTTGTAGATTAGATTGCATGAGTCTAATACTTCCTGAGGGTGAGCTTTTATCCGTTTTCCTTTCTTTAAAAAGAGAGTGAGTAAAACTTACCTCTTCATAGTATCTTCTTGAAAATGTTGCCTGTTTTGAATTTTTTTTTATCCTTTCCCTACCTCAGCACAATTTTGAGGGCAGGTGTCCTTTACAGCCCTGAGTCCTTGTGAATGGTAAGTGACCATTAGCTGTGGGTTAAAAGCTGCTCTTGCGGGAATCGGCCACAAGGCGGCAGCATTTCTCCTTTACCAAATCTGGTTACTAGGGCAACAGAGCCTTACTGGAAGTGGTGTTCTAGGTTGTAAATTAGAATGGAATGTGCGAGGAAAAAGCCCTTTAAGTTTATGTCTCATTACTTCTTGTTGGTATTTTTAACTTAATTGTTATTTTTTATCACAGCAAACTTGATTACAATGTTTTGTTTGTTCTCGGTGTGCAAGATGTGGTTCTTTCACACATATACATATATCTATTCTTCTTCGGATCCTTTTCCCATGTAGGTTATGACACAATGTTGAGTAGTCTTCTCTTGGTATTGCGTAGGTCTTTGGTGATTATATATTTCACATGTGTTTGTATCTCTCTGTTAACCTCAATATGGTAAGGTATCCAATCCTCACACCTTTCTATTTGGTGAACCATAAGTTTTTTTAAATGAATCTATGATAGTGTTTCTCTGTGGAAATATCTTTGTTTGTATCATTTTTTTAGGTAACCCCTATATGTGATATGATAGGATATGTGTCTTTCTCTTTCTCACTTGCTCCAAATTGCATGATTACTTCTAGACTCATCTATGGTGCTGCAAATGGCATTGTTTCATTTTTTCACTAGCTCATATTCCATCTGTACAGGTAGCAGTTCTTCTTTGTCCACCCATCTGTCGGTGGACCTTTTGGTTACTTCCATATCTTGGCTATTGTAATACTATGCAATGCAGATTTGCGTGCCTGTGTCCTTCCAATTCTGTCTTCTTAGTTTAGAGGTCCAGGAATAGGTCCGCTGGATCATATGGTAGCTCAATGTTGACCTTTTAAAGGCACCTCTGTCCTGTTCTCCTTAGTGGCTCTTTCCAGGTTACGTCCCCCTTAAAGTGGAGGGTATGTATTTCTTCCCAGCACCTTCAGCATTTATTCTTTGTAGTTTCTGCTGATGGTTATTCTGAGTGGTGTGAGCTGATACCTCTTTGTGGTTGAATTTGCATGTGTCTCATAATGCGTAGAAATTGAGCTTTAAGACATGTGCTTTTTATTTTTCCAGCTGTGATTAGAGCTTATTTCTTCAAAGTGTTTCCTTAAAGTATGTGTCACCACTTGCAATATTTTGGCCATTATCTCCCTCAAGACATTTTGAGGGCAGGTTTCATTTACAGCCCTGCAGTACTTGTTCGTATGAAGTGACCATTAGCTCAGGCTTTAAACCTGCTTTTGCAGGTATCGGCCAAAGAGCGGCAGCCTTTCTACGTTCCCCTTGCTGGTACTAGGGAAACAGACCTACCGGCCGGTGGTGTTCTTCGGTTATAAATTAGAGTGCAATGTGCCCGGATAAACCCACAAATGTTGATGTCTCCTTGCTTTTGTTTGTTTTTAAATTGAGTTTATATTTATTATTAGAGTAATATTCCATTGTGTACGTGGACCACTTCTTCTTGGTGCATTCCTCGGTTGATGGACATTTTCATTGCTTCCAAGTGCTGGCTATGGTAAATCTTGCTGGCGTACAGGTGTGCCAGCCTGTGACTTTTGGATTCTCATTTTTGCAGGTGCTAGGCCAAGCAGTGGTTGTGATTGATTGACTGGTAGCTCAATGTTTCCCTTTCCAAAGCACCTACACTGTGTTTTCATTAGTGGCTCTTTACATGCCCCCCCTTACAACCGAGGGTACGCATTTCTCCACACTCCCTTCACCATTTGTTTTTTGCAGCATTTTTCCTAATGGCCATTCTGACTGCTGTGAGCTGATAGGTTTTTGTAATATGGGTATGCATGTCATTAAAATTTTTAAAATTCGTCATATTCCTATGCTTTTTTCTTTTCTCTTAAAAGAAAAAACCGTGAGTACAATATAGCTCTTGAAATTGTCTTCTTCGAAGGTTGCCCTCTTCTGAATTTTTTGGTCGATTTTTGACCCCAGAAATTTTCTGGAGGGCCGGTGCCATTTACAGAACTGCAAGTTGGTGAAAATTTAGTGACTTTTGCAGTGAGTTCAAAGCTGCTGTTGTGGGAAACGGCCACAAGGAGGTAGCACTTCTCCATTCCCCAATCTGGGTACTAGGGCAGCAGAGCCTTTCTGGAAGTCATTGTCCTAGGTTGCAAATTAGAATGGAATTTGCCAGGAGAAATCCCCATAAGTTTATGTCTCATTACTTCTTCTTGGTTTTTAAATTTTTTTTTAATCTGGGTAAAGTTTAGAATATTGTTTGTCCTAGGTGTACACAATCTGGTTCATTTGTACATTATGTCTGTCTATTAATGTACAGATCCTCTTCCCATGTAAAATATTACAGTGTTCCGTCGACCTCCCTTGCTATATGTTCGGTCTCTTTGATACATGTATATAATATGTATGTGTATATGTATAGTAACACTAATCTTCATTTCTCAATTTCCCCCCTCCTTTCCTTTCAGATGAGGATAGTTTGTTTTCTAAGCCTGTGAGTGTCTTTCTCTTTGGAAATATGTTCATCTGTGTCAGTTATTAGATAATGCCATAAGTGACAATATAGGATAAAGGTGTTTTGCCTTCCGACCTACTTCATGTTTTGTGATTATCTCCAGGCTCATGTACGGTGCCTCAAAGAGCAGTGCTTCAATGTTTTCCATGGCTAATATTCCATTGTGTGCATGGACCACTTCTTCTTGGTGCATTCCTCTGTTGATGGACATTTTCGTTGCTTCCAAGTGTTGCCTCTGGTAAGTATTGCTGGAGTGCAGGATTGCCAGCCTGTGATTTTTGATTTTCATTTTCTCAGGTGATAGACCCAGCAGTGGGTATGATTGATTGACTGGTATGGTAGCTCAACGTTTACCTTTTCAAGGCACCTCAATTGTGTTTTCATTAGTGGCTCTTACCATGTCCCCCTTAGAATCGAGGGTATGCATTTCTCCACAATCACGTCAGCATTTATTGTTTGCAGCATTTTTGTTGATGGCCATTCTGACTGGTGTGAGCTGATAGGTTTTTGTAATTTGGGTTTACATGTCTGTAAAAATTCCTACAATTCATCATTTCTCCACGGCCTTTTCTTTTCTGTTAAAAGAAAAAAGCAAAAAAGGGTTAGTATAATATACCTCTTCCAATTTTCCTTTTGGGAGGTTGCACTCTAGAAATTTTTGGTCGATTTTCGACCTCAGCATTTTTTGGAGGGCCGGTGTCATTTACAGACCTGCAGTTGGTGAATATTTAGTGACCTTTTGCAGTGGGTTTAAAGCTGCTGTTGTGGGAAACGGCCACAAGGATGCAGCATTTCTCCATTCCCAAATCTGGGTACTAGGGCAGCAGAGCCGTTCTGGAAGTCGTTTGCCTAGGTTGTAAATTTGAATGGAATGTGCCAGGAAAACCCCCCATAAGTTTATGTCTCATTACTGCTAGTTCGTTGTTTTAATTTTTTCAGTTGCGGTAATGGTTAGAATGTTGCTTGTCCAAGGTGTACACACTCTGGTTCATCTCCATATTCTATATACCTATTTATGTAGAGATCCTCTCCCCGTGTAAATTATTACAGAGTGTTCCGTAAACCTTCCTTGCTATATGGTCGGTCTTTTTGATATATGTATATCATATGTATTTGTATACATATGCTAAGACTAATCTTCATTTATCCATTTCCCCCACCTTTCCTTTTAGATAAGCATAGTTTTTTTTTTTTTAATAAGTCTGTGATTGACTTTCTCTGTGGAAATATGTTCATTTGTGTCAGTTATTAGATAACGCCTATAAGTGATATCATAGGATATAGGACTTTTACTTTCCGACTTACCTCATGTTCTGTGATTATCTCTAAGATCATCTATGGTGCCTCAAAGAGCACTGTTTCATTGTTTTCCATGGCTAGTTTTCATTGTGTACATGGACCACTTCTTCTTTATCCTTTCATCTGTTGATGGACATTTTGGTTGCTTCACTGTCTTGTCTATTGTGAATAAGGCTGCAGTGCAGCTTTTGCAGCCCGGGTCTTCTTCATTCTGGTCTTCTCAGGTGAGAGGCCCATTGGTGCACCTGCTGGATTGAATGATACCTCAATTTTTCCTTTTAAACGCAGCTCCTTTCTCTTCTCATTATTAGCGTTTAACCCTTTTACATCTCACCAGCAGCTAGAGGGTACACAGTTCTCTGAAACCTCTTCAGCATTTATTGTTTGTAGACTTTTTGCCAATGGTCAGTCGACTGGTGCGAGTTGAAAACCTTTTGTAGATTAGATTGCATGAGTCTAATACTTCCTGAGGCTGAGCTTTTATCCGTTTTCCTTTCTTTAAAAAGAGAGTGAGTAAAACTTACCTCTTCATAGTATCTTCTTGAAAATGTTGCCTGTTTTGAATTTTTTTTTATCCTTTCCCTACCTCAGCACAATTTTGAGGGCAGGTGTCCTTTACAGCCCTGAGTCCTTGTGAATGGTAAGTGACCATTAGCTGTGGGTTAAAAGCTGCTCTTGCGGGAATCGGCCACAAGGCGGCAGCATTTCTCCTTTACCAAATCTGGTTACTAGGGCAACAGAGCCTTACTGGAAGTGGTGTTCTAGGTTGTAAATTAGAATGGAATGTGCGAGGAAAAAGCCCTTTAAGTTTATGTCTCATTACTTCTTGTTGGTATTTTTAACTTAATTGTTATTTTTTATCACAGCAAACTTGATTACAATGTTTTGTTTGTTCTCGGTGTGCAAGATGTGGTTCTTTCACACATATACATATATCTATTCTTCTTCGGATCCTTTTCCCATGTAGGTTATGACACAATGTTGAGTAGTCTTCTCTTGGTATTGCGTAGGTCTTTGGTGATTATATATTTCACATGTGTTTGTATCTCTCTGTTAACCTCAATATGGTAAGGTATCCAATCCTCACACCTTTCTATTTGGTGAACCATAAGTTTTTTTAAATGAATCTATGATAGTGTTTCTCTGTGGAAATATCTTTGTTTGTATCATTTTTTTAGGTAACCCCTATATGTGATATGATAGGATATGTGTCTTTCTCTTTCTCACTTGCTCCAAATTGCATGATTACTTCTAGACTCATCTATGGTGCTGCAAATGGCATTGTTTCATTTTTTCACTAGCTCATATTCCATCTGTACAGGTAGCAGTTCTTCTTTGTCCACCCATCTGTCGGTGGACCTTTTGGTTACTTCCATATCTTGGCTATTGTAATACTATGCAATGCAGATTTGCGTGCCTGTGTCCTTCCAATTCTGTCTTCTTAGTTTAGAGGTCCAGGAATAGGTCCGCTGGATCATATGGTAGCTCAATGTTGACCTTTTAAAGGCACCTCTGTCCTGTTCTCCTTAGTGGCTCTTTCCAGGTTACGTCCCCCTTAAAGTGGAGGGTATGTATTTCTTCCCAGCACCTTCAGCATTTATTCTTTGTAGTTTCTGCTGATGGTTATTCTGAGTGGTGTGAGCTGATACCTCTTTGTGGTTGAATTTGCATGTGTC
The DNA here is from genome assembly GCF_965194825.1 of Balaenoptera physalus. Classification (NCBI taxonomy): domain Eukaryota; kingdom Metazoa; phylum Chordata; class Mammalia; order Artiodactyla; family Balaenopteridae; genus Balaenoptera; species Balaenoptera physalus. The sequence continues at coordinate 290,932 of NW_028126567.1, forward strand.
TCATAATGCGTAGAAATTGAGCTTTAAGACATGTGCTTTTTATTTTTCCAGCTGTGATTAGAGCTTATTTCTTCAAAGTGTTTCCTTAAAGTATGTGTCACCACTTGCAATATTTTGGCCATTATCTCCCTCAAGACATTTTGAGGGCAGGTTTCATTTACAGCCCTGCAGTACTTGTTCGTATGAAGTGACCATTAGCTCAGGCTTTAAACCTGCTTTTGCAGGTATCGGCCAAAGAGCGGCAGCCTTTCTACGTTCCCCTTGCTGGTACTAGGGAAACAGACCTACCGGCCGGTGGTGTTCTTCGGTTATAAATTAGAGTGCAATGTGCCCGGATAAACCCACAAATGTTGATGTCTCCTTGCTTTTGTTTGTTTTTAAATTGAGTTTATATTTATTATTAGAGTAATATTCCATTGTGTACGTGGACCACTTCTTCTTGGTGCATTCCTCGGTTGATGGACATTTTCATTGCTTCCAAGTGCTGGCTATGGTAAATCTTGCTGGCGTACAGGTGTGCCAGCCTGTGACTTTTGGATTCTCATTTTTGCAGGTGCTAGGCCAAGCAGTGGTTGTGATTGATTGACTGGTAGCTCAATGTTTCCCTTTCCAAAGCACCTACACTGTGTTTTCATTAGTGGCTCTTTACATGCCCCCCCTTACAACCGAGGGTACGCATTTCTCCACACTCCCTTCACCATTTGTTTTTTGCAGCATTTTTCCTAATGGCCATTCTGACTGCTGTGAGCTGATAGGTTTTTGTAATATGGGTATGCATGTCATTAAAATTTTTAAAATTCGTCATATTCCTATGCTTTTTTCTTTTCTCTTAAAAGAAAAAACCGTGAGTACAATATAGCTCTTGAAATTGTCTTCTTCGAAGGTTGCCCTCTTCTGAATTTTTTGGTCGATTTTTGACCCCAGAAATTTTCTGGAGGGCCGGTGCCATTTACAGAACTGCAAGTTGGTGAAAATTTAGTGACTTTTGCAGTGAGTTCAAAGCTGCTGTTGTGGGAAACGGCCACAAGGAGGTAGCACTTCTCCATTCCCCAATCTGGGTACTAGGGCAGCAGAGCCTTTCTGGAAGTCATTGTCCTAGGTTGCAAATTAGAATGGAATTTGCCAGGAGAAATCCCCATAAGTTTATGTCTCATTACTTCTTCTTGGTTTTTAAATTTTTTTTTAATCTGGGTAAAGTTTAGAATATTGTTTGTCCTAGGTGTACACAATCTGGTTCATTTGTACATTATGTCTGTCTATTAATGTACAGATCCTCTTCCCATGTAAAATATTACAGTGTTCCGTCGACCTCCCTTGCTATATGTTCGGTCTCTTTGATACATGTATATAATATGTATGTGTATATGTATAGTAACACTAATCTTCATTTCTCAATTTCCCCCCTCCTTTCCTTTCAGATGAGGATAGTTTGTTTTCTAAGCCTGTGAGTGTCTTTCTCTTTGGAAATATGTTCATCTGTGTCAGTTATTAGATAATGCCATAAGTGACAATATAGGATAAAGGTGTTTTGCCTTCCGACCTACTTCATGTTTTGTGATTATCTCCAGGCTCATGTACGGTGCCTCAAAGAGCAGTGCTTCAATGTTTTCCATGGCTAATATTCCATTGTGTGCATGGACCACTTCTTCTTGGTGCATTCCTCTGTTGATGGACATTTTCGTTGCTTCCAAGTGTTGCCTCTGGTAAGTATTGCTGGAGTGCAGGATTGCCAGCCTGTGATTTTTGATTTTCATTTTCTCAGGTGATAGACCCAGCAGTGGGTATGATTGATTGACTGGTATGGTAGCTCAACGTTTACCTTTTCAAGGCACCTCAATTGTGTTTTCATTAGTGGCTCTTACCATGTCCCCCTTAGAATCGAGGGTATGCATTTCTCCACAATCACGTCAGCATTTATTGTTTGCAGCATTTTTGTTGATGGCCATTCTGACTGGTGTGAGCTGATAGGTTTTTGTAATTTGGGTTTACATGTCTGTAAAAATTCCTACAATTCATCATTTCTCCACGGCCTTTTCTTTTCTGTTAAAAGAAAAAAGCAAAAAAGGGTTAGTATAATATACCTCTTCCAATTTTCCTTTTGGGAGGTTGCACTCTAGAAATTTTTGGTCGATTTTCGACCTCAGCATTTTTTGGAGGGCCGGTGTCATTTACAGACCTGCAGTTGGTGAATATTTAGTGACCTTTTGCAGTGGGTTTAAAGCTGCTGTTGTGGGAAACGGCCACAAGGATGCAGCATTTCTCCATTCCCAAATCTGGGTACTAGGGCAGCAGAGCCGTTCTGGAAGTCGTTTGCCTAGGTTGTAAATTTGAATGGAATGTGCCAGGAAAACCCCCCATAAGTTTATGTCTCATTACTGCTAGTTCGTTGTTTTAATTTTTTCAGTTGCGGTAATGGTTAGAATGTTGCTTGTCCAAGGTGTACACACTCTGGTTCATCTCCATATTCTATATACCTATTTATGTAGAGATCCTCTCCCCGTGTAAATTATTACAGAGTGTTCCGTAAACCTTCCTTGCTATATGGTCGGTCTTTTTGATATATGTATATCATATGTATTTGTATACATATGCTAAGACTAATCTTCATTTATCCATTTCCCCCACCTTTCCTTTTAGATAAGCATAGTTTTTTTTTTTTTAATAAGTCTGTGATTGACTTTCTCTGTGGAAATATGTTCATTTGTGTCAGTTATTAGATAACGCCTATAAGTGATATCATAGGATATAGGACTTTTACTTTCCGACTTACCTCATGTTCTGTGATTATCTCTAAGATCATCTATGGTGCCTCAAAGAGCACTGTTTCATTGTTTTCCATGGCTAGTTTTCATTGTGTACATGGACCACTTCTTCTTTATCCTTTCATCTGTTGATGGACATTTTGGTTGCTTCACTGTCTTGTCTATTGTGAATAAGGCTGCAGTGCAGCTTTTGCAGCCCGGGTCTTCTTCATTCTGGTCTTCTCAGGTGAGAGGCCCATTGGTGCACCTGCTGGATTGAATGATACCTCAATTTTTCCTTTTAAACGCAGCTCCTTTCTCTTCTCATTATTAGCGTTTAACCCTTTTACATCTCACCAGCAGCTAGAGGGTACACAGTTCTCTGAAACCTCTTCAGCATTTATTGTTTGTAGACTTTTTGCCAATGGTCAGTCGACTGGTGCGAGTTGAAAACCTTTTGTAGATTAGATTGCATGAGTCTAATACTTCCTGAGGCTGAGCTTTTATCCGTTTTCCTTTCTTTAAAAAGAGAGTGAGTAAAACTTACCTCTTCATAGTATCTTCTTGAAAATGTTGCCTGTTTTGAATTTTTTTTTATCCTTTCCCTACCTCAGCACAATTTTGAGGGCAGGTGTCCTTTACAGCCCTGAGTCCTTGTGAATGGTAAGTGACCATTAGCTGTGGGTTAAAAGCTGCTCTTGCGGGAATCGGCCACAAGGCGGCAGCATTTCTCCTTTACCAAATCTGGTTACTAGGGCAACAGAGCCTTACTGGAAGTGGTGTTCTAGGTTGTAAATTAGAATGGAATGTGCGAGGAAAAAGCCCTTTAAGTTTATGTCTCATTACTTCTTGTTGGTATTTTTAACTTAATTGTTATTTTTTATCACAGCAAACTTGATTACAATGTTTTGTTTGTTCTCGGTGTGCAAGATGTGGTTCTTTCACACATATACATATATCTATTCTTCTTCGGATCCTTTTCCCATGTAGGTTATGACACAATGTTGAGTAGTCTTCTCTTGGTATTGCGTAGGTCTTTGGTGATTATATATTTCACATGTGTTTGTATCTCTCTGTTAACCTCAATATGGTAAGGTATCCAATCCTCACACCTTTCTATTTGGTGAACCATAAGTTTTTTTAAATGAATCTATGATAGTGTTTCTCTGTGGAAATATCTTTGTTTGTATGATTTTTTAGGTAACCCCTATATGTGATATGATAGGATATGTGTCTTTCTCTTTCTCACTTGCTCCAAATTGCGTGATTACTTCTAGACTCATCTATGGTGCTGCAAATGGCATTGTTTCATTTTTTCACTAGCTCATATTCCATCTGTACAGGTAGCAGTTCTTCTTTGTCCACCCATCTGTCGGTGGACCTTTTGGTTACTTCCATATCTTGGCTATTGTAATACTATGCAATGCAGATTTGCGTGCCTGTGTCCTTCCAATTCTGTCTTCTTAGTTTAGAGGTCCAGGAATAGGTCCGCTGGATCATATGGTAGCTCAATGTTGACCTTTTAAAGGCACCTCTGTCCTGTTCTCCTTAGTGGCTCTTTCCAGGTTACGTCCCCCTTAAAGTGGAGGGTATGTATTTCTTCCCAGCACCTTCAGCATTTATTCTTTGTAGTTTCTGCTGATGGTTATTCTGAGTGGTGTGAGCTGATACCTCTTTGTGGTTGAATTTGCATGTGTCTCATAATGCGTAGAAATTGAGCTTTAAGACATGTGCTTTTTATTTTTCCAGCTGTGATTAGAGCTTATTTCTTCAAAGTGTTTTCTTAAAGTATGTGTCACCACTTGCAATATTTTGGCCATTATCTCCCTCAAGACATTTTGAGGGCAGGTTTCATTTACAGCCCTGCAGTACTTGTTCGTATGAAGTGACCATTAGCTCAGGCTTTAAACCTGCTTTTGCAGGTATCGGCCAAAGAGCGGCAGCCTTTCTACGTTCCCCTTGCTGGTACTAGGGAAACAGACCTACCGGCCGGTGGTGTTCTTCGGTTATAAATTAGAGTGCAATGTGCCCGGATAAACCCACAAATGTTGATGTCTCCTTGCTTTTGTTTGTTTTTAAATTGAGTTTATATTTATTATTAGAGTAATATTCCATTGTGTACGTGGACCACTCCTTCTTGGTGCATTCCTCGGTTGATGGACATTTTCATTGCTTCCAAGTGCTGGCTATGGTAAATCTTGCTGGCGTACAGGTGTGCCAGCCTGTGACTTTTGGATTCTCATTTTTGCAGGTGCTAGGCCAAGCAGTGGTTGTGATTGATTGACTGGTAGCTCAATGTTTCCCTTTCCAAAGCACCTACACTGTGTTTTCATTAGTGGCTCTTTACATGCCCCCCCTTACAACCGAGGGTACGCATTTCTCCACACTCCCTTCACCATTTGTTTTTTGCAGCATTTTTCCTAATGGCTATTCTGACTGCTGTGAGCTGATAGGTTTTTGTAATATGGGTATGCATGTCATTAAAATTTTTAAAATTCGTCATATTCCTATGCTTTTTTCTTTTCTCTTAAAAGAAAAAACCGTGAGTACAATATAGCTCTTGAAATTGTCTTCTTCGAAGGTTGCCCTCTTCTGAATTTTTTGGTCGATTTTTGACCCCAGAAATTTTCTGGAGGGCAGGTGCCATTTACAGAACTGCTAGTTGGTGAAAATTTAGTGACCTTTTGCAGTGGGTTCAAAGCTGCTGTTGTGGGAAACGGCCACAAGGAGGTAGCACTTCTCCATTCCCCAATCTGGGTACTAGGGCAGCAGAGCCTTTCTGGAAGTCATTGTCCTAGGTTGCAAATTAGAATGGAATTTGCCAGGAGAAATCCCCATAAGTTTATGTCTCATTACTTCTTCTTGGTTTTTAATTTTTTTTTTAATCTGGGTAAAGTTTAGAATATTGTTTGTCCTAGGTGTACACAATCTGGTTCATTTGTACATTATGTCTGTCTATTAATGTACAGATCCTCTTCCCATGTAAAATATTACAGTGTTCCGTCGACCTCCCTTGCTATATGTTCGGTCTCTTTGATACATGTATATAATATGTATGTGTATATGTATAGTAACACTAATCTTCATTTCTCAATTTCCCCCCTCCTTTCCTTTCAGATGAGGATAGTTTGTTTTCTAAGCCTGTGAGTGTCTTTCTCTTTGGAAATATGTTCATCTGTGTCAGTTATTAGATAATGCCATAAGTGACAATATAGGATATAGGTGTTTTGCCTTCCGACCTACTTCATGTTTTGTGATTATCTCCAGGCTCATGTACGGTGCCTCAAAGAGCAGTGCTTCAATGTTTTCCATGGCTAATATTCCATTGTGTGCATGGACCACTTCTTCTTGGTGCATTCCTCTGTTGATGGACATTTTCGTTGCTTCCAAGTGTTGCCTCTGGTAAGTATTGCTGGAGTGCAGGATTGCCAGCCTGTGATTTTTGATTTTCATTTTCTCAGGTGATAGACCCAGCAGTGGGTATGATTGATTGACTGGTATGGTAGCTCAACGTTTACCTTTTCAAGGCACCTCAATTGTGTTTTCATTAGTGGCTCTTACCATGTCCCCCTTAGAATCGAGGGTATGCATTTCTCCACAATCACGTCAGCATTTATTGTTTGCAGCATTTTTGTTGATGGCCATTCTGACTGGTGTGAGCTGATAGGTTTTTGTAATTTGGGTTTACATGTCTGTAAAAATTCCTACAATTCATCATTTCTCCACGGCCTTTTCTTTTCTGTTAAAAGAAAAAAGCAAAAAAGGGTTAGTATAATATACCTCTTCCAATTTTCCTTTTGGGAGGTTGCACTCTAGAAATTTTTGGTCGATTTTCGACCTCAGCATTTTTTGGAGGGCCGGTGTCATTTACAGACCTGCAGTTGGTGAATATTTAGTGACCTTTTGCAGTGGGTTTAAAGCTGCTGTTGTGGGAAACGGCCACAAGGATGCAGCATTTCTCCATTCCCAAATCTGGGTACTAGGGCAGCAGAGCCGTTCTGGAAGTCGTTTGCCTAGGTTGTAAATTTGAATGGAATGTGCCAGGAAAACCCCCCATAAGTTTATGTCTCATTACTGCTAGTTCGTTGTTTTAATTTTTTCAGTTGGGGTAATGGTTAGAATGTTGCTTGTCCAAGGTGTACACACTCTGGTTCATCTCCATATTCTATATACCTATTTATGTAGAGATCCTCTCCCCGTGTAAATTATTACAGAGTGTTCCGTAAACCTTCCTTGCTATATGGTCGGTCTTTTTGATATATGTATATCATATGTATTTGTATAAATATGGTAAGACTAATCTTCATTTATCCATTTCCCCCACCTTTCCTTTTAGATAAGCATAGTTTTTTTTTTTTTTAATAAGTCTGTGATTGACTTTCTCTGTGGAAATATGTTCATTTGTGTCTGTTATTAGATAACGCCTATAAGTGATATCATAGGATATAGGACTTTTACTTTCCGACTTACCTCATGTTCTGTGATTATCTCTAAGATCATCTATGGTGCCTCAAAGAGCACTGTTTCATTGTTTTCCATGGCTAGTTTTCATTGTGTACATGGACCACTTCTTCTTTATCCTTTCATCTGTTGATGGACATTTTGGTTGCTTCACTGTCTTGTCTATTGTGAATAAGGCTGCAGTGCAGCTTTTGCAGCCCGGGTCTTCTTCATTCTGGTCTTCTCAGGTGAGAGGCCCATTGGTGCACCTGCTGGATTGAATGATACCTCAATTTTTCCTTTTAAACGCAGCTCCTTTCTGTTCTCATTATTAGCGTTTAACCCTTTTACATCTCACCAGCAGCTAGAGGGTACACAGTTCTCTGAAACCTCTTCAGCATTTATTGTTTGTAGACTTTTTGCCAATGGTCAGTCGACTGGTGCGAGTTGAAAACCTTTTGTAGATTAGATTGCATGAGTCTAATACTTCCTGAGGGTGAGCTTTTATCCGTTTTCCTTTCTTTAAAAAGAGAGTGAGTAAAACTTACCTCTTCATAGTATCTTCTTGAAAATGTTGCCTGTTTTGAATTTTTTTTTATCCTTTCCCTACCTCAGCACAATTTTGAGGGCAGGTGTCCTTTACAGCCCTGAGTCCTTGTGAATGGTAAGTGACCATTAGCTGTGGGTTAAAAGCTGCTCTTGCGGGAATCGGCCACAAGGCGGCAGCATTTCTCCTTTACCAAATCTGGTTACTAGGGCAACAGAGCCTTACTGGAAGTGGTGTTCTAGGTTGTAAATTAGAATGGAATGTGCGAGGAAAAAGCCCTTTAAGTTTATGTCTCATTACTTCTTGTTGGTATTTTTAACTTAATTGTTATTTTTTATCACAGCAAACTTGATTACAATGTTTTGTTTGTTCTCGGTGTGCAAGATGTGGTTCTTTCACACATATACATATATCTATTCTTCTTCGGATCCTTTTCCCATGTAGGTTATGACACAATGTTGAGTAGTCTTCTCTTGGTATTGCGTAGGTCTTTGGTGATTATATATTTCACATGTGTTTGTATCTCTCTGTTAACCTCAATATGGTAAGGTATCCAATCCTCACACCTTTCTATTTGGTGAACCATAAGTTTTTTTAAATGAATCTATGATAGTGTTTCTCTGTGGAAATATCTTTGTTTGTATCATTTTTTTAGGTAACCCCTATATGTGATATGATAGGATATGTGTCTTTCTCTTTCTCACTTGCTCCAAATTGCATGATTACTTCTAGACTCATCTATGGTGCTGCAAATGGCATTGTTTCATTTTTTCACTAGCTCATATTCCATCTGTACAGGTAGCAGTTCTTCTTTGTCCACCCATCTGTCGGTGGACCTTTTGGTTACTTCCATATCTTGGCTATTGTAATACTATGCAATGCAGATTTGCGTGCCTGTGTCCTTCCAATTCTGTCTTCTTAGTTTAGAGGTCCAGGAATAGGTCCGCTGGATCATATGGTAGCTCAATGTTGACCTTTTAAAGGCACCTCTGTCCTGTTCTCCTTAGTGGCTCTTTCCAGGTTACGTCCCCCTTAAAGTGGAGGGTATGTATTTCTTCCCAGCACCTTCAGCATTTATTCTTTGTAGTTTCTGCTGATGGTTATTCTGAGTGGTGTGAGCTGATACCTCTTTGTGGTTGAATTTGCATGTGTCTCATAATGCGTAGAAATTGAGCTTTAAGACATGTGCTTTTTATTTTTCCAGCTGTGATTAGAGCTTATTTCTTCAAAGTGTTTCCTTAAAGTATGTGTCACCACTTGCAATATTTTGGCCATTATCTCCCTCAAGACATTTTGAGGGCAGGTTTCATTTACAGCCCTGCAGTACTTGTTCGTATGAAGTGACCATTAGCTCAGGCTTTAAACCTGCTTTTGCAGGTATCGGCCAAAGAGCGGCAGCCTTTCTACGTTCCCCTTGCTGGTACTAGGGAAACAGACCTACCGGCCGGTGGTGTTCTTCGGTTATAAATTAGAGTGCAATGTGCCCGGATAAACCCACAAATGTTGATGTCTCCTTGCTTTTGTTTGTTTTTAAATTGAGTTTATATTTATTATTAGAGTAATATTCCATTGTGTACGTGGACCACTTCTTCTTGGTGCATTCCTCGGTTGATGGACATTTTCATTGCTTCCAAGTGCTGGCTATGGTAAATCTTGCTGGCGTACAGGTGTGCCAGCCTGTGACTTTTGGATTCTCATTTTTGCAGGTGCTAGGCCAAGCAGTGGTTGTGATTGATTGACTGGTAGCTCAATGTTTCCCTTTCCAAAGCACCTACACTGTGTTTTCATTAGTGGCTCTTTACATGCCCCCCCTTACAACCGAGGGTACGCATTTCTCCACACTCCCTTCACCATTTGTTTTTTGCAGCATTTTTCCTAATGGCCATTCTGACTGCTGTGAGCTGATAGGTTTTTGTAATATGGGTATGCATGTCATTAAAATTTTTAAAATTCGTCATATTCCTATGCTTTTTTCTTTTCTCTTAAAAGAAAAAACCGTGAGTACAATATAGCTCTTGAAATTGTCTTCTTCGAAGGTTGCCCTCTTCTGAATTTTTTGGTCGATTTTTGACCCCAGAAATTTTCTGGAGGGCCGGTGCCATTTACAGAACTGCAAGTTGGTGAAAATTTAGTGACTTTTGCAGTGAGTTCAAAGCTGCTGTTGTGGGAAACGGCCACAAGGAGGTAGCACTTCTCCATTCCCCAATCTGGGTACTAGGGCAGCAGAGCCTTTCTGGAAGTCATTGTCCTAGGTTGCAAATTAGAATGGAATTTGCCAGGAGAAATCCCCATAAGTTTATGTCTCATTACTTCTTCTTGGTTTTTAAATTTTTTTTTAATCTGGGTAAAGTTTAGAATATTGTTTGTCCTAGGTGTACACAATCTGGTTCATTTGTACATTATGTCTGTCTATTAATGTACAGATCCTCTTCCCATGTAAAATATTACAGTGTTCCGTCGACCTCCCTTGCTATATGTTCGGTCTCTTTGATACATGTATATAATATGTATGTGTATATGTATAGTAACACTAATCTTCATTTCTCAATTTCCCCCCTCCTTTCCTTTCAGATGAGGATAGTTTGTTTTCTAAGCCTGTGAGTGTCTTTCTCTTTGGAAATATGTTCATCTGTGTCAGTTATTAGATAATGCCATAAGTGACAATATAGGATAAAGGTGTTTTGCCTTCCGACCTACTTCATGTTTTGTGATTATCTCCAGGCTCATGTACGGTGCCTCAAAGAGCAGTGCTTCAATGTTTTCCATGGCTAATATTCCATTGTGTGCATGGACCACTTCTTCTTGGTGCATTCCTCTGTTGATGGACATTTTCGTTGCTTCCAAGTGTTGCCTCTGGTAAGTATTGCTGGAGTGCAGGATTGCCAGCCTGTGATTTTTGATTTTCATTTTCTCAGGTGATAGACCCAGCAGTGGGTATGATTGATTGACTGGTATGGTAGCTCAACGTTTACCTTTTCAAGGCACCTCAATTGTGTTTTCATTAGTGGCTCTTACCATGTCCCCCTTAGAATCGAGGGTATGCATTTCTCCACAATCACGTCAGCATTTATTGTTTGCAGCATTTTTGTTGATGGCCATTCTGACTGGTGTGAGCTGATAGGTTTTTGTAATTTGGGTTTACATGTCTGTAAAAATTCCTACAATTCATCATTTCTCCACGGCCTTTTCTTTTCTGTTAAAAGAAAAAAGCAAAAAAGGGTTAGTATAATATACCTCTTCCAATTTTCCTTTTGGGAGGTTGCACTCTAGAAATTTTTGGTCGATTTTCGACCTCAGCATTTTTTGGAGGGCCGGTGTCATTTACAGACCTGCAGTTGGTGAATATTTAGTGACCTTTTGCAGTGGGTTTAAAGCTGCTGTTGTGGGAAACGGCCACAAGGATGCAGCATTTCTCCATTCCCAAATCTGGGTACTAGGGCAGCAGAGCCGTTCTGGAAGTCGTTTGCCTAGGTTGTAAATTTGAATGGAATGTGCCAGGAAAACCCCCCATAAGTTTATGTCTCATTACTGCTAGTTCGTTGTTTTAATTTTTTCAGTTGCGGTAATGGTTAGAATGTTGCTTGTCCAAGGTGTACACACTCTGGTTCATCTCCATATTCTATATACCTATTTATGTAGAGATCCTCTCCCCGTGTAAATTATTACAGAGTGTTCCGTAAACCTTCCTTGCTATATGGTCGGTCTTTTTGATATATGTATATCATATGTATTTGTATACATATGCTAAGACTAATCTTCATTTATCCATTTCCCCCACCTTTCCTTTTAGATAAGCATAGTTTTTTTTTTTTTAATAAGTCTGTGATTGACTTTCTCTGTGGAAATATGTTCATTTGTGTCAGTTATTAGATAACGCCTATAAGTGATATCATAGGATATAGGACTTTTACTTTCCGACTTACCTCATGTTCTGTGATTATCTCTAAGATCATCTATGGTGCCTCAAAGAGCACTGTTTCATTGTTTTCCATGGCTAGTTTTCATTGTGTACATGGACCACTTCTTCTTTATCCTTTCATCTGTTGATGGACATTTTGGTTGCTTCACTGTCTTGTCTATTGTGAATAAGGCTGCAGTGCAGCTTTTGCAGCCCGGGTCTTCTTCATTCTGGTCTTCTCAGGTGAGAGGCCCATTGGTGCACCTGCTGGATTGAATGATACCTCAATTTTTCCTTTTAAACGCAGCTCCTTTCTCTTCTCATTATTAGCGTTTAACCCTTTTACATCTCACCAGCAGCTAGAGGGTACACAGTTCTCTGAAACCTCTTCAGCATTTATTGTTTGTAGACTTTTTGCCAATGGTCAGTCGACTGGTGCGAGTTGAAAACCTTTTGTAGATTAGATTGCATGAGTCTAATACTTCCTGAGGCTGAGCTTTTATCCGTTTTCCTTTCTTTAAAAAGAGAGTGAGTAAAACTTACCTCTTCATAGTATCTTCTTGAAAATGTTGCCTGTTTTGAATTTTTTTTTATCCTTTCCCTACCTCAGCACAATTTTGAGGGCAGGTGTCCTTTACAGCCCTGAGTCCTTGTGAATGGTAAGTGACCATTAGCTGTGGGTTAAAAGCTGCTCTTGCGGGAATCGGCCACAAGGCGGCAGCATTTCTCCTTTACCAAATCTGGTTACTAGGGCAACAGAGCCTTACTGGAAGTGGTGTTCTAGGTTGTAAATTAGAATGGAATGTGCGAGGAAAAAGCCCTTTAAGTTTATGTCTCATTACTTCTTGTTGGTATTTTTAACTTAATTGTTATTTTTTATCACAGCAAACTTGATTACAATGTTTTGTTTGTTCTCGGTGTGCAAGATGTGGTTCTTTCACACATATACATATATCTATTCTTCTTCGGATCCTTTTCCCATGTAGGTTATGACACAATGTTGAGTAGTCTTCTCTTGGTATTGCGTAGGTCTTTGGTGATTATATATTTCACATGTGTTTGTATCTCTCTGTTAACCTCAATATGGTAAGGTATCCAATCCTCACACCTTTCTATTTGGTGAACCATAAGTTTTTTTAAATGAATCTATGATAGTGTTTCTCTGTGGAAATATCTTTGTTTGTATCATTTTTTAGGTAACCCCTATATGTGATATGATAGGATATGTGTCTTTCTCTTTCTCACTTGCTCCAAATTGCGTGATTACTTCTAGACTCATCTATGGTGCTGCAAATGGCATTGTTTCATTTTTTCACTAGCTCATATTCCATCTGTACAGGTAGCAGTTCTTCTTTGTCCACCCATCTGTCGGTGGACCTTTTGGTTACTTCCATATCTTGGCTATTGTAATACTATGCAATGCAGATTTGCGTGCCTGTGTCCTTCCAATTCTGTCTTCTTAGTTTAGAGGTCCAGGAATAGGTCCGCTGGATCATATGGTAGCTCAATGTTGACCTTTTAAAGGCACCTCTGTCCTGTTCTCCTTAGTGGCTCTTTCCAGGTTACGTCCCCCTTAAAGTGGAGGGTATGTATTTCTTCCCAGCACCTTCAGCATTTATTCTTTGTAGTTTCTGCTGATGGTTATTCTGAGTGGTGTGAGCTGATACCTCTTTGTGGTTGAATTTGCATGTGTCTCATAATGCGTAGAAATTGAGCTTTAAGACATGTGCTTTTTATTTTTCCAGCTGTGATTAGAGCTTATTTCTTCAAAGTGTTTCCTTAAAGTATGTGTCACCACTTGCAATATTTTGGCCATTATCTCCCTCAAGACATTTTGAGGGCAGGTTTCATTTACAGCCCTGCAGTACTTGTTCGTATGAAGTGACCATTAGCTCAGGCTTTAAACCTGCTTTTGCAGGTATCGGCCAAAGAGCGGCAGCCTTTCTACGTTCCCCTTGCTGGTACTAGGGAAACAGACCTACCGGCCGGTGGTGTTCTTCGGTTATAAATTAGAGTGCAATGTGCCCGGATAAACCCACAAATGTTGATGTCTCCTTGCTTTTGTTTGTTTTTAAATTGAGTTTATATTTATTATTAGAGTAATATTCCATTGTGTACGTGGACCACTCCTTCTTGGTGCATTCCTCGGTTGATGGACATTTTCATTGCTTCCAAGTGCTGGCTATGGTAAATCTTGCTGGCGTACAGGTGTGCCAGCCTGTGACTTTTGGATTCTCATTTTTGCAGGTGCTAGGCCAAGCAGTGGTTGTGATTGATTGACTGGTAGCTCAATGTTTCCCTTTCCAAAGCACCTACACTGTGTTTTCATTAGTGGCTCTTTACATGCCCCCCCTTACAACCGAGGGTACGCATTTCTCCACACTCCCTTCACCATTTGTTTTTTGCAGCATTTTTCCTAATGGCTATTCTGACTGCTGTGAGCTGATAGGTTTTTGTAATATGGGTATGCATGTCATTAAAATTTTTAAAATTCGTCATATTCCTATGCTTTTTTCTTTTCTCTTAAAAGAAAAAACCGTGAGTACAATATAGCTCTTGAAATTGTCTTCTTCGAAGGTTGCCCTCTTCTGAATTTTTTGGTCGATTTTTGACCCCAGAAATTTTCTGGAGGGCAGGTGCCATTTACAGAACTGCTAGTTGGTGAAAATTTAGTGACCTTTTGCAGTGGGTTCAAAGCTGCTGTTGTGGGAAACGGCCACAAGGAGGTAGCACTTCTCCATTCCCCAATCTGGGTACTAGGGCAGCAGAGCCTTTCTGGAAGTCATTGTCCTAGGTTGCAAATTAGAATGGAATTTGCCAGGAGAAATCCCCATAAGTTTATGTCTCATTACTTCTTCTTGGTTTTTAATTTTTTTTTTAATCTGGGTAAAGTTTAGAATATTGTTTGTCCTAGGTGTACACAATCTGGTTCATTTGTACATTATGTCTGTCTATTAATGTACAGATCCTCTTCCCATGTAAAATATTACAGTGTTCCGTCGACCTCCCTTGCTATATGTTCGGTCTCTTTGATACATGTATATAATATGTATGTGTATATGTATAGTAACACTAATCTTCATTTCTCAATTTCCCCCCTCCTTTCCTTTCAGATGAGGATAGTTTGTTTTCTAAGCCTGTGAGTGTCTTTCTCTTTGGAAATATGTTCATCTGTGTCAGTTATTAGATAATGCCATAAGTGACAATATAGGATATAGGTGTTTTGCCTTCCGACCTACTTCATGTTTTGTGATTATCTCCAGGCTCATGTACGGTGCCTCAAAGAGCAGTGCTTCAATGTTTTCCATGGCTAATATTCCATTGTGTGCATGGACCACTTCTTCTTGGTGCATTCCTCTGTTGATGGACATTTTCGTTGCTTCCAAGTGTTGCCTCTGGTAAGTATTGCTGGAGTGCAGGATTGCCAGCCTGTGATTTTTGATTTTCATTTTCTCAGGTGATAGACCCAGCAGTGGGTATGATTGATTGACTGGTATGGTAGCTCAACGTTTACCTTTTCAAGGCACCTCAATTGTGTTTTCATTAGTGGCTCTTACCATGTCCCCCTTAGAATCGAGGGTATGCATTTCTCCACAATCACGTCAGCATTTATTGTTTGCAGCATTTTTGTTGATGGCCATTCTGACTGGTGTGAGCTGATAGGTTTTTGTAATTTGGGTTTACATGTCTGTAAAAATTCCTACAATTCATCATTTCTCCACGGCCTTTTCTTTTCTGTTAAAAGAAAAAAGCAAAAAAGGGTTAGTATAATATACCTCTTCCAATTTTCCTTTTGGGAGGTTGCACTCTAGAAATTTTTGGTCGATTTTCGACCTCAGCATTTTTTGGAGGGCCGGTGTCATTTACAGACCTGCAGTTGGTGAATATTTAGTGACCTTTTGCAGTGGGTTTAAAGCTGCTGTTGTGGGAAACGGCCACAAGGATGCAGCATTTCTCCATTCCCAAATCTGGGTACTAGGGCAGCAGAGCCGTTCTGGAAGTCGTTTGCCTAGGTTGTAAATTTGAATGGAATGTGCCAGGAAAACCCCCCATAAGTTTATGTCTCATTACTGCTAGTTCGTTGTTTTAATTTTTTCAGTTGGGGTAATGGTTAGAATGTTGCTTGTCCAAGGTGTACACACTCTGGTTCATCTCCATATTCTATATACCTATTTATGTAGAGATCCTCTCCCCGTGTAAATTATTACAGAGTGTTCCGTAAACCTTCCTTGCTATATGGTCGGTCTTTTTGATATATGTATATCATATGTATTTGTATAAATATGGTAAGACTAATCTTCATTTATCCATTTCCCCCACCTTTCCTTTTAGATAAGCATAGTTTTTTTTTTTTTTAATAAGTCTGTGATTGACTTTCTCTGTGGAAATATGTTCATTTGTGTCTGTTATTAGATAACGCCTATAAGTGATATCATAGGATATAGGACTTTTACTTTCCGACTTACCTCATGTTCTGTGATTATCTCTAAGATCATCTATGGTGCCTCAAAGAGCACTGTTTCATTGTTTTCCATGGCTAGTTTTCATTGTGTACATGGACCACTTCTTCTTTATCCTTTCATCTGTTGATGGACATTTTGGTTGCTTCACTGTCTTGTCTATTGTGAATAAGGCTGCAGTGCAGCTTTTGCAGCCCGGGTCTTCTTCATTCTGGTCTTCTCAGGTGAGAGGCCCATTGGTGCACCTGCTGGATTGAATGATACCTCAATTTTTCCTTTTAAACGCAGCTCCTTTCTGTTCTCATTATTAGCGTTTAACCCTTTTACATCTCACCAGCAGCTAGAGGGTACACAGTTCTCTGAAACCTCTTCAGCATTTATTGTTTGTAGACTTTTTGCCAATGGTCAGTCGACTGGTGCGAGTTGAAAACCTTTTGTAGATTAGATTGCATGAGTCTAATACTTCCTGAGGGTGAGCTTTTATCCGTTTTCCTTTCTTTAAAAAGAGAGTGAGTAAAACTTACCTCTTCATAGTATCTTCTTGAAAATGTTGCCTGTTTTGAATTTTTTTTTATCCTTTCCCTACCTCAGCACAATTTTGAGGGCAGGTGTCCTTTACAGCCCTGAGTCCTTGTGAATGGTAAGTGACCATTAGCTGTGGGTTAAAAGCTGCTCTTGCGGGAATCGGCCACAAGGCGGCAGCATTTCTCCTTTACCAAATCTGGTTACTAGGGCAACAGAGCCTTACTGGAAGTGGTGTTCTAGGTTGTAAATTAGAATGGAATGTGCGAGGAAAAAGCCCTTTAAGTTTATGTCTCATTACTTCTTGTTGGTATTTTTAACTTAATTGTTATTTTTTATCACAGCAAACTTGATTACAATGTTTTGTTTGTTCTCGGTGTGCAAGATGTGGTTCTTTCACACATATACATATATCTATTCTTCTTCGGATCCTTTTCCCATGTAGGTTATGACACAATGTTGAGTAGTCTTCTCTTGGTATTGCGTAGGTCTTTGGTGATTATATATTTCACATGTGTTTGTATCTCTCTGTTAACCTCAATATGGTAAGGTATCCAATCCTCACACCTTTCTATTTGGTGAACCATAAGTTTTTTTAATGAATCTATGATAGTGTTTCTCTGTGGAAATATCTTTGTTTGTATCATTTTTTAGGTAACCCCTATATGTGATATGATAGGATATGTGTCTTTCTCTTTCTCACTTGCTCCAAATTGCGTGATTACTTCTAGACTCATCTATGGTGCTGCAAATGGCATTGTTTCATTTTTTCACTAGCTCATATTCCATCTGTACAGGTAGCAGTTCTTCTTTGTCCACCCATCTGTCGGTGGACCTTTTGGTTACTTCCATATCTTGGCTATTGTAATACTATGCAATGCAGATTTGCGTGCCTGTGTCCTTCCAATTCTGTCTTCTTAGTTTAGAGGTCCAGGAATAGGTCCGCTGGATCATATGGTAGCTCAATGTTGACCTTTTAAAGGCACCTCTGTTCTGTTCTCCTTAGTGGCTCTTTCCAGGTTACGTCCCACTTAAAGTGGAGGGTATGTATTTCTTCCCAGCACCTTCAGCATTTATTCTTTGTAGTTTCTGCTGATGGTTATTCTGAGTGGTGTGAGCTGATACCTCTTTGTGGTTGAATTTGCATGTGTCTCATAATGCGTAGAAATTGAGCTTTAAGACATGTGCTTTTTATTTTTCCAGCTGTGATTAGAGCTTATTTCTTCAAAGTGTTTCCTTAAAGTATGTGTCACCACTTGCAATATTTTGGCCATTATCTCCCTCAAGACATTTTGAGGGCAGGTTTCATTTACAGCCCTGCAGTACTTGTTCGTATGAAGTGACCATTAGCTCAGGCTTTAAACCTGCTTTTGCAGGTATCGGCCAAAGAGCGGCAGCCTTTCTACGTTCCCCTTGCTGGTACTAGGGAAACAGACCTACCGGCCGGTGGTGTTCTTCGGTTATAAATTAGAGTGCAATGTGCCCGGATAAACCCACAAATGTTGATGTCTCCTTGCTTTTGTTTGTTTTTAAATTGAGTTTATATTTATTATTAGAGTAATATTCCATTGTGTACGTGGACCACTCCTTCTTGGTGCATTCCTCGGTTGATGGACATTTTCATTGCTTCCAAGTGCTGGCTATGGTAAATCTTGCTGGCGTACAGGTGTGCCAGCCTGTGACTTTTGGATTCTCATTTTTGCAGGTGCTAGGCCAAGCAGTGGTTGTGATTGATTGACTGGTAGCTCAATGTTTCCCTTTCCAAAGCACCTACACTGTGTTTTCATTAGTGGCTCTTTACATGCCCCCCCTTACAACCGAGGGTACGCATTTCTCCACACTCCCTTCACCATTTGTTTTTTGCAGCATTTTTCCTAATGGCTATTCTGACTGCTGTGAGCTGATAGGTTTTTGTAATATGGGTATGCATGTCATTAAAATTTTTAAAATTCGTCATATTCCTATGCTTTTTTCTTTTCTCTTAAAAGAAAAAACCGTGAGTACAATATAGCTCTTGAAATTGTCTTCTTCGAAGGTTGCCCTCTTCTGAATTTTTTGGTCGATTTTTGACCCCAGAAATTTTCTGGAGGGCAGGTGCCATTTACAGAACTGCTAGTTGGTGAAAATTTAGTGACCTTTTGCAGTGGGTTCAAAGCTGCTGTTGTGGGAAACGGCCACAAGGAGGTAGCACTTCTCCATTCCCCAATCTGGGTACTAGGGCAGCAGAGCCTTTCTGGAAGTCATTGTCCTAGGTTGCAAATTAGAATGGAATTTGCCAGGAGAAATCCCCATAAGTTTATGTCTCATTACTTCTTCTTGGTTTTTAAATTTTTTTTTAATCTGGGTAAAGTTTAGAATATTGTTTGTCCTAGGTGTACACAATCTGGTTCATTTGTACATTATGTCTGTTTATTAATGTACAGATCCTCTTCCCATGTAAAATATTACAGTGTTCCGTCGACCTCCCTTGCTATATGTTCGGTCTCTTTGATACATGTATATAATATGTATGTGTATATGTATAGTAACACTAATCTTCATTTCTCAATTTCCCCCCTCCTTTCCTTTCAGATGAGGATAGTTTGTTTTCTAAGCCTGTGAGTGTCTTTCTCTTTGGAAATATGTTCATCTGTGTCAGTTATTAGATAATGCCATAAGTGACAATATAGGATATAGGTGTTTTGCCTTCCGACCTACTTCATGTTTTGTGATTATCTCCAGGCTCATGTACGGTGCCTCAAAGAGCAGTGCTTCAATGTTTTCCATGGCTAATATTCCATTGTGTGCATGGACCACTTCTTCTTGGTGCATTGCTCTGTTGATGGACATTTTCGTTGCTTCCAAGTGTTGCCTCTGGTAAGTATTGCTGGAGTGCAGGATTGCCAGCCTGTGATTTTTGATTTTCATTTTCTCAGGTGATAGACCCAGCAGTGGGTATGATTGATTGACTGGTATGGTAGCTCAACGTTTACCTTTTCAAGGCACCTCAATTGTGTTTTCATTAGTGGCTCTTACCATGTCCCCCTTAGAATCGAGGGTATGCATTTCTCCACAATCACGTCAGCATTTATTGTTTGCAGCATTTTTGTTGATGGCCATTCTGACTGGTGTGAGCTGATAGGTTTTTGTAATTTGGGTTTACATGTCTGTAAAAATTCCTACAATTCATCATTTCTCCACGGCCTTTTCTTTTCTGTTAAAAGAAAAAAGCAAAAAAGGGTTAGTATAATATACCTCTTCCAATTTTCCTTTTGGGAGGTTGCACTCTAGAAATTTTTGGTCGATTTTCGACCTCAGCATTTTTTGGAGGGCCGGTGTCATTTACAGACCTGCAGTTGGTGAATATTTAGTGACCTTTTGCAGTGGGTTTAAAGCTGCTGTTGTGGGAAACGGCCACAAGGATGCAGCATTTCTCCATTCCCAAATCTGGGTACTAGGGCAGCAGAGCCGTTCTGGAAGTCGTTTGCCTAGGTTGTAAATTTGAATGGAATGTGCCAGGAAAACCCCCCATAAGTTTATGTCTCATTACTCCTAGTTCGTTGTTTTAATTTTTTCAATTTGGGTAATGGTTAGAATGTTGCTTGTCCAAGGTGTACACACTCTGGTTCATCTACATATTCTATATACCTATTTATGTAGAGATCCTCTTGCCGTGTAAATTATTACAGAGTGTTCTGTCCACCTTTCTTGCTATATGGTCGGTCTTTTTGATATATGTATATCATATGTATTTGTATACATATGGTAAGACTAATCTTCATTTATCCATTTCCCCCACCTTTCCTTTCAGATAAGCATAGTTTTTTTTTTTTTTTGAGTAAGTCTGTGATTGACTTTCTCTGTGGAAATATGTTCATTTGTGTCAGTTATTAGATAACGCCTATAAGTGATATCATAGGATATAGGACTTTTACTTTCCGACTTACCTCATGTTATGTGATTATCTCCAAGATCATCTATGGTGCCTCAAAGAGCACTGTTTCATTGTTTTCCATGGCTAGTTTTCATTGTGTACATGGACCACTTCTTCTTTATCCTTTCATCTGTTGATGGACATTTTGGTTGCTTCACTGTCTTGTCTATTGTGAATAAGGCTGCAGTGCAGCTTTTGCAGCCCGGGTCTTCTTCATTCTGGTCTTCTCAGGTGAGAGGCCCATTGGTGCACCTGCTGGATTGAATGATACCTCAATTTTTCCTTTTAAACGCAGCTCCTTTCTGTTCTCATTATTAGCGTTTAACCCTTTTACATCTCACCAGCAGCTAGAGGGTACACAGTTCTCTGAAACCTCTTCAGCATTTATTGTTTGTAGACTTTTTGCCAATGGTCAGTCGACTGGTGCGAGTTGAAAACCTTTTGTAGATTAGATTGCATGAGTCTAATACTTCCTGAGGCTGAGCTTTTATCCGTTTTCCTTTCTTTAAAAAGAGAGTGAGTAAAACTTACCTCTTCATAGTATCTTCTTGAAAATGTTGCCTGTTTTGAATTTTTTTTTATCCTTTCCCTACCTCAGCACAATTTTGAGGGCAGGTGTCCTTTACAGCCCTGAGTCCTTGTGAATGGTAAGTGACCATTAGCTGTGGGTTAAAAGCTGCTCTTGCGGGAATCGGCCACAAGGCGGCAGCATTTCTCCTTTACCAAATCTGGTTACTAGGGCAACAGAGCCTTACTGGAAGTGGTGTTCTAGGTTGTAAATTAGAATGGAATGTGCGAGGAAAAAGCCCTTTAAGTTTATGTCTCATTACTTCTTGTTGGTATTTTTAACTTAATTGTTATTTTTTATCACAGCAAACTTGATTACAATGTTTTGTTTGTTCTCGGTGTGCAAGATGTGGTTCTTTCACACATATACATATATCTATTCTTCTTCGGATCCTTTTCCCATGTAGGTTATGACACAATGTTGAGTAGTCTTCTCTTGGTATTGCGTAGGTCTTTGGTGATTATATATTTCACATGTGTTTGTATCTCTCTGTTAACCTCAATATGGTAAGGTATCCAATCCTCACACCTTTCTATTTGGTGAACCATAAGTTTTTTTAAATGAATCTATGATAGTGTTTCTCTGTGGAAATATCTTTGTTTGTATCATTTTTTTAGGTAACCCCTATATGTGATATGATAGGATATGTGTCTTTCTCTTTCTCACTTGCTCCAAATTGCGTGATTACTTCTAGACTCATCTATGGTGCTGCAAATGGCATTGTTTCATTTTTTCACTAGCTCATATTCCATCTGTACAGGTAGCAGTTCTTCTTTGTCCACCCATCTGTCGGTGGACCTTTTGGTTACTTCCATATCTTGGCTATTGTAATACTATGCAATGCAGATTTGCGTGCCTGTGTCCTTCCAATTCTGTCTTCTTAGTTTAGAGGTCCAGGAATAGGTCCGCTGGATCATATGGTAGCTCAATGTTGACCTTTTAAAGGCACCTCTGTCCTGTTCTCCTTAGTGGCTCTTTCCAGGTTACGTCCCCCTTAAAGTGGAGGGTATGTATTTCTTCCCAGCACCTTAAGCATTTATTCTTGGTAGTTTCTGCTGATGGTTATTCTGAGTGGTGTGAGCTGATACCTCTTTGTGGTTGAATTTGCATGTGTCTCATAATGCGTAGAAATTGAGCTTTAAGACATGTGCTTTTTATTTTTCCAGCTGTGATTAGAGCTTATTTCTTCAAAGTGTTTCCTTAAAGTATGTGTCACCACTTGCAATATTTTGGCCATTATCTCCCTCAAGACATTTTGAGGGCAGGTTTCATTTACAGCCCTGCAGTACTTGTTCGTATGAAGTGACCATTAGCTCAGGCTTTAAACCTGCTTTTGCAGGTATCGGCCAAAGAGCGGCAGCCTTTCTACGTTCCCCTTGCTGGTACTAGGGAAACAGACCTACCGGCCGGTGGTGTTCTTCGGTTATAAATTAGAGTGCAATGTGCCCGGATAAACCCACAAATGTTGATGTCTCCTTGCTTTTGTTTGTTTTTAAATTGAGTTTATATTTATTATTAGAGTAATATTCCATTGTGTACGTGGACCACTCCTTCTTGGTGCATTCCTCGGTTGATGGACATTTTCATTGCTTCCAAGTGCTGGCTATGGTAAATCTTGCTGGCGTACAGGTGTGCCAGCCTGTGACTTTTGGATTCTCATTTTTGCAGGTGCTAGGCCAAGCAGTGGTTGTGATTGATTGACTGGTAGCTCAATGTTTCCCTTTCCAAAGCACCTACACTGTGTTTTCATTAGTGGCTCTTTACATGCCCCCCCTTACAACCGAGGGTACGCATTTCTCCACACTCCCTTCACCATTTGTTTTTTGAAGCATTTTTCCTAATGGCCATTCTGACTGCTGTGAGCTGATAGGTTTTTGTAATATGGGTATGCATGTCATTAAAATTTTTAAAATTCGTCATATTCCTATGCTTTTTTCTTTTCTCTTAAAAGAAAAAACCGTGAGTACAATATAGCTCTTGAAATTGTCTTCTTCGAAGGTTGCCCTCTTCTGAATTTTTTGGTCGATTTTTGACCCCAGAAATTTTCTGGAGGGCCGGTGCCATTTACAGAACTGCTAGTTGGTGAAAATTTAGTGACCTTTTGCAGTGGGTTCAAAGCTGCTGTTGTGGGAAACGGCCACAAGGAGGTAGCACTTCTCCATTCCCCAATCTGGGTACTAGGGCAGCAGAGCCTTTCTGGAAGTCATTGTCCTAGGTTGCAAATTAGAATGGAATTTGCCAGGAGAAATCCCCATAAGTTTATGTCTCATTACTTCTTCTTGGTTTTTAAATTTTTTTTTAATCTGGGTAAAGTTTAGAATATTGTTTGTCCTAGGTGTACACAATCTGGTTCATTTGTACATTATGTCTGTCTATTAATGTACAGATCCTCTTCCCATGTAAAATATTACAGTGTTCCGTCGACCTCCCTTGCTATATGTTCGGTCTCTTTGATACATGTATATAATATGTATGTGTATATGTATAGTAACACTAATCTTCATTTCTCAATTTCCCCCCTCCTTTCCTTTCAGATGAGGATAGTTTGTTTTCTAAGCCTGTGAGTGTCTTTCTCTTTGGAAATATGTTCATCTGTGTCAGTTATTAGATAATGCCATAAGTGACAATATAGGATAAAGGTGTTTTGCCTTCCGACCTACTTCATGTTTTGTGATTATCTCCAGGCTCATGTACGGTGCCTCAAAGAGCAGTGCTTCAATGTTTTCCATGGCTAATATTCCATTGTGTGCATGGACCACTTCTTCTTGGTGCATTCCTCTGTTGATGGACATTTTCGTTGCTTCCAAGTGTTGCCTCTGGTAAGTATTGCTGGAGTGCAGGATTGCCAGCCTGTGATTTTTGATTTTCATTTTCTCAGGTGATAGACCCAGCAGTGGGTATGATTGATTGACTGGTATGGTAGCTCAACGTTTACCTTTTCAAGGCACCTCAATTGTGTTTTCATTAGTGGCTCTTACCATGTCCCCCTTAGAATCGAGGGTATGCATTTCTCCACAATCACGTCAGCATTTATTGTTTGCAGCATTTTTGTTGATGGCCATTCTGACTGGTGTGAGCTGATAGGTTTTTGTAATTTGGGTTTACATGTCTGTAAAAATTCCTACAATTCATCATTTCTCCACGGCCTTTTCTTTTCTGTTAAAAGAAAAAAGCAAAAAAGGGTTAGTATAATATACCTCTTCCAATTTTCCTTTTGGGAGGTTGCACTCTAGAAATTTTTGGTCGATTTTCGACCTCAGCATTTTTTGGAGGGCCGGTGTCATTTACAGACCTGCAGTTGGTGAATATTTAGTGACCTTTTGCAGTGGGTTTAAAGCTGCTGTTGTGGGAAACGGCCACAAGGATGCAGCATTTCTCCATTCCCAAATCTGGGTACTAGGGCAGCAGAGCCGTTCTGGAAGTCGTTTGCCTAGGTTGTAAATTTGAATGGAATGTGCCAGGAAAACCCCCCATAAGTTTATGTCTCATTACTGCTAGTTCGTTGTTTTAATTTTTTCAGTTGCGGTAATGGTTAGAATGTTGCTTGTCCAAGGTGTACACACTCTGGTTCATCTCCATATTCTATATACCTATTTATGTAGAGATCCTCTCCCCGTGTAAATTATTACAGAGTGTTCCGTAAACCTTCCTTGCTATATGGTCGGTCTTTTTGATATATGTATATCATATGTATTTGTATACATATGGTAAGACTAATCTTCATTTATCCATTTCCCCCACCTTTCCTTTCAGATAAGCATAGTTTTTTTTTTTTTTGAGTAAGTCTGTGATTGACTTTCTCTGTGGAAATATGTTCATTTGTGTCAGTTATTAGATAACGCCTATAAGTGATATCATAGGATATAGGACTTTTACTTTCCGACTTACCTCATGTTATGTGATTATCTCCAAGATCATCTATGGTGCCTCAAAGAGCACTGTTTCATTGTTTTCCATGGCTAGTTTTCATTGTGTACATGGACCACTTCTTCTTTATCCTTTCATCTGTTGATGGACATTTTGGTTGCTTCACTGTCTTGTCTATTGTGAATAAGGCTGCAGTGCAGCTTTTGCAGCCCGGGTCTTCTTCATTCTGGTCTTCTCAGGTGAGAGGCCCATTGGTGCACCTGCTGGATTGAATGATACCTCAATTTTTCCTTTTAAACGCAGCTCCTTTCTGTTCTCATTATTAGCGTTTAACCCTTTTACATCTCACCAGCAGCTAGAGGGTACACAGTTCTCTGAAACCTCTTCAGCATTTATTGTTTGTAGACTTTTTGCCAATGGTCAGTCGACTGGTGCGAGTTGAAAACCTTTTGTAGATTAGATTGCATGAGTCTAATACTTCCTGAGGCTGAGCTTTTATCCGTTTTCCTTTCTTTAAAAAGAGAGTGAGTAAAACTTACCTCTTCATAGTATCTTCTTGAAAATGTTGCCTGTTTTGAATTTTTTTTTATCCTTTCCCTACCTCAGCACAATTTTGAGGGCAGGTGTCCTTTACAGCCCTGAGTCCTTGTGAATGGTAAGTGACCATTAGCTGTGGGTTAAAAGCTGCTCTTGCGGGAATCGGCCACAAGGCGGCAGCATTTCTCCTTTACCAAATCTGGTTACTAGGGCAACAGAGCCTTACTGGAAGTGGTGTTCTAGGTTGTAAATTAGAATGGAATGTGCGAGGAAAAAGCCCTTTAAGTTTATGTCTCATTACTTCTTGTTGGTATTTTTAACTTAATTGTTATTTTTTATCACAGCAAACTTGATTACAATGTTTTGTTTGTTCTCGGTGTGCAAGATGTGGTTCTTTCACACATATACATATATCTATTCTTCTTCGGATCCTTTTCCCATGTAGGTTATGACACAATGTTGAGTAGTCTTCTCTTGGTATTGCGTAGGTCTTTGGTGATTATATATTTCACATGTGTTTGTATCTCTCTGTTAACCTCAATATGGTAAGGTATCCAATCCTCACACCTTTCTATTTGGTGAACCATAAGTTTTTTTAAATGAATCTATGATAGTGTTTCTCTGTGGAAATATCTTTGTTTGTATCATTTTTTTAGGTAACCCCTATATGTGATATGATAGGATATGTGTCTTTCTCTTTCTCACTTGCTCCAAATTGCGTGATTACTTCTAGACTCATCTATGGTGCTGCAAATGGCATTGTTTCATTTTTTCACTAGCTCATATTCCATCTGTACAGGTAGCAGTTCTTCTTTGTCCACCCATCTGTCGGTGGACCTTTTGGTTACTTCCATATCTTGGCTATTGTAATACTATGCAATGCAGATTTGCGTGCCTGTGTCCTTCCAATTCTGTCTTCTTAGTTTAGAGGTCCAGGAATAGGTCCGCTGGATCATATGGTAGCTCAATGTTGACCTTTTAAAGGCACCTCTGTCCTGTTCTCCTTAGTGGCTCTTTCCAGGTTACGTCCCCCTTAAAGTGGAGGGTATGTATTTCTTCCCAGCACCTTAAGCATTTATTCTTGGTAGTTTCTGCTGATGGTTATTCTGAGTGGTGTGAGCTGATACCTCTTTGTGGTTGAATTTGCATGTGTCTCATAATGCGTAGAAATTGAGCTTTAAGACATGTGCTTTTTATTTTTCCAGCTGTGATTAGAGCTTATTTCTTCAAAGTGTTTCCTTAAAGTATGTGTCACCACTTGCAATATTTTGGCCATTATCTCCCTCAAGACATTTTGAGGGCAGGTTTCATTTACAGCCCTGCAGTACTTGTTCGTATGAAGTGACCATTAGCTCAGGCTTTAAACCTGCTTTTGCAGGTATCGGCCAAAGAGCGGCAGCCTTTCTACGTTCCCCTTGCTGGTACTAGGGAAACAGACCTACCGGCCGGTGGTGTTCTTCGGTTATAAATTAGAGTGCAATGTGCCCGGATAAACCCACAAATGTTGATGTCTCCTTGCTTTTGTTTGTTTTTAAATTGAGTTTATATTTATTATTAGAGTAATATTCCATTGTGTACGTGGACCACTCCTTCTTGGTGCATTCCTCGGTTGATGGACATTTTCATTGCTTCCAAGTGCTGGCTATGGTAAATCTTGCTGGCGTACAGGTGTGCCAGCCTGTGACTTTTGGATTCTCATTTTTGCAGGTGCTAGGCCAAGCAGTGGTTGTGATTGATTGACTGGTAGCTCAATGTTTCCCTTTCCAAAGCACCTACACTGTGTTTTCATTAGTGGCTCTTTACATGCCCCCCCTTACAACCGAGGGTACGCATTTCTCCACACTCCCTTCACCATTTGTTTTTTGAAGCATTTTTCCTAATGGCCATTCTGACTGCTGTGAGCTGATAGGTTTTTGTAATATGGGTATGCATGTCATTAAAATTTTTAAAATTCGTCATATTCCTATGCTTTTTTCTTTTCTCTTAAAAGAAAAAACCGTGAGTACAATATAGCTCTTGAAATTGTCTTCTTCGAAGGTTGCCCTCTTCTGAATTTTTTGGTCGATTTTTGACCCCAGAAATTTTCTGGAGGGCCGGTGCCATTTACAGAACTGCTAGTTGGTGAAAATTTAGTGACCTTTTGCAGTGGGTTCAAAGCTGCTGTTGTGGGAAACGGCCACAAGGAGGTAGCACTTCTCCATTCCCCAATCTGGGTACTAGGGCAGCAGAGCCTTTCTGGAAGTCATTGTCCTAGGTTGCAAATTAGAATGGAATTTGCCAGGAGAAATCCCCATAAGTTTATGTCTCATTACTTCTTCTTGGTTTTTAAATTTTTTTTTAATCTGGGTAAAGTTTAGAATATTGTTTGTCCTAGGTGTACACAATCTGGTTCATTTGTACATTATGTCTGTCTATTAATGTACAGATCCTCTTCCCATGTAAAATATTACAGTGTTCCGTCGACCTCCCTTGCTATATGTTCGGTCTCTTTGATACATGTATATAATATGTATGTGTATATGTATAGTAACACTAATCTTCATTTCTCAATTTCCCCCCTCCTTTCCTTTCAGATGAGGATAGTTTGTTTTCTAAGCCTGTGAGTGTCTTTCTCTTTGGAAATATGTTCATCTGTGTCAGTTATTAGATAATGCCATAAGTGACAATATAGGATAAAGGTGTTTTGCCTTCCGACCTACTTCATGTTTTGTGATTATCTCCAGGCTCATGTACGGTGCCTCAAAGAGCAGTGCTTCAATGTTTTCCATGGCTAATATTCCATTGTGTGCATGGACCACTTCTTCTTGGTGCATTCCTCTGTTGATGGACATTTTCGTTGCTTCCAAGTGTTGCCTCTGGTAAGTATTGCTGGAGTGCAGGATTGCCAGCCTGTGATTTTTGATTTTCATTTTCTCAGGTGATAGACCCAGCAGTGGGTATGATTGATTGACTGGTATGGTAGCTCAACGTTTACCTTTTCAAGGCACCTCAATTGTGTTTTCATTAGTGGCTCTTACCATGTCCCCCTTAGAATCGAGGGTATGCATTTCTCCACAATCACGTCAGCATTTATTGTTTGCAGCATTTTTGTTGATGGCCATTCTGACTGGTGTGAGCTGATAGGTTTTTGTAATTTGGGTTTACATGTCTGTAAAAATTCCTACAATTCATCATTTCTCCACGGCCTTTTCTTTTCTGTTAAAAGAAAAAAGCAAAAAAGGGTTAGTATAATATACCTCTTCCAATTTTCCTTTTGGGAGGTTGCACTCTAGAAATTTTTGGTCGATTTTCGACCTCAGCATTTTTTGGAGGGCCGGTGTCATTTACAGACCTGCAGTTGGTGAATATTTAGTGACCTTTTGCAGTGGGTTTAAAGCTGCTGTTGTGGGAAACGGCCACAAGGATGCAGCATTTCTCCATTCCCAAATCTGGGTACTAGGGCAGCAGAGCCGTTCTGGAAGTCGTTTGCCTAGGTTGTAAATTTGAATGGAATGTGCCAGGAAAACCCCCCATAAGTTTATGTCTCATTACTGCTAGTTCGTTGTTTTAATTTTTTCAGTTGCGGTAATGGTTAGAATGTTGCTTGTCCAAGGTGTACACACTCTGGTTCATCTCCATATTCTATATACCTATTTATGTAGAGATCCTCTCCCCGTGTAAATTATTACAGAGTGTTCCGTAAACCTTCCTTGCTATATGGTCGGTCTTTTTGATATATGTATATCATATGTATTTGTATACATATGGTAAGACTAATCTTCATTTATCCATTTCCCCCACCTTTCCTTTCAGATAAGCATAGTTTTTTTTTTTTTTTGAGTAAGTCTGTGATTGACTTTCTCTGTGGAAATATGTTCATTTGTGTCAGTTATTAGATAACGCCTATAAGTGATATCATAGGATATAGGACTTTTACTTTCCGACTTACCTCATGTTATGTGATTATCTCCAAGATCATCTATGGTGCCTCAAAGAGCACTGTTTCATTGTTTTCCATGGCTAGTTTTCATTGTGTACATGGACCACTTCTTCTTTATCCTTTCATCTGTTGATGGACATTTTGGTTGCTTCACTGTCTTGTCTATTGTGAATAAGGCTGCAGTGCAGCTTTTGCAGCCCGGGTCTTCTTCATTCTGGTCTTCTCAGGTGAGAGGCCCA
Organism: Balaenoptera physalus; assembly: GCF_965194825.1. Taxonomy (NCBI): domain Eukaryota; kingdom Metazoa; phylum Chordata; class Mammalia; order Artiodactyla; family Balaenopteridae; genus Balaenoptera; species Balaenoptera physalus. Next base: position 320,583 of record NW_028126567.1, read on the forward strand.
TTGGTGCACCTGCTGGATTGAATGATACCTCAATTTTTCCTTTTAAACGCAGCTCCTTTCTGTTCTCATTATTAGCGTTTAACCCTTTTACATCTCACCAGCAGCTAGAGGGTACACAGTTCTCTGAAACCTCTTCAGCATTTATTGTTTGTAGACTTTTTGCCAATGGTCAGTCGACTGGTGCGAGTTGAAAACCTTTTGTAGATTAGATTGCATGAGTCTAATACTTCCTGAGGCTGAGCTTTTATCCGTTTTCCTTTCTTTAAAAAGAGAGTGAGTAAAACTTACCTCTTCATAGTATCTTCTTGAAAATGTTGCCTGTTTTGAATTTTTTTTTATCCTTTCCCTACCTCAGCACAATTTTGAGGGCAGGTGTCCTTTACAGCCCTGAGTCCTTGTGAATGGTAAGTGACCATTAGCTGTGGGTTAAAAGCTGCTCTTGCGGGAATCGGCCACAAGGCGGCAGCATTTCTCCTTTACCAAATCTGGTTACTAGGGCAACAGAGCCTTACTGGAAGTGGTGTTCTAGGTTGTAAATTAGAATGGAATGTGCGAGGAAAAAGCCCTTTAAGTTTATGTCTCATTACTTCTTGTTGGTATTTTTAACTTAATTGTTATTTTTTATCACAGCAAACTTGATTACAATGTTTTGTTTGTTCTCGGTGTGCAAGATGTGGTTCTTTCACACATATACATATATCTATTCTTCTTCGGATCCTTTTCCCATGTAGGTTATGACACAATGTTGAGTAGTCTTCTCTTGGTATTGCGTAGGTCTTTGGTGATTATATATTTCACATGTGTTTGTATCTCTCTGTTAACCTCAATATGGTAAGGTATCCAATCCTCACACCTTTCTATTTGGTGAACCATAAGTTTTTTTAAATGAATCTATGATAGTGTTTCTCTGTGGAAATATCTTTGTTTGTATCATTTTTTAGGTAACCCCTATATGTGATATGATAGGATATGTGTCTTTCTCTTTCTCACTTGCTCCAAATTGCGTGATTACTTCTAGACTCATCTATGGTGCTGCAAATGGCATTGTTTCATTTTTTCACTAGCTCATATTCCATCTGTACAGGTAGCAGTTCTTCTTTGTCCACCCATCTGTCGATGGACCTTTTGGTTACTTCCATATCTTGGCTATTGTAATACTATGCAATGCAGATTTGCGTGCCTGTGTCCTTCCAATTCTGTCTTCTTAGTTTAGAGGTCCAGGAATAGGTCCGCTGGATCATATGGTAGCTCAATGTTGACCTTTTAAAGGCACCTCTGTCCTGTTCTCCTTAGTGGCTCTTTCCAGGTTACGTCCCCCTTAAAGTGGAGGGTATGTATTTCTTCCCAGCACCTTCAGCATTTATTCTTTGTAGTTTCTGCTGATGGTTATTCTGAGTGGTGTGAGCTGATACCTCTTTGTGGTTGAATTTGCATGTGTCTCATAATGCGTAGAAATTGAGCTTTAAGACATGTGCTTTTTATTTTTCCAGCTGTGATTAGAGCTTATTTCTTCAAAGTGTTTCCTTAAAGTATGTGTCACCACTTGCAATATTTTGGCCATTATCTCCCTCAAGACATTTTGAGGGCAGGTTTCATTTACAGCCCTGCAGTACTTGTTCGTATGAAGTGACCATTAGCTCAGGCTTTAAACCTGCTTTTGCAGGTATCGGCCAAAGAGCGGCAGCCTTTCTACGTTCCCCTTGCTGGTACTAGGGAAACAGACCTACCGGCCGGTGGTGTTCTTCGGTTATAAATTAGAGTGCAATGTGCCCGGATAAACCCACAAATGTTGATGTCTCCTTGCTTTTGTTTGTTTTTAAATTGAGTTTATATTTATTATTAGAGTAATATTCCATTGTGTACGTGGACCACTCCTTCTTGGTGCATTCCTCGGTTGATGGACATTTTCATTGCTTCCAAGTGCTGGCTATGGTAAATCTTGCTGGCGTACAGGTGTGCCAGCCTGTGACTTTTGGATTCTCATTTTTGCAGGTGCTAGGCCAAGCAGTGGTTGTGATTGATTGACTGGTAGCTCAATGTTTCCCTTTCCAAAGCACCTACACTGTGTTTTCATTAGTGGCTCTTTACATGCCCCCCCTTACAACCGAGGGTACGCATTTCTCCACACTCCCTTCACCATTTGTTTTTTGCAGCATTTTTCCTAATGGCTATTCTGACTGCTGTGAGCTGATAGGTTTTTGTAATATGGGTATGCATGTCATTAAAATTTTTAAAATTCGTCATATTCCTATGCTTTTTTCTTTTCTCTTAAAAGAAAAAACCGTGAGTACAATATAGCTCTTGAAATTGTCTTCTTCGAAGGTTGCCCTCTTCTGAATTTTTTGGTCGATTTTTGACCCCAGAAATTTTCTGGAGGGCAGGTGCCATTTACAGAACTGTTAGTTGGTGAAAATTTAGTGACCTTTTGCAGTGGGTTCAAAGCTGCTGTTGTGGGAAACGGCCACAAGGAGGTAGCACTTCTCCATTCCCCAATCTGGGTACTAGGGCAGCAGAGCCTTTCTGGAAGTCATTGTCCTAGGTTGCAAATTAGAATGGAATTTGCCAGGAGAAATCCCCATAAGTTTATGTCTCATTACTTCTTCTTGGTTTTTAAATTTTTTTTTAATCTGGGTAAAGTTTAGAATATTGTTTGTCCTAGGTGTACACAATCTGGTTCATTTGTACATTATGTCTGTCTCTTAATGTACAGATCCTCTTCCCATGTAAAATATTACAGTGTTCCATCGACCTCCCTTGCTATATGTTCGGTCTCTTTGATACATGTATATAATATGTATGTGTATATGTATAGTAACACTAATCTTCATTTCTCAATTTCCCCCCTCCTTTCCTTTCAGATGAGGATAGTTTGTTTTCTAAGCCTGTGAGTGTCTTTCTCTTTGGAAATATGTTCATCTGTGTCAGTTATTAGATAATGCCATAAGTGACAATATAGGATATAGGTGTTTTGCCTTCCGACCTACTTCATGTTTTGTGATTATCTCCAGGCTCATGTATGGTGCCTCAAAGAGCAGTGCTTCAATGTTTTCCATGGCTAATATTCCATTGTGTGCATGGACCACTTCTTCTTGGTGCATTCCTCTGTTGATGGACATTTTCGTTGCTTCCAAGTGTTGCCTCTGGTAAGTATTGCTGGAGTGCAGGATTGCCAGCCTGTGATTTTTGATTTTCATTTTCTCAGGTGATAGACCCAGCAGTGGGTATGATTGATTGACTGGTATGGTAGCTCAACGTTTACCTTTTCAAGGCACCTCAATTGTGTTTTCATTAGTGGCTCTTACCATGTCCCCCTTAGAATCGAGGGTATGCATTTCTCCACAATCACGTCAGCATTTATTGTTTGCAGCATTTTTGTTGATGGCCATTCTGACTGGTGTGAGCTGATAGGTTTTTGTAATTTGGGTTTACATGTCTGTAAAAATTCCTACAATTCATCATTTCTCCACGGCCTTTTCTTTTCTGTTAAAAGAAAAAAGCAAAAAAGGGTTAGTATAATATACCTCTTCCAATTTTCCTTTTGGGAGGTTGCACTCTAGAAATTTTTGGTCGATTTTCGACCTCAGCATTTTTTGGAGGGCCGGTGTCATTTACAGACCTGCAGTTGGTGAATATTTAGTGACCTTTTGCAGTGGGTTTAAAGCTGCTGTTGTGGGAAACGGCCACAAGGATGCAGCATTTCTCCATTCCCAAATCTGGGTACTAGGGCAGCAGAGCCGTTCTGGAAGTCGTTTGCCTAGGTTGTAAATTTGAATGGAATGTGCCAGGAAAACCCCCCATAAGTTTATGTCTCATTACTCCTAGTTCGTTGTTTTAATTTTTTCAATTTGGGTAATGGTTAGAATGTTGCTTGTCCAAGGTGTACACACTCTGGTTCATCTCCATATTCTATATACCTATTTATGTAGAGATCCTCTTGCCGTGTAAATTATTACAGAGTGTTCCGTCAACCTTTCTTGCTATATGGTCGGTCTTTTTGATATATGTATATCATATGTATTTGTATACATATGGTAAGACTAATCTTCATTTATCCATTTCCCCCACCTTTCCTTTCAGATAAGCATAGTTTTTTTTTTTTTTGAGTAAGTCTGTGATTGACTTTCTCTGTGGAAATATGTTCATTTTTGTCAGTTATTAGATAACGCCTATAAGTGATATCATAGGATATAGGACTTTTACTTTCCGACTTACCTCATGTTATGTGATTATCTCCAAGATCATCTATGGTGCCTCAAAGAGCACTGTTTCATTGTTTTCCATGGCTAGTTTTCATTGTGTACATGGACCACTTCTTCTTTATCCTTTCATCTGTTGATGGACATTTTGGTTGCTTCACTGTCTTGTCTATTGTGAATAAGGCTGCAGTGCAGCTTTTGCAGCCCGGGTCTTCTTCATTCTGGTCTTCTCAGGTGAGAGGCCCATTGGTGCACCTGCTGGATTGAATGATACCTCAATTTTTCCTTTTAAACGCAGCTCCTTTCTCTTCTCATTATTAGCGTTTAACCCTTTTACATCTCACCAGCAGCTAGAGGGTACACAGTTCTCTGAAACCTCTTCAGCATTTATTGTTTGTAGACTTTTTGCCAATGGTCAGTCGACTGGTGCGAGTTGAAAACCTTTTGTAGATTAGATTGCATGAGTCTAATACTTCCTGAGGCTGAGCTTTTATCCGTTTTCCTTTCTTTAAAAAGAGAGTGAGTAAAACTTACCTCTTCATAGTATCTTCTTGAAAATGTTGCCTGTTTTGAATTTTTTTTTATCCTTTCCCTACCTCAGCACAATTTTGAGGGCAGGTGTCCTTTACAGCCCTGAGTCCTTGTGAATGGTAAGTGACCATTAGCTGTGGGTTAAAAGCTGCTCTTGCGGGAATCGGCCACAAGGCGGCAGCATTTCTCCTTTACCAAATCTGGTTACTAGGGCAACAGAGCCTTACTGGAAGTGGTGTTCTAGGTTGTAAATTAGAATGGAATGTGCGAGGAAAAAGCCCTTTAAGTTTATGTCTCATTACTTCTTGCTGGTATTTTTAACTTAATTGTTATTTTTTATCACAGCAAACTTGATTACAATGTTTTGTTTGTTCTCGGTGTGCAAGATGTGGTTCTTTCACACATATACATATATCTATTCTTCTTCGGATCCTTTTCCCATGTAGGTTATGACACAATGTTGAGTAGTCTTCTCTTGGTATTGCGTAGGTCTTTGGTGATTATATATTTCACATGTGTTTGTATCTCTCTGTTAACCTCAATATGGTAAGGTATCCAATCCTCACACCTTTCTATTTGGTGAACCATAAGTTTTTTTAAATGAATCTATGATAGTGTTTCTCTGTGGAAATATCTTTGTTTGTATCATTTTTTAGGTAACCCCTATATGTGATATGATAGGATATGTGTCTTTCTCTTTCTCACTTGCTCCAAATTGCGTGATTACTTCTAGACTCATCTATGGTGCTGCAAATGGCATTGTTTCATTTTTTCACTAGCTCATATTCCATCTGTACAGGTAGCAGTTCTTCTTTGTCCACCCATCTGTCGGTGGACCTTTTGGTTACTTCCATATCTTGGCTATTGTAATACTATGCAATGCAGATTTGCGTGCCTGTGTCCTTCCAATTCTGTCTTCTTAGTTTAGAGGTCCAGGAATAGGTCCGCTGGATCATATGGTAGCTCAATGTTGACCTTTTAAAGGCACCTCTGTCCTGTTCTCCTTAGTGGCTCTTTCCAGGTTACGTCCCCCTTAAAGTGGAGGGTATGTATTTCTTCCCAGCACCTTCAGCATTTATTCTTTGTAGTTTCTGCTGATGGTTATTCTGAGTGGTGTGAGCTGATACCTCTTTGTGGTTGAATTTGCATGTGTCTCATAATGCGTAGAAATTGAGCTTTAAGACATGTGCTTTTTATTTTTCCAGCTGTGATTAGAGCTTATTTCTTCAAAGTGTTTCCTTAAAGTATGTGTCACCACTTGCAATATTTTGGCCATTATCTCCCTCAAGACATTTTGAGGGCAGGTTTCATTTACAGCCCTGCAGTACTTGTTCGTATGAAGTGACCATTAGCTCAGGCTTTAAACCTGCTTTTGCAGGTATCGGCCAAAGAGCGGCAGCCTTTCTACGTTCCCCTTGCTGGTACTAGGGAAACAGACCTACCGGCCGGTGGTGTTCTTCGGTTATAAATTAGAGTGCAATGTGCCCGGATAAACCCACAAATGTTGATGTCTCCTTGCTTTTGTTTGTTTTTAAATTGAGTTTATATTTATTATTAGAGTAATATTCCATTGTGTACGTGGACCACTCCTTCTTGGTGCATTCCTCGGTTGATGGACATTTTCATTGCTTCCAAGTGCTGGCTATGGTAAATCTTGCTGGCGTACAGGTGTGCCAGCCTGTGACTTTTGGATTCTCATTTTTGCAGGTGCTAGGCCAAGCAGTGGTTGTGATTGATTGACTGGTAGCTCAATGTTTCCCTTTCCAAAGCACCTACACTGTGTTTTCATTAGTGGCTCTTTACATGCCCCCCCTTACAACCGAGGGTACGCATTTCTCCACACTCCCTTCACCATTTGTTTTTTGAAGCATTTTTCCTAATGGCCATTCTGACTGCTGTGAGCTGATAGGTTTTTGTAATATGGGTATGCATGTCATTAAAATTTTTAAAATTCGTCATATTCCTATGCTTTTTTCTTTTCTCTTAAAAGAAAAAACCGTGAGTACAATATAGCTCTTGAAATTGTCTTCTTCGAAGGTTGCCCTCTTCTGAATTTTTTGGTCGATTTTTGACCCCAGAAATTTTCTGGAGGGCAGGTGCCATTTACAGAACTGCTAGTTGGTGAAAATTTAGTGACCTTTTGCAGTGGGTTCAAAGCTGCTGTTGTGGGAAACGGCCACAAGGAGGTAGCACTTCTCCATTCCCCAATCTGGGTACTAGGGCAGCAGAGCCTTTCTGGAAGTCATTGTCCTAGGTTGCAAATTAGAATGGAATTTGCCAGGAGAAATCCCCATAAGTTTATGTCTCATTACTTCTTCTTGGTTTTTAAATTTTTTTTTAATCTGGGTAAAGTTTAGAATATTGTTTGTCCTAGGTGTACACAATCTGGTTCATTTGTACATTATGTCTGTCTCTTAATGTACAGATCCTCTTCCCATGTAAAATATTGCAGTGTTCCATCGACCTCCCTTGCTATATGTTCGGTCTCTTTGATACATGTATATAATATGTATGTGTATATGTATAGTAACACTAATCTTCATTTCTCAATTTCCCCCCTCCTTTCCTTTCAGATGAGGATAGTTTGTTTTCTAAGCCTGTGAGTGTCTTTCTCTTTGGAAATATGTTCATCTGTGTCAGTTATTAGATAATGCCATAAGTGACAATATAGGATATAGGTGTTTTGCCTTCCGACCTACTTCATGTTTTGTGATTATCTCCAGGCTCATGTACGGTGCCTCAAAGAGCAGTGCTTCAATGTTTTCCATGGCTAATATTCCATTGTGTGCATGGACCACTTCTTCTTGGTGCATTCCTCTGTTGATGGACATTTTCGTTGCTTCCAAGTGTTGCCTCTGGTAAGTATTGCTGGAGTGCAGGATTGCCAGCCTGTGATTTTTGATTTTCATTTTCTCAGGTGATAGACCCAGCAGTGGGTATGATTGATTGACTGGTATGGTAGCTCAACGTTTACCTTTTCAAGGCACCTCACTTGTGTTTTCATTAGTGGCTCTTACCATGTCCCCCTTAGAATCGAGGGTATGCATTTCTCCACAATCACGTCAGCATTTATTGTTTGCAGCATTTTTGTTGATGGCCATTCTGACTGGTGTGAGCTGATAGGTTTTTGTAATTTGGGTTTACATGTCTGTAAAAATTCCTACAATTCATCATTTCTCCACGGCCTTTTCTTTTCTGTTAAAAGAAAAAAGCAAAAAAGGGTTAGTATAATATACCTCTTCCAATTTTCCTTTTGGGAGGTTGCACTCTAGAAATTTTTGGTCGATTTTCGACCTCAGCATTTTTTGGAGGGCCGGTGTCATTTACAGACCTGCAGTTGGTGAATATTTAGTGACCTTTTGCAGTGGGTTTAAAGCTGCTGTTGTGGGAAACGGCCACAAGGATGCAGCATTTCTCCATTCCCAAATCTGGGTACTAGGGCAGCAGAGCCGTTCTGGAAGTCGTTTGCCTAGGTTGTAAATTTGAATGGAATGTGCCAGGAAAACCCCCCATAAGTTTATGTCTCATTACTCCTAGTTCGTTGTTTTAATTTTTTCAATTTGGGTAATGGTTAGAATGTTGCTTGTCCAAGGTGTACACACTCTGGTTCATCTACATATTCTATATACCTATTTATGTAGAGATCCTCTTGCCGTGTAAATTATTACAGAGTGTTCCGTCAACCTTTCTTGCTATATGGTCGGTCTTTTTGATATATGTATATCATATGTATTTGTATACATATGGTAAGACTAATCTTCATTTATCCATTTCCCCCACCTTTCCTTTCAGATAAGCATAGTTTTTTTTTTTTTTGAGTAAGTCTGTGATTGACTTTCTCTGTGGAAATATGTTCATTTGTGTCAGTTATTAGATAACGCCTATAAGTGATATCATAGGATATAGGACTTTTACTTTCCGACTTACCTCATGTTATGTGATTATCTCCAAGATCATCTATGGTGCCTCAAAGAGCACTGTTTCATTGTTTTCCATGGCTAGTTTTCATTGTGTACATGGACCACTTCTTCTTTATCCTTTCATCTGTTGATGGACATTTTGGTTGCTTCACTGTCTTGTCTATTGTGAATAAGGCTGCAGTGCAGCTTTTGCAGCCCGGGTCTTCTTCATTCTGGTCTTCTCAGGTGAGAGGCCCATTGGTGCACCTGCTGGATTGAATGATACCTCAATTTTTCCTTTTAAACGCAGCTCCTTTCTGTTCTCATTATTAGCGTTTAACCCTTTTACATCTCACCAGCAGCTAGAGGGTACACAGTTCTCTGAAACCTCTTCAGCATTTATTGTTTGTAGACTTTTTGCCAATGGTCAGTCGACTGGTGCGAGTTGAAAACCTTTTGTAGATTAGATTGCATGAGTCTAATACTTCCTGAGGCTGAGCTTTTATCCGTTTTCCTTTCTTTAAAAAGAGAGTGAGTAAAACTTACCTCTTCATAGTATCTTCTTGAAAATGTTGCCTGTTTTGAATTTTTTTTTATCCTTTCCCTACCTCAGCACAATTTTGAGGGCAGGTGTCCTTTACAGCCCTGAGTCCTTGTGAATGGTAAGTGACCATTAGCTGTGGGTTAAAAGCTGCTCTTGCGGGAATCGGCCACAAGGCGGCAGCATTTCTCCTTTACCAAATCTGGTTACTAGGGCAACAGAGCCTTACTGGAAGTGGTGTTCTAGGTTGTAAATTAGAATGGAATGTGCGAGGAAAAAGCCCTTTAAGTTTATGTCTCATTACTTCTTGTTGGTATTTTTAACTTAATTGTTATTTTTTATCACAGCAAACTTGATTACAATGTTTTGTTTGTTCTCGGTGTGCAAGATGTGGTTCTTTCACACATATACATATATCTATTCTTCTTCGGATCCTTTTCCCATGTAGGTTATGACACAATGTTGAGTAGTCTTCTCTTGGTATTGCGTAGGTCTTTGGTGATTATATATTTCACATGTGTTTGTATCTCTCTGTTAACCTCAATATGGTAAGGTATCCAATCCTCACACGTTCTATTTGGTGAACCACAAGTTTTTTTAATGAATCTATGATAGTGTTTCTCTGTGGAAATATCTTTGTTTGTATCATTTTTTAGGTAACCCCTATATGTGATATGATAGGATATGTGTCTTTCTCTTTCTCACTTGCTCCAAATTGCGTGATTACTTCTAGACTCATCTATGGTGCTGCAAATGGCATTGTTTCATTTTTTCACTAGCTCATATTCCATCTGTACAGGTAGCAGTTCTTCTTTGTCCACCCATCTGTCGGTGGACCTTTTGGTTACTTCCATATCTTGGCTATTGTAATACTATGCAATGCAGATTTGCGTGCCTGTGTCCTTCCAATTCTGTCTTCTTAGTTTATAGGTCCAGGAATAGGTCTGCTGGATCATATGGTAGCTCAATGTTGACCTTTTAAAGGCACCTCTGTTCTGTTCTCCTTAGTGGCTCTTTCCAGGTTACGTCCCACTTAAAGTGGAGGGTATGTATTTCTTCCCAGCACCTTCAGCATTTATTCTTTGTAGTTTCTGCTGATGGTTATTCTGAGTGGTGTGAGCTGATACCTCTTTGTGGTTGAATTTGCATGTGTCTCATAATGCGTAGAAATTGAGCTTTAAGACATGTGCTTTTTATTTTTCCAGCTGTGATTAGAGCTTATTTCTTCAAAGTGTTTTCTTAAAGTATGTGTCACCACTTGCAATATTTTGGCCATTATCTCCCTCAAGACACTTTGAGGGCAGGTTTCATTTACAGCCCTGCAGTACTTGTTCGTATGAAGTGACCATTAGCTCAGGCTTTAAACCTGCTTTTGCAGGTATCGGCCAAAGAGCGGCAGCCTTTCTACGTTCCCCTTGCTGGTACTAGGGAAACAGACCTACCGGCCGGTGGTGTTCTTCGGTTATAAATTAGAGTGCAATGTGCCCGGATAAACCCACAAATGTTGATGTCTCCTTGCTTTTGTTTGTTTTTAAATTGAGTTTATATTTATTATTAGAGTAATATTCCATTGTGTACGTGGACCACTCCTTCTTGGTGCATTCCTCGGTTGATGGACATTTTCATTGCTTCCAAGTGCTGGCTATGGTAAATCTTGCTGGCGTACAGGTGTGCCAGCCTGTGACTTTTGGATTCTCATTTTTGCAGGTGCTAGGCCAAGCAGTGGTTGTGATTGATTGACTGGTAGCTCAATGTTTCCCTTTCCAAAGCACCTACACTGTGTTTTCATTAGTGGCTCTTTACATGCCCCCCCTTACAACCGAGGGTACGCATTTCTCCACACTCCCTTCACCATTTGTTTTTTGCAGCATTTTTCCTAATGGCTATTCTGACTGCTGTGAGCTGATAGGTTTTTGTAATATGGGTATGCATGTCATTAAAATTTTTAAAATTCGTCATATTCCTATGCTTTTTTCTTTTCTCTTAAAAGAAAAAACCGTGAGTACAATATAGCTCTTGAAATTGTCTTCTTCGAAGGTTGCCCTCTTCTGAATTTTTTGGTCGATTTTTGACCCCAGAAATTTTCTGGAGGGCAGGTGCCATTTACAGAACTGCTAGTTGGTGAAAATTTAGTGACCTTTTGCAGTGGGTTCAAAGCTGCTGTTGTGGGAAACGGCCACAAGGAGGTAGCACTTCTCCATTCCCCAATCTGGGTACTAGGGCAGCAGAGCCTTTCTGGAAGTCATTGTCCTAGGTTGCAAATTAGAATGGAATTTGCCAGGAGAAATCCCCATAAGTTTATGTCTCATTACTTCTTCTTGGTTTTTAAATTTTTTTTTAATCTGGGTAAAGTTTAGAATATTGTTTGTCCTAGGTGTACACAATCTGGTTCATTTGTACATTATGTCTGTTTATTAATGTACAGATCCTCTTCCCATGTAAAATATTACAGTGTTCCGTCGACCTCCCTTGCTATATGTTCGGTCTCTTTGATACATGTATATAATATGTATGTGTATATGTATAGTAACACTAATCTTCATTTCTCAATTTCCCCCCTCCTTTCCTTTCAGATGAGGATAGTTTGTTTTCTAAGCCTGTGAGTGTCTTTCTCTTTGGAAATATGTTCATCTGTGTCAGTTATTAGATAATGCCATAAGTGACAATATAGGATATAGGTGTTTTGCCTTCCGACCTACTTCATGTTTTGTGATTATCTCCAGGCTCATGTACGGTGCCTCAAAGAGCAGTGCTTCAATGTTTTCCATGGCTAATATTCCATTGTGTGCATGGACCACTTCTTCTTGGTGCATTCCTCTGTTGATGGACATTTTCGTTGCTTCCAAGTGTTGCCTCTGGTAAGTATTGCTGGAGTGCAGGATTGCCAGCCTGTGATTTTTGATTTTCATTTTCTCAGGTGATAGACCCAGCAGTGGGTATGATTGATTGACTGGTATGGTAGCTCAACGTTTACCTTTTCAAGGCACCTCAATTGTGTTTTCATTAGTGGCTCTTACCATGTCCCCCTTAGAATCGAGGGTATGCATTTCTCCACAATCACGTCAGCATTTATTGTTTGCAGCATTTTTGTTGATGGCCATTCTGACTGGTGTGAGCTGATAGGTTTTTGTAATTTGGGTTTACATGTCTGTAAAAATTCCTACAATTCATCATTTCTCCACGGCCTTTTCTTTTCTGTTAAAAGAAAAAAGCAAAAAAGGGTTAGTATAATATACCTCTTCCAATTTTCCTTTTGGGAGGTTGCACTCTAGAAATTTTTGGTCGATTTTCGACCTCAGCATTTTTTGGAGGGCCGGTGTCATTTACAGACCTGCAGTTGGTGAATATTTAGTGACCTTTTGCAGTGGGTTTAAAGCTGCTGTTGTGGGAAACGGCCACAAGGATGCAGCATTTCTCCATTCCCAAATCTGGGTACTAGGGCAGCAGAGCCGTTCTGGAAGTCGTTTGCCTAGGTTGTAAATTTGAATGGAATGTGCCAGGAAAACCCCCCATAAGTTTATGTCTCATTACTCCTAGTTCGTTGTTTTAATTTTTTCAATTTGGGTAATGGTTAGAATGTTGCTTGTCCAAGGTGTACACACTCTGGTTCATCTACATATTCTATATACCTATTTATGTAGAGATCCTCTTGCCGTGTAAATTATTACAGAGTGTTCTGTCAACCTTTCTTGCTATATGGTCGGTCTTTTTGATATATGTATATCATATGTATTTGTATACATATGGTAAGACTAATCTTCATTTATCCATTTCCCCCACCTTTCCTTTCAGATAAGCATAGTTTTTTTTTTTTTTGAGTAAGTCTGTGATTGACTTTCTCTGTGGAAATATGTTCATTTGTGTCAGTTATTAGATAACGCCTATAAGTGATATCATAGGATATAGGACTTTTACTTTCCGACTTACCTCATGTTATGTGATTATCTCCAAGAACATCTATGGTGCCTCAAAGAGCACTGTTTCATTGTTTTCCATGGCTAGTTTTCATTGTGTACATGGACCACTTCTTCTTTATCCTTTCATCTGTTGATGGACATTTTGGTTGCTTCACTGTCTTGTCTATTGTGAATAAGGCTGCAGTGCAGCTTTTGCAGCCCGGGTCTTCTTCATTCTGGTCTTCTCAGGTGAGAGGCCCATTGGTGCACCTGCTGGATTGAATGATACCTCAATTTTTCCTTTTAAACGCAGCTCCTTTCTGTTCTCATTATTAGCGTTTAACCCTTTTACATCTCACCAGCAGCTAGAGGGTACACAGTTCTCTGAAACCTCTTCAGCATTTATTGTTTGTAGACTTTTTGCCAATGGTCAGTCGACTGGTGCGAGTTGAAAACCTTTTGTAGATTAGATTGCATGAGTCTAATACTTCCTGAGGCTGAGCTTTTATCCGTTTTCCTTTCTTTAAAAAGAGAGTGAGTAAAACTTACCTCTTCATAGTATCTTCTTGAAAATGTTGCCTGTTTTGAATTTTTTTTTATCCTTTCCCTACCTCAGCACAATTTTGAGGGCAGGTGTCCTTTACAGCCCTGAGTCCTTGTGAATGGTAAGTGACCATTAGCTGTGGGTTAAAAGCTGCTCTTGCGGGAATCGGCCACAAGGCGGCAGCATTTCTCCTTTACCAAATCTGGTTACTAGGGCAACAGAGCCTTACTGGAAGTGGTGTTCTAGGTTGTAAATTAGAATGGAATGTGCGAGGAAAAAGCCCTTTAAGTTTATGTCTCATTACTTCTTGTTGGTATTTTTAACTTAATTGTTATTTTTTATCACAGCAAACTTGATTACAATGTTTTGTTTGTTCTCGGTGTGCAAGATGTGGTTCTTTCACACATATACATATATCTATTCTTCTTCGGATCCTTTTCCCATGTAGGTTATGACACAATGTTGAGTAGTCTTCTCTTGGTATTGCGTAGGTCTTTGGTGATTATATATTTCACATGTGTTTGTATCTCTCTGTTAACCTCAATATGGTAAGGTATCCAATCCTCACACCTTTCTATTTGGTGAACCATAAGTTTTTTTAAATGAATCTATGATAGTGTTTCTCTGTGGAAATATCTTTGTTTGTATCATTTTTTTAGGTAACCCCTATATGTGATATGATAGGATATGTGTCTTTCTCTTTCTCACTTGCTCCAAATTGCATGATTACTTCTAGACTCATCTATGGTGCTGCAAATGGCATTGTTTCATTTTTTCACTAGCTCATATTCCATCTGTACAGGTAGCAGTTCTTCTTTGTCCACCCATCTGTCGGTGGACCTTTTGGTTACTTCCATATCTTGGCTATTGTAATACTATGCAATGCAGATTTGCGTGCCTGTGTCCTTCCAATTCTGTCTTCTTAGTTTAGAGGTCCAGGAATAGGTCCGCTGGATCATATGGTAGCTCAATGTTGACCTTTTAAAGGCACCTCTGTCCTGTTCTCCTTAGTGGCTCTTTCCAGGTTACGTCCCCCTTAAAGTGGAGGGTATGTATTTCTTCCCAGCACCTTCAGCATTTATTCTTTGTAGTTTCTGCTGATGGTTATTCTGAGTGGTGTGAGCTGATACCTCTTTGTGGTTGAATTTGCATGTGTCTCATAATGCGTAGAAATTGAGCTTTAAGACATGTGCTTTTTATTTTTCCAGCTGTGATTAGAGCTTATTTCTTCAAAGTGTTTCCTTAAAGTATGTGTCACCACTTGCAATATTTTGGCCATTATCTCCCTCAAGACATTTTGAGGGCAGGTTTCATTTACAGCCCTGCAGTACTTGTTCGTATGAAGTGACCATTAGCTCAGGCTTTAAACCTGCTTTTGCAGGTATCGGCCAAAGAGCGGCAGCCTTTCTACGTTCCCCTTGCTGGTACTAGGGAAACAGACCTACCGGCCGGTGGTGTTCTTCGGTTATAAATTAGAGTGCAATGTGCCCGGATAAACCCACAAATGTTGATGTCTCCTTGCTTTTGTTTGTTTTTAAATTGAGTTTATATTTATTATTAGAGTAATATTCCATTGTGTACGTGGACCACTCCTTCTTGGTGCATTCCTCGGTTGATGGACATTTTCATTGCTTCCAAGTGCTGGCTATGGTAAATCTTGCTGGCGTACAGGTGTGCCAGCCTGTGACTTTTGGATTCTCATTTTTGCAGGTGCTAGGCCAAGCAGTGGTTGTGATTGATTGACTGGTAGCTCAATGTTTCCCTTTCCAAAGCACCTACACTGTGTTTTCATTAGTGGCTCTTTACATGCCCCCCCTTACAACCGAGGGTACGCATTTCTCCACACTCCCTTCACCATTTGTTTTTTGCAGCATTTTTCCTAATGGCTATTCTGACTGCTGTGAGCTGATAGGTTTTTGTAATATGGGTATGCATGTCATTAAAATTTTTAAAATTCGTCATATTCCTATGCTTTTTTCTTTTCTCTTAAAAGAAAAAACCGTGAGTACAATATAGCTCTTGAAATTGTCTTCTTCGAAGGTTGCCCTCTTCTGAATTTTTTGGTCGATTTTTGACCCCAGAAATTTTCTGGAGGGCAGGTGCCATTTACAGAACTGCTAGTTGGTGAAAATTTAGTGACCTTTTGCAGTGGGTTCAAAGCTGCTGTTGTGGGAAACGGCCACAAGGAGGTAGCACTTCTCCATTCCCCAATCTGGGTACTAGGGCAGCAGAGCCTTTCTGGAAGTCATTGTCCTAGGTTGCAAATTAGAATGGAATTTGCCAGGAGAAATCCCCATAAGTTTATGTCTCATTACTTCTTCTTGGTTTTTAAATTTTTTTTTAATCTGGGTAAAGTTTAGAATATTGTTTGTCCTAGGTGTACACAATCTGGTTCATTTGTACATTATGTCTGTCTCTTAATGTACAGATCCTCTTCCCATGTAAAATATTACAGTGTTCCATCGGCCTCCCTTGCTATATGTTCGGTCTCTTTGATACATGTATATAATATGTATGTGTATATGTATAGTAACACTAATCTTCATTTCTCAATTTCCCCCCTCCTTTCCTTTCAGATGAGGATAGTTTGTTTTCTAAGCCTGTGAGTGTCTTTCTCTTTGGAAATATGTTCATCTGTGTCAGTTATTAGATAATGCCATAAGTGACAATATAGGATATAGGTGTTTTGCCTTCCGACCTACTTCATGTTTTGTGATTATCTCCAGGCTCATGTACGGTGCCTCAAAGAGCAGTGCTTCAATGTTTTCCATGGCTAATATTCCATTGTGTGCATGGACCACTTCTTCTTGGTGCATTCCTCTGTTGATGGACATTTTCGTTGCTTCCAAGTGTTGCCTCTGGTAAGTATTGCTGGAGTGCAGGATTGCCAGCCTGTGATTTTTGATTTTCATTTTCTCAGGTGATAGACCCAGCAGTGGGTATGATTGATTGACTGGTATGGTAGCTCAACGTTTACCTTTTCAAGGCACCTCAATTGTGTTTTCATTAGTGGCTCTTACCATGTCCCCCTTAGAATCGAGGGTATGCATTTCTCCACAATCACGTCAGCATTTATTGTTTGCAGCATTTTTGTTGATGGCCATTCTGACTGGTGTGAGCTGATAGGTTTTTGTAATTTGGGTTTACATGTCTGTAAAAATTCCTACAATTCATCATTTCTCCACGGCCTTTTCTTTTCTGTTAAAAGAAAAAAGCAAAAAAGGGTTAGTATAATATACCTCTTCCAATTTTCCTTTTGGGAGGTTGCACTCTAGAAATTTTTGGTCGATTTTCGACCTCAGCATTTTTTGGAGGGCCGGTGTCATTTACAGACCTGCAGTTGGTGAATATTTAGTGACCTTTTGCAGTGGGTTTAAAGCTGCTGTTGTGGGAAACGGCCACAAGGATGCAGCATTTCTCCATTCCCAAATCTGGGTACTAGGGCAGCAGAGCCGTTCTGGAAGTCGTTTGCCTAGGTTGTAAATTTGAATGGAATGTGCCAGGAAAACCCCCCATAAGTTTATGTCTCATTACTCCTAGTTCGTTGTTTTAATTTTTTCAATTTGGATAATGGTTAGAATGTTGCTTGTCCAAGGTGTACACACTCTGGTTCATCTACATATTCTATATACCTATTTATGTAGAGATCCTCTTGCCGTGTAAATTATTACAGAGTGTTCCGTCAACCTTTCTTGCTATATGGTCGGTCTTTTTGATATATGTATATCATATGTATTTGTATACATATGGTAAGACTAATCTTCATTTATCCATTTCCCCCACCTTTCCTTTCAGATAAGCATAGTTTTTTTTTTTTTTGAGTAAGTCTGTGATTGACTTTCTCTGTGGAAATATGTTCATTTGTGTCAGTTATTAGATAACGCCTATAAGTGATATCATAGGATATAGGACTTTTACTTTCCGACTTACCTCATGTTATGTGATTATCTCCAAGATCATCTATGGTGCCTCAAAGAGCACTGTTTCATTGTTTTCCATGGCTAGTTTTCATTGTGTACATGGACCACTTCTTCTTTATCCTTTCATCTGTTGATGGACATTTTGGTTGCTTCACTGTCTTGTCTATTGTGAATAAGGCTGCAGTGCAGCTTTTGCAGCCCGGGTCTTCTTCATTCTGGTCTTCTCAGGTGAGAGGCCCATTGGTGCACCTGCTGGATTGAATGATACCTCAATTTTTCCTTTTAAACGCAGCTCCTTTCTGTTCTCATTATTAGCGTTTAACCCTTTTACATCTCACCAGCAGCTAGAGGGTACACAGTTCTCTGAAACCTCTTCAGCATTTATTGTTTGTAGACTTTTTGCCAATGGTCAGTCGACTGGTGCGAGTTGAAAACCTTTTGTAGATTAGATTGCATGAGTCTAATACTTCCTGAGGCTGAGCTTTTATCCGTTTTCCTTTCTTTAAAAAGAGAGTGAGTAAAACTTACCTCTTCATAGTATCTTCTTGAAAATGTTGCCTGTTTTGAATTTTTTTTTATCCTTTCCCTACCTCAGCACAATTTTGAGGGCAGGTGTCCTTTACAGCCCTGAGTCCTTGTGAATGGTAAGTGACCATTAGCTGTGGGTTAAAAGCTGCTCTTGCGGGAATCGGCCACAAGGCGGCAGCATTTCTCCTTTACCAAATCTGGTTACTAGGGCAACAGAGCCTTACTGGAAGTGGTGTTCTAGGTTGTAAATTAGAATGGAATGTGCGAGGAAAAAGCCCTTTAAGTTTATGTCTCATTACTTCTTGTTGGTATTTTTAACTTAATTGTTATTTTTTATCACAGCAAACTTGATTACAATGTTTTGTTTGTTCTCGGTGTGCAAGATGTGGTTCTTTCACACATATACATATATCTATTCTTCTTTGGATCCTTTTCCCATGTAGGTTATGACACAATGTTGAGTAGTCTTCTCTTGGTATTGCGTAGGTCTTTGGTGATTATATATTTCACATGTGTTTGTATCTCTCTGTTAACCTCAATATGGTAAGGTATCCAATCCTCACACGTTCTATTTGGTGAACCACAAGTTTTTTTAATGAATCTATGATAGTGTTTCTCTGTGGAAATATCTTTGTTTGTATCATTTTTTAGGTAACCCCTATATGTGATATGATAGGATATGTGTCTTTCTCTTTCTCACTTGCTCCAAATTGCGTGATTACTTCTAGACTCATCTATGGTGCTGCAAATGGCATTGTTTCATTTTTTCACTAGCTCATATTCCATCTGTACAGGTAGCAGTTCTTCTTTGTCCACCCATCTGTCGGTGGACCTTTTGGTTACTTCCATATCTTGGCTATTGTAATACTATGCAATGCAGATTTGCGTGCCTGTGTCCTTCCAATTCTGTCTTCTTAGTTTATAGGTCCAGGAATAGGTCTGCTGGATCATATGGTAGCTCAATGTTGACCTTTTAAAGGCACCTCTGTTCTGTTCTCCTTAGTGGCTCTTTCCAGGTTACGTCCCACTTAAAGTGGAGGGTATGTATTTCTTCCCAGCACCTTCAGCATTTATTCTTTGTAGTTTCTGCTGATGGTTATTCTGAGTGGTGTGAGCTGATACCTCTTTGTGGTTGAATTTGCATGTGTCTCATAATGCGTAGAAATTGAGCTTTAAGACATGTGCTTTTTATTTTTCCAGCTGTGATTAGAGCTTATTTCTTCAAAGTGTTTTCTTAAAGTATGTGTCACCACTTGCAATATTTTGGCCATTATCTCCCTCAAGACACTTTGAGGGCAGGTTTCATTTACAGCCCTGCAGTACTTGTTCGTATGAAGTGACCATTAGCTCAGGCTTTAAACCTGCTTTTGCAGGTATCGGCCAAAGAGCGGCAGCCTTTCTACGTTCCCCTTGCTGGTACTAGGGAAACAGACCTACCGGCCGGTGGTGTTCTTCGGTTATAAATTAGAGTGCAATGTGCCCGGATAAACCCACAAATGTTGATGTCTCCTTGCTTTTGTTTGTTTTTAAATTGAGTTTATATTTATTATTAGAGTAATATTCCATTGTGTACGTGGACCACTCCTTCTTGGTGCATTCCTCGGTTGATGGACATTTTCATTGCTTCCAAGTGCTGGCTATGGTAAATCTTGCTGGCGTACAGGTGTGCCAGCCTGTGACTTTTGGATTCTCATTTTTGCAGGTGCTAGGCCAAGCAGTGGTTGTGATTGATTGACTGGTAGCTCAATGTTTCCCTTTCCAAAGCACCTACACTGTGTTTTCATTAGTGGCTCTTTACATGCCCCCCCTTACAACCGAGGGTACGCATTTCTCCACACTCCCTTCACCATTTGTTTTTTGCAGCATTTTTCCTAATGGCTATTCTGACTGCTGTGAGCTGATAGGTTTTTGTAATATGGGTATGCATGTCATTAAAATTTTTAAAATTCGTCATATTCCTATGCTTTTTTCTTTTCTCTTAAAAGAAAAAACCGTGAGTACAATATAGCTCTTGAAATTGTCTTCTTCGAAGGTTGCCCTCTTCTGAATTTTTTGGTCGATTTTTGACCCCAGAAATTTTCTGGAGGGCAGGTGCCATTTACAGAACTGCTAGTTGGTGAAAATTTAGTGACCTTTTGCAGTGGGTTCAAAGCTGCTGTTGTGGGAAACGGCCACAAGGAGGTAGCACTTCTCCATTCCCCAATCTGGGTACTAGGGCAGCAGAGCCTTTCTGGAAGTCATTGTCCTAGGTTGCAAATTAGAATGGAATTTGCCAGGAGAAATCCCCATAAGTTTATGTCTCATTACTTCTTCTTGGTTTTTAAATTTTTTTTTAATCTGGGTAAAGTTTAGAATATTGTTTGTCCTAGGTGTACACAATCTGGTTCATTTGTACATTATGTCTGTCTCTTAATGTACAGATCCTCTTCCCATGTAAAATATTACAGTGTTCCATCGGCCTCCCTTGCTATATGTTCGGTCTCTTTGATACATGTATATAATATGTATGTGTATATGTATAGTAACACTAATCTTCATTTCTCAATTTCCCCCCTCCTTTCCTTTCAGATGAGGATAGTTTGTTTTCTAAGCCTGTGAGTGTCTTTCTCTTTGGAAATATGTTCATCTGTGTCAGTTATTAGATAATGCCATAAGTGACAATATAGGATATAGGTGTTTTGCCTTCCGACCTACTTCATGTTTTGTGATTATCTCCAGGCTCATGTACGGTGCCTCAAAGAGCAGTGCTTCAATGTTTTCCATGGCTAATATTCCATTGTGTGCATGGACCACTTCTTCTTGGTGCATTCCTCTGTTGATGGACATTTTCGTTGCTTCCAAGTGTTGCCTCTGGTAAGTATTGCTGGAGTGCAGGATTGCCAGCCTGTGATTTTTGATTTTCATTTTCTCAGGTGATAGACCCAGCAGTGGGTATGATTGATTGACTGGTATGGTAGCTCAACGTTTACCTTTTCAAGGCACCTCAATTGTGTTTTCATTAGTGGCTCTTACCATGTCCCCCTTAGAATCGAGGGTATGCATTTCTCCACAATCACGTCAGCATTTATTGTTTGCAGCATTTTTGTTGATGGCCATTCTGACTGGTGTGAGCTGATAGGTTTTTGTAATTTGGGTTTACATGTCTGTAAAAATTCCTACAATTCATCATTTCTCCACGGCCTTTTCTTTTCTGTTAAAAGAAAAAAGCAAAAAAGGGTTAGTATAATATACCTCTTCCAATTTTCCTTTTGGGAGGTTGCACTCTAGAAATTTTTGGTCGATTTTCGACCTCAGCATTTTTTGGAGGGCCGGTGTCATTTACAGACCTGCAGTTGGTGAATATTTAGTGACCTTTTGCAGTGGGTTTAAAGCTGCTGTTGTGGGAAACGGCCACAAGGATGCAGCATTTCTCCATTCCCAAATCTGGGTACTAGGGCAGCAGAGCCGTTCTGGAAGTCGTTTGCCTAGGTTGTAAATTTGAATGGAATGTGCCAGGAAAACCCCCCATAAGTTTATGTCTCATTACTCCTAGTTCGTTGTTTTAATTTTTTCAATTTGGATAATGGTTAGAATGTTGCTTGTCCAAGGTGTACACACTCTGGTTCATCTACATATTCTATATACCTATTTATGTAGAGATCCTCTTGCCGTGTAAATTATTACAGAGTGTTCCGTCAACCTTTCTTGCTATATGGTCGGTCTTTTTGATATATGTATATCATATGTATTTGTATACATATGGTAAGACTAATCTTCATTTATCCATTTCCCCCACCTTTCCTTTCAGATAAGCATAGTTTTTTTTTTTTTTGAGTAAGTCTGTGATTGACTTTCTCTGTGGAAATATGTTCATTTGTGTCAGTTATTAGATAACGCCTATAAGTGATATCATAGGATATAGGACTTTTACTTTCCGACTTACCTCATGTTATGTGATTATCTCCAAGATCATCTATGGTGCCTCAAAGAGCACTGTTTCATTGTTTTCCATGGCTAGTTTTCATTGTGTACATGGACCACTTCTTCTTTATCCTTTCATCTGTTGATGGACATTTTGGTTGCTTCACTGTCTTGTCTATTGTGAATAAGGCTGCAGTGCAGCTTTTGCAGCCCGGGTCTTCTTCATTCTGGTCTTCTCAGGTGAGAGGCCCATTGGTGCACCTGCTGGATTGAATGATACCTCAATTTTTCCTTTTAAACGCAGCTCCTTTCTGTTCTCATTATTAGCGTTTAACCCTTTTACATCTCACCAGCAGCTAGAGGGTACACAGTTCTCTGAAACCTCTTCAGCATTTATTGTTTGTAGACTTTTTGCCAATGGTCAGTCGACTGGTGCGAGTTGAAAACCTTTTGTAGATTAGATTGCATGAGTCTAATACTTCCTGAGGCTGAGCTTTTATCCGTTTTCCTTTCTTTAAAAAGAGAGTGAGTAAAACTTACCTCTTCATAGTATCTTCTTGAAAATGTTGCCTGTTTTGAATTTTTTTTTATCCTTTCCCTACCTCAGCACAATTTTGAGGGCAGGTGTCCTTTACAGCCCTGAGTCCTTGTGAATGGTAAGTGACCATTAGCTGTGGGTTAAAAGCTGCTCTTGCGGGAATCGGCCACAAGGCGGCAGCATTTCTCCTTTACCAAATCTGGTTACTAGGGCAACAGAGCCTTACTGGAAGTGGTGTTCTAGGTTGTAAATTAGAATGGAATGTGCGAGGAAAAAGCCCTTTAAGTTTATGTCTCATTACTTCTTGTTGGTATTTTTAACTTAATTGTTATTTTTTATCACAGCAAACTTGATTACAATGTTTTGTTTGTTCTCGGTGTGCAAGATGTGGTTCTTTCACACATATACATATATCTATTCTTCTTTGGATCCTTTTCCCATGTAGGTTATGACACAATGTTGAGTAGTCTTCTCTTGGTATTGCGTAGGTCTTTGGTGATTATATATTTCACATGTGTTTGTATCTCTCTGTTAACCTCAATATGGTAAGGTATCCAATCCTCACACGTTCTATTTGGTGAACCACAAGTTTTTTTAATGAATCTATGATAGTGTTTCTCTGTGGAAATATCTTTGTTTGTATCATTTTTTAGGTAACCCCTATATGTGATATGATAGGATATGTGTCTTTCTCTTTCTCACTTGCTCCAAATTGCGTGATTACTTCTAGACTCATCTATGGTGCTGCAAATGGCATTGTTTCATTTTTTCACTAGCTCATATTCCATCTGTACAGGTAGCAGTTCTTCTTTGTCCACCCATCTGTCGGTGGACCTTTTGGTTACTTCCATATCTTGGCTATTGTAATACTATGCAATGCAGATTTGCGTGCCTGTGTCCTTCCAATTCTGTCTTCTTAGTTTATAGGTCCAGGAATAGGTCTGCTGGATCATATGGTAGCTCAATGTTGACCTTTTAAAGGCACCTCTGTTCTGTTCTCCTTAGTGGCTCTTTCCAGGTTACGTCCCACTTAAAGTGGAGGGTATGTATTTCTTCCCAGCACCTTCAGCATTTATTCTTTGTAGTTTCTGCTGATGGTTATTCTGAGTGGTGTGAGCTGATACCTCTTTGTGGTTGAATTTGCATGTGTCTCATAATGCGTAGAAATTGAGCTTTAAGACATGTGCTTTTTATTTTTCCAGCTGTGATTAGAGCTTATTTCTTCAAAGTGTTTTCTTAAAGTATGTGTCACCACTTGCAATATTTTGGCCATTATCTCCCTCAAGACACTTTGAGGGCAGGTTTCATTTACAGCCCTGCAGTACTTGTTCGTATGAAGTGACCATTAGCTCAGGCTTTAAACCTGCTTTTGCAGGTATCGGCCAAAGAGCGGCAGCCTTTCTACGTTCCCCTTGCTGGTACTAGGGAAACAGACCTACCGGCCGGTGGTGTTCTTCGGTTATAAATTAGAGTGCAATGTGCCCGGATAAACCCACAAATGTTGATGTCTCCTTGCTTTTGTTTGTTTTTAAATTGAGTTTATATTTATTATTAGAGTAATATTCCATTGTGTACGTGGACCACTCCTTCTTGGTGCATTCCTCGGTTGATGGACATTTTCATTGCTTCCAAGTGCTGGCTATGGTAAATCTTGCTGGCGTACAGGTGTGCCAGCCTGTGACTTTTGGATTCTCATTTTTGCAGGTGCTAGGCCAAGCAGTGGTTGTGATTGATTGACTGGTAGCTCAATGTTTCCCTTTCCAAAGCACCTACACTGTGTTTTCATTAGTGGCTCTTTACATGCCCCCCCTTACAACCGAGGGTACGCATTTCTCCACACTCCCTTCACCATTTGTTTTTTGCAGCATTTTTCCTAATGGCTATTCTGACTGCTGTGAGCTGATAGGTTTTTGTAATATGGGTATGCATGTCATTAAAATTTTTAAAATTCGTCATATTCCTATGCTTTTTTCTTTTCTCTTAAAAGAAAAAACCGTGAGTACAATATAGCTCTTGAAATTGTCTTCTTCGAAGGTTGCCCTCTTCTGAATTTTTTGGTCGATTTTTGACCCCAGAAATTTTCTGGAGGGCAGGTGCCATTTACAGAACTGTTAGTTGGTGAAAATTTAGTGACCTTTTGCAGTGGGTTCAAAGCTGCTGTTGTGGGAAACGGCCACAAGGAGGTAGCACTTCTCCATTCCCCAATCTGGGTACTAGGGCAGCAGAGCCTTTCTGGAAGTCATTGTCCTAGGTTGCAAATTAGAATGGAATTTGCCAGGAGAAATCCCCATAAGTTTATGTCTCATTACTTCTTCTTGGTTTTTAAATTTTTTTTTAATCTGGGTAAAGTTTAGAATATTGTTTGTCCTAGGTGTACACAATCTGGTTCATTTGTACATTATGTCTGTCTCTTAATGTACAGATCCTCTTCCCATGTAAAATATTACAGTGTTCCATCGGCCTCCCTTGCTATATGTTCGGTCTCTTTGATACATGTATATAATATGTATGTGTATATGTATAGTAACACTAATCTTCATTTCTCAATTTCCCCCCTCCTTTCCTTTCAGATGAGGATAGTTTGTTTTCTAAGCCTGTGAGTGTCTTTCTCTTTGGAAATATGTTCATCTGTGTCAGTTATTAGATAATGCCATAAGTGACAATATAGGATATAGGTGTTTTGCCTTCCGACCTACTTCATGTTTTGTGATTATCTCCAGGCTCATGTACGGTGCCTCAAAGAGCAGTGCTTCAATGTTTTCCATGGCTAATATTCCATTGTGTGCATGGACCACTTCTTCTTGGTGCATTCCTCTGTTGATGGACATTTTCGTTGCTTCCAAGTGTTGCCTCTGGTAAGTATTGCTGGAGTGCAGGATTGCCAGCCTGTGATTTTTGATTTTCATTTTCTCAGGTGATAGACCCAGCAGTGGGTATGATTGATTGACTGGTATGGTAGCTCAACGTTTACCTTTTCAAGGCACCTCAATTGTGTTTTCATTAGTGGCTCTTACCATGTCCCCCTTAGAATCGAGGGTATGCATTTCTCCACAATCACGTCAGCATTTATTGTTTGCAGCATTTTTGTTGATGGCCATTCTGACTGGTGTGAGCTGATAGGTTTTTGTAATTTGGGTTTACATGTCTGTAAAAATTCCTACAATTCATCATTTCTCCACGGCCTTTTCTTTTCTGTTAAAAGAAAAAAGCAAAAAAGGGTTAGTATAATATACCTCTTCCAATTTTCCTTTTGGGAGGTTGCACTCTAGAAATTTTTGGTCGATTTTCGACCTCAGCATTTTTTGGAGGGCCGGTGTCATTTACAGACCTGCAGTTGGTGAATATTTAGTGACCTTTTGCAGTGGGTTTAAAGCTGCTGTTGTGGGAAACGGCCACAAGGATGCAGCATTTCTCCATTCCCAAATCTGGGTACTAGGGCAGCAGAGCCGTTCTGGAAGTCGTTTGCCTAGGTTGTAAATTTGAATGGAATGTGCCAGGAAAACCCCCCATAAGTTTATGTCTCATTACTCCTAGTTCGTTGTTTTAATTTTTTCAATTTGGATAATGGTTAGAATGTTGCTTGTCCAAGGTGTACACACTCTGGTTCATCTACATATTCTATATACCTATTTATGTAGAGATCCTCTTGCCGTGTAAATTATTACAGAGTGTTCCGTCAACCTTTCTTGCTATATGGTCGGTCTTTTTGATATATGTATATCATATGTATTTGTATACATATGGTAAGACTAATCTTCATTTATCCATTTCCCCCACCTTTCCTTTCAGATAAGCATAGTTTTTTTTTTTTTTGAGTAAGTCTGTGATTGACTTTCTCTGTGGAAATATGTTCATTTGTGTCAGTTATTAGATAACGCCTATAAGTGATATCATAGGATATAGGACTTTTACTTTCCGACTTACCTCATGTTATGTGATTATCTCCAAGATCATCTATGGTGCCTCAAAGAGCACTGTTTCATTGTTTTCCATGGCTAGTTTTCATTGTGTACATGGACCACTTCTTCTTTATCCTTTCATCTGTTGATGGACATTTTGGTTGCTTCACTGTCTTGTCTATTGTGAATAAGGCTGCAGTGCAGCTTTTGCAGCCCGGGTCTTCTTCATTCTGGTCTTCTCAGGTGAGAGGCCCATTGGTGCACCTGCTGGATTGAATGATACCTCAATTTTTCCTTTTAAACGCAGCTCCTTTCTGTTCTCATTATTAGCGTTTAACCCTTTTACATCTCACCAGCAGCTAGAGGGTACACAGTTCTCTGAAACCTCTTCAGCATTTATTGTTTGTAGACTTTTTGCCAATGGTCAGTCGACTGGTGCGAGTTGAAAACCTTTTGTAGATTAGATTGCATGAGTCTAATACTTCCTGAGGCTGAGCTTTTATCCGTTTTCCTTTCTTTAAAAAGAGAGTGAGTAAAACTTACCTCTTCATAGTATCTTCTTGAAAATGTTGCCTGTTTTGAATTTTTTTTTATCCTTTCCCTACCTCAGCACAATTTTGAGGGCAGGTGTCCTTTACAGCCCTGAGTCCTTGTGAATGGTAAGTGACCATTAGCTGTGGGTTAAAAGCTGCTCTTGCGGGAATCGGCCACAAGGCGGCAGCATTTCTCCTTTACCAAATCTGGTTACTAGGGCAACAGAGCCTTACTGGAAGTGGTGTTCTAGGTTGTAAATTAGAATGGAATGTGCGAGGAAAAAGCCCTTTAAGTTTATGTCTCATTACTTCTTGTTGGTATTTTTAACTTAATTGTTATTTTTTATCACAGCAAACTTGATTACAATGTTTTGTTTGTTCTCGGTGTGCAAGATGTGGTTCTTTCACACATATACATATATCTATTCTTCTTTGGATCCTTTTCCCATGTAGGTTATGACACAATGTTGAGTAGTCTTCTCTTGGTATTGCGTAGGTCTTTGGTGATTATATATTTCACATGTGTTTGTATCTCTCTGTTAACCTCAATATGGTAAGGTATCCAATCCTCACACGTTCTATTTGGTGAACCACAAGTTTTTTTAATGAATCTATGATAGTGTTTCTCTGTGGAAATATCTTTGTATCATTTTTTAGGTAACCCCTATATGTGATATGATAGGATATGTGTCTTTCTCTTTCTCACTTGCTCCAAATTGCGTGATTACTTCTAGACTCATCTATGGTGCTGCAAATGGCATTGTTTCATTTTTTCACTAGCTCATATTCCATCTGTACAGGTAGCAGTTCTTCTTTGTCCACCCATCTGTCGGTGGACCTTTTGGTTACTTCCATATCTTGGCTATTGTAATACTATGCAATGCAGATTTGCGTGCCTGTGTCCTTCCAATTCTGTCTTCTTAGTTTATAGGTCCAGGAATAGGTCTGCTGGATCATATGGTAGCTCAATGTTGACCTTTTAAAGGCACCTCTGTTCTGTTCTCCTTAGTGGCTCTTTCCAGGTTACGTCCCACTTAAAGTGGAGGGTATGTATTTCTTCCCAGCACCTTCAGCATTTATTCTTTGTAGTTTCTGCTGATGGTTATTCTGAGTGGTGTGAGCTGATACCTCTTTGTGGTTGAATTTGCATGTGTCTCATAATGCGTAGAAATTGAGCTTTAAGACATGTGCTTTTTATTTTTCCAGCTGTGATTAGAGCTTATTTCTTCAAAGTGTTTTCTTAAAGTATGTGTCACCACTTGCAATATTTTGGCCATTATCTCCCTCAAGACACTTTGAGGGCAGGTTTCATTTACAGCCCTGCAGTACTTGTTCGTATGAAGTGACCATTAGCTCAGGCTTTAAACCTGCTTTTGCAGGTATCGGCCAAAGAGCGGCAGCCTTTCTACGTTCCCCTTGCTGGTACTAGGGAAACAGACCTACCGGCCGGTGGTGTTCTTCGGTTATAAATTAGAGTGCAATGTGCCCGGATAAACCCACAAATGTTGATGTCTCCTTGCTTTTGTTTGTTTTTAAATTGAGTTTATATTTATTATTAGAGTAATATTCCATTGTGTACGTGGACCACTCCTTCTTGGTGCATTCCTCGGTTGATGGACATTTTCATTGCTTCCAAGTGCTGGCTATGGTAAATCTTGCTGGCGTACAGGTGTGCCAGCCTGTGACTTTTGGATTCTCATTTTTGCAGGTGCTAGGCCAAGCAGTGGTTGTGATTGATTGACTGGTAGCTCAATGTTTCCCTTTCCAAAGCACCTACACTGTGTTTTCATTAGTGGCTCTTTACATGCCCCCCCTTACAACCGAGGGTACGCATTTCTCCACACTCCCTTCACCATTTGTTTTTTGAAGCATTTTTCCTAATGGCCATTCTGACTGCTGTGAGCTGATAGGTTTTTGTAATATGGGTATGCATGTCATTAAAATTTTTAAAATTCGTCATATTCC
This sequence comes from Balaenoptera physalus, assembly GCF_965194825.1. NCBI lineage: Eukaryota > Metazoa > Chordata > Mammalia > Artiodactyla > Balaenopteridae > Balaenoptera > Balaenoptera physalus. The sequence goes on from NW_028126567.1 coordinate 349,473, forward strand.
TATGCTTTTTTCTTTTCTCTTAAAAGAAAAAACCGTGAGTACAATATAGCTCTTGAAATTGTCTTCTTCGAAGGTTGCCCTCTTCTGAATTTTTTGGTCGATTTTTGACCCCAGAAATTTTCTGGAGGGCCGGTGCCATTTACAGAACTGCTAGTTGGTGAAAATTTAGTGACCTTTTGCAGTGGGTTCAAAGCTGCTGTTGTGGGAAACGGCCACAAGGAGGTAGCACTTCTCCATTCCCCAATCTGGGTACTAGGGCAGCAGAGCCTTTCTGGAAGTCATTGTCCTAGGTTGCAAATTAGAATGGAATTTGCCAGGAGAAATCCCCATAAGTTTATGTCTCATTACTTCTTCTTGGTTTTTAAATTTTTTTTTAATCTGGGTAAAGTTTAGAATATTGTTTGTCCTAGGTGTACACAATCTGGTTCATTTGTACATTATGTCTGTCTATTAATGTACAGATCCTCTTCCCATGTAAAATATTACAGTGTTCCGTCGACCTCCCTTGCTATATGTTCGGTCTCTTTGATACATGTATATAATATGTATGTGTATATGTATAGTAACACTAATCTTCATTTCTCAATTTCCCCCCTCCTTTCCTTTCAGATGAGGATAGTTTGTTTTCTAAGCCTGTGAGTGTCTTTCTCTTTGGAAATATGTTCATCTGTGTCAGTTATTAGATAATGCCATAAGTGACAATATAGGATAAAGGTGTTTTGCCTTCCGACCTACTTCATGTTTTGTGATTATCTCCAGGCTCATGTACGGTGCCTCAAAGAGCAGTGCTTCAATGTTTTCCATGGCTAATATTCCATTGTGTGCATGGACCACTTCTTCTTGGTGCATTCCTCTGTTGATGGACATTTTCGTTGCTTCCAAGTGTTGCCTCTGGTAAGTATTGCTGGAGTGCAGGATTGCCAGCCTGTGATTTTTGATTTTCATTTTCTCAGGTGATAGACCCAGCAGTGGGTATGATTGATTGACTGGTATGGTAGCTCAACGTTTACCTTTTCAAGGCACCTCAATTGTGTTTTCATTAGTGGCTCTTACCATGTCCCCCTTAGAATCGAGGGTATGCATTTCTCCACAATCACGTCAGCATTTATTGTTTGCAGCATTTTTGTTGATGGCCATTCTGACTGGTGTGAGCTGATAGGTTTTTGTAATTTGGGTTTACATGTCTGTAAAAATTCCTACAATTCATCATTTCTCCACGGCCTTTTCTTTTCTGTTAAAAGAAAAAAGCAAAAAAGGGTTAGTATAATATACCTCTTCCAATTTTCCTTTTGGGAGGTTGCACTCTAGAAATTTTTGGTCGATTTTCGACCTCAGCATTTTTTGGAGGGCCGGTGTCATTTACAGACCTGCAGTTGGTGAATATTTAGTGACCTTTTGCAGTGGGTTTAAAGCTGCTGTTGTGGGAAACGGCCACAAGGATGCAGCATTTCTCCATTCCCAAATCTGGGTACTAGGGCAGCAGAGCCGTTCTGGAAGTCGTTTGCCTAGGTTGTAAATTTGAATGGAATGTGCCAGGAAAACCCCCCATAAGTTTATGTCTCATTACTGCTAGTTCGTTGTTTTAATTTTTTCAGTTGCGGTAATGGTTAGAATGTTGCTTGTCCAAGGTGTACACACTCTGGTTCATCTCCATATTCTATATACCTATTTATGTAGAGATCCTCTCCCCGTGTAAATTATTACAGAGTGTTCCGTAAACCTTCCTTGCTATATGGTCGGTCTTTTTGATATATGTATATCATATGTATTTGTATACATATGGTAAGACTAATCTTCATTTATCCATTTCCCCCACCTTTCCTTTCAGATAAGCATAGTTTTTTTTTTTTTTTGAGTAAGTCTGTGATTGACTTTCTCTGTGGAAATATGTTCATTTGTGTCAGTTATTAGATAACGCCTATAAGTGATATCATAGGATATAGGACTTTTACTTTCCGACTTACCTCATGTTATGTGATTATCTCCAAGATCATCTATGGTGCCTCAAAGAGCACTGTTTCATTGTTTTCCATGGCTAGTTTTCATTGTGTACATGGACCACTTCTTCTTTATCCTTTCATCTGTTGATGGACATTTTGGTTGCTTCACTGTCTTGTCTATTGTGAATAAGGCTGCAGTGCAGCTTTTGCAGCCCGGGTCTTCTTCATTCTGGTCTTCTCAGGTGAGAGGCCCATTGGTGCACCTGCTGGATTGAATGATACCTCAATTTTTCCTTTTAAACGCAGCTCCTTTCTGTTCTCATTATTAGCGTTTAACCCTTTTACATCTCACCAGCAGCTAGAGGGTACACAGTTCTCTGAAACCTCTTCAGCATTTATTGTTTGTAGACTTTTTGCCAATGGTCAGTCGACTGGTGCGAGTTGAAAACCTTTTGTAGATTAGATTGCATGAGTCTAATACTTCCTGAGGCTGAGCTTTTATCCGTTTTCCTTTCTTTAAAAAGAGAGTGAGTAAAACTTACCTCTTCATAGTATCTTCTTGAAAATGTTGCCTGTTTTGAATTTTTTTTTATCCTTTCCCTACCTCAGCACAATTTTGAGGGCAGGTGTCCTTTACAGCCCTGAGTCCTTGTGAATGGTAAGTGACCATTAGCTGTGGGTTAAAAGCTGCTCTTGCGGGAATCGGCCACAAGGCGGCAGCATTTCTCCTTTACCAAATCTGGTTACTAGGGCAACAGAGCCTTACTGGAAGTGGTGTTCTAGGTTGTAAATTAGAATGGAATGTGCGAGGAAAAAGCCCTTTAAGTTTATGTCTCATTACTTCTTGTTGGTATTTTTAACTTAATTGTTATTTTTTATCACAGCAAACTTGATTACAATGTTTTGTTTGTTCTCGGTGTGCAAGATGTGGTTCTTTCACACATATACATATATCTATTCTTCTTCGGATCCTTTTCCCATGTAGGTTATGACACAATGTTGAGTAGTCTTCTCTTGGTATTGCGTAGGTCTTTGGTGATTATATATTTCACATGTGTTTGTATCTCTCTGTTAACCTCAATATGGTAAGGTATCCAATCCTCACACCTTTCTATTTGGTGAACCATAAGTTTTTTTAAATGAATCTATGATAGTGTTTCTCTGTGGAAATATCTTTGTTTGTATCATTTTTTAGGTAACCCCTATATGTGATATGATAGGATATGTGTCTTTCTCTTTCTCACTTGCTCCAAATTGCGTGATTACTTCTAGACTCATCTATGGTGCTGCAAATGGCATTGTTTCATTTTTTCACTAGCTCATATTCCATCTGTACAGGTAGCAGTTCTTCTTTGTCCACCCATCTGTCGGTGGACCTTTTGGTTACTTCCATATCTTGGCTATTGTAATACTATGCAATGCAGATTTGCGTGCCTGTGTCCTTCCAATTCTGTCTTCTTAGTTTAGAGGTCCAGGAATAGGTCCGCTGGATCATATGGTAGCTCAATGTTGACCTTTTAAAGGCACCTCTGTCCTGTTCTCCTTAGTGGCTCTTTCCAGGTTACGTCCCCCTTAAAGTGGAGGGTATGTATTTCTTCCCAGCACCTTCAGCATTTATTCTTTGTAGTTTCTGCTGATGGTTATTCTGAGTGGTGTGAGCTGATACCTCTTTGTGGTTGAATTTGCATGTGTCTCATAATGCGTAGAAATTGAGCTTTAAGACATGTGCTTTTTATTTTTCCAGCTGTGATTAGAGCTTATTTCTTCAAAGTGTTTCCTTAAAGTATGTGTCACCACTTGCAATATTTTGGCCATTATCTCCCTCAAGACATTTTGAGGGCAGGTTTCATTTACAGCCCTGCAGTACTTGTTCGTATGAAGTGACCATTAGCTCAGGCTTTAAACCTGCTTTTGCAGGTATCGGCCAAAGAGCGGCAGCCTTTCTACGTTCCCCTTGCTGGTACTAGGGAAACAGACCTACCGGCCGGTGGTGTTCTTCGGTTATAAATTAGAGTGCAATGTGCCCGGATAAACCCACAAATGTTGATGTCTCCTTGCTTTTGTTTGTTTTTAAATTGAGTTTATATTTATTATTAGAGTAATATTCCATTGTGTACGTGGACCACTCCTTCTTGGTGCATTCCTCGGTTGATGGACATTTTCATTGCTTCCAAGTGCTGGCTATGGTAAATCTTGCTGGCGTACAGGTGTGCCAGCCTGTGACTTTTGGATTCTCATTTTTGCAGGTGCTAGGCCAAGCAGTGGTTGTGATTGATTGACTGGTAGCTCAATGTTTCCCTTTCCAAAGCACCTACACTGTGTTTTCATTAGTGGCTCTTTACATGCCCCCCCTTACAACCGAGGGTACGCATTTCTCCACACTCCCTTCACCATTTGTTTTTTGCAGCATTTTTCCTAATGGCCATTCTGACTGCTGTGAGCTGATAGGTTTTTGTAATATGGGTATGCATGTCATTAAAATTTTTAAAATTCGTCATATTCCTATGCTTTTTTCTTTTCTCTTAAAAGAAAAAACCGTGAGTACAATATAGCTCTTGAAATTGTCTTCTTCGAAGGTTGCCCTCTTCTGAATTTTTTGGTCGATTTTTGACCCCAGAAATTTTCTGGAGGGCAGGTGCCATTTACAGAACTGCTAGTTGGTGAAAATTTAGTGACCTTTTGCAGTGGGTTCAAAGCTGCTGTTGTGGGAAACGGCCACAAGGAGGTAGCACTTCTCCATTCCCCAATCTGGGTACTAGGGCAGCAGAGCCTTTCTGGAAGTCATTGTCCTAGGTTGCAAATTAGAATGGAATTTGCCAGGAGAAATCCCCATAAGTTTATGTCTCATTACTTCTTCTTGGTTTTTAATTTTTTTTTTAATCTGGGTAAAGTTTAGAATATTGTTTGTCCTAGGTGTACACAATCTGGTTCATTTGTACATTATGTCTGTCTATTAATGTACAGATCCTCTTCCCATGTAAAATATTACAGTGTTCCGTCGACCTCCCTTGCTATATGTTCGGTCTCTTTGATACATGTATATAATATGTATGTGTATATGTATAGTAACACTAATCTTCATTTCTCAATTTCCCCCCTCCTTTCCTTTCAGATGAGGATAGTTTGTTTTCTAAGCCTGTGAGTGTCTTTCTCTTTGGAAATATGTTCATCTGTGTCAGTTATTAGATAATGCCATAAGTGACAATATAGGATATAGGTGTTTTGCCTTCCGACCTACTTCATGTTTTGTGATTATCTCCAGGCTCATGTACGGTGCCTCAAAGAGCAGTGCTTCAATGTTTTCCATGGCTAATATTCCATTGTGTGCATGGACCACTTCTTCTTGGTGCATTCCTCTGTTGATGGACATTTTCGTTGCTTCCAAGTGTTGCCTCTGGTAAGTATTGCTGGAGTGCAGGATTGCCAGCCTGTGATTTTTGATTTTCATTTTCTCAGGTGATAGACCCAGCAGTGGGTATGATTGATTGACTGGTATGGTAGCTCAACGTTTACCTTTTCAAGGCACCTCAATTGTGTTTTCATTAGTGGCTCTTACCATGTCCCCCTTAGAATCGAGGGTATGCATTTCTCCACAATCACGTCAGCATTTATTGTTTGCAGCATTTTTGTTGATGGCCATTCTGACTGGTGTGAGCTGATAGGTTTTTGTAATTTGGGTTTACATGTCTGTAAAAATTCCTACAATTCATCATTTCTCCACGGCCTTTTCTTTTCTGTTAAAAGAAAAAAGCAAAAAAGGGTTAGTATAATATACCTCTTCCAATTTTCCTTTTGGGAGGTTGCACTCTAGAAATTTTTGGTCGATTTTCGACCTCAGCATTTTTTGGAGGGCCGGTGTCATTTACAGACCTGCAGTTGGTGAATATTTAGTGACCTTTTGCAGTGGGTTTAAAGCTGCTGTTGTGGGAAACGGCCACAAGGATGCAGCATTTCTCCATTCCCAAATCTGGGTACTAGGGCAGCAGAGCCGTTCTGGAAGTCGTTTGCCTAGGTTGTAAATTTGAATGGAATGTGCCAGGAAAACCCCCCATAAGTTTATGTCTCATTACTGCTAGTTCGTTGTTTTAATTTTTTCAGTTGGGGTAATGGTTAGAATGTTGCTTGTCCAAGGTGTACACACTCTGGTTCATCTCCATATTCTATATACCTATTTATGTAGAGATCCTCTCCCCGTGTAAATTATTACAGAGTGTTCCGTAAACCTTCCTTGCTATATGGTCGGTCTTTTTGATATATGTATATCATATGTATTTGTATAAATATGGTAAGACTAATCTTCATTTATCCATTTCCCCCACCTTTCCTTTTAGATAAGCATAGTTTTTTTTTTTTTTAATAAGTCTGTGATTGACTTTCTCTGTGGAAATATGTTCATTTGTGTCTGTTATTAGATAACGCCTATAAGTGATATCATAGGATATAGGACTTTTACTTTCCGACTTACCTCATGTTCTGTGATTATCTCTAAGATCATCTATGGTGCCTCAAAGAGCACTGTTTCATTGTTTTCCATGGCTAGTTTTCATTGTGTACATGGACCACTTCTTCTTTATCCTTTCATCTGTTGATGGACATTTTGGTTGCTTCACTGTCTTGTCTATTGTGAATAAGGCTGCAGTGCAGCTTTTGCAGCCCGGGTCTTCTTCATTCTGGTCTTCTCAGGTGAGAGGCCCATTGGTGCACCTGCTGGATTGAATGATACCTCAATTTTTCCTTTTAAACGCAGCTCCTTTCTGTTCTCATTATTAGCGTTTAACCCTTTTACATCTCACCAGCAGCTAGAGGGTACACAGTTCTCTGAAACCTCTTCAGCATTTATTGTTTGTAGACTTTTTGCCAATGGTCAGTCGACTGGTGCGAGTTGAAAACCTTTTGTAGATTAGATTGCATGAGTCTAATACTTCCTGAGGGTGAGCTTTTATCCGTTTTCCTTTCTTTAAAAAGAGAGTGAGTAAAACTTACCTCTTCATAGTATCTTCTTGAAAATGTTGCCTGTTTTGAATTTTTTTTTATCCTTTCCCTACCTCAGCACAATTTTGAGGGCAGGTGTCCTTTACAGCCCTGAGTCCTTGTGAATGGTAAGTGACCATTAGCTGTGGGTTAAAAGCTGCTCTTGCGGGAATCGGCCACAAGGCGGCAGCATTTCTCCTTTACCAAATCTGGTTACTAGGGCAACAGAGCCTTACTGGAAGTGGTGTTCTAGGTTGTAAATTAGAATGGAATGTGCGAGGAAAAAGCCCTTTAAGTTTATGTCTCATTACTTCTTGTTGGTATTTTTAACTTAATTGTTATTTTTTATCACAGCAAACTTGATTACAATGTTTTGTTTGTTCTCGGTGTGCAAGATGTGGTTCTTTCACACATATACATATATCTATTCTTCTTCGGATCCTTTTCCCATGTAGGTTATGACACAATGTTGAGTAGTCTTCTCTTGGTATTGCGTAGGTCTTTGGTGATTATATATTTCACATGTGTTTGTATCTCTCTGTTAACCTCAATATGGTAAGGTATCCAATCCTCACACCTTTCTATTTGGTGAACCATAAGTTTTTTTAATGAATCTATGATAGTGTTTCTCTGTGGAAATATCTTTGTTTGTATCATTTTTTAGGTAACCCCTATATGTGATATGATAGGATATGTGTCTTTCTCTTTCTCACTTGCTCCAAATTGCGTGATTACTTCTAGACTCATCTATGGTGCTGCAAATGGCATTGTTTCATTTTTTCACTAGCTCATATTCCATCTGTACAGGTAGCAGTTCTTCTTTGTCCACCCATCTGTCGGTGGACCTTTTGGTTACTTCCATATCTTGGCTATTGTAATACTATGCAATGCAGATTTGCGTGCCTGTGTCCTTCCAATTCTGTCTTCTTAGTTTAGAGGTCCAGGAATAGGTCCGCTGGATCATATGGTAGCTCAATGTTGACCTTTTAAAGGCACCTCTGTTCTGTTCTCCTTAGTGGCTCTTTCCAGGTTACGTCCCACTTAAAGTGGAGGGTATGTATTTCTTCCCAGCACCTTCAGCATTTATTCTTTGTAGTTTCTGCTGATGGTTATTCTGAGTGGTGTGAGCTGATACCTCTTTGTGGTTGAATTTGCATGTGTCTCATAATGCGTAGAAATTGAGCTTTAAGACATGTGCTTTTTATTTTTCCAGCTGTGATTAGAGCTTATTTCTTCAAAGTGTTTTCTTAAAGTATGTGTCACCACTTGCAATATTTTGGCCATTATCTCCCTCAAGACATTTTGAGGGCAGGTTTCATTTACAGCCCTGCAGTACTTGTTCGTATGAAGTGACCATTAGCTCAGGCTTTAAACCTGCTTTTGCAGGTATCGGCCAAAGAGCGGCAGCCTTTCTACGTTCCCCTTGCTGGTACTAGGGAAACAGACCTACCGGCCGGTGGTGTTCTTCGGTTATAAATTAGAGTGCAATGTGCCCGGATAAACCCACAAATGTTGATGTCTCCTTGCTTTTGTTTGTTTTTAAATTGAGTTTATATTTATTATTAGAGTAATATTCCATTGTGTACGTGGACCACTCCTTCTTGGTGCATTCCTCGGTTGATGGACATTTTCATTGCTTCCAAGTGCTGGCTATGGTAAATCTTGCTGGCGTACAGGTGTGCCAGCCTGTGACTTTTGGATTCTCATTTTTGCAGGTGCTAGGCCAAGCAGTGGTTGTGATTGATTGACTGGTAGCTCAATGTTTCCCTTTCCAAAGCACCTACACTGTGTTTTCATTAGTGGCTCTTTACATGCCCCCCCTTACAACCGAGGGTACGCATTTCTCCACACTCCCTTCACCATTTGTTTTTTGCAGCATTTTTCCTAATGGCTATTCTGACTGCTGTGAGCTGATAGGTTTTTGTAATATGGGTATGCATGTCATTAAAATTTTTAAAATTCGTCATATTCCTATGCTTTTTTCTTTTCTCTTAAAAGAAAAAACCGTGAGTACAATATAGCTCTTGAAATTGTCTTCTTCGAAGGTTGCCCTCTTCTGAATTTTTTGGTCGATTTTTGACCCCAGAAATTTTCTGGAGGGCAGGTGCCATTTACAGAACTGCTAGTTGGTGAAAATTTAGTGACCTTTTGCAGTGGGTTCAAAGCTGCTGTTGTGGGAAACGGCCACAAGGAGGTAGCACTTCTCCATTCCCCAATCTGGGTACTAGGGCAGCAGAGCCTTTCTGGAAGTCATTGTCCTAGGTTGCAAATTAGAATGGAATTTGCCAGGAGAAATCCCCATAAGTTTATGTCTCATTACTTCTTCTTGGTTTTTAAATTTTTTTTTAATCTGGGTAAAGTTTAGAATATTGTTTGTCCTAGGTGTACACAATCTGGTTCATTTGTACATTATGTCTGTTTATTAATGTACAGATCCTCTTCCCATGTAAAATATTACAGTGTTCCGTCGACCTCCCTTGCTATATGTTCGGTCTCTTTGATACATGTATATAATATGTATGTGTATATGTATAGTAACACTAATCTTCATTTCTCAATTTCCCCCCTCCTTTCCTTTCAGATGAGGATAGTTTGTTTTCTAAGCCTGTGAGTGTCTTTCTCTTTGGAAATATGTTCATCTGTGTCAGTTATTAGATAATGCCATAAGTGACAATATAGGATATAGGTGTTTTGCCTTCCGACCTACTTCATGTTTTGTGATTATCTCCAGGCTCATGTACGGTGCCTCAAAGAGCAGTGCTTCAATGTTTTCCATGGCTAATATTCCATTGTGTGCATGGACCACTTCTTCTTGGTGCATTGCTCTGTTGATGGACATTATCGTTGCTTCCAAGTGTTGCCTCTGGTAAGTATTGCTGGAGTGCAGGATTGCCAGCCTGTGATTTTTGATTTTCATTTTCTCAGGTGATAGACCCAGCAGTGGGTATGATTGATTGACTGGTATGGTAGCTCAACGTTTACCTTTTCAAGGCACCTCAATTGTGTTTTCATTAGTGGCTCTTACCATGTCCCCCTTAGAATCGAGGGTATGCATTTCTCCACAATCACGTCAGCATTTATTGTTTGCAGCATTTTTGTTGATGGCCATTCTGACTGGTGTGAGCTGATAGGTTTTTGTAATTTGGGTTTACATGTCTGTAAAAATTCCTACAATTCATCATTTCTCCACGGCCTTTTCTTTTCTGTTAAAAGAAAAAAGCAAAAAAGGGTTAGTATAATATACCTCTTCCAATTTTCCTTTTGGGAGGTTGCACTCTAGAAATTTTTGGTCGATTTTCGACCTCAGCATTTTTTGGAGGGCCGGTGTCATTTACAGACCTGCAGTTGGTGAATATTTAGTGACCTTTTGCAGTGGGTTTAAAGCTGCTGTTGTGGGAAACGGCCACAAGGATGCAGCATTTCTCCATTCCCAAATCTGGGTACTAGGGCAGCAGAGCCGTTCTGGAAGTCGTTTGCCTAGGTTGTAAATTTGAATGGAATGTGCCAGGAAAACCCCCCATAAGTTTATGTCTCATTACTCCTAGTTCGTTGTTTTAATTTTTTCAATTTGGGTAATGGTTAGAATGTTGCTTGTCCAAGGTGTACACACTCTGGTTCATCTACATATTCTATATACCTATTTATGTAGAGATCGTCTTGCCGTGTAAATTATTACAGAGTGTTCTGTCAACCTTTCTTGCTATATGGTCGGTCTTTTTGATATATGTATATCATATGTATTTGTATACATATGGTAAGACTAATCTTCATTTATCCATTTCCCCCACCTTTCCTTTCAGATAAGCATAGTTTTTTTTTTTTTTTGAGTAAGTCTGTGATTGACTTTCTCTGTGGAAATATGTTCATTTGTGTCAGTTATTAGATAACGCCTATAAGTGATATCATAGGATATAGGACTTTTACTTTCCGACTTACCTCATGTTATGTGATTATCTCCAAGATCATCTATGGTGCCTCAAAGAGCACTGTTTCATTGTTTTCCATGGCTAGTTTTCATTGTGTACATGGACCACTTCTTCTTTATCCTTTCATCTGTTGATGGACATTTTGGTTGCTTCACTGTCTTGTCTATTGTGAATAAGGCTGCAGTGCAGCTTTTGCAGCCCGGGTCTTCTTCATTCTGGTCTTCTCAGGTGAGAGGCCCATTGGTGCACCTGCTGGATTGAATGATACCTCAATTTTTCCTTTTAAACGCAGCTCCTTTCTGTTCTCATTATTAGCGTTTAACCCTTTTACATCTCACCAGCAGCTAGAGGGTACACAGTTCTCTGAAACCTCTTCAGCATTTATTGTTTGTAGACTTTTTGCCAATGGTCAGTCGACTGGTGCGAGTTGAAAACCTTTTGTAGATTAGATTGCATGAGTCTAATACTTCCTGAGGCTGAGCTTTTATCCGTTTTCCTTTCTTTAAAAAGAGAGTGAGTAAAACTTACCTCTTCATAGTATCTTCTTGAAAATGTTGCCTGTTTTGAATTTTTTTTTATCCTTTCCCTACCTCAGCACAATTTTGAGGGCAGGTGTCCTTTACAGCCCTGAGTCCTTGTGAATGGTAAGTGACCATTAGCTGTGGGTTAAAAGCTGCTCTTGCGGGAATCGGCCACAAGGCGGCAGCATTTCTCCTTTACCAAATCTGGTTACTAGGGCAACAGAGCCTTACTGGAAGTGGTGTTCTAGGTTGTAAATTAGAATGGAATGTGCGAGGAAAAAGCCCTTTAAGTTTATGTCTCATTACTTCTTGTTGGTATTTTTAACTTAATTGTTATTTTTTATCACAGCAAACTTGATTACAATGTTTTGTTTGTTCTCGGTGTGCAAGATGTGGTTCTTTCACACATATACATATATCTATTCTTCTTCGGATCCTTTTCCCATGTAGGTTATGACACAATGTTGAGTAGTCTTCTCTTGGTATTGCGTAGGTCTTTGGTGATTATATATTTCACATGTGTTTGTATCTCTCTGTTAACCTCAATATGGTAAGGTATCCAATCCTCACACCTTTCTATTTGGTGAACCATAAGTTTTTTTAAATGAATCTATGATAGTGTTTCTCTGTGGAAATATCTTTGTTTGTATCATTTTTTTAGGTAACCCCTATATGTGATATGATAGGATATGTGTCTTTCTCTTTCTCACTTGCTCCAAATTGCGTGATTACTTCTAGACTCATCTATGGTGCTGCAAATGGCATTGTTTCATTTTTTCACTAGCTCATATTCCATCTGTACAGGTAGCAGTTCTTCTTTGTCCACCCATCTGTCGGTGGACCTTTTGGTTACTTCCATATCTTGGCTATTGTAATACTATGCAATGCAGATTTGCGTGCCTGTGTCCTTCCAATTCTGTCTTCTTAGTTTAGAGGTCCAGGAATAGGTCCGCTGGATCATATGGTAGCTCAATGTTGACCTTTTAAAGGCACCTCTGTCCTGTTCTCCTTAGTGGCTCTTTCCAGGTTACGTCCCCCTTAAAGTGGAGGGTATGTATTTCTTCCCAGCACCTTAAGCATTTATTCTTGGTAGTTTCTGCTGATGGTTATTCTGAGTGGTGTGAGCTGATACCTCTTTGTGGTTGAATTTGCATGTGTCTCATAATGCGTAGAAATTGAGCTTTAAGACATGTGCTTTTTATTTTTCCAGCTGTGATTAGAGCTTATTTCTTCAAAGTGTTTCCTTAAAGTATGTGTCACCACTTGCAATATTTTGGCCATTATCTCCCTCAAGACATTTTGAGGGCAGGTTTCATTTACAGCCCTGCAGTACTTGTTCGTATGAAGTGACCATTAGCTCAGGCTTTAAACCTGCTTTTGCAGGTATCGGCCAAAGAGCGGCAGCCTTTCTACGTTCCCCTTGCTGGTACTAGGGAAACAGACCTACCGGCCGGTGGTGTTCTTCGGTTATAAATTAGAGTGCAATGTGCCCGGATAAACCCACAAATGTTGATGTCTCCTTGCTTTTGTTTGTTTTTAAATTGAGTTTATATTTATTATTAGAGTAATATTCCATTGTGTACGTGGACCACTCCTTCTTGGTGCATTCCTCGGTTGATGGACATTTTCATTGCTTCCAAGTGCTGGCTATGGTAAATCTTGCTGGCGTACAGGTGTGCCAGCCTGTGACTTTTGGATTCTCATTTTTGCAGGTGCTAGGCCAAGCAGTGGTTGTGATTGATTGACTGGTAGCTCAATGTTTCCCTTTCCAAAGCACCTACACTGTGTTTTCATTAGTGGCTCTTTACATGCCCCCCCTTACAACCGAGGGTACGCATTTCTCCACACTCCCTTCACCATTTGTTTTTTGAAGCATTTTTCCTAATGGCCATTCTGACTGCTGTGAGCTGATAGGTTTTTGTAATATGGGTATGCATGTCATTAAAATTTTTAAAATTCGTCATATTCCTATGCTTTTTTCTTTTCTCTTAAAAGAAAAAACCGTGAGTACAATATAGCTCTTGAAATTGTCTTCTTCGAAGGTTGCCCTCTTCTGAATTTTTTGGTCGATTTTTGACCCCAGAAATTTTCTGGAGGGCCGGTGCCATTTACAGAACTGCTAGTTGGTGAAAATTTAGTGACCTTTTGCAGTGGGTTCAAAGCTGCTGTTGTGGGAAACGGCCACAAGGAGGTAGCACTTCTCCATTCCCCAATCTGGGTACTAGGGCAGCAGAGCCTTTCTGGAAGTCATTGTCCTAGGTTGCAAATTAGAATGGAATTTGCCAGGAGAAATCCCCATAAGTTTATGTCTCATTACTTCTTCTTGGTTTTTAAATTTTTTTTTAATCTGGGTAAAGTTTAGAATATTGTTTGTCCTAGGTGTACACAATCTGGTTCATTTGTACATTATGTCTGTCTATTAATGTACAGATCCTCTTCCCATGTAAAATATTACAGTGTTCCGTCGACCTCCCTTGCTATATGTTCGGTCTCTTTGATACATGTATATAATATGTATGTGTATATGTATAGTAACACTAATCTTCATTTCTCAATTTCCCCCCTCCTTTCCTTTCAGATGAGGATAGTTTGTTTTCTAAGCCTGTGAGTGTCTTTCTCTTTGGAAATATGTTCATCTGTGTCAGTTATTAGATAATGCCATAAGTGACAATATAGGATAAAGGTGTTTTGCCTTCCGACCTACTTCATGTTTTGTGATTATCTCCAGGCTCATGTACGGTGCCTCAAAGAGCAGTGCTTCAATGTTTTCCATGGCTAATATTCCATTGTGTGCATGGACCACTTCTTCTTGGTGCATTCCTCTGTTGATGGACATTTTCGTTGCTTCCAAGTGTTGCCTCTGGTAAGTATTGCTGGAGTGCAGGATTGCCAGCCTGTGATTTTTGATTTTCATTTTCTCAGGTGATAGACCCAGCAGTGGGTATGATTGATTGACTGGTATGGTAGCTCAACGTTTACCTTTTCAAGGCACCTCAATTGTGTTTTCATTAGTGGCTCTTACCATGTCCCCCTTAGAATCGAGGGTATGCATTTCTCCACAATCACGTCAGCATTTATTGTTTGCAGCATTTTTGTTGATGGCCATTCTGACTGGTGTGAGCTGATAGGTTTTTGTAATTTGGGTTTACATGTCTGTAAAAATTCCTACAATTCATCATTTCTCCACGGCCTTTTCTTTTCTGTTAAAAGAAAAAAGCAAAAAAGGGTTAGTATAATATACCTCTTCCAATTTTCCTTTTGGGAGGTTGCACTCTAGAAATTTTTGGTCGATTTTCGACCTCAGCATTTTTTGGAGGGCCGGTGTCATTTACAGACCTGCAGTTGGTGAATATTTAGTGACCTTTTGCAGTGGGTTTAAAGCTGCTGTTGTGGGAAACGGCCACAAGGATGCAGCATTTCTCCATTCCCAAATCTGGGTACTAGGGCAGCAGAGCCGTTCTGGAAGTCGTTTGCCTAGGTTGTAAATTTGAATGGAATGTGCCAGGAAAACCCCCCATAAGTTTATGTCTCATTACTGCTAGTTCGTTGTTTTAATTTTTTCAGTTGCGGTAATGGTTAGAATGTTGCTTGTCCAAGGTGTACACACTCTGGTTCATCTCCATATTCTATATACCTATTTATGTAGAGATCCTCTCCCCGTGTAAATTATTACAGAGTGTTCCGTAAACCTTCCTTGCTATATGGTCGGTCTTTTTGATATATGTATATCATATGTATTTGTATACATATGCTAAGACTAATCTTCATTTATCCATTTCCCCCACCTTTCCTTTTAGATAAGCATAGTTTTTTTTTTTTAATAAGTCTGTGATTGACTTTCTCTGTGGAAATATGTTCATTTGTGTCAGTTATTAGATAACGCCTATAAGTGATATCATAGGATATAGGACTTTTACTTTCCGACTTACCTCATGTTCTGTGATTATCTCTAAGATCATCTATGGTGCCTCAAAGAGCACTGTTTCATTGTTTTCCATGGCTAGTTTTCATTGTGTACATGGACCACTTCTTCTTTATCCTTTCATCTGTTGATGGACATTTTGGTTGCTTCACTGTCTTGTCTATTGTGAATAAGGCTGCAGTGCAGCTTTTGCAGCCCGGGTCTTCTTCATTCTGGTCTTCTCAGGTGAGAGGCCCATTGGTGCACCTGCTGGATTGAATGATACCTCAATTTTTCCTTTTAAACGCAGCTCCTTTCTCTTCTCATTATTAGCGTTTAACCCTTTTACATCTCACCAGCAGCTAGAGGGTACACAGTTCTCTGAAACCTCTTCAGCATTTATTGTTTGTAGACTTTTTGCCAATGGTCAGTCGACTGGTGCGAGTTGAAAACCTTTTGTAGATTAGATTGCATGAGTCTAATACTTCCTGAGGCTGAGCTTTTATCCGTTTTCCTTTCTTTAAAAAGAGAGTGAGTAAAACTTACCTCTTCATAGTATCTTCTTGAAAATGTTGCCTGTTTTGAATTTTTTTTTATCCTTTCCCTACCTCAGCACAATTTTGAGGGCAGGTGTCCTTTACAGCCCTGAGTCCTTGTGAATGGTAAGTGACCATTAGCTGTGGGTTAAAAGCTGCTCTTGCGGGAATCGGCCACAAGGCGGCAGCATTTCTCCTTTACCAAATCTGGTTACTAGGGCAACAGAGCCTTACTGGAAGTGGTGTTCTAGGTTGTAAATTAGAATGGAATGTGCGAGGAAAAAGCCCTTTAAGTTTATGTCTCATTACTTCTTGTTGGTATTTTTAACTTAATTGTTATTTTTTATCACAGCAAACTTGATTACAATGTTTTGTTTGTTCTCGGTGTGCAAGATGTGGTTCTTTCACACATATACATATATCTATTCTTCTTCGGATCCTTTTCCCATGTAGGTTATGACACAATGTTGAGTAGTCTTCTCTTGGTATTGCGTAGGTCTTTGGTGATTATATATTTCACATGTGTTTGTATCTCTCTGTTAACCTCAATATGGTAAGGTATCCAATCCTCACACCTTTCTATTTGGTGAACCATAAGTTTTTTTAAATGAATCTATGATAGTGTTTCTCTGTGGAAATATCTTTGTTTGTATCATTTTTTAGGTAACCCCTATATGTGATATGATAGGATATGTGTCTTTCTCTTTCTCACTTGCTCCAAATTGCGTGATTACTTCTAGACTCATCTATGGTGCTGCAAATGGCATTGTTTCATTTTTTCACTAGCTCATATTCCATCTGTACAGGTAGCAGTTCTTCTTTGTCCACCCATCTGTCGGTGGACCTTTTGGTTACTTCCATATCTTGGCTATTGTAATACTATGCAATGCAGATTTGCGTGCCTGTGTCCTTCCAATTCTGTCTTCTTAGTTTAGAGGTCCAGGAATAGGTCCGCTGGATCATATGGTAGCTCAATGTTGACCTTTTAAAGGCACCTCTGTCCTGTTCTCCTTAGTGGCTCTTTCCAGGTTACGTCCCCCTTAAAGTGGAGGGTATGTATTTCTTCCCAGCACCTTCAGCATTTATTCTTGGTAGTTTCTGCTGATGGTTATTCTGAGTGGTGTGAGCTGATACCTCTTTGTGGTTGAATTTGCATGTGTCTCATAATGCGTAGAAATTGAGCTTTAAGACATGTGCTTTTTATTTTTCCAGCTGTGATTAGAGCTTATTTCTTCAAAGTGTTTCCTTAAAGTATGTGTCACCACTTGCAATATTTTGGCCATTATCTCCCTCAAGACATTTTGAGGGCAGGTTTCATTTACAGCCCTGCAGTACTTGTTCGTATGAAGTGACCATTAGCTCAGGCTTTAAACCTGCTTTTGCAGGTATCGGCCAAAGAGCGGCAGCCTTTCTACGTTCCCCTTGCTGGTACTAGGGAAACAGACCTACCGGCCGGTGGTGTTCTTCGGTTATAAATTAGAGTGCAATGTGCCCGGATAAACCCACAAATGTTGATGTCTCCTTGCTTTTGTTTGTTTTTAAATTGAGTTTATATTTATTATTAGAGTAATATTCCATTGTGTACGTGGACCACTCCTTCTTGGTGCATTCCTCGGTTGATGGACATTTTCATTGCTTCCAAGTGCTGGCTATGGTAAATCTTGCTGGCGTACAGGTGTGCCAGCCTGTGACTTTTGGATTCTCATTTTTGCAGGTGCTAGGCCAAGCAGTGGTTGTGATTGATTGACTGGTAGCTCAATGTTTCCCTTTCCAAAGCACCTACACTGTGTTTTCATTAGTGGCTCTTTACATGCCCCCCCTTACAACCGAGGGTACGCATTTCTCCACACTCCCTTCACCATTTGTTTTTTGCAGCATTTTTCCTAATGGCTATTCTGACTGCTGTGAGCTGATAGGTTTTTGTAATATGGGTATGCATGTCATTAAAATTTTTAAAATTCGTCATATTCCTATGCTTTTTTCTTTTCTCTTAAAAGAAAAAACCGTGAGTACAATATAGCTCTTGAAATTGTCTTCTTCGAAGGTTGCCCTCTTCTGAATTTTTTGGTCGATTTTTGACCCCAGAAATTTTCTGGAGGGCAGGTGCCATTTACAGAACTGTTAGTTGGTGAAAATTTAGTGACCTTTTGCAGTGGGTTCAAAGCTGCTGTTGTGGGAAACGGCCACAAGGAGGTAGCACTTCTCCATTCCCCAATCTGGGTACTAGGGCAGCAGAGCCTTTCTGGAAGTCATTGTCCTAGGTTGCAAATTAGAATGGAATTTGCCAGGAGAAATCCCCATAAGTTTATGTCTCATTACTTCTTCTTGGTTTTTAAATTTTTTTTTAATCTGGGTAAAGTTTAGAATATTGTTTGTCCTAGGTGTACACAATCTGGTTCATTTGTACATTATGTCTGTCTCTTAATGTACAGATCCTCTTCCCATGTAAAATATTACAGTGTTCCATCGACCTCCCTTGCTATATGTTCGGTCTCTTTGATACATGTATATAATATGTATGTGTATATGTATAGTAACACTAATCTTCATTTCTCAATTTCCCCCCTCCTTTCCTTTCAGATGAGGATAGTTTGTTTTCTAAGCCTGTGAGTGTCTTTCTCTTTGGAAATATGTTCATCTGTGTCAGTTATTAGATAATGCCATAAGTGACAATATAGGATATAGGTGTTTTGCCTTCCGACCTACTTCATGTTTTGTGATTATCTCCAGGCTCATGTATGGTGCCTCAAAGAGCAGTGCTTCAATGTTTTCCATGGCTAATATTCCATTGTGTGCATGGACCACTTCTTCTTGGTGCATTCCTCTGTTGATGGACATTTTCGTTGCTTCCAAGTGTTGCCTCTGGTAAGTATTGCTGGAGTGCAGGATTGCCAGCCTGTGATTTTTGATTTTCATTTTCTCAGGTGATAGACCCAGCAGTGGGTATGATTGATTGACTGGTATGGTAGCTCAACGTTTACCTTTTCAAGGCACCTCAATTGTGTTTTCATTAGTGGCTCTTACCATGTCCCCCTTAGAATCGAGGGTATGCATTTCTCCACAATCACGTCAGCATTTATTGTTTGCAGCATTTTTGTTGATGGCCATTCTGACTGGTGTGAGCTGATAGGTTTTTGTAATTTGGGTTTACATGTCTGTAAAAATTCCTACAATTCATCATTTCTCCACGGCCTTTTCTTTTCTGTTAAAAGAAAAAAGCAAAAAAGGGTTAGTATAATATACCTCTTCCAATTTTCCTTTTGGGAGGTTGCACTCTAGAAATTTTTGGTCGATTTTCGACCTCAGCATTTTTTGGAGGGCCGGTGTCATTTACAGACCTGCAGTTGGTGAATATTTAGTGACCTTTTGCAGTGGGTTTAAAGCTGCTGTTGTGGGAAACGGCCACAAGGATGCAGCATTTCTCCATTCCCAAATCTGGGTACTAGGGCAGCAGAGCCGTTCTGGAAGTCGTTTGCCTAGGTTGTAAATTTGAATGGAATGTGCCAGGAAAACCCCCCATAAGTTTATGTCTCATTACTCCTAGTTCGTTGTTTTAATTTTTTCAATTTGGGTAATGGTTAGAATGTTGCTTGTCCAAGGTGTACACACTCTGGTTCATCTCCATATTCTATATACCTATTTATGTAGAGATCCTCTTGCCGTGTAAATTATTACAGAGTGTTCCGTCAACCTTTCTTGCTATATGGTCGGTCTTTTTGATATATGTATATCATATGTATTTGTATACATATGGTAAGACTAATCTTCATTTATCCATTTCCCCCACCTTTCCTTTCAGATAAGCATAGTTTTTTTTTTTTTTGAGTAAGTCTGTGATTGACTTTCTCTGTGGAAATATGTTCATTTTTGTCAGTTATTAGATAACGCCTATAAGTGATATCATAGGATATAGGACTTTTACTTTCCGACTTACCTCATGTTATGTGATTATCTCCAAGATCATCTATGGTGCCTCAAAGAGCACTGTTTCATTGTTTTCCATGGCTAGTTTTCATTGTGTACATGGACCACTTCTTCTTTATCCTTTCATCTGTTGATGGACATTTTGGTTGCTTCACTGTCTTGTCTATTGTGAATAAGGCTGCAGTGCAGCTTTTGCAGCCCGGGTCTTCTTCATTCTGGTCTTCTCAGGTGAGAGGCCCATTGGTGCACCTGCTGGATTGAATGATACCTCAATTTTTCCTTTTAAACGCAGCTCCTTTCTCTTCTCATTATTAGCGTTTAACCCTTTTACATCTCACCAGCAGCTAGAGGGTACACAGTTCTCTGAAACCTCTTCAGCATTTATTGTTTGTAGACTTTTTGCCAATGGTCAGTCGACTGGTGCGAGTTGAAAACCTTTTGTAGATTAGATTGCATGAGTCTAATACTTCCTGAGGCTGAGCTTTTATCCGTTTTCCTTTCTTTAAAAAGAGAGTGAGTAAAACTTACCTCTTCATAGTATCTTCTTGAAAATGTTGCCTGTTTTGAATTTTTTTTTATCCTTTCCCTACCTCAGCACAATTTTGAGGGCAGGTGTCCTTTACAGCCCTGAGTCCTTGTGAATGGTAAGTGACCATTAGCTGTGGGTTAAAAGCTGCTCTTGCGGGAATCGGCCACAAGGCGGCAGCATTTCTCCTTTACCAAATCTGGTTACTAGGGCAACAGAGCCTTACTGGAAGTGGTGTTCTAGGTTGTAAATTAGAATGGAATGTGCGAGGAAAAAGCCCTTTAAGTTTATGTCTCATTACTTCTTGTTGGTATTTTTAACTTAATTGTTATTTTTTATCACAGCAAACTTGATTACAATGTTTTGTTTGTTCTCGGTGTGCAAGATGTGGTTCTTTCACACATATACATATATCTATTCTTCTTCGGATCCTTTTCCCATGTAGGTTATGACACAATGTTGAGTAGTCTTCTCTTGGTATTGCGTAGGTCTTTGGTGATTATATATTTCACATGTGTTTGTATCTCTCTGTTAACCTCAATATGGTAAGGTATCCAATCCTCACACCTTTCTATTTGGTGAACCATAAGTTTTTTTAAATGAATCTATGATAGTGTTTCTCTGTGGAAATATCTTTGTTTGTATCATTTTTTAGGTAACCCCTATATGTGATATGATAGGATATGTGTCTTTCTCTTTCTCACTTGCTCCAAATTGCGTGATTACTTCTAGACTCATCTATGGTGCTGCAAATGGCATTGTTTCATTTTTTCACTAGCTCATATTCCATCTGTACAGGTAGCAGTTCTTCTTTGTCCACCCATCTGTCGGTGGACCTTTTGGTTACTTCCATATCTTGGCTATTGTAATACTATGCAATGCAGATTTGCGTGCCTGTGTCCTTCCAATTCTGTCTTCTTAGTTTAGAGGTCCAGGAATAGGTCCGCTGGATCATATGGTAGCTCAATGTTGACCTTTTAAAGGCACCTCTGTCCTGTTCTCCTTAGTGGCTCTTTCCAGGTTACGTCCCCCTTAAAGTGGAGGGTATGTATTTCTTCCCAGCACCTTCAGCATTTATTCTTTGTAGTTTCTGCTGATGGTTATTCTGAGTGGTGTGAGCTGATACCTCTTTGTGGTTGAATTTGCATGTGTCTCATAATGCGTAGAAATTGAGCTTTAAGACATGTGCTTTTTATTTTTCCAGCTGTGATTAGAGCTTATTTCTTCAAAGTGTTTCCTTAAAGTATGTGTCACCACTTGCAATATTTTGGCCATTATCTCCCTCAAGACATTTTGAGGGCAGGTTTCATTTACAGCCCTGCAGTACTTGTTCGTATGAAGTGACCATTAGCTCAGGCTTTAAACCTGCTTTTGCAGGTATCGGCCAAAGAGCGGCAGCCTTTCTACGTTCCCCTTGCTGGTACTAGGGAAACAGACCTACCGGCCGGTGGTGTTCTTCGGTTATAAATTAGAGTGCAATGTGCCCGGATAAACCCACAAATGTTGATGTCTCCTTGCTTTTGTTTGTTTTTAAATTGAGTTTATATTTATTATTAGAGTAATATTCCATTGTGTACGTGGACCACTCCTTCTTGGTGCATTCCTCGGTTGATGGACATTTTCATTGCTTCCAAGTGCTGGCTATGGTAAATCTTGCTGGCGTACAGGTGTGCCAGCCTGTGACTTTTGGATTCTCATTTTTGCAGGTGCTAGGCCAAGCAGTGGTTGTGATTGATTGACTGGTAGCTCAATGTTTCCCTTTCCAAAGCACCTACACTGTGTTTTCATTAGTGGCTCTTTACATGCCCCCCCTTACAACCGAGGGTACGCATTTCTCCACACTCCCTTCACCATTTGTTTTTTGCAGCATTTTTCCTAATGGCTATTCTGACTGCTGTGAGCTGATAGGTTTTTGTAATATGGGTATGCATGTCATTAAAATTTTTAAAATTCGTCATATTCCTATGCTTTTTTCTTTTCTCTTAAAAGAAAAAACCGTGAGTACAATATAGCTCTTGAAATTGTCTTCTTCGAAGGTTGCCCTCTTCTGAATTTTTTGGTCGATTTTTGACCCCAGAAATTTTCTGGAGGGCAGGTGCCATTTACAGAACTGTTAGTTGGTGAAAATTTAGTGACCTTTTGCAGTGGGTTCAAAGCTGCTGTTGTGGGAAACGGCCACAAGGAGGTAGCACTTCTCCATTCCCCAATCTGGGTACTAGGGCAGCAGAGCCTTTCTGGAAGTCATTGTCCTAGGTTGCAAATTAGAATGGAATTTGCCAGGAGAAATCCCCATAAGTTTATGTCTCATTACTTCTTCTTGGTTTTTAAATTTTTTTTTAATCTGGGTAAAGTTTAGAATATTGTTTGTCCTAGGTGTACACAATCTGGTTCATTTGTACATTATGTCTGTCTCTTAATGTACAGATCCTCTTCCCATGTAAAATATTACAGTGTTCCATCGACCTCCCTTGCTATATGTTCGGTCTCTTTGATACATGTATATAATATGTATGTGTATATGTATAGTAACACTAATCTTCATTTCTCAATTTCCCCCCTCCTTTCCTTTCAGATGAGGATAGTTTGTTTTCTAAGCCTGTGAGTGTCTTTCTCTTTGGAAATATGTTCATCTGTGTCAGTTATTAGATAATGCCATAAGTGACAATATAGGATATAGGTGTTTTGCCTTCCGACCTACTTCATGTTTTGTGATTATCTCCAGGCTCATGTACGGTACCTCAAAGAGCAGTGCTTCAATGTTTTCCATGGCTAATATTCCATTGTGTGCATGGACCACTTCTTCTTGGTGCATTCCTCTGTTGATGGACATTTTCGTTGCTTCCAAGTGTTGCCTCTGGTAAGTATTGCTGGAGTGCAGGATTGCCAGCCTGTGATTTTTGATTTTCATTTTCTCAGGTGATAGACCCAGCAGTGGGTATGATTGATTGACTGGTATGGTAGCTCAACGTTTACCTTTTCAAGGCACCTCAATTGTGTTTTCATTAGTGGCTCTTACCATGTCCCCCTTAGAATCGAGGGTATGCATTTCTCCACAATCACGTCAGCATTTATTGTTTGCAGCATTTTTGTTGATGGCCATTCTGACTGGTGTGAGCTGATAGGTTTTTGTAATTTGGGTTTACATGTCTGTAAAAATTCCTACAATTCATCATTTCTCCACGGCCTTTTCTTTTCTGTTAAAAGAAAAAAGCAAAAAAGGGTTAGTATAATATACCTCTTCCAATTTTCCTTTTGGGAGGTTGCACTCTAGAAATTTTTGGTCGATTTTCGACCTCAGCATTTTTTGGAGGGCCGGTGTCATTTACAGACCTGCAGTTGGTGAATATTTAGTGACCTTTTGCAGTGGGTTTAAAGCTGCTGTTGTGGGAAACGGCCACAAGGATGCAGCATTTCTCCATTCACAAATCTGGGTACTAGGGCAGCAGAGCCGTTCTGGAAGTCGTTTGCCTAGGTTGTAAATTTGAATGGAATGTGCCAGGAAAACCCCCCATAAGTTTATGTCTCATTACTCCTAGTTCGTTGTTTTAATTTTTTCAATTTGGGTAATGGTTAGAATGTTGCTTGTCCAAGGTGTACACACTCTGGTTCATCTCCATATTCTATATACCTATTTATGTAGAGATCCTCTTGCCGTGTAAATTATTACAGAGTGTTCCGTCAACCTTTCTTGCTATATGGTCGGTCTTTTTGATATATGTATATCATATGTATTTGTATACATATGGTAAGACTAATCTTCATTTATCCATTTCCCCCACCTTTCCTTTCAGATAAGCATAGTTTTTTTTTTTTTTGAGTAAGTCTGTGATTGACTTTCTCTGTGGAAATATGTTCATTTTTGTCAGTTATTAGATAACGCCTATAAGTGATATCATAGGATATAGGACTTTTACTTTCCGACTTACCTCATGTTATGTGATTATCTCCAAGATCATCTATGGTGCCTCAAAGAGCACTGTTTCATTGTTTTCCATGGCTAGTTTTCATTGTGTACATGGACCACTTCTTCTTTATCCTTTCATCTGTTGATGGACATTTTGGTTGCTTCACTGTCTTGTCTATTGTGAATAAGGCTGCAGTGCAGCTTTTGCAGCCCGGGTCTTCTTCATTCTGGTCTTCTCAGGTGAGAGGCCCATTGGTGCACCTGCTGGATTGAATGATACCTCAATTTTTCCTTTTAAACGCAGCTCCTTTCTCTTCTCATTATTAGCGTTTAACCCTTTTACATCTCACCAGCAGCTAGAGGGTACACAGTTCTCTGAAACCTCTTCAGCATTTATTGTTTGTAGACTTTTTGCCAATGGTCAGTCGACTGGTGCGAGTTGAAAACCTTTTGTAGATTAGATTGCATGAGTCTAATACTTCCTGAGGCTGAGCTTTTATCCGTTTTCCTTTCTTTAAAAAGAGAGTGAGTAAAACTTACCTCTTCATAGTATCTTCTTGAAAATGTTGCCTGTTTTGAATTTTTTTTTATCCTTTCCCTACCTCAGCACAATTTTGAGGGCAGGTGTCCTTTACAGCCCTGAGTCCTTGTGAATGGTAAGTGACCATTAGCTGTGGGTTAAAAGCTGCTCTTGCGGGAATCGGCCACAAGGCGGCAGCATTTCTCCTTTACCAAATCTGGTTACTAGGGCAACAGAGCCTTACTGGAAGTGGTGTTCTAGGTTGTAAATTAGAATGGAATGTGCGAGGAAAAAGCCCTTTAAGTTTATGTCTCATTACTTCTTGCTGGTATTTTTAACTTAATTGTTATTTTTTATCACAGCAAACTTGATTACAATGTTTTGTTTGTTCTCGGTGTGCAAGATGTGGTTCTTTCACACATATACATATATCTATTCTTCTTCGGATCCTTTTCCCATGTAGGTTATGACACAATGTTGAGTAGTCTTCTCTTGGTATTGCGTAGGTCTTTGGTGATTATATATTTCACATGTGTTTGTATCTCTCTGTTAACCTCAATATGGTAAGGTATCCAATCCTCACACCTTTCTATTTGGTGAACCATAAGTTTTTTTAAATGAATCTATGATAGTGTTTCTCTGTGGAAATATCTTTGTTTGTATCATTTTTTAGGTAACCCCTATATGTGATATGATAGGATATGTGTCTTTCTCTTTCTCACTTGCTCCAAATTGCGTGATTACTTCTAGACTCATCTATGGTGCTGCAAATGGCATTGTTTCATTTTTTCACTAGCTCATATTCCATCTGTACAGGTAGCAGTTCTTCTTTGTCCACCCATCTGTCGGTGGACCTTTTGGTTACTTCCATATCTTGGCTATTGTAATACTATGCAATGCAGATTTGCGTGCCTGTGTCCTTCCAATTCTGTCTTCTTAGTTTAGAGGTCCAGGAATAGGTCCGCTGGATCATATGGTAGCTCAATGTTGACCTTTTAAAGGCACCTCTGTCCTGTTCTCCTTAGTGGCTCTTTCCAGGTTACGTCCCCCTTAAAGTGGAGGGTATGTATTTCTTCCCAGCACCTTCAGCATTTATTCTTTGTAGTTTCTGCTGATGGTTATTCTGAGTGGTGTGAGCTGATACCTCTTTGTGGTTGAATTTGCATGTGTCTCATAATGCGTAGAAATTGAGCTTTAAGACATGTGCTTTTTATTTTTCCAGCTGTGATTAGAGCTTATTTCTTCAAAGTGTTTCCTTAAAGTATGTGTCACCACTTGCAATATTTTGGCCATTATCTCCCTCAAGACATTTTGAGGGCAGGTTTCATTTACAGCCCTGCAGTACTTGTTCGTATGAAGTGACCATTAGCTCAGGCTTTAAACCTGCTTTTGCAGGTATCGGCCAAAGAGCGGCAGCCTTTCTACGTTCCCCTTGCTGGTACTAGGGAAACAGACCTACCGGCCGGTGGTGTTCTTCGGTTATAAATTAGAGTGCAATGTGCCCGGATAAACCCACAAATGTTGATGTCTCCTTGCTTTTGTTTGTTTTTAAATTGAGTTTATATTTATTATTAGAGTAATATTCCATTGTGTACGTGGACCACTCCTTCTTGGTGCATTCCTCGGTTGATGGACATTTTCATTGCTTCCAAGTGCTGGCTATGGTAAATCTTGCTGGCGTACAGGTGTGCCAGCCTGTGACTTTTGGATTCTCATTTTTGCAGGTGCTAGGCCAAGCAGTGGTTGTGATTGATTGACTGGTAGCTCAATGTTTCCCTTTCCAAAGCACCTACACTGTGTTTTCATTAGTGGCTCTTTACATGCCCCCCCTTACAACCGAGGGTACGCATTTCTCCACACTCCCTTCACCATTTGTTTTTTGAAGCATTTTTCCTAATGGCCATTCTGACTGCTGTGAGCTGATAGGTTTTTGTAATATGGGTATGCATGTCATTAAAATTTTTAAAATTCGTCATATTCCTATGCTTTTTTCTTTTCTCTTAAAAGAAAAAACCGTGAGTACAATATAGCTCTTGAAATTGTCTTCTTCGAAGGTTGCCCTCTTCTGAATTTTTTGGTCGATTTTTGACCCCAGAAATTTTCTGGAGGGCAGGTGCCATTTACAGAACTGCTAGTTGGTGAAAATTTAGTGACCTTTTGCAGTGGGTTCAAAGCTGCTGTTGTGGGAAACGGCCACAAGGAGGTAGCACTTCTCCATTCCCCAATCTGGGTACTAGGGCAGCAGAGCCTTTCTGGAAGTCATTGTCCTAGGTTGCAAATTAGAATGGAATTTGCCAGGAGAAATCCCCATAAGTTTATGTCTCATTACTTCTTCTTGGTTTTTAAATTTTTTTTTAATCTGGGTAAAGTTTAGAATATTGTTTGTCCTAGGTGTACACAATCTGGTTCATTTGTACATTATGTCTGTCTCTTAATGTACAGATCCTCTTCCCATGTAAAATATTGCAGTGTTCCATCGACCTCCCTTGCTATATGTTCGGTCTCTTTGATACATGTATATAATATGTATGTGTATATGTATAGTAACACTAATCTTCATTTCTCAATTTCCCCCCTCCTTTCCTTTCAGATGAGGATAGTTTGTTTTCTAAGCCTGTGAGTGTCTTTCTCTTTGGAAATATGTTCATCTGTGTCAGTTATTAGATAATGCCATAAGTGACAATATAGGATATAGGTGTTTTGCCTTCCGACCTACTTCATGTTTTGTGATTATCTCCAGGCTCATGTACGGTGCCTCAAAGAGCAGTGCTTCAATGTTTTCCATGGCTAATATTCCATTGTGTGCATGGACCACTTCTTCTTGGTGCATTCCTCTGTTGATGGACATTTTCGTTGCTTCCAAGTGTTGCCTCTGGTAAGTATTGCTGGAGTGCAGGATTGCCAGCCTGTGATTTTTGATTTTCATTTTCTCAGGTGATAGACCCAGCAGTGGGTATGATTGATTGACTGGTATGGTAGCTCAACGTTTACCTTTTCAAGGCACCTCACTTGTGTTTTCATTAGTGGCTCTTACCATGTCCCCCTTAGAATCGAGGGTATGCATTTCTCCACAATCACGTCAGCATTTATTGTTTGCAGCATTTTTGTTGATGGCCATTCTGACTGGTGTGAGCTGATAGGTTTTTGTAATTTGGGTTTACATGTCTGTAAAAATTCCTACAATTCATCATTTCTCCACGGCCTTTTCTTTTCTGTTAAAAGAAAAAAGCAAAAAAGGGTTAGTATAATATACCTCTTCCAATTTTCCTTTTGGGAGGTTGCACTCTAGAAATTTTTGGTCGATTTTCGACCTCAGCATTTTTTGGAGGGCCGGTGTCATTTACAGACCTGCAGTTGGTGAATATTTAGTGACCTTTTGCAGTGGGTTTAAAGCTGCTGTTGTGGGAAACGGCCACAAGGATGCAGCATTTCTCCATTCCCAAATCTGGGTACTAGGGCAGCAGAGCCGTTCTGGAAGTCGTTTGCCTAGGTTGTAAATTTGAATGGAATGTGCCAGGAAAACCCCCCATAAGTTTATGTCTCATTACTCCTAGTTCGTTGTTTTAATTTTTTCAATTTGGGTAATGGTTAGAATGTTGCTTGTCCAAGGTGTACACACTCTGGTTCATCTACATATTCTATATACCTATTTATGTAGAGATCCTCTTGCCGTGTAAATTATTACAGAGTGTTCCGTCAACCTTTCTTGCTATATGGTCGGTCTTTTTGATATATGTATATCATATGTATTTGTATACATATGGTAAGACTAATCTTCATTTATCCATTTCCCCCACCTTTCCTTTCAGATAAGCATAGTTTTTTTTTTTTTTGAGTAAGTCTGTGATTGACTTTCTCTGTGGAAATATGTTCATTTGTGTCAGTTATTAGATAACGCCTATAAGTGATATCATAGGATATAGGACTTTTACTTTCCGACTTACCTCATGTTATGTGATTATCTCCAAGATCATCTATGGTGCCTCAAAGAGCACTGTTTCATTGTTTTCCATGGCTAGTTTTCATTGTGTACATGGACCACTTCTTCTTTATCCTTTCATCTGTTGATGGACATTTTGGTTGCTTCACTGTCTTGTCTATTGTGAATAAGGCTGCAGTGCAGCTTTTGCAGCCCGGGTCTTCTTCATTCTGGTCTTCTCAGGTGAGAGGCCCATTGGTGCACCTGCTGGATTGAATGATACCTCAATTTTTCCTTTTAAACGCAGCTCCTTTCTGTTCTCATTATCAGCGTTTAACCCTTTTACATCTCACCAGCAGCTAGAGGGTACACAGTTCTCTGAAACCTCTTCAGCATTTATTGTTTGTAGACTTTTTGCCAATGGTCAGTCGACTGGTGCGAGTTGAAAACCTTTTGTAGATTAGATTGCATGAGTCTAATACTTCCTGAGGCTGAGCTTTTATCCGTTTTCCTTTCTTTAAAAAGAGAGTGAGTAAAACTTACCTCTTCATAGTATCTTCTTGAAAATGTTGCCTGTTTTGAATTTTTTTTTATCCTTTCCCTACCTCAGCACAATTTTGAGGGCAGGTGTCCTTTACAGCCCTGAGTCCTTGTGAATGGTAAGTGACCATTAGCTGTGGGTTAAAAGCTGCTCTTGCGGGAATCGGCCACAAGGCGGCAGCATTTCTCCTTTACCAAATCTGGTTACTAGGGCAACAGAGCCTTACTGGAAGTGGTGTTCTAGGTTGTAAATTAGAATGGAATGTGCGAGGAAAAAGCCCTTTAAGTTTATGTCTCATTACTTCTTGTTGGTATTTTTAACTTAATTGTTATTTTTTATCACAGCAAACTTGATTACAATGTTTTGTTTGTTCTCGGTGTGCAAGATGTGGTTCTTTCACACATATACATATATCTATTCTTCTTCGGATCCTTTTCCCATGTAGGTTATGACACAATGTTGAGTAGTCTTCTCTTGGTATTGCGTAGGTCTTTGGTGATTATATATTTCACATGTGTTTGTATCTCTCTGTTAACCTCAATATGGTAAGGTATCCAATCCTCACACGTTCTATTTGGTGAACCACAAGTTTTTTTAATGAATCTATGATAGTGTTTCTCTGTGGAAATATCTTTGTTTGTATCATTTTTTAGGTAACCCCTATATGTGATATGATAGGATATGTGTCTTTCTCTTTCTCACTTGCTCCAAATTGCGTGATTACTTCTAGACTCATCTATGGTGCTGCAAATGGCATTGTTTCATTTTTTCACTAGCTCATATTCCATCTGTACAGGTAGCAGTTCTTCTTTGTCCACCCATCTGTCGGTGGACCTTTTGGTTACTTCCATATCTTGGCTATTGTAATACTATGCAATGCAGATTTGCGTGCCTGTGTCCTTCCAATTCTGTCTTCTTAGTTTATAGGTCCAGGAATAGGTCTGCTGGATCATATGGTAGCTCAATGTTGACCTTTTAAAGGCACCTCTGTTCTGTTCTCCTTAGTGGCTCTTTCCAGGTTACGTCCCACTTAAAGTGGAGGGTATGTATTTCTTCCCAGCACCTTCAGCATTTATTCTTTGTAGTTTCTGCTGATGGTTATTCTGAGTGGTGTGAGCTGATACCTCTTTGTGGTTGAATTTGCATGTGTCTCATAATGCGTAGAAATTGAGCTTTAAGACATGTGCTTTTTATTTTTCCAGCTGTGATTAGAGCTTATTTCTTCAAAGTGTTTTCTTAAAGTATGTGTCACCACTTGCAATATTTTGGCCATTATCTCCCTCAAGACACTTTGAGGGCAGGTTTCATTTACAGCCCTGCAGTACTTGTTCGTATGAAGTGACCATTAGCTCAGGCTTTAAACCTGCTTTTGCAGGTATCGGCCAAAGAGCGGCAGCCTTTCTACGTTCCCCTTGCTGGTACTAGGGAAACAGACCTACCGGCCGGTGGTGTTCTTCGGTTATAAATTAGAGTGAAATGTGCCCGGATAAACCCACAAATGTTGATGTCTCCTTGCTTTTGTTTGTTTTTAAATTGAGTTTATATTTATTATTAGAGTAATATTCCATTGTGTACGTGGACCACTCCTTCTTGGTGCATTCCTCGGTTGATGGACATTTTCATTGCTTCCAAGTGCTGGCTATGGTAAATCTTGCTGGCGTACAGGTGTGCCAGCCTGTGACTTTTGGATTCTCATTTTTGCAGGTGCTAGGCCAAGCAGTGGTTGTGATTGATTGACTGGTAGCTCAATGTTTCCCTTTCCAAAGCACCTACACTGTGTTTTCATTAGTGGCTCTTTACATGCCCCCCCTTACAACCGAGGGTACGCATTTCTCCACACTCCCTTCACCATTTGTTTTTTGCAGCATTTTTCCTAATGGCTATTCTGACTGCTGTGAGCTGATAGGTTTTTGTAATATGGGTATGCATGTCATTAAAATTTTTAAAATTCGTCATATTCCTATGCTTTTTTCTTTTCTCTTAAAAGAAAAAACCGTGAGTACAATATAGCTCTTGAAATTGTCTTCTTCGAAGGTTGCCCTCTTCTGAATTTTTTGGTCGATTTTTGACCCCAGAAATTTTCTGGAGGGCAGGTGCCATTTACAGAACTGCTAGTTGGTGAAAATTTAGTGACCTTTTGCAGTGGGTTCAAAGCTGCTGTTGTGGGAAACGGCCACAAGGAGGTAGCACTTCTCCATTCCCCAATCTGGGTACTAGGGCAGCAGAGCCTTTCTGGAAGTCATTGTCCTAGGTTGCAAATTAGAATGGAATTTGCCAGGAGAAATCCCCATAAGTTTATGTCTCATTACTTCTTCTTGGTTTTTAATTTTTTTTTTAATCTGGGTAAAGTTTAG
Source organism: Balaenoptera physalus (assembly GCF_965194825.1). NCBI lineage: Eukaryota > Metazoa > Chordata > Mammalia > Artiodactyla > Balaenopteridae > Balaenoptera > Balaenoptera physalus. The sequence goes on from NW_028126567.1 coordinate 380,956, forward strand.
AATATTGTTTGTCCTAGGTGTACACAATCTGGTTCATTTGTACATTATGTCTGTCTATTAATGTACAGATCCTCTTCCCATGTAAAATATTACAGTGTTCCGTCGACCTCCCTTGCTATATGTTCGGTCTCTTTGATACATGTATATAATATGTATGTGTATATGTATAGTAACACTAATCTTCATTTCTCAATTTCCCCCCTCCTTTCCTTTCAGATGAGGATAGTTTGTTTTCTAAGCCTGTGAGTGTCTTTCTCTTTGGAAATATGTTCATCTGTGTCAGTTATTAGATAATGCCATAAGTGACAATATAGGATATAGGTGTTTTGCCTTCCGACCTACTTCATGTTTTGTGATTATCTCCAGGCTCATGTACGGTGCCTCAAAGAGCAGTGCTTCAATGTTTTCCATGGCTAATATTCCATTGTGTGCATGGACCACTTCTTCTTGGTGCATTCCTCTGTTGATGGACATTTTCGTTGCTTCCAAGTGTTGCCTCTGGTAAGTATTGCTGGAGTGCAGGATTGCCAGCCTGTGATTTTTGATTTTCATTTTCTCAGGTGATAGACCCAGCAGTGGGTATGATTGATTGACTGGTATGGTAGCTCAACGTTTACCTTTTCAAGGCACCTCAATTGTGTTTTCATTAGTGGCTCTTACCATGTCCCCCTTAGAATCGAGGGTATGCATTTCTCCACAATCACGTCAGCATTTATTGTTTGCAGCATTTTTGTTGATGGCCATTCTGACTGGTGTGAGCTGATAGGTTTTTGTAATTTGGGTTTACATGTCTGTAAAAATTCCTACAATTCATCATTTCTCCACGGCCTTTTCTTTTCTGTTAAAAGAAAAAAGCAAAAAAGGGTTAGTATAATATACCTCTTCCAATTTTCCTTTTGGGAGGTTGCACTCTAGAAATTTTTGGTCGATTTTCGACCTCAGCATTTTTTGGAGGGCCGGTGTCATTTACAGACCTGCAGTTGGTGAATATTTAGTGACCTTTTGCAGTGGGTTTAAAGCTGCTGTTGTGGGAAACGGCCACAAGGATGCAGCATTTCTCCATTCCCAAATCTGGGTACTAGGGCAGCAGAGCCGTTCTGGAAGTCGTTTGCCTAGGTTGTAAATTTGAATGGAATGTGCCAGGAAAACCCCCCATAAGTTTATGTCTCATTACTCCTAGTTCGTTGTTTTAATTTTTTCAATTTGGGTAATGGTTAGAATGTTGCTTGTCCAAGGTGTACACACTCTGGTTCATCTACATATTCTATATACCTATTTATGTAGAGATCCTCTTGCCGTGTAAATTATTACAGAGTGTTCTGTCAACCTTTCTTGCTATATGGTCGGTCTTTTTGATATATGTATATCATATGTATTTGTATACATATGGTAAGACTAATCTTCATTTATCCATTTCCCCCACCTTTCCTTTCAGATAAGCATAGTTTTTTTTTTTTTTGAGTAAGTCTGTGATTGACTTTCTCTGTGGAAATATGTTCATTTGTGTCAGTTATTAGATAACGCCTATAAGTGATATCATAGGATATAGGACTTTTACTTTCCGACTTACCTCATGTTATGTGATTATCTCCAAGATCATCTATGGTGCCTCAAAGAGCACTGTTTCATTGTTTTCCATGGCTAGTTTTCATTGTGTACATGGACCACTTCTTCTTTATCCTTTCATCTGTTGATGGACATTTTGGTTGCTTCACTGTCTTGTCTATTGTGAATAAGGCTGCAGTGCAGCTTTTGCAGCCCGGGTCTTCTTCATTCTGGTCTTCTCAGGTGAGAGGCCCATTGGTGCACCTGCTGGATTGAATGATACCTCAATTTTTCCTTTTAAACGCAGCTCCTTTCTGTTCTCATTATTAGCGTTTAACCCTTTTACATCTCACCAGCAGCTAGAGGGTACACAGTTCTCTGAAACCTCTTCAGCATTTATTGTTTGTAGACTTTTTGCCAATGGTCAGTCGACTGGTGCGAGTTGAAAACCTTTTGTAGATTAGATTGCATGAGTCTAATACTTCCTGAGGCTGAGCTTTTATCCGTTTTCCTTTCTTTAAAAAGAGAGTGAGTAAAACTTACCTCTTCATAGTATCTTCTTGAAAATGTTGCCTGTTTTGAATTTTTTTTTATCCTTTCCCTACCTCAGCACAATTTTGAGGGCAGGTGTCCTTTACAGCCCTGAGTCCTTGTGAATGGTAAGTGACCATTAGCTGTGGGTTAAAAGCTGCTCTTGCGGGAATCGGCCACAAGGCGGCAGCATTTCTCCTTTACCAAATCTGGTTACTAGGGCAACAGAGCCTTACTGGAAGTGGTGTTCTAGGTTGTAAATTAGAATGGAATGTGCGAGGAAAAAGCCCTTTAAGTTTATGTCTCATTACTTCTTGTTGGTATTTTTAACTTAATTGTTATTTTTTATCACAGCAAACTTGATTACAATGTTTTGTTTGTTCTCGGTGTGCAAGATGTGGTTCTTTCACACATATACATATATCTATTCTTCTTCGGATCCTTTTCCCATGTAGGTTATGACACAATGTTGAGTAGTCTTCTCTTGGTATTGCGTAGGTCTTTGGTGATTATATATTTCACATGTGTTTGTATCTCTCTGTTAACCTCAATATGGTAAGGTATCCAATCCTCACACCTTTCTATTTGGTGAACCATAAGTTTTTTTAAATGAATCTATGATAGTGTTTCTCTGTGGAAATATCTTTGTTTGTATCATTTTTTAGGTAACCCCTATATGTGATATGATAGGATATGTGTCTTTCTCTTTCTCACTTGCTCCAAATTGCGTGATTACTTCTAGACTCATCTATGGTGCTGCAAATGGCATTGTTTCATTTTTTCACTAGCTCATATTCCATCTGTACAGGTAGCAGTTCTTCTTTGTCCACCCATCTGTCGGTGGACCTTTTGGTTACTTCCATATCTTGGCTATTGTAATACTATGCAATGCAGATTTGCGTGCCTGTGTCCTTCCAATTCTGTCTTCTTAGTTTAGAGGTCCAGGAATAGGTCCGCTGGATCATATGGTAGCTCAATGTTGACCTTTTAAAGGCACCTCTGTCCTGCTCTCCTTAGTGGCTCTTTCCAGGTTACGTCCCCCTTAAAGTGGAGGGTATGTATTTCTTCCCAGCACCTTCAGCATTTATTCTTTGTAGTTTCTGCTGATGGTTATTCTGAGTGGTGTGAGCTGATACCTCTTTGTGGTTGAATTTGCATGTGTCTCATAATGCGTAGAAATTGAGCTTTAAGACATGTGCTTTTTATTTTTCCAGCTGTGATTAGAGCTTATTTCTTCAAAGTGTTTCCTTAAAGTATGTGTCACCACTTGCAATATTTTGGCCCTTATCTCCCTCAAGACATTTTGAGGGCAGGTTTCATTTACAGCCCTGCAGTACTTGTTCGTATGAAGTGACCATTAGCTCAGGCTTTAAACCTGCTTTTGCAGGTATCGGCCAAAGAGCGGCAGCCTTTCTACGTTCCCCTTGCTGGTACTAGGGAAACAGACCTACCGGCCGGTGGTGTTCTTCGGTTATAAATTAGAGTGCAATGTGCCCGGATAAACCCACAAATGTTGATGTCTCCTTGCTTTTGTTTGTTTTTAAATTGAGTTTATATTTATTATTAGAGTAATATTCCATTGTGTACGTGGACCACTCCTTCTTGGTGCATTCCTCGGTTGATGGACATTTTCATTGCTTCCAAGTGCTGGCTATGGTAAATCTTGCTGGCGTACAGGTGTGCCAGCCTGTGACTTTTGGATTCTCATTTTTGCAGGTGCTAGGCCAAGCAGTGGTTGTGATTGATTGACTGGTAGCTCAATGTTTCCCTTTCCAAAGCACCTACACTGTGTTTTCATTAGTGGCTCTTTACATGCCCCCCCTTACAACCGAGGGTACGCATTTCTCCACACTCCCTTCACCATTTGTTTTTTGCAGCATTTTTCCTAATGGCTATTCTGACTGCTGTGAGCTGATAGGTTTTTGTAATATGGGTATGCATGTCATTAAAATTTTTAAAATTCGTCATATTCCTATGCTTTTTTCTTTTCTCTTAAAAGAAAAAACCGTGAGTACAATATAGCTCTTGAAATTGTCTTCTTCGAAGGTTGCCCTCTTCTGAATTTTTTGGTCGATTTTTGACCCCAGAAATTTTCTGGAGGGCAGGTGCCATTTACAGAACTGCTAGTTGGTGAAAATTTAGTGACCTTTTGCAGTGGGTTCAAAGCTGCTGTTGTGGGAAACGGCCACAAGGAGGTAGCACTTCTCCATTCCCCAATCTGGGTACTAGGGCAGCAGAGCCTTTCTGGAAGTCATTGTCCTAGGTTGCAAATTAGAATGGAATTTGCCAGGAGAAATCCCCATAAGTTTATGTCTCATTACTTCTTCTTGGTTTTTAATTTTTTTTTTAATCTGGGTAAAGTTTAGAATATTGTTTGTCCTAGGTGTACACAATCTGGTTCATTTGTACATTATGTCTGTCTATTAATGTACAGATCCTCTTCCCATGTAAAATATTACAGTGTTCCGTCGACCTCCCTTGCTATATGTTCGGTCTCTTTGATACATGTATATAATATGTATGTGTATATGTATAGTAACACTAATCTTCATTTCTCAATTTCCCCCCTCCTTTCCTTTCAGATGAGGATAGTTTGTTTTCTAAGCCTGTGAGTGTCTTTCTCTTTGGAAATATGTTCATCTGTGTCAGTTATTAGATAATGCCATAAGTGACAATATAGGATATAGGTGTTTTGCCTTCCGACCTACTTCATGTTTTGTGATTATCTCCAGGCTCATGTACGGTGCCTCAAAGAGCAGTGCTTCAATGTTTTCCATGGCTAATATTCCATTGTGTGCATGGACCACTTCTTCTTGGTGCATTCCTCTGTTGATGGACATTTTCGTTGCTTCCAAGTGTTGCCTCTGGTAAGTATTGCTGGAGTGCAGGATTGCCAGCCTGTGATTTTTGATTTTCATTTTCTCAGGTGATAGACCCAGCAGTGGGTATGATTGATTGACTGGTATGGTAGCTCAACGTTTACCTTTTCAAGGCACCTCAATTGTGTTTTCATTAGTGGCTCTTACCATGTCCCCCTTAGAATCGAGGGTATGCATTTCTCCACAATCACGTCAGCATTTATTGTTTGCAGCATTTTTGTTGATGGCCATTCTGACTGGTGTGAGCTGATAGGTTTTTGTAATTTGGGTTTACATGTCTGTAAAAATTCCTACAATTCATCATTTCTCCACGGCCTTTTCTTTTCTGTTAAAAGAAAAAAGCAAAAAAGGGTTAGTATAATATACCTCTTCCAATTTTCCTTTTGGGAGGTTGCACTCTAGAAATTTTTGGTCGATTTTCGACCTCAGCATTTTTTGGAGGGCCGGTGTCATTTACAGACCTGCAGTTGGTGAATATTTAGTGACCTTTTGCAGTGGGTTTAAAGCTGCTGTTGTGGGAAACGGCCACAAGGATGCAGCATTTCTCCATTCCCAAATCTGGGTACTAGGGCAGCAGAGCCGTTCTGGAAGTCGTTTGCCTAGGTTGTAAATTTGAATGGAATGTGCCAGGAAAACCCCCCATAAGTTTATGTCTCATTACTGCTAGTTCGTTGTTTTAATTTTTTCAGTTGGGGTAATGGTTAGAATGTTGCTTGTCCAAGGTGTACACACTCTGGTTCATCTCCATATTCTATATACCTATTTATGTAGAGATCCTCTCCCCGTGTAAATTATTACAGAGTGTTCCGTAAACCTTCCTTGCTATATGGTCGGTCTTTTTGATATATGTATATCATATGTATTTGTATACATATGCTAAGACTAATCTTCATTTATCCATTTCCCCCACCTTTCCTTTTAGATAAGCATAGTTTTTTTTTTTTTTAATAAGTCTGTGATTGACTTTCTCTGTGGAAATATGTTCATTTGTGTCAGTTATTAGATAACGCCTATAAGTGATATCATAGGATATAGGACTTTTACTTTCCGACTTACCTCATGTTCTGTGATTATCTCTAAGATCATCTATGGTGCCTCAAAGAGCACTGTTTCATTGTTTTCCATGGCTAGTTTTCATTGTGTACATGGACCACTTCTTCTTTATCCTTTCATCTGTTGATGGACATTTTGGTTGCTTCACTGTCTTGTCTATTGTGAATAAGGCTGCAGTGCAGCTTTTGCAGCCCGGGTCTTCTTCATTCTGGTCTTCTCAGGTGAGAGGCCCATTGGTGCACCTGCTGGATTGAATGATACCTCAATTTTTCCTTTTAAACGCAGCTCCTTTCTCTTCTCATTATTAGCGTTTAACCCTTTTACATCTCACCAGCAGCTAGAGGGTACACAGTTCTCTGAAACCTCTTCAGCATTTATTGTTTGTAGACTTTTTGCCAATGGTCAGTCGACTGGTGCGAGTTGAAAACCTTTTGTAGATTAGATTGCATGAGTCTAATACTTCCTGAGGCTGAGCTTTTATCCGTTTTCCTTTCTTTAAAAAGAGAGTGAGTAAAACTTACCTCTTCATAGTATCTTCTTGAAAATGTTGCCTGTTTTGAATTTTTTTTTATCCTTTCCCTACCTCAGCACAATTTTGAGGGCAGGTGTCCTTTACAGCCCTGAGTCCTTGTGAATGGTAAGTGACCATTAGCTGTGGGTTAAAAGCTGCTCTTGCGGGAATCGGCCACAAGGCGGCAGCATTTCTCCTTTACCAAATCTGGTTACTAGGGCAACAGAGCCTTACTGGAAGTGGTGTTCTAGGTTGTAAATTAGAATGGAATGTGCGAGGAAAAAGCCCTTTAAGTTTATGTCTCATTACTTCTTGTTGGTATTTTTAACTTAATTGTTATTTTTTATCACAGCAAACTTGATTACAATGTTTTGTTTGTTCTCGGTGTGCAAGATGTGGTTCTTTCACACATATACATATATCTATTCTTCTTCGGATCCTTTTCCCATGTAGGTTATGACACAATGTTGAGTAGTCTTCTCTTGGTATTGCGTAGGTCTTTGGTGATTATATATTTCACATGTGTTTGTATCTCTCTGTTAACCTCAATATGGTAAGGTATCCAATCCTCACACCTTTCTATTTGGTGAACCATAAGTTTTTTTAAATGAATCTATGATAGTGTTTCTCTGTGGAAATATCTTTGTTTGTATCATTTTTTAGGTAACCCCTATATGTGATATGATAGGATATGTGTCTTTCTCTTTCTCACTTGCTCCAAATTGCGTGATTACTTCTAGACTCATCTATGGTGCTGCAAATGGCATTGTTTCATTTTTTCACTAGCTCATATTCCATCTGTACAGGTAGCAGTTCTTCTTTGTCCACCCATCTGTCGGTGGACCTTTTGGTTACTTCCATATCTTGGCTATTGTAATACTATGCAATGCAGATTTGCGTGCCTGTGTCCTTCCAATTCTGTCTTCTTAGTTTAGAGGTCCAGGAATAGGTCCGCTGGATCATATGGTAGCTCAATGTTGACCTTTTAAAGGCACCTCTGTCCTGTTCTCCTTAGTGGCTCTTTCCAGGTTACGTCCCCCTTAAAGTGGAGGGTATGTATTTCTTCCCAGCACCTTCAGCATTTATTCTTTGTAGTTTCTGCTGATGGTTATTCTGAGTGGTGTGAGCTGATACCTCTTTGTGGTTGAATTTGCATGTGTCTCATAATGCGTAGAAATTGAGCTTTAAGACATGTGCTTTTTATTTTTCCAGCTGTGATTAGAGCTTATTTCTTCAAAGTGTTTCCTTAAAGTATGTGTCACCACTTGCAATATTTTGGCCATTATCTCCCTCAAGACATTTTGAGGGCAGGTTTCATTTACAGCCCTGCACTACTTGTTCGTATGAAGTGACCATTAGCTCAGGCTTTAAACCTGTTTTTGCAGGTATCGGCCAAAGAGCGGCAGCCTTTCTACGTTCCCCTTGCTGGTACTAGGGAAACAGACCTACCGGCCGGTGGTGTTCTTCGGTTATAAATTAGAGTGCAATGTGCCCGGATAAACCCACAAATGTTGATGTCTCCTTGCTTTTGTTTGTTTTTAAATTGAGTTTATATTTATTATTAGAGTAATATTCCATTGTGTACGTGGACCACTCCTTCTTGGTGCATTCCTCGGTTGATGGACATTTTCATTGCTTCCAAGTGCTGGCTATGGTAAATCTTGCTGGCGTACAGGTGTGCCAGCCTGTGACTTTTGGATTCTCATTTTTGCAGGTGCTAGGCCAAGCAGTGGTTGTGATTGATTGACTGGTAGCTCAATGTTTCCCTTTCCAAAGCACCTACACTGTGTTTTCATTAGTGGCTCTTTACATGCCCCCCCTTACAACCGAGGGTACGCATTTCTCCACACTCCCTTCACCATTTGTTTTTTGCAGCATTTTTCCTAATGGCTATTCTGACTGCTGTGAGCTGATAGGTTTTTGTAATATGGGTATGCATGTCATTAAAATTTTTAAAATTCGTCATATTCCTATGCTTTTTTCTTTTCTCTTAAAAGAAAAAACCGTGAGTACAATATAGCTCTTGAAATTGTCTTCTTCGAAGGTTGCCCTCTTCTGAATTTTTTGGTCGATTTTTGACCCCAGAAATTTTCTGGAGGGCAGGTGCCATTTACAGAACTGCTAGTTGGTGAAAATTTAGTGACCTTTTGCAGTGGGTTCAAAGCTGCTGTTGTGGGAAACGGCCACAAGGAGGTAGCACTTCTCCATTCCCCAATCTGGGTACTAGGGCAGCAGAGCCTTTCTGGAAGTCATTGTCCTAGGTTGCAAATTAGAATGGAATTTGCCAGGAGAAATCCCCATAAGTTTATGTCTCATTACTTCTTCTTGGTTTTTAATTTTTTTTTTAATCTGGGTAAAGTTTAGAATATTGTTTGTCCTAGGTGTACACAATCTGGTTCATTTGTACATTATGTCTGTCTATTAATGTACAGATCCTCTTCCCATGTAAAATATTACAGTGTTCCGTCGACCTCCCTTGCTATATGTTCGGTCTCTTTGATACATGTATATAATATGTATGTGTATATGTATAGTAACACTAATCTTCATTTCTCAATTTCCCCCCTCCTTTCCTTTCAGATGAGGATAGTTTGTTTTCTAAGCCTGTGAGTGTCTTTCTCTTTGGAAATATGTTCATCTGTGTCAGTTATTAGATAATGCCATAAGTGACAATATAGGATATAGGTGTTTTGCCTTCCGACCTACTTCATGTTTTGTGATTATCTCCAGGCTCATGTACGGTGCCTCAAAGAGCAGTGCTTCAATGTTTTCCATGGCTAATATTCCATTGTGTGCATGGACCACTTCTTCTTGGTGCATTCCTCTGTTGATGGACATTTTCGTTGCTTCCAAGTGTTGCCTCTGGTAAGTATTGCTGGAGTGCAGGATTGCCAGCCTGTGATTTTTGATTTTCATTTTCTCAGGTGATAGACCCAGCAGTGGGTATGATTGATTGACTGGTATGGTAGCTCAACGTTTACCTTTTCAAGGCACCTCAATTGTGTTTTCATTAGTGGCTCTTACCATGTCCCCCTTAGAATCGAGGGTATGCATTTCTCCACAATCACGTCAGCATTTATTGTTTGCAGCATTTTTGTTGATGGCCATTCTGACTGGTGTGAGCTGATAGGTTTTTGTAATTTGGGTTTACATGTCTGTAAAAATTCCTACAATTCATCATTTCTCCACGGCCTTTTCTTTTCTGTTAAAAGAAAAAAGCAAAAAAGGGTTAGTATAATATACCTCTTCCAATTTTCCTTTTGGGAGGTTGCACTCTAGAAATTTTTGGTCGATTTTCGACCTCAGCATTTTTTGGAGGGCCGGTGTCATTTACAGACCTGCAGTTGGTGAATATTTAGTGACCTTTTGCAGTGGGTTTAAAGCTGCTGTTGTGGGAAACGGCCACAAGGATGCAGCATTTCTCCATTCCCAAATCTGGGTACTAGGGCAGCAGAGCCGTTCTGGAAGTCGTTTGCCTAGGTTGTAAATTTGAATGGAATGTGCCAGGAAAACCCCCCATAAGTTTATGTCTCATTACTGCTAGTTCGTTGTTTTAATTTTTTCAGTTGGGGTAATGGTTAGAATGTTGCTTGTCCAAGGTGTACACACTCTGGTTCATCTCCATATTCTATATACCTATTTATGTAGAGATCCTCTCCCCGTGTAAATTATTACAGAGTGTTCCGTAAACCTTCCTTGCTATATGGTCGGTCTTTTTGATATATGTATATCATATGTATTTGTATAAATATGGTAAGACTAATCTTCATTTATCCATTTCCCCCACCTTTCCTTTTAGATAAGCATAGTTTTTTTTTTTTTTAATAAGTCTGTGATTGACTTTCTCTGTGGAAATATGTTCATTTGTGTCTGTTATTAGATAACGCCTATAAGTGATATCATAGGATATAGGACTTTTACTTTCCGACTTACCTCATGTTCTGTGATTATCTCTAAGATCATCTATGGTGCCTCAAAGAGCACTGTTTCATTGTTTTCCATGGCTAGTTTTCATTGTGTACATGGACCACTTCTTCTTTATCCTTTCATCTGTTGATGGACATTTTGGTTGCTTCACTGTCTTGTCTATTGTGAATAAGGCTGCAGTGCAGCTTTTGCAGCCCGGGTCTTCTTCATTCTGGTCTTCTCAGGTGAGAGGCCCATTGGTGCACCTGCTGGATTGAATGATACCTCAATTTTTCCTTTTAAACGCAGCTCCTTTCTGTTCTCATTATTAGCGTTTAACCCTTTTACATCTCACCAGCAGCTAGAGGGTACACAGTTCTCTGAAACCTCTTCAGCATTTATTGTTTGTAGACTTTTTGCCAATGGTCAGTCGACTGGTGCGAGTTGAAAACCTTTTGTAGATTAGATTGCATGAGTCTAATACTTCCTGAGGGTGAGCTTTTATCCGTTTTCCTTTCTTTAAAAAGAGAGTGAGTAAAACTTACCTCTTCATAGTATCTTCTTGAAAATGTTGCCTGTTTTGAATTTTTTTTTATCCTTTCCCTACCTCAGCACAATTTTGAGGGCAGGTGTCCTTTACAGCCCTGAGTCCTTGTGAATGGTAAGTGACCATTAGCTGTGGGTTAAAAGCTGCTCTTGCGGGAATCGGCCACAAGGCGGCAGCATTTCTCCTTTACCAAATCTGGTTACTAGGGCAACAGAGCCTTACTGGAAGTGGTGTTCTAGGTTGTAAATTAGAATGGAATGTGCGAGGAAAAAGCCCTTTAAGTTTATGTCTCATTACTTCTTGTTGGTATTTTTAACTTAATTGTTATTTTTTATCACAGCAAACTTGATTACAATGTTTTGTTTGTTCTCGGTGTGCAAGATGTGGTTCTTTCACACATATACATATATCTATTCTTCTTCGGATCCTTTTCCCATGTAGGTTATGACACAATGTTGAGTAGTCTTCTCTTGGTATTGCGTAGGTCTTTGGTGATTATATATTTCACATGTGTTTGTATCTCTCTGTTAACCTCAATATGGTAAGGTATCCAATCCTCACACCTTTCTATTTGGTGAACCATAAGTTTTTTTAAATGAATCTATGATAGTGTTTCTCTGTGGAAATATCTTTGTTTGTATCATTTTTTAGGTAACCCCTATATGTGATATGATAGGATATGTGTCTTTCTCTTTCTCACTTGCTCCAAATTGCGTGATTACTTCTAGACTCATCTATGGTGCTGCAAATGGCATTGTTTCATTTTTTCACTAGCTCATATTCCATCTGTACAGGTAGCAGTTCTTCTTTGTCCACCCATCTGTCGGTGGACCTTTTGGTTACTTCCATATCTTGGCTATTGTAATACTATGCAATGCAGATTTGCGTGCCTGTGTCCTTCCAATTCTGTCTTCTTAGTTTAGAGGTCCAGGAATAGGTCCGCTGGATCATATGGTAGCTCAATGTTGACCTTTTAAAGGCACCTCTGTCCTGCTCTCCTTAGTGGCTCTTTCCAGGTTACGTCCCCCTTAAAGTGGAGGGTATGTATTTCTTCCCAGCACCTTCAGCATTTATTCTTTGTAGTTTCTGCTGATGGTTATTCTGAGTGGTGTGAGCTGATACCTCTTTGTGGTTGAATTTGCATGTGTCTCATAATGCGTAGAAATTGAGCTTTAAGACATGTGCTTTTTATTTTTCCAGCTGTGATTAGAGCTTATTTCTTCAAAGTGTTTCCTTAAAGTATGTGTCACCACTTGCAATATTTTGGCCCTTATCTCCCTCAAGACATTTTGAGGGCAGGTTTCATTTACAGCCCTGCAGTACTTGTTCGTATGAAGTGACCATTAGCTCAGGCTTTAAACCTGCTTTTGCAGGTATCGGCCAAAGAGCGGCAGCCTTTCTACGTTCCCCTTGCTGGTACTAGGGAAACAGACCTACCGGCCGGTGGTGTTCTTCGGTTATAAATTAGAGTGCAATGTGCCCGGATAAACCCACAAATGTTGATGTCTCCTTGCTTTTGTTTGTTTTTAAATTGAGTTTATATTTATTATTAGAGTAATATTCCATTGTGTACGTGGACCACTCCTTCTTGGTGCATTCCTCGGTTGATGGACATTTTCATTGCTTCCAAGTGCTGGCTATGGTAAATCTTGCTGGCGTACAGGTGTGCCAGCCTGTGACTTTTGGATTCTCATTTTTGCAGGTGCTAGGCCAAGCAGTGGTTGTGATTGATTGACTGGTAGCTCAATGTTTCCCTTTCCAAAGCACCTACACTGTGTTTTCATTAGTGGCTCTTTACATGCCCCCCCTTACAACCGAGGGTACGCATTTCTCCACACTCCCTTCACCATTTGTTTTTTGCAGCATTTTTCCTAATGGCTATTCTGACTGCTGTGAGCTGATAGGTTTTTGTAATATGGGTATGCATGTCATTAAAATTTTTAAAATTCGTCATATTCCTATGCTTTTTTCTTTTCTCTTAAAAGAAAAAACCGTGAGTACAATATAGCTCTTGAAATTGTCTTCTTCGAAGGTTGCCCTCTTCTGAATTTTTTGGTCGATTTTTGACCCCAGAAATTTTCTGGAGGGCAGGTGCCATTTACAGAACTGCTAGTTGGTGAAAATTTAGTGACCTTTTGCAGTGGGTTCAAAGCTGCTGTTGTGGGAAACGGCCACAAGGAGGTAGCACTTCTCCATTCCCCAATCTGGGTACTAGGGCAGCAGAGCCTTTCTGGAAGTCATTGTCCTAGGTTGCAAATTAGAATGGAATTTGCCAGGAGAAATCCCCATAAGTTTATGTCTCATTACTTCTTCTTGGTTTTTAAATTTTTTTTTAATCTGGGTAAAGTTTAGAATATTGTTTGTCCTAGGTGTACACAATCTGGTTCATTTGTACATTATGTCTGTTTATTAATGTACAGATCCTCTTCCCATGTAAAATATTACAGTGTTCCGTCGACCTCCCTTGCTATATGTTCGGTCTCTTTGATACATGTATATAATATGTATGTGTATATGTATAGTAACACTAATCTTCATTTCTCAATTTCCCCCCTCCTTTCCTTTCAGATGAGGATAGTTTGTTTTCTAAGCCTGTGAGTGTCTTTCTCTTTGGAAATATGTTCATCTGTGTCAGTTATTAGATAATGCCATAAGTGACAATATAGGATATAGGTGTTTTGCCTTCCGACCTACTTCATGTTTTGTGATTATCTCCAGGCTCATGTACGGTGCCTCAAAGAGCAGTGCTTCAATGTTTTCCATGGCTAATATTCCATTGTGTGCATGGACCACTTCTTCTTGGTGCATTCCTCTGTTGATGGACATTTTCGTTGCTTCCAAGTGTTGCCTCTGGTAAGTATTGCTGGAGTGCAGGATTGCCAGCCTGTGATTTTTGATTTTCATTTTCTCAGGTGATAGACCCAGCAGTGGGTATGATTGATTGACTGGTATGGTAGCTCAACGTTTACCTTTTCAAGGCACCTCAATTGTGTTTTCATTAGTGGCTCTTACCATGTCCCCCTTAGAATCGAGGGTATGCATTTCTCCACAATCACGTCAGCATTTATTGTTTGCAGCATTTTTGTTGATGGCCATTCTGACTGGTGTGAGCTGATAGGTTTTTGTAATTTGGGTTTACATGTCTGTAAAAATTCCTACAATTCATCATTTCTCCACGGCCTTTTCTTTTCTGTTAAAAGAAAAAAGCAAAAAAGGGTTAGTATAATATACCTCTTCCAATTTTCCTTTTGGGAGGTTGCACTCTAGAAATTTTTGGTCGATTTTCGACCTCAGCATTTTTTGGAGGGCCGGTGTCATTTACAGACCTGCAGTTGGTGAATATTTAGTGACCTTTTGCAGTGGGTTTAAAGCTGCTGTTGTGGGAAACGGCCACAAGGATGCAGCATTTCTCCATTCCCAAATCTGGGTACTAGGGCAGCAGAGCCGTTCTGGAAGTCGTTTGCCTAGGTTGTAAATTTGAATGGAATGTGCCAGGAAAACCCCCCATAAGTTTATGTCTCATTACTGCTAGTTCGTTGTTTTAATTTTTTCAGTTGGGGTAATGGTTAGAATGTTGCTTGTCCAAGGTGTACACACTCTGGTTCATCTCCATATTCTATATACCTATTTATGTAGAGATCCTCTCCCCGTGTAAATTATTACAGAGTGTTCCGTAAACCTTCCTTGCTATATGGTCGGTCTTTTTGATATATGTATATCATATGTATTTGTATACATATGCTAAGACTAATCTTCATTTATCCATTTCCCCCACCTTTCCTTTTAGATAAGCATAGTTTTTTTTTTTTTTAATAAGTCTGTGATTGACTTTCTCTGTGGAAATATGTTCATTTGTGTCAGTTATTAGATAACGCCTATAAGTGATATCATAGGATATAGGACTTTTACTTTCCGACTTACCTCATGTTCTGTGATTATCTCTAAGATCATCTATGGTGCCTCAAAGAGCACTGTTTCATTGTTTTCCATGGCTAGTTTTCATTGTGTACATGGACCACTTCTTCTTTATCCTTTCATCTGTTGATGGACATTTTGGTTGCTTCACTGTCTTGTCTATTGTGAATAAGGCTGCAGTGCAGCTTTTGCAGCCCGGGTCTTCTTCATTCTGGTCTTCTCAGGTGAGAGGCCCATTGGTGCACCTGCTGGATTGAATGATACCTCAATTTTTCCTTTTAAACGCAGCTCCTTTCTCTTCTCATTATTAGCGTTTAACCCTTTTACATCTCACCAGCAGCTAGAGGGTACACAGTTCTCTGAAACCTCTTCAGCATTTATTGTTTGTAGACTTTTTGCCAATGGTCAGTCGACTGGTGCGAGTTGAAAACCTTTTGTAGATTAGATTGCATGAGTCTAATACTTCCTGAGGCTGAGCTTTTATCCGTTTTCCTTTCTTTAAAAAGAGAGTGAGTAAAACTTACCTCTTCATAGTATCTTCTTGAAAATGTTGCCTGTTTTGAATTTTTTTTTATCCTTTCCCTACCTCAGCACAATTTTGAGGGCAGGTGTCCTTTACAGCCCTGAGTCCTTGTGAATGGTAAGTGACCATTAGCTGTGGGTTAAAAGCTGCTCTTGCGGGAATCGGCCACAAGGCGGCAGCATTTCTCCTTTACCAAATCTGGTTACTAGGGCAACAGAGCCTTACTGGAAGTGGTGTTCTAGGTTGTAAATTAGAATGGAATGTGCGAGGAAAAAGCCCTTTAAGTTTATGTCTCATTACTTCTTGTTGGTATTTTTAACTTAATTGTTATTTTTTATCACAGCAAACTTGATTACAATGTTTTGTTTGTTCTCGGTGTGCAAGATGTGGTTCTTTCACACATATACATATATCTATTCTTCTTCGGATCCTTTTCCCATGTAGGTTATGACACAATGTTGAGTAGTCTTCTCTTGGTATTGCGTAGGTCTTTGGTGATTATATATTTCACATGTGTTTGTATCTCTCTGTTAACCTCAATATGGTAAGGTATCCAATCCTCACACCTTTCTATTTGGTGAACCATAAGTTTTTTTAAATGAATCTATGATAGTGTTTCTCTGTGGAAATATCTTTGTTTGTATCATTTTTTTAGGTAACCCCTATATGTGATATGATAGGATATGTGTCTTTCTCTTTCTCACTTGCTCCAAATTGCGTGATTACTTCTAGACTCATCTATGGTGCTGCAAATGGCATTGTTTCATTTTTTCACTAGCTCATATTCCATCTGTACAGGTAGCAGTTCTTCTTTGTCCACCCATCTGTCGGTGGACCTTTTGGTTACTTCCATATCTTGGCTATTGTAATACTATGCAATGCAGATTTGCGTGCCTGTGTCCTTCCAATTCTGTCTTCTTAGTTTAGAGGTCCAGGAATAGGTCCGCTGGATCATATGGTAGCTCAATGTTGACCTTTTAAAGGCACCTCTGTCCTGTTCTCCTTAGTGGCTCTTTCCAGGTTACGTCCCCCTTAAAGTGGAGGGTATGTATTTCTTCCCAGCACCTTCAGCATTTATTCTTTGTAGTTTCTGCTGATGGTTATTCTGAGTGGTGTGAGCTGATACCTCTTTGTGGTTGAATTTGCATGTGTCTCATAATGCGTAGAAATTGAGCTTTAAGACATGTGCTTTTTATTTTTCCAGCTGTGATTAGAGCTTATTTCTTCAAAGTGTTTCCTTAAAGTATGTGTCACCACTTGCAATATTTTGGCCATTATCTCCCTCAAGACATTTTGAGGGCAGGTTTCATTTACAGCCCTGCAGTACTTGTTCGTATGAAGTGACCATTAGCTCAGGCTTTAAACCTGCTTTTGCAGGTATCGGCCAAAGAGCGGCAGCCTTTCTACGTTCCCCTTGCTGGTACTAGGGAAACAGACCTACCGGCCGGTGGTGTTCTTCGGTTATAAATTAGAGTGCAATGTGCCCGGATAAACCCACAAATGTTGATGTCTCCTTGCTTTTGTTTGTTTTTAAATTGAGTTTATATTTATTATTAGAGTAATATTCCATTGTGTACGTGGACCACTCCTTCTTGGTGCATTCCTCGGTTGATGGACATTTTCATTGCTTCCAAGTGCTGGCTATGGTAAATCTTGCTGGCGTACAGGTGTGCCAGCCTGTGACTTTTGGATTCTCATTTTTGCAGGTGCTAGGCCAAGCAGTGGTTGTGATTGATTGACTGGTAGCTCAATGTTTCCCTTTCCAAAGCACCTACACTGTGTTTTCATTAGTGGCTCTTTACATGCCCCCCCTTACAACCGAGGGTACGCATTTCTCCACACTCCCTTCACCATTTGTTTTTTGCAGCATTTTTCCTAATGGCCATTCTGACTGCTGTGAGCTGATAGGTTTTTGTAATATGGGTATGCATGTCATTAAAATTTTTAAAATTCGTCATATTCCTATGCTTTTTTCTTTTCTCTTAAAAGAAAAAACCGTGAGTACAATATAGCTCTTGAAATTGTCTTCTTCGAAGGTTGCCCTCTTCTGAATTTTTTGGTCGATTTTTGACCCCAGAAATTTTCTGGAGGGCCGGTGCCATTTACAGAACTGCAAGTTGGTGAAAATTTAGTGACTTTTGCAGTGAGTTCAAAGCTGCTGTTGTGGGAAACGGCCACAAGGAGGTAGCACTTCTCCATTCCCCAATCTGGGTACTAGGGCAGCAGAGCCTTTCTGGAAGTCATTGTCCTAGGTTGCAAATTAGAATGGAATTTGCCAGGAGAAATCCCCATAAGTTTATGTCTCATTACTTCTTCTTGGTTTTTAATTTTTTTTTTTAATCTGGGTAAAATTTAGAATATTGTTTGTCCTAGGTGTACACAATCTGGTTCATTTGTACATTATGTCTGTCTATTAATGTACAGATCCTCTTCCCATGTAAAATATTACAGTGTTCCGTCGACCTCCCTTGCTATATGTTCGGTCTCTTTGATACATGTATATAATATGTATGTGTATATGTATAGTAACACTAATCTTCATTTCTCAATTTCCCCCCTCCTTTCCTTTCAGATGAGGATAGTTTGTTTTCTAAGCCTGTGAGTGTCTTTCTCTTTGGAAATATGTTCATCTGTGTCAGTTATTAGATAATGCCATAAGTGACAATATAGGATAAAGGTGTTTTGCCTTCCGACCTACTTCATGTTTTGTGATTATCTCCAGGCTCATGTACGGTGCCTCAAAGAGCAGTGCTTCAATGTTTTCCATGGCTAATATTCCATTGTGTGCATGGACCACTTCTTCTTGGTGCATTCCTCTGTTGATGGACATTTTCGTTGCTTCCAAGTGTTGCCTCTGGTAAGTATTGCTGGAGTGCAGGATTGCCAGCCTGTGATTTTTGATTTTCATTTTCTCAGGTGATAGACCCAGCAGTGGGTATGATTGATTGACTGGTATGGTAGCTCAACGTTTACCTTTTCAAGGCACCTCAATTGTGTTTTCATTAGTGGCTCTTACCATGTCCCCCTTAGAATCGAGGGTATGCATTTCTCCACAATCACGTCAGCATTTATTGTTTGCAGCATTTTTGTTGATGGCCATTCTGACTGGTGTGAGCTGATAGGTTTTTGTAATTTGGGTTTACATGTCTGTAAAAATTCCTACAATTCATCATTTCTCCACGGCCTTTTCTTTTCTGTTAAAAGAAAAAAGCAAAAAAGGGTTAGTATAATATACCTCTTCCAATTTTCCTTTTGGGAGGTTGCACTCTAGAAATTTTTGGTCGATTTTCGACCTCAGCATTTTTTGGAGGGCCGGTGTCATTTACAGACCTGCAGTTGGTGAATATTTAGTGACCTTTTGCAGTGGGTTTAAAGCTGCTGTTGTGGGAAACGGCCACAAGGATGCAGCATTTCTCCATTCCCAAATCTGGGTACTAGGGCAGCAGAGCCGTTCTGGAAGTCGTTTGCCTAGGTTGTAAATTTGAATGGAATGTGCCAGGAAAACCCCCCATAAGTTTATGTCTCATTACTGCTAGTTCGTTGTTTTAATTTTTTCAGTTGCGGTAATGGTTAGAATGTTGCTTGTCCAAGGTGTACACACTCTGGTTCATCTCCATATTCTATATACCTATTTATGTAGAGATCCTCTCCCCGTGTAAATTATTACAGAGTGTTCCGTAAACCTTCCTTGCTATATGGTCGGTCTTTTTGATATATGTATATCATATGTATTTGTATACATATGCTAAGACTAATCTTCATTTATCCATTTCCCCCACCTTTCCTTTTAGATAAGCATAGTTTTTTTTTTTTTAATAAGTCTGTGATTGACTTTCTCTGTGGAAATATGTTCATTTGTGTCAGTTATTAGATAACGCCTATAAGTGATATCATAGGATATAGGACTTTTACTTTCCGACTTACCTCATGTTCTGTGATTATCTCTAAGATCATCTATGGTGCCTCAAAGAGCACTGTTTCATTGTTTTCCATGGCTAGTTTTCATTGTGTACATGGACCACTTCTTCTTTATCCTTTCATCTGTTGATGGACATTTTGGTTGCTTCACTGTCTTGTCTATTGTGAATAAGGCTGCAGTGCAGCTTTTGCAGCCCGGGTCTTCTTCATTCTGGTCTTCTCAGGTGAGAGGCCCATTGGTGCACCTGCTGGATTGAATGATACCTCAATTTTTCCTTTTAAACGCAGCTCCTTTCTCTTCTCATTATTAGCGTTTAACCCTTTTACATCTCACCAGCAGCTAGAGGGTACACAGTTCTCTGAAACCTCTTCAGCATTTATTGTTTGTAGACTTTTTGCCAATGGTCAGTCGACTGGTGCGAGTTGAAAACCTTTTGTAGATTAGATTGCATGAGTCTAATACTTCCTGAGGCTGAGCTTTTATCCGTTTTCCTTTCTTTAAAAAGAGAGTGAGTAAAACTTACCTCTTCATAGTATCTTCTTGAAAATGTTGCCTGTTTTGAATTTTTTTTTATCCTTTCCCTACCTCAGCACAATTTTGAGGGCAGGTGTCCTTTACAGCCCTGAGTCCTTGTGAATGGTAAGTGACCATTAGCTGTGGGTTAAAAGCTGCTCTTGCGGGAATCGGCCACAAGGCGGCAGCATTTCTCCTTTACCAAATCTGGTTACTAGGGCAACAGAGCCTTACTGGAAGTGGTGTTCTAGGTTGTAAATTAGAATGGAATGTGCGAGGAAAAAGCCCTTTAAGTTTATGTCTCATTACTTCTTGTTGGTATTTTTAACTTAATTGTTATTTTTTATCACAGCAAACTTGATTACAATGTTTTGTTTGTTCTCGGTGTGCAAGATGTGGTTCTTTCACACATATACATATATCTATTCTTCTTCGGATCCTTTTCCCATGTAGGTTATGACACAATGTTGAGTAGTCTTCTCTTGGTATTGCGTAGGTCTTTGGTGATTATATATTTCACATGTGTTTGTATCTCTCTGTTAACCTCAATATGGTAAGGTATCCAATCCTCACACCTTTCTATTTGGTGAACCATAAGTTTTTTTAAATGAATCTATGATAGTGTTTCTCTGTGGAAATATCTTTGTTTGTATCATTTTTTAGGTAACCCCTATATGTGATATGATAGGATATGTGTCTTTCTCTTTCTCACTTGCTCCAAATTGCGTGATTACTTCTAGACTCATCTATGGTGCTGCAAATGGCATTGTTTCATTTTTTCACTAGCTCATATTCCATCTGTACAGGTAGCAGTTCTTCTTTGTCCACCCATCTGTCGGTGGACCTTTTGGTTACTTCCATATCTTGGCTATTGTAATACTATGCAATGCAGATTTGCGTGCCTGTGTCCTTCCAATTCTGTCTTCTTAGTTTAGAGGTCCAGGAATAGGTCCGCTGGATCATATGGTAGCTCAATGTTGACCTTTTAAAGGCACCTCTGTCCTGTTCTCCTTAGTGGCTCTTTCCAGGTTACGTCCCCCTTAAAGTGGAGGGTATGTATTTCTTCCCAGCACCTTCAGCATTTATTCTTTGTAGTTTCTGCTGATGGTTATTCTGAGTGGTGTGAGCTGATACCTCTTTGTGGTTGAATTTGCATGTGTCTCATAATGCGTAGAAATTGAGCTTTAAGACATGTGCTTTTTATTTTTCCAGCTGTGATTAGAGCTTATTTCTTCAAAGTGTTTCCTTAAAGTATGTGTCACCACTTGCAATATTTTGGCCATTATCTCCCTCAAGACATTTTGAGGGCAGGTTTCATTTACAGCCCTGCAGTACTTGTTCGTATGAAGTGACCATTAGCTCAGGCTTTAAACCTGCTTTTGCAGGTATCGGCCAAAGAGCGGCAGCCTTTCTACGTTCCCCTTGCTGGTACTAGGGAAACAGACCTACCGGCCGGTGGTGTTCTTCGGTTATAAATTAGAGTGCAATGTGCCCGGATAAACCCACAAATGTTGATGTCTCCTTGCTTTTGTTTGTTTTTAAATTGAGTTTATATTTATTATTAGAGTAATATTCCATTGTGTACGTGGACCACTCCTTCTTGGTGCATTCCTCGGTTGATGGACATTTTCATTGCTTCCAAGTGCTGGCTATGGTAAATCTTGCTGGCGTACAGGTGTGCCAGCCTGTGACTTTTGGATTCTCATTTTTGCAGGTGCTAGGCCAAGCAGTGGTTGTGATTGATTGACTGGTAGCTCAATGTTTCCCTTTCCAAAGCACCTACACTGTGTTTTCATTAGTGGCTCTTTACATGCCCCCCCTTACAACCGAGGGTACGCATTTCTCCACACTCCCTTCACCATTTGTTTTTTGCAGCATTTTTCCTAATGGCTATTCTGACTGCTGTGAGCTGATAGGTTTTTGTAATATGGGTATGCATGTCATTAAAATTTTTAAAATTCGTCATATTCCTATGCTTTTTTCTTTTCTCTTAAAAGAAAAAACCGTGAGTACAATATAGCTCTTGAAATTGTCTTCTTCGAAGGTTGCCCTCTTCTGAATTTTTTGGTCGATTTTTGACCCCAGAAATTTTCTGCAGGGCAGGTGCCATTTACAGAACTGTTAGTTGGTGAAAATTTAGTGACCTTTTGCAGTGGGTTCAAAGCTGCTGTTGTGGGAAACGGCCACAAGGAGGTAGCACTTCTCCATTCCCCAATCTGGGTACTAGGGCAGCAGAGCCTTTCTGGAAGTCATTGTCCTAGGTTGCAAATTAGAATGGAATTTGCCAGGAGAAATCCCCATAAGTTTATGTCTCATTACTTCTTCTTGGTTTTTAAATTTTTTTTTAATCTGGGTAAAGTTTAGAATATTGTTTGTCCTAGGTGTACACAATCTGGTTCATTTGTACATTATGTCTGTCTCTTAATGTACAGATCCTCTTCCCATGTAAAATATTACAGTGTTCCATCGACCTCCCTTGCTATATGTTCGGTCTCTTTGATACATGTATATAATATGTATGTGTATATGTATAGTAACACTAATCTTCATTTCTCAATTTCCCCCCTCCTTTCCTTTCAGATGAGGATAGTTTGTTTTCTAAGCCTGTGAGTGTCTTTCTCTTTGGAAATATGTTCCTCTGTGTCAGTTATTAGATAATGCCATAAGTGACAATATAGGATATAGGTGTTTTGCCTTCCGACCTACTTCATGTTTTGTGATTATCTCCAGGCTCATGTATGGTGCCTCAAAGAGCAGTGCTTCAATGTTTTCCATGGCTAATATTCCATTGTGTGCATGGACCACTTCTTCTTGGTGCATTCCTCTGTTGATGGACATTTTCGTTGCTTCCAAGTGTTGCCTCTGGTAAGTATTGCTGGAGTGCAGGATTGCCAGCCTGTGATTTTTGATTTTCATTTTCTCAGGTGATAGACCCAGCAGTGGGTATGATTGATTGACTGGTATGGTAGCTCAACGTTTACCTTTTCAAGGCACCTCAATTGTGTTTTCATTAGTGGCTCTTACCATGTCCCCCTTAGAATCGAGGGTATGCATTTCTCCACAATCACGTCAGCATTTATTGTTTGCAGCATTTTTGTTGATGGCCATTCTGACTGGTGTGAGCTGATAGGTTTTTGTAATTTGGGTTTACATGTCTGTAAAAATTCCTACAATTCATCATTTCTCCACGGCCTTTTCTTTTCTGTTAAAAGAAAAAAGCAAAAAAGGGTTAGTATAATATACCTCTTCCAATTTTCCTTTTGGGAGGTTGCACTCTAGAAATTTTTGGTCGATTTTCGACCTCAGCATTTTTTGGAGGGCCGGTGTCATTTACAGACCTGCAGTTGGTGAATATTTAGTGACCTTTTGCAGTGGGTTTAAAGCTGCTGTTGTGGGAAACGGCCACAAGGATGCAGCATTTCTCCATTCCCAAATCTGGGTACTAGGGCAGCAGAGCCGTTCTGGAAGTCGTTTGCCTAGGTTGTAAATTTGAATGGAATGTGCCAGGAAAACCCCCCATAAGTTTATGTCTCATTACTCCTAGTTCGTTGTTTTAATTTTTTCAATTTGGGTAATGGTTAGAATGTTGCTTGTCCAAGGTGTACACACTCTGGTTCATCTACATATTCTATATACCTATTTATGTAGAGATCCTCTTGCCGTGTAAATTATTACAGAGTGTTCCGTCAACCTTTCTTGCTATATGGTCGGTCTTTTTGATATATGTATATCATATGTATTTGTATACATATGGTAAGACTAATCTTCATTTATCCATTTCCCCCACCTTTCCTTTCAGATAAGCATAGTTTTTTTTTTTTTTGAGTAAGTCTGTGATTGACTTTCTCTGTGGAAATATGTTCATTTGTGTCAGTTATTAGATAACGCCTATAAGTGATATCATAGGATATAGGACTTTTACTTTCCGACTTACCTCATGTTATGTGATTATCTCCAAGATCATCTATGGTGCCTCAAAGAGCACTGTTTCATTGTTTTCCATGGCTAGTTTTCATTGTGTACATGGACCACTTCTTCTTTATCCTTTCATCTGTTGATGGACATTTTGGTTGCTTCACTGTCTTGTCTATTGTGAATAAGGCCGCAGTGCAGCTTTTGCAGCCCGGGTCTTCTTCATTCTGGTCTTCTCAGGTGAGAGGCCCATTGGTGCACCTGCTGGATTGAATGATACCTCAATTTTTCCTTTTAAACGCAGCTCCTTTCTGTTCTCATTATTAGCGTTTAACCCTTTTACATCTCACCAGCAGCTAGAGGGTACACAGTTCTCTGAAACCTCTTCAGCATTTATTGTTTGTAGACTTTTTGCCAATGGTCAGTCGACTGGTGCGAGTTGAAAACCTTTTGTAGATTAGATTGCATGAGTCTAATACTTCCTGAGGCTGAGCTTTTATCCGTTTTCCTTTCTTTAAAAAGAGAGTGAGTAAAACTTACCTCTTCATAGTATCTTCTTGAAAATGTTGCCTGTTTTGAATTTTTTTTTATCCTTTCCCTACCTCAGCACAATTTTGAGGGCAGGTGTCCTTTACAGCCCTGAGTCCTTGTGAATGGTAAGTGACCATTAGCTGTGGGTTAAAAGCTGCTCTTGCGGGAATCGGCCACAAGGCGGCAGCATTTCTCCTTTACCAAATCTGGTTACTAGGGCAACAGAGCCTTACTGGAAGTGGTGTTCTAGGTTGTAAATTAGAATGGAATGTGCGAGGAAAAAGCCCTTTAAGTTTATGTCTCATTACTTCTTGTTGGTATTTTTAACTTAATTGTTATTTTTTATCACAGCAAACTTGATTACAATGTTTTGTTTGTTCTCGGTGTGCAAGATGTGGTTCTTTCACACATATACATATATCTATTCTTCTTCGGATCCTTTTCCCATGTAGGTTATGACACAATGTTGAGTAGTCTTCTCTTGGTATTGCGTAGGTCTTTGGTGATTATATATTTCACATGTGTTTGTATCTCTCTGTTAACCTCAATATGGTAAGGTATCCAATCCTCACACCTTTCTATTTGGTGAACCATAAGTTTTTTTAAATGAATCTATGATAGTGTTTCTCTGTGGAAATATCTTTGTTTGTATCATTTTTTTAGGTAACCCCTATATGTGATATGATAGGATATGTGTCTTTCTCTTTCTCACTTGCTCCAAATTGCGTGATTACTTCTAGACTCATCTATGGTGCTGCAAATGGCATTGTTTCATTTTTTCACTAGCTCATATTCCATCTGTACAGGTAGCAGTTCTTCTTTGTCCACCCATCTGTCGGTGGACCTTTTGGTTACTTCCATATCTTGGCTATTGTAATACTATGCAATGCAGATTTGCGTGCCTGTGTCCTTCCAATTCTGTCTTCTTAGTTTAGAGGTCCAGGAATAGGTCCGCTGGATCATATGGTAGCTCAATGTTGACCTTTTAAAGGCACCTCTGTCCTGTTCTCCTTAGTGGCTCTTTCCAGGTTACGTCCCCCTTAAAGTGGAGGGTATGTATTTCTTCCCAGCACCTTCAGCATTTATTCTTTGTAGTTTCTGCTGATGGTTATTCTGAGTGGTGTGAGCTGATACCTCTTTGTGGTTGAATTTGCATGTGTCTCATAATGCGTAGAAATTGAGCTTTAAGACATGTGCTTTTTATTTTTCCAGCTGTGATTAGAGCTTATTTCTTCAAAGTGTTTCCTTAAAGTATGTGTCACCACTTGCAATATTTTGGCCATTATCTCCCTCAAGACATTTTGAGGGCAGGTTTCATTTACAGCCCTGCAGTACTTGTTCGTATGAAGTGACCATTAGCTCAGGCTTTAAACCTGCTTTTGCAGGTATCGGCCAAAGAGCGGCAGCCTTTCTACGTTCCCCTTGCTGGTACTAGGGAAACAGACCTACCGGCCGGTGGTGTTCTTCGGTTATAAATTAGAGTGCAATGTGCCCGGATAAACCCACAAATGTTGATGTCTCCTTGCTTTTGTTTGTTTTTAAATTGAGTTTATATTTATTATTAGAGTAATATTCCATTGTGTACGTGGACCACTTCTTCTTGGTGCATTCCTCGGTTGATGGACATTTTCATTGCTTCCAAGTGCTGGCTATGGTAAATCTTGCTGGCGTACAGGTGTGCCAGCCTGTGACTTTTGGATTCTCATTTTTGCAGGTGCTAGGCCAAGCAGTGGTTGTGATTGATTGACTGGTAGCTCAATGTTTCCCTTTCCAAAGCACCTACACTGTGTTTTCATTAGTGGCTCTTTACATGCCCCCCCTTACAACCGAGGGTACGCATTTCTCCACACTCCCTTCACCATTTGTTTTTTGCAGCATTTTTCCTAATGGCCATTCTGACTGCTGTGAGCTGATAGGTTTTTGTAATATGGGTATGCATGTCATTAAAATTTTTAAAATTCGTCATATTCCTATGCTTTTTTCTTTTCTCTTAAAAGAAAAAACCGTGAGTACAATATAGCTCTTGAAATTGTCTTCTTCGAAGGTTGCCCTCTTCTGAATTTTTTGGTCGATTTTTGACCCCAGAAATTTTCTGGAGGGCCGGTGCCATTTACAGAACTGCAAGTTGGTGAAAATTTAGTGACTTTTGCAGTGAGTTCAAAGCTGCTGTTGTGGGAAACGGCCACAAGGAGGTAGCACTTCTCCATTCCCCAATCTGGGTACTAGGGCAGCAGAGCCTTTCTGGAAGTCATTGTCCTAGGTTGCAAATTAGAATGGAATTTGCCAGGAGAAATCCCCATAAGTTTATGTCTCATTACTTCTTCTTGGTTTTTAAATTTTTTTTTAATCTGGGTAAAGTTTAGAATATTGTTTGTCCTAGGTGTACACAATCTGGTTCATTTGTACATTATGTCTGTCTATTAATGTACAGATCCTCTTCCCATGTAAAATATTACAGTGTTCCGTCGACCTCCCTTGCTATATGTTCGGTCTCTTTGATACATGTATATAATATGTATGTGTATATGTATAGTAACACTAATCTTCATTTCTCAATTTCCCCCCTCCTTTCCTTTCAGATGAGGATAGTTTGTTTTCTAAGCCTGTGAGTGTCTTTCTCTTTGGAAATATGTTCATCTGTGTCAGTTATTAGATAATGCCATAAGTGACAATATAGGATAAAGGTGTTTTGCCTTCCGACCTACTTCATGTTTTGTGATTATCTCCAGGCTCATGTACGGTGCCTCAAAGAGCAGTGCTTCAATGTTTTCCATGGCTAATATTCCATTGTGTGCATGGACCACTTCTTCTTGGTGCATTCCTCTGTTGATGGACATTTTCGTTGCTTCCAAGTGTTGCCTCTGGTAAGTATTGCTGGAGTGCAGGATTGCCAGCCTGTGATTTTTGATTTTCATTTTCTCAGGTGATAGACCCAGCAGTGGGTATGATTGATTGACTGGTATGGTAGCTCAACGTTTACCTTTTCAAGGCACCTCAATTGTGTTTTCATTAGTGGCTCTTACCATGTCCCCCTTAGAATCGAGGGTATGCATTTCTCCACAATCACGTCAGCATTTATTGTTTGCAGCATTTTTGTTGATGGCCATTCTGACTGGTGTGAGCTGATAGGTTTTTGTAATTTGGGTTTACATGTCTGTAAAAATTCCTACAATTCATCATTTCTCCACGGCCTTTTCTTTTCTGTTAAAAGAAAAAAGCAAAAAAGGGTTAGTATAATATACCTCTTCCAATTTTCCTTTTGGGAGGTTGCACTCTAGAAATTTTTGGTCGATTTTCGACCTCAGCATTTTTTGGAGGGCCGGTGTCATTTACAGACCTGCAGTTGGTGAATATTTAGTGACCTTTTGCAGTGGGTTTAAAGCTGCTGTTGTGGGAAACGGCCACAAGGATGCAGCATTTCTCCATTCCCAAATCTGGGTACTAGGGCAGCAGAGCCGTTCTGGAAGTCGTTTGCCTAGGTTGTAAATTTGAATGGAATGTGCCAGGAAAACCCCCCATAAGTTTATGTCTCATTACTGCTAGTTCGTTGTTTTAATTTTTTCAGTTGCGGTAATGGTTAGAATGTTGCTTGTCCAAGGTGTACACACTCTGGTTCATCTCCATATTCTATATACCTATTTATGTAGAGATCCTCTCCCCGTGTAAATTATTACAGAGTGTTCCGTAAACCTTCCTTGCTATATGGTCGGTCTTTTTGATATATGTATATCATATGTATTTGTATACATATGCTAAGACTAATCTTCATTTATCCATTTCCCCCACCTTTCCTTTTAGATAAGCATAGTTTTTTTTTTTTTTAATAAGTCTGTGATTGACTTTCTCTGTGGAAATATGTTCATTTGTGTCAGTTATTAGATAACGCCTATAAGTGATATCATAGGATATAGGACTTTTACTTTCCGACTTACCTCATGTTCTGTGATTATCTCTAAGATCATCTATGGTGCCTCAAAGAGCACTGTTTCATTGTTTTCCATGGCTAGTTTTCATTGTGTACATGGACCACTTCTTCTTTATCCTTTCATCTGTTGATGGACATTTTGGTTGCTTCACTGTCTTGTCTATTGTGAATAAGGCTGCAGTGCAGCTTTTGCAGCCCGGGTCTTCTTCATTCTGGTCTTCTCAGGTGAGAGGCCCATTGGTGCACCTGCTGGATTGAATGATACCTCAATTTTTCCTTTTAAACGCAGCTCCTTTCTCTTCTCATTATTAGCGTTTAACCCTTTTACATCTCACCAGCAGCTAGAGGGTACACAGTTCTCTGAAACCTCTTCAGCATTTATTGTTTGTAGACTTTTTGCCAATGGTCAGTCGACTGGTGCGAGTTGAAAACCTTTTGTAGATTAGATTGCATGAGTCTAATACTTCCTGAGGCTGAGCTTTTATCCGTTTTCCTTTCTTTAAAAAGAGAGTGAGTAAAACTTACCTCTTCATAGTATCTTCTTGAAAATGTTGCCTGTTTTGAATTTTTTTTTATCCTTTCCCTACCTCAGCACAATTTTGAGGGCAGGTGTCCTTTACAGCCCTGAGTCCTTGTGAATGGTAAGTGACCATTAGCTGTGGGTTAAAAGCTGCTCTTGCGGGAATCGGCCACAAGGCGGCAGCATTTCTCCTTTACCAAATCTGGTTACTAGGGCAACAGAGCCTTACTGGAAGTGGTGTTCTAGGTTGTAAATTAGAATGGAATGTGCGAGGAAAAAGCCCTTTAAGTTTATGTCTCATTACTTCTTGTTGGTATTTTTAACTTAATTGTTATTTTTTATCACAGCAAACTTGATTACAATGTTTTGTTTGTTCTCGGTGTGCAAGATGTGGTTCTTTCACACATATACATATATCTATTCTTCTTCGGATCCTTTTCCCATGTAGGTTATGACACAATGTTGAGTAGTCTTCTCTTGGTATTGCGTAGGTCTTTGGTGATTATATATTTCACATGTGTTTGTATCTCTCTGTTAACCTCAATATGGTAAGGTATCCAATCCTCACACCTTTCTATTTGGTGAACCATAAGTTTTTTTAAATGAATCTATGATAGTGTTTCTCTGTGGAAATATCTTTGTTTGTATCATTTTTTAGGTAACCCCTATATGTGATATGATAGGATATGTGTCTTTCTCTTTCTCACTTGCTCCAAATTGCGTGATTACTTCTAGACTCATCTATGGTGCTGCAAATGGCATTGTTTCATTTTTTCACTAGCTCATATTCCATCTGTACAGGTAGCAGTTCTTCTTTGTCCACCCATCTGTCGGTGGACCTTTTGGTTACTTCCATATCTTGGCTATTGTAATACTATGCAATGCAGATTTGCGTGCCTGTGTCCTTCCAATTCTGTCTTCTTAGTTTAGAGGTCCAGGAATAGGTCCGCTGGATCATATGGTAGCTCAATGTTGACCTTTTAAAGGCACCTCTGTCCTG
Source organism: Balaenoptera physalus (assembly GCF_965194825.1). NCBI lineage: Eukaryota > Metazoa > Chordata > Mammalia > Artiodactyla > Balaenopteridae > Balaenoptera > Balaenoptera physalus. The sequence goes on from NW_028126567.1 coordinate 410,686, forward strand.
TTCTCCTTAGTGGCTCTTTCCAGGTTACGTCCCCCTTAAAGTGGAGGGTATGTATTTCTTCCCAGCACCTTCAGCATTTATTCTTTGTAGTTTCTGCTGATGGTTATTCTGAGTGGTGTGAGCTGATACCTCTTTGTGGTTGAATTTGCATGTGTCTCATAATGCGTAGAAATTGAGCTTTAAGACATGTGCTTTTTATTTTTCCAGCTGTGATTAGAGCTTATTTCTTCAAAGTGTTTCCTTAAAGTATGTGTCACCACTTGCAATATTTTGGCCATTATCTCCCTCAAGACATTTTGAGGGCAGGTTTCATTTACAGCCCTGCAGTACTTGTTCGTATGAAGTGACCATTAGCTCAGGCTTTAAACCTGCTTTTGCAGGTATCGGCCAAAGAGCGGCAGCCTTTCTACGTTCCCCTTGCTGGTACTAGGGAAACAGACCTACCGGCCGGTGGTGTTCTTCGGTTATAAATTAGAGTGCAATGTGCCCGGATAAACCCACAAATGTTGATGTCTCCTTGCTTTTGTTTGTTTTTAAATTGAGTTTATATTTATTATTAGAGTAATATTCCATTGTGTACGTGGACCACTCCTTCTTGGTGCATTCCTCGGTTGATGGACATTTTCATTGCTTCCAAGTGCTGGCTATGGTAAATCTTGCTGGCGTACAGGTGTGCCAGCCTGTGACTTTTGGATTCTCATTTTTGCAGGTGCTAGGCCAAGCAGTGGTTGTGATTGATTGACTGGTAGCTCAATGTTTCCCTTTCCAAAGCACCTACACTGTGTTTTCATTAGTGGCTCTTTACATGCCCCCCCTTACAACCGAGGGTACGCATTTCTCCACACTCCCTTCACCATTTGTTTTTTGCAGCATTTTTCCTAATGGCTATTCTGACTGCTGTGAGCTGATAGGTTTTTGTAATATGGGTATGCATGTCATTAAAATTTTTAAAATTCGTCATATTCCTATGCTTTTTTCTTTTCTCTTAAAAGAAAAAACCGTGAGTACAATATAGCTCTTGAAATTGTCTTCTTCGAAGGTTGCCCTCTTCTGAATTTTTTGGTCGATTTTTGACCCCAGAAATTTTCTGGAGGGCAGGTGCCATTTACAGAACTGTTAGTTGGTGAAAATTTAGTGACCTTTTGCAGTGGGTTCAAAGCTGCTGTTGTGGGAAACGGCCACAAGGAGGTAGCACTTCTCCATTCCCCAATCTGGGTACTAGGGCAGCAGAGCCTTTCTGGAAGTCATTGTCCTAGGTTGCAAATTAGAATGGAATTTGCCAGGAGAAATCCCCATAAGTTTATGTCTCATTACTTCTTCTTGGTTTTTAAATTTTTTTTTAATCTGGGTAAAGTTTAGAATATTGTTTGTCCTAGGTGTACACAATCTGGTTCATTTGTACATTATGTCTGTCTCTTAATGTACAGATCCTCTTCCCATGTAAAATATTACAGTGTTCCATCGACCTCCCTTGCTATATGTTCGGTCTCTTTGATACATGTATATAATATGTATGTGTATATGTATAGTAACACTAATCTTCATTTCTCAATTTCCCCCCTCCTTTCCTTTCAGATGAGGATAGTTTGTTTTCTAAGCCTGTGAGTGTCTTTCTCTTTGGAAATATGTTCATCTGTGTCAGTTATTAGATAATGCCATAAGTGACAATATAGGATATAGGTGTTTTGCCTTCCGACCTACTTCATGTTTTGTGATTATCTCCAGGCTCATGTATGGTGCCTCAAAGAGCAGTGCTTCAATGTTTTCCATGGCTAATATTCCATTGTGTGCATGGACCACTTCTTCTTGGTGCATTCCTCTGTTGATGGACATTTTCGTTGCTTCCAAGTGTTGCCTCTGGTAAGTATTGCTGGAGTGCAGGATTGCCAGCCTGTGATTTTTGATTTTCATTTTCTCAGGTGATAGACCCAGCAGTGGGTATGATTGATTGACTGGTATGGTAGCTCAACGTTTACCTTTTCAAGGCACCTCAATTGTGTTTTCATTAGTGGCTCTTACCATGTCCCCCTTAGAATCGAGGGTATGCATTTCTCCACAATCACGTCAGCATTTATTGTTTGCAGCATTTTTGTTGATGGCCATTCTGACTGGTGTGAGCTGATAGGTTTTTGTAATTTGGGTTTACATGTCTGTAAAAATTCCTACAATTCATCATTTCTCCACGGCCTTTTCTTTTCTGTTAAAAGAAAAAAGCAAAAAAGGGTTAGTATAATATACCTCTTCCAATTTTCCTTTTGGGAGGTTGCACTCTAGAAATTTTTGGTCGATTTTCGACCTCAGCATTTTTTGGAGGGCCGGTGTCATTTACAGACCTGCAGTTGGTGAATATTTAGTGACCTTTTGCAGTGGGTTTAAAGCTGCTGTTGTGGGAAACGGCCACAAGGATGCAGCATTTCTCCATTCCCAAATCTGGGTACTAGGGCAGCAGAGCCGTTCTGGAAGTCGTTTGCCTAGGTTGTAAATTTGAATGGAATGTGCCAGGAAAACCCCCCATAAGTTTATGTCTCATTACTCCTAGTTCGTTGTTTTAATTTTTTCAATTTGGGTAATGGTTAGAATGTTGCTTGTCCAAGGTGTACACACTCTGGTTCATCTACATATTCTATATACCTATTTATGTAGAGATCCTCTTGCCGTGTAAATTATTACAGAGTGTTCCGTCAACCTTTCTTGCTATATGGTCGGTCTTTTTGATATATGTATATCATATGTATTTGTATACATATGGTAAGACTAATCTTCATTTATCCATTTCCCCCACCTTTCCTTTCAGATAAGCATACTTTTTTTTTTTTTTGAGTAAGTCTGTGATTGACTTTCTCTGTGGAAATATGTTCATTTGTGTCAGTTATTAGATAACGCCTATAAGTGATATCATAGGATATAGGACTTTTACTTTCCGACTTACCTCATGTTATGTGATTATCTCCAAGATCATCTATGGTGCCTCAAAGAGCACTGTTTCATTGTTTTCCATGGCTAGTTTTCATTGTGTACATGGACCACTTCTTCTTTATCCTTTCATCTGTTGATGGACATTTTGGTTGCTTCACTGTCTTGTCTATTGTGAATAAGGCTGCAGTGCAGCTTTTGCAGCCCGGGTCTTCTTCATTCTGGTCTTCTCAGGTGAGAGGCCCATTGGTGCACCTGCTGGATTGAATGATACCTCAATTTTTCCTTTTAAACGCAGCTCCTTTCTCTTCTCATTATTAGCGTTTAACCCTTTTACATCTCACCAGCAGCTAGAGGGTACACAGTTCTCTGAAACCTCTTCAGCATTTATTGTTTGTAGACTTTTTGCCAATGGTCAGTCGACTGGTGCGAGTTGAAAACCTTTTGTAGATTAGATTGCATGAGTCTAATACTTCCTGAGGCTGAGCTTTTATCCGTTTTCCTTTCTTTAAAAAGAGAGTGAGTAAAACTTACCTCTTCATAGTATCTTCTTGAAAATGTTGCCTGTTTTGAATTTTTTTTTATCCTTTCCCTACCTCAGCACAATTTTGAGGGCAGGTGTCCTTTACAGCCCTGAGTCCTTGTGAATGGTAAGTGACCATTAGCTGTGGGTTAAAAGCTGCTCTTGCGGGAATCGGCCACAAGGCGGCAGCATTTCTCCTTTACCAAATCTGGTTACTAGGGCAACAGAGCCTTACTGGAAGTGGTGTTCTAGGTTGTAAATTAGAATGGAATGTGCGAGGAAAAAGCCCTTTAAGTTTATGTCTCATTACTTCTTGTTGGTATTTTTAACTTAATTGTTATTTTTTATCACAGCAAACTTGATTACAATGTTTTGTTTGTTCTCGGTGTGCAAGATGTGGTTCTTTCACACATATACATATATCTATTCTTCTTCGGATCCTTTTCCCATGTAGGTTATGACACAATGTTGAGTAGTCTTCTCTTGGTATTGCGTAGGTCTTTGGTGATTATATATTTCACATGTGTTTGTATCTCTCTGTTAACCTCAATATGGTAAGGTATCCAATCCTCACACCTTTCTATTTGGTGAACCATAAGTTTTTTTAAATGAATCTATGATAGTGTTTCTCTGTGGAAATATCTTTGTTTGTATCATTTTTTTAGGTAACCCCTATATGTGATATGATAGGATATGTGTCTTTCTCTTTCTCACTTGCTCCAAATTGCGTGATTACTTCTAGACTCATCTATGGTGCTGCAAATGGCATTGTTTCATTTTTTCACTAGCTCATATTCCATCTGTACAGGTAGCAGTTCTTCTTTGTCCACCCATCTGTCGGTGGACCTTTTGGTTACTTCCATATCTTGGCTATTGTAATACTATGCAATGCAGATTTGCGTGCCTGTGTCCTTCCAATTCTGTCTTCTTAGTTTAGAGGTCCAGGAATAGGTACGCTGGATCATATGGTAGCTCAATGTTGACCTTTTAAAGGCACCTCTGTCCTGTTCTCCTTAGTGGCTCTTTCCAGGTTACGTCCCCCTTAAAGTGGAGGGTATGTATTTCTTCCCAGCACCTTCAGCATTTATTCTTTGTAGTTTCTGCTGATGGTTATTCTGAGTGGTGTGAGCTGATACCTCTTTGTGGTTGAATTTGCATGTGTCTCATAATGCGTAGAAATTGAGCTTTAAGACATGTGCTTTTTATTTTTCCAGCTGTGATTAGAGCTTATTTCTTCAAAGTGTTTCCTTAAAGTATGTGTCACCACTTGCAATATTTTGGCCATTATCTCCCTCAAGACATTTTGAGGGCAGGTTTCATTTACAGCCCTGCAGTACTTGTTCGTATGAAGTGACCATTAGCTCAGGCTTTAAACCTGCTTTTGCAGGTATCGGCCAAAGAGCGGCAGCCTTTCTACGTTCCCCTTGCTGGTACTAGGGAAACAGACCTACCGGCCGGTGGTGTTCTTCGGTTATAAATTAGAGTGCAATGTGCCCGGATAAACCCACAAATGTTGATGTCTCCTTGCTTTTGTTTGTTTTTAAATTGAGTTTATATTTATTATTAGAGTAATATTCCATTGTGTACGTGGACCACTCCTTCTTGGTGCATTCCTCGGTTGATGGACATTTTCATTGCTTCCAAGTGCTGGCTATGGTAAATCTTGCTGGCGTACAGGTGTGCCAGCCTGTGACTTTTGGATTCTCATTTTTGCAGGTGCTAGGCCAAGCAGTGGTTGTGATTGATTGACTGGTAGCTCAATGTTTCCCTTTCCAAAGCACCTACACTGTGTTTTCATTAGTGGCTCTTTACATGCCCCCCCTTACAACCGAGGGTACGCATTTCTCCACACTCCCTTCACCATTTGTTTTTTGAAGCATTTTTCCTAATGGCCATTCTGACTGCTGTGAGCTGATAGGTTTTTGTAATATGGGTATGCATGTCATTAAAATTTTTAAAATTCGTCATATTCCTATGCTTTTTTCTTTTCTCTTAAAAGAAAAAACCGTGAGTACAATATAGCTCTTGAAATTGTCTTCTTCGAAGGTTGCCCTCTTCTGAATTTTTTGGTCGATTTTTGACCCCAGAAATTTTCTGGAGGGCCGGTGCCATTTACAGAACTGCAAGTTGGTGAAAATTTAGTGACCTTTTGCAGTGGGTTCAAAGCTGCTGTTGTGGGAAACGGCCACAAGGAGGTAGCACTTCTCCATTCCCCAATCTGGGTACTAGGGCAGCAGAGCCTTTCTGGAAGTCATTGTCCTAGGTTGCAAATTAGAATGGAATTTGCCAGGAGAAATCCCCATAAGTTTATGTCTCATTACTTCTTCTTGGTTTTTAAATTTTTTTTTAATCTGGGTAAAGTTTAGAATATTGTTTGTCCTAGGTGTACACAATCTGGTTCATTTGTACATTATGTCTGTCTCTTAATGTACAGATCCTCTTCCCATGTAAAATATTGCAGTGTTCCATCGACCTCCCTTGCTATATGTTCGGTCTCTTTGATACATGTATATAATATGTATGTGTATATGTATAGTAACACTAATCTTCATTTCTCAATTTCCCCCCTCCTTTCCTTTCAGATGAGGATAGTTTGTTTTCTAAGCCTGTGAGTGTCTTTCTCTTTGGAAATATGTTCATCTGTGTCAGTTATTAGATAATGCCATAAGTGACAATATAGGATATAGGTGTTTTGCCTTCCGACCTACTTCATGTTTTGTGATTATCTCCAGGCTCATGTACGGTGCCTCAAAGAGCAGTGCTTCAATGTTTTCCATGGCTAATATTCCATTGTGTGCATGGACCACTTCTTCTTGGTGCATTCCTCTGTTGATGGACATTTTCGTTGCTTCCAAGTGTTGCCTCTGGTAAGTATTGCTGGAGTGCAGGATTGCCAGCCTGTGATTTTTGATTTTCATTTTCTCAGGTGATAGACCCAGCAGTGGGTATGATTGATTGACTGGTATGGTAGCTCAACGTTTACCTTTTCAAGGCACCTCACTTGTGTTTTCATTAGTGGCTCTTACCATGTCCCCCTTAGAATCGAGGGTATGCATTTCTCCACAATCACGTCAGCATTTATTGTTTGCAGCATTTTTGTTGATGGCCATTCTGACTGGTGTGAGCTGATAGGTTTTTGTAATTTGGGTTTACATGTCTGTAAAAATTCCTACAATTCATCATTTCTCCACGGCCTTTTCTTTTCTGTTAAAAGAAAAAAGCAAAAAAGGGTTAGTATAATATACCTCTTCCAATTTTCCTTTTGGGAGGTTGCACTCTAGAAATTTTTGGTCGATTTTCGACCTCAGCATTTTTTGGAGGGCCGGTGTCATTTACAGACCTGCAGTTGGTGAATATTTAGTGACCTTTTGCAGTGGGTTTAAAGCTGCTGTTGTGGGAAACGGCCACAAGGATGCAGCATTTCTCCATTCCCAAATCTGGGTACTAGGGCAGCAGAGCCGTTCTGGAAGTCGTTTGCCTAGGTTGTAAATTTGAATGGAATGTGCCAGGAAAACCCCCCATAAGTTTATGTCTCATTACTCCTAGTTCGTTGTTTTAATTTTTTCAATTTGGGTAATGGTTAGAATGTTGCTTGTCCAAGGTGTACACACTCTGGTTCATCTACATATTCTATATACCTATTTATGTAGAGATCCTCTCGCCGTGTAAATTATTACAGAGTGTTCCGTCAACCTTTCTTGCTATATGGTCGGTCTTTTTGATATATGTATATCATATGTATTTGTATACATATGGTAAGACTAATCTTCATTTATCCATTTCCCCCACCTTTCCTTTCAGATAAGCATAGTTTTTTTTTTTTTTGAGTAAGTCTGTGATTGACTTTCTCTGTGGAAATATGTTCATTTGTGTCAGTTATTAGATAACGCCTATAAGTGATATCATAGGATATAGGACTTTTACTTTCCGACTTACCTCATGTTATGTGATTATCTCCAAGATCATCTATGGTGCCTCAAAGAGCACTGTTTCATTGTTTTCCATGGCTAGTTTTCATTGTGTACATGGACCACTTCTTCTTTATCCTTTCATCTGTTGATGGACATTTTGGTTGCTTCACTGTCTTGTCTATTGTGAATAAGGCTGCAGTGCAGCTTTTGCAGCCCGGGTCTTCTTCATTCTGGTCTTCTCAGGTGAGAGGCCCATTGGTGCACCTGCTGGATTGAATGATACCTCAATTTTTCCTTTTAAACGCAGCTCCTTTCTGTTCTCATTATTAGCGTTTAACCCTTTTACATCTCACCAGCAGCTAGAGGGTACACAGTTCTCTGAAACCTCTTCAGCATTTATTGTTTGTAGACTTTTTGCCAATGGTCAGTCGACTGGTGCGAGTTGAAAACCTTTTGTAGATTAGATTGCATGAGTCTAATACTTCCTGAGGCTGAGCTTTTATCCGTTTTCCTTTCTTTAAAAAGAGAGTGAGTAAAACTTACCTCTTCATAGTATCTTCTTGAAAATGTTGCCTGTTTTGAATTTTTTTTTATCCTTTCCCTACCTCAGCACAATTTTGAGGGCAGGTGTCCTTTACAGCCCTGAGTCCTTGTGAATGGTAAGTGACCATTAGCTGTGGGTTAAAAGCTGCTCTTGCGGGAATCGGCCACAAGGCGGCAGCATTTCTCCTTTACCAAATCTGGTTACTAGGGCAACAGAGCCTTACTGGAAGTGGTGTTCTAGGTTGTAAATTAGAATGGAATGTGCGAGGAAAAAGCCCTTTAAGTTTATGTCTCATTACTTCTTGTTGGTATTTTTAACTTAATTGTTATTTTTTATCACAGCAAACTTGATTACAATGTTTTGTTTGTTCTCGGTGTGCAAGATGTGGTTCTTTCACACATATACATATATCTATTCTTCTTCGGATCCTTTTCCCATGTAGGTTATGACACAATGTTGAGTAGTCTTCTCTTGGTATTGCGTAGGTCTTTGGTGATTATATATTTCACATGTGTTTGTATCTCTCTGTTAACCTCAATATGGTAAGGTATCCAATCCTCACACCTTTCTATTTGGTGAACCATAAGTTTTTTTAAATGAATCTATGATAGTGTTTCTCTGTGGAAATATCTTTGTTTGTATCATTTTTTAGGTAACCCCTATATGTGATATGATAGGATATGTGTCTTTCTCTTTCTCACTTGCTCCAAATTGCGTGATTACTTCTAGACTCATCTATGGTGCTGCAAATGGCATTGTTTCATTTTTTCACTAGCTCATATTCCATCTGTACAGGTAGCAGTTCTTCTTTGTCCACCCATCTGTCGGTGGACCTTTTGGTTACTTCCATATCTTGGCTATTGTAATACTATGCAATGCAGATTTGCGTGCCTGTGTCCTTCCAATTCTGTCTTCTTAGTTTATAGGTCCAGGAATAGGTCTGCTGGATCATATGGTAGCTCAATGTTGACCTTTTAAAGGCACCTCTGTTCTGTTCTCCTTAGTGGCTCTTTCCAGGTTACGTCCCACTTAAAGTGGAGGGTATGTATTTCTTCCCAGCACCTTCAGCATTTATTCTTTGTAGTTTCTGCTGATGGTTATTCTGAGTGGTGTGAGCTGATACCTCTTTGTGGTTGAATTTGCATGTGTCTCATAATGCGTAGAAATTGAGCTTTAAGACATGTGCTTTTTATTTTTCCAGCTGTGATTAGAGCTTATTTCTTCAAAGTGTTTTCTTAAAGTATGTGTCACCACTTGCAATATTTTGGCCATTATCTCCCTCAAGACACTTTGAGGGCAGGTTTCATTTACAGCCCTGCAGTACTTGTTCGTATGAAGTGACCATTAGCTCAGGCTTTAAACCTGCTTTTGCAGGTATCGGCCAAAGAGCGGCAGCCTTTCTACGTTCCCCTTGCTGGTACTAGGGAAACAGACCTACCGGCCGGTGGTGTTCTTCGGTTATAAATTAGAGTGCAATGTGCCCGGATAAACCCACAAATGTTGATGTCTCCTTGCTTTTGTTTGTTTTTAAATTGAGTTTATATTTATTATTAGAGTAATATTCCATTGTGTACGTGGACCACTTCTTCTTGGTGCATTCCTCGGTTGATGGACATTTTCATTGCTTCCAAGTGCTGGCTATGGTAAATCTTGCTGGCGTACAGGTGTGCCAGCCTGTGACTTTTGGATTCTCATTTTTGCAGGTGCTAGGCCAAGCAGTGGTTGTGATTGATTGACTGGTAGCTCAATGTTTCCCTTTCCAAAGCACCTACACTGTGTTTTCATTAGTGGCTCTTTACATGCCCCCCCTTACAACCGAGGGTACGCATTTCTCCACACTCCCTTCACCATTTGTTTTTTGCAGCATTTTTCCTAATGGCCATTCTGACTGCTGTGAGCTGATAGGTTTTTGTAATATGGGTATGCATGTCATTAAAATTTTTAAAATTCGTCATATTCCTATGCTTTTTTCTTTTCTCTTAAAAGAAAAAACCGTGAGTACAATATAGCTCTTGAAATTGTCTTCTTCGAAGGTTGCCCTCTTCAGAATTTTTTGGTCGATTTTTGACCCCAAAAATTTTCTGGAGGGCAGGTGCCATTTACAGAACTGCAAGTTGGTGAAAATTTAGTGACCTTTTGCAGTGGGTTCAAAGCTGCTGTTGTGGGAAATGGCCACAAGGAGGTAGCATTTCTCCATTCCCCAATCTGGGTACTAGGGCAGCAGAGCCTTTCTGGAAGTCATTGTCCTAGGTTGCAAATTAGAATGGAATTTGCCAGGAGAAATCCCCATAAGTTTATGTCTCATTACTTCTTCTTGGTTTTTAAATTTTTTTTTAATCTGGGTAAAGTTTAGTATATTGTTTGTCCTAGGTGTACACAATCTGGTTCATTTGTACATTATGTATGTCTATTAATGTACAGATCCTCTTCCCATGTAAAATATTACAGTGTTCCGTCGACCTCCCTTGCTATATGTTCGGTCTTTTTGATACATGTATATAATATGTATGTGTATATGTATAGTAACACTAATCTTCATTTCTCAATTTCCCCCTCCTTTCCTTTCAGATGAGCGTAGTTTGTTTTCTAAGCCTGTGAGTGTCTTTCTCTTTGGAAATATGTTCATCTGTGTCAGTTATTAGATAATGCCATAAGTGATAATATAGGATATAGGTGTTTTGCCTTCCGACCTACTTCATGTTTTGTGATTATCTCCAGGCTCATGTACGGTGCCTCAAAGAGCAGTGCTTCAATGTTTTCCATGGTTAATATTCCATTGTGTGCATGGACCATTTCTTCTTGGTGCATTCCTCTGTTGATGGACATTTCCGTTGCTTCCAAGTGTTGCCTATGGTAAATATTGCTGGAGTGCAGAATTGCCAGCCTGTGATTTTTGATTTTCATTTTCTCAGGTGATAGACCCAGCAGTGGGTATGATTGATTGACTGGTATGGTAGCTCAACGTTTACCTTTTCAAGGCACCTCAACTGTGTTTTCATTAGTGGCTCTTACCATGTCCCCCTTAGAATCGAGGGTATGCATTTCTCCACAATCACGTCAGCATTTATTGTTTGCAGCATTTTTGTTGATGGCCATTCTGACTGGTGTGAGCTGATAGGTTTTTGTAATTTGGGTTTACATGTCTGTAAAAATTCCTACAATTCATCATTTCTCCACGGCCTTTTCTTTTCTGTTAAAAGAAAAAAGCAAAAAAGGGTTAGTATAATATACCTCTTCCAATTTTCCTTTTGGGAGGTTGCACTCTAGAAATTTTTGGTCGATTTTCGACCTCAGCATTTTTTGGAGGGCCGGTGTCATTTACAGACCTGCAGTTGGTGAATATTTAGTGACCTTTTGCAGTGGGTTTAAAGCTGCTGTTGTGGGAAACGGCCACAAGGATGCAGCATTTCTCCATTCCCAAATCTGGGTACTAGGGCAGCAGAGCCGTTCTGGAAGTCGTTTGCCTAGGTTGTAAATTTGAATGGAATGTGCCAGGAAAACCCCCCATAAGTTTATGTCTCATTACTCCTAGTTCGTTGTTTTAATTTTTTCAGTTGCGGTAATGGTTAGAATGTTGCTTGTCCAAGGTGTACACACTCTGGTTCATCTCCATATTCTATATACCTATTTATGTAGAGATCCTCTTCCCGTGTAAATTATTACAGAGTGTTCCGTCAACCTTCCTTGCTATATGGTCGGTCTTTTTGATATATGTATATCATATGTATTTGTATACATATGGTAAGACTAATCTTCATTTATCCATTTCCCCCACCTTTCCTTTTAGATAAGCATAGTTTTTTTTTTTTTTAATAAGTCTGTGATTGACTTTCTCTGTGGAAATATGTTCATTTGTGTCAGTTATTAGATAACGCCTATAAGTGATATCATAGGATATAGGACTTTTACTTTCCGACTTACCTCATGTTCTGTGATTATCTCTAAGATCATCTATGGTGCCTCAAAGAGCACTGTTTCATTGTTTTCCATGGCTAGTTTTCATTGTGTACATGGACCACTTCTTCTTTATCCTTTCATCTGTTGATGGACATTTTGGTTGCTTCACTGTCTTGTCTATTGTGAATAAGGCCGCAGTGCAGCTTTTGCAGCCCGGGTCTTCTTCATTCTGGTCTTCTCAGGTGAGAGGCCCATTGGTGCACCTGCTGGATTGAATGATACCTCAATTTTTCCTTTTAAACGCAGCTCCTTTCTGTTCTCATTATTAGCGTTTAACCCTTTTACATCTCACCAGCAGCTACAGGGTACACAGTTCTCTGAAACCTCTTCAGCATTTATTGTTTGTAGACTTTTTGCCAATGGTCAGTCGACTGGTGCAAGTTGAAAACCTTTTGTAGATTAGATTGCATGAGTCTAATACTTCCTGAGGCTGAGCTTTTATCCGTTTTCCTTTCTTTAAAAAGAGAGTGAGTAAAACTTACCTCTTCATAGTATCTTCTTGAAAATTTTGCCTGTTTTGAATTTTTTTTATCCATTCCCTACCTCAGCACAATTTTGAGGGCAGGTGTCCTTTACAGCCCTGAGTCCTTGTGAATGGTAAGTGACCATTAGCTGTGGGTTAAAAGCTGCTCTTGCGGGAATAGGCCACAAGGCGGCAGCATTTCTCCTTTACCAAATCTGGTTACTAGGGCAACAGAGCCTTACTGGAAGTGGTGTTCTAGGTTGTAAATTAGAATGGAATGTGCGAGGAAAAAGCCCTTTAAGTTTATGTCTCATTACTTCTTGTTGGTATTTTTAACTTAATTGTTATTTTTTATCACAGCAAACTTGATTACAATGTTTTGTTTGTTCTCGGTGTGCAAGATGTGGTTCTTTCACACATATACATATATCTATTCTTCTTCGGATCCTTTTCCCATGTAGGTTATGACACAATGTTGAGTAGTCTTCTCTTGGTATTGCGTAGGTCTTTGGTGATTATATATTTCACATGTGTTTGTATCTCTCTGTTAACCTCAATATGGTAAGGTATCCAATCCTCACACGTTCTATTTGGTGAACCACAAATTTTTTTAATGAATCTATGATAGTGTTTCTCTGTGGAAATATCTTTGTTTGTATCATTTTTTAGGTAACCCCTATATGTGATATGATAGGATATGTGTCTTTCTCTTTCTCACTTGCTCCAAATTGCGTGATTACTTCTAGACTCATCTATGGTGCTGCAAATGGCATTGTTTCATTTTTTCACTAGCTCATATTCCATCTGTACAGGTAGCAGTTCTTCTTTGTCCACCCATCTGTCGGTGGACCTTTTGGTTACTTCCATATCTTGGCTATTGTAATACTATGCAATGCAGATTTGCGTGCCTGTGTCCTTCCAATTCTGTCTTCTTAGTTTATAGGTCCAGGAATAGGTCTGCTGGATCATATGGTAGCTCAATGTTGACCTTTTAAAGGCACCTCTGTTCTGTTCTCCTTAGTGGCTCTTTCCAGGTTACGTCCCACTTAAAGTGGAGGGTATGTATTTCTTCCCAGCACCTTCAGCATTTATTCTTTGTAGTTTCTGCTGATGGTTATTCTGAGTGGTGTGAGCTGATACCTCTTTGTGGTTGAATTTGCATGTGTCTCATAATGCGTAGAAATTGAGCTTTAAGACATGTGCTTTTTATTTTTCCAGCTGTGATTAGAGCTTATTTCTTCAAAGTGTTTTCTTAAAGTATGTGTCACCACTTGCAATATTTTGACCATTATCTCCCTCAAGACATTTTGAGGGCAGGTTTCATTTACAGCCCTGCAGTACTTGTTCGTATGAAGTGACCATTAGCTCAGGCTTTAAACCTGCTTTTGCAGGTAACTGCCAGAGGGTGGCAGCCTTTCTACGTTCCCCACTCTGGTAACTAGGGAAACAGTCCTTCTGGCCAGTGGTGGTCCTGGGTTATAAATTAGCATGGAATGGTCCCCGATAAACCCAGAAAACTGATGTCTCCTTACTTTTGTTTGTTTTTTAAATTTTATTTTTTTTATTGGAGTAATATTCCATTGTGTACATGGAGCACATCTTCTTTGTGCATTCCTCTGGTGATGCATGTATTCATTGCTTCCAAATATTGGCTATGGTAAATGTTGCTGGAGTGCAGGATTGCCAACTCCTGTGTTTTTGATCCTCATCTTCTCAGGTGATAGCCTCTGTGGTGGGCATGGAAAAATGCTCAACATCTTGAATTAATAAAGACATGCTAATCCAATCTACAAAAACATTTACCTCACAACAGTCAGAATGATCATCACCAAAAAATCTACAAACGATAAATGCTGAACGGGTATTAGAAAACTGTGTACCCTCTAGCAGCTGATTGGATGTAAACTGGTAACAGTCAGTAGTGAGAACATAATGGAGGTGAGTTTAAAGGTAAACATTGAGCTACTATATGATCTGGAAAGCCCACTGCTGGGACTATCACCTTAGAAGACCAGAATCAAAAAGACACAGGCTGGCAATCCTGCACTGCAGCAATATTTACCATAGCCAAAAGTTGGAAACAACCAAAATGTCCTTCAACAGATGAATGCACAAAGAAGAAGTTTTCATTGTACACAGTCGAATATTAGCCATGGAAAAGAGTGAAACAGTGACGTTTGCAACACCATAGAAAGACCTAGAGATAATCACACAACTTGAAGTAATGAAGAAACTGAAAGACAAATATCCTATGATATCACTTTTAGGTTTTACCTAAAAATTGATACACATGAACTTATTTCCAAGACAAGGGCCCTAATGGATGAAGAAAACAAAATTATATTTAACCAAATGGAAAGGTGTGAGGCATGTATAAATTAGGATATGCTGGATGACAGACCTATACTAATACATATGAAAAATATAAATCACCAAAACCTAGGCTATACCTACAGAGGTCTACTGAACACTCTGTAATAACCTACGTGGGATAGGATCCAAAGATCTATAGATACATATATATAATGAACCAGATTCTGTACACATAGAAGAAACAGAACATTTTAATCAAATTTGCTCTAATAAAAAATAAATTTAAAAATCAAAGAGAAAGTAAGGAGATATAAGCTGTTGGGTATTGTCTTGGCACATTCCACTCTAATTTTCAGCCTACTAACACGATTTCCAGGAAGGCTCTGTTGCCCAAGTGCCAAGAGTTGGAAATGCTGCCTCCTTGTGGCCATTTAACACAAGACCAGCTTTAACCCCACAGTTAATGGTCAGTTAATATTCTCAAGGACTCAGGGCTGTAAAGGACACCTGTCCTCAAAAAATGTCCTGGAGCAGGGAATGGGCAAAAAACTCAACACACAGCAAATTTTTCAAGAAGATCATTGGTACGTTTTACACACTTTTTTTTAAGGGGTAAGTTTTACTCACTTTTTTTAAAAAAGGAAAATAGATATAAACTAAACATAAAGAATTATTAGACTAATGCAAATCAAATCTACAAAAAGTTTCAACTCGCACCAGTCAAATAAACATTAACAAAATGTCTACGAACAATAAATGCTGAAGGGGTTTTAGCCAACTCTGTGCCCTGTAGCGGCTGGTGAGATGTAAAGTGGTAAGAGCAAATAATGAGAAGAGAAAGGAGCTGCGTTTAAAAGTAAAAATTGAGCCACCATTTGATCCAGCAGGACCAGAGCTGGGCCTATCACCAGAGAAGAGCAGAATCGAGAAGACACGGGCTGCAAAAGCTGCACTGCAGCAGTATTCACAATAGGAAAGACAAGGAAGCAACCAAAATGCCCATCAACATGAATAGACAAAGAAGAAGTGGCCGGGGTAAACAATGGAATATTTGCCATGGGAAACAATAAAACAATGCTCTTTGCAGCACCGTAGATAAGCCTAGACATAATCACAGAACATGAGGTAATTCGGAAAGCAAAAGAAAAATATACTATGATATTACTTATAGGTATTATCTAACAACTGACACAAATGAACATATTTCCACAGAGAAAGACACTCACAGAGTTAGAAGACAAACTATGCTTATGTTTAATATAACAGTGAGCATACATATAGAAATACATATTAAATACATATATCAAAAAGACCGACCATATAGAAATGGAGGTCTATGGAACACTCTAAATGCTTTACATGAGAAGGTGATCTGTACATGAAGAAACAAATGTAATGTACAACTGAAACAGAACGTGTACACCTAGGAAAAAAATATTCTAAAAATTAAAATAATGAACAAGAAGTAATGAGACATAAACTTCAGGGTCTTTTTCCTGGCACATTTCATTCTAATTTACGACCTAGAACACCACTTCCATTAAGTCTCTGTTTCCCCAGGTACCAAATTTGGTAAAGAACAAATGCTGCCACCTTGTGGCCGTGTCTTGCAAGAGCAGATTTAAACTCACAGCTAATGGTTACTTAACATTCACAAGGACTCAAGGCTGTAAAGGACACCTGCCCTAAAAAATTGTGCTGAAGTAGTGAATGGACAAAAAAATTCAAAACAGGCAAATGTTTCAAGAAGAGAGTATGAAGAGTTATGTTTTACTCACGCTCTTTTAAAAAAAAAGGAAAATGGATAAAAGCTCAACCTCAGTGTGTGTTAGACCCCTGCAATCTAATCTACAAAAATTTCAACTTACACCAATCGACTGACCATCAGCAAAAAGTATACGAACAATAAATGCTGAAGGGGTTTTAGAGAACTGTGTACCCTCTACCTGCTGGTGAGACGTAAAGGGGTAACAGCCAATAATGAGAAAAGAAAGGAGCTGTGTTTAGAAGTAAAAATGGAGGTACCATTCAATCCCGAGGCGCACCATTGGACTTCTCACCTGAGAAGACAAGAATCGAGAAGACACAGGCCGCAAAAGCTGCAGTGCAGCCTTATTCACAATAGCCAAGACAGTGAAGCAATCAAAATGTCCAACAACAGGTGAATGGATAAAGAAGAAGTGGTCCATGTACACAATGGAATATTAGCCATGGAAAACAATGAACCATTGCTCTTTGAGGCACCACAAATGAGTCTGCAGATAATCATGAAAGATGAGGTAAGTTGGAAAGCAAAAGACCTGTATTCTATGATATCACTTATAGGCGTTATCTAATAACTGACACAAATGAACATATTTCCACAGAGAAAGACACTCACAGATTTAGAAAACAAACTATGCTCATCTAAAACGAAAGGTGGGGGGAATGGATAAATTAAGATTAGTGTTACTATACGTATACAAACACATATTATCTATATATCTAAAAAAGACCGACCATATAGCAAGGGAAGTCAGCGGAACCTTCTGTACCATTTTACATGGGAAGAGGATCTGTAGTTGAATAGATATATATAATGTACAAATGAAACAGATTGTGTACACCTAGGACAAACAATATTTTAAGCTTTACCCCAATTAAAAAAAAATTTAAAACCAAGAAGAAATAATGAGACATAAACTTATGGGGCTGTCTCCATGCACATTCCAATGTAATTTACAACCTAGGAAAACGACTTCCAGAAAGGCTCTGCTGCCCTAGTACACAGATTTGGGAATGGAGAAATGCTGCCTGCTTCAGGTCACTTCCCACAACAGGAGCTTTAAAACCATTGCTAAAGGTCACTAAATATTCACAAAACTTGCAGTTCGGTAAATGACACCTGCTCTCTAAAAAAAGTCTGAGGTGGAAAATCGACCAAAAAATTCAAAAGAGGGCAACCTTCCAAGAAGACAATATCAAGAGTTATATTGTACTCCCAATGGTTTCCTTTTTTTAACAGAAAAGAAAACGGCGGTGAAAAATGATGAGTTTTACGAATTTTCCAAGCCATGCAAACCCAAATAACAAAACCCTATCAGCTCATAGCAGCCAGTAGGGCCATTAGCATAAATGCTGCAAACAATAAATGATGAAGCGATTGTGGAGAAATGTGTACCCTCCATTCTAAGGGGGACGTGGTAAGTGCCACTAATGAAAACACAAAGAAGGTGCTTTGAAAAGGGAAAAACGGTGCTACCAGTCAGTCAATCACAACCACTGCTGGGCCTATCACCTGAGAAAATGAGAATCAAAAAGTCACAGGCTGGCAAACCTGCACTCCAACAATATTTACAATAGCCAACATTTGGAAGCAATGAAAATGTCCATCAACCGAGGAATGCACAAAGTAGAAGTGGTCCACGTACACACTGGAAAATTACTCCAATAAAAAATAAAAATTAAAATTAAAAATCCAAGAAAAGTAAGGAGACATCAGCTTGTGTGTGTTGGTACGGGCACACTCCACTCTAATTTATAACCGAGAAACAGCACAGGTCGCAAGGGCTTTTCCCTAGTTACCAGGGTGAGGAACATAGAAAGGCTGCCGCCCTCTGGCAGTTACCTGCAAAACAGTTTTAAAGCCTGTGCTAGTGGTCATTTCATATGAATAAGTACTGCAGAAGTGTAAATGAAACCTGCCCTCAAAATGTCTTCAGGGAGGTAATGGCCAAAACATTTCAAAATGTGACACATACTTTAAGAGAACACTTTGAAGACCTAAGGGGTAATCACAGCTTGAAAAATAAAAAGGACATGCCTTCAAGCTCAGTTTGAACTGATTATGAGGCACGTGCGAATTCAACCACAAAGGGGTATCAGCTCACACTTGTCAGAATAACCATCAGCAAGAAAACAACAAACAATAAATGCTGAAGGTGTTGTGGAGAAATGCATACCCTCAACTTCAAGTGGGATGTAAGTTGGAACGGGCCACGAACTAAAACAGAATGGGGGTGCCTTAAAAACGTAAACATTGAGCTACCATATGATCCAGCAGGCCCACTCCTCCACCTATAATCTAAGAAGAGAGAATTGGAAAGACACAGGCAGGCAAATCTGCATTGCACAGTATTACAATAGCCAAGATATGGAAGTAAACAAAAACACTACCAATAGATGGGAGGACAAAGAAGAACTCCTCCATGTACAGATGGAATATTCGCTAGTGAAAAAAATGAAACAATGCCATTTGCAGCGCCATAGATGAGTCTAGACGTAATCACGCCACGTGTAGTCAGTGAGAAAGCAAAATACATATATCCTATGATATCACTTTCAGGAGTTACTTAAAAATTGATACCAATGAAGATATTTCCACAGAGAAAGGCAATCACAGATTCATTAAAAAACTTATGGTTCACCAAATAGAAAGGGATGAGGATTGGATACATTACCATATTGGGGTTAACAGAGATATACAAACCATGTGAAATATATAACCACCAAAGACGTACGGAAGACCAGGAGGAGACTACTCAACATTGTGTTATAACCTACATGGGAAAAGGATGCGAGGAAGAAAAGATACACGTATATGTGTGAAAGACCCACATCTTGCACACCTAGAGCAAACAAACCAATGTAATCAAATCTGCTGGGGTAAAAAATAAAAAGTAAATTACAAATATGAACAAGAAGTAATGAGACATAAACTTAAAGGGCTTTTTCCTGGCCCATTCCATTCTAATTTACAACCTAGAACACCACTTCCATTAAGCCTCTGTTTCCCCAGTTACCAAATTTGGTAAAGAAGAAATGCTGCCACCTTGTGGCCGTGTCCTGCAAGAGCAGCTTTAAATTCACAGCTAATGGTTACTTAACATTCACAAGGACTCAGGGCTCTAAAGGACACATGCCCTAAAAAATTGTGCTGAAGTAGTGAATGGACAAAAAAATTCAAAACAGGCAGATGTTTCAAGAAGAGAGTATGAAGAGTTATGTTTAACTCACACTCTTTTAAAAAAAAAAGGAAAATGGATAAAAGCTCAACCTCAGGGTGTTTTAGACCCATGCAATCTAATCTACGAAAAGTTTCAACTTACACCAGTCGACTGACCATCAGCAAAAAGTATACGAACAATAAATGCTGAAGGGGTTTTAGAGAACTGTGTACCCTCTACCTGCTGGTGAGACGTAAAGGGGTAACAGCCAATAATGAGAAAAGAAAGGAACTGTGTTTAAAAGTAAAAATGGAGGTACCATTCAATCCCCAGGCGCACCATTGGACCTCTCACCTGAGAAGACAAGAATCGAGAAGACACAGGCCGCAAAAGCTGCAGTGCAGCCTTATTCACAATAGCCAAGACAGTGAAGCAATCAAAATGTCCAACAACAGGTGAATGGATAAAGAAGAAGTGGTCCATGTACACAATGGAATATTAACCATGGAAAACAACGAACCATTGCTCTTTGAGGCACCACAAATGAGTCTGCAGATAATCATGAAAGATGAGGTAAGTTGGAAAGCAAAAGACCTGTATTCTATGATATCACTTATAGGCGTTATCTAATAACTGACACAAATGAACATATTTCCACAGAGAAAGACACTCACAGATTTAGAAAACAAACTATGCTCATCTAAAACGAAAGGTGGGGGGAATGAAAAAATTAAGATTAGTGTTACTATATGTATACAAACACGTACTATCTATATATCTCAAAAAGACCGACCATATAGCAAGGGAAGTCTGCGGAACCTTCTGTAACATTTTACATGGGAAGAGGATCTGTAGTTGAATAGATATATATAATGTACAAATGAACCAGATTGTGTACACCTAGGACAAACACTATTCTAAGCTTTACCCCAATTAAAAAAAAATTTAAAACCAAGAAGCAATAATGAGACATAATCTTATGGGCCTTTCTCCATGCACATTCCAATGTAATTTACAACCTAGGAACACGACTTCCAGAAAGGCTCTGCTGCCCTAGTACCCAGATTTGGGAATGGAGAAATGCTGCCAGCTTCAGGTCACTTCCCACAACAGGAGCTTTAAAACCATTGCTAAAGGTCACTAAATATTCACAAACTTGCACTTCGGTAATGACACATGCTCTCTAAAAAAAGTCTGAGATGGAAAATCGACCAAAAAATTCAAAAGAGGGCAACCTTCCAAGAAGACAATATCAAGAGTTATATTGTACTCCCAATTGTTTCCTTTTTTTAACAGAAAAGAAAACGGCGGTTAAAAATGATGAGTTTTACGAATTTTCAAAGCCATGCAAACCCAAATTACAAAACCCTATCAGCTCACAGCAGCCAGTAGGGCCATTAGCATAAATGCTGCAAACAATAAATGATGAAGCGATTGTGGAGAAATGTGTACCCTCGATTCTAAGGGGGACGTGGTAAGTGCCACTAATGAAAACACAAAGAAGGTGCTTTGAAAAGGGAAAAACGGTGCTACCAGTCAGTCAATCACAACCACTGCTGGGCCTATCACCTGAGAAAATGAGAATCAAAAAGTCACAGGCTGGAAATTCTGCACTCCAACAATATTTACCATAGCCAACACTTGGAAGCAATGAAAATGTCCATCAACCGAGGAATGCACAAAGTAGAAGTAGTCCACGTACACAGTGGAAAATTACTCCAATAAAAAATTAAAATTAAAATTAAAAATAAAACAAAAGTAAGGAGACATCAGCTTGTGTGAGTTGGTCCGGGCACACTCCACTCTAATTTATAACCAAGAAACACCACAGGCCGCAAGGGCTTTTCCCTAGTTACCAGGGTGGGGAACACAGACAGGCTGCCGCCCTCTGGCAGTTATCTGCAAAAGCAGCTTTAAAGCCTGTGCTAATGGTCATTTCATAGGAACAAGAACTGCAGAACTGTAAGTGAAACCTGCCCTCAAAATATCTTCAGGGAGGTAATGGCCAAAACATTTCAAAATGTGACACATACTTTAAGAGAATACTTTGAAGAACTAAGGGGTAATCACAGCTTGAAAAATAAAAAGGACATGCCTTAAAGCTCAATTTCAACGGATTATGAGGCACATGCGAATTCAACCACAAAGAGGTATCAGCTCACACTTGTCAGAATAACCATCAGCAAGAAAACTACAAACAATAAATGCTCAAGGTGTTGTAGAGAAATGCAAACCCTCAACTTCAAGGGGGACGTAACTTGGAAAGGGTCACGAACTAGAACAGAATGGAAGTGCCTTAAAAAGGTAAACATTGAGCTACCATATGATCCAGCAGGCCCACTCCTCCACCTATAATCTAAGAAGAGAGAATTGGAAAGACACAGGCAGGCAAATCTGCATTGCACAGTATTACAATAGCCAAGATATGGAAGTAATCAAAAAGTCCACCAACAGATCGGTGGACAAAGAAGAACTCCTCTATGTACAAGTGGAATATTCGCTAGTGAAAAAAATGAAACAATGCCATTTGCAGCATCATAGATGAGTCTAGACGTAATCACGCCACCTGTAGTAAGTGAGAAAGCAAAAGACACATATCCTATGATATCACTTTCAGGAGTTATTTAAACATTGATACCAATGAAGATATTTCCACAGAGAAAGGCAATCACAGATTCATTAAAAAACTTATGGTTCACCAAATAGAAAGGGATGAGGTTTGGATACATTACCATATTGGGGTTAACAGAGATATACAAACCATGTGAAATATATAATCACCAAAGACGTACGGAAGACCAGGAGAAGACTACTCAACCTTGTGTCATAACCTACATGGGAAAAGGATGCTAGGAAGAATAGATACATGTATATGTGTGAAAGAACCACATCTTGCACACCTAGAACAAACAAACCATTGTAATCAAATTTGCTGGGATAAAAAATAAAAAGTAAATTACAAATATGAACAAGAAGTAATGAGACATAAACTTAAAGGGCTTTTTCCTGGCACGTTCCATTCTAATATACAACCTAGAATACCACTTCCATTAAGGCTCTGTTTCCCTAGTAACCAAATTTGGCAAAGGAGAAATGCTGCCACCTTGTGGCCGTTTCCTGCAAGAGCAGCTTTAAAGTCCCAGCTAATGGTCACTTAACATTCACTAGGACTCAGGGCTGTAAAAGACACTTGCCCTAAAAATTTGTGCTGAAGTAGGGAATGGACAAAAAATTCACAACAGGCAAATGTTTCAAGAAGAGATTATGAAGAGTTAAGTTTTACTCACACTCTTTTTAAAAAAAAGAAAAATGGATAAAAGCTCAACCTCAGGGAGTGTTAGACGCATGCAATCTAATCTACGAAAAGTTTCAACTTACACCAGTCGACTGACCATCAGCAAAAAGTCTACAAACAATAAATGCTGAAGGGGATTTAGAGAACTGTGTACCCTCTACCTTCTGGTGAGACATAAAAGTCAATAATGAGAAAAGAAAGGAGCTGTGTTTAAAAGTAAAAATGGAGGTACCATTCAATGCAGCAGGTGCACCAATGGACCTCTCACCTGAGAAGACAAGAATCGAGAAGACACAGGCCGCAAAAGCTGCAGTGCAGCCTTATTCACAATAGCCAAGACAGTGAAGCAATCAAAATATCCAACAAGAGGTGAATGGATAAAGAAGAAGTGGTCCATGTACACAGTGGAATATTAACCATGGAAAACAACGAACCATTGCTCTCTGAGGCACCCCAAAGAGTCTGGAGATAGTCACGAAACATGAGGTAAGTCGGAAAGCAAAAGACCTATATTCTATGATATCACTTATAGGCGTTATCTAATAACTGACACAAAGGAACATATATCCACAGAGAAAGACACTCACAGACTTAGAAAATAAAACTATGCTCAACTAAAAGGAAAGGTGGGGGAAATGGATAAATTAAGATTAGTGTTACTATATGTATACAAACACATATTATATACATATCTCAAAAATACCGACCATATAGCAAGGGAGGTCTGCGGAACCCTCTGTAACATTTTACATGGGAAGAGGATCTGTACTTGAATAGACATATATAATGTACAAATGAACCAGAGTGTGTTCACCTAGGACAAACAATATTCTAACCTTTAGCCCAATTAAAACACCTTTAAAAACCAAGAAGAAATAATGAGACATAAACTTATGGGGGTTTCTCCACGCACATTCTAATGTAATTTACAACCTAGGAACACGACTTCCAGAAAGGCTCTGCTGCCCTACCACCCAGATTTGGGAATGGAGAAATGCTGCCTCCTTGAGGCCACTTCCCACAACAGCAGCTTTAATCCCATTGCTCTAGGTCACTAAATATTCACAAAACTTGAAGTTCGGGAAATGAGACCTGCTCTCTAAAAAAACTCTTGTGTGGAAAATCGCCCAAAAAATTCAAAACAGGGCAACCTTCCAAGAAGACAGTTTCAAGAGTTATACTGTACTCCCAATTGTTTCCTTTTTTTAACAGAAAAGAAAACAGCCGAGAAAAATGATGAGTTTTACGAATTTTCAACGACTTACAAACCCAAATTACAAAAACCTATGAGCTCACAGCGGCCAGAAGGGCCATTAGCATAAATGCTGCAAACAATAAATGATGAAGCGATTGTGGAGAAATGCGTACCCTCGATTCTAAGGGGGACGTGGTAAGAGCCACTAATGAAAACACAAAGAAGGTGCTTTGAAAAGGGAAACACGGTGCTACCAGTCAGTGAATCACACCCACTGCTGGGCCTATCACCTGAGAAAATGAGAATCAAAAAGTCACAGGCTGGCAATCCTGCACTCCAACAATATTTACCATAGCCAACACTTGGAAGCAATGAAAATGTCCATCAACCGAGGAATGCACAAAGAAGAACTGGTCCACGTACACAGTGGAAAATTACTCCAATAAAAAATAAAAATTAAATTTAAAAATCCAACACAACTAAGGAGACATCAGCTTGTGTGGGTTGGTCCGGGCACACTCCACTCTAATTTATAACCGAGAAACACCACAGGCCGCAAGGGCTTTTCCCTAGTTACCAGGGTGGGGAACATAGAAAGGCTGCCGCCCTCTGGCAGTTACCTGCAAAAGCAGTTTTAAAGCCTGTGCTAATGGTTATTTCATATGAATAAGTACTGCAGAAGTGTAAATGAAACCTGCCCTCAAAATGTCTTCAGGGAGGTAAAGGCCAAAACGTTTCAAAATGTGACACATACTTTAAGAGAACACTTTGAAGAACTAAGGGGTAATCACAGCTTGAAAAATAAAAAGGACATGCCTTAAAGCTCAATTTCAACGGATTATGAGGCACATGCGAATTCAACCACAAAGAGGTATCAGCTCACACTTGTCAGAATAACCATCATCAAGAAAACTACAAACAATAAATGCTGAAGGTGTTGTGGAGAAATGCATACCCTCAACTGCAAGTGGGACATAAGTTGGAAAGGGCCACAAACTAGAACAGAATGGGGGTGCCTTAAAAACGTAAACATTGAGCTACCATATGATCCAGCAGGCCCACTCGTCCACCTATAATCTAAGAAGAGAGAATTGGAAAGACACAGGCAGGCAAATCTGCATTGCACAGTATTACAATAGCCAAGATATGGAAGTAACCAAAAAGTCCACCAACAGATGGGTGGACAAAGAAGTACTCCTCCATGTACAGATGGAATATTCGCTAGTGAAAAAAATGAAACAATGCCATTTGCAGCGCCATAGATGAGTCTAGACGTAATCACGCCACGTGTAGTCAGTGAGAAAGCAAAATACATATATCCTATGATATCACTTTCAGGAGTTACTTAAAAATTGATACCAATGAAGATATTTCCACAGAGAAAGGCAATCACAGATTCATTAAAAAACTTATGGTTCACCAAATAGAAAGGGATGAGGATTGGATACATTACCATATTGGGGTTAACAGAGATATACAAACCATGTGAAATATATAACCACCAAAGACGTACGGAAGACCAGGAAGAGACTACTCAACATTGTGTCATAACCTACATGGGAAAAGGATGCGAGGAAGAAAAGATACACGTATATGTGTGAAAGACCCACATCTTGCACACCTAGAGCAAACAAACCAATGTAATCAAATCTGCCTGGGTAAAAAATAAAAAGTAAATTACAAATATGAACAAGAAGTAATGAGACATAAACTTAAAGGGCTTTTTCCTGGCACGTTCCATTCTAATATACAACCTAGAACACCACTTCCATTAAGGCTCTGTTTCCCTAGTAACCAAATTTGGCAAAGGAGAAATGCTGCCACCTTGTGGCCGTTTCCTGCAAGAGCAGCTTTAAAGTCCCAGCTAATGGTCACTTAACATTCACAAGGACTCAGGGCTGTAAAAGACACTTGCCCTAAAAATTTGTGCTGAAGTAGGGAATGGACAAAAAATTCACAACAGGCAAATGTTTCAAGAAGAGATTATGAAGAGTTAAGTTTTACTCACACTCTTTTAAAAAAAAAGAAAAATGGATAAAAGCTCAACCTCAGGGAGTGTTAGACGCATGCAATCTAATCTACGAAAAGTTTCAACTTACACCAGTCGACTGACCATCAGCAAAAAGTCTACAAACAATAAATGCTGAAGGGGATTTAGAGAACTGTGTACCCTCTACCTTCTGGTGAGACATAAAAGCCAATAATGAGAAAAGAAAGGAGCTGTGTTTAAAAGTAAAAATGGAGGTACCATTCAATCCAGCAGGTGCACCAATGGACCTCTCACCTGAGAAGACAAGAATCGAGAAGACACAGGCCGCAAAAGCTGCAGTGCAGCCTTATTCACAATAGCCAAGACAGTGAAGCAATCAAAATATCCAACAAGAGGTGAATGGATAAAGAAGAAGTGGTCCATGTACACAGTGGAATATTAACCATGGAAAACAACGAACCATTGCTCTCTGAGGCACCACAAAGGAGTCTGGAGATAGTCACGAAACATGAGGTAAGTCGGAAAGCAAAAGACCTATATTCTATGATATCACTTATAGGCGTTATCTAATAACTGACACAAAGGAACATATATCCACAGAGAAAGACACTCACAGACTTAGAAAATAAAACTATGCTCAACTAAAAGGAAAGGTGGGGGGAATGGATAAATTAAGATTAGTGTTACTATATGTATACAAACACATATTATATACATATCTCAAAAATACCGACCATATAGCAAGGGAGGTCTGCGGAACCCTCTGTAACATTTTACATGGGAAGAGGATCTGTACTTGAATAGACATATATAATGTACAAATGAACCAGAGTGTGTTCACCTAGGACAAACAATATTCTAACCTTTAGCCCAATTAAAACACCTTTAAAAACCAAGAAGAAATAATGAGACATAAACTTATGGGGGTTTCTCCACGCACATTCTAATGTAATTTACAACCTAGGAACAGGACTTCCAGAAAGGCTCTGCTGCCCTACCACCCAGATTTGGGAATGGAGAAATGCTGCCTCCTTGAGGCCACTTCCCACAACAGCAGCTTTAAACCCATTGCTCTAGGTCACTAAATATTCACAAAACTTGAAGTTCGGGAAATGAGACCTGCTCTCTAAAAAAACTCTTGGGTGGAAAATCGCCCAAAAAATTCAAAAGAGGGCAACCTTCCAAGAAGACAGTTTCAAGAGTTATACTGTACTCCCAATTGTTTCCTGTTTTTAACAGAAAAGAAAACAGCGGAGAAAAATGATGAGTTTTACGAATTTTCAACGACTTACAAACCCAAATTACAAAAACCTATGAGCTCACAGCAGCCAGAAGGGCCATTAGCATAAATGCTGCAAACAATAAATGATGAAGCGATTGTGGAGAAATGCGTACCCTCGATTCTAAGGGGGACGTGGTAAGAGCCACTACTGAAAACACAAAGAAGGTGCTTTGAAAAGGGAAACACGGTGCTACCAGTCAGTGAATCACACCCACTGCTGGGCCTATCACCTGAGAAAATGAGAATCAAAAAGTCACAGGCTGGCAATCCTGCACTCCAACAATATTTACCATAGCCAACACTTGGAAGCAATGAAAATGTCCATCAACCGAGGAATGCACAAAGAAGAACTGGTCCACGTACACAGTGGAAAATTACTCCAATAAAAAATAAAAATTAAATTTAAAAATCCAACACAACTAAGGAGACATCAGCTTGTGTGGGTTGGTCCGGGCACACTCCACTCTAATTTATAACCGAGAAACACCACAGGCCGCAAGGGCTTTTCCTTAGTTACCAGGGTGGGGAACATAGAAAGGCTGCCGCCCTCTGGCAGTTACCTGCAAAAGCAGCTTTAAAGCCTGTGCTAATGATCATTTCATATGAATAAGTACTGCAGAAGTGTAAATGAAACCTGCCCTCAAAATGTCTTCAGGGAGGTAAAGGCCAAAACGTTTCAAAATGTGACACATACTTTAAGAGAACACTTTGTAGAACTAAGGGGTAATCACAGCTTGAAAAATAAAAAGGACATGCCTTAAAGCTCAATTTCAACGGATTATGAGGCACATGCGAATTCAACCACAAAGAGGTATCAGCTCACACTTGTCAGAATAACCATCAGCAAGAAAACTACAAACAATAAATGCTGAAGGTGTTGTGGAGAAATGCATACCCTCAACTGCAAGTGGGACATAAGTTGGAAAGGGCCACAAACTCGAACAGAATGGGGGTGCCTTAAAAACGTAAACTTTGAGCTACCATATGATCCAGCAGGCCCACTCCTCCACCTATAATCTAAGAAGAGAGAATTGGAAAGACACAGGCAGGCAAATCTGCATTGCACATTATTACAATAGCCAAGATATGGAAGTAACCAAAAAGTCCACCAACAGATGGGTGGACAAAGAAGTACTCCTCCATGTACAGATGGAATATTCGCTAGTGAAGAAAATGAAACAATGCCATTTGCAGCGCCATAGATGAGTCTAGACGTAATCACGCCACGTGTAGTCAGTGAGAAAGCAAAATACATATATCCTATGATATCAATTTCAGGAATTACTTAAAAATTGATACCAATGAAGATATTTCCACAGAGAAAGGCAATCACAGATTCATTAAAAAACTTATGGTTCACCAAATAGAAAGGGATGAGGATTGGATACATTACCATATTGGGGTTAACAGAGATATACAAACCATGTGAAATATATAACCACCAAAGACGTACGGAAGACCAGGAAGAGACTACTCAACATTGTGTCATAACCTACATGGGAAAAGGATGCGAGGAAGAAAAGATACACGTATATGTGTGAAAGACCCACATCTTGCACACCTAGAGCAAACAAACCAATGTAATCAAATCTGCCTGGGTAAAAAATAAAAAGTAAATTACAAATATGAACAAGAAGTAATGAGACATAAACTTAAAGGGCTTTTTCCTGGCACGTTCCATTCTAATATACAACCTAGAACACCACTTCCATTAAGGCTCTGTTTCCCTAGTAACCAAATTTGGCAAAGGAGAAATGCTGCCACCTTGTGGCCGTTTCCTGCAAGAGCAGCTTTAAAGTCCCAGCTAATGGTCACTTAACATTCACAAGGACTCAGGGCTGTAAAAGACACTTGCCCTAAAAATTTGTGCTGAAGTAGGGAATGGACAAAAAATTCACAACAGGCAAATGTTTCAAGAAGAGATTATGAAGAGTTAAGTTTTACTCACACTCTTTTAAAAAAAAAGAAAAATGGATAAAATCTCAACCTCAGGGAGTGTTAGACGCATGCAATCTAATCTACGAAAAGTTTCAACTTACACCAGTCGACTGACCATCAGCAAAAAGTCTACAAACAATAAATGCTGAAGGGGATTTAGAGAACTGTGAACCCTCTACCTTCTGGTGAGACATAAAAGCCAATAATGAGAAAAGAAAGGAGCTGTGTTTAAAAGTAAAAATGGAGGTACCATTGAATCCAGCAGGTGCACCAATGGACCTCTCACCTGAGAAGACAAGAATCGAGAAGACACAGGCCGCAAAAGCTGCAGTGCAGCCTTATTCACAATAGCCAAGACAGTGAAGCAATCAAAATATCCAACAAGAGGTGAATGGATAAAGAAGAAGGGGTCCATGTACACAGTGGAATATTAACCATGGAAAACAACGAACCATTGCTCTCTGAGGCACCACAAAGGAGTCTGGAGATAGTCACGAAACATGAGGTAAGTCGGAAAGCAAAAGACCTATATTCTATGATATCACTTATAGGCGTTATCTAATAACTGACACAAATGAACATATATCCACAGAGAAAGACACTCACAGACTTAGAAAATAAAACTATGCTCAACTAAAAGGAAAGGTGGGGGGAATGGATAAATTAAGATTAGTGTTACTATATGTATACAAACACATATTATATACATATCTCAAAAATACCGACCATATAGCAAGGGAGGTCTGCGGAACCCTCTGTAACATTTTACATGGGAAGAGGATCTGTACTTGAATAGACATATATAATGTACAAATGAACCAGAGTGTGTTCACCTAGGACAAACAATATTCTAACCTTTAGCCCAATTAAAACACCTTTAAAAACCAAGAAGAAATAATGAGACATAAACTTATGGGGGTTTCTCCACGCACATTCTAATGTAATTTACAACCTAGGAACACGACTTCCAGAAAGGCTCTGCTGCCCTACCACCCAGATTTGGG
The DNA here is from genome assembly GCF_965194825.1 of Balaenoptera physalus. Classification (NCBI taxonomy): domain Eukaryota; kingdom Metazoa; phylum Chordata; class Mammalia; order Artiodactyla; family Balaenopteridae; genus Balaenoptera; species Balaenoptera physalus. Next base: position 440,939 of record NW_028126567.1, read on the forward strand.
AATGGAGAAATGCTGCCTCCTTGAGGGCACTTCCCACAACAGCAGCTTTAAACCCATTGCTCTAGGTCACTAAATATTCACAAAACTTGAAGTTCGGGAAATGAGACCTGCTCTCTAAAAAAACTCTTGGGTGGAAAATCGCCCAAAAAATTCAAAAGAGGGCAACCTTCCAAGAAGACAGTTTCAAGAGTTATACTGTACTCCCAAATGTTTCCTTTTTTTAACAGAAAAGAAAACAGCGGAGAAAAATGATGAGTTTTACGAATTTTCAACGACTTACAAACCCAAATTACAAAAACCTATGAGCTCACAGCAGCCAGAAGGGCCATTAGCATAAATGCTGCAAACAATAAATGATGAAGCGATTGTGGAGAAATGCGTACCCTCGATTCTAAGGGGGACGTGGTAAGAGCCACTAATGAAAACACAAAGAAGGTGCTTTGAAAAGGGAAACACGGTGTTACCAGTCAGTGAATCACACCCACTGCTGGGCCTATCACCTGAGAAAATGAGAATCAAAAAGTCACAGGCTGGCAATCCTGCACTCCAACAATATTTACCATAGCCAACACTTGGAAGCAATGAAAATGTCCATCAACCGAGGAATGCACAAAGAAGAAGTGGTCCACGTACACAGTGGAAAATTACTCCAATAAAAAATAAAAATTAAATTTAAAAATCCAACACAACTAAGGAGACATCAGCTTGTGTGGGTTGGTCCGGGCACACTCCACTCTAATTTATAACCGAGAAACACCACAGGCCGCAAGGGATTTTCCCTAGTTACCAGGGTGGGGAACATAGAAAGGCTGCCGCCCTCTGGCAGTTACCTGCAAAAGCAGCTTTAAAGCCTGTGCTAATGATCATTTCATATGAATAAGTACTGCAGAAGTGTAAATGAAACCTGCCCTCAAAATGTCTTCAGGGAGGTAAAGGCCAAAACGTTTCAAAATGTGACACATACTTTAAGAGAACACTTTGTAGAACTAAGGGGTAATCACAGCTTGAAAAATAAAAAGGACATGCCTTAAAGCTCAATTTCAACGGATTATGAGGCACATGCGAATTCAACCACAAAGAGGTATCAGCTCACACTTGTCAGAATAACCATCAGCAAGAAAACTACAAACAATAAATGCTGAAGGTGTTGTGGAGAAATGCATACCCTCAACTGCAAGTGGGACATAAGTTGGAAAGGGCCACAAACTAGAACAGAATGGGGGTGCCTTAAAAACGTAAACATTGAGCTACCATATGATCCAGCAGGCCCACTCCTCCACCTATAATCTAAGAAGAGAGAATTGGAAAGACACAGGCAGGCAAATCTGCATTGCACAGTATTACAATAGCCAAGATATGGAAGTAACCATAAAGTCCACCAACAGATGGGTGGACAAAGAAGTACTCCTCCATGTACAGATGGAATATTCGCTAGTGAAGAAAATGAAACAATGCCATTTGCAGCGCCATAGATGAGTCTAGACGTAATCACGCCACGTGTAGTCAGTGAGAAAGCAAAATACATATATCCTATGATATCACTTTCAGGAGTTACTTAAAAATTGATACCAATGAAGATATTTCCACAGAGAAAGGCAATCACAGATTCATTAAAAAACTTATGGTTCACCAAATAGAAAGGGATGAGGATTGGATACATTACCATATTGGGGTTAACAGAGATATACAAACCATGTGAAATATATAATCACCAAAGACGTACGGAAGACCAGGAGAAGACTACTCAACCTTGTGTCATAACCTACATGGGAAAAGGATGCTAGGAAGAATAGATACATGTATATGTGTGAAAGAACCACATCTTGCACACCTAGAACAAACAAACCATTGTAATCAAATCTGCTGGGATAAAAAATAAAAAGTAAATTACAAATATGAACAAAAAGTAATGAGACATAAACTTAAAGGGCTTTTTCCTGGCACGTTCCATTCTAATATACAACCTAGAATACCACTTCCATTAAGGCTCTGTTTCCCTAGTAACCAAATTTGGCAAAGGAGAAATGCTGCCACCTTGTGGCCGTTTCCTGCAAGAGCAGCTTTAAAGTCCCAGCTAATGGTCACTTAACATTCACAAGGACTCAGGGCTGTAAAAGACACTTGCCCTAAAAATTTGTGCTGAAGTAGGGCATGGACAAAAAATTCACAACAGGCAAATGTTTCAAGAAGAGATTATGAAGAGTTAAGATTTACTCACACTCTTTTTAAAAAAAAGAAAAATGGATAAAAGCTCAACCTCAGGGAGTGTTAGACGCGTGCAATCTAATCTACGAAAAGTTTCAACTTACACCAGTCGACTGACCATCAGCAAAAAGTCTACAAACAATAAATGCTGAAGGGGATTTAGAGAACTGTGTACCCTCTACCTTCTGGTGAGACATAAAAGCCAATAATGAGAAAAGAAAGGAGCTGTGTTTAAAAGTAAAAATGGAGGTACCATTGAATCCAGCAGGTGCACCAATGGACCTCTCACCTGAGAAGACAAGAATCGAGAAGACACAGGCCGCAAAAGCTGCAGTGCAGCCTTATTCACAATAGCCAAGACAGTGAAGCAATCAAAATATCCAACAAGAGGTGAATGGATAAAGAAGAAGGGGTCCATGTACACAGTGGAATATTAACCATGGAAAACAACGAACCATTGCTCTCTGAGGCACCACAAAGGAGTCTGGAGATAGTCACGAAACATGAGGTAAGTCGGAAAGCAAAAGACCTATATTCTATGATATCACTTATAGGCGTTATCTAATAACTGACACAAATGAACATATATCCACAGAGAAAGACACTCACAGACTTAGAAAATAAAACTATGCTCAACTAAAAGGAAAGGTGGGGGGAATGGATAAATTAAGATTAGTGTTACTATATGTATACAAACACATATTATATACATATCTCAAAAATACCGACCATATAGCAAGGGAGGTCTGCGGAACCCTCTGTAACATTTTACATGGGAAGAGGATCTGTACTTGAATAGACATATATAATGTACAAATGAACCAGAGTGTGTTCACCTAGGACAAACAATATTCTAACCTTTAGCCCAATTAAAACACCTTTAAAAACCAAGAAGAAATAATGAGACATAAACTTATGGAGGTTTCTCCACGCACATTCTAATGGAATTTACAACCTAGGAACACGACTTCCAGAAAGGCTCTGCTGCCCTACCACCCAGATTTGGGAATGGAGAAATGCTGCCTCCTTGAGGCCACTTCCCACAACAGCAGCTTTAAACCCATTGCTCTAGGTCACTAAATATTCACAAAACTTGAAGTTCGGGAAATGAGACCTGCTCTCTAAAAAAACTCTTGGGTGGAAAATCGCCCAAAAAATTCAAAAGAGGGCAACCTTCCAAGAAGACAGTTTCAAGAGTTATACTGTACTCCCAATTGTTTCCTGTTTTTAACAGAAAAGAAAACAGCGGAGAAAAATGATGAGTTTTACGAATTTTCAACGACTTACAAACCCAAATTACAAAAACCTATGAGCTCACAGCAGCCAGAAGGGCCATTAGCATAAATGCTGCAAACAATAAATGATGAAGCGATTGTGGAGAAATGCGTACCCTCGATTCTAAGGGGGACGTGGTAAGAGCCACTAATGAAAACACAAAGAAGGTGCTTTGAAAAGGGAAACACGGTGCTACCAGTCAGTGAATCACACCCACTGCTGGGCCTATCACCTGAGAAAATGAGAATCAAAAAGTCACAGGCTAGCAATCCTGCACTCCAACAATATTTACCATAGCCAACACTTGGAAGCAATGAAAATGTCCATCAACCGAGGAATGCACAAAGAAGAAGTGGTCCACGTACACAGTGGAAAATTACTCCAATAAAAAATAAAAATTAAATTTAAAAATCCAACACAACTAAGGAGACATCAGCTTGTGTGGGTTGGTCCGGGCACACTCCACTCTAATTTATAACCGAGAAACACCACAGGCCGCAAGGGCTTTTCCCTAGTTACCAGGGTGGGGAACATAGAAAGGCTGCCGCCCTCTGGCAGTTACCTGCAAAAGCAGTTTTAAAGCCTGTGCTAATGGTCATTTCATATGAATAAGTACTGCAGAAGTGTAAATGAAACCTGCCCTCAAAATGTCTTCAGGGTGGTATAGGCCAAAACGTTTCAAAATGTGACACATACTTTAAGAGAACACTTTGAAGAACTAAGGGGTAATCACAGCTTGAAAAATAAAAAGGACATGCCTTAAAGCTCAATTTCAACGGATTATGAGGCACATGCGAATTCAACCACAAAGAGGTATCAGCTCACACTTGTCAGAATAACCATCAGCAAGAAAACTACAAACAATAAATGCTGAAGGTGTTGTGGAGAAATGCATACCCTCAACTGCAAGTGGGACCTAAGTTGGAAAGGGCCACAAACTAGAACAGAATGGGGGTGCCTTAAAAAAGTAAACATTGAGCTACCATATGATCCAGCAGGCCCACTCCTCCACCTATAATCTAAGAAGAGAGAATTGGAAAGACACAGGCAGGCAAATCTGCATTGCACAGTATTACAATAGCCAAGATATGGAAGTAACCAAAAAGTCCACCAACAGATGGGTGGACAAAGAAGTACTCCTCCATGTACAGATGGAATATTCGCTAGTGAAGAAAATGAAACAATGCCATTTGCAGCGCCATAGATGAGTCTAGACGTAATCACGCCACGTGTAGTCAGTGAGAAAGCAAAATACATATATCCTATGATATCACTTTCAGGAGTTACTTAAAAATTGATACCAATGAAGATATTTCCACAGAGAAAGGCAATCACAGATTCATTAAAAAACTTATGGTTCACCAAATAGAAAGGGATGAGGATTGGATACATTACCATATTGGGGTTAACAGAGATATACAAACCATGTGAAATATATAATCACCAAAGACGTACGGAAGACCAGGAGAAGACTACTCAACCTTGTGTCATAACCTACATGGGAAAAGGATGCTAGGAAGAATAGATACACGTATATGTGTGAAAGAACCACATCTTGCACACCTAGAACAAACAAACCATTGTAATCAAATCTGCTGGGATAAAAAATAAAAAGTAAATTACAAATATGAACAAAAAGTAATGAGACATAAACTTAAAGGGCTTTTTCCTGGCACGTTCCATTCTAATATACAACCTAGAACACCACTTCCATTAAGGCTCTGTTTCCCTAGTAACCAAATTTGGCAAAGGAGAAATGCTGCCACCTTGTGGCCGTTTCCTGCAAGAGCAGCTTTAAAGTCCCAGCTAATGGTCACTTAACATTCTCAAGGACTCAGGGCTGTAAAAGACACTTGCCCTAAAAATTTGTGCTGAAGTAGGGCATGGACAAAAAATTCACAACAGGCAAATGTTTCAAGAAGAGATTATGAAGAGTTAAGATTTACTCACACTCTTTTTAAAAAAAAGAAAAATGGATAAAAGCTCAACCTCAGGGAGTGTTAGACGCGTGCAATCTAATCTACGAAAAGTTTCAACTTACACCAGTCGACTGACCATCAGCAAAAAGTCTACAAACAATAAATGCTGAAGGGGATTTAGAGAACTGTGTACCCTCTACCTTCTGGTGAGACATAAAAGCCAATAATGAGAAAAGAAAGGAGCTGTGTTTAAAAGTAAAAATGGAGGTACCATTGAATCCAGCAGGTGCACCAATGGACCTCTCACCTGAGAAGACAAGAATCGAGAAGACACAGGCCGCAAAAGCTGCAGTGCAGCCTTATTCACAATAGCCAAGACAGTGAAGCAATCAAAATATCCAACAAGAGGTGAATGGATAAAGAAGAAGGGGTCCATGTACACAGTGGAATATTAACCATGGAAAACAACGAACCATTGCTCTCTGAGGCACCACAAAGGAGTCTGGAGATAGTCACGAAACATGAGGTAAGTCGGAAAGCAAAAGACCTATATTCTATGATATCACTTATAGGCGTTATCTAATAACTGACACAAATGAACATATATCCACAGAGAAAGACACTCACAGACTTAGAAAATAAAACTATGCTCAACTAAAAGGAAAGGTGGGGGGAATGGATAAATTAAGATTAGTGTTACTATATGTATACAAACACATATTATATACATATCTCAAAAATACCGACCATATAGCAAGGGAGGTCTGCGGAACCCTCTGTAACATTTTACATGGGAAGAGGATCTGTACTTGAATAGACATATATAATGTACAAATGAACCAGAGTGTGTTCACCTAGGACAAACAATATTCTAACCTTTAGCCCAATTAAAACACCTTTAAAAACCAAGAAGAAATAATGAGACATAAACTTATGGGGGTTTCTCCACGCACATTCTAATGTAATTTACAACCTAGGAACACGACTTCCAGAAAGGCTCTGCTGCCCTACCACCCAGATTTGGGAATGGAGAAATGCTGCCTCCTTGAGGCCACTTCCCACAACAGCAGCTTTAAACCCATTGCTCTAGGTCACTAAATATTCACAAAACTTGAAGTTCGGGAAATGAGACCTGCTCTCTAAAAAAACTCTTGGGTGGAAAATCGCCCAAAAAATTCAAAAGAGGGCAACCTTCCAAGAAGACAGTTTCAAGAGTTATACTGTACTCCCAAATGTTTCCTTTTTTTAACAGAAAAGAAAACAGCGGAGAAAAATGATGAGTTTTACGAATTTTCAACGACTTACAAACCCAAATTACAAAAACCTATGAGCTCACAGCAGCCAGAAGGGCCATTAGCATAAATGCTGCAAACAATAAATGATGAAGCGATTGTGGAGAAATGCGTACCCTCGATTCTAAGGGGGACGTGGTAAGAGCCACTAATGAAAACACAAAGAAGGTGCTTTGAAAAGGGAAACACGGTGTTACCAGTCAGTGAATCACACCCACTGCTGGGCCTATCACCTGAGAAAATGAGAATCAAAAAGTCACAGGCTGGCAATCCTGCACTCCAACAATATTTACCATAGCCAACACTTGGAAGCAATGAAAATGTCCATCAACCGAGGAATGCACAAAGAAGAACTGGTCCACGTACACAGTGGAAAATTACTCCAATAAAAAATAAAAATTAAATTTAAAAATCCAACACAACTAAGGAGACATCAGCTTGTGTGGGTTGGTCCGGGCACACTCCACTCTAATTTATAACCGAGAAACACCACAGGCCGCAAGGGATTTTCCCTAGTTACCAGGGTGGGGAACATAGAAAGGCTGCCGCCCTCTGGCAGTTACCTGCAAAAGCAGCTTTAAAGCCTGTGCTAATGATCATTTCATATGAATAAGTACTGCAGAAGTGTAAATGAAACCTGCCCTCAAAATGTCTTCAGGGAGGTAAAGGCCAAAACGTTTCAAAATGTGACACATACTTTAAGAGAACACTTTGTAGAACTAAGGGGTAATCACAGCTTGAAAAATAAAAAGGACATGCCTTAAAGCTCAATTTCAACGGATTATGAGGCACATGCGAATTCAACCACAAAGAGGTATCAGCTCACACTTGTCAGAATAACCATCAGCAAGAAAACTACAAACAATAAATGCTGAAGGTGTTGTGGAGAAATGCATACCCTCAACTGCAAGTGGGACATAAGTTGGAAAGGGCCACAAACTAGAACAGAATGGGGGTGCCTTAAAAACGTAAACATTGAGCTACCATATGATCCAGCAGGCCCACTCCTCCACCTATAATCTAAGAAGAGAGAATTGGAAAGACACAGGCAGGCAAATCTGCATTGCACAGTATTACAATAGCCAAGATATGGAAGTAACCATAAAGTCCACCAACAGATGGGTGGACAAAGAAGTACTCCTCCATGTACAGATGGAATATTCGCTAGTGAAGAAAATGAAACAATGCCATTTGCAGCGCCATAGATGAGTCTAGACGTAATCACGCCACGTGTAGTCAGTGAGAAAGCAAAATACATATATCCTATGATATCACTTTCAGGAGTTACTTAAAAATTGATACCAATGAAGATATTTCCACAGAGAAAGGCAATCACAGATTCATTAAAAAACTTATGGTTCACCAAATAGAAAGGGATGAGGATTGGATACATTACCATATTGGGGTTAACAGAGATATACAAACCATGTGAAATATATAATCACCAAAGACGTACGGAAGACCAGGAGAAGACTACTCAACCTTGTGTCATAACCTACATGGGAAAAGGATGCTAGGAAGAATAGATACATGTATATGTGTGAAAGAACCACATCTTGCACACCTAGAACAAACAAACCATTGTAATCAAATCTGCTGGGATAAAAAATAAAAAGTAAATTACAAATATGAACAAAAAGTAATGAGACATAAACTTAAAGGGCTTTTTCCTGGCACGTTCCATTCTAATATACAACCTAGAATACCACTTCCATTAAGGCTCTGTTTCCCTAGTAACCAAATTTGGCAAAGGAGAAATGCTGCCACCTTGTGGCCGTTTCCTGCAAGAGCAGCTTTAAAGTCCCAGCTAATGGTCACTTAACATTCACAAGGACTCAGGGCTGTAAAAGACACTTGCCCTAAAAATTTGTGCTGAAGTAGGGCATGGACAAAAAATTCACAACAGGCAAATGTTTCAAGAAGAGATTATGAAGAGTTAAGATTTACTCACACTCTTTTTAAAAAAAAGAAAAATGGATAAAAGCTCAACCTCAGGGAGTGTTAGACGCGTGCAATCTAATCTACGAAAAGTTTCAACTTACACCAGTCGACTGACCATCAGCAAAAAGTCTACAAACAATAAATGCTGAAGGGGATTTAGAGAACTGTGTACCCTCTACCTTCTGGTGAGACATAAAAGCCAATAATGAGAAAAGAAAGGAGCTGTGTTTAAAAGTAAAAATGGAGGTACCATTCAATCCAGCAGGTGCACCAATGGACCTCTCACCTGAGAAGACAAGAATCGAGAAGACACAGGCCGCAAAAGCTGCAGTGCAGCCTTATTCACAATAGCCAAGACAGTGAAGCAATCAAAATATCCAACAAGAGGTGAATGGATAAAGAAGAAGGGGTCCATGTACACAGTGGAATATTAACCATGGAAAACAACGAACCATTGCTCTCTGAGGCACCACAAAGGAGTCTGGAGATAGTCACGAAACATGAGGTAAGTCGGAAAGCAAAAGACCTATATTCTATGATATCACTTATAGGCGTTATCTAATAACTGACACAAATGAACATATATCCACAGAGAAAGACACTCACAGACTTAGAAAATAAAACTATGCTCAACTAAAAGGAAAGGTGGGGGGAATGGATAAATTAAGATTAGTGTTACTATATGTATACAAACACATATTATATACATATCTCAAAAATACCGACCATATAGCAAGGGAGGTCTGCGGAACCCTCTGTAACATTTTACATGGGAAGAGGATCTGTACTTGAATAGACATATATAATGTACAAATGAACCAGAGTGTGTTCACCTAGGACAAACAATATTCTAACCTTTAGCCCAATTAAAACACCTTTAAAAACCAAGAAGAAATAATGAGACATAAACTTATGGGGGTTTCTCCACGCACATTCTAATGTAATTTACAACCTAGGAACACGACTTCCAGAAAGGCTCTGCTGCCCTACCACCCAGATTTGGGAATGGAGAAATGCTGCCTCCTTGAGGCCACTTCCCACAACAGCAGCTTTAAACCCATTGCTCTAGGTCACTAAATATTCACAAAACTTGAAGTTCGGGAAATGAGACCTGCTCTCTAAAAAAACTCTTGGGTGGAAAATCGCCCAAAAAATTCAAAAGAGGGCAACCTTCCAAGAAGACAGTTTCAAGAGTTATACTGTACTCCCAAATGTTTCCTTTTTTTAACAGAAAAGAAAACAGCGGAGAAAAATGATGAGTTTTACGAATTTTCAACGACTTACAAACCCAAATTACAAAAACCTATGAGCTCACAGCAGCCAGAAGGGCCATTAGCATAAATGCTGCAAACAATAAATGATGAAGCGATTGTGGAGAAATGCGTACCCTCGATTCTAAGGGGGACGTGGTAAGAGCCACTAATGAAAACACAAAGAAGGTGCTTTGAAAAGGGAAACACGGTGTTACCAGTCAGTGAATCACACCCACTGCTGGGCCTATCACCTGAGAAAATGAGAATCAAAAAGTCACAGGCTGGCAATCCTGCACTCCAACAATATTTACCATAGCCAACACTTGGAAGCAATGAAAATGTCCATCAACCGAGGAATGCACAAAGAAGAAGTGGTCCACGTACACAGTGGAAAATTACTCCAATAAAAAATAAAAATTAAATTTAAAAATCCAACACAACTAAGGAGACATCAGCTTGTGTGGGTTGGTCCGGGCACACTCCACTCTAATTTATAACCGAGAAACACCACAGGCCGCAAGGGATTTTCCCTAGTTACCAGGGTGGGGAACATAGAAAGGCTGCCGCCCTCTGGCAGTTACCTGCAAAAGCAGCTTTAAAGCCTGTGCTAATGATCATTTCATATGAATAAGTACTGCAGAAGTGTAAATGAAACCTGCCCTCAAAATGTCTTCAGGGAGGTAAAGGCCAAAACGTTTCAAAATGTGACACATACTTTAAGAGAACACTTTGTAGAACTAAGGGGTAATCACAGCTTGAAAAATAAAAAGGACATGCCTTAAAGCTCAATTTCAACGGATTATGAGGCACATGCGAATTCAACCACAAAGAGGTATCAGCTCACACTTGTCAGAATAACCATCAGCAAGAAAACTACAAACAATAAATGCTGAAGGTGTTGTGGAGAAATGCATACCCTCAACTGCAAGTGGGACATAAGTTGGAAAGGGCCACAAACTAGAACAGAATGGGGGTGCCTTAAAAACGTAAACATTGAGCTACCATATGATCCAGCAGGCCCACTCCTCCACCTATAATCTAAGAAGAGAGAATTGGAAAGACACAGGCAGGCAAATCTGCATTGCACAGTATTACAATAGCCAAGATATGGAAGTAACCATAAAGTCCACCAACAGATGGGTGGACAAAGAAGTACTCCTCCATGTACAGATGGAATATTCGCTAGTGAAGAAAATGAAACAATGCCATTTGCAGCGCCATAGATGAGTCTAGACGTAATCACGCCACGTGTAGTCAGTGAGAAAGCAAAATACATATATCCTATGATATCACTTTCAGGAGTTACTTAAAAATTGATACCAATGAAGATATTTCCACAGAGAAAGGCAATCACAGATTCATTAAAAAACTTATGGTTCACCAAATAGAAAGGGATGAGGATTGGATACATTACCATATTGGGGTTAACAGAGATATACAAACCATGTGAAATATATAATCACCAAAGACGTACGGAAGACCAGGAGAAGACTACTCAACCTTGTGTCATAACCTACATGGGAAAAGGATGCTAGGAAGAATAGATACATGTATATGTGTGAAAGAACCACATCTTGCACACCTAGAACAAACAAACCATTGTAATCAAATCTGCTGGGATAAAAAATAAAAAGTAAATTACAAATATGAACAAAAAGTAATGAGACATAAACTTAAAGGGCTTTTTCCTGGCACGTTCCATTCTAATATACAACCTAGAATACCACTTCCATTAAGGCTCTGTTTCCCTAGTAACCAAATTTGGCAAAGGAGAAATGCTGCCACCTTGTGGCCGTTTCCTGCAAGAGCAGCTTTAAAGTCCCAGCTAATGGTCACTTAACATTCACAAGGACTCAGGGCTGTAAAAGACACTTGCCCTAAAAATTTGTGCTGAAGTAGGGCATGGACAAAAAATTCACAACAGGCAAATGTTTCAAGAAGAGATTATGAAGAGTTAAGATTTACTCACACTCTTTTTAAAAAAAAGAAAAATGGATAAAAGCTCAACCTCAGGGAGTGTTAGACGCGTGCAATCTAATCTACGAAAAGTTTCAACTTACACCAGTCGACTGACCATCAGCAAAAAGTCTACAAACAATAAATGCTGAAGGGGATTTAGAGAACTGTGTACCCTCTACCTTCTGGTGAGACATAAAAGCCAATAATGAGAAAAGAAAGGAGCTGTGTTTAAAAGTAAAAATGGAGGTACCATTCAATCCAGCAGGTGCACCAATGGACCTCTCACCTGAGAAGACAAGAATCGAGAAGACACAGGCCGCAAAAGCTGCAGTGCAGCCTTATTCACAATAGCCAAGACAGTGAAGCAATCAAAATATCCAACAAGAGGTGAATGGATAAAGAAGAAGGGGTCCATGTACACAGTGGAATATTAACCATGGAAAACAACGAACCATTGCTCTCTGAGGCACCACAAAGGAGTCTGGAGATAGTCACGAAACATGAGGTAAGTCGGAAAGCAAAAGACCTATATTCTATGATATCACTTATAGGCGTTATCTAATAACTGACACAAATGAACATATATCCACAGAGAAAGACACTCACAGACTTAGAAAATAAAACTATGCTCAACTAAAAGGAAAGGTGGGGGGAATGGATAAATTAAGATTAGTGTTACTATATGTATACAAACACATATTATATACATATCTCAAAAATACCGACCATATAGCAAGGGAGGTCTGCGGAACCCTCTGTAACATTTTACATGGGAAGAGGATCTGTACTTGAATAGACATATATAATGTACAAATGAACCAGAGTGTGTTCACCTAGGACAAACAATATTCTAACCTTTAGCCCAATTAAAACACCTTTAAAAACCAAGAAGAAATAATGAGACATAAACTTATGGAGGTTTCTCCACGCACATTCTAATGGAATTTACAACCTAGGAACACGACTTCCAGAAAGGCTCTGCTGCCCTACCACCCAGATTTGGGAATGGAGAAATGCTGCCTCCTTGAGGCCACTTCCCACAACAGCAGCTTTAAACCCATTGCTCTAGGTCACTAAATATTCACAAAACTTGAAGTTCGGGAAATGAGACCTGCTCTCTAAAAAAACTCTTGGGTGGAAAATCGCCCAAAAAATTCAAAAGAGGGCAACGTTCCAAGAAGACAGTTTCAAGAGTTATACTGTACTCCCAATTGTTTCCTGTTTTTAACAGAAAAGAAAACAGCGGAGAAAAATGATGAGTTTTACGAATTTTCAACGACTTACAAACCCAAATTACAAAAACCTATGAGCTCACAGCAGCCAGAAGGGCCATTAGCATAAATGCTGCAAACAATAAATGATGAAGCGATTGTGGAGAAATGCGTACCCTCGATTCTAAGGGGGACGTGGTAAGAGCCACTAATGAAAACACAAAGAAGGTGCTTTGAAAAGGGAAACACGGTGCTACCAGTCAGTGAATCACACCCACTGCTGGGCCTATCACCTGAGAAAATGAGAATCAAAAAGTCACAGGCTAGCAATCCTGCACTCCAACAATATTTACCATAGCCAACACTTGGAAGCAATGAAAATGTCCATCAACCGAGGAATGCACAAAGAAGAAGTGGTCCACGTACACAGTGGAAAATTACTCCAATAAAAAATAAAAATTAAATTTAAAAATCCAACACAACTAAGGAGACATCAGCTTGTGTGGGTTGGTCCGGGCACACTCCACTCTAATTTATAACCGAGAAACACCACAGGCCGCAAGGGCTTTTCCCTAGTTACCAGGGTGGGGAACATAGAAAGGCTGCCGCCCTCTGGCAGTTACCTGCAAAAGCAGTTTTAAAGCCTGTGCTAATGGTCATTTCATATGAATAAGTACTGCAGAAGTGTAAATGAAACCTGCCCTCAAAATGTCTTCAGGGTGGTATAGGCCAAAACGTTTCAAAATGTGACACATACTTTAAGAGAACACTTTGAAGAACTAAGGGGTAATCACAGCTTGAAAAATAAAAAGGACATGCCTTAAAGCTCAATTTCAACGGATTATGAGGCACATGCGAATTCAACCACAAAGAGGTATCAGCTCACACTTGTCAGAATAACCATCAGCAAGAAAACTACAAACAATAAATGCTGAAGGTGTTGTGGAGAAATGCATACCCTCAACTGCAAGTGGGACCTAAGTTGGAAAGGGCCACAAACTAGAACAGAATGGGGGTGCCTTAAAAAAGTAAACATTGAGCTACCATATGATCCAGCAGGCCCACTCCTCCACCTATAATCTAAGAAGAGAGAATTGGAAAGACACAGGCAGGCAAATCTGCATTGCACAGTATTACAATAGCCAAGATATGGAAGTAACCAAAAAGTCCACCAACAGATGGGTGGACAAAGAAGTACTCCTCCATGTACAGATGGAATATTCGCTAGTGAAGAAAATGAAACAATGCCATTTGCAGCGCCATAGATGAGTCTAGACGTAATCACGCCACGTGTAGTCAGTGAGAAAGCAAAATACATATATCCTATGATATCACTTTCAGGAGTTACTTAAAAATTGATACCAATGAAGATATTTCCACAGAGAAAGGCAATCACAGATTCATTAAAAAACTTATGGTTCACCAAATAGAAAGGGATGAGGATTGGATACATTACCATATTGGGGTTAACAGAGATATACAAACCATGTGAAATATATAATCACCAAAGACGTACGGAAGACCAGGAGAAGACTACTCAACCTTGTGTCATAACCTACATGGGAAAAGGATGCTAGGAAGAATAGATACACGTATATGTGTGAAAGAACCACATCTTGCACACCTAGAACAAACAAACCATTGTAATCAAATCTGCTGGGATAAAAAATAAAAAGTAAATTACAAATATGAACAAAAAGTAATGAGACATAAACTTAAAGGGCTTTTTCCTGGCACGTTCCATTCTAATATACAACCTAGAACACCACTTCCATTAAGGCTCTGTTTCCCTAGTAACCAAATTTGGCAAAGGAGAAATGCTGCCACCTTGTGGCCGTTTCCTGCAAGAGCAGCTTTAAAGTCCCAGCTAATGGTCACTTAACATTCACAAGGACTCAGGGCTGTAAAAGACACTTGCCCTAAAAATTTGTGCTGAAGTAGGGCATGGACAAAAAATTCACAACAGGCAAATGTTTCAAGAAGAGATTATGAAGAGTTAAGATTTACTCACACTCTTTTTAAAAAAAAGAAAAATGGATAAAAGCTCAACCTCAGGGAGTGTTAGACGCGTGCAATCTAATCTACGAAAAGTTTCAACTTACACCAGTCGACTGACCATCAGCAAAAAGTCTACAAACAATAAATGCTGAAGGGGATTTAGAGAACTGTGTACCCTCTACCTTCTGGTGAGACATAAAAGCCAATAATGAGAAAAGAAAGGAGCTGTGTTTAAAAGTAAAAATGGAGGTACCATTGAATCCAGCAGGTGCACCAATGGACCTCTCACCTGAGAAGACAAGAATCGAGAAGACACAGGCCGCAAAAGCTGCAGTGCAGCCTTATTCACAATAGCCAAGACAGTGAAGCAATCAAAATATCCAACAAGAGGTGAATGGATAAAGAAGAAGGGGTCCATGTACACAGTGGAATATTAACCATGGAAAACAACGAACCATTGCTCTCTGAGGCACCACAAAGGAGTCTGGAGATAGTCACGAAACATGAGGTAAGTCGGAAAGCAAAAGACCTATATTCTATGATATCACTTATAGGCGTTATCTAATAACTGACACAAATGAACATATATCCACAGAGAAAGACACTCACAGACTTAGAAAATAAAACTATGCTCAACTAAAAGGAAAGGTGGGGGGAATGGATAAATTAAGATTAGTGTTACTATATGTATACAAACACATATTATATACATATCTCAAAAATACCGACCATATAGCAAGGGAGGTCTGCGGAACCCTCTGTAACATTTTACATGGGAAGAGGATCTGTACTTGAATAGACATATATAATGTACAAATGAACCAGAGTGTGTTCACCTAGGACAAACAATATTCTAACCTTTAGCCCAATTAAAACACCTTTAAAAACCAAGAAGAAATAATGAGACATAAACTTATGGGGGTTTCTCCACGCACATTCTAATGTAATTTACAACCTAGGAACACGACTTCCAGAAAGGCTCTGCTGCCCTACCACCCAGATTTGGGAATGGAGAAATGCTGCCTCCTTGAGGCCACTTCCCACAACAGCAGCTTTAAACCCATTGCTCTAGGTCACTAAATATTCACAAAACTTGAAGTTCGGGAAATGAGACCTGCTCTCTAAAAAAACTCTTGGGTGGAAAATCGCCCAAAAAATTCAAAAGAGGGCAACCTTCCAAGAAGACAGTTTCAAGAGTTATACTGTACTCCCAAATGTTTCCTTTTTTTAACAGAAAAGAAAACAGCGGAGAAAAATGATGAGTTTTACGAATTTTCAACGACTTACAAACCCAAATTACAAAAACCTATGAGCTCACAGCAGCCAGAAGGGCCATTAGCATAAATGCTGCAAACAATAAATGATGAAGCGATTGTGGAGAAATGCGTACCCTCGATTCTAAGGGGGACGTGGTAAGAGCCACTAATGAAAACACAAAGAAGGTGCTTTGAAAAGGGAAACACGGTGTTACCAGTCAGTGAATCACACCCACTGCTGGGCCTATCACCTGAGAAAATGAGAATCAAAAAGTCACAGGCTGGCAATCCTGCACTCCAACAATATTTACCATAGCCAACACTTGGAAGCAATGAAAATGTCCATCAACCGAGGAATGCACAAAGAAGAAGTGGTCCACGTACACAGTGGAAAATTACTCCAATAAAAAATAAAAATTAAATTTAAAAATCCAACACAACTAAGGAGACATCAGCTTGTGTGGGTTGGTCCGGGCACACTCCACTCTAATTTATAACCGAGAAACACCACAGGCCGCAAGGGATTTTCCCTAGTTACCAGGGTGGGGAACATAGAAAGGCTGCCGCCCTCTGGCAGTTACCTGCAAAAGCAGCTTTAAAGCCTGTGCTAATGATCATTTCATATGAATAAGTACTGCAGAAGTGTAAATGAAACCTGCCCTCAAAATGTCTTCAGGGAGGTAAAGGCCAAAACGTTTCAAAATGTGACACATACTTTAAGAGAACACTTTGTAGAACTAAGGGGTAATCACAGCTTGAAAAATAAAAAGGACATGCCTTAAAGCTCAATTTCAACGGATTATGAGGCACATGCGAATTCAACCACAAAGAGGTATCAGCTCACACTTGTCAGAATAACCATCAGCAAGAAAACTACAAACAATAAATGCTGAAGGTGTTGTGGAGAAATGCATACCCTCAACTGCAAGTGGGACATAAGTTGGAAAGGGCCACAAACTAGAACAGAATGGGGGTGCCTTAAAAACGTAAACATTGAGCTACCATATGATCCAGCAGGCCCACTCCTCCACCTATAATCTAAGAAGAGAGAATTGGAAAGACACAGGCAGGCAAATCTGCATTGCACAGTATTACAATAGCCAAGATATGGAAGTAACCATAAAGTCCACCAACAGATGGGTGGACAAAGAAGTACTCCTCCATGTACAGATGGAATATTCGCTAGTGAAGAAAATGAAACAATGCCATTTGCAGCGCCATAGATGAGTCTAGACGTAATCACGCCACGTGTAGTCAGTGAGAAAGCAAAATACATATATCCTATGATATCACTTTCAGGAGTTACTTAAAAATTGATACCAATGAAGATATTTCCACAGAGAAAGGCAATCACAGATTCATTAAAAAACTTATGGTTCACCAAATAGAAAGGGATGAGGATTGGATACATTACCATATTGGGGTTAACAGAGATATACAAACCATGTGAAATATATAATCACCAAAGACGTACGGAAGACCAGGAGAAGACTACTCAACCTTGTGTCATAACCTACATGGGAAAAGGATGCTAGGAAGAATAGATACATGTATATGTGTGAAAGAACCACATCTTGCACACCTAGAACAAACAAACCATTGTAATCAAATCTGCTGGGATAAAAAATAAAAAGTAAATTACAAATATGAACAAAAAGTAATGAGACATAAACTTAAAGGGCTTTTTCCTGGCACGTTCCATTCTAATATACAACCTAGAATACCACTTCCATTAAGGCTCTGTTTCCCTAGTAACCAAATTTGGCAAAGGAGAAATGCTGCCACCTTGTGGCCGTTTCCTGCAAGAGCAGCTTTAAAGTCCCAGCTAATGGTCACTTAACATTCACAAGGACTCAGGGCTGTAAAAGACACTTGCCCTAAAAATTTGTGCTGAAGTAGGGCATGGACAAAAAATTCACAACAGGCAAATGTTTCAAGAAGAGATTATGAAGAGTTAAGATTTACTCACACTCTTTTTAAAAAAAAGAAAAATGGATAAAAGCTCAACCTCAGGGAGTGTTAGACGCGTGCAATCTAATCTACGAAAAGTTTCAACTTACACCAGTCGACTGACCATCAGCAAAAAGTCTACAAACAATAAATGCTGAAGGGGATTTAGAGAACTGTGTACCCTCTACCTTCTGGTGAGACATAAAAGCCAATAATGAGAAAAGAAAGGAGCTGTGTTTAAAAGTAAAAATGGAGGTACCATTCAATCCAGCAGGTGCACCAATGGACCTCTCACCTGAGAAGACAAGAATCGAGAAGACACAGGCCGCAAAAGCTGCAGTGCAGCCTTATTCACAATAGCCAAGACAGTGAAGCAATCAAAATATCCAACAAGAGGTGAATGGATAAAGAAGAAGGGGTCCATGTACACAGTGGAATATTAACCATGGAAAACAACGAACCATTGCTCTCTGAGGCACCACAAAGGAGTCTGGAGATAGTCACGAAACATGAGGTAAGTCGGAAAGCAAAAGACCTATATTCTATGATATCACTTATAGGCGTTATCTAATAACTGACACAAATGAACATATATCCACAGAGAAAGACACTCACAGACTTAGAAAATAAAACTATGCTCAACTAAAAGGAAAGGTGGGGGGAATGGATAAATTAAGATTAGTGTTACTATATGTATACAAACACATATTATATACATATCTCAAAAATACCGACCATATAGCAAGGGAGGTCTGCGGAACCCTCTGTAACATTTTACATGGGAAGAGGATCTGTACTTGAATAGACATATATAATGTACAAATGAACCAGAGTGTGTTCACCTAGGACAAACAATATTCTAACCTTTAGCCCAATTAAAACACCTTTAAAAACCAAGAAGAAATAATGAGACATAAACTTATGGAGGTTTCTCCACGCACATTCTAATGGAATTTACAACCTAGGAACACGACTTCCAGAAAGGCTCTGCTGCCCTACCACCCAGATTTGGGAATGGAGAAATGCTGCCTCCTTGAGGCCACTTCCCACAACAGCAGCTTTAAACCCATTGCTCTAGGTCACTAAATATTCACAAAACTTGAAGTTCGGGAAATGAGACCTGCTCTCTAAAAAAACTCTTGGGTGGAAAATCGCCCAAAAAATTCAAAAGAGGGCAACGTTCCAAGAAGACAGTTTCAAGAGTTATACTGTACTCCCAATTGTTTCCTGTTTTTAACAGAAAAGAAAACAGCGGAGAAAAATGATGAGTTTTACGAATTTTCAACGACTTACAAACCCAAATTACAAAAACCTATGAGCTCACAGCAGCCAGAAGGGCCATTAGCATAAATGCTGCAAACAATAAATGATGAAGCGATTGTGGAGAAATGCGTACCCTCGATTCTAAGGGGGACGTGGTAAGAGCCACTAATGAAAACACAAAGAAGGTGCTTTGAAAAGGGAAACACGGTGCTACCAGTCAGTGAATCACACCCACTGCTGGGCCTATCACCTGAGAAAATGAGAATCAAAAAGTCACAGGCTAGCAATCCTGCACTCCAACAATATTTACCATAGCCAACACTTGGAAGCAATGAAAATGTCCATCAACCGAGGAATGCACAAAGAAGAAGTGGTCCACGTACACAGTGGAAAATTACTCCAATAAAAAATAAAAATTAAATTTAAAAATCCAACACAACTAAGGAGACATCAGCTTGTGTGGGTTGGTCCGGGCACACTCCACTCTAATTTATAACCGAGAAACACCACAGGCCGCAAGGGCTTTTCCCTAGTTACCAGGGTGGGGAACATAGAAAGGCTGCCGCCCTCTGGCAGTTACCTGCAAAAGCAGTTTTAAAGCCTGTGCTAATGGTCATTTCATATGAATAAGTACTGCAGAAGTGTAAATGAAACCTGCCCTCAAAATGTCTTCAGGGTGGTATAGGCCAAAACGTTTCAAAATGTGACACATACTTTAAGAGAACACTTTGAAGAACTAAGGGGTAATCACAGCTTGAAAAATAAAAAGGACATGCCTTAAAGCTCAATTTCAACGGATTATGAGGCACATGCGAATTCAACCACAAAGAGGTATCAGCTCACACTTGTCAGAATAACCATCAGCAAGAAAACTACAAACAATAAATGCTGAAGGTGTTGTGGAGAAATGCATACCCTCAACTGCAAGTGGGACCTAAGTTGGAAAGGGCCACAAACTAGAACAGAATGGGGGTGCCTTAAAAAAGTAAACATTGAGCTACCATATGATCCAGCAGGCCCACTCCTCCACCTATAATCTAAGAAGAGAGAATTGGAAAGACACAGGCAGGCAAATCTGCATTGCACAGTATTACAATAGCCAAGATATGGAAGTAACCAAAAAGTCCACCAACAGATGGGTGGACAAAGAAGTACTCCTCCATGTACAGATGGAATATTCGCTAGTGAAGAAAATGAAACAATGCCATTTGCAGCGCCATAGATGAGTCTAGACGTAATCACGCCACGTGTAGTCAGTGAGAAAGCAAAATACATATATCCTATGATATCACTTTCAGGAGTTACTTAAAAATTGATACCAATGAAGATATTTCCACAGAGAAAGGCAATCACAGATTCATTAAAAAACTTATGGTTCACCAAATAGAAAGGGATGAGGATTGGATACATTACCATATTGGGGTTAACAGAGATATACAAACCATGTGAAATATATAATCACCAAAGACGTACGGAAGACCAGGAGAAGACTACTCAACCTTGTGTCATAACCTACATGGGAAAAGGATGCTAGGAAGAATAGATACACGTATATGTGTGAAAGAACCACATCTTGCACACCTA
This sequence comes from Balaenoptera physalus, assembly GCF_965194825.1. Lineage (NCBI taxonomy): Eukaryota > Metazoa > Chordata > Mammalia > Artiodactyla > Balaenopteridae > Balaenoptera > Balaenoptera physalus. The sequence continues at coordinate 462,045 of NW_028126567.1, forward strand.
GAACAAACAAACCATTGTAATCAAATCTGCTGGGATAAAAAATAAAAAGTAAATTACAAATATGAACAAAAAGTAATGAGACATAAACTTAAAGGGCTTTTTCCTGGCACGTTCCATTCTAATATACAACCTAGAACACCACTTCCATTAAGGCTCTGTTTCCCTAGTAACCAAATTTGGCAAAGGAGAAATGCTGCCACCTTGTGGCCGTTTCCTGCAAGAGCAGCTTTAAAGTCCCAGCTAATGGTCACTTAACATTCACAAGGACTCAGGGCTGTAAAAGACACTTGCCCTAAAAATTTGTGCTGAAGTAGGGCATGGACAAAAAATTCACAACAGGCAAATGTTTCAAGAAGAGATTATGAAGAGTTAAGATTTACTCACACTCTTTTTAAAAAAAAGAAAAATGGATAAAAGCTCAACCTCAGGGAGTGTTAGACGCGTGCAATCTAATCTACGAAAAGTTTCAACTTACACCAGTCGACTGACCATCAGCAAAAAGTCTACAAACAATAAATGCTGAAGGGGATTTAGAGAACTGTGTACCCTCTACCTTCTGGTGAGACATAAAAGCCAATAATGAGAAAAGAAAGGAGCTGTGTTTAAAAGTAAAAATGGAGGTACCATTCAATCCAGCAGGTGCACCAATGGACCTCTCACCTGAGAAGACAAGAATCGAGAAGACACAGGCCGCAAAAGCTGCAGTGCAGCCTTATTCACAATAGCCAAGACAGTGAAGCAATCAAAATATCCAACAAGAGGTGAATGGATAAAGAAGAAGGGGTCCATGTACACAGTGGAATATTAACCATGGAAAACAACGAACCATTGCTCTCTGAGGCACCACAAAGGAGTCTGGAGATAGTCACGAAACATGAGGTAAGTCGGAAAGCAAAAGACCTATATTCTATGATATCACTTATAGGCGTTATCTAATAACTGACACAAATGAACATATATCCACAGAGAAAGACACTCACAGACTTAGAAAATAAAACTATGCTCAACTAAAAGGAAAGGTGGGGGGAATGGATAAATTAAGATTAGTGTTACTATATGTATACAAACACATATTATATACATATCTCAAAAATACCGACCATATAGCAAGGGAGGTCTGCGGAACCCTCTGTAACATTTTACATGGGAAGAGGATCTGTACTTGAATAGACATATATAATGTACAAATGAACCAGAGTGTGTTCACCTAGGACAAACAATATTCTAACCTTTAGCCCAATTAAAACACCTTTAAAAACCAAGAAGAAATAATGAGACATAAACTTATGGGGGTTTCTCCACGCACATTCTAATGTAATTTACAACCTAGGAACACGACTTCCAGAAAGGCTCTGCTGCCCTACCACCCAGATTTGGGAATGGAGAAATGCTGCCTCCTTGAGGCCACTTCCCACAACAGCAGCTTTAAACCCATTGCTCTAGGTCACTAAATATTCACAAAACTTGAAGTTCGGGAAATGAGACCTGCTCTCTAAAAAAACTCTTGGGTGGAAAATCGCCCAAAAAATTCAAAAGAGGGCAACCTTCCAAGAAGACAGTTTCAAGAGTTATACTGTACTCCCAAATGTTTCCTTTTTTTAACAGAAAAGAAAACAGCGGAGAAAAATGATGAGTTTTACGAATTTTCAACGACTTACAAACCCAAATTACAAAAACCTATGAGCTCACAGCAGCCAGAAGGGCCATTAGCATAAATGCTGCAAACAATAAATGATGAAGCGATTGTGGAGAAATGCGTACCCTCGATTCTAAGGGGGACGTGGTAAGAGCCACTAATGAAAACACAAAGAAGGTGCTTTGAAAAGGGAAACACGGTGTTACCAGTCAGTGAATCACACCCACTGCTGGGCCTATCACCTGAGAAAATGAGAATCAAAAAGTCACAGGCTGGCAATCCTGCACTCCAACAATATTTACCATAGCCAACACTTGGAAGCAATGAAAATGTCCATCAACCGAGGAATGCACAAAGAAGAAGTGGTCCACGTACACAGTGGAAAATTACTCCAATAAAAAATAAAAATTAAATTTAAAAATCCAACACAACTAAGGAGACATCAGCTTGTGTGGGTTGGTCCGGGCACACTCCACTCTAATTTATAACCGAGAAACACCACAGGCCGCAAGGGATTTTCCCTAGTTACCAGGGTGGGGAACATAGAAAGGCTGCCGCCCTCTGGCAGTTACCTGCAAAAGCAGCTTTAAAGCCTGTGCTAATGATCATTTCATATGAATAAGTACTGCAGAAGTGTAAATGAAACCTGCCCTCAAAATGTCTTCAGGGAGGTAAAGGCCAAAACGTTTCAAAATGTGACACATACTTTAAGAGAACACTTTGTAGAACTAAGGGGTAATCACAGCTTGAAAAATAAAAAGGACATGCCTTAAAGCTCAATTTCAACGGATTATGAGGCACATGCGAATTCAACCACAAAGAGGTATCAGCTCACACTTGTCAGAATAACCATCAGCAAGAAAACTACAAACAATAAATGCTGAAGGTGTTGTGGAGAAATGCATACCCTCAACTGCAAGTGGGACATAAGTTGGAAAGGGCCACAAACTAGAACAGAATGGGGGTGCCTTAAAAACGTAAACATTGAGCTACCATATGATCCAGCAGGCCCACTCCTCCACCTATAATCTAAGAAGAGAGAATTGGAAAGACACAGGCAGGCAAATCTGCATTGCACAGTATTACAATAGCCAAGATATGGAAGTAACCATAAAGTCCACCAACAGATGGGTGGACAAAGAAGTACTCCTCCATGTACAGATGGAATATTCGCTAGTGAAGAAAATGAAACAATGCCATTTGCAGCGCCATAGATGAGTCTAGACGTAATCACGCCACGTGTAGTCAGTGAGAAAGCAAAATACATATATCCTATGATATCACTTTCAGGAGTTACTTAAAAATTGATACCAATGAAGATATTTCCACAGAGAAAGGCAATCACAGATTCATTAAAAAACTTATGGTTCACCAAATAGAAAGGGATGAGGATTGGATACATTACCATATTGGGGTTAACAGAGATATACAAACCATGTGAAATATATAATCACCAAAGACGTACGGAAGACCAGGAGAAGACTACTCAACCTTGTGTCATAACCTACATGGGAAAAGGATGCTAGGAAGAATAGATACATGTATATGTGTGAAAGAACCACATCTTGCACACCTAGAACAAACAAACCATTGTAATCAAATCTGCTGGGATAAAAAATAAAAAGTAAATTACAAATATGAACAAAAAGTAATGAGACATAAACTTAAAGGGCTTTTTCCTGGCACGTTCCATTCTAATATACAACCTAGAATACCACTTCCATTAAGGCTCTGTTTCCCTAGTAACCAAATTTGGCAAAGGAGAAATGCTGCCACCTTGTGGCCGTTTCCTGCAAGAGCAGCTTTAAAGTCCCAGCTAATGGTCACTTAACATTCACAAGGACTCAGGGCTGTAAAAGACACTTGCCCTAAAAATTTGTGCTGAAGTAGGGCATGGACAAAAAATTCACAACAGGCAAATGTTTCAAGAAGAGATTATGAAGAGTTAAGATTTACTCACACTCTTTTTAAAAAAAAGAAAAATGGATAAAAGCTCAACCTCAGGGAGTGTTAGACGCGTGCAATCTAATCTACGAAAAGTTTCAACTTACACCAGTCGACTGACCATCAGCAAAAAGTCTACAAACAATAAATGCTGAAGGGGATTTAGAGAACTGTGTACCCTCTACCTTCTGGTGAGACATAAAAGCCAATAATGAGAAAAGAAAGGAGCTGTGTTTAAAAGTAAAAATGGAGGTACCATTCAATCCAGCAGGTGCACCAATGGACCTCTCACCTGAGAAGACAAGAATCGAGAAGACACAGGCCGCAAAAGCTGCAGTGCAGCCTTATTCACAATAGCCAAGACAGTGAAGCAATCAAAATATCCAACAAGAGGTGAATGGATAAAGAAGAAGGGGTCCATGTACACAGTGGAATATTAACCATGGAAAACAACGAACCATTGCTCTCTGAGGCACCACAAAGGAGTCTGGAGATAGTCACGAAACATGAGGTAAGTCGGAAAGCAAAAGACCTATATTCTATGATATCACTTATAGGCGTTATCTAATAACTGACACAAATGAACATATATCCACAGAGAAAGACACTCACAGACTTAGAAAATAAAACTATGCTCAACTAAAAGGAAAGGTGGGGGGAATGGATAAATTAAGATTAGTGTTACTATATGTATACAAACACATATTATATACATATCTCAAAAATACCGACCATATAGCAAGGGAGGTCTGCGGAACCCTCTGTAACATTTTACATGGGAAGAGGATCTGTACTTGAATAGACATATATAATGTACAAATGAACCAGAGTGTGTTCACCTAGGACAAACAATATTCTAACCTTTAGCCCAATTAAAACACCTTTAAAAACCAAGAAGAAATAATGAGACATAAACTTATGGAGGTTTCTCCACGCACATTCTAATGGAATTTACAACCTAGGAACACGACTTCCAGAAAGGCTCTGCTGCCCTACCACCCAGATTTGGGAATGGAGAAATGCTGCCTCCTTGAGGCCACTTCCCACAACAGCAGCTTTAAACCCATTGCTCTAGGTCACTAAATATTCACAAAACTTGAAGTTCGGGAAATGAGACCTGCTCTCTAAAAAAACTCTTGGGTGGAAAATCGCCCAAAAAATTCAAAAGAGGGCAACGTTCCAAGAAGACAGTTTCAAGAGTTATACTGTACTCCCAATTGTTTCCTGTTTTTAACAGAAAAGAAAACAGCGGAGAAAAATGATGAGTTTTACGAATTTTCAACGACTTACAAACCCAAATTACAAAAACCTATGAGCTCACAGCAGCCAGAAGGGCCATTAGCATAAATGCTGCAAACAATAAATGATGAAGCGATTGTGGAGAAATGCGTACCCTCGATTCTAAGGGGGACGTGGTAAGAGCCACTAATGAAAACACAAAGAAGGTGCTTTGAAAAGGGAAACACGGTGCTACCAGTCAGTGAATCACACCCACTGCTGGGCCTATCACCTGAGAAAATGAGAATCAAAAAGTCACAGGCTAGCAATCCTGCACTCCAACAATATTTACCATAGCCAACACTTGGAAGCAATGAAAATGTCCATCAACCGAGGAATGCACAAAGAAGAAGTGGTCCACGTACACAGTGGAAAATTACTCCAATAAAAAATAAAAATTAAATTTAAAAATCCAACACAACTAAGGAGACATCAGCTTGTGTGGGTTGGTCCGGGCACACTCCACTCTAATTTATAACCGAGAAACACCACAGGCCGCAAGGGCTTTTCCCTAGTTACCAGGGTGGGGAACATAGAAAGGCTGCCGCCCTCTGGCAGTTACCTGCAAAAGCAGTTTTAAAGCCTGTGCTAATGGTCATTTCATATGAATAAGTACTGCAGAAGTGTAAATGAAACCTGCCCTCAAAATGTCTTCAGGGTGGTATAGGCCAAAACGTTTCAAAATGTGACACATACTTTAAGAGAACACTTTGAAGAACTAAGGGGTAATCACAGCTTGAAAAATAAAAAGGACATGCCTTAAAGCTCAATTTCAACGGATTATGAGGCACATGCGAATTCAACCACAAAGAGGTATCAGCTCACACTTGTCAGAATAACCATCAGCAAGAAAACTACAAACAATAAATGCTGAAGGTGTTGTGGAGAAATGCATACCCTCAACTGCAAGTGGGACCTAAGTTGGAAAGGGCCACAAACTAGAACAGAATGGGGGTGCCTTAAAAAAGTAAACATTGAGCTACCATATGATCCAGCAGGCCCACTCCTCCACCTATAATCTAAGAAGAGAGAATTGGAAAGACACAGGCAGGCAAATCTGCATTGCACAGTATTACAATAGCCAAGATATGGAAGTAACCAAAAAGTCCACCAACAGATGGGTGGACAAAGAAGTACTCCTCCATGTACAGATGGAATATTCGCTAGTGAAGAAAATGAAACAATGCCATTTGCAGCGCCATAGATGAGTCTAGACGTAATCACGCCACGTGTAGTCAGTGAGAAAGCAAAATACATATATCCTATGATATCACTTTCAGGAGTTACTTAAAAATTGATACCAATGAAGATATTTCCACAGAGAAAGGCAATCACAGATTCATTAAAAAACTTATGGTTCACCAAATAGAAAGGGATGAGGATTGGATACATTACCATATTGGGGTTAACAGAGATATACAAACCATGTGAAATATATAATCACCAAAGACGTACGGAAGACCAGGAGAAGACTACTCAACCTTGTGTCATAACCTACATGGGAAAAGGATGCTAGGAAGAATAGATACACGTATATGTGTGAAAGAACCACATCTTGCACACCTAGAACAAACAAACCATTGTAATCAAATCTGCTGGGATAAAAAATAAAAAGTAAATTACAAATATGAACAAAAAGTAATGAGACATAAACTTAAAGGGCTTTTTCCTGGCACGTTCCATTCTAATATACAACCTAGAACACCACTTCCATTAAGGCTCTGTTTCCCTAGTAACCAAATTTGGCAAAGGAGAAATGCTGCCACCTTGTGGCCGTTTCCTGCAAGAGCAGCTTTAAAGTCCCAGCTAATGGTCACTTAACATTCACAAGGACTCAGGGCTGTAAAAGACACTTGCCCTAAAAATTTGTGCTGAAGTAGGGCATGGACAAAAAATTCACAACAGGCAAATGTTTCAAGAAGAGATTATGAAGAGTTAAGATTTACTCACACTCTTTTTAAAAAAAAGAAAAATGGATAAAAGCTCAACCTCAGGGAGTGTTAGACGCGTGCAATCTAATCTACGAAAAGTTTCAACTTACACCAGTCGACTGACCATCAGCAAAAAGTCTACAAACAATAAATGCTGAAGGGGATTTAGAGAACTGTGTACCCTCTACCTTCTGGTGAGACATAAAAGCCAATAATGAGAAAAGAAAGGAGCTGTGTTTAAAAGTAAAAATGGAGGTACCATTGAATCCAGCAGGTGCACCAATGGACCTCTCACCTGAGAAGACAAGAATCGAGAAGACACAGGCCGCAAAAGCTGCAGTGCAGCCTTATTCACAATAGCCAAGACAGTGAAGCAATCAAAATATCCAACAAGAGGTGAATGGATAAAGAAGAAGGGGTCCATGTACACAGTGGAATATTAACCATGGAAAACAACGAACCATTGCTCTCTGAGGCACCACAAAGGAGTCTGGAGATAGTCACGAAACATGAGGTAAGTCGGAAAGCAAAAGACCTATATTCTATGATATCACTTATAGGCGTTATCTAATAACTGACACAAATGAACATATATCCACAGAGAAAGACACTCACAGACTTAGAAAATAAAACTATGCTCAACTAAAAGGAAAGGTGGGGGGAATGGATAAATTAAGATTAGTGTTACTATATGTATACAAACACATATTATATACATATCTCAAAAATACCGACCATATAGCAAGGGAGGTCTGCGGAACCCTCTGTAACATTTTACATGGGAAGAGGATCTGTACTTGAATAGACATATATAATGTACAAATGAACCAGAGTGTGTTCACCTAGGACAAACAATATTCTAACCTTTAGCCCAATTAAAACACCTTTAAAAACCAAGAAGAAATAATGAGACATAAACTTATGGGGGTTTCTCCACGCACATTCTAATGTAATTTACAACCTAGGAACACGACTTCCAGAAAGGCTCTGCTGCCCTACCACCCAGATTTGGGAATGGAGAAATGCTGCCTCCTTGAGGCCACTTCCCACAACAGCAGCTTTAAACCCATTGCTCTAGGTCACTAAATATTCACAAAACTTGAAGTTCGGGAAATGAGACCTGCTCTCTAAAAAAACTCTTGGGTGGAAAATCGCCCAAAAAATTCAAAAGAGGGCAACCTTCCAAGAAGACAGTTTCAAGAGTTATACTGTACTCCCAAATGTTTCCTTTTTTTAACAGAAAAGAAAACAGCAGAGAAAAATGATGAGTTTTACGAATTTTCAACGACTTACAAACCCAAATTACAAAAACCTATGAGCTCACAGCAGCCAGAAGGGCCATTAGCATAAATGCTGCAAACAATAAATGATGAAGCGATTGTGGAGAAATGCGTACCCTCGATTCTAAGGGGGACGTGGTAAGAGCCACTAATGAAAACACAAAGAAGGTGCTTTGAAAAGGGAAACACGGTGTTACCAGTCAGTGAATCACACCCACTGCTGGGCCTATCACCTGAGAAAATGAGAATCAAAAAGTCACAGGCTGGCAATCCTGCACTCCAACAATATTTACCATAGCCAACACTTGGAAGCAATGAAAATGTCCATCAACCGAGGAATGCACAAAGAAGAACTGGTCCACGTACACAGTGGAAAATTACTCCAATAAAAAATAAAAATTAAATTTAAAAATCCAACACAACTAAGGAGACATCAGCTTGTGTGGGTTGGTCCGGGCACACTCCACTCTAATTTATAACCGAGAAACACCACAGGCCGCAAGGGATTTTCCCTAGTTACCAGGGTGGGGAACATAGAAAGGCTGCCGCCCTCTGGCAGTTACCTGCAAAAGCAGCTTTAAAGCCTGTGCTAATGATCATTTCATATGAATAAGTACTGCAGAAGTGTAAATGAAACCTGCCCTCAAAATGTCTTCAGGGAGGTAAAGGCCAAAACGTTTCAAAATGTGACACATACTTTAAGAGAACACTTTGTAGAACTAAGGGGTAATCACAGCTTGAAAAATAAAAAGGACATGCCTTAAAGCTCAATTTCAACGGATTATGAGGCACATGCGAATTCAACCACAAAGAGGTATCAGCTCACACTTGTCAGAATAACCATCAGCAAGAAAACTACAAACAATAAATGCTGAAGGTGTTGTGGAGAAATGCATACCCTCAACTGCAAGTGGGACATAAGTTGGAAAGGGCCACAAACTAGAACAGAATGGGGGTGCCTTAAAAACGTAAACATTGAGCTACCATATGATCCAGCAGGCCCACTCCTCCACCTATAATCTAAGAAGAGAGAATTGGAAAGACACAGGCAGGCAAATCTGCATTGCACAGTATTACAATAGCCAAGATATGGAAGTAACCATAAAGTCCACCAACAGATGGGTGGACAAAGAAGTACTCCTCCATGTACAGATGGAATATTCGCTAGTGAAGAAAATGAAACAATGCCATTTGCAGCGCCATAGATGAGTCTAGACGTAATCACGCCACGTGTAGTCAGTGAGAAAGCAAAATACATATATCCTATGATATCACTTTCAGGAGTTACTTAAAAATTGATACCAATGAAGATATTTCCACAGAGAAAGGCAATCACAGATTCATTAAAAAACTTATGGTTCACCAAATAGAAAGGGATGAGGATTGGATACATTACCATATTGGGGTTAACAGAGATATACAAACCATGTGAAATATATAATCACCAAAGACGTACGGAAGACCAGGAGAAGACTACTCAACCTTGTGTCATAACCTACATGGGAAAAGGATGCTAGGAAGAATAGATACATGTATATGTGTGAAAGAACCACATCTTGCACACCTAGAACAAACAAACCATTGTAATCAAATCTGCTGGGATAAAAAATAAAAAGTAAATTACAAATATGAACAAAAAGTAATGAGACATAAACTTAAAGGGCTTTTTCCTGGCACGTTCCATTCTAATATACAACCTAGAATACCACTTCCATTAAGGCTCTGTTTCCCTAGTAACCAAATTTGGCAAAGGAGAAATGCTGCCACCTTGTGGCCGTTTCCTGCAAGAGCAGCTTTAAAGTCCCAGCTAATGGTCACTTAACATTCACAAGGACTCAGGGCTGTAAAAGACACTTGCCCTAAAAATTTGTGCTGAAGTAGGGCATGGACAAAAAATTCACAACAGGCAAATGTTTCAAGAAGAGATTATGAAGAGTTAAGATTTACTCACACTCTTTTTAAAAAAAAGAAAAATGGATAAAAGCTCAACCTCAGGGAGTGTTAGACGCGTGCAATCTAATCTACGAAAAGTTTCAACTTACACCAGTCGACTGACCATCAGCAAAAAGTCTACAAACAATAAATGCTGAAGGGGATTTAGAGAACTGTGTACCCTCTACCTTCTGGTGAGACATAAAAGCCAATAATGAGAAAAGAAAGGAGCTGTGTTTAAAAGTAAAAATGGAGGTACCATTGAATCCAGCAGGTGCACCAATGGACCTCTCACCTGAGAAGACAAGAATCGAGAAGACACAGGCCGCAAAAGCTGCAGTGCAGCCTTATTCACAATAGCCAAGACAGTGAAGCAATCAAAATATCCAACAAGAGGTGAATGGATAAAGAAGAAGGGGTCCATGTACACAGTGGAATATTAACCATGGAAAACAACGAACCATTGCTCTCTGAGGCACCACAAAGGAGTCTGGAGATAGTCACGAAACATGAGGTAAGTCGGAAAGCAAAAGACCTATATTCTATGATATCACTTATAGGCGTTATCTAATAACTGACACAAATGAACATATATCCACAGAGAAAGACACTCACAGACTTAGAAAATAAAACTATGCTCAACTAAAAGGAAAGGTGGGGGGAATGGATAAATTAAGATTAGTGTTACTATATGTATACAAACACATATTATATACATATCTCAAAAATACCGACCATATAGCAAGGGAGGTCTGCGGAACCCTCTGTAACATTTTACATGGGAAGAGGATCTGTACTTGAATAGACATATATAATGTACAAATGAACCAGAGTGTGTTCACCTAGGACAAACAATATTCTAACCTTTAGCCCAATTAAAACACCTTTAAAAACCAAGAAGAAATAATGAGACATAAACTTATGGAGGTTTCTCCACGCACATTCTAATGGAATTTACAACCTAGGAACACGACTTCCAGAAAGGCTCTGCTGCCCTACCACCCAGATTTGGGAATGGAGAAATGCTGCCTCCTTGAGGCCACTTCCCACAACAGCAGCTTTAAACCCATTGCTCTAGGTCACTAAATATTCACAAAACTTGAAGTTCGGGAAATGAGACCTGCTCTCTAAAAAAACTCTTGGGTGGAAAATCGCCCAAAAAATTCAAAAGAGGGCAACCTTCCAAGAAGACAGTTTCAAGAGTTATACTGTACTCCCAATTGTTTCCTGTTTTTAACAGAAAAGAAAACAGCGGAGAAAAATGATGAGTTTTACGAATTTTCAACGACTTACAAACCCAAATTACAAAAACCTATGAGCTCACAGCAGCCAGAAGGGCCATTAGCATAAATGCTGCAAACAATAAATGATGAAGCGATTGTGGAGAAATGCGTACCCTCGATTCTAAGGGGGACGTGGTAAGAGCCACTAATGAAAACACAAAGAAGGTGCTTTGAAAAGGGAAACACGGTGTTACCAGTCAGTGAATCACACCCACTGCTGGGCCTATCACCTGAGAAAATGAGAATCAAAAAGTCACAGGCTGGCAATCCTGCACTCCAACAATATTTACCATAGCCAACACTTGGAAGCAATGAAAATGTCCATCAACCGAGGAATGCACAAAGAAGAAGTGGTCCACGTACACAGTGGAAAATTACTCCAATAAAAAATAAAAATTAAATTTAAAAATCCAACACAACTAAGGAGACATCAGCTTGTGTGGGTTGGTCCGGGCACACTCCACTCTAATTTATAACCGAGAAACACCACAGGCCGCAAGGGATTTTCCCTAGTTACCAGGGTGGGGAACATAGAAAGGCTGCCGCCCTCTGGCAGTTACCTGCAAAAGCAGCTTTAAAGCCTGTGCTAATGATCATTTCATATGAATAAGTACTGCAGAAGTGTAAATGAAACCTGCCCTCAAAATGTCTTCAGGGAGGTAAAGGCCAAAACGTTTCAAAATGTGACACATACTTTAAGAGAACACTTTGTAGAACTAAGGGGTAATCACAGCTTGAAAAATAAAAAGGACATGCCTTAAAGCTCAATTTCAACGGATTATGAGGCACATGCGAATTCAACCACAAAGAGGTATCAGCTCACACTTGTCAGAATAACCATCAGCAAGAAAACTACAAACAATAAATGCTGAAGGTGTTGTGGAGAAATGCATACCCTCAACTGCAAGTGGGACATAAGTTGGAAAGGGCCACAAACTAGAACAGAATGGGGGTGCCTTAAAAACGTAAACATTGAGCTACCATATGATCCAGCAGGCCCACTCCTCCACCTATAATCTAAGAAGAGAGAATTGGAAAGACACAGGCAGGCAAATCTGCATTGCACAGTATTACAATAGCCAAGATATGGAAGTAACCATAAAGTCCACCAACAGATGGGTGGACAAAGAAGTACTCCTCCATGTACAGATGGAATATTCGCTAGTGAAGAAAATGAAACAATGCCATTTGCAGCGCCATAGATGAGTCTAGACGTAATCACGCCACGTGTAGTCAGTGAGAAAGCAAAATACATATATCCTATGATATCACTTTCAGGAGTTACTTAAAAATTGATACCAATGAAGATATTTGCACAGAGAAAGGCAATCACAGATTCATTAAAAAACTTATGGTTCACCAAATAGAAAGGGATGAGGATTGGATACATTACCATATTGGGGTTAACAGAGATATACAAACCATGTGAAATATATAATCACCAAAGACGTACGGAAGACCAGGAGAAGACTACTCAACCTTGTGTCATAACCTACATGGGAAAAGGATGCTAGGAAGAATAGATACATGTATATGTGTGAAAGAACCACATCTTGCACACCTAGAACAAACAAACCATTGTAATCAAATCTGCTGGGATAAAAAATAAAAAGTAAATTACAAATATGAACAAAAAGTAATGAGACATAAACTTAAAGGGCTTTTTCCTGGCACGTTCCATTCTAATATACAACCTAGAATACCACTTCCATTAAGGCTCTGTTTCCCTAGTAACCAAATTTGGCAAAGGAGAAATGCTGCCACCTTGTGGCCGTTTCCTGCAAGAGCAGCTTTAAAGTCCCAGCTAATGGTCACTTAACATTCACAAGGACTCAGGGCTGTAAAAGACACTTGCCCTAAAAATTTGTGCTGAAGTAGGGCATGGACAAAAAATTCACAACAGGCAAATGTTTCAAGAAGAGATTATGAAGAGTTAAGATTTACTCACACTCTTTTTAAAAAAAAGAAAAATGGATAAAAGCTCAACCTCAGGGAGTGTTAGACGCGTGCAATCTAATCTACGAAAAGTTTCAACTTACACCAGTCGACTGACCATCAGCAAAAAGTCTACAAACAATAAATGCTGAAGGGGATTTAGAGAACTGTGTACCCTCTACCTTCTGGTGAGACATAAAAGCCAATAATGAGAAAAGAAAGGAGCTGTGTTTAAAAGTAAAAATGGAGGTACCATTCAATCCAGCAGGTGCACCAATGGACCTCTCACCTGAGAAGACAAGAATCGAGAAGACACAGGCCGCAAAAGCTGCAGTGCAGCCTTATTCACAATAGCCAAGACAGTGAAGCAATCAAAATATCCAACAAGAGGTGAATGGATAAAGAAGAAGGGGTCCATGTACACAGTGGAATATTAACCATGGAAAACAACGAACCATTGCTCTCTGAGGCACCACAAAGGAGTCTGGAGATAGTCACGAAACATGAGGTAAGTCGGAAAGCAAAAGACCTATATTCTATGATATCACTTATAGGCGTTATCTAATAACTGACACAAATGAACATATATCCACAGAGAAAGACACTCACAGACTTAGAAAATAAAACTATGCTCAACTAAAAGGAAAGGTGGGGGGAATGGATAAATTAAGATTAGTGTTACTATATGTATACAAACACATATTATATACATATCTCAAAAATACCGACCATATAGCAAGGGAGGTCTGCGGAACCCTCTGTAACATTTTACATGGGAAGAGGATCTGTACTTGAATAGACATATATAATGTACAAATGAACCAGAGTGTGTTCACCTAGGACAAACAATATTCTAACCTTTAGCCCAATTAAAACACCTTTAAAAACCAAGAAGAAATAATGAGACATAAACTTATGGGGGTTTCTCCACGCACATTCTAATGTAATTTACAACCTAGGAACACGACTTCCAGAAAGGCTCTGCTGCCCTACCACCCAGATTTGGGAATGGAGAAATGCTGCCTCCTTGAGGGCACTTCCCACAACAGCAGCTTTAAACCCATTGCTCTAGGTCACTAAATATTCACAAAACTTGAAGTTCGGGAAATGAGACCTGCTCTCTAAAAAAACTCTTGGGTGGAAAATCGCCCAAAAAATTCAAAAGAGGGCAACCTTCCAAGAAGACAGTTTCAAGAGTTATACTGTACTCCCAAATGTTTCCTTTTTTTAACAGAAAAGAAAACAGCGGAGAAAAATGATGAGTTTTACGAATTTTCAACGACTTACAAACCCAAATTACAAAAACCTATGAGCTCACAGCAGCCAGAAGGGCCATTAGCATAAATGCTGCAAACAATAAATGATGAAGCGATTGTGGAGAAATGCGTACCCTCGATTCTAAGGGGGACGTGGTAAGAGCCACTAATGAAAACACAAAGAAGGTGCTTTGAAAAGGGAAACACGGTGTTACCAGTCAGTGAATCACACCCACTGCTGGGCCTATCACCTGAGAAAATGAGAATCAAAAAGTCACAGGCTGGCAATCCTGCACTCCAACAATATTTACCATAGCCAACACTTGGAAGCAATGAAAATGTCCATCAACCGAGGAATGCACAAAGAAGAAGTGGTCCACGTACACAGTGGAAAATTACTCCAATAAAAAATAAAAATTAAATTTAAAAATCCAACACAACTAAGGAGACATCAGCTTGTGTGGGTTGGTCCGGGCACACTCCACTCTAATTTATAACCGAGAAACACCACAGGCCGCAAGGGATTTTCCCTAGTTACCAGGGTGGGGAACATAGAAAGGCTGCCGCCCTCTGGCAGTTACCTGCAAAAGCAGCTTTAAAGCCTGTGCTAATGATCATTTCATATGAATAAGTACTGCAGAAGTGTAAATGAAACCTGCCCTCAAAATGTCTTCAGGGAGGTAAAGGCCAAAACGTTTCAAAATGTGACACATACTTTAAGAGAACACTTTGTAGAACTAAGGGGTAATCACAGCTTGAAAAATAAAAAGGACATGCCTTAAAGCTCAATTTCAACGGATTATGAGGCACATGCGAATTCAACCACAAAGAGGTATCAGCTCACACTTGTCAGAATAACCATCAGCAAGAAAACTACAAACAATAAATGCTGAAGGTGTTGTGGAGAAATGCATACCCTCAACTGCAAGTGGGACATAAGTTGGAAAGGGCCACAAACTAGAACAGAATGGGGGTGCCTTAAAAACGTAAACATTGAGCTACCATATGATCCAGCAGGCCCACTCCTCCACCTATAATCTAAGAAGAGAGAATTGGAAAGACACAGGCAGGCAAATCTGCATTGCACAGTATTACAATAGCCAAGATATGGAAGTAACCATAAAGTCCACCAACAGATGGGTGGACAAAGAAGTACTCCTCCATGTACAGATGGAATATTCGCTAGTGAAGAAAATGAAACAATGCCATTTGCAGCGCCATAGATGAGTCTAGACGTAATCACGCCACGTGTAGTCAGTGAGAAAGCAAAATACATATATCCTATGATATCACTTTCAGGAGTTACTTAAAAATTGATACCAATGAAGATATTTCCACAGAGAAAGGCAATCACAGATTCATTAAAAAACTTATGGTTCACCAAATAGAAAGGGATGAGGATTGGATACATTACCATATTGGGGTTAACAGAGATATACAAACCATGTGAAATATATAATCACCAAAGACGTACGGAAGACCAGGAGAAGACTACTCAACCTTGTGTCATAACCTACATGGGAAAAGGATGCTAGGAAGAATAGATACATGTATATGTGTGAAAGAACCACATCTTGCACACCTAGAACAAACAAACCATTGTAATCAAATCTGCTGGGATAAAAAATAAAAAGTAAATTACAAATATGAACAAAAAGTAATGAGACATAAACTTAAAGGGCTTTTTCCTGGCACGTTCCATTCTAATATACAACCTAGAATACCACTTCCATTAAGGCTCTGTTTCCCTAGTAACCAAATTTGGCAAAGGAGAAATGCTGCCACCTTGTGGCCGTTTCCTGCAAGAGCAGCTTTAAAGTCCCAGCTAATGGTCACTTAACATTCACAAGGACTCAGGGCTGTAAAAGACACTTGCCCTAAAAATTTGTGCTGAAGTAGGGCATGGACAAAAAATTCACAACAGGCAAATGTTTCAAGAAGAGATTATGAAGAGTTAAGATTTACTCACACTCTTTTTAAAAAAAAGAAAAATGGATAAAAGCTCAACCTCAGGGAGTGTTAGACGCGTGCAATCTAATCTACGAAAAGTTTCAACTTACACCAGTCGACTGACCATCAGCAAAAAGTCTACAAACAATAAATGCTGAAGGGGATTTAGAGAACTGTGTACCCTCTACCTTCTGGTGAGACATAAAAGCCAATAATGAGAAAAGAAAGGAGCTGTGTTTAAAAGTAAAAATGGAGGTACCATTCAATCCAGCAGGTGCACCAATGGACCTCTCACCTGAGAAGACAAGAATCGAGAAGACACAGGCCGCAAAAGCTGCAGTGCAGCCTTATTCACAATAGCCAAGACAGTGAAGCAATCAAAATATCCAACAAGAGGTGAATGGATAAAGAAGAAGGGGTCCATGTACACAGTGGAATATTAACCATGGAAAACAACGAACCATTGCTCTCTGAGGCACCACAAAGGAGTCTGGAGATAGTCACGAAACATGAGGTAAGTCGGAAAGCAAAAGACCTATATTCTATGATATCACTTATAGGCGTTATCTAATAACTGACACAAATGAACATATATCCACAGAGAAAGACACTCACAGACTTAGAAAATAAAACTATGCTCAACTAAAAGGAAAGGTGGGGGGAATGGATAAATTAAGATTAGTGTTACTATATGTATACAAACACATATTATATACATATCTCAAAAATACCGACCATATAGCAAGGGAGGTCTGCGGAACCCTCTGTAACATTTTACATGGGAAGAGGATCTGTACTTGAATAGACATATATAATGTACAAATGAACCAGAGTGTGTTCACCTAGGACAAACAATATTCTAACCTTTAGCCCAATTAAAACACCTTTAAAAACCAAGAAGAAATAATGAGACATAAACTTATGGGGGTTTCTCCACGCACATTCTAATGTAATTTACAACCTAGGAACACGACTTCCAGAAAGGCTCTGCTGCCCTACCACCCAGATTTGGGAATGGAGAAATGCTGCCTCCTTGAGGGCACTTCCCACAACAGCAGCTTTAAACCCATTGCTCTAGGTCACTAAATATTCACAAAACTTGAAGTTCGGGAAATGAGACCTGCTCTCTAAAAAAACTCTTGGGTGGAAAATCGCCCAAAAAATTCAAAAGAGGGCAACCTTCCAAGAAGACAGTTTCAAGAGTTATACTGTACTCCCAAATGTTTCCTTTTTTTAACAGAAAAGAAAACAGCGGAGAAAAATGATGAGTTTTACGAATTTTCAACGACTTACAAACCCAAATTACAAAAACCTATGAGCTCACAGCAGCCAGAAGGGCCATTAGCATAAATGCTGCAAACAATAAATGATGAAGCGATTGTGGAGAAATGCGTACCCTCGATTCTAAGGGGGACGTGGTAAGAGCCACTAATGAAAACACAAAGAAGGTGCTTTGAAAAGGGAAACACGGTGTTACCAGTCAGTGAATCACACCCACTGCTGGGCCTATCACCTGAGAAAATGAGAATCAAAAAGTCACAGGCTGGCAATCCTGCACTCCAACAATATTTACCATAGCCAACACTTGGAAGCAATGAAAATGTCCATCAACCGAGGAATGCACAAAGAAGAAGTGGTCCACGTACACAGTGGAAAATTACTCCAATAAAAAATAAAAATTAAATTTAAAAATCCAACACAACTAAGGAGACATCAGCTTGTGTGGGTTGGTCCGGGCACACTCCACTCTAATTTATAACCGAGAAACACCACAGGCCACAAGGGATTTTCCCTAGTTACCAGGGTGGGGAACATAGAAAGGCTGCCGCCCTCTGGCAGTTACCTGCAAAAGCAGCTTTAAAGCCTGTGCTAATGATCATTTCATATGAATAAGTACTGCAGAAGTGTAAATGAAACCTGCCCTCAAAATGTCTTCAGGGAGGTAAAGGCCAAAACGTTTCAAAATGTGACACATACTTTAAGAGAACACTTTGTAGAACTAAGGGGTAATCACAGCTTGAAAAATAAAAAGGACATGCCTTAAAGCTCAATTTCAACGGATTATGAGGCACATGCGAATTCAACCACAAAGAGGTATCAGCTCACACTTGTCAGAATAACCATCAGCAAGAAAACTACAAACAATAAATGCTGAAGGTGTTGTGGAGAAATGCATACCCTCAACTGCAAGTGGGACATAAGTTGGAAAGGGCCACAAACTAGAACAGAATGGGGGTGCCTTAAAAACGTAAACATTGAGCTACCATATGATCCAGCAGGCCCACTCCTCCACCTATAATCTAAGAAGAGAGAATTGGAAAGACACAGGCAGGCAAATCTGCATTGCACAGTATTACAATAGCCAAGATATGGAAGTAACCATAAAGTCCACCAACAGATGGGTGGACAAAGAAGTACTCCTCCATGTACAGATGGAATATTCGCTAGTGAAGAAAATGAAACAATGCCATTTGCAGCGCCATAGATGAGTCTAGACGTAATCACGCCACGTGTAGTCAGTGAGAAAGCAAAATACATATATCCTATGATATCACTTTCAGGAGTTACTTAAAAATTGATACCAATGAAGATATTTCCACAGAGAAAGGCAATCACAGATTCATTAAAAAACTTATGGTTCACCAAATAGAAAGGGATGAGGATTGGATACATTACCATATTGGGGTTAACAGAGATATACAAACCATGTGAAATATATAATCACCAAAGACGTACGGAAGACCAGGAGAAGACTACTCAACCTTGTGTCATAACCTACATGGGAAAAGGATGCTAGGAAGAATAGATACATGTATATGTGTGAAAGAACCACATCTTGCACACCTAGAACAAACAAACCATTGTAATCAAATCTGCTGGGATAAAAAATAAAAAGTAAATTACAAATATGAACAAAAAGTAATGAGACATAAACTTAAAGGGCTTTTTCCTGGCACGTTCCATTCTAATATACAACCTAGAATACCACTTCCATTAAGGCTCTGTTTCCCTAGTAACCAAATTTGGCAAAGGAGAAATGCTGCCACCTTGTGGCCGTTTCCTGCAAGAGCAGCTTTAAAGTCCCAGCTAATGGTCACTTAACATTCACAAGGACTCAGGGCTGTAAAAGACACTTGCCCTAAAAATTTGTGCTGAAGTAGGGCATGGACAAAAAATTCACAACAGGCAAATGTTTCAAGAAGAGATTATGAAGAGTTAAGATTTACTCACACTCTTTTTAAAAAAAAGAAAAATGGATAAAAGCTCAACCTCAGGGAGTGTTAGACGCGTGCAATCTAATCTACGAAAAGTTTCAACTTACACCAGTCGACTGACCATCAGCAAAAAGTCTACAAACAATAAATGCTGAAGGGGATTTAGAGAACTGTGTACCCTCTACCTTCTGGTGAGACATAAAAGCCAATAATGAGAAAAGAAAGGAGCTGTGTTTAAAAGTAAAAATGGAGGTACCATTCAATCCAGCAGGTGCACCAATGGACCTCTCACCTGAGAAGACAAGAATCGAGAAGACACAGGCCGCAAAAGCTGCAGTGCAGCCTTATTCACAATAGCCAAGACAGTGAAGCAATCAAAATATCCAACAAGAGGTGAATGGATAAAGAAGAAGGGGTCCATGTACACAGTGGAATATTAACCATGGAAAACAACGAACCATTGCTCTCTGAGGCACCACAAAGGAGTCTGGAGATAGTCACGAAACATGAGGTAAGTCGGAAAGCAAAAGACCTATATTCTATGATATCACTTATAGGCGTTATCTAATAACTGACACAAATGAACATATATCCACAGAGAAAGACACTCACAGACTTAGAAAATAAAACTATGCTCAACTAAAAGGAAAGGTGGGGGGAATGGATAAATTAAGATTAGTGTTACTATATGTATACAAACACATATTATATACATATCTCAAAAATACCGACCATATAGCAAGGGAGGTCTGCGGAACCCTCTGTAACATTTTACATGGGAAGAGGATCTGTACTTGAATAGACATATATAATGTACAAATGAACCAGAGTGTGTTCACCTAGGACAAACAATATTCTAACCTTTAGCCCAATTAAAACACCTTTAAAAACCAAGAAGAAATAATGAGACATAAACTTATGGGGGTTTCTCCACGCACATTCTAATGTAATTTACAACCTAGGAACACGACTTCCAGAAAGGCTCTGCTGCCCTACCACCCAGATTTGGGAATGGAGAAATGCTGCCTCCTTGAGGGCACTTCCCACAACAGCAGCTTTAAACCCATTGCTCTAGGTCACTAAATATTCACAAAACTTGAAGTTCGGGAAATGAGACCTGCTCTCTAAAAAAACTCTTGGGTGGAAAATCGCCCAAAAAATTCAAAAGAGGGCAACCTTCCAAGAAGACAGTTTCAAGAGTTATACTGTACTCCCAAATGTTTCCTTTTTTTAACAGAAAAGAAAACAGCGGAGAAAAATGATGAGTTTTACGAATTTTCAACGACTTACAAACCCAAATTACAAAAACCTATGAGCTCACAGCAGCCAGAAGGGCCATTAGCATAAATGCTGCAAACAATAAATGATGAAGCGATTGTGGAGAAATGCGTACCCTCGATTCTAAGGGGGACGTGGTAAGAGCCACTAATGAAAACACAAAGAAGGTGCTTTGAAAAGGGAAACACGGTGTTACCAGTCAGTGAATCACACCCACTGCTGGGCCTATCACCTGAGAAAATGAGAATCAAAAAGTCACAGGCTGGCAATCCTGCACTCCAACAATATTTACCATAGCCAACACTTGGAAGCAATGAAAATGTCCATCAACCGAGGAATGCACAAAGAAGAAGTGGTCCACGTACACAGTGGAAAATTACTCCAATAAAAAATAAAAATTAAATTTAAAAATCCAACACAACTAAGGAGACATCAGCTTGTGTGGGTTGGTCCGGGCACACTCCACTCTAATTTATAACCGAGAAACACCACAGGCCGCAAGGGATTTTCCCTAGTTACCAGGGTGGGGAACATAGAAAGGCTGCCGCCCTCTGGCAGTTACCTGCAAAAGCAGCTTTAAAGCCTGTGCTAATGATCATTTCATATGAATAAGTACTGCAGAAGTGTAAATGAAACCTGCCCTCAAAATGTCTTCAGGGAGGTAAAGGCCAAAACGTTTCAAAATGTGACACATACTTTAAGAGAACACTTTGTAGAACTAAGGGGTAATCACAGCTTGAAAAATAAAAAGGACATGCCTTAAAGCTCAATTTCAACGGATTATGAGGCACATGCGAATTCAACCACAAAGAGGTATCAGCTCACACTTGTCAGAATAACCATCAGCAAGAAAACTACAAACAATAAATGCTGAAGGTGTTGTGGAGAAATGCATACCCTCAACTGCAAGTGGGACATAAGTTGGAAAGGGCCACAAACTAGAACAGAATGGGGGTGCCTTAAAAACGTAAACATTGAGCTACCATATGATCCAGCAGGCCCACTCCTCCACCTATAATCTAAGAAGAGAGAATTGGAAAGACACAGGCAGGCAAATCTGCATTGCACAGTATTACAATAGCCAAGATATGGAAGTAACCATAAAGTCCACCAACAGATGGGTGGACAAAGAAGTACTCCTCCATGTACAGATGGAATATTCGCTAGTGAAGAAAATGAAACAATGCCATTTGCAGCGCCATAGATGAGTCTAGACGTAATCACGCCACGTGTAGTCAGTGAGAAAGCAAAATACATATATCCTATGATATCACTTTCAGGAGTTACTTAAAAATTGATACCAATGAAGATATTTCCACAGAGAAAGGCAATCACAGATTCATTAAAAAACTTATGGTTCACCAAATAGAAAGGGATGAGGATTGGATACATTACCATATTGGGGTTAACAGAGATATACAAACCATGTGAAATATATAATCACCAAAGACGTACGGAAGACCAGGAGAAGACTACTCAACCTTGTGTCATAACCTACATGGGAAAAGGATGCTAGGAAGAATAGATACATGTATATGTGTGAAAGAACCACATCTTGCACACCTAGAACAAACAAACCATTGTAATCAAATCTGCTGGGATAAAAAATAAAAAGTAAATTACAAATATGAACAAAAAGTAATGAGACATAAACTTAAAGGGCTTTTTCCTGGCACGTTCCATTCTAATATACAACCTAGAATACCACTTCCATTAAGGCTCTGTTTCCCTAGTAACCAAATTTGGCAAAGGAGAAATGCTGCCACCTTGTGGCCGTTTCCTGCAAGAGCAGCTTTAAAGTCCCAGCTAATGGTCACTTAACATTCACAAGGACTCAGGGCTGTAAAAGACACTTGCCCTAAAAATTTGTGCTGAAGTAGGGCATGGACAAAAAATTCACAACAGGCAAATGTTTCAAGAAGAGATTATGAAGAGTTAAGATTTACTCACACTCTTTTTAAAAAAAAGAAAAATGGATAAAAGCTCAACCTCAGGGAGTGTTAGACGCGTGCAATCTAATCTACGAAAAGTTTCAACTTACACCAGTCGACTGACCATCAGCAAAAAGTCTACAAACAATAAATGCTGAAGGGGATTTAGAGAACTGTGTACCCTCTACCTTCTGGTGAGACATAAAAGCCAATAATGAGAAAAGAAAGGAGCTGTGTTTAAAAGTAAAAATGGAGGTACCATTCAATCCAGCAGGTGCACCAATGGACCTCTCACCTGAGAAGACAAGAATCGAGAAGACACAGGCCGCAAAAGCTGCAGTGCAGCCTTATTCACAATAGCCAAGACAGTGAAGCAATCAAAATATCCAACAAGAGGTGAATGGATAAAGAAGAAGGGGTCCATGTACACAGTGGAATATTAACCATGGAAAACAACGAACCATTGCTCTCTGAGGCACCACAAAGGAGTCTGGAGATAGTCACGAAACATGAGGTAAGTCGGAAAGCAAAAGACCTATATTCTATGATATCACTTATAGGCGTTATCTAATAACTGACACAAATGAACATATATCCACAGAGAAAGACACTCACAGACTTAGAAAATAAAACTATGCTCAACTAAAAGGAAAGGTGGGGGGAATGGATAAATTAAGATTAGTGTTACTATATGTATACAAACACATATTATATACATATCTCAAAAATACCGACCATATAGCAAGGGAGGTCTGCGGAACCCTCTGTAACATTTTACATGGGAAGAGGATCTGTACTTGAATAGACATATATAATGTACAAATGAACCAGAGTGTGTTCACCTAGGACAAACAATATTCTAACCTTTAGCCCAATTAAAACACCTTTAAAAACCAAGAAGAAATAATGAGACATAAACTTATGGGGGTTTCTCCACGCACATTCTAATGTAATTTACAACCTAGGAACACGACTTCCAGAAAGGCTCTGCTGCCCTACCACCCAGATTTGGGAATGGAGAAATGCTGCCTCCTTGAGGGCACTTCCCACAACAGCAGCTTTAAACCCATTGCTCTAGGTCACTAAATATTCACAAAACTTGAAGTTCGGGAAATGAGACCTGCTCTCTAAAAAAACTCTTGGGTGGAAAATCGCCCAAAAAATTCAAAAGAGGGCAACCTTCCAAGAAGACAGTTTCAAGAGTTATACTGTACTCCCAAATGTTTCCTTTTTTTAACAGAAAAGAAAACAGCGGAGAAAAATGATGAGTTTTACGAATTTTCAACGACTTACAAACCCAAATTACAAAAACCTATGAGCTCACAGCAGCCAGAAGGGCCATTAGCATAAATGCTGCAAACAATAAATGATGAAGCGATTGTGGAGAAATGCGTACCCTCGATTCTAAGGGGGACGTGGTAAGAGCCACTAATGAAAACACAAAGAAGGTGCTTTGAAAAGGGAAACACGGTGTTACCAGTCAGTGAATCACACCCACTGCTGGGCCTATCACCTGAGAAAATG
Source organism: Balaenoptera physalus (assembly GCF_965194825.1). Lineage (NCBI taxonomy): Eukaryota > Metazoa > Chordata > Mammalia > Artiodactyla > Balaenopteridae > Balaenoptera > Balaenoptera physalus. Next base: position 486,418 of record NW_028126567.1, read on the forward strand.
AGAATCAAAAAGTCACAGGCTGGCAATCCTGCACTCCAACAATATTTACCATAGCCAACACTTGGAAGCAATGAAAATGTCCATCAACCGAGGAATGCACAAAGAAGAAGTGGTCCACGTACACAGTGGAAAATTACTCCAATAAAAAATAAAAATTAAATTTAAAAATCCAACACAACTAAGGAGACATCAGCTTGTGTGGGTTGGTCCGGGCACACTCCACTCTAATTTATAACCGAGAAACACCACAGGCCGCAAGGGATTTTCCCTAGTTACCAGGGTGGGGAACATAGAAAGGCTGCCGCCCTCTGGCAGTTACCTGCAAAAGCAGCTTTAAAGCCTGTGCTAATGATCATTTCATATGAATAAGTACTGCAGAAGTGTAAATGAAACCTGCCCTCAAAATGTCTTCAGGGAGGTAAAGGCCAAAACGTTTCAAAATGTGACACATACTTTAAGAGAACACTTTGTAGAACTAAGGGGTAATCACAGCTTGAAAAATAAAAAGGACATGCCTTAAAGCTCAATTTCAACGGATTATGAGGCACATGCGAATTCAACCACAAAGAGGTATCAGCTCACACTTGTCAGAATAACCATCAGCAAGAAAACTACAAACAATAAATGCTGAAGGTGTTGTGGAGAAATGCATACCCTCAACTGCAAGTGGGACATAAGTTGGAAAGGGCCACAAACTAGAACAGAATGGGGGTGCCTTAAAAACGTAAACATTGAGCTACCATATGATCCAGCAGGCCCACTCCTCCACCTATAATCTAAGAAGAGAGAATTGGAAAGACACAGGCAGGCAAATCTGCATTGCACAGTATTACAATAGCCAAGATATGGAAGTAACCATAAAGTCCACCAACAGATGGGTGGACAAAGAAGTACTCCTCCATGTACAGATGGAATATTCGCTAGTGAAGAAAATGAAACAATGCCATTTGCAGCGCCATAGATGAGTCTAGACGTAATCACGCCACGTGTAGTCAGTGAGAAAGCAAAATACATATATCCTATGATATCACTTTCAGGAGTTACTTAAAAATTGATACCAATGAAGATATTTCCACAGAGAAAGGCAATCACAGATTCATTAAAAAACTTATGGTTCACCAAATAGAAAGGGATGAGGATTGGATACATTACCATATTGGGGTTAACAGAGATATACAAACCATGTGAAATATATAATCACCAAAGACGTACGGAAGACCAGGAGAAGACTACTCAACCTTGTGTCATAACCTACATGGGAAAAGGATGCTAGGAAGAATAGATACATGTATATGTGTGAAAGAACCACATCTTGCACACCTAGAACAAACAAACCATTGTAATCAAATCTGCTGGGATAAAAAATAAAAAGTAAATTACAAATATGAACAAAAAGTAATGAGACATAAACTTAAAGGGCTTTTTCCTGGCACGTTCCATTCTAATATACAACCTAGAATACCACTTCCATTAAGGCTCTGTTTCCCTAGTAACCAAATTTGGCAAAGGAGAAATGCTGCCACCTTGTGGCCGTTTCCTGCAAGAGCAGCTTTAAAGTCCCAGCTAATGGTCACTTAACATTCACAAGGACTCAGGGCTGTAAAAGACACTTGCCCTAAAAATTTGTGCTGAAGTAGGGCATGGACAAAAAATTCACAACAGGCAAATGTTTCAAGAAGAGATTATGAAGAGTTAAGATTTACTCACACTCTTTTTAAAAAAAAGAAAAATGGATAAAAGCTCAACCTCAGGGAGTGTTAGACGCGTGCAATCTAATCTACGAAAAGTTTCAACTTACACCAGTCGACTGACCATCAGCAAAAAGTCTACAAACAATAAATGCTGAAGGGGATTTAGAGAACTGTGTACCCTCTACCTTCTGGTGAGACATAAAAGCCAATAATGAGAAAAGAAAGGAGCTGTGTTTAAAAGTAAAAATGGAGGTACCATTCAATCCAGCAGGTGCACCAATGGACCTCTCACCTGAGAAGACAAGAATCGAGAAGACACAGGCCGCAAAAGCTGCAGTGCAGCCTTATTCACAATAGCCAAGACAGTGAAGCAATCAAAATATCCAACAAGAGGTGAATGGATAAAGAAGAAGGGGTCCATGTACACAGTGGAATATTAACCATGGAAAACAACGAACCATTGCTCTCTGAGGCACCACAAAGGAGTCTGGAGATAGTCACGAAACATGAGGTAAGTCGGAAAGCAAAAGACCTATATTCTATGATATCACTTATAGGCGTTATCTAATAACTGACACAAATGAACATATATCCACAGAGAAAGACACTCACAGACTTAGAAAATAAAACTATGCTCAACTAAAAGGAAAGGTGGGGGGAATGGATAAATTAAGATTAGTGTTACTATATGTATACAAACACATATTATATACATATCTCAAAAATACCGACCATATAGCAAGGGAGGTCTGCGGAACCCTCTGTAACATTTTACATGGGAAGAGGATCTGTACTTGAATAGACATATATAATGTACAAATGAACCAGAGTGTGTTCACCTAGGACAAACAATATTCTAACCTTTAGCCCAATTAAAACACCTTTAAAAACCAAGAAGAAATAATGAGACATAAACTTATGGGGGTTTCTCCACGCACATTCTAATGTAATTTACAACCTAGGAACACGACTTCCAGAAAGGCTCTGCTGCCCTACCACCCAGATTTGGGAATGGAGAAATGCTGCCTCCTTGAGGGCACTTCCCACAACAGCAGCTTTAAACCCATTGCTCTAGGTCACTAAATATTCACAAAACTTGAAGTTCGGGAAATGAGACCTGCTCTCTAAAAAAACTCTTGGGTGGAAAATCGCCCAAAAAATTCAAAAGAGGGCAACCTTCCAAGAAGACAGTTTCAAGAGTTATACTGTACTCCCAAATGTTTCCTTTTTTTAACAGAAAAGAAAACAGCGGAGAAAAATGATGAGTTTTACGAATTTTCAACGACTTACAAACCCAAATTACAAAAACCTATGAGCTCACAGCAGCCAGAAGGGCCATTAGCATAAATGCTGCAAACAATAAATGATGAAGCGATTGTGGAGAAATGCGTACCCTCGATTCTAAGGGGGACGTGGTAAGAGCCACTAATGAAAACACAAAGAAGGTGCTTTGAAAAGGGAAACACGGTGTTACCAGTCAGTGAATCACACCCACTGCTGGGCCTATCACCTGAGAAAATGAGAATCAAAAAGTCACAGGCTGGCAATCCTGCACTCCAACAATATTTACCATAGCCAACACTTGGAAGCAATGAAAATGTCCATCAACCGAGGAATGCACAAAGAAGAAGTGGTCCACGTACACAGTGGAAAATTACTCCAATAAAAAATAAAAATTAAATTTAAAAATCCAACACAACTAAGGAGACATCAGCTTGTGTGGGTTGGTCCGGGCACACTCCACTCTAATTTATAACCGAGAAACACCACAGGCCGCAAGGGATTTTCCCTAGTTACCAGGGTGGGGAACATAGAAAGGCTGCCGCCCTCTGGCAGTTACCTGCAAAAGCAGCTTTAAAGCCTGTGCTAATGATCATTTCATATGAATAAGTACTGCAGAAGTGTAAATGAAACCTGCCCTCAAAATGTCTTCAGGGAGGTAAAGGCCAAAACGTTTCAAAATGTGACACATACTTTAAGAGAACACTTTGTAGAACTAAGGGGTAATCACAGCTTGAAAAATAAAAAGGACATGCCTTAAAGCTCAATTTCAACGGATTATGAGGCACATGCGAATTCAACCACAAAGAGGTATCAGCTCACACTTGTCAGAATAACCATCAGCAAGAAAACTACAAACAATAAATGCTGAAGGTGTTGTGGAGAAATGCATACCCTCAACTGCAAGTGGGACATAAGTTGGAAAGGGCCACAAACTAGAACAGAATGGGGGTGCCTTAAAAACGTAAACATTGAGCTACCATATGATCCAGCAGGCCCACTCCTCCACCTATAATCTAAGAAGAGAGAATTGGAAAGACACAGGCAGGCAAATCTGCATTGCACAGTATTACAATAGCCAAGATATGGAAGTAACCATAAAGTCCACCAACAGATGGGTGGACAAAGAAGTACTCCTCCATGTACAGATGGAATATTCGCTAGTGAAGAAAATGAAACAATGCCATTTGCAGCGCCATAGATGAGTCTAGACGTAATCACGCCACGTGTAGTCAGTGAGAAAGCAAAATACATATATCCTATGATATCACTTTCAGGAGTTACTTAAAAATTGATACCAATGAAGATATTTCCACAGAGAAAGGCAATCACAGATTCATTAAAAAACTTATGGTTCACCAAATAGAAAGGGATGAGGATTGGATACATTACCATATTGGGGTTAACAGAGATATACAAACCATGTGAAATATATAATCACCAAAGACGTACGGAAGACCAGGAGAAGACTACTCAACCTTGTGTCATAACCTACATGGGAAAAGGATGCTAGGAAGAATAGATACACGTATATGTGTGAAAGAACCACATCTTGCACACCTAGAACAAACAAACCATTGTAATCAAATCTGCTGGGATAAAAAATAAAAAGTAAATTACAAATATGAACAAAAAGTAATGAGACATAAACTTAAAGGGCTTTTTCCTGGCACGTTCCATTCTAATATACAACCTAGAACACCACTTCCATTAAGGCTCTGTTTCCCTAGTAACCAAATTTGGCAAAGGAGAAATGCTGCCACCTTGTGGCCGTTTCCTGCAAGAGCAGCTTTAAAGTCCCAGCTAATGGTCACTTAACATTCACAAGGACTCAGGGCTGTAAAAGACACTTGCCCTAAAAATTTGTGCTGAAGTAGGGCATGGACAAAAAATTCACAACAGGCAAATGTTTCAAGAAGAGATTATGAAGAGTTAAGATTTACTCACACTCTTTTTAAAAAAAAGAAAAATGGATAAAAGCTCAACCTCAGGGAGTGTTAGACGCGTGCAATCTAATCTACGAAAAGTTTCAACTTACACCAGTCGACTGACCATCAGCAAAAAGTCTACAAACAATAAATGCTGAAGGGGATTTAGAGAACTGTGTACCCTCTACCTTCTGGTGAGACATAAAAGCCAATAATGAGAAAAGAAAGGAGCTGTGTTTAAAAGTAAAAATGGAGGTACCATTGAATCCAGCAGGTGCACCAATGGACCTCTCACCTGAGAAGACAAGAATCGAGAAGACACAGGCCGCAAAAGCTGCAGTGCAGCCTTATTCACAATAGCCAAGACAGTGAAGCAATCAAAATATCCAACAAGAGGTGAATGGATAAAGAAGAAGGGGTCCATGTACACAGTGGAATATTAACCATGGAAAACAACGAACCATTGCTCTCTGAGGCACCACAAAGGAGTCTGGAGATAGTCACGAAACATGAGGTAAGTCGGAAAGCAAAAGACCTATATTCTATGATATCACTTATAGGCGTTATCTAATAACTGACACAAATGAACATATATCCACAGAGAAAGACACTCACAGACTTAGAAAATAAAACTATGCTCAACTAAAAGGAAAGGTGGGGGGAATGGATAAATTAAGATTAGTGTTACTATATGTATACAAACACATATTATATACATATCTCAAAAATACCGACCATATAGCAAGGGAGGTCTGCGGAACCCTCTGTAACATTTTACATGGGAAGAGGATCTGTACTTGAATAGACATATATAATGTACAAATGAACCAGAGTGTGTTCACCTAGGACAAACAATATTCTAACCTTTAGCCCAATTAAAACACCTTTAAAAACCAAGAAGAAATAATGAGACATAAACTTATGGGGGTTTCTCCACGCACATTCTAATGTAATTTACAACCTAGGAACACGACTTCCAGAAAGGCTCTGCTGCCCTACCACCCAGATTTGGGAATGGAGAAATGCTGCCTCCTTGAGGCCACTTCCCACAACAGCAGCTTTAAACCCATTGCTCTAGGTCACTAAATATTCACAAAACTTGAAGTTCGGGAAATGAGACCTGCTCTCTAAAAAAACTCTTGGGTGGAAAATCGCCCAAAAAATTCAAAAGAGGGCAACCTTCCAAGAAGACAGTTTCAAGAGTTATACTGTACTCCCAAATGTTTCCTTTTTTTAACAGAAAAGAAAACAGCGGAGAAAAATGATGAGTTTTACGAATTTTCAACGACTTACAAACCCAAATTACAAAAACCTATGAGCTCACAGCAGCCAGAAGGGCCATTAGCATAAATGCTGCAAACAATAAATGATGAAGCGATTGTGGAGAAATGCGTACCCTCGATTCTAAGGGGGACGTGGTAAGAGCCACTAATGAAAACACAAAGAAGGTGCTTTGAAAAGGGAAACACGGTGTTACCAGTCAGTGAATCACACCCACTGCTGGGCCTATCACCTGAGAAAATGAGAATCAAAAAGTCACAGGCTGGCAATCCTGCACTCCAACAATATTTACCATAGCCAACACTTGGAAGCAATGAAAATGTCCATCAACCGAGGAATGCACAAAGAAGAACTGGTCCACGTACACAGTGGAAAATTACTCCAATAAAAAATAAAAATTAAATTTAAAAATCCAACACAACTAAGGAGACATCAGCTTGTGTGGGTTGGTCCGGGCACACTCCACTCTAATTTATAACCGAGAAACACCACAGGCCGCAAGGGATTTTCCCTAGTTACCAGGGTGGGGAACATAGAAAGGCTGCCGCCCTCTGGCAGTTACCTGCAAAAGCAGCTTTAAAGCCTGTGCTAATGATCATTTCATATGAATAAGTACTGCAGAAGTGTAAATGAAACCTGCCCTCAAAATGTCTTCAGGGAGGTAAAGGCCAAAACGTTTCAAAATGTGACACATACTTTAAGAGAACACTTTGTAGAACTAAGGGGTAATCACAGCTTGAAAAATAAAAAGGACATGCCTTAAAGCTCAATTTCAACGGATTATGAGGCACATGCGAATTCAACCACAAAGAGGTATCAGCTCACACTTGTCAGAATAACCATCAGCAAGAAAACTACAAACAATAAATGCTGAAGGTGTTGTGGAGAAATGCATACCCTCAACTGCAAGTGGGACATAAGTTGGAAAGGGCCACAAACTAGAACAGAATGGGGGTGCCTTAAAAACGTAAACATTGAGCTACCATATGATCCAGCAGGCCCACTCCTCCACCTATAATCTAAGAAGAGAGAATTGGAAAGACACAGGCAGGCAAATCTGCATTGCACAGTATTACAATAGCCAAGATATGGAAGTAACCATAAAGTCCACCAACAGATGGGTGGACAAAGAAGTACTCCTCCATGTACAGATGGAATATTCGCTAGTGAAGAAAATGAAACAATGCCATTTGCAGCGCCATAGATGAGTCTAGACGTAATCACGCCACGTGTAGTCAGTGAGAAAGCAAAATACATATATCCTATGATATCACTTTCAGGAGTTACTTAAAAATTGATACCAATGAAGATATTTCCACAGAGAAAGGCAATCACAGATTCATTAAAAAACTTATGGTTCACCAAATAGAAAGGGATGAGGATTGGATACATTACCATATTGGGGTTAACAGAGATATACAAACCATGTGAAATATATAATCACCAAAGACGTACGGAAGACCAGGAGAAGACTACTCAACCTTGTGTCATAACCTACATGGGAAAAGGATGCTAGGAAGAATAGATACATGTATATGTGTGAAAGAACCACATCTTGCACACCTAGAACAAACAAACCATTGTAATCAAATCTGCTGGGATAAAAAATAAAAAGTAAATTACAAATATGAACAAAAAGTAATGAGACATAAACTTAAAGGGCTTTTTCCTGGCACGTTCCATTCTAATATACAACCTAGAATACCACTTCCATTAAGGCTCTGTTTCCCTAGTAACCAAATTTGGCAAAGGAGAAATGCTGCCACCTTGTGGCCGTTTCCTGCAAGAGCAGCTTTAAAGTCCCAGCTAATGGTCACTTAACATTCACAAGGACTCAGGGCTGTAAAAGACACTTGCCCTAAAAATTTGTGCTGAAGTAGGGCATGGACAAAAAATTCACAACAGGCAAATGTTTCAAGAAGAGATTATGAAGAGTTAAGATTTACTCACACTCTTTTTAAAAAAAAGAAAAATGGATAAAAGCTCAACCTCAGGGAGTGTTAGACGCGTGCAATCTAATCTACGAAAAGTTTCAACTTACACCAGTCGACTGACCATCAGCAAAAAGTCTACAAACAATAAATGCTGAAGGGGATTTAGAGAACTGTGTACCCTCTACCTTCTGGTGAGACATAAAAGCCAATAATGAGAAAAGAAAGGAGCTGTGTTTAAAAGTAAAAATGGAGGTACCATTGAATCCAGCAGGTGCACCAATGGACCTCTCACCTGAGAAGACAAGAATCGAGAAGACACAGGCCGCAAAAGCTGCAGTGCAGCCTTATTCACAATAGCCAAGACAGTGAAGCAATCAAAATATCCAACAAGAGGTGAATGGATAAAGAAGAAGGGGTCCATGTACACAGTGGAATATTAACCATGGAAAACAACGAACCATTGCTCTCTGAGGCACCACAAAGGAGTCTGGAGATAGTCACGAAACATGAGGTAAGTCGGAAAGCAAAAGACCTATATTCTATGATATCACTTATAGGCGTTATCTAATAACTGACACAAATGAACATATATCCACAGAGAAAGACACTCACAGACTTAGAAAATAAAACTATGCTCAACTAAAAGGAAAGGTGGGGGGAATGGATAAATTAAGATTAGTGTTACTATATGTATACAAACACATATTATATACATATCTCAAAAATACCGACCATATAGCAAGGGAGGTCTGCGGAACCCTCTGTAACATTTTACATGGGAAGAGGATCTGTACTTGAATAGACATATATAATGTACAAATGAACCAGAGTGTGTTCACCTAGGACAAACAATATTCTAACCTTTAGCCCAATTAAAACACCTTTAAAAACCAAGAAGAAATAATGAGACATAAACTTATGGGGGTTTCTCCACGCACATTCTAATGTAATTTACAACCTAGGAACACGACTTCCAGAAAGGCTCTGCTGCCCTACCACCCAGATTTGGGAATGGAGAAATGCTGCCTCCTTGAGGCCACTTCCCACAACAGCAGCTTTAAACCCATTGCTCTAGGTCACTAAATATTCACAAAACTTGAAGTTCGGGAAATGAGACCTGCTCTCTAAAAAAACTCTTGGGTGGAAAATCGCCCAAAAAATTCAAAAGAGGGCAACCTTCCAAGAAGACAGTTTCAAGAGTTATACTGTACTCCCAAATGTTTCCTTTTTTTAACAGAAAAGAAAACAGCGGAGAAAAATGATGAGTTTTACGAATTTTCAACGACTTACAAACCCAAATTACAAAAACCTATGAGCTCACAGCAGCCAGAAGGGCCATTAGCATAAATGCTGCAAACAATAAATGATGAAGCGATTGTGGAGAAATGCGTACCCTCGATTCTAAGGGGGACGTGGTAAGAGCCACTAATGAAAACACAAAGAAGGTGCTTTGAAAAGGGAAACACGGTGTTACCAGTCAGTGAATCACACCCACTGCTGGGCCTATCACCTGAGAAAATGAGAATCAAAAAGTCACAGGCTGGCAATCCTGCACTCCAACAATATTTACCATAGCCAACACTTGGAAGCAATGAAAATGTCCATCAACCGAGGAATGCACAAAGAAGAAGTGGTCCACGTACACAGTGGAAAATTACTCCAATAAAAAATAAAAATTAAATTTAAAAATCCAACACAACTAAGGAGACATCAGCTTGTGTGGGTTGGTCCGGGCACACTCCACTCTAATTTATAACCGAGAAACACCACAGGCCGCAAGGGATTTTCCCTAGTTACCAGGGTGGGGAACATAGAAAGGCTGCCGCCCTCTGGCAGTTACCTGCAAAAGCAGCTTTAAAGCCTGTGCTAATGATCATTTCATATGAATAAGTACTGCAGAAGTGTAAATGAAACCTGCCCTCAAAATGTCTTCAGGGAGGTAAAGGCCAAAACGTTTCAAAATGTGACACATACTTTAAGAGAACACTTTGTAGAACTAAGGGGTAATCACAGCTTGAAAAATAAAAAGGACATGCCTTAAAGCTCAATTTCAACGGATTATGAGGCACATGCGAATTCAACCACAAAGAGGTATCAGCTCACACTTGTCAGAATAACCATCAGCAAGAAAACTACAAACAATAAATGCTGAAGGTGTTGTGGAGAAATGCATACCCTCAACTGCAAGTGGGACATAAGTTGGAAAGGGCCACAAACTAGAACAGAATGGGGGTGCCTTAAAAACGTAAACATTGAGCTACCATATGATCCAGCAGGCCCACTCCTCCACCTATAATCTAAGAAGAGAGAATTGGAAAGACACAGGCAGGCAAATCTGCATTGCACAGTATTACAATAGCCAAGATATGGAAGTAACCATAAAGTCCACCAACAGATGGGTGGACAAAGAAGTACTCCTCCATGTACAGATGGAATATTCGCTAGTGAAGAAAATGAAACAATGCCATTTGCAGCGCCATAGATGAGTCTAGACGTAATCACGCCACGTGTAGTCAGTGAGAAAGCAAAATACATATATCCTATGATATCACTTTCAGGAGTTACTTAAAAATTGATACCAATGAAGATATTTCCACAGAGAAAGGCAATCACAGATTCATTAAAAAACTTATGGTTCACCAAATAGAAAGGGATGAGGATTGGATACATTACCATATTGGGGTTAACAGAGATATACAAACCATGTGAAATATATAATCACCAAAGACGTACGGAAGACCAGGAGAAGACTACTCAACCTTGTGTCATAACCTACATGGGAAAAGGATGCTAGGAAGAATAGATACATGTATATGTGTGAAAGAACCACATCTTGCACACCTAGAACAAACAAACCATTGTAATCAAATCTGCTGGGATAAAAAATAAAAAGTAAATTACAAATATGAACAAAAAGTAATGAGACATAAACTTAAAGGGCTTTTTCCTGGCACGTTCCATTCTAATATACAACCTAGAATACCACTTCCATTAAGGCTCTGTTTCCCTAGTAACCAAATTTGGCAAAGGAGAAATGCTGCCACCTTGTGGCCGTTTCCTGCAAGAGCAGCTTTAAAGTCCCAGCTAATGGTCACTTAACATTCACAAGGACTCAGGGCTGTAAAAGACACTTGCCCTAAAAATTTGTGCTGAAGTAGGGCATGGACAAAAAATTCACAACAGGCAAATGTTTCAAGAAGAGATTATGAAGAGTTAAGATTTACTCACACTCTTTTTAAAAAAAAGAAAAATGGATAAAAGCTCAACCTCAGGGAGTGTTAGACGCGTGCAATCTAATCTACGAAAAGTTTCAACTTACACCAGTCGACTGACCATCAGCAAAAAGTCTACAAACAATAAATGCTGAAGGGGATTTAGAGAACTGTGTACCCTCTACCTTCTGGTGAGACATAAAAGCCAATAATGAGAAAAGAAAGGAGCTGTGTTTAAAAGTAAAAATGGAGGTACCATTCAATCCAGCAGGTGCACCAATGGACCTCTCACCTGAGAAGACAAGAATCGAGAAGACACAGGCCGCAAAAGCTGCAGTGCAGCCTTATTCACAATAGCCAAGACAGTGAAGCAATCAAAATATCCAACAAGAGGTGAATGGATAAAGAAGAAGGGGTCCATGTACACAGTGGAATATTAACCATGGAAAACAACGAACCATTGCTCTCTGAGGCACCACAAAGGAGTCTGGAGATAGTCACGAAACATGAGGTAAGTCGGAAAGCAAAAGACCTATATTCTATGATATCACTTATAGGCGTTATCTAATAACTGACACAAATGAACATATATCCACAGAGAAAGACACTCACAGACTTAGAAAATAAAACTATGCTCAACTAAAAGGAAAGGTGGGGGGAATGGATAAATTAAGATTAGTGTTACTATATGTATACAAACACATATTATATACATATCTCAAAAATACCGACCATATAGCAAGGGAGGTCTGCGGAACCCTCTGTAACATTTTACATGGGAAGAGGATCTGTACTTGAATAGACATATATAATGTACAAATGAACCAGAGTGTGTTCACCTAGGACAAACAATATTCTAACCTTTAGCCCAATTAAAACACCTTTAAAAACCAAGAAGAAATAATGAGACATAAACTTATGGGGGTTTCTCCACGCACATTCTAATGTAATTTACAACCTAGGAACACGACTTCCAGAAAGGCTCTGCTGCCCTACCACCCAGATTTGGGAATGGAGAAATGCTGCCTCCTTGAGGCCACTTCCCACAACAGCAGCTTTAAACCCATTGCTCTAGGTCACTAAATATTCACAAAACTTGAAGTTCGGGAAATGAGACCTGCTCTCTAAAAAAACTCTTGGGTGGAAAATCGCCCAAAAAATTCAAAAGAGGGCAACCTTCCAAGAAGACAGTTTCAAGAGTTATACTGTACTCCCAAATGTTTCCTTTTTTTAACAGAAAAGAAAACAGCGGAGAAAAATGATGAGTTTTACGAATTTTCAACGACTTACAAACCCAAATTACAAAAACCTATGAGCTCACAGCAGCCAGAAGGGCCATTAGCATAAATGCTGCAAACAATAAATGATGAAGCGATTGTGGAGAAATGCGTACCCTCGATTCTAAGGGGGACGTGGTAAGAGCCACTAATGAAAACACAAAGAAGGTGCTTTGAAAAGGGAAACACGGTGTTACCAGTCAGTGAATCACACCCACTGCTGGGCCTATCACCTGAGAAAATGAGAATCAAAAAGTCACAGGCTGGCAATCCTGCACTCCAACAATATTTACCATAGCCAACACTTGGAAGCAATGAAAATGTCCATCAACCGAGGAATGCACAAAGAAGAAGTGGTCCACGTACACAGTGGAAAATTACTCCAATAAAAAATAAAAATTAAATTTAAAAATCCAACACAACTAAGGAGACATCAGCTTGTGTGGGTTGGTCCGGGCACACTCCACTCTAATTTATAACCGAGAAACACCACAGGCCGCAAGGGATTTTCCCTAGTTACCAGGGTGGGGAACATAGAAAGGCTGCCGCCCTCTGGCAGTTACCTGCAAAAGCAGCTTTAAAGCCTGTGCTAATGATCATTTCATATGAATAAGTACTGCAGAAGTGTAAATGAAACCTGCCCTCAAAATGTCTTCAGGGAGGTAAAGGCCAAAACGTTTCAAAATGTGACACATACTTTAAGAGAACACTTTGTAGAACTAAGGGGTAATCACAGCTTGAAAAATAAAAAGGACATGCCTTAAAGCTCAATTTCAACGGATTATGAGGCACATGCGAATTCAACCACAAAGAGGTATCAGCTCACACTTGTCAGAATAACCATCAGCAAGAAAACTACAAACAATAAATGCTGAAGGTGTTGTGGAGAAATGCATACCCTCAACTGCAAGTGGGACATAAGTTGGAAAGGGCCACAAACTAGAACAGAATGGGGGTGCCTTAAAAACGTAAACATTGAGCTACCATATGATCCAGCAGGCCCACTCCTCCACCTATAATCTAAGAAGAGAGAATTGGAAAGACACAGGCAGGCAAATCTGCATTGCACAGTATTACAATAGCCAAGATATGGAAGTAACCATAAAGTCCACCAACAGATGGGTGGACAAAGAAGTACTCCTCCATGTACAGATGGAATATTCGCTAGTGAAGAAAATGAAACAATGCCATTTGCAGCGCCATAGATGAGTCTAGACGTAATCACGCCACGTGTAGTCAGTGAGAAAGCAAAATACATATATCCTATGATATCACTTTCAGGAGTTACTTAAAAATTGATACCAATGAAGATATTTCCACAGAGAAAGGCAATCACAGATTCATTAAAAAACTTATGGTTCACCAAATAGAAAGGGATGAGGATTGGATACATTACCATATTGGGGTTAACAGAGATATACAAACCATGTGAAATATATAATCACCAAAGACGTACGGAAGACCAGGAGAAGACTACTCAACCTTGTGTCATAACCTACATGGGAAAAGGATGCTAGGAAGAATAGATACATGTATATGTGTGAAAGAACCACATCTTGCACACCTAGAACAAACAAACCATTGTAATCAAATCTGCTGGGATAAAAAATAAAAAGTAAATTACAAATATGAACAAAAAGTAATGAGACATAAACTTAAAGGGCTTTTTCCTGGCACGTTCCATTCTAATATACAACCTAGAATACCACTTCCATTAAGGCTCTGTTTCCCTAGTAACCAAATTTGGCAAAGGAGAAATGCTGCCACCTTGTGGCCGTTTCCTGCAAGAGCAGCTTTAAAGTCCCAGCTAATGGTCACTTAACATTCACAAGGACTCAGGGCTGTAAAAGACACTTGCCCTAAAAATTTGTGCTGAAGTAGGGCATGGACAAAAAATTCACAACAGGCAAATGTTTCAAGAAGAGATTATGAAGAGTTAAGATTTACTCACACTCTTTTTAAAAAAAAGAAAAATGGATAAAAGCTCAACCTCAGGGAGTGTTAGACGCGTGCAATCTAATCTACGAAAAGTTTCAACTTACACCAGTCGACTGACCATCAGCAAAAAGTCTACAAACAATAAATGCTGAAGGGGATTTAGAGAACTGTGTACCCTCTACCTTCTGGTGAGACATAAAAGCCAATAATGAGAAAAGAAAGGAGCTGTGTTTAAAAGTAAAAATGGAGGTACCATTCAATCCAGCAGGTGCACCAATGGACCTCTCACCTGAGAAGACAAGAATCGAGAAGACACAGGCCGCAAAAGCTGCAGTGCAGCCTTATTCACAATAGCCAAGACAGTGAAGCAATCAAAATATCCAACAAGAGGTGAATGGATAAAGAAGAAGGGGTCCATGTACACAGTGGAATATTAACCATGGAAAACAACGAACCATTGCTCTCTGAGGCACCACAAAGGAGTCTGGAGATAGTCACGAAACATGAGGTAAGTCGGAAAGCAAAAGACCTATATTCTATGATATCACTTATAGGCGTTATCTAATAACTGACACAAATGAACATATATCCACAGAGAAAGACACTCACAGACTTAGAAAATAAAACTATGCTCAACTAAAAGGAAAGGTGGGGGGAATGGATAAATTAAGATTAGTGTTACTATATGTATACAAACACATATTATATACATATCTCAAAAATACCGACCATATAGCAAGGGAGGTCTGCGGAACCCTCTGTAACATTTTACATGGGAAGAGGATCTGTACTTGAATAGACATATATAATGTACAAATGAACCAGAGTGTGTTCACCTAGGACAAACAATATTCTAACCTTTAGCCCAATTAAAACACCTTTAAAAACCAAGAAGAAATAATGAGACATAAACTTATGGAGGTTTCTCCACGCACATTCTAATGGAATTTACAACCTAGGAACACGACTTCCAGAAAGGCTCTGCTGCCCTACCACCCAGATTTGGGAATGGAGAAATGCTGCCTCCTTGAGGCCACTTCCCACAACAGCAGCTTTAAACCCATTGCTCTAGGTCACTAAATATTCACAAAACTTGAAGTTCGGGAAATGAGACCTGCTCTCTAAAAAAACTCTTGGGTGGAAAATCGCCCAAAAAATTCAAAAGAGGGCAACCTTCCAAGAAGACAGTTTCAAGAGTTATACTGTACTCCCAATTGTTTCCTGTTTTTAACAGAAAAGAAAACAGCGGAGAAAAATGATGAGTTTTACGAATTTTCAACGACTTACAAACCCAAATTACAAAAACCTATGAGCTCACAGCGGCCAGAAGGGCCATTAGCATAAATGCTGCAAACAATAAATGATGAAGCGATTGTGGAGAAATGCGTACCCTCGATTCTAAGGGGGACGTGGTAAGAGCCACTAATGAAAACACAAAGGAGGTGCTTTGAAAAGGGAAACACGGTGCTACCAGTCAGTGAATCACACCCACTGCTGGGCCTATCACCTGAGAAAATGAGAATCAAAAAGTCACAGGCTGGCAATCCTGCACTCCAACAATATTTACCATAGCCAACACTTGGAAGCAATGAAAATGTCCATCAACCGAGGAATGCACAAAGAAGAAGTGGTCCACGTACACAGTGGAAAATTACTCCAATAAAAAATAAAAATTAAATTTAAAAATCCAACACAACTAAGGAGACATCAGCTTGTGTGGGTTGGTCCGGGCACACTCCACTCTAATTTATAACCGAGAAACACCACAGGCCGCAAGGGCTTTTCCCTAGTTACCAGGGTGGGGAACATAGAAAGGCTGCCGCCCTCTGGCAGTTACCTGCAAAAGCAGTTTTAAAGCCTGTGCTAATGGTCATTTCATATGAATAAGTACTGCAGAAGTGTAAATGAAACCTGCCCTCAAAATGTCTTCAGGGTGGTATAGGCCAAAACGTTTCAAAATGTGACACATACTTTAAGAGAACACTTTGAAGAACTAAGGGGTAATCACAGCTTGAAAAATAAAAAGGACATGCCTTAAAGCTCAATTTCAACGGATTATGAGGCACATGCGAATTCAACCACAAAGAGGTATCAGCTCACACTTGTCAGAATAACCATCAGCAAGAAAACTACAAACAATAAATGCTGAAGGTGTTGTGGAGAAATGCATACCCTCAACTGCAAGTGGGACCTAAGTTGGAAAGGGCCACAAACTAGAACAGAATGGGGGTGCCTTAAAAAAGTAAACATTGAGCTACCATATGATCCAGCAGGCCCACTCCTCCACCTATAATCTAAGAAGAGAGAATTGGAAAGACACAGGCAGGCAAATCTGCATTGCACAGTATTACAATAGCCAAGATATGGAAGTAACCAAAAAGTCCACCAACAGATGGGTGGACAAAGAAGTACTCCTCCATGTACAGATGGAATATTCGCTAGTGAAGAAAATGAAACAATGCCATTTGCAGCGCCATAGATGAGTCTAGACGTAATCACGCCACGTGTAGTCAGTGAGAAAGCAAAATACATATATCCTATGATATCACTTTCAGGAGTTACTTAAAAATTGATACCAATGAAGATATTTCCACAGAGAAAGGCAATCACAGATTCATTAAAAAACTTATGGTTCACCAAATAGAAAGGGATGAGGATTGGATACATTACCATATTGGGGTTAACAGAGATATACAAACCATGTGAAATATATAATCACCAAAGACGTACGGAAGACCAGGAGAAGACTACTCAACCTTGTGTCATAACCTACATGGGAAAAGGATGCTAGGAAGAATAGATACACGTATATGTGTGAAAGAACCACATCTTGCACACCTAGAACAAACAAACCATTGTAATCAAATCTGCTGGGATAAAAAATAAAAAGTAAATTACAAATATGAACAAAAAGTAATGAGACATAAACTTAAAGGGCTTTTTCCTGGCACGTTCCATTCTAATATACAACCTAGAACACCACTTCCATTAAGGCTCTGTTTCCCTAGTAACCAAATTTGGCAAAGGAGAAATGCTGCCACCTTGTGGCCGTTTCCTGCAAGAGCAGCTTTAAAGTCCCAGCTAATGGTCACTTAACATTCACAAGGACTCAGGGCTGTAAAAGACACTTGCCCTAAAAATTTGTGCTGAAGTAGGGAATGGACAAAAAATTCACAACAGGCAAATGTTTCAAGAAGAGATTATGAAGAGTTAAGATTTACTCACACTCTTTTTAAAAAAAAGAAAAATGGATAAAAGCTCAACCTCAGGGAGTGTTAGACGCGTGCAATCTAATCTACGAAAAGTTTCAACTTACACCAGTCGACTGACCATCAGCAAAAAGTCTACAAACAATAAATGCTGAAGGGGATTTAGAGAACTGTGTACCCTCTACCTTCTGGTGAGACATAAAAGCCAATAATGAGAAAAGAAAGGAGCTGTGTTTAAAAGTAAAAATGGAGGTACCATTCAATCCAGCAGGTGCACCAATGGACCTCTCACCTGAGAAGACAAGAATCGAGAAGACACAGGCCGCAAAAGCTGCAGTGCAGCCTTATTCACAATAGCCAAGACAGTGAAGCAATCAAAATATCCAACAAGAGGTGAATGGATAAAGAAGAAGGGGTCCATGTACACAGTGGAATATTAACCATGGAAAACAACGAACCATTGCTCTCTGAGGCACCACAAAGGAGTCTGGAGATAGTCACGAAACATGAGGTAAGTCGGAAAGCAAAAGACCTATATTCTATGATATCACTTATAGGCGTTATCTAATAACTGACACAAATGAACATATATCCACAGAGAAAGACACTCACAGACTTAGAAAATAAAACTATGCTCAACTAAAAGGAAAGGTGGGGGGAATGGATAAATTAAGATTAGTGTTACTATATGTATACAAACACATATTATATACATATCTCAAAAATACCGACCATATAGCAAGGGAGGTCTGCGGAACCCTCTGTAACATTTTACATGGGAAGAGGATCTGTACTTGAATAGACATATATAATGTACAAATGAACCAGAGTGTGTTCACCTAGGACAAACAATATTCTAACCTTTAGCCCAATTAAAACACCTTTAAAAACCAAGAAGAAATAATGAGACATAAACTTATGGGGGTTTCTCCACGCACATTCTAATGTAATTTACAACCTAGGAACACGATTTCCAGAAAGGCTCTGCTGCCCTACCACCCAGATTTGGGAATGGAGAAATGCTGCCTCCTTGAGGCCACTTCCCACAACAGCAGCTTTAAACCCATTGCTCTAGGTCACTAAATATTCACAAAACTTGAAGTTCGGGAAATGAGACCTGCTCTCTAAAAAAACTCTTGGGTGGAAAATCGCCCAAAAAATTCAAAAGAGGGCAACCTTCCAAGAAGACAGTTTCAAGAGTTATACTGTACTCCCAATTGTGTCCTTTTTTTAACAGAAAAGAAAACAGCGGAGAAAAATGATGAGTTTTACGAATTTTCAACGACTTACAAACCCAAATTACAAAAACCTATGAGCTCACAGCGGCCAGAAGGGCCATTAGCATAAATGCTGCAAACAATAAATGTTGAAGCGATTGTGGAGAAATGCGTACCCTCGATTCTAAGGGGGACGTGGTAAGAGCCACTAATGAAAACACAAAGGAGGTGCTTTGAAAAGGGAAACACGGTGCTACCAGTCAGTGAATCACACCCACTGCTGGGCCTATCACCTGAGAAAATGAGAATCAAAAAGTCACAGGCTGGCAATCCTGCACTCCAACAATATTTACCATAGCCAACACTTGGAAGCAATGAAAATGTCCATCAACCGAGGAATGCACAAAGAAGAAGTGGTCCACGTACACAGTGGAAAATTACTCCAATAAAAAATAAAAATTAAATTTAAAAATCCAACACAACTAAGGAGACATCAGCTTGTGTGGGTTGGTCCGGGCACACTCCACTCTAATTTATAACCGAGAAACACCACAGGCCGCAAGGGCTTTTCCCTAGTTACCAGGGTGGGGAACATAGAAAGGCTGCCGCCCTCTGGCAGTTACCTGCAAAAGCAGTTTTAAAGCCTGTGCTAATGGTCATTTCATATGAATAAGTACTGCAGAAGTGTAAATGAAACCTGCCCTCAAAATGTCTTCAGGGAGGTATAGGCCAAAACGTTTCAAAATGTGACACATACTTTAAGAGAACACTTTGAAGAACTAAGGGGTAATCACAGCTTGAAAAATAAAAAGGACATGCCTTAAAGCTCAATTTCAACGGATTATGAGGCACATGCGAATTCAACCACAAAGAGGTATCAGCTCACACTTGTCAGAATAACCATCAGCAAGAAAACTACAAACAATAAATGCTGAAGGTGTTGTGGAGAAATGCATACCCTCAACTGCAAGTGGGACATAAGTTGGAAAGGGCCACAAACTAGAACAGAATGGGGGTGCCTTAAAAACGTAAACATTGAGCTACCATATGATCCAGCAGGCCCACTCCTCCACCTATAATCTAAGAAGAGAGAATTGGAAAGACACCGACAGGCAAATCTGCATTGCACAGTATTACAATAGCCAAGATATGGAAGTAACCAAAAAGTCCACCAACAGATGGGTGGACAAAGAAGTACTCCTCCATGTACAGATGGAATATTCGCTAGTGAAAAAAATGAAACAATGCCATTTGCAGCGCCATAGATGAGTCTAGACGTAATCACGCCACGTGTAGTCAGTGAGAAAGCAAAATACATATATCCTATGATATCACTTTCAGGAGTTACTTAAAAATTGATACCAATGAAGATATTTCCACAGAGAAAGGCAATCACAGATTCATTAAAAAACTTATGGTTCACCAAATAGAAAGGGATGAGGATTGGATACATTACCATATTGGGGTTAACAGAGATATACAAACCATGTGAAATATATAATCACCAAAGACGTACGGAAGACCAGGAGAAGACTACTCAACCTTGTGTCATAACCTACATGGGAAAAGGATGCTAGGAAGAATAGATACATGTATATGTGTGAAAGAACCACATCTTGCACACCTAGAACAAACAAACCATTGTAATCAAATTTGCTGGGATAAAAAATAAAAAGTAAATTACAAATATGAACAAGAAGTAATGAGACATAAACTTAAAGGGCTTTTTTCCTGGCACGTTCCATTCTAATATACAACCTAGAATACCACTTCCATTAAGGCTCTGTTTCCCTAGTAACCAAATTTGGCAAAGGCGAAATGCTGCTACCTTTTGGCCGTTTCCTGCAAGAGCATCTTTAAAGTCCCAGCTAATGGTCACTTAACATTCACAAGGACTCAGGGCTGTAAAAGACACTTGCCCTAAAAATTTGTGCTGAAGTAGGGAATGGACAAAAAATTCACAACAGGCAAATGTTTCAAGAAGAGATTATGAAGAGTTAAGTTTTACTCACACTCTTTTTAAAAAAAAGAAAAATGGATAAAAGCTCAACCTCAGGGAGTGTTACACGCGTGCAATCTAATCTACGAAAAGTTTCAACTTACACCAGTCGACTGACCATCAGCAAAAAGTCTACAAACAATAAATGCTGAAGGGGATTTAGAGAACTGTGTACCCTCTACCTTCTGGTGAGACATAAAAGCCAATAATGAGAAAAGAAAGGAGCTGTGTTTAAAAGTAAAAATGGAGGTACCATTGAATCCAGCAGGTGCACCAATGGACCTCTCACCTGAGAAGACAAGAATCGAGAAGACACAGGCCGCAAAAGCTGCAGTGCAGCCTTATTCACAATAGCCAAGACAGTGAAGCAATCAAAATATCCAACAAGAGGTGAATGGATAAAGAAGAAGGGGTCCATGTACACAGTGGAATATTAACCATGGAAAACAACGAACCATTGCTCTCTGAGGCACCACAAAGGAGTCTGGAGATAGTCACGAAACATGAGGTAAGTCGGAAAGCAAAAGACCTATATTCTATGATATCACTTATAGGCGTTATCTAATAACTGACACAAATGAACATATATCCACAGAGAAAGACACTCACAGACTTAGAAAATAAAACTATGCTCAACTAAAAGGAAAGGTGGGGGGAATGGATAAATTAAGATTAGTGTTACTATATGTATACAAACACATATTATATACATATCTCAAAAATACCGACCATATAGCAAGGGAGGTCTGCGGAACCCTCTGTAACATTTTACATGGGAAGAGGATCTGTACTTGAATAGACATATATAATGTACAAATGAACCAGAGTGTGTTCACCTAGGACAAACAATATTCTAACCTTTAGCCCAATTAAAACACCTTTAAAAACCAAGAAGAAATAATGAGACATAAACTTATGGGGGTTTCTCCACGCACATTCTAATGTAATTTACAACCTAGGAACACGACTTCCAGAAAGGCTCTGCTGCCCTACCACCCAGATTTGGGAATGGAGAAATGCTGCCTCCTTGAGGCCACTTCCCACAACAGCAGCTTTAAACCCATTGCTCTAGGTCACTAAATATTCACAAAACTTGAAGTTCGGGAAATGAGACCTGCTCTCTAAAAAAACTCTTGGGTGGAAAATCGCCCAAAAAATTCAAAAGAGGGCAACCTTCCAAGAAGACAGTTTCAAGAGTTATACTGTACTCCCAAATGTTTCCTTTTTTTAACAGAAAAGAAAACAGCGGAGAAAAATGATGAGTTTTACGAATTTTCAACGACTTACAAACCCAAATTACAAAAACCTATGAGCTCACAGCAGCCAGAAGGGCCATTAGCATAAATGCTGCAAACAATAAATGATGAAGCGATTGTGGAGAAATGCGTACCCTCGATTCTAAGGGGGACGTGGTAAGAGCCACTAATGAAAACACAAAGAAGGTGCTTTGAAAAGGGAAACACGGTGTTACCAGTCAGTGAATCACACCCACTGCTGGGCCTATCACCTGAGAAAATGAGAATCAAAAAGTCACAGGCTGGCAATCCTGCACTCCAACAATATTTACCATAGCCAACACTTGGAAGCAATGAAAATGTCCATCAACCGAGGAATGCACAAAGAAGAACTGGTCCACGTACACAGTGGAAAATTACTCCAATAAAAAATAAAAATTAAATTTAAAAATCCAACACAACTAAGGAGACATCAGCTTGTGTGGGTTGGTCCGGGCACACTCCACTCTAATTTATAACCGAGAAACACCACAGGCCGCAAGGGATTTTCCCTAGTTACCAGGGTGGGGAACATAGAAAGGCTGCCGCCCTCTGGCAGTTACCTGCAAAAGCAGCTTTAAAGCCTGTGCTAATGATCATTTCATATGAATAAGTACTGCAGAAGTGTAAATGAAACCTGCCCTCAAAATGTCTTCAGGGAGGTAAAGGCCAAAACGTTTCAAAATGTGACACATACTTTAAGAGAACACTTTGTAGAACTAAGGGGTAATCACAGCTTGAAAAATAAAAAGGACATGCCTTAAAGCTCAATTTCAACGGATTATGAGGCACATGCGAATTCAACCACAAAGAGGTATCAGCTCACACTTGTCAGAATAACCATCAGCAAGAAAACTACAAACAATAAATGCTGAAGGTGTTGTGGAGAAATGCATACCCTCAACTGCAAGTGGGACCTAAGTTGGAAAGGGCCACAAACTAGAACAGAATGGGGGTGCCTTAAAAAAGTAAACATTGAGCTACCATATGATCCAGCAGGCCCACTCCTCCACCTATAATCTAAGAAGAGAGAATTGGAAAGACACAGGCAGGCAAATCTGCATTGCACAGTATTACAATAGCCAAGATATGGAAGTAACCAAAAAGTCCACCAACAGATGGGTGGACAAAGAAGTACTCCTCCATGTACAGATGGAATATTCGCTAGTGAAGAAAATGAAACAATGCCATTTGCAGCGCCATAGATGAGTCTAGACGTAATCACGCCACGTGTAGTCAGTGAGAAAGCAAAATACATATATCCTATGATATCACTTTCAGGAGTTACTTAAAAATTGATACCAATGAAGATATTTCCACAGAGAAAGGCAATCACAGATTCATTAAAAAACTTATGGTTCACCAAATAGAAAGGGATGAGGATTGGATACATTACCATATTGGGGTTAACAGAGATATACAAACCATGTGAAATATATAATCACCAAAGACGTACGGAAGACCAGGAGAAGACTACTCAACCTTGTGTCATAACCTACATGGGAAAAGGATGCTAGGAAGAATAGATACACGTATATGTGTGAAAGAACCACATCTTGCACACCTAGAACAAACAAACCATTGTAATCAAATCTGCTGGGATAAAAAATAAAAAGTAAATTACAAATATGAACAAAAAGTAATGAGACATAAACTTAAAGGGCTTTTTCCTGGCACGTTCCATTCTAATATACAACCTAGAACACCACTTCCATTAAGGCTCTGTTTCCCTAGTAACCAAATTTGGCAAAGGAGAAATGCTGCCACCTTGTGGCCGTTTCCTGCAAGAGCAGCTTTAAAGTCCCAGCTAATGGTCACTTAACATTCACAAGGACTCAGGGCTGTAAAAGACACTTGCCCTAAAAATTTGTGCTGAAGTAGGGCATGGACAAAAAATTCACAACAGGCAAATGTTTCAAGAAGAGATTATGAAGAGTTAAGATTTACTCACACTCTTTTTAAAAAAAAGAAAAATGGATAAAAGCTCAACCTCAGGGAGTGTTAGACGCGTGCAATCTAATCTACGAAAAGTTTCAACTTACACCAGTCGACTGACCATCAGCAAAAAGTCTACAAACAATAAATGCTGAAGGGGATTTAGAGAACTGTGTACCCTCTACCTTCTGGTGAGACATAAAAGCCAATAATGAGAAAAGAAAGGAGCTGTGTTTAAAAGTAAAAATGGAGGTACCATTGAATCCAGCAGGTGCACCAATGGACCTCTCACCTGAGAAGACAAGAA
This sequence comes from Balaenoptera physalus, assembly GCF_965194825.1. Lineage (NCBI taxonomy): Eukaryota > Metazoa > Chordata > Mammalia > Artiodactyla > Balaenopteridae > Balaenoptera > Balaenoptera physalus. The sequence goes on from NW_028126567.1 coordinate 510,901, forward strand.
TCGAGAAGACACAGGCCGCAAAAGCTGCAGTGCAGCCTTATTCACAATAGCCAAGACAGTGAAGCAATCAAAATATCCAACAAGAGGTGAATGGATAAAGAAGAAGGGGTCCATGTACACAGTGGAATATTAACCATGGAAAACAACGAACCATTGCTCTCTGAGGCACCACAAAGGAGTCTGGAGATAGTCACGAAACATGAGGTAAGTCGGAAAGCAAAAGACCTATATTCTATGATATCACTTATAGGCGTTATCTAATAACTGACACAAATGAACATATATCCACAGAGAAAGACACTCACAGACTTAGAAAATAAAACTATGCTCAACTAAAAGGAAAGGTGGGGGGAATGGATAAATTAAGATTAGTGTTACTATATGTATACAAACACATATTATATACATATCTCAAAAATACCGACCATATAGCAAGGGAGGTCTGCGGAACCCTCTGTAACATTTTACATGGGAAGAGGATCTGTACTTGAATAGACATATATAATGTACAAATGAACCAGAGTGTGTTCACCTAGGACAAACAATATTCTAACCTTTAGCCCAATTAAAACACCTTTAAAAACCAAGAAGAAATAATGAGACATAAACTTATGGGGGTTTCTCCACGCACATTCTAATGTAATTTACAACCTAGGAACACGACTTCCAGAAAGGCTCTGCTGCCCTACCACCCAGATTTGGGAATGGAGAAATGCTGCCTCCTTGAGGCCACTTCCCACAACAGCAGCTTTAAACCCATTGCTCTAGGTCACTAAATATTCACAAAACTTGAAGTTCGGGAAATGAGACCTGCTCTCTAAAAAAACTCTTGGGTGGAAAATCGCCCAAAAAATTCAAAAGAGGGCAACCTTCCAAGAAGACAGTTTCAAGAGTTATACTGTACTCCCAATTGTGTCCTTTTTTTAACAGAAAAGAAAACAGCGGAGAAAAATGATGAGTTTTACGAATTTTCAACGACTTACAAACCCAAATTACAAAAACCTATGAGCTCACAGCGGCCAGAAGGGCCATTAGCATAAATGCTGCAAACAATAAATGTTGAAGCGATTGTGGAGAAATGCGTACCCTCGATTCTAAGGGGGACGTGGTAAGAGCCACTAATGAAAACACAAAGGAGGTGCTTTGAAAAGGGAAACACGGTGCTACCAGTCAGTGAATCACACCCACTGCTGGGCCTATCACCTGAGAAAATGAGAATCAAAAAGTCACAGGCTGGCAATCCTGCACTCCAACAATATTTACCATAGCCAACACTTGGAAGCAATGAAAATGTCCATCAACCGAGGAATGCACAAAGAAGTAGTGGTCCACGTACACAGTGGAAAATTACTCCAATAAAAAATAAAAATTAAATTTAAAAATCCAACACAACTAAGGAGACATCAGCTTGTGTGGGTTGGTCCGGGCACACTCCACTCTAATTTATAACCGAGAAACACCACAGGCCGCAAGGGCTTTTCCCTAGTTACCAGGGTGGGGAACATAGAAAGGCTGCCGCCCTCTGGCAGTTACCTGCAAAAGCAGTTTTAAAGCCTGTGCTAATGGTCATTTCATATGAATAAGTACTGCAGAAGTGTAAATGAAACCTGCCCTCAAAATGTCTTCAGGGAGGTATAGGCCAAAACGTTTCAAAATGTGACACATACTTTAAGAGAACACTTTGAAGAACTAAGGGGTAATCACAGCTTGAAAAATAAAAAGGACATGCCTTAAAGCTCAATTTCAACGGATTATGAGGCACATGCGAATTCAACCACAAAGAGGTATCAGCTCACACTTGTCAGAATAACCATCAGCAAGAAAACTACAAACAATAAATGCTGAAGGTGTTGTGGAGAAATGCATACCCTCAACTGCAAGTGGGACATAAGTTGGAAAGGGCCACAAACTAGAACAGAATGGGGGTGCCTTAAAAACGTAAACATTGAGCTACCATATGATCCAGCAGGCCCACTCCTCCACCTATAATCTAAGAAGAGAGAATTGGAAAGACACCGACAGGCAAATCTGCATTGCACAGTATTACAATAGCCAAGATATGGAAGTAACCAAAAAGTCCACCAACAGATGGGTGGACAAAGAAGTACTCCTCCATGTACAGATGGAATATTCGCTAGTGAAAAAAATGAAACAATGCCATTTGCAGCGCCATAGATGAGTCTAGACGTAATCACGCCACGTGTAGTCAGTGAGAAAGCAAAATACATATATCCTATGATATCACTTTCAGGAGTTACTTAAAAATTGATACCAATGAAGATATTTCCACAGAGAAAGGCAATCACAGATTCATTAAAAAACTTATGGTTCACCAAATAGAAAGGGATGAGGATTGGATACATTACCATATTGGGGTTAACAGAGATATACAAACCATGTGAAATATATAATCACCAAAGACGTACGGAAGACCAGGAGAAGACTACTCAACCTTGTGTCATAACCTACATGGGAAAAGGATGCTAGGAAGAATAGATACATGTATATGTGTGAAAGAACCACATCTTGCACACCTAGAACAAACAAACCATTGTAATCAAATCTGCTGGGATAAAAAATAAAAAGTAAATTACAAATATGAACAAAAAGTAATGAGACATAAACTTAAAGGGCTTTTTCCTGGCACGTTCCATTCTAATATACAACCTAGAATACCACTTCCATTAAGGCTCTGTTTCCCTAGTAACCAAATTTGGCAAAGGAGAAATGCTGCCACCTTGTGGCCGTTTCCTGCAAGAGCAGCTTTAAAGTCCCAGCTAATGGTCACTTAACATTCACAAGGACTCAGGGCTGTAAAAGACACTTGCCCTAAAAATTTGTGCTGAAGTAGGGCATGGACAAAAAATTCACAACAGGCAAATGTTTCAAGAAGAGATTATGAAGAGTTAAGATTTACTCACACTCTTTTTAAAAAAAAGAAAAATGGATAAAAGCTCAACCTCAGGGAGTGTTAGACGCGTGCAATCTAATCTACGAAAAGTTTCAACTTACACCAGTCGACTGACCATCAGCAAAAAGTCTACAAACAATAAATGCTGAAGGGGATTTAGAGAACTGTGTACCCTCTACCTTCTGGTGAGACATAAAAGCCAATAATGAGAAAAGAAAGGAGCTGTGTTTAAAAGTAAAAATGGAGGTACCATTCAATCCAGCAGGTGCACCAATGGACCTCTCACCTGAGAAGACAAGAATCGAGAAGACACAGGCCGCAAAAGCTGCAGTGCAGCCTTATTCACAATAGCCAAGACAGTGAAGCAATCAAAATATCCAACAAGAGGTGAATGGATAAAGAAGAAGGGGTCCATGTACACAGTGGAATATTAACCATGGAAAACAACGAACCATTGCTCTCTGAGGCACCACAAAGGAGTCTGGAGATAGTCACGAAACATGAGGTAAGTCGGAAAGCAAAAGACCTATATTCTATGATATCACTTATAGGCGTTATCTAATAACTGACACAAATGAACATATATCCACAGAGAAAGACACTCACAGACTTAGAAAATAAAACTATGCTCAACTAAAAGGAAAGGTGGGGGGAATGGATAAATTAAGATTAGTGTTACTATATGTATACAAACACATATTATATACATATCTCAAAAATACCGACCATATAGCAAGGGAGGTCTGCGGAACCCTCTGTAACATTTTACATGGGAATAGGATCTGTACTTGAATAGACATATATAATGTACAAATGAACCAGAGTGTGTTCACCTAGGACAAACAATATTCTAACCTTTAGCCCAATTAAAACACCTTTAAAAACCAAGAAGAAATAATGAGACATAAACTTATGGAGGTTTCTCCACGCACATTCTAATGGAATTTACAACCTAGGAACACGACTTCCAGAAAGGCTCTGCTGCCCTACCACCCAGATTTGGGAATGGAGAAATGCTGCCTCCTTGAGGCCACTTCCCACAACAGCAGCTTTAAACCCATTGCTCTAGGTCACTAAATATTCACAAAACTTGAAGTTCGGGAAATGAGACCTGCTCTCTAAAAAAACTCTTGGGTGGAAAATCGCCCAAAAAATTCAAAAGAGGGCAACCTTCCAAGAAGACAGTTTCAAGAGTTATACTGTACTCCCAATTGTTTCCTGTTTTTAACAGAAAAGAAAACAGCGGAGAAAAATGATGAGTTTTACGAATTTTCAACGACTTACAAACCCAAATTACAAAAACCTATGAGCTCACAGCAGCCAGAAGGGCCATTAGCATAAATGCTGCAAACAATAAATGATGAAGCGATTGTGGAGAAATGCGTACCCTCGATTCTAAGGGGGACGTGGTAAGAGCCACTAATGAAAACACAAAGAAGGTGCTTTGAAAAGGGAAACACGGTGCTACCAGTCAGTGAATCACACCCACTGCTGGGCCTATCACCTGAGAAAATGAGAATCAAAAAGTCACAGGCTAGCAATCCTGCACTCCAACAATATTTACCATAGCCAACACTTGGAAGCAATGAAAATGTCCATCAACCGAGGAATGCACAAAGAAGAAGTGGTCCACGTACACAGTGGAAAATTACTCCAATAAAAAATAAAAATTAAATTTAAAAATCCAACACAACTAAGGAGACATCAGCTTGTGTGGGTTGGTCCGGGCACACTCCACTCTAATTTATAACCGAGAAACACCACAGGCCGCAAGGGCTTTTCCCTAGTTACCAGGGTGGGGAACATAGAAAGGCTGCCGCCCTCTGGCAGTTACCTGCAAAAGCAGTTTTAAAGCCTGTGCTAATGGTCATTTCATATGAATAAGTACTGCAGAAGTGTAAATGAAACCTGCCCTCAAAATGTCTTCAGGGTGGTATAGGCCAAAACGTTTCAAAATGTGACACATACTTTAAGAGAACACTTTGAAGAACTAAGGGGTAATCACAGCTTGAAAAATAAAAAGGACATGCCTTAAAGCTCAATTTCAACGGATTATGAGGCACATGCGAATTCAACCACAAAGAGGTATCAGCTCACACTTGTCAGAATAACCATCAGCAAGAAAACTACAAACAATAAATGCTGAAGGTGTTGTGGAGAAATGCATACCCTCAACTGCAAGTGGGACCTAAGTTGGAAAGGGCCACAAACTAGAACAGAATGGGGGTGCCTTAAAAAAGTAAACATTGAGCTACCATATGATCCAGCAGGCCCACTCCTCCACCTATAATCTAAGAAGAGAGAATTGGAAAGACACAGGCAGGCAAATCTGCATTGCACAGTATTACAATAGCCAAGATATGGAAGTAACCAAAAAGTCCACCAACAGATGGGTGGACAAAGAAGTACTCCTCCATGTACAGATGGAATATTCGCTAGTGAAGAAAATGAAACAATGCCATTTGCAGCGCCATAGATGAGTCTAGACGTAATCACGCCACGTGTAGTCAGTGAGAAAGCAAAATACATATATCCTATGATATCACTTTCAGGAGTTACTTAAAAATTGATACCAATGAAGATATTTCCACAGAGAAAGGCAATCACAGATTCATTAAAAAACTTATGGTTCACCAAATAGAAAGGGATGAGGATTGGATACATTACCATATTGGGGTTAACAGAGATATACAAACCATGTGAAATATATAATCACCAAAGACGTACGGAAGACCAGGAGAAGACTACTCAACCTTGTGTCATAACCTACATGGGAAAAGGATGCTAGGAAGAATAGATACACGTATATGTGTGAAAGAACCACATCTTGCACACCTAGAACAAACAAACCATTGTAATCAAATCTGCTGGGATAAAAAATAAAAAGTAAATTACAAATATGAACAAAAAGTAATGAGACATAAACTTAAAGGGCTTTTTCCTGGCACGTTCCATTCTAATATACAACCTAGAACACCACTTCCATTAAGGCTCTGTTTCCCTAGTAACCAAATTTGGCAAAGGAGAAATGCTGCCACCTTGTGGCCGTTTCCTGCAAGAGCAGCTTTAAAGTCCCAGCTAATGGTCACTTAACATTCACAAGGACTCAGGGCTGTAAAAGACACTTGCCCTAAAAATTTGTGCTGAAGTAGGGCATGGACAAAAAATTCACAACAGGCAAATGTTTCAAGAAGAGATTATGAAGAGTTAAGATTTACTCACACTCTTTTTAAAAAAAAGAAAAATGGATAAAAGCTCAACCTCAGGGAGTGTTAGACGCGTGCAATCTAATCTACGAAAAGTTTCAACTTACACCAGTCGACTGACCATCAGCAAAAAGTCTACAAACAATAAATGCTGAAGGGGATTTAGAGAACTGTGTACCCTCTACCTTCTGGTGAGACATAAAAGCCAATAATGAGAAAAGAAAGGAGCTGTGTTTAAAAGTAAAAATGGAGGTACCATTGAATCCAGCAGGTGCACCAATGGACCTCTCACCTGAGAAGACAAGAATCGAGAAGACACAGGCCGCAAAAGCTGCAGTGCAGCCTTATTCACAATAGCCAAGACAGTGAAGCAATCAAAATATCCAACAAGAGGTGAATGGATAAAGAAGAAGGGGTCCATGTACACAGTGGAATATTAACCATGGAAAACAACGAACCATTGCTCTCTGAGGCACCACAAAGGAGTCTGGAGATAGTCACGAAACATGAGGTAAGTCGGAAAGCAAAAGACCTATATTCTATGATATCACTTATAGGCGTTATCTAATAACTGACACAAATGAACATATATCCACAGAGAAAGACACTCACAGACTTAGAAAATAAAACTATGCTCAACTAAAAGGAAAGGTGGGGGGAATGGATAAATTAAGATTAGTGTTACTATATGTATACAAACACATATTATATACATATCTCAAAAATACCGACCATATAGCAAGGGAGGTCTGCGGAACCCTCTGTAACATTTTACATGGGAAGAGGATCTGTACTTGAATAGACATATATAATGTACAAATGAACCAGAGTGTGTTCACCTAGGACAAACAATATTCTAACCTTTAGCCCAATTAAAACACCTTTAAAAACCAAGAAGAAATAATGAGACATAAACTTATGGGGGTTTCTCCACGCACATTCTAATGTAATTTACAACCTAGGAACACGACTTCCAGAAAGGCTCTGCTGCCCTACCACCCAGATTTGGGAATGGAGAAATGCTGCCTCCTTGAGGCCACTTCCCACAACAGCAGCTTTAAACCCATTGCTCTAGGTCACTAAATATTCACAAAACTTGAAGTTCGGGAAATGAGACCTGCTCTCTAAAAAAACTCTTGGGTGGAAAATCGCCCAAAAAATTCAAAAGAGGGCAACCTTCCAAGAAGACAGTTTCAAGAGTTATACTGTACTCCCAATTGTGTCCTTTTTTTAACAGAAAAGAAAACAGCGGAGAAAAATGATGAGTTTTACGAATTTTCAACGACTTACAAACCCAAATTACAAAAACCTATGAGCTCACAGCGGCCAGAAGGGCCATTAGCATAAATGCTGCAAACAATAAATGTTGAAGCGATTGTGGAGAAATGCGTACCCTCGATTCTAAGGGGGACGTGGTAAGAGCCACTAATGAAAACACAAAGGAGGTGCTTTGAAAAGGGAAACACGGTGCTACCAGTCAGTGAATCACACCCACTGCTGGGCCTATCACCTGAGAAAATGAGAATCAAAAAGTCACAGGCTGGCAATCCTGCACTCCAACAATATTTACCATAGCCAACACTTGGAAGCAATGAAAATGTCCATCAACCGAGGAATGCACAAAGAAGAAGTGGTCCACGTACACAGTGGAAAATTACTCCAATAAAAAATAAAAATTAAATTTAAAAATCCAACACAACTAAGGAGACATCAGCTTGTGTGGGTTGGTCCGGGCACACTCCACTCTAATTTATAACCGAGAAACACCACAGGCCGCAAGGGCTTTTCCCTAGTTACCAGGGTGGGGAACATAGAAAGGCTGCCGCCCTCTGGCAGTTACCTGCAAAAGCAGTTTTAAAGCCTGTGCTAATGGTCATTTCATATGAATAAGTACTGCAGAAGTGTAAATGAAACCTGCCCTCAAAATGTCTTCAGGGAGGTATAGGCCAAAACGTTTCAAAATGTGACACATACTTTAAGAGAACACTTTGAAGAACTAAGGGGTAATCACAGCTTGAAAAATAAAAAGGACATGCCTTAAAGCTCAATTTCAACGGATTATGAGGCACATGCGAATTCAACCACAAAGAGGTATCAGCTCACACTTGTCAGAATAACCATCAGCAAGAAAACTACAAACAATAAATGCTGAAGGTGTTGTGGAGAAATGCATACCCTCAACTGCAAGTGGGACATAAGTTGGAAAGGGCCACAAACTAGAACAGAATGGGGGTGCCTTAAAAACGTAAACATTGAGCTACCATATGATCCAGCAGGCCCACTCCTCCACCTATAATCTAAGAAGAGAGAATTGGAAAGACACCGACAGGCAAATCTGCATTGCACAGTATTACAATAGCCAAGATATGGAAGTAACCAAAAAGTCCACCAACAGATGGGTGGACAAAGAAGTACTCCTCCATGTACAGATGGAATATTCGCTAGTGAAAAAAATGAAACAATGCCATTTGCAGCGCCATAGATGAGTCTAGACGTAATCACGCCACGTGTAGTCAGTGAGAAAGCAAAATACATATATCCTATGATATCACTTTCAGGAGTTACTTAAAAATTGATACCAATGAAGATATTTCCACAGAGAAAGGCAATCACAGATTCATTAAAAAACTTATGGTTCACCAAATAGAAAGGGATGAGGATTGGATACATTACCATATTGGGGTTAACAGAGATATACAAACCATGTGAAATATATAATCACCAAAGACGTACGGAAGACCAGGAGAAGACTACTCAACCTTGTGTCATAACCTACATGGGAAAAGGATGCTAGGAAGAATAGATACATGTATATGTGTGAAAGAACCACATCTTGCACACCTAGAACAAACAAACCATTGTAATCAAATTTGCTGGGATAAAAAATAAAAAGTAAATTACAAATATGAACAAGAAGTAATGAGACATAAACTTAAAGGGCTTTTTTCCTGGCACGTTCCATTCTAATATACAACCTAGAATACCACTTCCATTAAGGCTCTGTTTCCCTAGTAACCAAATTTGGCAAAGGAGAAATGCTGCCACCTTGTGGCCGTTTCCTGCAAGAGCAGCTTTAAAGTCCCAGCTAATGGTCACTTAACATTCACAAGGACTCAGGGCTGTAAAAGACACTTGCCCTAAAAATTTGTGCTGAAGTAGGGAATGGACAAAAAATTCACAACAGGCAAATGTTTCAAGAAGAGATTATGAAGAGTTAAGTTTTACTCACACTCTTTTTAAAAAAAAGAAAAATGGATAAAAGCTCAACCTCAGGGAGTGTTAGACGCGTGCAATCTAATCTACGAAAAGTTTCAACTTACACCAGTCGACTGACCATCAGCAAAAAGTCTACAAACAATAAATGCTGAAGGGGATTTAGAGAACTGTGTACCCTCTACCTTCTGGTGAGACATAAAAGCCAATAATGAGAAAAGAAAGGAGCTGTGTTTAAAAGTAAAAATGGAGGTACCATTCAATCCAGCAGGTGCACCAATGGACCTCTCACCTGAGAAGACAAGAATCGAGAAGACACAGGCCGCAAAAGCTGCAGTGCAGCCTTATTCACAATAGCCAAGACAGTGAAGCAATCAAAATATCCAACAAGAGGTGAATGGATAAAGAAAAAGGGGTCCATGTACACAGTGGAATATTAACCATGGAAAACAACGAACCATTGCTCTCTGAGGCACCACAAAGGAGTCTGGAGATAGTCACGAAACATGAGGTAAGTCGGAAAGCAAAAGACCTATATTCTATGATATCACTTATAGGCGTTATCTAATAACTGACACAAATGAACATATATCCACAGAGAAAGACACTCACAGACTTAGAAAATAAAACTATGCTCAACTAAAAGGAAAGGTGGGGGGAATGGATAAATTAAGATTAGTGTTACTATATGTATAAAAACACATATTATATACATATCTCAAAAATACCGACCATATAGCAAGGGAGGTCTGCGGAACCCTCTGTAACATTTTACATGGGAAGAGGATCTGTACTTGAATAGACATATATAATGTACAAATGAACCAGAGTGTGTTCACCTAGGACAAACAATATTCTAACCTTTAGCCCAATTAAAACACCTTTAAAAACCAAGAAGAAATAATGAGACATAAACTTATGGAGGTTTCTCCACGCACATTCTAATGGAATTTACAACCTAGGAACACGACTTCCAGAAAGGCTCTGCTGCCCTACCACCCAGATTTGGGAATGGAGAAATGCTGCCTCCTTGAGGCCACTTCCCACAACAGCAGCTTTAAACCCATTGCTCTAGGTCACTAAATATTCACAAAACTTGAAGTTCGGGAAATGAGACCTGCTCTCTAAAAAAACTCTTGGGTGGAAAATCGCCCAAAAAATTCAAAAGAGGGCAACCTTCCAAGAAGACAGTTTCAAGAGTTATACTGTACTCCCAATTGTTTCCTGTTTTTAACAGAAAAGAAAACAGCGGAGAAAAATGATGAGTTTTACGAATTTTCAACGACTTACAAACCCAAATTACAAAAACCTATGAGCTCACAGCAGCCAGAAGGGCCATTAGCATAAATGCTGCAAACAATAAATGATGAAGCGATTGTGGAGAAATGCGTACCCTCGATTCTAAGGGGGACGTGGTAAGAGCCACTAATGAAAACACAAAGAAGGTGCTTTGAAAAGGGAAACACGGTGCTACCAGTCAGTGAATCACACCCACTGCTGGGCCTATCACCTGAGAAAATGAGAATCAAAAAGTCACAGGCTAGCAATCCTGCACTCCAACAATATTTACCATAGCCAACACTTGGAAGCAATGAAAATGTCCATCAACCGAGGAATGCACAAAGAAGAAGTGGTCCACGTACACAGTGGAAAATTACTCCAATAAAAAATAAAAATTAAATTTAAAAATCCAACACAACTAAGGAGACATCAGCTTGTGTGGGTTGGTCCGGGCACACTCCACTCTAATTTATAACCGAGAAACACCACAGGCCGCAAGGGCTTTTCCCTAGTTACCAGGGTGGGGAACATAGAAAGGCTGCCGCCCTCTGGCAGTTACCTGCAAAAGCAGTTTTAAAGCCTGTGCTAATGGTCATTTCATATGAATAAGTACTGCAGAAGTGTAAATGAAACCTGCCCTCAAAATGTCTTCAGGGTGGTATAGGCCAAAACGTTTCAAAATGTGACACATACTTTAAGAGAACACTTTGAAGAACTAAGGGGTAATCACAGCTTGAAAAATAAAAAGGACATGCCTTAAAGCTCAATTTCAACGGATTATGAGGCACATGCGAATTCAACCACAAAGAGGTATCAGCTCACACTTGTCAGAATAACCATCAGCAAGAAAACTACAAACAATAAATGCTGAAGGTGTTGTGGAGAAATGCATACCCTCAACTGCAAGTGGGACCTAAGTTGGAAAGGGCCACAAACTAGAACAGAATGGGGGTGCCTTAAAAAAGTAAACATTGAGCTACCATATGATCCAGCAGGCCCACTCCTCCACCTATAATCTAAGAAGAGAGAATTGGAAAGACACAGGCAGGCAAATCTGCATTGCACAGTATTACAATAGCCAAGATATGGAAGTAACCAAAAAGTCCACCAACAGATGGGTGGACAAAGAAGTACTCCTCCATGTACAGATGGAATATTCGCTAGTGAAGAAAATGAAACAATGCCATTTGCAGCGCCATAGATGAGTCTAGACGTAATCACGCCACGTGTAGTCAGTGAGAAAGCAAAATACATATATCCTATGATATCACTTTCAGGAGTTACTTAAAAATTGATACCAATGAAGATATTTCCACAGAGAAAGGCAATCACAGATTCATTAAAAAACTTATGGTTCACCAAATAGAAAGGGATGAGGATTGGATACATTACCATATTGGGGTTAACAGAGATATACAAACCATGTGAAATATATAATCACCAAAGACGTACGGAAGACCAGGAGAAGACTACTCAACCTTGTGTCATAACCTACATGGGAAAAGGATGCTAGGAAAAATAGATACACGTATATGTGTGAAAGAACCACATCTTGCACACCTAGAACAAACAAACCATTGTAATCAAATCTGCTGGGATAAAAAATAAAAAGTAAATTACAAATATGAACAAAAAGTAATGAGACATAAACTTAAAGGGCTTTTTCCTGGCACGTTCCATTCTAATATACAACCTAGAACACCACTTCCATTAAGGCTCTGTTTCCCTAGTAACCAAATTTGGCAAAGGAGAAATGCTGCCACCTTGTGGCCGTTTCCTGCAAGAGCAGCTTTAAAGTCCCAGCTAATGGTCACTTAACATTCACAAGGACTCAGGGCTGTAAAAGACACTTGCCCTAAAAATTTGTGCTGAAGTAGGGAATGGACAAAAAATTCACAACAGGCAAATGTTTCAAGAAGAGATTATGAAGAGTTAAGATTTACTCACACTCTTTTTAAAAAAAAGAAAAATGGATAAAAGCTCAACCTCAGGGAGTGTTAGACGCGTGCAATCTAATCTACGAAAAGTTTCAACTTACACCAGTCGACTGACCATCAGCAAAAAGTCTACAAACAATAAATGCTGAAGGGGATTTAGAGAACTGTGTACCCTCTACCTTCTGGTGAGACATAAAAGCCAATAATGAGAAAAGAAAGGAGCTGTGTTTAAAAGTAAAAATGGAGGTACCATTGAATCCAGCAGGTGCACCAATGGACCTCTCACCTGAGAAGACAAGAATCGAGAAGACACAGGCCGCAAAAGCTGCAGTGCAGCCTTATTCACAATAGCCAAGACAGTGAAGCAATCAAAATATCCAACAAGAGGTGAATGGATAAAGAAGAAGGGGTCCATGTACACAGTGGAATATTAACCATGGAAAACAACGAACCATTGCTCTCTGAGGCACCACAAAGGAGTCTGGAGATAGTCACGAAACATGAGGTAAGTCGGAAAGCAAAAGACCTATATTCTATGATATCACTTATAGGCGTTATCTAATAACTGACACAAATGAACATATATCCACAGAGAAAGACACTCACAGACTTAGAAAATAAAACTATGCTCAACTAAAAGGAAAGGTGGGGGGAATGGATAAATTAAGATTAGTGTTACTATATGTATACAAACACATATTATATACATATCTCAAAAATACCGACCATATAGCAAGGGAGGTCTGCGGAACCCTCTGTAACATTTTACATGGGAAGAGGATCTGTACTTGAATAGACATATATAATGTACAAATGAACCAGAGTGTGTTCACCTAGGACAAACAATATTCTAACCTTTAGCCCAATTAAAACACCTTTAAAAACCAAGAAGAAATAATGAGACATAAACTTATGGGGGTTTCTCCACGCACATTCTAATGTAATTTACAACCTAGGAACACGACTTCCAGAAAGGCTCTGCTGCCCTACCACCCAGATTTGGGAATGGAGAAATGCTGCCTCCTTGAGGCCACTTCCCACAACAGCAGCTTTAAACCCATTGCTCTAGGTCACTAAATATTCACAAAACTTGAAGTTCGGGAAATGAGACCTGCTCTCTAAAAAAACTCTTGGGTGGAAAATCGCCCAAAAAATTCAAAAGAGGGCAACCTTCCAAGAAGACAGTTTCAAGAGTTATACTGTACTCCCAAATGTTTCCTTTTTTTAACAGAAAAGAAAACAGCGGAGAAAAATGATGAGTTTTACGAATTTTCAACGACTTACAAACCCAAATTACAAAAACCTATGAGCTCACAGCAGCCAGAAGGGCCATTAGCATAAATGCTGCAAACAATAAATGATGAAGCGATTGTGGAGAAATGCGTACCCTCGATTCTAAGGGGGACGTGGTAAGAGCCACTAATGAAAACACAAAGAAGGTGCTTTGAAAAGGGAAACACGGTGTTACCAGTCAGTGAATCACACCCACTGCTGGGCCTATCACCTGAGAAAATGAGAATCAAAAAGTCACAGGCTGGCAATCCTGCACTCCAACAATATTTACCATAGCCAACACTTGGAAGCAATGAAAATGTCCATCAACCGAGGAATGCACAAAGAAGAACTGGTCCACGTACACAGTGGAAAATTACTCCAATAAAAAATAAAAATTAAATTTAAAAATCCAACACAACTAAGGAGACATCAGCTTGTGTGGGTTGGTGCGGGCACACTCCACTCTAATTTATAACCGAGAAACACCACAGGCCGCAAGGGATTTTCCCTAGTTACCAGGGTGGGGAACATAGAAAGGCTGCCGCCCTCTGGCAGTTACCTGCAAAAGCAGCTTTAAAGCCTGTGCTAATGATCATTTCATATGAATAAGTACTGCAGAAGTGTAAATGAAACCTGCCCTCAAAATGTCTTCAGGGAGGTAAAGGCCAAAACGTTTCAAAATGTGACACATACTTTAAGAGAACACTTTGTAGAACTAAGGGGTAATCACAGCTTGAAAAATAAAAAGGACATGCCTTAAAGCTCAATTTCAACGGATTATGAGGCACATGCGAATTCAACCACAAAGAGGTATCAGCTCACACTTGTCAGAATAACCATCAGCAAGAAAACTACAAACAATAAATGCTGAAGGTGTTGTGGAGAAATGCATACCCTCAACTGCAAGTGGGACCTAAGTTGGAAAGGGCCACAAACTAGAACAGAATGGGGGTGCCTTAAAAACGTAAACATTGAGCTACCATATGATCCAGCAGGCCCACTCCTCCACCTATAATCTAAGAAGAGAGAATTGGAAAGACACAGGCAGGCAAATCTGCATTGCACAGTATTACAATAGCCAAGATATGGAAGTAACCATAAAGTCCACCAACAGATGGGTGGACAAAGAAGTACTCCTCCATGTACAGATGGAATATTCGCTAGTGAAGAAAATGAAACAATGCCATTTGCAGCGCCATAGATGAGTCTAGACGTAATCACGCCACGTGTAGTCAGTGAGAAAGCAAAATACATATATCCTATGATATCACTTTCAGGAGTTACTTAAAAATTGATACCAATGAAGATATTTCCACAGAGAAAGGCAATCACAGATTCATTAAAAAACTTATGGTTCACCAAATAGAAAGGGATGAGGATTGGATACATTACCATATTGGGGTTAACAGAGATATACAAACCATGTGAAATATATAATCACCAAAGACGTACGGAAGACCAGGAGAAGACTACTCAACCTTGTGTCATAACCTACATGGGAAAAGGATGCTAGGAAGAATAGATACATGTATATGTGTGAAAGAACCACATCTTGCACACCTAGAACAAACAAACCATTGTAATCAAATCTGCTGGGATAAAAAATAAAAAGTAAATTACAAATATGAACAAAAAGTAATGAGACATAAACTTAAAGGGCTTTTTCCTGGCACGTTCCATTCTAATATACAACCTAGAATACCACTTCCATTAAGGCTCTGTTTCCCTAGTAACCAAATTTGGCAAAGGAGAAATGCTGCCACCTTGTGGCCGTTTCCTGCAAGAGCAGCTTTAAAGTCCCAGCTAATGGTCACTTAACATTCACAAGGACTCAGGGCTGTAAAAGACACTTGCCCTAAAAATTTGTGCTGAAGTAGGGCATGGACAAAAAATTCACAACAGGCAAATGTTTCAAGAAGAGATTATGAAGAGTTAAGATTTACTCACACTCTTTTTAAAAAAAAGAAAAATGGATAAAAGCTCAACCTCAGGGAGTGTTAGACGCGTGCAATCTAATCTACGAAAAGTTTCAACTTACACCAGTCGACTGACCATCAGCAAAAAGTCTACAAACAATAAATGCTGAAGGGGATTTAGAGAACTGTGTACCCTCTACCTTCTGGTGAGACATAAAAGCCAATAATGAGAAAAGAAAGGAGCTGTGTTTAAAAATAAAAATGGAGGTACCATTCAATCCAGCAGGTGCACCAATGGACCTCTCACCTGAGAAGACAAGAATCGAGAAGACACAGGCCGCAAAAGCTGCAGTGCAGCCTTATTCACAATAGCCAAGACAGTGAAGCAATCAAAATATCCAACAAGAGGTGAATGGATAAAGAAGAAGGGGTCCATGTACACAGTGGAATATTAACCATGGAAAACAACGAACCATTGCTCTCTGAGGCACCACAAAGGAGTCTGGAGATAGTCACGAAACATGAGGTAAGTCGGAAAGCAAAAGACCTATATTCTATGATATCACTTATAGGCGTTATCTAATAACTGACACAAATGAACATATATCCACAGAGAAAGACACTCACAGACTTAGAAAATAAAACTATGCTCAACTAAAAGGAAAGGTGGGGGGAATGGATAAATTAAGATTAGTGTTACTATATGTATACAAACACATATTATATACATATCTCAAAAATACCGACCATATAGCAAGGGAGGTCTGCGGAACCCTCTGTAACATTTTACATGGGAAGAGGATCTGTACTTGAATAGACATATATAATGTACAAATGAACCAGAGTGTGTTCACCTAGGACAAACAATATTCTAACCTTTAGCCCAATTAAAACACCTTTAAAAACCAAGAAGAAATAATGAGACATAAACTTATGGAGGTTTCTCCACGCACATTCTAATGGAATTTACAACCTAGGAACACGACTTCCAGAAAGGCTCTGCTGCCCTACCACCCAGATTTGGGAATGGAGAAATGCTGCCTCCTTGAGGCCACTTCCCACAACAGCAGCTTTAAACCCATTGCTCTAGGTCACTAAATATTCACAAAACTTGAAGTTCGGGAAATGAGACCTGCTCTCTAAAAAAACTCTTGGGTGGAAAATCGCCCAAAAAATTCAAAAGAGGGCAACCTTCCAAGAAGACAGTTTCAAGAGTTATACTGTACTCCCAATTGTTTCCTGTTTTTAACAGAAAAGAAAACAGCGGAGAAAAATGATGAGTTTTACGAATTTTCAACGACTTACAAACCCAAATTACAAAAACCTATGAGCTCACAGCAGCCAGAAGGGCCATTAGCATAAATGCTGCAAACAATAAATGATGAAGCGATTGTGGAGAAATGCGTACCCTCGATTCTAAGGGGGACGTGGTAAGAGCCACTAATGAAAACACAAAGAAGGTGCTTTGAAAAGGGAAACACGGTGCTACCAGTCAGTGAATCACACCCACTGCTGGGCCTATCACCTGAGAAAATGAGAATCAAAAAGTCACAGGCTAGCAATCCTGCACTCCAACAATATTTACCATAGCCAACACTTGGAAGCAATGAAAATGTCCATCAACCGAGGAATGCACAAAGAAGAAGTGGTCCACATACACAGTGGAAAATTACTCCAATAAAAAATAAAAATTAAATTTAAAAATCCAACACAACTAAGGAGACATCAGCTTGTGTGGGTTGGTCCGGGCACACTCCACTCTAATTTATAACCGAGAAACACCACAGGCCGCAAGGGCTTTTCCCTAGTTACCAGGGTGGGGAACATAGAAAGGCTGCCGCCCTCTGGCAGTTACCTGCAAAAGCAGTTTTAAAGCCTGTGCTAATGGTCATTTCATATGAATAAGTACTGCAGAAGTGTAAATGAAACCTGCCCTCAAAATGTCTTCAGGGTGGTATAGGCCAAAACGTTTCAAAATGTGACACATACTTTAAGAGAACACTTTGAAGAACTAAGGGGTAATCACAGCTTGAAAAATAAAAAGGACATGCCTTAAAGCTCAATTTCAACGGATTATGAGGCACATGCGAATTCAACCACAAAGAGGTATCAGCTCACACTTGTCAGAATAACCATCAGCAAGAAAACTACAAACAATAAATGCTGAAGGTGTTGTGGAGAAATGCATACCCTCAACTGCAAGTGGGACCTAAGTTGGAAAGGGCCACAAACTAGAACAGAATGGGGGTGCCTTAAAAAAGTAAACATTGAGCTACCATATGATCCAGCAGGCCCACTCCTCCACCTATAATCTAAGAAGAGAGAATTGGAAAGACACAGGCAGGCAAATCTGCATTGCACAGTATTACAATAGCCAAGATATGGAAGTAACCAAAAAGTCCACCAACAGATGGGTGGACAAAGAAGTACTCCTCCATGTACAGATGGAATATTCGCTAGTGAAGAAAATGAAACAATGCCATTTGCAGCGCCATAGATGAGTCTAGACGTAATCACGCCACGTGTAGTCAGTGAGAAAGCAAAATACATATATCCTATGATATCACTTTCAGGAGTTACTTAAAAATTGATACCAATGAAGATATTTCCACAGAGAAAGGCAATCACAGATTCATTAAAAAACTTATGGTTCACCAAATAGAAAGGGATGAGGATTGGATACATTACCATATTGGGGTTAACAGAGATATACAAACCATGTGAAATATATAATCACCAAAGACGTACGGAAGACCAGGAGAAGACTACTCAACCTTGTGTCATAACCTACATGGGAAAAGGATGCTAGGAAGAATAGATACACGTATATGTGTGAAAGAACCACATCTTGCACACCTAGAACAAACAAACCATTGTAATCAAATCTGCTGGGATAAAAAATAAAAAGTAAATTACAAATATGAACAAAAAGTAATGAGACATAAACTTAAAGGGCTTTTTCCTGGCACGTTCCATTCTAATATACAACCTAGAACACCACTTCCATTAAGGCTCTGTTTCCCTAGTAACCAAATTTGGCAAAGGAGAAATGCTGCCACCTTGTGGCCGTTTCCTGCAAGAGCAGCTTTAAAGTCCCAGCTAATGGTCACTTAACATTCACAAGGACTCAGGGCTGTAAAAGACACTTGCCCTAAAAATTTGTGCTGAAGTAGGGAATGGACAAAAAATTCACAACAGGCAAATGTTTCAAGAAGAGATTATGAAGAGTTAAGATTTACTCACACTCTTTTTAAAAAAAAGAAAAATGGATAAAAGCTCAACCTCAGGGAGTGTTAGACGCGTGCAATCTAATCTACGAAAAGTTTCAACTTACACCAGTCGACTGACCATCAGCAAAAAGTCTACAAACAATAAATGCTGAAGGGGATTTAGAGAACTGTGTACCCTCTACCTTCTGGTGAGACATAAAAGCCAATAATGAGAAAAGAAAGGAGCTGTGTTTAAAAGTAAAAATGGAGGTACCATTGAATCCAGCAGGTGCACCAATGGACCTCTCACCTGAGAAGACAAGAATCGAGAAGACACAGGCCGCAAAAGCTGCAGTGCAGCCTTATTCACAATAGCCAAGACAGTGAAGCAATCAAAATATCCAACAAGAGGTGAATGGATAAAGAAGAAGGGGTCCATGTACACAGTGGAATATTAACCATGGAAAACAACGAACCATTGCTCTCTGAGGCACCACAAAGGAGTCTGGAGATAGTCACGAAACATGAGGTAAGTCGGAAAGCAAAAGACCTATATTCTATGATATCACTTATAGGCGTTATCTAATAACTGACACAAATGAACATATATCCACAGAGAAAGACACTCACAGACTTAGAAAATAAAACTATGCTCAACTAAAAGGAAAGGTGGGGGGAATGGATAAATTAAGATTAGTGTTACTATATGTATACAAACACATATTATATACATATCTCAAAAATACCGACCATATAGCAAGGGAGGTCTGCGGAACCCTCTGTAACATTTTACATGGGAAGAGGATCTGTACTTGAATAGACATATATAATGTACAAATGAACCAGAGTGTGTTCACCTAGGACAAACAATATTCTAACCTTTAGCCCAATTAAAACACCTTTAAAAACCAAGAAGAAATAATGAGACATAAACTTATGGGGGTTTCTCCACGCACATTCTAATGTAATTTACAACCTAGGAACACGACTTCCAGAAAGGCTCTGCTGCCCTACCACCCAGATTTGGGAATGGAGAAATGCTGCCTCCTTGAGGCCACTTCCCACAACAGCAGCTTTAAACCCATTGCTCTAGGTCACTAAATATTCACAAAACTTGAAGTTCGGGAAATGAGACCTGCTCTCTAAAAAAACTCTTGGGTGGAAAATCGCCCAAAAAATTCAAAAGAGGGCAACCTTCCAAGAAGACAGTTTCAAGAGTTATACTGTACTCCCAATTGTGTCCTTTTTTTAACAGAAAAGAAAACAGCGGAGAAAAATGATGAGTTTTACGAA
The DNA here is from genome assembly GCF_965194825.1 of Balaenoptera physalus. Taxonomy (NCBI): domain Eukaryota; kingdom Metazoa; phylum Chordata; class Mammalia; order Artiodactyla; family Balaenopteridae; genus Balaenoptera; species Balaenoptera physalus. The sequence goes on from NW_028126567.1 coordinate 531,142, forward strand.
TTTTCAACGACTTACAAACCCAAATTACAAAAACCTATGAGCTCACAGCGGCCAGAAGGGCCATTAGCATAAATGCTGCAAACAATAAATGTTGAAGCGATTGTGGAGAAATGCGTACCCTCGATTCTAAGGGGGACGTGGTAAGAGCCACTAATGAAAACACAAAGGAGGTGCTTTGAAAAGGGAAACACGGTGCTACCAGTCAGTGAATCACACCCACTGCTGGGCCTATCACCTGAGAAAATGAGAATCAAAAAGTCACAGGCTGGCAATCCTGCACTCCAACAATATTTACCATAGCCAACACTTGGAAGCAATGAAAATGTCCATCAACCGAGGAATGCACAAAGAAGAAGTGGTCCACGTACACAGTGGAAAATTACTCCAATAAAAAATAAAAATTAAATTTAAAAATCCAACACAACTAAGGAGACATCAGCTTGTGTGGGTTGGTCCGGGCACACTCCACTCTAATTTATAACCGAGAAACACCACAGGCCGCAAGGGCTTTTCCCTAGTTACCAGGGTGGGGAACATAGAAAGGCTGCCGCCCTCTGGCAGTTACCTGCAAAAGCAGTTTTAAAGCCTGTGCTAATGGTCATTTCATATGAATAAGTACTGCAGAAGTGTAAATGAAACCTGCCCTCAAAATGTCTTCAGGGAGGTATAGGCCAAAACGTTTCAAAATGTGACACATACTTTAAGAGAACACTTTGAAGAACTAAGGGGTAATCACAGCTTGAAAAATAAAAAGGACATGCCTTAAAGCTCAATTTCAACGGATTATGAGGCACATGCGAATTCAACCACAAAGAGGTATCAGCTCACACTTGTCAGAATAACCATCAGCAAGAAAACTACAAACAATAAATGCTGAAGGTGTTGTGGAGAAATGCATACCCTCAACTGCAAGTGGGACATAAGTTGGAAAGGGCCACAAACTAGAACAGAATGGGGGTGCCTTAAAAACGTAAACATTGAGCTACCATATGATCCAGCAGGCCCACTCCTCCACCTATAATCTAAGAAGAGAGAATTGGAAAGACACCGACAGGCAAATCTGCATTGCACAGTATTACAATAGCCAAGATATGGAAGTAACCAAAAAGTCCACCAACAGATGGGTGGACAAAGAAGTACTCCTCCATGTACAGATGGAATATTCGCTAGTGAAAAAAATGAAACAATGCCATTTGCAGCGCCATAGATGAGTCTAGACGTAATCACGCCACGTGTAGTCAGTGAGAAAGCAAAATACATATATCCTATGATATCACTTTCAGGAGTTACTTAAAAATTGATACCAATGAAGATATTTCCACAGAGAAAGGCAATCACAGATTCATTAAAAAACTTATGGTTCACCAAATAGAAAGGGATGAGGATTGGATACATTACCATATTGGGGTTAACAGAGATATACAAACCATGTGAAATATATAATCACCAAAGACGTACGGAAGACCAGGAGAAGACTACTCAACCTTGTGTCATAACCTACATGGGAAAAGGATGCTAGGAAGAATAGATACATGTATATGTGTGAAAGAACCACATCTTGCACACCTAGAACAAACAAACCATTGTAATCAAATTTGCTGGGATAAAAAATAAAAAGTAAATTACAAATATGAACAAGAAGTAATGAGACATAAACTTAAAGGGCTTTTTTCCTGGCACGTTCCATTCTAATATACAACCTAGAATACCACTTCCATTAAGGCTCTGTTTCCCTAGTAACCAAATTTGGCAAAGGAGAAATGCTGCCACCTTGTGGCCGTTTCCTGCAAGAGCAGCTTTAAAGTCCCAGCTAATGGTCACTTAACATTCACAAGGACTCAGGGCTGTAAAAGACACTTGCCCTAAAAATTTGTGCTGAAGTAGGGAATGGACAAAAAATTCACAACAGGCAAATGTTTCAAGAAGAGATTATGAAGAGTTAAGTTTTACTCACACTCTTTTTAAAAAAAAGAAAAATGGATAAAAGCTCAACCTCAGGGAGTGTTAGACGCGTGCAATCTAATCTACGAAAAGTTTCAACTTACACCAGTCGACTGACCATCAGCAAAAAGTCTACAAACAATAAATGCTGAAGGGGATTTAGAGAACTGTGTACCCTCTACCTTCTGGTGAGACATAAAAGCCAATAATGAGAAAAGAAAGGAGCTGTGTTTAAAAGTAAAAATGGAGGTACCATTGAATCCAGCAGGTGCACCAATGGACCTCTCACCTGAGAAGACAAGAATCGAGAAGACACAGGCCGCAAAAGCTGCAGTGCAGCCTTATTCACAATAGCCAAGACAGTGAAGCAATCAAAATATCCAACAAGAGGTGAATGGATAAAGAAAAAGGGGTCCATGTACACAGTGGAATATTAACCATGGAAAACAACGAACCATTGCTCTCTGAGGCACCACAAAGGAGTCTGGAGATAGTCACGAAACATGAGGTAAGTCGGAAAGCAAAAGACCTATATTCTATGATATCACTTATAGGCGTTATCTAATAACTGACACAAATGAACATATATCCACAGAGAAAGACACTCACAGACTTAGAAAATAAAACTATGCTCAACTAAAAGGAAAGGTGGGGGGAATGGATAAATTAAGATTAGTGTTACTATATGTATACAAACACATATTATATACATATCTCAAAAATACCGACCATATAGCAAGGGAGGTCTGCGGAACCCTCTGTAACATTTTACATGGGAAGAGGATCTGTACTTGAATAGACATATATAATGTACAAATGAACCAGAGTGTGTTCACCTAGGACAAACAATATTCTAACCTTTAGCCCAATTAAAACACCTTTAAAAACCAAGAAGAAATAATGAGACATAAACTTATGGGGGTTTCTCCACGCACATTCTAATGTAATTTACAACCTAGGAACACGACTTCCAGAAAGGCTCTGCTGCCCTACCACCCAGATTTGGGAATGGAGAAATGCTGCCTCCTTGAGGCCACTTCCCACAACAGCAGCTTTAAACCCATTGCTCTAGGTCATTAAATATTCACAAAACTTGAAGTTCGGGAAATGAGACCTGCTCTCTAAAAAAACTCTTGGGTGGAAAATCGCCCAAAAAATTCAAAAGAGGGCAACCTTCCAAGAAGACAGTTTCAAGAGTTATACTGTACTCCCAATTGTGTCCTTTTTTTAACAGAAAAGAAAACAGCGGAGAAAAATGATGAGTTTTACGAATTTTCAACGACTTACAAACCCAAATTACAAAAACCTATGAGCTCACAGCGGCCAGAAGGGCCATTAGCATAAATGCTGCAAACAATAAATGTTGAAGCGATTGTGGAGAAATGCGTACCCTCGATTCTAAGGGGGACGTGGTAAGAGCCACTAATGAAAACACAAAGGAGGTGCTTTGAAAAGGGAAACACGGTGCTACCAGTCAGTGAATCACACCCACTGCTGGGCCTATCACCTGAGAAAATGAGAATCAAAAAGTCACAGGCTGGCAATCCTGCACTCCAACAATATTTACCATAGCCAACACTTGGAAGCAATGAAAATGTCCATCAACCGAGGAATGCACAAAGAAGAAGTGGTCCACGTACACAGTGGAAAATTACTCCAATAAAAAATAAAAATTAAATTTAAAAATCCAACACAACTAAGGAGACATCAGCTTGTGTGGGTTGGTCCGGGCACACTCCACTCTAATTTATAACCGAGAAACACCACAGGCCGCAAGGGCTTTTCCCTAGTTACCAGGGTGGGGAACATAGAAAGGCTGCCGCCCTCTGGCAGTTACCTGCAAAAGCAGTTTTAAAGCCTGTGCTAATGGTCATTTCATATGAATAAGTACTGCAGAAGTGTAAATGAAACCTGCCCTCAAAATGTCTTCAGGGAGGTATAGGCCAAAACGTTTCAAAATGTGACACATACTTTAAGAGAACACTTTGAAGAACTAAGGGGTAATCACAGCTTGAAAAATAAAAAGGACATGCCTTAAAGCTCAATTTCAACGGATTATGAGGCACATGCGAATTCAACCACAAAGAGGTATCAGCTCACACTTGTCAGAATAACCATCAGCAAGAAAACTACAAACAATAAATGCTGAAGGTGTTGTGGAGAAATGCATACCCTCAACTGCAAGTGGGACATAAGTTGGAAAGGGCCACAAACTAGAACAGAATGGGGGTGCCTTAAAAACGTAAACATTGAGCTACCATATGATCCAGCAGGCCCACTCCTCCACCTATAATCTAAGAAGAGAGAATTGGAAAGACACCGACAGGCAAATCTGCATTGCACAGTATTACAATAGCCAAGATATGGAAGTAACCAAAAAGTCCACCAACAGATGGGTGGACAAAGAAGTACTCCTCCATGTACAGATGGAATATTCGCTAGTGAAAAAAATGAAACAATGCCATTTGCAGCGCCATAGATGAGTCTAGACGTAATCACGCCACGTGTAGTCAGTGAGAAAGCAAAATACATATATCCTATGATATCACTTTCAGGAGTTACTTAAAAATTGATACCAATGAAGATATTTCCACAGAGAAAGGCAATCACAGATTCATTAAAAAACTTATGGTTCACCAAATAGAAAGGGATGAGGATTGGATACATTACCATATTGGGGTTAACAGAGATATACAAACCATGTGAAATATATAATCACCAAAGACGTACGGAAGACCAGGAGAAGACTACTCAACCTTGTGTCATAACCTACATGGGAAAAGGATGCTAGGAAGAATAGATACATGTATATGTGTGAAAGAACCACATCTTGCACACCTAGAACAAACAAACCATTGTAATCAAATTTGCTGGGATAAAAAATAAAAAGTAAATTACAAATATGAACAAGAAGTAATGAGACATAAACTTAAAGGGCTTTTTTCCTGGCACGTTCCATTCTAATATACAACCTAGAATACCACTTCCATTAAGGCTCTGTTTCCCTAGTAACCAAATTTGGCAAAGGAGAAATGCTGCCACCTTGTGGCCGTTTCCTGCAAGAGCAGCTTTAAAGTCCCAGCTAATGGTCACTTAACATTCACAAGGACTCAGGGCTGTAAAAGACACTTGCCCTAAAAATTTGTGCTGAAGTAGGGAATGGACAAAAAATTCACAACAGGCAAATGTTTCAAGAAGAGATTATGAAGAGTTAAGTTTTACTCACACTCTTTTAAAAAAAAAGAAAAATGGATAAAAGCTCAACCTCAGGGAGTGTTAGACGCATGCAATCTAATCTACGAAAAGTTTCAACTTACACCAGTCGACTGACCATCAGCAAAAAGTCTACAAACAATAAATGCTGAAGGGGATTTAGAGAACTGTGTACCCTCTACCTTCTGGTGAGACATAAAAGCCAATAATGAGAAAAGAAAGGAGCTGTGTTTAAAAGTAAAAATGGAGGTACCATTCAATCCAGCAGGTGCACCAATGGACCTCTCACCTGAGAAGACAAGAATCGAGAAGACACAGGCCGCAAAAGCTGCAGTGCAGCCTTATTCACAATAGCCAAGACAGTGAAGCAATCAAAATATCCAACAAGAGGTGAATGGATAAAGAAGAAGTGGTCCATGTACACAGTGGAATATTAACCATGGAAAACAACGAACCATTGCTCTCTGAGGCACCACAAAGGAGTCTGGAGATAGTCACGAAACATGAGGTAAGTCGGAAAGCAAAAGACCTATATTCTATGATATCACTTATAGGCGTTATCTAATAACTGACACAAATGAACATATATCCACAGAGAAAGACACTCACAGACTTAGAAAATAAAACTATGCTCAACTAAAAGGAAAGGTGGGGGGAATGGATAAATTAAGATTAGTGTTACTATATGTATACAAACACATATTATATACATATCTCAAAAATACCGACCATATAGCAAGGGAGGTCTGCGGAACCCTCTGTAACATTTTACATGGGAAGAGGATCTGTACTTGAATAGACATATATAATGTCCAAATGAACCAGAGTGTGTTCACCTAGGACAAACAATATTCTAACCTTTAGCCCAATTAAAACACCTTTAAAAACCAAGAAGAAATAATGAGACATAAACTTATGGGGGTTTCTCCACGCACATTCTAATGTAATTTACAACCTAGGAACACGACTTCCAGAAAGGCTCTGCTGCCCTACCACCCAGATTTTGGAATGGAGAAATGCTGCCTCCTTGAGGCCACTTCCCACAACAGCAGCTTTAAACCCATTGCTCTAGGTCACTAAATATTCACAAAACTTGAAGTTCGGGAAATGAGACCTGCTCTCTAAAAAAACTCTTGGGTGGAAAATCGCCCAAAAAATTCAAAAGAGGGCAACCTTCCAAGAAGACAGTTTCAAGAGTTATACTGTACTCCCAATTGTTTCCTTTTTTTAACAGAAAAGAAAACAGCGGAGAAAAATGATGAGTTTTACGAATTTTCAACGACTTACAAACCCAAATTACAAAAACCTATGAGCTCACAGCGGCCAGAAGGGCCATTAGCATAAATGCTGCAAACAATAAATGTTGAAGCGATTGTGGAGAAATGCGTACCCTCGATTCTAAGGGGGACGTGGTAAGAGCCACTAATGAAAACACAAAGGAGGTGCTTTGAAAAGGGAAACATGGTGCTACCAGTCAGTGAATCACACCCACTGCTGGGCCTATCACCTGAGAAAATGAGAATCAAAAAGTCACAGGCTGGCAATCCTGCACTCCAACAATATTTACCATAGCCAACACTTGGAAGCAATGAAAATGTCCATCAACCGAGGAATGCACAAAGAAGAACTGGTCCACGTACACAGTGGAAAATTACTCCAATAAAAAATAAAAATTAAATTTAAAAATCCAACACCACTAAGGAGACATCAGCTTGTGTGGGTTGGTCCGGGCACACTCCACTCTAATTTATAACCGAGAAACACCACAGGCCGCAAGGGCTTTTCCCTAGTTACCAGGGTGGGGAACATTGAAAGGCTGCCGCCCTCTGGCAGTTACCTGCAAAAGCAGTTTTAAAGCCTGTGCTAATGGTCATTTCATATGAATAAGTACTGCAGAAGTGTAAATGAAACCTGCCCTCAAAATGTCTTCAGGGAGGTAAAGGCCAAAACGTTTCAAAATGTGACACATACTTTAAGAGAACACTTTGAAGAACTAAGGGGTAATCACAGCTTGAAAAATAAAAAGGACATGCCTTAAAGCTCAATTTCAACGGATTATGAGGCACATGCAAATTCAACCACAAAGAGGTATCAGCTCACACTTGTCAGAATAACCATCAGCAAGAAAACTACAAACAATAAATGCTGAAGGTGTTGTGGAGAAATGCATACCCTCAACTGCAAGTGGGACATAAGTTGGAAAGGGCCACAAACTAGAACAGAATGGGGGTGCCTTAAAAACGTAAACATTGAGCTACCATATGATCCAGCAGGCCCACTCGTCCACCTATAATCTAAGAAGAGAGAATTGGAAAGACACAGGCAGGCAAATCTGCATTGCACAGTATTACAATAGCCAAGATATGGAAGTAACCAAAAAGTCCACCAACAGATGGGTGGACAAAGAAGTACTCCTCCATGTACAGATGGAATATTCGCTAGTGAAAAAAATGAAACAATGCCATTTGCAGCGCCATAGATGAGTCTAGACGTAATCACGCCACGTGTAGTCAGTGAGAAAGCAAAATACATATATCCTATGATATCACTTTCAGGAGTTACTTAAAAATTGATACCAATGAAGATATTTCCACAGAGAAAGGCAATCACAGATTCATTAAAAAACTTATGGTTCACCAAATAGAAAGGGATGAGGATTGGATACATTACCATATTGGGGTTAACAGAGATATACAAACCATGTGAAATATATAACCACCAAAGACGTACGGAAGACCAGGAAGAGACTACTCAACATTGTGTCATAACCTACATGGGAAAAGGATGCGAGGAAGAAAAGATACACGTATATGTGTGAAAGACCCACATCTTGCACACCTAGAGCAAACAAACCAATGTAATCAAATCTGCCTGGGTAAAAAATAAAAAGTAAATTACAAATATGAACAAGAAGTAATGAGACATAAACTTAAAGGGCTTTTTCCTGGCACTTTCCATTCTAATATACAACCTAGAACACCACTTCCATTAAGGCTCTGTTTCCCTAGTAACCAAATTTGGCAAAGGAGAAATGCTGCCACCTTGTGGCCGTTTCCTGCAAGAGCAGCTTTAAAGTCCCAGCTAATGGTCACTTAACATTCACAAGGACTCAGGGCTGTAAAAGACACTTGCCCTAAAAATTTGTGCTGAAGTAGGGAATGGACAAAAAATTCACAACAGGCAAATGTTTCAAGAAGAGATTATGAAGAGTTAAGTTTTACTCACACTCTTTTAAAAAAAAAGAAAAATGGATAAAAGCTCAACCTCAGGGAGTGTTAGACGCATGCAATCTAATCTACGAAAAGTTTCAACTTACACCAGTCGACTGACCATCAGCAAAAAGTCTACAAACAATAAATGCTGAAGGGGATTTAGAGAACTGTGTACCCTCTACCTTCTGGTGAGACATAAAAGCCAATAATGAGAAAAGAAAGGAGCTGTGTTTAAAAGTAAAAATGGAGGTACCATTCAATCCAGCAGGTGCACCAATGGACCTCTCACCTGAGAAGACAAGAATCGAGAAGACACAGGCCGCAAAAGCTGCAGTGCAGCCTTATTCACAATAGCCAAGACAGTGAAGCAATCAAAATATCCAACAAGAGGTGAATGGATAAAGAAGAAGTGGTCCATGTACACAGTGGAATATTAACCATGGAAAACAACGAACCATTGCTCTCTGAGGCACCACAAAGGAGTCTGGAGATAGTCACGAAACATGAGGTAAGTCGGAAAGCAAAAGACCTATATTCTATGATATCACTTATAGGCGTTATCTAATAACTGACACAAATGAACATATATCCACAGAGAAAGACACTCACAGACTTAGAAAATAAAACTATGCTCAACTAAAAGGAAAGGTGGGGGGAATGGATAAATTAAGATTAGTGTTACTATATGTATACAAACACATATTATATACATATCTCAAAAATACCGACCATATAGCAAGGGAGGTCTGCGGAACCCTCTGTAACATTTTACATGGGAAGAGGATCTGTACTTGAATAGACATATATAATGTACAAATGAACCAGAGTGTGTTCACCTAGGACAAACAATATTCTAACCTTTAGCCCAATTAAAACACCTTTAAAAACCAAGAAGAAATAATGAGACATAAACTTATGGGGGTTTCTCCACGCACATTCTAATGTAATTTACAACCTAGGAACACGACTTCCAGAAAGGCTCTGCTGCCCTACCACCCAGAATTGGGAATGGAGAAATGCTGCCTCCTTGAGGCCACTTCCCACAACAGCAGCTTTAAACCCATTGCTCTAGGTCACTAAATATTCACAAAACTTGAAGTTCGGGAAATGAGACCTGCTCTCTAAAAAAACTCTTGGGTGGAAAATCGCCCAAAAAATTCAAAAGAGGGCAACCTTCCAAGAAGACAGTTTCAAGAGTTATACTGTACTCCCAATTGTTTCCTTTTTTTAACAGAAAAGAAAACAGCGGAGAAAAATGATGAGTTTTACGAATTTTCAACGACTTACAAACCCAAATTACAAAAACCTATGAGCTCACAGCGGCCAGAAGGGCCATTAGCATAAATGCTGCAAACAATAAATGTTGAAGCGATTGTGGAGAAATGCGTACCCTCGATTCTAAGGGGGACGTGGTAAGAGCCACTAATGAAAACACAAAGGAGGTGCTTTGAAAAGGGAAACACGGTGCTACCAGTCAGTGAATCACACCCACTGCTGGGCCTATCACCTGAGAAAATGAGAATCAAAAAGTCACAGGCTGGCAATCCTGCACTCCAACAATATTTACCATAGCCAACACTTGGAAGCAATGAAAATGTCCATCAACCGAGGAATGCACAAAGAAGAACTGGTCCACGTACACAGTGGAAAATTACTCCAATAAAAAATAAAAATTAAATTTAAAAATCCAACACAACTAAGGAGACATCAGCTTGTGTGGGTTGGTCCGGGCACACTCCACTCTAATTTATAACCGAGAAACACCACAGGCCGCAAGGGCTTTTCCCTAGTTACCAGGGTGGGGAACATTGAAAGGCTGCCGCCCTCTGGCAGTTACCTGCAAAAGCAGTTTTAAAGCCTGTGCTAATGGTCATTTCATATGAATAAGTACTGCAGAAGTGTAAATGAAACCTGCCCTCAAAATGTCTTCAGGGAGGTAAAGGCCAAAACGTTTCAAAATGTGACACATACTTTAAGAGAACACTTTGAAGAACTAAGGGGTAATCACAGCTTGAAAAATAAAAAGGACATGCCTTAAAGCTCAATTTCAACGGATTATGAGGCACATGCGAATTCAACCACAAAGAGGTATCAGCTCACACTTGTCAGAATAACCATCAGCAAGAAAACTACAAACAATAAATGCTGAAGGTGTTGTGGAGAAATGCATACCCTCAACTGCAAGTGGGACATAAGTTGGAAATGGCCACAAACTAGAACAGAATGGGGGTGCCTTAAAAACGTAAACATTGAGCTACCATATGATCCAGCAGGCCCACTCGTCCACCTATAATCTAAGAAGAGAGAATTGGAAAGACACAGGCAGGCAAATCTGCATTGCACAGTATTACAATAGCCAAGATATGGAAGTAACCAAAAAGTCCACCAACAGATGGGTGGACAAAGAAGTACTCCTCCATGTACAGATGGAATATTCGCTAGTGAAAAAAATGAAACAATGCCATTTGCAGCGCCATAGATGAGTCTAGACGTAATCACGCCACGTGTAGTCAGTGAGAAAGCAAAATACATATATCCTATGATATCACTTTCAGGAGTTACTTAAAAATTGATACCAATGAAGATATTTCCACAGAGAAAGGCAATCACAGATTCATTAAAAAACTTATGGTTCACCAAATAGAAAGGGATGAGGATTGGATACATTACCATATTGGGGTTAACAGAGATATACAAACCATGTGAAATATATAACCACCAAAGACGTACGGAAGACCAGGAAGAGACTACTCAACATTGTGTCATAACCTACATGGGAAAAGGATGCGAGGAAGAATAGATACATGTATATGTGTGAAAGAACCACATCTTGCACACCTAGAACAAACAAACCATTGTAATCAAATTTGCTGGGATAAAAAATAAAAAGTAAATTACAAATATGAACAAGAAGTAATGAGACATAAACTTAAAGGGCTTTTTTCCTGGCACGTTCCATTCTAATATACAACCTAGAATACCACTTCCATTAAGGCTCTGTTTCCCTAGTAACCAAATTTGGCAAAGGAGAAATGCTGCCACCTTGTGGCCGTTTCCTGCAAGAGCAGCTTTAAAGTCCCAGCTAATGGTCACTTAACATTCACAAGGACTCAGGGCTGTAAAAGACACTTGCCCTAAAAATTTGTGCTGAAGTAGGGAATGGACAAAAAATTCACAACAGGCAAATGTTTCAATAAGAGATTATGAAGAGTTAAGATTTACTCACACTCTTTTTAAAAAAAAGAAAAATGGATAAAAGCTCAACCTCAGGGAGTGTTAGATGCGTGCAATCTAATCTACGAAAAGTTTCAACTTACACCAGTCGACTGACCATCAGCAAAAAGTCTACAAACAATAAATGCTGAAGGGGATTTAGAGAACTGTGTACCCTCTACCTTCTGGTGAGACATAAAAGCCAATAATGAGAAAAGAAAGGAGCTGTGTTTAAAAGTAAAAATGGAGGTACCATTGAATCCAGCAGGTGCACCAATGGACCTCTCACCTGAGAAGACAAGAATCGAGAAGACACAGGCCGCAAAAGCTGCAGTGCAGCCTTATTCACAATAGCCAAGACAGTGAAGCAATCAAAATATCCAACAAGAGGTGAATGGATAAAGATGAAGTGGTCCATGTACACAGTGGAATATTAACCATGGAAAACAACGAACCATTGCTCTCTGAGGCACCACAAAGGAGTCTGGAGATAGTCACGAAACATGAGGTAAGTCGGAAAGCAAAAGACCTATATTCTATGATATCACTTATAGGCGTTATCTAATAACTGACACAAATGAACATATATCCACAGAGAAAGACACTCACAGACTTAGAAAATAAAACTATGCTCAACTAAAAGGAAAGGTGGGGGGAATGGATAAATTAAGATTAGTGTTACTATATGTATACAAACACATATTATATACATATCTCAAAAATACCGACCATATAGCAAGGGAGGTCTGCGGAACCCTCTGTAACATTTTACATGGGAAGAGGATCTGTACTTGAATAGACATATATAATGTACAAATGAACCAGAGTGTGTTCACCTAGGACAAACAATATTCTAACCTTTAGCCCAATTAAAACACCTTTAAAAACCAAGAAGAAATAATGAGACATAAACTTATGGGGGTTTCTCCACGCACATTCTGATGGAATTTACAACCTAGGAACACGACTTCCAGAAAGGCTCTGCTGCCCTACCACCCAGATTTGGGAATGGAGAAATGCTGCCTCCTTGAGGCCACTTCCCACAACAGCAGCTTTAAACCCATTGCTCTAGGTCACTAAATATTCACAAAACTTGAAGTTCGGGAAATGAGACCTGCTCTCTAAAAAAACTCTTGGGTGGAAAATCGCCCAAAAAATTCAAAAGAGGCAACCTTCCAAGAAGACAGTTTCAAGAGTTATACTGTACTCCCAATTGTTTCCTTTTTTTAACAGAAAAGAAAACAGCGGAGAAAAATGATGAGTTTTACGAATTTTCAACGACTTACAAACCCAAATTACAAAAACCTATGAGCTCACAGCGGCCAGAAGGGCCATTAGCATAAATGCTGCAAACAATAAATGATGAAGCGATTGTGGAGAAATGCGTACCCTCGATTCTAAGGGGGACGTGGTAAGAGCCACTAATGAAAACACAAAGGTGGTGCTTTGAAAAGGGAAACACGGTGCTACCAGTCAGTGAATCACACCCACTGCTGGGCCTATCACCTGAGAAAATGAGAATCAAAAAGTCACAGGCTGGCAATCCTGCACTCCAACAATATTTACCATAGCCAACACTTGGAAGCAATGAAAATGTCCATCAACCGAGGAATGCACAAAGAAGAACTGGTCCACGTACACAGTGGAAAATTACTCCAATAAAAAATAAAAATTAAATTTAAAAATCCAACACAACTAAGGAGACATCAGCTTGTGTGGGTTGGTCCGGGCACACTCCACTCTAATTTATAACCGAGAAACACCACAGGCCGCAAGGGCTTTTCCCTAGTTACCAGGGTGGAGAACATAGAAAGGCTGCCGCCCTCTGGCAGTTACCTGCAAAAGCAGTTTTAAAGCCTGTGCTAATGGTCATTTCATATGAATAAGTACTGCAGAAGTGTAAATGAAACCTGCCCTCAAAATGTCTTCAGGGAGGTAAAGGCCAAAACGTTTCAAAATGTGACACATACTTTAAGAGAACACTTTGAAGAACTAAGGGGTAATCACAGCTTGAAAAATAAAAAGGACATGCCTTAAAGCTCAATTTCAACGGATTATGAGGCACATGCGAATTCAACCACAAAGAGGTATCAGCTCACACTTGTCAGAATAACCATCATCAAGAAAACTACAAACAATAAATGCTGAAGGTGTTGTGGAGAAATGCATACCCTCATCTGCAAGTGGGACATAAGTTGGAAAGGGCCACAAACTAGAACAGAATGGGGGTGCCTTAAAAACGTAAACATTGAGCTACCATATGATCCAGCAGGCCCACTCGTCCACCTATAATCTAAGAAGAGAGAATTGGAAAGACACAGGCAGGCAAATCTGCATTGCACAGTATTACAATAGCCAAGATATGGAAGTAACCAAAAAGTCCACCAACAGATGGGTGGACAAAGAAGTACTCCTCCATGTACAGATGGAATATTCGCTAGTGAAAAAAATGAAACAATGCCATTTGCAGCGCCATAGATGAGTCTAGACGTAATCACGCCACGTGTAGTCAGTGAGAAAGCAAAATACATATATCCTATGATATCACTTTCAGGAGTTACTTAAAAATTGATACCAATGAAGATATTTCCACAGAGAAAGGCAATCACAGATTCATTAAAAAACTTATGGTTCACCAAATAGAAAGGGATGAGGATTGGATACATTACCATATTGGGGTTAACAGAGATATACAAACCATGTGAAATATATAACCACCAAAGACGTACGGAAGACCAGGAAGAGACTACTCAACATTGTGTCATAACCTACATGGGAAAAGGATGCGAGGAAGAAAAGATACACGTATATGTGTGAAAGACCCACATCTTGCACACCTAGAGCAAACAAACCAATGTAATCAAATCTGCCTGGGTAAAAAATAAAAAGTAAATTACAAATATGAACAAGAAGTAATGAGACATAAACTTAAAGGGCTTTTTCCTGGCACGTTCCATTCTAATATACAACCTAGAACACCACTTCCATTAAGGCTCTGTTTCCCTAGTAACCAAATTTGGCAAAGGAGAAATGCTGCCACCTTGTGGCCGTTTCCTGCAAGAGCAGCTTTAAAGTCCCAGCTAATGGTCACTTAACATTCACAAGGACTCAGGGCTGTAAAAGACACTTGCCCTAAAAATTTGTGCTGAAGTAGGGAATGGACAAAAAATTCACAACAGGCAAATGTTTCAAGAAGAGATTATGAAGAGTTAAGTTTTACTCACACTCTTTTTAAAAAAAAGAAAAATGGATAAAAGCTCAACCTCAGGGAGTGTTAGACGCATGCAATCTAATCTACGAAAAGTTTCAACTTACACCAGTCGACTGACCATCAGCAAAAAGTCTACAAACAATAAATGCTGAAGGGGATTTAGAGAACTGTGTACCCTCTACCTTCTGGTGAGACATAAAAGCCAATAATGAGAAAAGAAAGGAGCTGTGTTTAAAAGTAAAAATGGAGGTACCATTCAATCCAGCAGGTGCACCAATGGACCTCTCACCTGAGAAGACAAGAATCGAGAAGACACAGGCCGCAAAAGCTGCAGTGCAGCCTTATTCACAATAGCCAAGACAGTGAAGCAATCAAAATATCCAACAAGAGGTGAATGGATAAAGAAGAAGTGGTCCATGTACACAGTGGAATATTAACCATGGAAAACAACGAACCATTGCTCTCTGAGGCACCACAAAGGAGTCTGGAGATAGTCACGAAACATGAGGTAAGTCGGAAAGCAAAAGACCTATATTCTATGATATCACTTATAGGCGTTATCTAATAACTGACACAAATGAACATATATCCACAGAGAAAGACACTCACAGACTTAGAAAATAAAACTATGCTCAACTAAAAGGAAAGGTGGGGGGAATGGATAAATTAAGATTAGTGTTACTATATGTATACAAACACATATTATATACATATCTCAAAAATACCGACCATATTGCAAGGGAGGTCTGCGGAACCCTCTGTAACATTTTACATGGGAAGAGGATCTGTACTTGAATAGACATATATAATGTACAAATGAACCAGAGTGTGTTCACCTAGGACAAACAATATTCTAACCTTTAGCCCAATTAAAACACCTTTAAAAACCAAGAAGAAATAATGAGACATAAACTTATGGGGGTTTCTCCACGCACATTCTAATGTAATTTACAACCTAGGAACACGACTTCCAGAAAGGCTCTGCTGCCCTACCACCCAGATTTGGGAATGGAGAAATGCTGCCTCCTTGAGGCCACTTCCCACAACAGCAGCTTTAAACCCATTGCTCTAGGTCACTAAATATTCACAAAACTTGAAGTTCGGGAAATGAGACCTGCTCTCTAAGAAAACTCTTGGGTGGAAAATCGCCCAAAAAATTCAAAAGAGGGCAACCTTCCAAGAAGACAGTTTCAAGAGTTATACTGTACTCCCAATTGTATACTTTTTTTAACAGAAAAGAAAACAGCGGAGAAAAATGATGAGTTTTACGAATTTTCAACGACTTACAAACCCAAATTACAAAAACCTATGAGCTCACAGCGGCCAGAAGGGCCATTAGCATAAATGCTGCAAACAATAAATGATGAAGCGATTGTGGAGAAATGCGTACCCTCGATTCTAAGGGGGACGTGGTAAGAGCCACTAATGAAAACACAAAGAAGGTGCTTTGAAAAGGTAAACACGGTGCTACCAGTCAGTGAATCACACCCACTGCTGGGCCTATCACCTGAGAAAATGAGAATCAAAAAGTCACAGGCTGGCAATCCTGCACTCCAACAATATTTACCATAGCCAACACTTGGAAGCAATGAAAATGTCCATCAACCGAGGAATGCACAAAGAAGAACTGGTCCACGTACACAGTGGAAAATTACTCCAATAAAAAATAAAAATTAAATTTAAAAATCCAACACAACTAAGGAGACATCAGCTTGTGTGGGTTTCTCCGGGCACACTCCACTCTAATTTATAACCGAGAAACACCACAGGCCGCAAGGGCTTTTCCCTAGTTACCAGGGTGGAGAACATAGAAAGGCTGCCGCCCTCTGGCAGTTACCTGCAAAAGCAGCTTTAAAGCCTGTGCTAATGATCATTTCATATGAATAAGTACTGCAGAAGTGTAAATGAAACCTGCCCTCAAAATGTCTTCAGGGAGGTAAAGGCCAAAACGTTTCAAAATGTGACACATACTTTAAGAGAACACTTTGAAGAACTAAGGGGTAATCACAGCTTGAAAAATAAAAAGGACATGCCTTAAAGCTCAATTTCAACGGATTATGAGGCACATGCGAATTCAACCACAAAGAGGTATCAGCTCACACTTGTCAGAATAACCATCAGCAAGAAAACTACAAACAATAAATGCTGAAGGTGTTGTGGAGAAATGCATACCCTCAACTGCAAGTGGGACATAAGTTGGAAAGGGCCACAAACTAGAACAGAATGGGGGTGCCTTAAAAACGTAAACATTGAGCTACCATATGATCCAGCAGGCCCACTCGTCCACCTATAATCTAAGAAGAGAGAATTGGAAAGACACAGGCAGGCAAATCTGCATTGCACAGTATTACAATAGCCAAGATATGGAAGTAACCAAAAAGTCCACCAACAGATGGGTGGACAAAGAAGTACTCCTCCATGTACAGATGGAATATTCGCTAGTGAAAAAAATGAAACAATGCCATTTGCAGCGCCATAGATGAGTCTAGACGTAATCACGCCACGTGTAGTCAGTGAGAAAGCAAAATACATATATCCTATGATATCACTTTCAGGAGTTACTTAAAAATTGATACCAATGAAGATATTTCCACAGAGAAAGGCAATCACAGATTCATTAAAAAACTTATGGTTCACCAAATAGAAAGGGATGAGGATTGGATACATTACCATATTGGGGTTAACAGAGATATACAAACCATGTGAAATATATAACCACCAAAGACGTACGGAAGACCAGGAAGAGACTACTCAACATTGTGTCATAACCTACATGGGAAAAGGATGCGAGGAAGAAAAGATACACGTATATGTGTGAAAGACCCACATCTTGCACACCTAGAGCAAACAAACCAATGTAATCAAATCTGCCTGGGTAAAAAATAAAAAGTAAATTACAAATATGAACAAGAAGTAATGAGACATAAACTTAAAGGGCTTTTTCCTGGCACGTTCCATTCTAATATACAACCTAGAACACCACTTCCATTAAGGCTCTGTTTCCCTAGTAACCAAATTTGGCAAAGGAGAAATGCTGCCACCTTGTGGCCGTTTCCTGCAAGAGCAGCTTTAAAGTCCCAGCTAATGGTCACTTAACATTCACAAGGACTCAGGGCTGTAAAAGACACTTGCCCTAAAAATTTGTGCTGAAGTAGGGAATGGACAAAAAATTCACAACAGGCAAATGTTTCAAGAAGAGATTATGAAGAGTTAAGTTTTACTCACACTCTTTTTAAAAAAAAGAAAAATGGATAAAAGCTCAACCTCAGGGAGTGTTAGACGCATGCAATCTAATCTACGAAAAGTTTCAACTTACACCAGTCGACTGACCATCAGCAAAAAGTCTACAAACAATAAATGCTGAAGGGGATTTAGAGAACTGTGTACCCTCTACCTTCTGGTGAGACATAAAAGCCAATAATGAGAAAAGAAAGGAGCTGTGTTTAAAAGTAAAAATGGAGGTACCATTCAATCCAGCAGGTGCACCAATGGACCTCTCACCTGAGAAGACAAGAATCGAGAAGACACAGGCCGCAAAAGCTGCAGTGCAGCCTTATTCACAATAGCCAAGACAGTGAAGCAATCAAAATATCCAACAAGAGGTGAATGGATAAAGAAGAAGTGGTCCATGTACACAGTGGAATATTAACCATGGAAAACAACGAACCATTGCTCTCTGAGGCACCACAAAGGAGTCTGGAGATAGTCACGAAACATGAGGTAAGTCGGAAAGCAAAAGACCTATATTCTATGATATCACTTATAGGCGTTATCTAATAACTGACACAAATGAACATATATCCACAGAGAAAGACACTCACAGACTTAGAAAATAAAACTATGCTCAACTAAAAGGAAAGGTGGGGGAAATGGATAAATTAAGATTAGTGTTACTATATGTATACAAACACATATTATATACATATCTCAAAAATACCGACCATATTGCAAGGGAGGTCTGCGGAACCCTCTGTAACATTTTACATGGGAAGAGGATCTGTACTTGAATAGACATATATAATGTACAAATGAACCAGAGTGTGTTCACCTAGGACAAACAATATTCTAACCTTTAGCCCAATTAAAACACCTTTAAAAACCAAGAAGAAATAATGAGACATAAACTTATGGGGGTTTCTCCACGCACATTCTAATGTAATTTACAACCTAGGAACACGACTTCCAGAAAGGCTCTGCTGCCCTACCACCCAGATTTGGGAATGGAGAAATGCTGCCTCCTTGAGGCCACTTCCCACAACAGCAGCTTTAAACCCATTGCTCTAGGTCACTAAATATTCACAAAACTTGAAGTTCGGGAAATGAGACCTGCTCTCTAAGAAAACTCTTGGGTGGAAAATCGCCCAAAAAATTCAAAAGAGGGCAACCTTCCAAGAAGACAGTTTCAAGAGTTATACTGTACTCCCAATTGTTTACTTTTTTTAACAGAAAAGAAAACAGCGGAGAAAAATGATGAGTTTTACGAATTTTCAACGACTTACAAACCCAAATTACAAAAACCTATGAGCTCACAGCGGCCAGAAGGGCCATTAGCATAAATGCTGCAAACAATAAATGATGAAGCGATTGTGGAGAAATGCGTACCCTCGATTCTAAGGGGGACGTGGTAAGAGCCACTAATGAAAACACAAAGAAGGTGCTTTGAAAAGGGAAACACGGTGCTACCAGTCAGTGAATCACACCCACTGCTGGGCCTATCACCTGAGAAAATGAGAATCAAAAAGTCACAGGCTGGCAATCCTGCACTCCAACAATATTTACCATAGCCAACACTTGGAAGCAATGAAAATGTCCATCAACCGAGGAATGCACAAAGAAGAACTGGTCCACGTACACAGTGGAAAATTACTCCAATAAAAAATAAAAATTAAATTTAAAAATCCAACACAACTAAGGAGACATCAGCTTGTGTGGGTTTCTCCGGGCACACTCCACTCTAATTTATAACCGAGAAACACCACAGGCCGCAAGGGCTTTTCCCTAGTTACCAGGGTGGAGAACATAGAAAGGCTGCCGCCCTCTGGCAGTTACCTGCAAAAGCAGCTTTAAAGCCTGTGCTAATGATCATTTCATATGAATAAGTACTGCAGAAGTGTAAATGAAACCTGCCCTCAAAATGTCTTCAGGGAGGTAAAGGCCAAAACGTTTCAAAATGTGACACATACTTTAAGAGAACACTTTGTAGAACTAAGGGGTAATCACAGCTTGAAAAATAAAAAGGACATGCCTTAAAGCTCAATTTCAACGGATTATGAGGCACATGCGAATTCAACCACAAAGAGGTATCAGCTCACACTTGTCAGAATAACCATCAGCAAGAAAACTACAAACAATAAATGCTGAAGGTGTTGTGGAGAAATGCATACCCTCAACTGCAAGTGGGACATAAGTTGGAAAGGGCCACAAACTCGAACAGAATGGGGGTGCCTTAAAAACGTAAACATTGAGCTACCATATGATCCAGCAGGCCCACTCGTCCACCTATAATCTAAGAAGAGAGAATTGGAAAGACACAGGCAGGCAAATCTGCATTGCACATTATTACAATAGCCAAGATATGGAAGTAACCAAAAAGTCCACCAACAGATGGGTGGACAAAGAAGTACTCCTCCATGTACAGATGGAATATTCGCTAGTGAAGAAAATGAAACAATGCCATTTGCAGCGCCATAGATGAGTCTAGACGTAATCACGCCACGTGTAGTCAGTGAGAAAGCAAAATACATATATCCTATGATATCACTTTCAGGAGTTACTTAAAAATTGATACCAATGAAGATATTTCCACAGAGAAAGGCAATCACAGATTCATTAAAAAACTTATGGTTCACCAAATAGAAAGGGATGAGGATTGGATACATTACCATATTGGGGTTAACAGAGATATACAAACCATGTGAAATATATAACCACCAAAGACGTACGGAAGACCAGGAAGAGACTACTCAACATTGTGTCATAACCTACATGGGAAAAGGATGCGAGGAAGAAAAGATACACGTATATGTGTGAAAGACCCACATCTTGCACACCTAGAGCAAACAAACCAATGTAATCAAATCTGCCTGGGTAAAAAATAAAAAGTAAATTACAAATATGAACAAGAAGTAATGAGACATAAACTTAAAGGGCTTTTTCCTGGCACGTTCCATTCTAATATACAACCTAGAACACCACTTCCATTAAGGCTCTGTTTCCCTAGTAACCAAATTTGGCAAAGGAGAAATGCTGCCACCTTGTGGCCGTTTCCTGCAAGAGCAGCTTTAAAGTCCCAGCTAATGGTCACTTAACATTCACAAGGACTCAGGGCTGTAAAAGACACTTGCCCTAAAAATTTGTGCTGAAGTAGGGAATGGACAAAAAATTCACAACAGGCAAATGTTTCAAGAAGAGATTATGAAGAGTTAAGTTTTACTCACACTCTTTTTAAAAAAAAGAAAAATGGATAAAAGCTCAACCTCAGGGAGTGTTAGACGCATGCAATCTAATCTACGAAAAGTTTCAACTTACACCAGTCGACTGACCATCAGCAAAAAGTCTACAAACAATAAATGCTGAAGGGGATTTAGAGAACTGTGTACCCTCTACCTTCTGGTGAGACATAAAAGCCAATAATGAGAAAAGAAAGGAGCTGTGTTTAAAAGTAAAAATGGAGGTACCATTCAATCCAGCAGGTGCACCAATGGACCTCTCACCTGAGAAGACAAGAATCGAGAAGACACAGGCCGCAAAAGCTGCAGTGCAGCCTTATTCACAATAGCCAAGACAGTGAAGCAATCAAAATATCCAACAAGAGGTGAATGGATAAAGAAGAAGTGGTCCATGTACACAGTGGAATATTAACCATGGAAAACAACGAACCATTGCTGTCTGAGGCACCACAAAGGAGTCTGGAGATAGTCACGAAACATGAGGTAAGTCGGAAAGCAAAAGACCTATATTCTATGATATCACTTATAGGCGTTATCTAATAACTGACACAAATGAGCATATATCCACAGAGAAAGACACTCACAGACTTAGAAAATAAAACTATGCTCAACTAAAAGGAAAGGTGGGGGGAATGGATAAATTAAGATTAGTGTTACTATATGTATACAAACACATATTATATACATATCTCAAAAATACCGACCATATTGCAAGGGAGGTCTGCGGAACCCTCTGTAACATTTTACATGGGAAGAGGATCTGTACTTGAATAGACATATATAATGTACAAATGAACCAGAGTGTGTTCACCTAGGACAAACAATATTCTAACCTTTAGCCCAATTAAAACACCTTTAAAAACCAAGAAGAAATAATGAGACATAAACTTATGGGGGTTTCTCCACGCACATTCTAATGTAATTTACAACCTAGGAACACGACTTCCAGAAAGGCTCTGCTGCCCTACCACCCAGATTTGGGAATGGAGAAATGCTGCCTCCTTGAGGCCACTTCCCACAACAGCAGCTTTAAACCCATTGCTCTAGGTCACTAAATATTCACAAAACTTGAAGTTCGGGAAATGAGACCTGCTCTCTAAGAAAACTCTTGGGTGGAAAATCGCCCAAAAAATTCAAAAGAGGGCAACCTTCCAAGAAGACAGTTTCAAGAGTTATACTGTACTCCCAATTGTTTCCTTTTTTTAACAGAAAAGAAAACAGCGGAGAAAAATGATGAGTTTTACGAATTTTCAACGACTTACAAACCCAAATTACAAAAACCTATGAGCTCACAGCGGCCAGAAGGGCCATTAGCATAAATGCTGCAAACAATAAATGATGAAGCGATTGTGGAGAAATGCGTACCCTCGATTCTAAGGGGGACGTGGTAAGAGCCACTAATGAAAACACAAAGAAGGTGCTTTGAAAAGGGAAACACGGTGCTACCAGTCAGTGAATCACACCCACTGCTGGGCCTATCACCTGAGAAAATGAGAATCAAAAAGTCACAGGCTGGCAATCCTGCACTCCAACAATATTTACCATAGCCAACACTTGGAAGCAATGAAAATGTCCATCAACCGAGGAATGCACAAAGAAGAAGTGGTCCACGTACACAGTGGAAAATTACTCCAATAAAAAATAAAAATTAAATTTAAAAATCCAACACAACTAAGGAGACATCAGCTTGTGTGGGTTGGTCCGGGCACACTCCACTCTAATTTATAACCGAGAAACACCACAGGCCGCAAGGGCTTTTCCCTAGTTACCAGGGTGGGGAACATAGAAAGGCTGCCGTCCTCTGGCAGTTACCTGCAAAAGCAGCTTTAAAGCCTGTGCTAATGATCATTTCATATGAATAAGTACTGCAGAAGTGTAAATGAAACCTGCCCTCAAAATGTCTTCAGGGAGGTAAAGGCCAAAACGTTTCAAAATGTGACACATACTTTAAGAGAACACTTTGTAGAACTAAGGGGTAGTCACAGCTTGAAAAATAAAAAGGACATGCCTTAAAGCTCAATTTCAACGGATTATGAGGCACATGCGAATTCAACCACAAAGAGGTATCAGCTCACACTTGTCAGAATAACCATCAGCAAGAAAACTACAAACAATAAATGCTGAAGGTGTTGTGGAGAAATGCATACCCTCAACTGCAAGTGGGACATAAGTTGGAAAGGGCCACAAACTCGAACAGAATGGGGGTGCCTTAAAAACGTAAACATTGAGCTACCATATGATCCAGCAGGCCCACTCCTCCACCTATAATCTAAGAAGAGAGAATTGGAAAGACACAGGCAGGCAAATCTGCATTGCACAGTATTACAATAGCCAAGATATGGAAGTAACCAAAAAGTCCACCAACAGATGGGTGGACAAAGAAGTACTCCTCCATGTACAGATGGAATATTCGCTAGTGAAGAAAATGAAACAATGCCATTTGCAGCGCCATAGATGAGTCTAGACGTAATCACGCCACGTGTAGTCAGTGAGAAAGCAAAATACATATATCCTATGATATCACTTTCAGGAGTTACTTAAAAATTGATACCAATGAAGATATTTCCACAGAGAAAGGCAATCACAGATTCATTAAAAAACTTATGGTTCACCAAATAGAAAGGGATGAGGATTGGATACATTACCATATTGGGGTTAACAGAGATATACAAACCATGTGAAATATATAACCACCAAAGACGTACGGAAGACCAGGAAGAGACTACTCAACATTGTGTCATAACCTACATGGGAAAAGGATGCGAGGAAGAAAAGATACACGTATATGTGTGAAAGACCCACATCTTGCACACCTATAGCAAAGAAACCAATGTAATCAAATCTGCCTGGGTAAAAAATAAAAAGTAAATTACAAATATGAACAAGAAGTAATGAGACACAAACTTAAAGGGCTTTTTCCTGGCACGTTCCATTCTAATATACAACCTAGAATTCCACTTCCATTAAGGCTCTCTTTCCCTAGTAACCAAATTTGGCAAAGGAGAAATGCTGCCACCTTGTGGCCATTTCCTGCAAGAGCAGCTTTAAAGTCCCAGCTAATGGTCACTTAACATTCACAAGGACTCAGGGCTGTAAAAGACACTTGCCCTAAAAATTTGTGCTGAAGTAGGGAATGGACAAAAAATTCACAACAGGCAAATGTTTCAAGAAGAGATTATGAAGAGTTAAGTTTTACTCACACTCTTTTTAAAAAAAAGAAAAATGGATAAAAGCTCAACCTCAGGGAGTGTTAGACGCATGCAATCTAATCTACGAAAAGTTTCAACTTACACCAGTCGACTGACCATCAGCAAAAAGTCTACAAACAATAAATGCTGAAGGGGATTTAGAGAACTGTGTACCCTCTACCTTCTGGTGAGACATAAAAGCCAATAATGAGAAAAGAAAGGAGCTGTGTTTAAAAGTAAAAATGGAGGTACCATTCAATCCAGCAGGTGCACCAATGGACCTCTCACCTGAGAAGACAAGAATCGAGAAGACACAGGCCGCAAAAGCTGCAGTGCAGCCTTATTCACAATAGCCAAGACAGTGAAGCAATCAAAATATCCAACAAGAGGTGAATGGATAAAGAAGAAGTGGTCCATGTACACAGTGGAATATTAACCATGGAAAACAACGAACCATTGCTGTCTGAGGCACCACAAAGGAGTCTGGAGATAGTCACGAAACATGAGGTAAGTCGGAAAGCAAAAGACCTATATTCTATGATATCACTTATAGGCGTTATCTAATAACTGACACAAATGAACATATATCCACAGAGAAAGACACTCACAGACTTAGAAAATAAAACTATGCTCAACTAAAAGGAAAGGTGGGGGGAATGGATAAATTAAGATAAGTGTTACTATATGTATACAAACACATATTATATACATATCTCAAAAATACCGACCATATAGCAAGGGAGGTCTGCGGAACCCTCTGTAACATTTTACATGGGAAGAGGATCTGTACTTGAATAGACATATATAATGTCCAAATGAACCAGAGTGTGTTCACCTAGGACAAACAATATTCTAACCTTTAGCCCAATTAAAACACCTTTAAAAACCAAGAAGAAATAATGAGACATAAACTTATGGGGGTTTCTCCACGCACATTTTAATGTAATTTACAACCTAGGAACACGACTTCCAGAAAGGCTCTGCTGCCCTACCACCCAGATTTGGGAATGGAGAAATGCTGCCTCCTTGAGGCCACTTCCCACAACAGCAGCTTTAATCCCATTGCTCTAGGTCACTAAATATTCACAAAACTTGAAGTTCGGGAAATGAGACCTGCTCTCTAAAAAAACTCTTGGGTGGAAAATCGCCCAAAAAATTCAAAAGAGGGCAACCTTCCAAGAAGACAGTTTCAAGAGTTATACTGTACTCCCAATTGTTTCCTTTTTTTAACAGAAAAGAAAACAGCGGAGAAAAATGATGAGTTTTACGAATTTTCAACGACTTACAAACCCAAATTACAAAAACCTATGAGCTCACAGCGGCCAGAAGGGCCATTAGCATAAATGCTGCAAACAATAAATGTTGAAGCGATTGTGGAGAAATGCGTACCCTCGATTCTAAGGGGGACGTGGTAACAGCCACTAATGAAAACACAAAGAAGGTGCTTTGAAAAGGGAAACACGGTGCTCCCAGTCAGTGAATCACACCCACTGCTGGGCCTATCACCTGAGAAAATGAGAATCAAAAAGTCACAGGCTGGCAATCCTGCACTCCAACAATATTTACCATAGCCAACACTTGGAAGCAATGAAAATGTCCATCAACCGAGGAATGCACAAAGAAGAAGTGGTCCACGTACACAGTGGAAAATTACTCCAATAAAAAATAAAAATTAAATTTAAAAATCCAACACAACTAAGGAGACATCAGCTTGTGTGGGTTGGTCCGGGCACACTCCACTCTAATTTATAACCGAGAAACACCACAGGCCGCAAGGGCTTTTCCCTAGTTACCAGGGTGGGGAACATTGAAAGGCTGCCGCCCTCTGGCAGTTACCTGCAAAAGCAGTTTTAAAGCCTGTGCTAATGGTCATTTCATATGAATAAGTACTGCAGAAGTGTAAATGAAACCTGCCCTCAAAATGTCTTCAGGGAGGTAAAGGCCAAAACGTTTCAAAATGTGACACATACTTTAAGAGAACACTTTGAAGAACTAAGGGGTAATCACAGCTTGAAAAATAAAAAGGACATGCCTTAAAGCTCAATTTCAACGGATTATGAGGCACATGCGAATTCAACCACAAAGAGGTATCAGCTCACACTTGTCAGAATAACCATCAGCAAGAAAACTACAAACAATAAATGCTGAAGGTGTTGTGGAGAAATGCATACCCTCAACTGCAAGTGGGACATAAGTTGGAAAGGGCCACAAACTCGAACAGAATGGGGGTGCCTTAAAAACGTAAACTTTGAGCTACCATATGATCCAGCAGGCCCACTCCTCCACCTATAATCTAAGAAGAGAGAATTGGAAAGACACCGACAGGCAAATCTGCATTGCACAGTATTACAATAGCCAAGATATGGAAGTAACCAAAAAGTCCACCAACAGATGGGTGGACAAAGAAGTACTCCTCCATGTACAGATGGAATATTCGCTAGTGAAGAAAATGAAACAATGCCATTTGCAGCGCCATAGATGAGTCTAGACGTAATCACGCCACGTGTAGTCAGTGAGAAAGCAAAATACATATATCCTATGATATCACTTTCAGGAGTTACTTAAAAATTGATACCAATGAAGATATTTCCACAGAGAAAGGCAATCACAGATTCATTAAAAAACTTATGGTTCACCAAATAGAAAGGGATGAGGATTGGATACATTACCATATTGGGGTTAACAGAGATATACAAACCATGTGAAATATATAACCACCAAAGACGTACGGAAGACCAGGAGAAGACTACTCAACCTTGTGTCATAACCTACATGGGAAAAGGATGCTAGGAAGAATAGATACATGTATATGTGTGAAAGAACCACATCTTGCACACCTAGAACAAACAAATCATTGTAATCAAATCTGCCTGGGTAAAAAATAAAAAGTAAATTACAAATATGAACAAGAAGTAATGAGACACAAACTTAAAGGGCTTTTTCCTGGCACGTTCCATTCTAATATACAACCTGGAATACCACTTCCATTAAGGCTCTGTTTCCCTAGTAACCAAATTTGGCAAAGGAGAAATGCTGCCACCTTGTGGCCGTTTCCTGCAAGAGCAGCTTTAAAGTCCCAGCTAATGGTCACTTAACATTCACAAGGACTCAGGGCTGTAAAAGACACTTGCCCTAAAAATTTGTGCTGAAGTAGGGAATGGACAAAAAATTCACAACAGGCAAATGTTTCAAGAAGAGATTATGAAGAGTTAAGTTTTACTCACACTCTTTTTAAAAAAAAGAAAAATGGATAAAAGCTCAACCTCAGGGAGTGTTACACGCGTGCAATCTAATCTACGAAAAGTTTCAACTTACACCAGTCGACTGACCATCAGCAAAAAGTCTACAAACAATAAATGCTGAAGGGGATTTAGAGAACTGTGTACCCTCTACCTTCTGGTGAGACATAAAAGCCAATAATGAGAAAAGAAAGGAGCTGTGTTTAAAAGTAAAAATGGAGGTACCATTCAATCCAGCAGGTGCACCAATGGACCTCTCACCTGAGAAGACAAGAATCGAGAAGACACAGGCCGCAAAAGCTGCAGTGCAGCCTTATTCACAATAGCCAAGACAGTGAAGCAATCAAAATATCCAACAAGAGGTGAATGGATAAAGAAGAAGTGGTCCATGTACACAGTGGAATATTAACCATGGAAAACAACGAACCATTGCTCTCTGAGGCACCGCAAAGGAGGCTGGAGATAGTCACGAAACATGAGGTAAGTCGGAAAGCAAAAGACCTATATTCTATGATATCACTTATAGGCGTTATCTAATAACTGACACAAAGGAACATATATCCACAGAGAAAGACACTCACAGACTTAGAAAATAAAACTATGCTCAACTAAAAGGAAAGGTGGGGGGAATGGATAAATTAAGATTAGTGTTACTATATGTATACAAACACATATTATATACATATCTCAAAAATACCGACCATATAGCAAGGGAGGTCTGCGGAACCCTCTGTAACATTTTACATGGGAAGAGGATCTGTACTTGAATAGACATATATAATGTCCAAATGAACCAGAGTGTGTTCACCTAGGACAAACAATATTCTAACCTTTAGCCCAATTAAAACACCTTTAAAAACCAAGAAGAAATAATGAGACATAAACTTATGGGGGTTTCTCCACGCACATTTTAATGTAATTTACAACCTAGGAACACGACTTCCAGAAAGGCTCTGCTGCCCTACCACCCAGATTTGGGAATGGAGAAATGCTGCCTCCTTGAGGCCACTTCCCACAACAGCAGCTTTAATCCCATTGCTCTAGGTCACTAAATATTCACAAAACTTGAAGTTCGGGAAATGAGACCTGCTCTCTAAAAAAACTCTTGGGTGGAAAATCGCCCAAAAAATTCAAAAGAGGGCAACCTTCCAAGAAGACAGTTTCAAGAGTTATACTGTACTCCCAATTGTTTCCTTTTTTTAACAGAAAAGAAAACAGCGGAGAAAAATGATGAGTTTTACGAATTTTCAACGACTTACAAACCCAAATTACAAAAACCTATGAGCTCACAGCGGCCAGAAGGGCCATTAGCATAAATGCTGCAAACAGTAAATGATGAAGCGATTGTGGAGAAATGCGTACCCTCGATTCTAAGGGGGACGTGGTAACAGCCACTAATGAAAACACAAAGAAGGTGCTTTGAAAAGGGAAACACGGTGCTACCAGTCAGTGAATCACACCCACTGCTGGGCCTATCACCTGAGAAAATGAGAATCAAAAAGTCACAGGCTGGCAATCCTGCACTCCAACAATATTTACCATAGCCAACACTTGGAAGCAATGAAAATGTCCATCAACCGAGGAATGCACAAAGAAGAAGTGGTCCACGTACACAGTGGAAAATTACTCCAATAAAAAATAAAAATTAAATTTAAAAATCCAACACAACTAAGGAGACATCAGCTTGTGTGGGTTGGTCCGGGCACACTCCACTCTAATTTATAACCGAGAAACACCACAGGCCGCAAGGGCTTTTCCCTAGTTACCAGGGTGGGGAACATAGAAAGGCTGCCGTCCTCTGGCAGTTACCTGCAAAAGCAGCTTTAAAGCCTGTGCTAATGATCATTTCATATGAATAAGTACTGCAGAAGTGTAAATGAAACCTGCCCTCAAAATGTCTTCAGGGAGGTAAAGGCCAAAACGTTTCAAAATGTGACACATACTTTAAGAGAACACTTTGTAGAACTAAGGGGTAGTCACAGCTTGAAAAATAAAAAGGACATGCCTTAAAGCTCAATTTCAACGGATTATGAGGCACATGCAAATTCAACCACAAAGAGGTATCAGCTCACACTTGTCAGAATAACCATCAGCAAGAAAACTACAAACAATAAATGCTGAAGGTGTTGTGGAGAAATGCATACCCTCAACTGCAAGTGGGACATAAGTTGGAAAGGGCCACAAACTCGAACAGAATGGGGGTGCCTTAAAAACGTAAACATTGAGCTACCATATGATCCAGCAGGCCCACTCCTCCACCTATAATCTAAGAAGAGAGAATTGGAAAGACACAGGCAGGCAAATCTGCATTGCACAGTATTACAATAGCCAAGATATGGAAGTAACCAAAAAGTCCACCAACAGATGGGTGGACAAAGAAGTACTCCTCCATGTACAGATGGAATATTCGCTAGTGAAGAATATGAAACAATGCCATTTGCAGCGCCATAGATGAGTCTAGACGTAATCACGCCACGTGTAGTCAGAGAGAAAGCAAAATACATATATCCTATGATATCACTTTCAGGAGTTACTTAAAAATTGATACCAATGAAGATATTTCCACAGAGAAAGGCAATCACAGATTCATTAAAAAACTTATGGTTCACCAAATAGAAAGGGATGAGGATTGGATACATTACCATATTGGGGTTAACAGAGATATACAAACCATGTGAAATATATAACCACCAAAGACGTACGGAAGACCAGGAAGAGACTACTCAACATTGTGTCATAACCTACATGGGAAAAGGATGCGAGGAAGAAAAGATACACGTATATGTGTGAAAGACCCACATCTTGCACACCTATAGCAAACAAACCAATGTAATCAAATCTGCCTGGGTAAAAAATAAAAAGTAAATTACAAATATGAACAAGAAGTAATGAGACACAAACTTAAAGGGCTTTTTCCTGGCACGTTCCATTCTAATATACAACCTGGAATACCACTTCCATTAAGGCTCTGTTTCCCTAGTAACCAAATTTGGCAAAGGAGAAATGCTGCCACCTTGTGGCCGTTTCCTGCAAGAGCAGCTTTAAAGTCCCAGCTAATGGTCACTTAACATTCACAAGGACTCAGGGCTGTAAAAGACACTTGCCCTAAAAATTTGTGCTGAAGTAGGGAATGGACAAAAAATTCACAACAGGCAAATGTTTCAAGAAGAGATTATGAAGAGTTAAGTTTTACTCACACTCTTTTTAAAAAAAAGAAAAATGGATAAAAGCTCAACCTCAGGGAGTGTTAGACGCATGCAATCTAATCTACGAAAAGTTTCAACTTACACCAGTCGACTGACCATCAGCAAAAAGTCTACAAACAATAAATGCTGAAGGGGATTTAGAGAACTGTGTACCCTCTACCTTCTGGTGAGACATAAAAGCCAATAATGAGAAAAGAAAGGAGCTGTGTTTAAAAGTAAAAATGGAGGTACCATTCAATCCAGCAGGTGCACCAATGGACCTCTCACCTGAGAAGACAAGAATCGAGAAGACACAGGCCGCAAAAGCTGCAGTGCAGCCTTATTCACAATAGCCAAGACAGTGAAGCAATCAAAATATCCAACAAGAGGTGAATGGATAAAGAAGAAGTGGTCCATGTACAGAGTGGAATATTAACCATGGAAAACAACGAACCATTGCTCTCTGAGGCACCGCAAAGGAGGCTGGAGATAGTCACGAAACATGAGGTAAGTCGGAAAGCAAAAGACCTATATTCTATGATATCACTTATAGGCGTTATCTAATAACTGACACAAAGGAACATATATCCACAGAGAAAGACACTCACAGACTTAGAAAATAAAACTATGCTCAACTAAAAGGAAAGGTGGGGGGAATGGATAAATTAAGATTAGTGTTACTATATGTATACAAACACATATTATATACATATCTCAAAAATACCGACCATATAGCAAGGGAGGTCTGCGGAACACTCTGTAACATTTTACATGGGAAGAGGATCTGTACTTGAATAGACATATATAATGTCCAAATGAACCAGAGTGTGTTCACCTAGGACAAACAATATTCTAACCTTTAGCCCAATTAAAACACCTTTAAAAACCAAGAAGAAATAATGAGACATAAACTTATGGGGGTTTCTCCACGCACATTTTAATGTAATTTACAACCTAGGAACACGACTTCCAGAAAGGCTCTGCTGCCCTACCACCCAGATTTGGGAATGGAGAAATGCTGCCTCCTTGAGGCCACTTCCCACAACAGCAGCTTTAATCCCATTGCTCTAGGTCACTAAATATTCACAAAACTTGAAGTTCGGGAAATGAGACCTGCTCTCTAAAAAAACTCTTGGGTGGAAAATCGCCCAAAAAATTCAAAAGAGGGCAACCTTCCAAGAAGACAGTTTCAAGAGTTATACTGTACTCCCAATTGTTTCCTTTTTTTAACAGAAAAGAAAACAGCGGAGAAAAATGATGAGTTTTACGAATTTTCAACGACTTACAAACCCAAATTACAAAAACCTATGAGCTCACAGCAGCCAGAAGGGCCATTAGCATAAATGCTGCAAACAGTAAATGATGAAGTGATTGTGGAGAAATGCGTACCCTCGATTCTAAGGGGGACGTGGTAACAGCCACTAATGAAAACACAAAGAAGGTGCTTTGAAAAGGGAAACACGGTGCTACCAGTCAGTGAATCACACCCACTGCAGGGCCTATCACCTGAGAAAATGAGAATCAAAAAGTCACAGGCTGGCAATCCTGCACTCCAACAATATTTACCATAGCCAACACTTGGAAGCAATGAAAATGTCCATCAACCGAGGAATGCACAAAGAAGAAGTGGTCCACGTACACAGTGGAAAATTACTCCAATAAAAAATAAAAATTAAATTTAAAAATCCAACACAACTAAGGAGACATCAGCTTGTGTGGGTTGGTCCGGGCACACTCCACTCTAATTTATAACCGAGAAACACCACAGGCCGCAAGGGCTTTTCCCTAGTTACCAGGGTGGGGAACATAGAAAGGCTGCCGTCCTCTGGCAGTTACCTGCAAAAGCAGCTTTAAAGCCTGTGCTAATGATCATTTCATATGAATAAGTACTGCAGAAGTGTAAATGAAACCTGCCCTCAAAATGTCTTCAGGGAGGTAAAGGCCAAAACGTTTCAAAATGTGACACATACTTTAAGAGAACACTTTGTAGAACTAAGGGGTAGTCACAGCTTGAAAAATAAAAAGGACATGCCTTAAAGCTCAATTTCAACGGATTATGTGGCACATGCAAATTCAACCACAAAGAGGTATCAGCTCACACTTGTCAGAATAACCATCAGCAAGAAAACTACAAACAATAAATGCTGAAGGTGTTGTGGAGAAATGCATACCCTCAACTGCAAGTGGGACATAAGTTGGAAAGGGCCACAAACTCGAACAGAATGGGGGTGCCTTAAAAACGTAAACATTGAGCTACCATATGATCCAGCAGGCCCACTCCTCCACCTATAATCTAAGAAGAGAGAATTGGAAAGACACAGGCAGGCAAATCTGCATTGCACAGTATTACAATAGCCAAGATATGGAAGTAACCAAAAAGTCCACCAACAGATGGGTGGACAAAGAAGTACTCCTCCATGTACAGATGGAATATTCGCTAGTGAAGAATATGAAACAATGCCATTTGCAGCGCCATAGATGAGTCTAGACGTAATCACGCCACGTGTAGTCAGTGAGAAAGCAAAATACATATATCCTATGATATCACTTTCAGGAGTTACTTAAAAATTGATACCAATGAAGATATTTCCACAGAGAAAGGCAATCACAGATTCATTAAAAAACTTATGGTTCACCAAATAGAAAGGGATGAGGATTGGATACATTACCATATTGGGGTTAACAGAGATATACAAACCATGTGAAATATATAACCACCAAAGACGTACGGAAGACCAGGAAGAGACTACTCAACATTGTGTCATAACCTACATGGGAAAAGGATGCGAGGAAGAAAAGATACACGTATATGTGTGAAAGACCCACATCTTGCACACCTATAGCAAACAAACCAATGTAATCAAATCTGCCTGGGTAAAAAATAAAAAGTAAATTACAAATATGAACAAGAAGTAATGAGACATAAACTTAAAGGGCTTTTTCCTGGCACGTTCCATTCTAATATACAACCTAGAATACCACTTCCATTAAGGCTCTGTTTCCCTAGTAACCAAATTTGGCAAAGGAGAAATGCTGCCACCTTGTGGCCGTTTCCTGCAAGAGCAGCTTTAAAGTCCCAGCTAATGGTCACTTAACATTCACAAGGACTCAGGGCTGTAAAAGACACTTGCCCTAAAAATTTGTGCTGAAGTAGGGAATGGACAAAAAATTCACAACAGGCAAATGTTTCAAGAAGAGATTATGAAGAGTTAAGTTTTACTCACACTCTTTTTAAAAAAAAGAAAAATGGATAAAAGCTCAACCTCAGGGAGTGTTAGACGCATGCAATCTAATCTACGAAAAGTTTCAACTTACACCAGTCGACTGACCATCAGCAAAAAGTCTACAAACAATAAATGCTGAAGGGGATTTAGAGAACTGTGTACCCTCTACCTTCTGGTGAGACATAAAAGCCAATAATGAGAAAAGAAAGGAGCTGTGTTTAAAAGTAAAAATGGAGGTACCATTCAATCCAGCAGGTGCACCAATGGACCTCTCACCTGAGAAGACAAGAATCGAGAAGACACAGGCCGCAAAAGCTGCAGTGCAGCCTTATTCACAATAGCCAAGACAGTGAAGCAATCAAAATATCCAACAAGAGGTGAATGGATAAAGAAGAAGTGGTCCATGTACACAGTGGAATATTAACCATGGAAAACAACGAACCATTGCTCTCTGAGGCACCGCAAAGGAGGCTGGAGATAGTCACGAAACATGAGGTAAGTCGGAAAGCAAAAGACCTATATTCTATGATATCACTTATAGGCGTTATCTAATAACTGACACAAAGGAACATATATCCACAGAGAAAGACACTCACAGACTTAGAAAATAAAACTATGCTCAACTAAAAGGAAAGGTGGGGGGAATGGATAAATTAAGATTAGTGTTACTATATGTATACAAACACATATTATATACATATCTCAAAAATACCGACCATATAGCAAGGGAGGTCTGCGGAACCCTCTGTAACATTTTACATGGGAAGAGGATCTGTACTTGAATAGACATATATAATGTCCAAATGAACCAGAGTGTGTTCACCTAGGACAAACAATATTCTAACCTTTAGCCCAATTAAAACACCTTTAAAAACCAAGAAGAAATAATGAGACATAAACTTATGGGGGTTTCTCCACGCACATTCTAATGTAATTTACAACCTAGGAACACGACTTCCAGAAAGGCTCTGCTGCCCTACCACCCAGATTTGGGAATGGAGAAATGCTGCCTCCTTGAGGCCACTTCCCACAACAGCAGCTTTAATCCCATTGCTCTAGGTCACTAAATATTCACAAAACTTGAAGTTCGGGAAATGAGACCTGCTCTCTAAAAAAACTCTTGGGTGGAAAATCGCCCAAAAAATTCAAAAGAGGGCAACCTTCCAAGAAGACAGTTTCAAGAGTTATACTGTACTCCCAATTGTTTCCTTTTTTTAACAGAAAAGAAAACAGCGGAGAAAAATGATGAGTTTTACGAATTTTCAACGACTTACAAACCCAAATTACAAAAACCTATGAGCTCACAGCAGCCAGAAGGGCCATTAGCATAAATGCTGCAAACAATAAATGATGAAGCGATTGTGGAGAAATGCGTACCCTCGATTCTAAGGGGGACGTGGTAAGAGCCACTAATGAAAACACAAAGAAGGTGCTTTGAAAAGGGAAACACGGTGCTACCAGTCAGTGAATCACACCCACTGCAGGGCCTATCACCTGAGAAAATGAGAATCAAAAAGTCACAGGCTGGCAATCCTGCACTCCAACAATATTTACCATAGCCAACACTTGGAAGCAATGAAAATGTCCATCAACCGAGGAATGCACAAAGAAGAAGTGGTCCACGTACACAGTGGAAAATTACTCCAATAAAAAATAAAAATTAAATTTAAAAATCCAACACAACTAAGGAGACATCAGCTTGTGTGGGTTGGTCCGGGCACACTCCACTCTAATTTATAACCGAGAAACACCACAGGCCGCAAGGGCTTTTCCCTAGTTACCAGGGTGGGGAACATAGAAAGGCTGCCGCCCTCTGGCAGTTACCTGCAAAAGCAGTTTTAAAGCCTGTGCTAATGGTCATTTCATATGAATAAGTACTGCAGAAGTGTAAATGAAACCTGCCCTCAAAATATCTTCAGGGAGGTAAAGGCCAAAACGTTTCAAAATGTGACACATACTTTAAGAGAACACTTTGTAGAACTAAGGGGTAGTCACAGCTTGAAAAATAAAAAGGACATGCCTTAAAGCTCAATTTCAACGGATTATGAGACACATGCGAATTCAACCACAAAGAGGTATCAGCTCACACTTGTCAGAATAACCATCAGCAAGAAAACTACAAACAATAAATGCTGAAGGTGTTGTGGAGAAATGCATACCCTCAACTGCAAGTGGGACATAAGTTGGAAAGGGCCACAAACTCGAACAGAATGGGGGTGCCTTAAAAACGTAAACATTGAGCTACCATATGATCCAGCAGGCCCACTCCTCCACCTATAATCTAAGAAGAGAGAATTGGAAAGACACAGGCAGGCAAATCTGCATTGCACATTATTACAATAGCCAAGATATGGAAGTAACCAAAAAGTCCACCAACAGATGGGTGGACAAAGAAGTACTCCTCCATGTACAGATGGAATATTCGCTAGTGAAGAAAATGAAACAATGCCATTTGCAGCGCCATAGATGAGTCTAGACGTAATCACGCCACGTGTAGTCAGTGAGAAAGCAAAATACATATATCCTATGATATCACTTTCAGGAGTTACTTAAAAATTGATACCAATGAAGATATTTCCACAGAGAAAGGCAATCACAGATTCATTAAAAAACTTATGGTTCACCAAATAGAAAGGGATGAGGATTGGATACATTACCATATTGGGGTTAACAGAGATATACAAACCATGTGAAATATATAACCACCAAAGACGTACGGAAGACCAGGAAGAGACTACTCAACATTGTGTCATAACCTACATGGGAAAAGGATGCGAGGAAGAAAAGATACACGTATATGTGTGAAAGACCCACATCTTGCACACCTATAGCAAAGAAACCAATGTAATCAAATCTGCCTGGGTAAAAAATAAAAAGTAAATTACAAATATGAACAAGAAGTAATGAGACACAAACTTAAAGGGCTTTTTCCTGGCACGTTCCATTCTAATATACAACCTGGAATACCACTTCCATTAAGGCTCTGTTTCCCTAGTAACCAAATTTGGCAAAGGAGAAATGCTGCCACCTTGTGGCCGTTTCCTGCAAGAGCAGCTTTAAAGTCCCAGCTAATGGTCACTTAACATTCACAAGGACTCAGGGCTGTAAAAGACACTTGCCCTAAAAATTTGTGCTGAAGTAGGGAATGGACAAAAAATTCACAACAGGCAAATGTTTCAAGAAGAGATTATGAAGAGTTAAGTTTTACTCACACTCTTTTTAAAAAAAAGAAAAATGGATAAAAGCTCAACCTCAGGGAGTGTTAGACGCATGCAATCTAATCTACGAAAAGTTTCAACTTACACCAGTCGACTGACCATCAGCAAAAAGTCTACAAACAATAAATGCTGAAGGGGATTTAGAGAACTGTGTACCCTCTACCTTCTGGTGAGACATAAAAGCCAATAATGAGAAAAGAAAGGAGCTGTGTTTAAAAGTAAAAATGGAGGTACCATTCAATCCAGCAGGTGCACCAATGGACCTCTCACCTGAGAAGACAAGAATCGAGAAGACACAGGCCGCAAAAGCTGCAGTGCAGCCTTATTCACAATAGCCAAGACAGTGAAGCAATCAAAATATACAACAAGAGGTGAATGGATAAAGAAGAAGTGGTCCATGTACACAGTGGAATATTAACCATGGAAAACAACGAACCATTGCTCTCTGAGGCACCACAAAGGAGTCTGGAGATAGTCACGAAACATGAGGTAAGTCAGAAAGCAAAAGACCTATATTCTATGATATCACTTATAGGCGTTATCTAATAACTGACACAAATGAACATATATCCACAGAGAAAGACACTCACAGACTTAGAAAATAAAACTATGCTCAACTAAAAGGAAAGGTGGGGGGAATGGATAAATTAAGATTAGTGTTACTATATGTATACAAACACATATTATATACATATCTCAAAAATACCGACCATATAGCAAGGGAGGTCTGCGGAACACTCTGTAACATTTCACATGGGAAGAGGATCTGTACTTGAATAGACATATACAATGTACAAATGAACCAGAGTGTGTTCACCTAGGACAAACAATATTCTAACCTTTAGCCCAATTAAAACACCTTTAAAAACCAAGAAGAAATAATGAGACATAAACTTATGGGGGTTTCTCCACGCACATTCTAATGTAATTTACAACCTAGGAACACGACTTCCAGAAAGGCTCTGCTGCCCTACCACCCAGATTTGGGAATGGAGAAATGCTGCCTCTTTGAGGCCTCTTCCCACAACAGCAGCTTTAAACCCATTGCTCTAGGTCATTAAATATTCACAAAACTTGAAGTTCGGGAAATGAGACCTGCTCTCTAAAAAAACTCTTGGGTGGAAAATCGCCCAAAAAATTCAAAAGAGGGCAACCTTCCAAGAAGACAGTTTCAAGAGTTATACTGTACTCCCAATTGTTTCCTTTTTTTAACAGAAAAGAAAACAGCGGAGAAAAATGATGAGTTTTACGAATTTTCAACGACTTACAAACCCAAATTACAAAAACCTATGAGCTCACAGCAGCCAGAAGGGCCATTAGCATAAATGCTGCAAACAGTAAATGATGAAGCGATTGTGGAGAAATGCGTACCCTCGATTCTAAGGGGGACGTGGTAACAGCCACTAATGAAAACACAAAGAAGGTGCTTTGAAAAGGGAAACACGGTGCTACCAGTCAGTGAATCACACCCACTGCAGGGCCTATCACCTGAGAAAATGAGAATCAAAAAGTCACAGGCTGGCAATCCTGCACTCCAACAATATTTACCATAGCCAACACTTGGAAGCAATGAAAATGTCCATCAACCGAGGAATGCACAAAGAAGAAGTGGTCCACGTACACAGTGGAAAATTACTCCAATAAAAAATAAAAATTAAATTTAAAAATCCAACACAACTAAGGAGACATCAGCTTGTGTGGGTTTCTCCGGGCACACTCCACTCTAATTTATAACCGAGAAACACCACAGGCCGCAAGGGCTTTTCCCTAGTTACCAGGGTGGGGAACATAGAAAGGCTGCCGCCCTCTGGCAGTTACCTGCAAAAGCAGTTTTAAAGCCTGTGCTAATGGTCATTTCATATGAATAAGTACTGCAGAAGTGTAAATGAAACCTGCCCTCAAAATGTCTTCAGGGAGGTAAAGGCTAAAACGTTTCAAAATGTGACACATACTTTAAGAGAACACTTTGAAGAACTAAGGGGTAATCACAGCTTGAAAAATAAAAAGGACATGCCTTAAAGCTCAATTTCAACGGATTATGAGGCACATGCGAATTCAACCACAAAGAGGTATCAGCTCACACTTGTCAGAATAACCATCAGCAAGAAAACTACAAACAATAAATGCTGAAGGTGTTGTGGAGAAATGCATACCCTCAACTGCAAGTGGGACATAAGTTGGAAAGGGCCACAAACTCGAACAGAATGGGGGTGCCTTAAAAACGTAAACATTGAGCTACCATATGATCCAGCAGGCCCACTCCTCCACCTATAATCTAAGAAGAGAGAATTGGAAAGACACAGGCAGGCAAATCTGCATTGCACAGTATTACAATAGCCAAGATATGGAACTAACCAAAAAGTCCACCAACAGATGGGTGGACAAAGAAGTACTCCTCCATGTACAGATGGAATATTCGCTAGTGAAGAAAATGAAACAATGCCATTTGCAGCGCCATAGATGAGTCTAGACGTAATCACGCCACGTGTAGTCAGTGAGAAAGCAAAATACATATATCCTATGATATCACTTTCAGGAGTTACTTAAAAATTGATACCAATGAAGATATTTCCACAGAGAAAGGCAATCACAGATTCATTAAAAAACTTATGGTTCACCAAATAGAAAGGGATGAGGATTGGATACATTACCATATTGGGGTTAACAGAGATATACAAACCATGTGAAATATATAACCACCAAAGACGTACGGAAGACCAGGAAGAGACTACTCAACATTGTGTCATAACCTACATGGGAAAAGGATGCGAGGAAGAAAAGATACACGTATATGTGTGAAAGACCCACATCTTGCACACCTATAGCAAACAAACCAATGTAATCAAATCTGCCTGGGTAAAAAATAAAAAGTAAATTACAAATATGAACAAGAAGTAATGAGACATAAACTTAAAGGGCTTTTTCCTGGCACCTTCCATTCTAATATACAACCTAGAATACCACTTCCATTAAGGCTCTGTTTCCCTAGTAACCAAATTTGGCAAAGGCGAAATGCTGCCACCTTGTGGCCGTTTCCTGCAAGAGCAGCTTTAAAGTCCCAGCTAATGGTCACTTAACATTCACAAGGACTCAGGGCTGTAAAAGACACTTGCCCTAAAAATTTGTGCTGAAGTAGGGAATGGACAAAAAATTCACAACAGGCAAATGTTTCAAGAAGAGATTATGAAGAGTTAAGTTTTACTCACACTCTTTTTAAAAAAAAGAAAAATGGATAAAAGCTCAACCTCAGGGAGTGTTAGACGCATGCAATCTAATCTACGAAAAGTTTCAACTTACACCAGTCGACTGACCATCAGCAAAAAGTCTACAAACAATAAATGCTGAAGGGGATTTAGAGAACTGTGTACCCTCTACCTTCTGGTGAGACATAAAAGCCAATAATGAGAAAAGAAAGGAGCTGTGTTTAAAAGTAAAAATGGAGGTACCATTCAATCCAGCAGGTGCACCAATGGACCTCTCACCTGAGAAGACAAGAATCGAGAAGACACAGGCCGCAAAAGCTGCAGTGCAGCCTTATTCACAATAGCCAAGACAGTGAAGCAATCAAAATATCCAACAAGAGGTGAATGGATAAAGAAGAAGTGGTCCATGTACACAGTGGAATATTAACCATGGAAAACAACGAACCATTGCTCTCTGAGGCACCGCAAAGGAGGCTGGAGATAGTCACGAAACATGAGGTAAGTCGGAAAGCAAAAGACCTATATTCTATGATATCACTTATAGGCGTTATCTAATAACTGACACAAAGGAACATATATCCACAGAGAAAGACACTCACAGACTTAGAAAATAAAACTATGCTCAACTAAAAGGAAAGGTGGGGGGAATGGATAAATTAAGATTAGTGTTACTATATGTATACAAACACATATTATATACATATCTCAAAAATACCGACCATATAGCAAGGGAGGTCTGCGGAACCCTCTGTAACATTTTACATGGGAAGAGGATCTGTACTTGAATAGACATATATAATGTCCAAATGAACCAGAGTGTGTTCACCTAGGACAAACAATATTCTAACCTTTAGCCCAATTAAAACACCTTTAAAAACCAAGAAGAAATAATGAGACATAAACTTATGGGGGTTTCTCCACGCACATTCTAATGTAATTTACAACCTAGGAACACGACTTCCAGAAAGGCTCTGCTGCCCTACCACCCAGATTTGGGAATGGAGAAATGCTGCCTCCTTGAGGCCACTTCCCACAACAGCAGCTTTAATCCCATTGCTCTAGGTCACTAAATATTCACAAAACTTGAAGTTCGGGAAATGAGACCTGCTCTCTAAAAAAACTCTTGGGTGGAAAATCGCCCAAAAAATTCAAAAGAGGGCAACCTTCCAAGAAGACAGTTTCAAGAGTTATACTGTACTCCCAATTGTTTCCTTTTTTTAACAGAAAAGAAAACAGCGGAGAAAAATGATGAGTTTTACGAATTTTCAACGACTTACAAACCCAAATTACAAAAACCTATGAGCTCACAGCAGCCAGAAGGGCCATTAGCATAAATGCTGCAAACAATAAATGATGAAGCGATTGTGGAGAAATGCGTACCCTCGATTCTAAGGGGGACGTGGTAAGAGCCACTAATGAAAACACAAAGAAGGTGCTTTGAAAAGGGAAACACGGTGCTACCAGTCAGTGAATCACACCCACTGCAGGGCCTATCACCTGAGAAAATGAGAATCAAAAAGTCACAGGCTGGCAATCCTGCACTCCAACAATATTTACCATAGCCAACACTTGGAAGCAATGAAAATGTCCATCAACCGAGGAATGCACAAAGAAGAAGTGGTCCACGTACACAGTGGAAAATTACTCCAATAAAAAATAAAAATTAAATTTAAAAATCCAACACAACTAAGGAGACATCAGCTTGTGTGGGTTGGTCCGGGCACACTCCACTCTAATTTATAACCGAGAAACACCACAGGCCGCAAGGGCTTTTCCCTAGTTACCAGGGTGGGGAACATAGAAAGGCTGCCGCCCTCTGGCAGTTACCTGCAAAAGCAGTTTTAAAGCCTGTGCTAATGGTCATTTCATATGAATAAGTACTGCAGAAGTGTAAATGAAACCTGCCCTCAAAATATCTTCAGGGATGTAAAGGCCAAAACGTTTCAAAATGTGACACATACTTTAAGAGAACACTTTGTAGAACTAAGGGGTAGTCACAGCTTGAAAAATAAAAAGGACATGCCTTAAAGCTCAATTTCAACGGATTATGAGACACATGCGAATTCAACCACAAAGAGGTATCAGCTCACACTTGTCAGAATAACCATCAGCAAGAAAACTACAAACAATAAATGCTGAAGGTGTTGTGGAGAAATGCATACCCTCAACTGCAAGTGGGACATAAGTTGGAAAGGGCCACAAACTCGAACAGAATGGGGGTGCCTTAAAAACGTAAACATTGAGCTACCATATGATCCAGCAGGCCCACTCCTCCACCTATAATCTAAGAAGAGAGAATTGGAAAGACACAGGCAGGCAAATCTGCATTGCACATTATTACAATAGCCAAGATATGGAAGTAACCAAAAAGTCCACCAACAGATGGGTGGACAAAGAAGTACTCCTCCATGTACAGATGGAATATTCGCTAGTGAAGAAAATGAAACAATGCCATTTGCAGCGCCATAGATGAGTCTAGACGTAATCACGCCACGTGTAGTCAGTGAGAAAGCAAAATACATATATCC
This sequence comes from Balaenoptera physalus, assembly GCF_965194825.1. NCBI lineage: Eukaryota > Metazoa > Chordata > Mammalia > Artiodactyla > Balaenopteridae > Balaenoptera > Balaenoptera physalus. Next base: position 574,166 of record NW_028126567.1, read on the forward strand.
TATGATATCACTTTCAGGAGTTACTTAAAAATTGATACCAATGAAGATATTTCCACAGAGAAAGGCAATCACAGATTCATTAAAAAACTTATGGTTCACCAAATAGAAAGGGATGAGGATTGGATACATTACCATATTGGGGTTAACAGAGATATACAAACCATGTGAAATATATAACCACCAAAGACGTACGGAAGACCAGGAAGAGACTACTCAACATTGTGTCATAACCTACATGGGAAAAGGATGCGAGGAAGAAAAGATACACGTATATGTGTGAAAGACCCACATCTTGCACACCTATAGCAAAGAAACCAATGTAATCAAATCTGCCTGGGTAAAAAATAAAAAGTAAATTACAAATATGAACAAGAAGTAATGAGACACAAACTTAAAGGGCTTTTTCCTGGCACGTTCCATTCTAATATACAACCTGGAATACCACTTCCATTAAGGCTCTGTTTCCCTAGTAACCAAATTTGGCAAAGGAGAAATGCTGCCACCTTGTGGCCGTTTCCTGCAAGAGCAGCTTTAAAGTCCCAGCTAATGGTCACTTAACATTCACAAGGACTCAGGGCTGTAAAAGACACTTGCCCTAAAAATTTGTGCTGAAGTAGGGAATGGACAAAAAATTCACAACAGGCAAATGTTTCAAGAAGAGATTATGAAGAGTTAAGTTTTACTCACACTCTTTTTAAAAAAAAGAAAAATGGATAAAAGCTCAACCTCAGGGAGTGTTAGACGCATGCAATCTAATCTACGAAAAGTTTCAACTTACACCAGTCGACTGACCATCAGCAAAAAGTCTACAAACAATAAATGCTGAAGGGGATTTAGAGAACTGTGTACCCTCTACCTTCTGGTGAGACATAAAAGCCAATAATGAGAAAAGAAAGGAGCTGTGTTTAAAAGTAAAAATGGAGGTACCATTCAATCCAGCAGGTGCACCAATGGACCTCTCACCTGAGAAGACAAGAATCGAGAAGACACAGGCCGCAAAAGCTGCAGTGCAGCCTTATTCACAATAGCCAAGACAGTGAAGCAATCAAAATATACAACAAGAGGTGAATGGATAAAGAAGAAGTGGTCCATGTACACAGTGGAATATTAACCATGGAAAACAACGAACCATTGCTCTCTGAGGCACCACAAAGGAGTCTGGAGATAGTCACGAAACATGAGGTAAGTCAGAAAGCAAAAGACCTATATTCTATGATATCACTTATAGGCGTTATCTAATAACTGACACAAATGAACATATATCCACAGAGAAAGACACTCACAGACTTAGAAAATAAAACTATGCTCAACTAAAAGGAAAGGTGGGGGGAATGGATAAATTAAGATTAGTGTTACTATATGTATACAAACACATATTATATACATATCTCAAAAATACCGACCATATAGCAAGGGAGGTCTGCGGAACACTCTGTAACATTTCACATGGGAAGAGGATCTGTACTTGAATAGACATATACAATGTACAAATGAACCAGAGTGTGTTCACCTAGGACAAACAATATTCTAACCTTTAGCCCAATTAAAACACCTTTAAAAACCAAGAAGAAATAATGAGACATAAACTTATGGGGGTTTCTCCACGCACATTCTAATGTAATTTACAACCTAGGAACACGACTTCCAGAAAGGCTCTGCTGCCCTACCACCCAGATTTGGGAATGGAGAAATGCTGCCTCTTTGAGGCCTCTTCCCACAACAGCAGCTTTAAACCCATTGCTCTAGGTCATTAAATATTCACAAAACTTGAAGTTCGGGAAATGAGACCTGCTCTCTAAAAAAACTCTTGGGTGGAAAATCGCCCAAAAAATTCAAAAGAGGGCAACCTTCCAAGAAGACAGTTTCAAGAGTTATACTGTACTCCCAATTGTTTCCTTTTTTTAACAGAAAAGAAAACAGCGGAGAAAAATGATGAGTTTTACGAATTTTCAACGACTTACAAACCCAAATTACAAAAACCTATGAGCTCACAGCAGCCAGAAGGGCCATTAGCATAAATGCTGCAAACAGTAAATGATGAAGCGATTGTGGAGAAATGCGTACCCTCGATTCTAAGGGGGACGTGGTAACAGCCACTAATGAAAACACAAAGAAGGTGCTTTGAAAAGGGAAACACGGTGCTACCAGTCAGTGAATCACACCCACTGCAGGGCCTATCACCTGAGAAAATGAGAATCAAAAAGTCACAGGCTGGCAATCCTGCACTCCAACAATATTTACCATAGCCAACACTTGGAAGCAATGAAAATGTCCATCAACCGAGGAATGCACAAAGAAGAAGTGGTCCACGTACACAGTGGAAAATTACTCCAATAAAAAATAAAAATTAAATTTAAAAATCCAACACAACTAAGGAGACATCAGCTTGTGTGGGTTTCTCCGGGCACACTCCACTCTAATTTATAACCGAGAAACACCACAGGCCGCAAGGGCTTTTCCCTAGTTACCAGGGTGGGGAACATAGAAAGGCTGCCGCCCTCTGGCAGTTACCTGCAAAAGCAGTTTTAAAGCCTGTGCTAATGGTCATTTCATATGAATAAGTACTGCAGAAGTGTAAATGAAACCTGCCCTCAAAATGTCTTCAGGGAGGTAAAGGCTAAAACGTTTCAAAATGTGACACATACTTTAAGAGAACACTTTGAAGAACTAAGGGGTAATCACAGCTTGAAAAATAAAAAGGACATGCCTTAAAGCTCAATTTCAACGGATTATGAGGCACATGCGAATTCAACCACAAAGAGGTATCAGCTCACACTTGTCAGAATAACCATCAGCAAGAAAACTACAAACAATAAATGCTGAAGGTGTTGTGGAGAAATGCATACCCTCAACTGCAAGTGGGACATAAGTTGGAAAGGGCCACAAACTCGAACAGAATGGGGGTGCCTTAAAAACGTAAACATTGAGCTACCATATGATCCAGCAGGCCCACTCCTCCACCTATAATCTAAGAAGAGAGAATTGGAAAGACACAGGCAGGCAAATCTGCATTGCACATTATTACAATAGCCAAGATATGGAAGTAACCAAAAAGTCCACCAACAGATGGGTGGACAAAGAAGTACTCCTCCATGTACAGATGGAATATTCGCTAGTGAAGAAAATGAAACAATGCCATTTGCAGCGCCATAGATGAGTCTAGACGTAATCACGCCACGTGTAGTCAGTGAGAAAGCAAAATACATATATCCTATGATATCACTTTCAGGAGTTACTTAAAAATTGATACCAATGAAGATATTTCCACAGAGAAAGGCAATCACAGATTCATTAAAAAACTTATGGTTCACCAAATAGAAAGGGATGAGGATTGGATACATTACCATATTGGGGTTAACAGAGATATACAAACCATGTGAAATATATAACCACCAAAGACGTACGGAAGACCAGGAAGAGACTACTCAACATTGTGTCATAACCTACATGGGAAAAGGATGCGAGGAAGAAAAGATACACGTATATGTGTGAAAGACCCACATCTTGCACACCTATAGCAAAGAAACCAATGTAATCAAATCTGCCTGGGTAAAAAATAAAAAGTAAATTACAAATATGAACAAGAAGTAATGAGACACAAACTTAAAGGGCTTTTTCCTGGCACGTTCCATTCTAATATACAACCTGGAATACCACTTCCATTAAGGCTCTGTTTCCCTAGTAACCAAATTTGGCAAAGGAGAAATGCTGCCACCTTGTGGCCGTTTCCTGCAAGAGCAGCTTTAAAGTCCCAGCTAATGGTCACTTAACATTCACAAGGACTCAGGGCTGTAAAAGACACTTGCCCTAAAAATTTGTGCTGAAGTAGGGAATGGACAAAAAATTCACAACAGGCAAATGTTTCAAGAAGAGATTATGAAGAGTTAAGTTTTACTCACACTCTTTTTAAAAAAAAGAAAAATGGATAAAAGCTCAACCTCAGGGAGTGTTAGACGCATGCAATCTAATCTACGAAAAGTTTCAACTTACACCAGTCGACTGACCATCAGCAAAAAGTCTACAAACAATAAATGCTGAAGGGGATTTAGAGAACTGTGTACCCTCTACCTTCTGGTGAGACATAAAAGCCAATAATGAGAAAAGAAAGGAGCTGTGTTTAAAAGTAAAAATGGAGGTACCATTCAATCCAGCAGGTGCACCAATGGACCTCTCACCTGAGAAGACAAGAATCGAGAAGACACAGGCCGCAAAAGCTGCAGTGCAGCCTTATTCACAATAGCCAAGACAGTGAAGCAATCAAAATATACAACAAGAGGTGAATGGATAAAGAAGAAGTGGTCCATGTACACAGTGGAATATTAACCATGGAAAACAACGAACCATTGCTCTCTGAGGCACCACAAAGGAGTCTGGAGATAGTCACGAAACATGAGGTAAGTCAGAAAGCAAAAGACCTATATTCTATGATATCACTTATAGGCGTTATCTAATAACTGACACAAATGAACATATATCCACAGAGAAAGACACTCACAGACTTAGAAAATAAAACTATGCTCAACTAAAAGGAAAGGTGGGGGGAATGGATAAATTAAGATTAGTGTTACTATATGTATACAAACACATATTATATACATATCTCAAAAATACCGACCATATAGCAAGGGAGGTCTGCGGAACACTCTGTAACATTTCACATGGGAAGAGGATCTGTACTTGAATAGACATATACAATGTACAAATGAACCAGAGTGTGTTCACCTAGGACAAACAATATTCTAACCTTTAGCCCAATTAAAACACCTTTAAAAACCAAGAAGAAATAATGAGACATAAACTTATGGGGGTTTCTCCACGCACATTCTAATGTAATTTACAACCTAGGAACACGACTTCCAGAAAGGCTCTGCTGCCCTACCACCCAGATTTGGGAATGGAGAAATGCTGCCTCTTTGAGGCCTCTTCCCACAACAGCAGCTTTAAACCCATTGCTCTAGGTCATTAAATATTCACAAAACTTGAAGTTCGGGAAATGAGACCTGCTCTCTAAAAAAACTCTTGGGTGGAAAATCGCCCAAAAAATTCAAAAGAGGGCAACCTTCCAAGAAGACAGTTTCAAGAGTTATACTGTACTCCCAATTGTTTCCTTTTTTTAACAGAAAAGAAAACAGCGGAGAAAAATGATGAGTTTTACGAATTTTCAACGACTTACAAACCCAAATTACAAAAACCTATGAGCTCACAGCAGCCAGAAGGGCCATTAGCATAAATGCTGCAAACAGTAAATGATGAAGCGATTGTGGAGAAATGCGTACCCTCGATTCTAAGGGGGACGTGGTAACAGCCACTAATGAAAACACAAAGAAGGTGCTTTGAAAAGGGAAACACGGTGCTACCAGTCAGTGAATCACACCCACTGCAGGGCCTATCACCTGAGAAAATGAGAATCAAAAAGTCACAGGCTGGCAATCCTGCACTCCAACAATATTTACCATAGCCAACACTTGGAAGCAATGAAAATGTCCATCAACCGAGGAATGCACAAAGAAGAAGTGGTCCACGTACACAGTGGAAAATTACTCCAATAAAAAATAAAAATTAAATTTAAAAATCCAACACAACTAAGGAGACATCAGCTTGTGTGGGTTTCTCCGGGCACACTCCACTCTAATTTATAACCGAGAAACACCACAGGCCGCAAGGGCTTTTCCCTAGTTACCAGGGTGGGGAACATAGAAAGGCTGCCGCCCTCTGGCAGTTACCTGCAAAAGCAGTTTTAAAGCCTGTGCTAATGGTCATTTCATATGAATAAGTACTGCAGAAGTGTAAATGAAACCTGCCCTCAAAATGTCTTCAGGGAGGTAAAGGCCAAAACGTTTCAAAATGTGACACATACTTTAAGAGAACACTTTGAAGAACTAAGGGGTAATCACAGCTTGAAAAATAAAAAGGACATGCCTTAAAGCTCAATTTCAACGGATTATGAGGCACATGCGAATTCAACCACAAAGAGGTATCAGCTCACACTTGTCAGAATAACCATCAGCAAGAAAACTACAAACAATAAATGCTGAAGGTGTTGTGGAGAAATGCATACCCTCAACTGCAAGTGGGACATAAGTTGGAAAGGGCCACAAACTCGAACAGAATGGGGGTGCCTTAAAAACGTAAACATTGAGCTACCATATGATCCAGCAGGCCCACTCCTCCACCTATAATCTAAGAAGAGAGAATTGGAAAGACACAGGCAGGCAAATCTGCATTGCACAGTATTACAATAGCCAAGATATGGAAGTAACCAAAAAGTCCACCAACAGATGGGTGGACAAAGAAGTACTCCTCCATGTACAGATGGAATATTCACTAGTGAAGAAAATGAAACAATGCCATTTGCAGCGCCATAGATGAGTCTAGACGTAATCACGCCACGTGTAGTCAGTGAGAAAGCAAAATACATATATCCTATGATATCACTTTCAGGAGTTACTTAAAAATTGATACCAATGAAGATATTTCCACAGAGAAAGGCAATCACAGATTCATTAAAAAACTTATGGTTCACCAAATAGAAAGGGATGAGGATTGGATACATTACCATATTGGGGTTAACAGAGATATACAAACCATGTGAAATATATAACCACCAAAGACGTACGGAAGACCAGGAAGAGACTACTCAACATTGTGTCATAACCTACATGGGAAAAGGATGCGAGGAAGAAAAGATACACGTATATGTGTGAAAGACCCACATCTTGCACACCTATAGCAAACAAACCAATGTAATCAAATCTGCCTGGGTAAAAAATAAAAAGTAAATTACAAATATGAACAAGAAGTAATGAGACATAAACTTAAAGGGCTTTTTCCTGGCACGTTCCATTCTAATATACAACCTAGAATACCACTTCCATTAAGGCTCTGTTTCCCTAGTAACCAAATTTGGCAAAGGAGAAATGCTGCCACCTTGTGGCCGTTTCCTGCAAGAGCAGCTTTAAAGTCCCAGCTAATGGTCCCTTAACATTCACAAGGACTCAGGGCTGTAAAAGACACTTGCCCTAAAAATTTGTGCTGAAGTAGGGAATGCACAAAAAATTCACAACAGGCAAATGTTTCAAGAAGAGATTATGAAGAGTTAAGTTTTACTCACACTCTTTTTAAAAAAAAGAAAAATGGATAAAAGCTCAACCTCAGGGAGTGTTAGACGCATGCAATCTAATCTACGAAAAGTTTCAACTTACACCAGTCGACTGACCATCAGCAAAAAGTCTACAAACAATAAATGCTGAAGGGGATTTAGAGAACTGTGTACCCTCTACCTTCTGGTGAGACATAAAAGCCAATAATGAGAAAAGAAAGGAGCTGTGTTTAAAAGTAAAAATGGAGGTACCATTCAATCCAGCAGGTGCACCAATGGACCTCTCACCTGAGAAGACAAGAATCAAGAAGACACAGGCCGCAAAAGCTGCAGTGCAGCCTTATTCACAATAGCCAAGACAGTGAAGCAATCAAAATATACAACAAGAGGTGAATGGATAAAGAAGAAGTGGTCCATGTACACAGTGGAATATTAACCATGGAAAACAACGAACCATTGCTCTCTGAGGCACCGCAAAGGAGGCTGGAGATAGTCACGAAACATGAGGTAAGTCGGAAAGCAAAAGACCTATATTCTATGATATCACTTATAGGCGTTATCTAATAACTGACACAAAGGAACATATATCCACAGAGAAAGACACTCACAGACTTAGAAAATAAAACTATGCTCAACTAAAAGGAAAGGTGGGGGGAATGGATAAATTAAGATTAGTGTTACTATATGTATACAAACACATATTATATACATATCTCAAAAATACCGACCATATAGCAAGGGAGGTCTGCGGAACCCGCTGTAACATTTTACATGGGAAGAGGATCTGTACTTGAATAGACATATATAATGTACAAATGAACCAGAGTGTGTTCACCTAGGACAAACAATATTCTAACCTTTAGCCCAATTAAAACACCTTTAAAAACCAAGAAGAAATAATGAGACATAAACTTATGGGGGTTTCTCCACGCACATTCTAATGTAATTTACAACCTAGGAACAAGACTTCCAGAAAGGCTCTGCTGCCCTACCACCCAGATTTGGGAATGGAGAAATGCTGCCTCCTTGAGGCCACTTCCCACAACAGCAGCTTTAATCCCATTGCTCTAGGTCACTAAATATTCACAAAACTTGAAGTTCGGGAAATGAGACCTGCTCTCTAAAAAAACTCTTGGGTGGAAAATCGCCCAAAAAATTCAAAAGAGGGCAACCTTCCAAGAAGACAGTTTCAAGAGTTATACTGTACTCCCAATTGTTTCCTTTTTTTAACAGAAAAGAAAACAGCGGAGAAAAATGATGAGTTTTACGAATTTTCAACGACTTACAAACCCAAATTACAAAAACCTATGAGCTCACAGCAGCCAGAAGGGCCATTAGCATAAATGCTGAAACAGTAAATGATGAAGCGATTGTGGAGAAATGCGTACCCTCGATTCTAAGGGGGACGTGGTAAGAGCCACTAATGAAAACACAAAGAAGGTGCTTTGAAAAGGGAAACACGGTGCTACCAGTCAGTGAATCACACCCACTGCAGGGCCTATCACCTGAGAAAATGAGAATCAAAAAGTCACAGGCTGGCAATCCTGCACTCCAACAATATTTACCATAGCCAACACTTGGAAGCAATGAAAATGTCCATCAACCGAGGAATGCACAAAGAAGAAGTGGTCCACGTACACAGTGGAAAATTACTCCAATAAAAAATAAAAATTAAATTTAAAAATCCAACACAACTAAGGAGACATCAGCTTGTGTGGGTTGGTCCGGGCACACTCCACTCTAATTTATAACCGAGAAACACCACAGGCCGCAAGGGCTTTTCCCTAGTTACCAGGGTGGGGAACATAGAAAGGCTGCCGCCCTCTGGCAGTTACCTGCAAAAGCAGCTTTAAAGCCTGTGCTAATGATCATTTCATATGAATAAGTACTGCAGAAGTGTAAATGAAACCTGCCCTCAAAATGTCTTCAGGGAGGTAAAGGCCAAAACGTTTCAAAATGTGACACATACTTTAAGAGAACACTTTGTAGAACTAAGGGGTAGTCACAGCTTGAAAAATAAAAAGGACATGCCTTAAAGCTCAATTTCAACGGATTATGAGGCAAATGCAAATTCAACCACAAAGAGGTATCAGCTCACACTTGTCAGAATAACCATCAGCAAGAAAACTACAAACAATAAATGCTGAAGGTGTTGTGGAGAAATGCATACCCTCAACTGCAAGTGGGACATAAGTTGGAAAGGGCCACAAACTCGAACAGAATGGGGGTGCCTTAAAAACGTAAACATTGAGCTACCATATGATCCAGCAGGCCCACTCCTCCACCTATAATCTAAGAAGAGAGAATTGGAAAGACACAGGCAGGCAAATCTGCATTGCACATTATTACAATAGCCAAGATATGGAAGTAACCAAAAAGTCCACCAACAGATGGGTGGACAAAGAAGTACTCCTCCATGTACAGATGCAATATTCGCTAGTGAAGAAAATGAAACAATGCCATTTGCAGCGCCATAGATGAGTCTAGACGTAATCACGCCACGTGTAGTCAGTGAGAAAGCAAAATACATATATCCTATGATATCACTTTCAGGAGTTACTTAAAAATTGATACCAATGAAGATATTTCCACAGAGAAAGGCAATCACAGATTCATTAAAAAACTTATGGTTCACCAAATAGAAAGGGATGAGGATTGGATACATTACCATATTGGGGTTAACAGAGATATACAAACCATGTGAAATATATAACCACCAAAGACGTACGGAAGACCAGGAAGAGACTACTCAACATTGTGTCATAACCTACATGGGAAAAGGATGCGAGGAAGAAAAGATACACGTATATGTGTGAAAGACCCACATCTTGCACACCTATAGCAAACAAACCAATGTAATCAAATCTGCCTGGGTAAAAAATAAAAAGTAAATTACAAATATGAACAAGAAGTAATGAGACATAAACTTAAAGGGCTTTTTCCTGGCACGTTCCATTCTAATATACAACCTAGAATACCACTTCCATTAAGGCTCTGTTTCCCTAGTAACCAAATTTGGCAAAGGAGAAATGCTGCCACCTTGTGGCCGTTTCCTGCAAGAGCAGCTTTAAAGTCCCAGCTAATGGTCACTTAACATTCACAAGGACTCAGGGCTGTAAAAGACACTTGCCCTAAAAATTTGTGCTGAAGTAGGGAATGGACAAAAAATTCACAACAGGCAAATGTTTCAAGAAGAGATTATGAAGAGTTAAGTTTTACTCACACTCTTTTTAAAAAAAAGAAAAATGGATAAAAGCTCAACCTCAGGGAGTGTTAGACGCATGCAATCTAATCTACGAAAAGTTTCAACTTACACCAGTCGACTGACCATCAGCAAAAAGTCTACAAACAATAAATGCTGAAGGGGATTTAGAGAACTGTGTACCCTCTACCTTCTGGTGAGACATAAAAGCCAATAATGAGAAAAGAAAGGAGCTGTGTTTAAAAGTAAAAATGGAGGTACCATTCAATCCAGCAGGTGCACCAATGGACCTCTCACCTGAGAAGACAAGAATCGAGAAGACACAGGCCGCAAAAGCTGCAGTGCAGCCTTATTCACAATAGCCAAGACAGTGAAGCAATCAAAATATACAACAAGAGGTGAATGGATAAAGAAGAAGTGGTCCATGTACACAGTGGAATATTAACCATGGAAAACAACGAACCATTGCTCTCTGAGGCACCGCAAAGGAGGCTGGAGATAGTCACGAAACATGAGGTAAGTCGGAAAGCAAAAGACCTATATTCTATGATATCACTTATAGGCGTTATCTAATAACTGATACAAAGGAACATATATCCACAGAGAAAGACACTCACAGACTTAGAAAATAAAACTATGCTCAACTAAAAGGAAAGGTGGGGGGAATGGATAAATTAAGATTAGTGTTACTATATGTATACAAACACATATTATATACATATCTCAAAAATACCGACCATATAGCAAGGGAGGTCTGCGGAACCCTCTGTAACATTTTACATGGGAAGAGGATCTGTACTTGAATAGACATATATAATGTACAAATGAACCAGAGTGTGTTCACCTAGGACAAACAATATTCTAACCTTTAGCCCAATTAAAACACCTTTAAAAACCAAGAAGAAATAATGAGACATAAACTTATGGGGGTTTCTCCACGCACATTCTAATGTAATTTACAACCTAGGAACACGACTTCCAGAAAGGCTCTGCTGCCCTACCACCCAGATTTGGGAATGGAGAAATGCTGCCTCCTTGAGGCCACTTCCCACAACAGCAGCTTTAATCCCATTGCTCTAGGTCACTAAATATTCACAAAACTTGAAGTTCGGGAAATGAGACCTGCTCTCTAAAAAAACTCTTGGGTGGAAAATCGCCCAAAAAATTCAAAAGAGGGCAAACTTCCAAGAAGACAGTTTCAAGAGTTATACTGTACTCCCAATTGTTTCCTTTTTTTAACAGAAAAGAAAACAGCGGAGAAAAATGATGAGTTTTACGAATTTTCAACGACTTACAAACCCAAATTACAAAAACCTATGAGCTCACAGCAGCCAGAAGGGCCATTAGCATAAATGCTGCAAACAGTAAATGATGAAGCGATTGTGGAGAAATGCGTACCCTCGATTCTAAGGGGGACGTGGTAACAGCCACTAATGAAAACACAAAGAAGGTGCTTTGAAAAGGGAAACACGGTGCTACCAGTCAGTGAATCACACCCACTGCTGGGCCTATCACCTGAGAAAATGAGAATCAAAAAGTCACAGGCTGGCAATCCTGCACTCCAACAATATTTACCATAGCCAACACTTGGAAGCAATGAAAATGTCCATCAACCGAGGAATGCACAAAGAAGAAGTGGTCCACGTACACAGTGGAAAATTACTCCAATAAAAAATAAAAATTAAATTTAAAAATCCAACAAAACTAAGGAGACATCAGCTTGTGTGGGTTGGTCCGGGCACACTCCACTCTAATTTATAACCGAGAAACACCACAGGCCGCAAGGGCTTTTCCCTAGTTACCAGGGTGGGGAACATAGAAAGGCTGCTGCCCTCTGGCAGTTACCTGCAAAAGCAGCTTTAAAGCCTGTGCTAATGATCATTTCATATGAATAAGTACTGCAGAAGTGTAAATGAAACCTGCCCTCAAAATGTCTTCAGGGAGGTAAAGGCCAAAACGTTTCAAAATGTGACACATACTTTAAGAGAACACTTTGTAGAACTAAGGGGTAGTCACAGCTTGAAAAATAAAAAGGACATGCTTTAAAGCTCAATTTCAACGGATTATGAGGCACATGCGAATTCAACCACAAAGAGGTATCAGCTCACACTTGTCAGAATAACCATCAGCAAGAAAACTACAAACAATAAATGCTGAAGGTGTTGTGGAGAAATGCATACCCTCAACTGCAAGTGGGACATAAGTTGGAAAGGGCCACAAACTCGAACAGAATGGGGGTGCCTTAAAAACGTAAACATTGAGCTACCATATGATCCAGCAGGCCCACTCCTCCACCTATAATCTAAGAAGAGAGAATTGGAAAGACACAGGCAGGCAAATCTGCATTGCACATTATTACAATAGCCAAGATATGGAAGTAACCAAAAAGTCCACCAACAGATGGGTGGACAAAGAAGTACTCCTCCATGTACAGATGCAATATTCGCTAGTGAAGAAAATGAAACAATGCCATTTGCAGCGCCATAGATGAGTCTAGACGTAATCACGCCACGTGTAGTCAGTGAGAAAGCAAAATACATATATCCTATGATATCACTTTCAGGAGTTACTTAAAAATTGATACCAATGAAGATATTTCCACAGAGAAAGGCAATCACAGATTCATTAAAAAACTTATGGTTCACCAAATAGAAAGGGATGAGGATTGGATACATTACCATATTGGGGTTAACAGAGATATACAAACCATGTGAAATATATAACCACCAAAGACGTACGGAAGACCAGGAAGAGACTACTCAACATTGTGTCATAACCTACATGGGAAAAGGATGCGAGGAAGAAAAGATACACGTATATGTGTGAAAGACCCACATCTTGCACACCTATAGCAAACAAACCAATGTAATCAAATCTGCCTGGGTAAAAAATAAAAAGTAAATTACAAATATGAACAAGAAGTAATGAGACATAAACTTAAAGGGCTTTTTCCTGGCACGCTCCATTCTAATATACAACCTGGAATACCACTTCCATTAAGGCTCTGTTTCCCTAGTAACCAAATTTGGCAAAGGAGAAATGCTGCCACCTTGTGGCCGTTTCCTGCAAGAGCAGCTTTAAAGTCCCAGCTAATGGTCACTTAACATTCACAAGGACTCAGGGCTGTAAAAGACACTTGCCCTAAAAATTTGTGCTGAAGTAGGGAATGGACAAAAAATTCACAACTGGCAAATGTTTCAAGAAGAGATTATGAAGAGTTAAGTTTTACTCACACTCTTTTTAAAAAAAAGAAAAATGGATAAAAGCTCAACCTCAGGGAGTGTTAGACGCATGCAATCTAATCTACGAAAAGTTTCAACTTACACCAGTCGACTGACCATCAGCAAAAAGTCTACAAACAATAAATGCTGAAGGGGATTTAGAGAACTGTGTACCCTCTACCTTCTGGTGAGACATAAAAGCCAATAATGAGAAAAGAAAGGAGCTGTGTTTAAAAGTAAAAATGGAGGTACCATTCAATCCAGCAGGTGCACCAATGGACCTCTCACCTGAGAAGACAAGAATCGAGAAGACACAGGCCGCAAAAGCTGCAGTGCAGCCTTATTCACAATAGCCAAGACAGTGAAGCAATCAAAATATCCAACAAGAGGTGAATGGATAAAGAAGAAGTGATCCATGTACACAGTGGAATATTAACCATGGAAAACAACGAACCATTGCTCTCTGAGGCACCGCAAAGGAGGCTGGAGATAGTCACGAAACATGAGGTAAGTCGGAAAGCAAAAGACCTATATTCTATGATATCACTTATAGGCGTTATCTAATAACTGACACAAAGGAACATATATCCACAGAGAAAGACACTCACAGACTTAGAAAATAAAACTATGCTCAACTAAAAGGAAAGGTGGGGGGAATGGATAAATTAAGATTAGTGTTACTATATGTATACAAACACATATTATATACATATCTCAAAAATACCGACCATATAGCAAGGGAGGTCTGCGGAACCCTCTGTAACATTTTACATGGGAAGAGGATCTGTACTTGAATAGACATATATAATGTCCAAATGAACCAGAGTGTGTTCACCTAGGACAAACAATATTCTAACCTTTAGCCCAATTAAAACACCTTTAAAAACCAAGAAGAAATAATGAGACATAAACTTATGGGGGTTTCTCCACGCACATTCTAATGTAATTTACAACCTAGGAACACGACTTCCAGAAAGGCTCTGCTGCCCTACCACCCAGATTTGGGAATGGAGAAATGCTGCCTCCTTGAGGCCACTTCCCACAACAGCAGCTTTAAACCCATTGCTCTAGGTCACTAAATATTCACAAAACTTGAAGTTCGGGAAATGAGACCTGCTCTCTAAAAAAACTCTTGGGTGGAAAATCGCCCAAAAAATTCAAAAGAGGGCAACCTTCCAAGAAGACAGTTTCAAGAGTTATACTGTACTCCCAATTGTTTCCTTTTTTTAACAGAAAAGAAAACAGCGGAGAAAAATGATGAGTTTTACGAATTTTCAACGACTTACAAACCCAAATTACAAAAACCTATGAGCTCACAGCAGCCAGAAGGGCCATTAGCATAAATGCTGCAAACAATAAATGATGAAGCGATTGTGGAGAAATGCGTACCCTCGATTCTAAGGGGGACGTGGTAAGAGCCACTAATGAAAACACAAAGGAGGTGCTTTGAAAAGGGAAACACGGTGCTACCAGTCAGTGAATCACACCCACTGCTGGGCCTATCACCTGAGAAAATGAGAATCAAAAAGTCACAGGCTGGCAATCCTGCACTCCAACAATATTTACCATAGCCAACACTTGGAAGCAATGAAAATGTCCATCAACCGAGGAATGCACAAAGAAGAAGTGGTCCACGTACACAGTGGAAAATTACTCCAATAAAAAATAAAAATTAAATTTAAAAATCCAACACAACTAAGGAGACATCAGCTTGTGTGGGTTGGTCCGGGCACACTGCACTCTAATTTATAACCGAGAAACACCACAGGCCGCAAGGGCTTTTCCCTAGTTACCAGGGTGGGGAACATAGAAAGGCTGCCGCCCTCTGGCAGTTACCTGCAAAAGCAGCTTTAAAGCCTGTGCTAATGATCATTTCATATGAATAAGTACTGCAGAAGTGTAAATGAAACCTGCCCTCAAAATGTCTTCAGGGAGGTAAAGGCCAAAACGTTTCAAAATGTGACACATACTTTAAGAGAACACTTTGTAGAACTAAGGGGTAGTCACAGCTTGAAAAATAAAAAGGACATGCCTTAAAGCTCAATTTCAACGGATTATGAGGCACATGCAAATTCAACCACAAAGAGGTATCAGCTCACACTTGTCAGAATAACCATCAGCAAGAAAACTACAAACAATAAATGCTGAAGGTGTTGTGGAGAAATGCATACCCTCAACTGCAAGTGGGACATAAGTTGGAAAGGGCCACAAACTCGAACAGAATGGGGGTGCCTTAAAAACGTAAACATTGAGCTACCATATGATCCAGCAGGCCCACTCCTCCACCTATAATCTAAGAAGAGAGAATTGGAAAGACACAGGCAGGCAAATCTGCATTGCACATTATTACAATAGCCAAGATATGGAAGTAACCAAAAAGTCCACCAACAGATGGGTGGACAAAGAAGTACTCCTCCATGTACAGATGGAATATTCGCTAGTGAAGAAAATGAAACAATGCCATTTGCAGCGCCATAGATGAGTCTAGACGTAATCACGCCACGTGTAGTCAGTGAGAAAGCAAAATACATATATCCTATGATATCACTTTCAGGAGTTACTTAAAAATTGATACCAATGAAGATATTTCCAGAGAAAGGCAATCACAGATTCATTAAAAAACTTATGGTTCACCAAATAGAAAGGGATGAGGATTGGATACATTACCATATTGGGGTTAACAGAGATATACAAACCATGTGAAATATATAACCACCAAAGACGTACGGAAGACCAGGAAGAGACTACTCAACATTGTGTCATAACCTACATGGGAAAAGGATGCGAGGAAGAAAAGATACACGTATATGTGTGAAAGACCCACATCTTGCACACCTATAGCAAACAAACCAATGTAATCAAATCTGCCTGGGTAAAAAATAAAAAGTAAATTACAAATATGAACAAGAAGTAATGAGACATAAACTTAAAGGGCTTTTTCCTGGCACGTTCCATTCTAATATACAACCTAGAATACCACTTCCATTAAGGCTCTGTTTCCCTAGTAACCAAATTTGGCAAAGGAGAAATGCTGCCACCTTGTGGCCGTTTCCTGCAAGAGCAGCTTTAAAGTCCCAGCTAATGGTCCCTTAACATTCACAAGGACTCAGGGCTGTAAAAGACACTTGCCCTAAAAATTTGTGCTGAAGTAGGGAATGGACAAAAAATTCACAACAGGCAAATGTTTCAAGAAGAGATTATGAAGAGTTAAGTTTTACTCACACTCTTTTTAAAAAAAAGAAAAATGGATAAAAGCTCAACCTCAGGGAGTGTTAGACGCATGCAATCTAATCTACGAAAAGTTTCAACTTACACCAGTCGACTGACCATCAGCAAAAAGTCTACAAACAATAAATGCTGAAGGGGATTTAGAGAACTGTGTACTCTCTACCTTCTGGTGAGACATAAAAGCCAATAATGAGAAAAGAAAGGAGCTGTGTTTAAAAGTAAAAATGGAGGTACCATTCAATCCAGCAGGTGCACCAATGGACCTCTCACCTGAGAAGACAAGAATCGAGAAGACACAGGCCGCAAAAGCTGCAGTGCAGCCTTATTCACAATAGCCAAGACAGTGAAGCAATCAAAATATACAACAAGAGGTGAATGGATAAAGAAGAAGTGGTCCATGTACACAGTGGAATATTAACCATGGAAAACAACGAACCATTGCTCTCTGAGGCACCACAAAGGAGTCTGGAGATAGTCACGAAACATGAGGTAAGTCAGAAAGCAAAAGACCTATATTCTATGATATCACTTATAGGCGTTATCTAATAACTGACACAAATGAACATATATCCACAGAGAAAGACACTCACAGACTTAGAAAATAAAACTATGCTCAACTAAAAGGAAAGGTGGGGGGAATGGATAAATTAAGATTAGTGTTACTATATGTATACAAACACATATTATATACATATCTCAAAAATACCGACCATATAGCAAGGGAGGTCTGCGGAACACTCTGTAACATTTTACATGGGAAGAGGATCTGTACTTGAATAGACATATACAATGTACAAATGAACCAGAGTGTGTTCACCTAGGACAAACAATATTCTAACCTTTAGCCCAATTAAAACACCTTTAAAAACCAAGAAGAAATAATGAGACATAAACTTATGGGGGTTTCTCCACGCACATTCTAATGTAATTTACAACCTAGGAACACGACTTCCAGAACGGCTCTGCTGCCCTACTACCCAGATTTGGGAATGGAGAAATGCTGCCTCCTTGAGGCCACTTCCCACAACAGCAGCTTTAAACCCATTGCTCTACGTCACTAAATATTCACAAAACTTAAAGTTCGGGAAATGAGACCTGCTCTCTAAAAAAACTCTTGGGTGGAAAATCGCCCAAAAAATTCAAAAGCGGGCAACCTTCCAAGAAGACAGTTTCAAGAGTTATACTGTACTCCCAATTGTTTCCTTTTTTTAACAGAAAAGAAAACAGCGGAGAAAAATGATGAGTTTTACGAATTTTCAACGACTTACAAACCCAAATTACAAAAACCTATGAGCTCACAGCAGCCAGAAGGGCCATTAGCATAAATGCTGCAAACAATAAATGATGAAGCGATTGTGGAGAAATGCGTACCCTCGATTCTAAGGGGGACGTGGTAAGAGCCACTAATGAAAACACAAAGAAGGTGCTTTGAAAAGGGAAACACGGTGCTACCAGTCAGTGAATCACACCCACTGCAGGGCCTATCACCTGAGAAAATGAGAATCAAAAAGTCACAGGCTGGCAATCCTGCACTCCAACAATATTTACCATAGCCAACACTTGGAAGCAATGAAAATGTCCATCAACCGAGGAATGCACAAAGAAGAAGTGGTCCACGTACACAGTGGAAAATTACTCCAATAAAAAATAAAAATTAAATTTAAAAATCCAACACAACTAAGGAGACATCAGCTTGTGTGGGTTTCTCCGGGCACACTCCACTCTAATTTATAACCGAGAAACACCACAGGCCGCAAGGGCTTTTCCCTAGTTACCAGGGTGGGGAACATAGAAAGGCTGCCGTCCTCTGGCAGTTACCTGCAAAAGCAGCTTTAAAGCCTGTGCTAATGATCATTTCATATGAATAAGTACTGCAGAAGTGTAAATGAAACCTGCCCTCAAAATGTCTTCAGGGAGGTAAAGGCCAAAACGTTTCAAAATGTGACACATACTTTAAGAGAACACTTTGTAGAACTAAGGGGTAGTCACAGCTTGAAAAATAAAAAGGACATGCCTTAAAGCTCAATTTCAACGGATTATGAGGCACATGCAAATTCAACCACAAAGAGGTATCAGCTCACACTTGTCAGAATAACCATCAGCAAGAAAACTACAAACAATAAATGCTGAAGGTGTTGTGGAGAAATGCATACCCTCAACTGCAAGTGGGACATAAGTTGGAAAGGGCCACAAACTCGAACAGAATGGGGGTGCCTTAAAAACGTAAACATTGAGCTACCATATGATCCAGCAGGCCCACTCCTCCACCTATAATCTAAGAAGAGAGAATTGGAAAGACACAGGCAGGCAAATCTGCATTGCACAGTATTACAATAGCCAAGATATGGAAGTAACCAAAAAGTCCACCAACAGATGGGTGGACAAAGAAGTACTCCTCCATGTACAGATGGAATATTCGCTAGTGAAGAATATGAAACAATGCCATTTGCAGCGCCATAGATGAGTCTAGACGTAATCACGCCACGTGTAGTCAGTGAGAAAGCAAAATACATATATCCTATGATATCACTTTCAGGAGTTACTTAAAAATTGATACCAATGAAGATATTTCCACAGAGAAAGGCAATCACAGATTCATTAAAAAACTTATGGTTCACCAAATAGAAAGGGATGAGGATTGGATACATTACCATATTGGGGTTAACAGAGATATACAAACCATGTGAAATATATAACCACCAAAGACGTACGGAAGACCAGGAAGAGACTACTCAACATTGTGTCATAACCTACATGGGAAAAGGATGCGAGGAAGAAAAGATACACGTATATGTGTGAAAGACCCACATCTTGCACACCTATAGCAAACAAACCAATGTAATCAAATCTGCCTGGGTAAAAAATAAAAAGTAAATTACAAATATGAACAAGAAGTAATGAGACATAAACTTAAAGGGCTTTTTCCTGGCACGTTCCATTCTAATATACAACCTAGAATACCACTTCCATTAAGGCTCTGTTTCCCTAGTAACCAAATTTGGCAAAGGAGAAATGCTGCCACCTTGTGGCCGTTTCCTGCAAGAGCAGCTTTAAAGTCCCAGCTAATGGTCACTTAACATTCACAAGGACTCAGGGCTGTAAAAGACACTTGCCCTAAAAATTTGTGCTGAAGTAGGGAATGGACAAAAAATTCACAACAGGCAAATGTTTCAAGAAGAGATTATGAAGAGTTAAGTTTTACTCACACTCTTTTTAAAAAAAAGAAAAATGGATAAAAGCTCAACCTCAGGGAGTGTTAGACGCATGCAATCTAATCTACGAAAAGTTTCAACTTACACCAGTCGACTGACCATCAGCAAAAAGTCTACAAACAATAAATGCTGAAGGGGATTTAGAGAACTGTGTACCCTCTACCTTCTGGTGAGACATAAAAGCCAATAATGAGAAAAGAAAGGAGCTGTGTTTAAAAGTAAAAATGGAGGTACCATTCAATCCAGCAGGTGCACCAATGGACCTCTCACCTGAGAAGACAAGAATCGAGAAGACACAGGCCGCAAAAGCTGCAGTGCAGCCTTATTCACAATAGCCAAGACAGTGAAGCAATCAAAATATCCAACAAGAGGTGAATGGATAAAGAAGAAGTGGTCCATGTACACAGTGGAATATTAACCATGGAAAACAACGAACCATTGCTCTCTGAGGCACCGCAAAGGAGGCTGGAGATAGTCACGAAACATGAGGTAAGTCGGAAAGCAAAAGACCTATATTCTATGATATCACTTATAGGCGTTATCTAATAACTGACACAAAGGAACATATATCCACAGAGAAAGACACTCACAGACTTAGAAAATAAAACTATGCTCAACTAAAAGGAAAGGTGGGGGGAATGGATAAATTAAGATTAGTGTTACTATATGTATACAAACACATATTATATAAATATCTCAAAAATACCGACCATATAGCAAGGGAGGTCTGCGGAACCCTCTGTAACATTTTACATGGGAAGAGGATCTGTACTTGAATAGACATATATAATGTCCAAATGAACCAGAGTGTGTTCACCTAGGACAAACAATATTCTAACCTTTAGCCCAATTAAAACACCTTTAAAAACCAAGAAGAAATAATGAGACATAAACTTATGGGGGTTTCTCCACGCACATTCTAATGTAATTTACAACCTAGGAACACGACTTCCAGAAAGGCTCTGCTGCCCTACCACCCAGATTTGGGAATGGAGAAATGCTGCCTCCTTGAGGCCACTTCCCACAACAGCAGCTTTAATCCCATTGCTCTAGGTCACTAAATATTCACAAAACTTGAAGTTCGGGAAATGAGACCTGCTCTCTAAAAAAACTCTTGGGTGGAAAATCGCCCAAAAAATTCAAAAGAGGGCAACCTTCCAAGAAGACAGTTTCAAGAGTTATACTGTACTCCCAATTGTTTCCTTTTTTTAACAGAAAAGAAAACAGCGGAGAAAAATGATGAGTTTTACGAATTTTCAACGACTTACAAACCCAAATTACAAAAACCTATGAGCTCACAGCAGCCAGAAGGGCCATTAGCATAAATGCTGCAAACAATAAATGATGAAGCGATTGTGGAGAAATGCGTACCCTCGATTCTAAGGGGGACGTGGTAAGAGCCACTAATGAAAACACAAAGAAGGTGCTTTGAAAAGGGAAACACGGTGCTACCAGTCAGTGAATCACACCCACTGCAGGGCCTATCACCTGAGAAAATGAGAATCAAAAAGTCACAGGCTGGCAATCCTGCACTCCAACAATATTTACCATAGCCAACACTTGGAAGCAATGAAAATGTCCATCAACCGAGGAATGCACAAAGAAGAAGTGGTCCACGTACACAGTGGAAAATTACTCCAATAAAAAATAAAAATTAAATTTAAAAATCCAACACAACTAAGGAGACATCAGCTTGTGTGGGTTTCTCCGGGCACACTCCACTCTAATTTATAACCGAGAAACACCACAGGCCGCAAGGGCTTTTCCCTAGTTACCAGGGTGGGGAACATAGAAAGGCTGCCGCCCTCTGGCAGTTACCTGCAAAAGCAGTTTTAAAGCCTGTGCTAATGGTCATTTCATATGAATAAGTACTGCAGAAGTGTAAATGAAACCTGCCCTCAAAATGTCTTCAGGGAGGTAAAGGCTAAAACGTTTCAAAATGTGACACATACTTTAAGAGAACACTTTGTAGAACTAAGGGGTAGTCACAGCTTGAAAAATAAAAAGGACATGCCTTAAAGCTCAATTTCAACGGATTATGAGACACATGCGAATTCAACCACAAAGAGGTATCAGCTCACACTTGTCAGAATAACCATCAGCAAGAAAACTACAAACAATAAATGCTGAAGGTGTTGTGGAGAAATGCATACCCTCAACTGCAAGTGGGACATAAGTTGGAAAGGGCCACAAACTCGAACAGAATGGGGGTGCCTTAAAAACGTAAACATTGAGCTACCATATGATCCAGCAGGCCCACTCCTCCACCTATAATCTAAGAAGAGAGAATTGGAAAGACACAGGCAGGCAAATCTGCATTGCACATTATTACAATAGCCAAGATATGGAAGTAACCAAAAAGTCCACCAACAGATGGGTGGACAAAGAAGTACTCCTCCATGTACAGATGGAATATTCGCTAGTGAAGAAAATGAAACAATGCCATTTGCAGCGCCATAGATGAGTCTAGACGTAATCACGCCACGTGTAGTCAGTGAGAAAGCAAAATACATATATCCTATGATATCACTTTCAGGAGTTACTTAAAAATTGATACCAATGAAGATATTTCCACAGAGAAAGGCAATCACAGATTCATTAAAAAACTTATGGTTCACCAAATAGAAAGGGATGAGGATTGGATACATTACCATATTGGGGTTAACAGAGATATACAAACCATGTGAAATATATAACCACCAAAGACGTACGGAAGACCAGGAAGAGACTACTCAACATTGTGTCATAACCTACATGGGAAAAGGATGCGAGGAAGAAAAGATACACGTATATGTGTGAAAGACCCACATCTTGCACACCTATAGCAAAGAAACCAATGTAATCAAATCTGCCTGGGTAAAAAATAAAAAGTAAATTACAAATATGAACAAGAAGTAATGAGACACAAACTTAAAGGGCTTTTTCCTGGCACGTTCCATTCTAATATACAACCTGGAATACCACTTCCATTAAGGCTCTGTTTCCCTAGTAACCAAATTTGGCAAAGGAGAAATGCTGCCACCTTGTGGCCGTTTCCTGCAAGAGCAGCTTTAAAGTCCCAGCTAATGGTCAGTTAACATTCACAAGGACTCAGGGCTGTAAAAGACACTTGCCCTAAAAATTTGTGCTGAAGTAGGGAATGGACAAAAAATTCACAACAGGCAAATGTTTCAAGAAGAGATTATGAAGAGTTAAGTTTTACTCACACTCTTTTTAAAAAAAAGAAAAATGGATAAAAGCTCAACCTCAGGGAGTGTTAGACGCATGCAATCTAATCTACGAAAAGTTTCAACTTACACCAGTCGACTGACCATCAGCAAAAAGTCTACAAACAATAAATGCTGAAGGGGATTTAGAGAACTGTGTACCCTCTACCTTCTGGTGAGACATAAAAGCCAATAATGAGAAAAGAAAGGAGCTGTGTTTAAAAGTAAAAATGGAGGTACCATTCAATCCAGCAGGTGCACCAATGGACCTCTCACCTGAGAAGACAAGAATCGAGAAGACACAGGCCGCAAAAGCTGCAGTGCAGCCTTATTCACAATAGCCAAGACAGTGAAGCAATCAAAATATCCAACAAGAGGTGAATGGATAAAGAAGAAGTGGTCCATGTACACAGTGGAATATTAACCATGGAAAACAACGAACCATTGCTCTCTGAGGCACCACAAAGGAGTCTGGAGATAGTCACGAAACATGAGGTAAGTCAGAAAGCAAAAGACCTATATTCTATGATATCACTTATAGGCGTTATCTAATAACTGACACAAAGGAACATATATCCACAGAGAAAGACACTCACAGACTTAGAAAATAAAACTATGCTCAACTAAAAGGAAAGGTGGGGGGAATGGATAAATTAAGATTAGTGTTACTATATGTATACAAACACATATTATATACATATCTCAAAAATACCGACCATATAGCAAGGGAGGTCTGCGGAACCCTCTGTAACATTTTACATGGGAAGAGGATCTGTACTTGAATAGACATATATAATGTCCAAATGAACCAGAGTGTGTTCACCTAGGACAAACAATATTCTAACCTTTAGCCCAATTAAAACACCTTTAAAAACCAAGAAGAAATAATGAGACATAAACTTATGGGGGTTTCTCCACGCACATTCTAATGTAATTTACAACCTAGGAACACGACTTCCAGAAAGGCTCTGCTGCCCTACCACCCAGATTTGGGAATGGAGAAATGCTGCCTCCTTGAGGCCACTTCCCACAACAGCAGCTTTAAACCCATTGCTCTAGGTCACTAAATATTCACAAAACTTGAAGTTCGGGAAATGAGACCTGCTCTCTAAAAAAACTCTTGGGTGGAAAATCGCCCAAAAAATTCAAAAGAGGGCAACCTTCCAAGAAGACAGTTTCAAGAGTTATACTGTACTCCCAATTGTTTCCTTTTTTTAACAGAAAAGAAAACAGCGGAGAAAAATGATGAGTTTTACGAATTTTCAACGACTTACAAACCCAAATTACAAAAACCTATGAGCTCACAGCAGCCAGAAGGGCCATTAGCATAAATGCTGCAAACAATAAATGATGAAGCGATTGTGGAGAAATGCGTACCCTCGATTCTAAGGGGGACGTGGTAAGAGCCACTAATGAAAACACAAAGGAGGTGCTTTGAAAAGGGAAACACGGTGCTACCAGTCAGTGAATCACACCCACTGCTGGGCCTATCACCTGAGAAAATGAGAATCAAAAAGTCACAGGCTGGCAATCCTGCACTCCAACAATATTTACCATAGCCAACACTTGGAAGCAATGAAAATGTCCATCAACCGAGGAATGCACAAAGAAGAAGTGGTCCACGTACACAGTGGAAAATTACTCCAATAAAAAATAAAAATTAAATTTAAAAATCCAACACAACTAAGGAGACATCAGCTTGTGTGGGTTGGTCCGGGCACACTCCACTCTAATTTATAACCGAGAAACACCACAGGCCGCAAGGGCTTTTCCCTAGTTACCAGGGTGGGGAACATAGAAAGGCTGCCGCCCTCTGGCAGTTACCTGCAAAAGCAGTTTTAAAGCCTGTGCTAATGGTCATTTCATATGAATAAGTACTGCAGAAGTGTAAATGAAACCTGCCCTCAAAATGTCTTCAGGGAGGTAAAGGCTAAAACGTTTCAAAATGTGACACATACTTTAAGAGAACACTTTGTAGAACTAAGGGGTAGTCACAGCTTGAAAAATAAAAAGGACATGCCTTAAAGCTCAATTTCAACGGATTATGAGACACATGCGAATTCAACCACAAAGAGGTATCAGCTCACACTTGTCAGAATAACCATCAGCAAGAAAACTACAAACAATAAATGCTGAAGGTGTTGTGGAGAAATGCATACCCTCAACTGCAAGTGGGACATAAGTTGGAAAGGGCCACAAACTCGAACAGAATGGGGGTGCCTTAAAAACGTAAACATTGAGCTACCATATGATCCAGCAGGCCCACTCCTCCACCTATAATCTAAGAAGAGAGAATTGGAAAGACACAGGCAGGCAAATCTGCATTGCACATTATTACAATAGCCAAGATATGGAAGTAACCAAAAAGTCCACCAACAGATGGGTGGACAAAGAAGTACTCCTCCATGTACAGATGCAATATTCGCTAGTGAAGAAAATGAAACAATGCCATTTGCAGCGCCATAGATGAGTCTAGACGTAATCACGCCACGTGTAGTCAGTGAGAAAGCAAAATACATATATCCTATGATATCACTTTCAGGAGTTACTTAAAAATTGATACCAATGAAGATATTTCCACAGAGAAAGGCAATCACAGATTCATTAAAAAACTTATGGTTCACCAAATAGAAAGGGATGAGGATTGGATACATTACCATATTGGGGTTAACAGAGATATACAAACCATGTGAAATATATAACCACCAAAGACGTACGGAAGACCAGGAAGAGACTACTCAACATTGTGTCATAACCTACATGGGAAAAGGATGCGAGGAAGAAAAGATACACGTATATGTGTGAAAGACCCACATCTTGCACACCTATAGCAAAGAAACCAATGTAATCAAATCTGCCTGGGTAAAAAATAAAAAGTAAATTACAAATATGAACAAGAAGTAATGAGACACAAACTTAAAGGGCTTTTTCCTGGCACGTTCCATTCTAATATACAACCTGGAATACCACTTCCATTAAGGCTCTGTTTCCCTAGTAACCAAATTTGGCAAAGGAGAAATGCTGCCACCTTGTGGCCGTTTCCTGCAAGAGCAGCTTTAAAGTCCCAGCTAATGGTCACTTAACATTCACAAGGACTCAGGGCTGTAAAAGACACTTGCCCTAAAAATTTGTGCTGAAGTAGGGAATGGACAAAAAATTCACAACAGGCAAATGTTTCAAGAAGAGATTATGAAGAGTTAAGTTTTACTCACACTCTTTTTAAAAAAAAGAAAAATGGATAAAAGCTCAACCTCAGGGAGTGTTAGACGCATGCAATCTAATCTACGAAAAGTTTCAACTTACACCAGTCGACTGACCATCAGCAAAAAGTCTACAAACAATAAATGCTGAAGGGGATTTAGAGAACTGTGTACCCTCTACCTTCTGGTGAGACATAAAAGCCAATAATGAGAAAAGAAAGGAGCTGTGTTTAAAAGTAAAAATGGAGGTACCATTCAATCCAGCAGGTGCACCAATGGACCTCTCACCTGAGAAGACAAGAATCGAGAAGACACAGGCCGCAAAAGCTGCAGTGCAGCCTTATTCACAATAGCCAAGACAGTGAAGCAATCAAAATATACAACAAGAGGTGAATGGATAAAGAAGAAGTGGTCCATGTACACAGTGGAATATTAACCATGGAAAACAACGAACCATTGCTCTCTGAGGCACCACAAAGGAGTCTGGAGATAGTCACGAAACATGAGGTAAGTCAGAAAGCAAAAGACCTATATTCTATGATATCACTTATAGGCGTTATCTAATAACTGACACAAATGAACATATATCCACAGAGAAAGACACTCACAGACTTAGAAAATAAAACTATGCTCAACTAAAAGGAAAGGTGGGGGGAATGGATAAATTAAGATTAGTGTTACTATATGTATACAAACACATATTATATACATATCTCAAAAATACCGACCATATAGCAAGGGAGGTCTGCGGAACACTCTGTAACATTTTACATGGGAAGAGGATCTGTACTTGAATAGACATATACAATGTACAAATGAACCAGAGTGTGTTCACCTAGGACAAACAATATTCTAACCTTTAGCCCAATTAAAACACCTTTAAAAACCAAGAAGAAATAATGAGACATAAACTTATGGGGGTTTCTCCACGCACATTCTAATGTAATTTACAACCTAGGAACACGACTTCCAGAACGGCTCTGCTGCCCTACTACCCAGATTTGGGAATGGAGAAATGCTGCCTCCTTGAGGCCACTTCCCACAACAGCAGCTTTAAACCCATTGCTCTACGTCACTAAATATTCACAAAACTTAAAGTTCGGGAAATGAGACCTGCTCTCTAAAAAAACTCTTGGGTGGAAAATCGCCCAAAAAATTCAAAAGCGGGCAACCTTCCAAGAAGACAGTTTCAAGAGTTATACTGTACTCCCAATTGTTTCCTTTTTTTAACAGAAAAGAAAACAGCGGAGAAAAATGATGAGTTTTACGAATTTTCAACGACTTACAAACCCAAATTACAAAAACCTATGAGCTCACAGCAGCCAGAAGGGCCATTAGCATAAATGCTGCAAACAATAAATGATGAAGCGATTGTGGAGAAATGCGTACCCTCGATTCTAAGGGGGACGTGGTAAGAGCCACTAATGAAAACACAAAGAAGGTGCTTTGAAAAGGGAAACACGGTGCTACCAGTCAGTGAATCACACCCACTGCAGGGCCTATCACCTGAGAAAATGAGAATCAAAAAGTCACAGGCTGGCAATCCTGCACTCCAACAATATTTACCATAGCCAACACTTGGAAGCAATGAAAATGTCCATCAACCGAGGAATGCACAAAGAAGAAGTGGTCCACGTACACAGTGGAAAATTACTCCAATAAAAAATAAAAATTAAATTTAAAAATCCAACACAACTAAGGAGACATCAGCTTGTGTGGGTTTCTCCGGGCACACTCCACTCTAATTTATAACCGAGAAACACCACAGGCCGCAAGGGCTTTTCCCTAGTTACCAGGGTGGGGAACATAGAAAGGCTGCCGCCCTCTGGCAGTTACCTGCAAAAGCAGCTTTAAAGCCTGTGCTAATGATCATTTCATATGAATAAGTACTGCAGAAGTGTAAATGAAACCTGCCCTCAAAATGTCTTCAGGGAGGTAAAGGCCAAAACGTTTCAAAATGTGACACATACTTTAAGAGAACACTTTGTAGAACTAAGGGGTAGTCACAGCTTGAAAAATAAAAAGGACATGCCTTAAAGCTCAATTTCAACGGATTATGAGGCACATGCAAATTCAACCACAAAGAGGTATCAGCTCACACTTGTCAGAATAACCATCAGCAAGAAAACTACAAACAATAAATGCTGAAGGTGTTGTGGAGAAATGCATACCCTCAACTGCAAGTGGGACATAAGTTGGAAAGGGCCACAAACTCGAACAGAATGGGGGTGCCTTAAAAACGTAAACATTGAGCTACCATATGATCCAGCAGGCCCACTCCTCCACCTATAATCTAAGAAGAGAGAATTGGAAAGACACAGGCAGGCAAATCTGCATTGCACAGTATTACAATAGCCAAGATATGGAAGTAACCAAAAAGTCCACCAACAGATGGGTGGACAAAGAAGTACTCCTCCATGTACAGATGGAATATTCGCTAGTGAAGAATATGAAACAATGCCATTTGCAGCGCCATAGATGAGTCTAGACGTAATCACGCCACGTGTAGTCAGTGAGAAAGCAAAATACATATATCCTATGATATCACTTTCAGGAGTTACTTAAAAATTGATACCAATGAAGATATTTCCACAGAGAAAGGCAATCACAGATTCATTAAAAAACTTATGGTTCACCAAATAGAAAGGGATGAGGATTGGATACATTACCATATTGGGGTTAACAGAGATATACAAACCATGTGAAATATATAACCACCAAAGACGTACGGAAGACCAGGAAGAGACTACTCAACATTGTGTCATAACCTACATGGGAAAAGGATGCGAGGAAGAAAAGATACACGTATATGTGTGAAAGACCCACATCTTGCACACCTATAGCAAACAAACCAATGTAATCAAATCTGCCTGGGTAAAAAATAAAAAGTAAATTACAAATATGAACAAGAAGTAATGAGACATAAACTTAAAGGGCTTTTTCCTGGCACGTTCCATTCTAATATACAACCTAGAATACCACTTCCATTAAGGCTCTGTTTCCCTAGTAACCAAATTTGGCAAAGGAGAAATGCTGCCACCTTGTGGCCGTTTCCTGCAAGAGCAGCTTTAAAGTCCCAGCTAATGGTCACTTAACATTCACAAGGACTCAGGGCTGTAAAAGACACTTGCCCTAAAAATTTGTGCTGAAGTAGGGAATGGACAAAAAATTCACAACAGGCAAATGTTTCAAGAAGAGATTATGAAGAGTTAAGTTTTACTCACACTCTTTTTAAAAAAAAGAAAAATGGATAAAAGCTCAACCTCAGGGAGTGTTAGACGCATGCAATCTAATCTACGAAAAGTTTCAACTTACACCAGTCGACTGACCATCAGCAAAAAGTCTACAAACAATAAATGCTGAAGGGGATTTAGAGAACTGTGTACCCTCTACCTTCTGGTGAGACATAAAAGCCAATAATGAGAAAAGAAAGGAGCTGTGTTTAAAAGTAAAAATGGAGGTACCATTCAATCCAGCAGGTGCACCAATGGACCTCTCACCTGAGAAGACAAGAATCGAGAAGACACAGGCCGCAAAAGCTGCAGTGCAGCCTTATTCACAATAGCCAAGACAGTGAAGCAATCAAAATATCCAACAAGAGGTGAATGGATAAAGAAGAAGTGGTCCATGTACACAGTGGAATATTAACCATGGAAAACAACGAACCATTGCTCTCTGAGGCACCGCAAAGGAGGCTGGAGATAGTCACGAAACATGAGGTAAGTCGGAAAGCAAAAGACCTATATTCTATGATATCACTTATAGGCGTTATCTAATAACTGACACAAAGGAACATATATCCACAGAGAAAGACACTCACAGACTTAGAAAATAAAACTATGCTCAACTAAAAGGAAAGGTGGGGGGAATGGATAAATTAAGATTAGTGTTACTATATGTATACAAACACATATTATATACATATCTCAAAAATACCGACCATATAGCAAGGGAGGTCTGCGGAACCCTCTGTAACATTTTACATGGGAAGAGGATCTGTACTTGAATAGACATATACAATGTCCAAATGAACCAGAGTGTGTTCACCTAGGACAAACAATATTCTAACCTTTAGCCCAATTAAAACACCTTTAAAAACCAAGAAGAAATAATGAGACATAAACTTATGGGGGTTTCTCCACGCACATTCTAATGTAATTTACAACCTAGGAACACGACTTCCAGAAAGGCTCTGCTGCCCTACCACCCAGATTTGGGAATGGAGAAATGCTGCCTCCTTGAGGCCACTTCCCACAACAGCAGCTTTAATCCCATTGCTCTAGGTCACTAAATATTCACAAAACTTGAAGTTCGGGAAATGAGACCTGCTCTCTAAAAAAACTCTTGGGTGGAAAATCGCCCAAAAAATTCAAAAGAGGGCAACCTTCCAAGAAGACAGTTTCAAGAGTTATACTGTACTCCCAATTGTTTCCTTTTTTTAACAGAAAAGAAAACAGCGGAGAAAAATGATGAGTTTTACGAATTTTCAACGACTTACAAACCCAAATTACAAAAACCTATGAGCTCACAGCAGCCAGAAGGGCCATTAGCATAAATGCTGCAAACAGTAAATGATGAAGCGATTGTGGAGAAATGCGTACCCTCGATTCTAAGGGGGACGTGGTAACAGCCACTAATGAAAACACAAAGAAGGTGCTTTGAAAAGGGAAACACGGTGCTACCAGTCAGTGAATCACACCCACTGCTGGGCCTATGACCTGAGAAAATGAGAATCAAAAAGTCACAGGCTGGCAATCCTGCACTCCAACAATATTTACCATAGCCAACACTTGGAAGCAATGAAAATGTCCATCAACCGAGGAATGCACAAAGAAGAAGTGGTCCACGTACACAGTGGAAAATTACTCCAATAAAAAATAAAAATTAAATTTAAAAATCCAACACAACTAAGGAGACATCAGCTTGTGTGGGTTGGTCCGGGCACACTCCACTCTAATTTATAACCGAGAAACACCACAGGCCGCAAGGGCTTTTCCCTAGTTACCAGGGTGGGGAACATAGAAAGGCTGCCGCCCTCTGGCAGTTACCTGCAAAAGCAGCTTTAAAGCCTGTGCTAATGATCATTTCATATGAATAAGTACTGCAGAAGTGTAAATGAAACCTGCCCTCAAAATGTCTTCAGGGAGGTAAAGGCCAAAACGTTTCAAAATGTGACACATACTTTAAGAGAACACTTTGTAGAACTAAGGGGTAGTCACAGCTTGAAAAATAAAAAGGACATGCCTTAAAGCTCAATTTCAACGGATTATGAGGCACATGCAAATTCAACCACAAAGAGGTATCAGCTCACACTTGTCAGAATAACCATCAGCAAGAAAACTACAAACAATAAATGCTGAAGGTGTTGTGGAGAAATGCATACCCTCAACTGCAAGTGGGACATAAGTTGGAAAGGGCCACAAACTCGAACAGAATGGGGGTGCCTTAAAAACGTAAACATTGAGCTACCATATGATCCAGCAGGCCCACTCCTCCACCTATAATCTAAGAAGAGAGAATTGGAAAGACACAGGCAGGCAAATCTGCATTGCACAGTATTACAATAGCCAAGATATGGAAGTAACCAAAAAGTCCACCAACAGATGGGTGGACAAAGAAGTACTCCTCCATGTACAGATGGAATATTCGCTAGTGAAGAAAATGAAACAATGCCATTTGCAGCGCCATAGATGAGTCTAGACGTAATCACGCCACGTGTAGTCAGTGAGAAAGCAAAATACATATATCCTATGATATCACTTTCAGGAGTTACTTAAAAATTGATACCAATGAAGATATTTCCACAGAGAAAGGCAATCACAGATTCATTAAAAAACTTATGGTTCACCAAATAGAAAGGGATGAGGATTGGATACATTACCATATTGGGGTTAACAGAGATATACAAACCATGTGAAATATATAATCACCAAAGACGTACGGAAGACCAGGAGAAGACTACTCAACCTTGTGTCATAACCTACATGGGAAAAGGATGCTAGGAAGAATAGATACACGTATATGTGTGAAAGAACCACATCTTGCACACCTATAGCAAACAAACCAATGTAATCAAATCTGCCTGGGTAAAAAATAAAAAGTAAATTACAAATATGAACAAGAAGTAATGAGACATAAACTTAAAGGGCTTTTTCCTGGCACGTTCCATTCTAATATACAACCTAGAATTCCACTTCCATTAAGGCTCTGTTTCCCTAGTAACCAAATTTGGCAAAGGAGAAATGCTGCCACCTTGTGGCCGTTTCCTGCAAGAGCAGCTTTAAAGTCCCAGCTAATGGTCACTTAACATTCACAAGGACTCAGGGCTGTAAAAGACACTTGCCCTAAAAATTTGTGCTGAAGTAGGGAATGGACAAAAAATTCACAACAGGCAAATGTTTCAAGAAGAGATTATGAAGAGTTAAGTTTTACTCACACTCTTTTTAAAAAAAAGAAAAATGGATAAAAGCTCAACCTCAGGGAGTGTTAGACGCATGCAATCTAATCTACGAAAAGTTTCAACTTACACCAGTCGAATGACCATCAGCAAAAAGTCTACAAACAATAAATGCTGAAGGGGATTTAGAGAACTGTGTACCCTCTACCTTCTGGTGAGACATAAAAGCCAATAATGAGAAAAGAAAGGAGCTGTGTTTAAAAGTAAAAATGGAGGTACCATTCAATCCAGCAGGTGCACCAATGGACCTCTCACCTGAGAAGACAAGAATCGAGAAGACACAGGCCGCAAAAGCTGCAGTGCAGCCTTATTCACAATAGCCAAGACAGTGAAGCAATCAAAATATCCAACAAGAGGTGAATGGATAAAGAAGAAGTGGTCCATGTACACAGTGGAATATTAACCATGGAAAACAACGAACCATTGCTCTCTGAGGCACCGCAAAGGAGGCTGGAGATAGTCACGAAACATGAGGTAAGTCGGAAAGCAAAAGACCTATATTCTATGATATCACTTATAGGCGTTACCTAATAACTGACACAAATGAACATATATCCACAGAGAAAGACACTCACAGACTTAGAAAATAAAACTATGCTCAACTAAAAGGAAAGGTGGGGGGAATGGATAAATTAAGATTAGTGTTACTATATGTATACAAACACATATTATATACATATCTCAAAAATACCGACCATATAGCAAGGGAGGTCTGCGGAACACTCTGTAACATTTTACATGGGAAGAGGATCTGTACTTGAATAGACATATACAATGTACAAATGAACCAGAGTGTGTTCACCTAGGACAAACAATATTCTAACCTTTAGCCCAATTAAAACACCTTTAAAAACCAAGAAGAAATAATGAGACATAAACTTATGGGGGTTTCTCCACGCACATTCTAATGTAATTTACAACCTAGGAACACGACTTCCAGAACGGCTCTGCTGCCCTACTACCCAGATTTGGGAATGGAGAAATGCTGCCTCCTTGAGGCCACTTCCCACAACAGCAGCTTTAAACCCATTGCTCTACGTCACTAAATATTCACAAAACTTAAAGTTCGGGAAATGAGACCTGCTCTCTAAAAAAACTCTTGGGTGGAAAATCGCCCAAAAAATTCAAAAGCGGGCAACCTTCCAAGAAGACAGTTTCAAGAGTTATACTGTACTCCCAATTGTTTCCTTTTTTTAACAGAAAAGAAAACAGCGGAGAAAAATGATGAGTTTTACGAATTTTCAACGACTTACAAACCCAAATTACAAAAACCTATGAGCTCACAGCAGCCAGAAGGGCCATTAGCATAAATGCTGCAAACAATAAATGATGAAGCGATTGTGGAGAAATGCGTACCCTCGATTCTAAGGGGGACGTGGTAAGAGCCACTAATGAAAACACAAAGAAGGTGCTTTGAAAAGGGAAACACGGTGCTACCAGTCAGTGAATCACACCCACTGCAGGGCCTATCACCTGAGAAAATGAGAATCAAAAAGTCACAGGCTGGCAATCCTGCACTCCAACAATATTTACCATAGCCAACACTTGGAAGCAATGAAAATGTCCATCAACCGAGGAATGCACAAAGAAGAAGTGGTCCACGTACACAGTGGAAAATTACTCCAATAAAAAATAAAAATTAAATTTAAAAATCCAACACAACTAAGGAGACATCAGCTTGTGTGGGTTTCTCCGGGCACACTCCACTCTAATTTATAACCGAGAAACACCACAGGCCGCAAGGGCTTTTCCCTAGTTACCAGGGTGGGGAACATAGAAAGGCTGCCGCCCTCTGGCAGTTACCTGCAAAAGCAGCTTTAAAGCCTGTGCTAATGATCATTTCATATGAATAAGTACTGCAGAAGTGTAAATGAAACCTGCCCTCAAAATGTCTTCAGGGAGGTAAAGGCCAAAACGTTTCAAAATGTGACACATACTTTAAGAGAACACTTTGTAGAACTAAGGGGTAGTCACAGCTTGAAAAATAAAAAGGACATGCCTTAAAGCTCAATTTCAACGGATTATGAGGCACATGCAAATTCAACCACAAAGAGGTATCAGCTCACACTTGTCAGAATAACCATCAGCAAGAAAACTACAAACAATAAATGCTGAAGGTGTTGTGGAGAAATGCATACCCTCAACTGCAAGTGGGACATAAGTTGGAAAGGGCCACAAACTCGAACAGAATGGGGGTGCCTTAAAAACGTAAACATTGAGCTACCATATGATCCAGCAGGCCCACTCCTCCACCTATAATCTAAGAAGAGAGAATTGGAAAGACACAGGCAGGCAAATCTGCATTGCACAGTATTACAATAGCCAAGATATGGAAGTAACCAAAAAGTCCACCAACAGATGGGTGGACAAAGAAGTACTCCTCCATGTACAGATGGAATATTCGCTAGTGAAGAATATGAAACAATGCCATTTGCAGCGCCATAGATGAGTCTAGACGTAATCACGCCACGTGTAGTCAGTGAGAAAGCAAAATACATATATCCTATGATATCACTTTCAGGAGTTACTTAAAAATTGATACCAATGAAGATATTTCCACAGAGAAAGGCAATCACAGATTCATTAAAAAACTTATGGTTCACCAAATAGAAAGGGATGAGGATTGGATACATTACCATATTGGGGTTAACAGAGATATACAAACCATGTGAAATATATAACCACCAAAGACGTACGGAAGACCAGGAAGAGACTACTCAACATTGTGTCATAACCTACATGGGAAAAGGATGCGAGGAAGAAAAGATACACGTATATGTGTGAAAGACCCACATCTTGCACACCTATAGCAAACAAACCAATGTAATCAAATCTGCCTGGGTAAAAAATAAAAAGTAAATTACAAATATGAACAAGAAGTAATGAGACATAAACTTAAAGGGCTTTTTCCTGGCACGTTCCATTCTAATATACAACCTAGAATACCACTTCCATTAAGGCTCTGTTTCCCTAGTAACCAAATTTGGCAAAGGAGAAATGCTGCCACCTTGTGGCCGTTTCCTGCAAGAGCAGCTTTAAAGTCCCAGCTAATGGTCACTTAACATTCACAAGGACTCAGGGCTGTAAAAGACACTTGCCCTAAAAATTTGTGCTGAAGTAGGGAATGGACAAAAAATTCACAACAGGCAAATGTTTCAAGAAGAGATTATGAAGAGTTAAGTTTTACTCACACTCTTTTTAAAAAAAAGAAAAATGGATAAAAGCTCAACCTCAGGGAGTGTTAGACGCATGCAATCTAATCTACGAAAAGTTTCAACTTACACCAGTCGACTGACCATCAGCAAAAAGTCTACAAACAATAAATGCTGAAGGGGATTTAGAGAACTGTGTACCCTCTACCTTCTGGTGAGACATAAAAGCCAATAATGAGAAAAGAAAGGAGCTGTGTTTAAAAGTAAAAATGGAGGTACCATTCAATCCAGCAGGTGCACCAATGGACCTCTCACCTGAGAAGACAAGAATCGAGAAGACACAGGCCGCAAAAGCTGCAGTGCAGCCTTATTCACAATAGCCAAGACAGTGAAGCAATCAAAATATCCAACAAGAGGTGAATGGATAAAGAAGAAGTGGTCCATGTACACAGTGGAATATTAACCATGGAAAACAACGAACCATTGCTCTCTGAGGCACCGCAAAGGAGGCTGGAGATAGTCACGAAACATGAGGTAAGTCGGAAAGCAAAAGACCTATATTCTATGATATCACTTATAGGCGTTATCTAATAACTGACACAAAGGAACATATATCCACAGAGAAAGACACTCACAGACTTAGAAAATAAAACTATGCTCAACTAAAAGGAAAGGTGGGGGGAATGGATAAATTAAGATTAGTGTTACTATATGTATACAAACACATATTATATACATATCTCAAAAATACCGACCATATAGCAAGGGAGGTCTGCGGAACCCTCTGTAACATTTTACATGGGAAGAGGATCTGTACTTGAATAGACATATATAATGTCCAAATGAACCAGAGTGTGTTCACCTAGGACAAACAATATTCTAACCTTTAGCCCAATTAAAACACCTTTAAAAACCAAGAAGAAATAATGAGACATAAACTTATGGGGGTTTCTCCACGCACATTCTAATGTAATTTACAACCTAGGAACACGACTTCCAGAAAGGCTCTGCTGCCCTACCACCCAGATTTGGGAATGGAGAAATGCTGCCTCCTTGAGGCCACTTCCCACAACAGCAGCTTTAATCCCATTGCTCTAGGTCACTAAATATTCACAAAACTTGAAGTTCGGGAAATGAGACCTGCTCTCTAAAAAAACTCTTGGGTGGAAAATCGCCCAAAAAATTCAAAGGAGGGCAACCTTCCAAGAAGACAGTTTCAAGAGTTATACTGTACTCCCAATTGTTTCCTTTTTTTAACAGAAAAGAAAACAGCGGAGAAAAATGATGAGTTTTACGAATTTTCAACGACTTACAAACCCAAATTACAAAAACCTATGAGCTCACAGCAGCCAGAAGGGCCATTAGCATAAATGCTGCAAACAATAAATGATGAAGCGATTGTGGAGAAATGCGTACCCTCGATTCTAAGGGGGACGTGGTAAGAGCCACTAATGAAAACACAAAGAAGGTGCTTTGAAAAGGGAAACACGGTGCTACCAGTCAGTGAATCACACCCACTGCAGGGCCTATCACCTGAGAAAATGAGAATCAAAAAGTCACAGGCTGGCAATCCTGCACTCCAACAATATTTACCATAGCCAACACTTGGAAGCAATGAAAATGTCCATCAACCGAGGAATGCACAAAGAAGAAGTGGTCCACGTACACAGTGGAAAATTACTCCAATAAAAAATAAAAATTAAATTTAAAAATCCAACACAACTAAGGAGACATCAGCTTGTGTGGGTTGGTCCGGGCACACTCCACTCTAATTTATAACCGAGAAACACCACAGGCCGCAAGGGCTTTTCCCTAGTTACCAGGGTGGGGAACATAGAAAGGCTGCCGCCCTCTGGCAGTTACCTGCAAAAGCAGTTTTAAAGCCTGTGCTAATGGTCATTTCATATGAATAAGTACTGCAGAAGTGTAAATGAAACCTGCCCTCAAAATGTCTTCAGGGAGGTAAAGGCCAAAACGTTTCAAAATGTGACACATACTTTAAGAGAACACTTTGTAGAACTAAGGGGTAGTCACAGCTTGAAAAATAAAAAGGACATGCCTTAAAGCTCAATTTCAACGGATTATGAGACACATGCGAATTCAACCACAAAGAGGTATCAGCTCACACTTGTCAGAATAACCATCAGCAAGAAAACTACAAACAATAAATGCTGAAGGTGTTGTGGAGAAATGCATACCCTCAACTGCAAGTGGGACATAAGTTGGAAAGGGCCACAAACTCGAACAGAATGGGGGTGCCTTAAAAACGTAAACATTGAGCTACCATATGATCCAGCAGGCCCACTCCTCCACCTATAATCTAAGAAGAGAGAATTGGAAAGACACAGGCAGGCAAATCTGCATTGCACAGTATTACAATAGCCAAGATATGGAAGTAACCAAAAAGTCCACCAACAGATGGGTGGACAAAGAAGTACTCCTCCATGTACAGATGGAATATTCGCTAGTGAAGAAAATGAAACAATGCCATTTGCAGCGCCATAGATGAGTCTAGACGTAATCACGCCACGTGTAGTCAGTGAGAAAGGAAAATACATATATCCTATGATATCACTTTCAGGAGTTACTTAAAAATTGATACCAATGAAGATATTTCCACAGAGAAAGGCAATCACAGATTCATTAAAAAACTTATGGTTCACCAAATAGAAAGGGATGAGGATTGGATACATTACCATATTGGGGTTAACAGAGATATACAAACCATGTGAAATATATAATCACCAAAGACGTACGGAAGACCAGGAGAAGACTACTCAACCTTGTGTCATAACCTACATGGGAAAAGGATGCTAGGAAGAATAGATACACGTATATGTGTGAAAGAACCACATCTTGCACACCTATAGCAAAGAAACCAATGTAATCAAATCTGCCTGGGTAAAAAATAAAAAGTAAATTACAAATATGAACAAGAAGTAATGAGACATAAACTTAAAGGGCTTTTTCCTGGCACGTTCCATTCTAATATACAACCTAGAATTCCACTTCCATTAAGGCTCTGTTTCCCTAGTAACCAAATTTGGCAAAGGAGAAATGCTGCCACCTTGTGGCCGTTTCCTGCAAGAGCAGCTTTAAAGTCCCAGCTAATGGTCACTTAACATTCACAAGGACTCAGGGCTGTAAAAGACACTTGCCCTAAAAATTTGTGCTGAAGTAGGGAATGGACAAAAAATTCACAACAGGCAAATGTTTCAAGAAGAGATTATGAAGAGTTAAGTTTTACTCACACTCTTTTTAAAAAAAAGAAAAATGGATAAAAGCTCAACCTCAGGGAGTGTTAGACGCATGCAATCTAATCTACGAAAAGTTTCAACTTACACCAGTCGACTGACCATCAGCAAAAAGTCTACAAACAATAAATGCTGAAGGGGATTTAGAGAACTGTGTACCCTCTACCTTCTGGTGAGATATAAAAGCCAATAATGAGAAAAGAAAGGAGCTGTGTTTAAAAGTAAAAATGGAGGTACCATTCAATCCAGCAGGTGCACCAATGGACCTCTCACCTGAGAAGACAAGAATCGAGAAGACACAGGCCGCAAAAGCTGCAGTGCAGCCTTATTCACAATAGCCAAGACAGTGAAGCAATCAAAATATCCAACAAGAGGTGAATGGATAAAGAAGAAGTGGTCCATGTACACAGTGGAATATTAACCATGGAAAACAACGAACCATTGCTCTCTGAGGCACCGCAAAGGAGGCTGGAGATAGTCACGAAACATGAGGTAAGTCGGAAAGCAAAAGACCTATATTCTATGATATCACTTATAGGCGTTATCTAATAACTGACACAAAGGAACATATATCCACAGAGAAAGACACTCACAGACTTAGAAAATAAAACTATGCTCAACTAAAAGGAAAGGTGGGGGGAATGGATAAATTAAGATTAGTGTTACTATATGTATACAAACACATATTATATACATATCTCAAAAATACCGACCATATAGCAAGGGAGGTCTGCGGAACCCTCTGTAACATTTTACATGGGAAGAGGATCTGTACTTGAATAGACATATATAATGTCCAAATGAACCAGAGTGTGTTCACCTAGGACAAACAATATTCTAACCTTTAGCCCAATTAAAACACCTTTAAAAACCAAGAAGAAATAATGAGACATAAACTTATGGGGGTTTCTCCACGCACATTCTAATGTAATTTACAACCTAGGAACACTACTTCCAGAAAGGCTCTGCTGCCCTACCACCCAGATTTGGGAATGGAGAAATGCTGCCTCCTTGAGGCCACTTCCCACAACAGCAGCTTTAATCCCATTGCTCTAGGTCACTAAATATTCACAAAACTTGAAGTTCGGGAAATGAGACCTGCTCTCTAAAAAAACTCTTGGGTGGAAAATCGCCCAAAAAATTCAAAAGAGGGCAACCTTCCAAGAAGACAGTTTCAAGAGTTATACTGTACTCCCAATTGTTTCCTTTTTTTAACAGAAAAGAAAACAGCGGAGAAAAATGATGAGTTTTACGAATTTTCAACGACTTACAAACCCAAATTACAAAAACCTATGAGCTCACAGCAGCCAGAAGGGCCATTAGCATAAATGCTGCAAACAGTAAATGATGAAGCGATTGTGGAGAAATGCGTACCCTCGATTCTAAGGGGGACGTGGTAACAGCCACTAATGAAAACACAAAGAAGGTGCTTGGAAAAGGGAAACACGGTGCTACCAGTCAGTGAATCACACCCACTGCAGGGCCTATCACCTGAGAAAATGAGAATCAAAAAGTCACAGGCTGGCAATCCTGCACTCCAACAATATTTACCATAGCCAACACTTGGAAGCAATGAAAATGTCCATCAACCGAGGAATGCACAAAGAAGAAGTGGTCCACGTACACAGTGGAAAATTACTCCAATAAAAAATAAAAATTAAATTTAAAAATCCAACACAACTAAGGAGACATCAGCTTGTGTGGGTTGGTCCGGGCACACTCCACTCTAATTTATAACCGAGAAACACCACAGGCCGCAAGGGCTTTTCCCTAGTTACCAGGGTGGGGAACATAGAAAGGCTGCCGCCCTCTGGCAGTTACCTGCAAAAGCAGCTTTAAAGCCTGTGCTAATGATCATTTCATATGAATAAGTACTGCAGAAGTGTAAATGAAACCTGCCCTCAAAATGTCTTCAGGGAGGTAAAGGCCAAAACGTTTCAAAATGTGACACATACTTTAAGAGAACACTTTGTAGAACTAAGGGGTAGTCACAGCTTGAAAAATAAAAAGGACATGCCTTAAAGCTCAATTTCAACGGATTATGAGGCACATGCAAATTCAACCACAAAGAGGTATCAGCTCACACTTGTCAGAATAACCATCAGCAAGAAAACTACAAACAATAAATGCTGAAGGTGTTGTGGAGAAATGCATACCCTCAACTGCAAGTGGGACATAAGTTGGAAAGGGCCACAAACTCGAACAGAATGGGGGTGCCTTAAAAACGTAAACATTGAGCTACCATATGATCCAGCAGGCCCACTCCTCCACCTATAATCTAAGAAGAGAGAATTGGAAAGACACAGGCAGGCAAATCTGCATTGCACATTATTACAATAGCCAAGATATGGAAGTAACCAAAAAGTCCACCAACAGATGGGTGGACAAAGAAGTACTCCTCCATGTACAGATGGAATATTCGCTAGTGAAGAAAATGAAACAATGCCATTTGCAGCGCCATAGATGAGTCTAGACGTAATCACGCCACGTGTAGTCAGTGAGAAAGCAAAATACATATATCCTATGATATCACTTTCAGGAGTTACTTAAAAATTGATACCAATGAAGATATTTCCACAGAGAAAGGCAATCACAGATTCATTAAAAAACTTATGGTTCACCAAATAGAAAGGGATGAGGATTGGATACATTACCATATTGGGGTTAACAGAGATATACA
The DNA here is from genome assembly GCF_965194825.1 of Balaenoptera physalus. NCBI lineage: Eukaryota > Metazoa > Chordata > Mammalia > Artiodactyla > Balaenopteridae > Balaenoptera > Balaenoptera physalus. The sequence continues at coordinate 616,077 of NW_028126567.1, forward strand.
AACCATGTGAAATATATAACCACCAAAGACGTACGGAAGACCAGGAAGAGACTACTCAACATTGTGTCATAACCTACATGGGAAAAGGATGCGAGGAAGAAAAGATACACGTATATGTGTGAAAGACCCACATCTTGCACACCTATAGCAAACAAACCAATGTAATCAAATCTGCCTGGGTAAAAAATAAAAAGTAAATTACAAATATGAACAAGAAGTAATGAGACATAAACTTAAAGGGCTTTTTCCTGGCACGTTCCATTCTAATATACAACCTAGAATACCACTTCCATTAAGGCTCTGTTTCCCTAGTAACCAAATTTGGCAAAGGAGAAATGCTGCCACCTTGTGGCCGTTTCCTGCAAGAGCAGCTTTAAAGTCCCAGCTAATGGTCACTTAACATTCACAAGGACTCAGGGCTGTAAAAGACACTTGCCCTAAAAATTTGTGCTGAAGTAGGGAATGAACAAAAAATTCACAACAGGCAAATGTTTCAAGAAGAGATTATGAAGAGTTAAGTTCTACTCACACTCTTTTTAAAAAAAAGAAAAATGGATAAAAGCTCAACCTCAGGGAGTGTTAGACGCATGCAATCTAATCTACGAAAAGTTTCAACTTACACCAGTCGACTGACCATCAGCAAAAAGTCTACAAACAATAAATGCTGAAGGGGATTTAGAGAACTGTGTACCCTCTACCTTCTGGTGAGACATAAAAGCCAATAATGAGAAAAGAAAGGAGCTGTGTTTAAAAGTAAAAATGGAGGTACCATTCAATCCAGCAGGTGCACCAATGGACCTCTCACCTGAGAAGACAAGAATCGAGAAGACACAGGCCGCAAAAGCTGCAGTGCAGCCTTATTCACAATAGCCAAGACAGTGAAGCAATCAAAATATACAACAAGAGGTGAATGGATAAAGAAGAAGTGGTCCATGTACACAGTGGAATATTAACCATGGAAAACAACGAACCATTGCTCTCTGAGGCACCACAAAGGAGTCTGGAGATAGTCACGAAACATGAGGTAAGTCAGAAAGCAAAAGACCTATATTCTATGATATCACTTATAGGCGTTATCTAATAACTGACACAAATGAACATATATCCACAGAGAAAGACACTCACAGACTTAGAAAATAAAACTATGCTCAACTAAAAGGAAAGGTGGGGGGAATGGATAAATTAAGATTAGTGTTACTATATGTATGCAAACACATATTATATACATATCTCAAAAATACCGACCATATAGCAAGGGAGGTCTGCGGAACACTCTGTAACATTTTACATGGGAAGAGGATCTGTACTTGAATAGACATATACAATGTACAAATGAACCAGAGTGTGTTCACCTAGGACAAACAATATTCTAACCTTTAGCCCAATTAAAACACCTTTAAAAACCAAGAAGAAATAATGAGACATAAACTTATGGGGGTTTCTCCACGCACATTCTAATGTAATTTACAACCTAGGAACACGACTTCCAGAAAGGCTCTGCTGCCCTACCACCCAGATTTGGGAATGGAGAAATGCTGCCTCCTTGAGGCCACTTCCCACAACAGCAGCTTTAAACCCATTGCTCTAGGTCACTAAATATTCACAAAACTTAAAGTTCGGGAAATGAGACCTGCTCTCTAAAAAAACTCTTGGGTGGAAAATCGCCCAAAAAATTCAAAAGCGGGCAACCTTCCAAGAAGACAGTTTCAAGAGTTATACTGTACTCCCAATTGTTTCCTTTTTTTAACAGAAAAGAAAACAGCGGAGAAAAATGATGAGTTTTACGAATTTTCAACGACTTACAAACCCAAATTACAAAAACCTATGAGCTCACAGCAGCCAGAAGGGCCATTAGCATAAATGCTGCAAACAGTAAATGATGAAGCGATTGTGGAGAAATGCGTACCCTCGATTCTAAGGGGGACGTGGTAAGAGCCACTAATGAAAACACAAAGAAGGTGCTTTGAAAAGGGAAACACGGTGCTACCAGTCAGTGAATCACACCCACTGCTGGGCCTATCACCTGAGAAAATGAGAATCAAAAAGTCACAGGCTGGCAATCCTGCACTCCAACAATATTTACCATAGCCAACACTTGGAAGCAATGAAAATGTCCATCAACCGAGGAATGCACAAAGAAGAAGTGGTCCACGTACACAGTGGAAAATTACTCCAATAAAAAATAAAAATTAAATTTAAAAATCCAACACAACTAAGGAGACATCAGCTTGTGTGGGTTTCTCCGGGCACACTCCACTCTAATTTATAACCGAGAAACACCACAGGCCGCAAGGGCTTTTCCCTAGTTACCAGGGTGGGGAACATAGAAAGGCTGCCGCCCTCTGGCAGTTACCTGCAAAAGCAGTTTTAAAGCCTGTGCTAATGGTCATTTCATATGAATAAGTACTGCAGAAGTGTAAATGAAACCTGCCCTCAAAATGTCTTCAGGGAGGTAAAGGCCAAAACGTTTCAAAATGTGACTCATACTTTAAGAGAACACTTTGAAGAAATAAGGGGTAATCACAGCTTGAAAAATAAAAAGGACATGCCTTAAAGCTCAATTTCAACGGATTATGAGGCACATGCGAATTCAACCACAAAGAGGTATCAGCTCACACTTGTCAGAATAACCATCAGCAAGAAAACTACAAACAATAAATGCTGAAGGTGTTGTGGAGAAATGCATACCCTCAACTGCAAGTGGGACATAAGTTGGAAAGGGCCACAAACTCGAACAGAATGGGGGTGCCTTAAAAACGTAAACATTGAGCTACCATATGATCCAGCAGGCCCACTCCTCCACCTATAATCTAAGAAGAGAGAATTGGAAAGACACAGGCAGGCAAATCTGCATTGCACAGTATTACAATAGCCAAGATATGGAAGTAACCAAAAAGTCCACCAACAGATGGGTGGACAAAGAAGTACTCCTCCATGTACAGATGGAATATTCGCTAGTGAAGAAAATGAAACAATGCCATTTGCAGCGCCATAGATGAGTCTAGACGTAATCACGCCACGTGTAGTCAGTGAGAAAGCAAAATACATATATCCTATGATATCACTTTCAGGAGTTACTTAAAAATTGATACCAATGAAGATATTTCCACAGAGAAAGGCAATCACAGATTCATTAAAAAACTTATGGTTCACCAAATAGAAAGGGATGAGGATTGGATACATTACCATATTGGGGTTAACAGAGATATACAAACCATGTGAAATATATAACCACCAAAGACGTACGGAAGACCAGGAAGAGACTACTCAACATTGTGTCATAACCTACATGGGAAAAGGATGCGAGGAAGAAAAGATACACGTATATGTGTGAAAGACCCACATCTTGCACACCTATAGCAAACAAACCAATGTAATCAAATCTGCCTGGGTAAAAAATAAAAAGTAAATTACAAATATGAACAAGAAGTAATGAGACATAAACTTAAAGGGCTTTTTCCTGGCACGTTCCATTCTAATATACAACCTAGAATACCACTTCCATTAAGGCTCTGTTTCCCTAGTAACCAAATTTGGCAAAGGAGAAATGCTGCCACCTTGTGGCCGTTTCCTGCAAGAGCAGCTTTAAAGTCCCAGCTAATGGTCACTTAACATTCACAAGGACTCAGGGCTGTAAAAGACACTTGCCCTAAAAATTTGTGCTGAAGTAGGGAATGAACAAAAAATTCACAACAGGCAAATGTTTCAAGAAGAGATTATGAAGAGTTAAGTTCTACTCACACTCTTTTTAAAAAAAAGAAAAATGGATAAAAGCTCAACCTCAGGGAGTGTTAGACGCATGCAATCTAATCTACGAAAAGTTTCAACTTACACCAGTCGACTGACCATCAGCAAAAAGTCTACAAACAATAAATGCTGAAGGGGATTTAGAGAACTGTGTACCCTCTACCTTCTGGTGAGACATAAAAGCCAATAAGGAGAAAAGAAAGGAGCTGTGTTTAAAAGTAAAAATGGAGGTACCATTCAATCCAGCAGGTGCACCAATGGACCTCTCACCTGAGAAGACAAGAATCGAGAAGACACAGGCCGCAAAAGCTGCAGTGCAGCCTTATTCACAATAGCCAAGACAGTGAAGCAATCAAAATATACAACAAGAGGTGAATGGATAAAGAAGAAGTGGTCCATGTACACAGTGGAATATTAACCATGGAAAACAACGAACCATTGCTCTCTGAGGCACCGCAAAGGAGGCTGGAGATAGTCACGAAACATGAGGTAAGTCGGAAAGCAAAAGACCTATATTCTATGATATCACTTATAGGCGTTATCTAATAACTGACACAAAGGAACATATATCCACAGAGAAAGACACTCACAGACTTAGAAAATAAAACTATGCTCAACTAAAAGGAAAGGTGGGGGGAATGGATAAATTAAGATTAGTGTTACTATATGTATACAAACACATATTATATACATATCTCAAAAATACCGACCATATAGCAAGGGAGGTCTGTGGAACCCGCTGTAACATTTTACATGGGAAGAGGATCTGTACTTGAATAGACATATATAATGTACAAATGAACCAGAGTGTGTTCACCTAGGACAAACAATATTCTAACCTTTAGCCCAATTAAAACACCTTTAAAAACCAAGAAGAAATAATGAGACATAAACTTATGGGGGTTTCTCCACGCACATTCTAATGTAATTTACAACCTAGGAACACGACTTCCAGAAAGGCTCTGCTGCCCTACCACCCAGATTTGGGAATGGAGAAATGCTGCCTCCTTGAGGCCACTTCCCACAACAGCAGCTTTAATCCCATTGCTCTAGGTCACTAAATATTCACAAAACTTGAAGTTCGGGAAATGAGACCTGCTCTCTAAAAAAACTCTTGGGTGGAAAATCGCCCAAAAAATTCAAAAGAGGGCAACCTTCCAAGAAGACAGTTTCAAGAGTTATACTGTACTCCCAATTGTTTCCTTTTTTTAACAGAAAAGAAAACAGCGGAGAAAAATGATGAGTTTTACGAATTTTCAACGACTTACAAACCCAAATTACAAAAACCTATGAGCTCACAGCAGCCAGAAGGGCCATTAGCATAAATGCTGCAAACAGTAAATGATGAAGCGATTGTGGAGAAATGCGTACCCTCGATTCTAAGGGGGACGTGGTAACAGCCACTAATGAAAACACAAAGAAGGTGCTTTGAAAAGGGAAACACGGTGCTACCAGTCAGTGAATCACACCCACTGCTGGGCCTATCACCTGAGAAAATGAGAATCAAAAAGTCACAGGCTGGCAATCCTGCACTCCAACAATATTTACCATAGCCAACACTTGGAAGCAATGAAAATGTCCATCAACCGAGGAATGCACAAAGAAGAACTGGTCCACGTACACAGTGGAAAATTACTCCAATAAAAAATAAAAATTAAATTTAAAAATCCAACACAACTAAGGAGACATCAGCTTGTGTGGGTTTCTCCGGGCACACTCCACTCTAATTTATAACCGAGAAACACCACAGGCCGCAAGGGCTTTTCCCTAGTTACCAGGGTGGGGAACATAGAAAGGCTGCCGCCCTCTGGCAGTTACCTGCAAAAGCAGTTTTAAAGCCTGTGCTAATGGTCATTTCATATGAATAAGTACTGCAGAAGTGTAAATGAAACCTGCCCTCAAAATGTCTTCAGGGAGGTAAAGGCCAAAACGTTTCAAAATGTGACACATACTTTACGAGAACACTTTGAAGAACTAAGGGGTAGTCACAGCTTGAAAAATAAAAAGGACATGCCTTAAAGCTCAATTTCAACGGATTATGAGGCACATGCGAATTCAACCACAAAGAGGTATCAGCTCACACTTGTCAGAATAACCATCAGCAAGAAAACTACAAACAATAAATGCTGAAGGTGTTGTGGAGAAATGCATACCCTCAACTGCAAGTGGGACATAAGTTGGAAAGGGCCACAAACTCGAACAGAATGGGGGTGCCTTAAAAACGTAAACATTGAGCTACCATATGATCCAGCAGGCCCACTCCTCCACCTATAATCTAAGAAGAGAGAATTGGAAAGACACAGGCAGGCAAATCTGCATTGCACAGTATTACAATAGCCAAGATATGGAAGTAACCAAAAAGTCCACCAACAGATGGGTGGACAAAGAAGTACTCCTCCATGTACAGATGGAATATTCGCTAGTGAAGAAAATGAAACAATGCCATTTGCAGCGCCATAGATGAGTCTAGACGTAATCACGCCACGTGTAGTCAGTGAGAAAGCAAAATACATATATCCTATGATATCACTTTCAGGAGTTACTTAAAAATTGATACCAATGAAGATATTTCCACAGAGAAAGGCAATCACAGATTCATTAAAAAACTTATGGTTCACCAAATAGAAAGGGATGAGGATTGGATACATTACCATATTGGGGTTAACAGAGATATACAAACCATGTGAAATATATAACCACCAAAGACGTACGGAAGACCAGGAAGAGACTACTCAACATTGTGTCATAACCTACATGGGAAAAGGATGCGAGGAAGAAAAGATACACGTATATGTGTGAAAGACCCACATCTTGCACACCTATAGCAAACAAACCAATGTAATCAAATCTGCCTGGGTAAAAAATAAAAAGTAAATTACAAATATGAACAAGAAGTAATGAGACATAAACTTAAAGGGCTTTTTCCTGGCACGTTCCATTCTAATATACAACCTAGAATACCACTTCCATTAAGGCTCTGTTTCCCTAGTAACCAAATTTGGCAAAGGAGAAATGCTGCCACCTTGTGGCCGTTTCCTGCAAGAGCAGCTTTAAAGTCCCAGCTAATGGTCACTTAACATTCACAAGGACTCAGGGCTGTAAAAGACACTTGCCCTAAAAATTTGTGCTGAAGTAGGGAATGAACAAAAAATTCACAACAGGCAAATGTTTCAAGAAGAGATTATGAAGAGTTAAGTTCTACTCACACTCTTTTTAAAAAAAAGAAAAATGGATAAAAGCTCAACCTCAGGGAGTGTTAGACGCAAGCAATCTAATCTACGAAAAGTTTCAACTTACACCACTCGACTGACCATCAGCAAAAAGTCTACAAACAATAAATGCTGAAGGGGATTTAGAGAACTGTGTACCCTCTACCTTCTGGTGAGACATAAAAGCCAATAATGAGAAAAGAAAGGAGCTGTGTTTAAAAGTAAAAATGGAGGTACCATTCAATCCAGCAGGTGCACCAATGGACCTCTCACCTGAGAAGACAAGAATCGAGAAGACACAGGCCGCAAAAGCTGCAGTGCAGCCTTATTCACAATAGCCAAGACAGTGAAGCAATCAAAATATACAACAAGAGGTGAATGGATAAAGAAGAAGTGGTCCATGTACACAGTGGAATATTAACCATGGAAAACAACGAACCATTGCTCTCTGAGGCACCACAAAGGAGTCTGGAGATAGTCACGAAACATGAGGTAAGTCAGAAAGCAAAAGACCTATATTCTATGATATCACTTATAGGCGTTATCTAATAACTGACACAAATGAACATATATCCACAGAGAAAGACACTCACAGACTTAGAAAATAAAACTATGCTCAACTAAAAGGAAAGGTGGGGGGAATGGATAAATTAAGATTAGTGTTACTATATGTATACAAACACATATTATATACATATCTCAAAAATACCGACCATATAGCAAGGGAGGTCTGCGGAACACTCTGTAACATTTTACATGGGAAGAGGATCTGTACTTGAATAGACATATACAATGTACAAATGAACCAGAGTGTGTTCACCTAGGACAAACAATATTCTAACCTTTAGCCCAATTAAAACACCTTTAAAAACCAAGAAGAAATAATGAGACATAAACTTATGGGGGTTTCTCCACGCACATTCTAATGTAATTTACAACCTAGGAACACGACTTCCAGAAAGGCTCTGCTGCCCTACCACCCAGATTTGGGAATGGAGAAATGCTGCCTCCTTGAGGCCACTTCCCACAACAGCAGCTTTAAACCCATTGCTCTAGGTCACTAAATATTCACAAAACTTAAAGTTCGGGAAATGAGACCTGCTCTCTAAAAAAACTCTTGGGTGGAAAATCGCCCAAAAAATTCAAAAGCGGGCAACCTTCCAAGAAGACAGTTTCAAGAGTTATACTGTACTCCCAATTGTTTCCTTTTTTTAACAGAAAAGAAAACAGCGGAGAAAAATGATGAGTTTTACGAATTTTCAACGACTTACAAACCCAAATTACAAAAACCTATGAGCTCACAGCAGCCAGAAGGGCCATTAGCATAAATGCTGCAAACAATAAATGATGAAGCGATTGTGGAGAAATGCGTACCCTCGATTCTAAGGGGGACGTGGTAAGAGCCACTAATGAAAACACAAAGAAGGTGCTTTGAAAAGGGAAACACGGTGCTACCAGTCAGTGAATCACACCCACTGCAGGGCCTATCACCTGAGAAAATGAGAATCAAAAAGTCACAGGCTGGCAAACCTGCACTCCAACAATATTTACCATAGCCAACACTTGGAAGCAATGAAAATGTCCATCAACCGAGGAATGCACAAAGAAGAAGTGGTCCACGTACACAGTGGAAAATTACTCCAATAAAAAATAAAAATTAAATTTAAAAATCCAACACAACTAAGGAGACATCAGCTTGTGTGGGTTTCTCCGGGCACACTCCACTCTAATTTATAACCGAGAAACACCACAGGCCGCAAGGGCTTTTCCCTAGTTACCAGGGTGGGGAACATAGAAAGGCTGCCGCCCTCTGGCAGTTACCTGCAAAAGCAGTTTTAAAGCCTGTGCTAATGGTCATTTCATATGAATAAGTACTGCAGAAGTGTAAATGAAACCTGCCCTCAAAATGTCTTCAGGGAGGTAAAGTCCAAAACGTTTCAAAACGTGACACATACTTTAAGAGAACACTTTGAAGAACTAAGGGGTAATCACAGCTTGAAAAATAAAAAGGACATGCCTTAAAGCTCAATTTCAACGGATTATGAGGCACATGCGAATTCAACCACAAAGAGGTATCAGCTCACACTTGTCAGAATAACCATCAGCAAGAAAACTACAAACAATAAATGCTGAAGGTGTTGTGGAGAAATGCATACCCTCAACTGCAAGTGGGACATAAGTTGGAAAGGGCCACAAACTCGAACAGAATGGGGGTGCCTTAAAAACGTAAACATTGAGCTACCATATGATCCAGCAGGCCCACTCCTCCACCTATAATCTAAGAAGAGAGAATTGGAAAGACACAGGCAGGCAAATCTGCATTGCACAGTATTACAATAGCCAAGATATGGAAGTAACCAAAAAGTCCACCAACAGATGGGTGGACAAAGAAGTACTCCTCCATGTACAGATGGAATATTCGCTAGTGAAGAAAATGAAACAATGCCATTTGCAGCGCCATAGATGAGTCTAGACGTAATCACGCCACGTGTAGTCAGTGAGAAAGCAAAATACATATATCCTATGATATCACTTTCAGGAGTTACTTAAAAATTGATACCAATGAAGATATTTCCACAGAGAAAGGCAATCACAGATTCATTAAAAAACTTATGGTTCACCAAATAGAAAGGGATGAGGATTGGATACATTACCATATTGGGGTTAACAGAGATATACAAACCATGTGAAATATATAACCACCAAAGACGTACGGAAGACCAGGAAGAGACTACTCAACATTGTGTCATAACCTACATGGGAAAAGGATGCGAGGAAGAAAAGATACACGTATATGTGTGAAAGACCCACATCTTGCACACCTATAGCAAACAAACCAATGTAATCAAATCTGCCTGGGTAAAAAATAAAAAGTAAATTACAAATATGAACAAGAAGTAATGAGACATAAACTTAAAGGGCTTTTTCCTGGCACGTTCCATTCTAATATACAACCTAGAATACCACTTCCATTAAGGCTCTGTTTCACTAGTAACCAAATTTGGCAAAGGAGAAATGCTGCCACCTTGTGGCCGTTTCCTGCAAGAGCAGCTTTAAAGTCCCAGCTAATGGTCACTTAACATTCACAAGGACTCAGGGCTGTAAAAGACACTTGCCCTAAAAATTTGTGCTGAAGTAGGGAATGGACAAAAAATTCACAACAGGCAAATGTTTCAAGAAGAGATTATGAAGAGTTAAGTTTTACTCACACTCTTTTTAAAAAAAAGAAAAATGGATAAAAGCTCAACCTCAGGGAGTGTTAGACGCATGCAATCTAATCTACGAAAAGTTTCAACTTACACCAGTCGACTGACCATCAGCAAAAAGTCTACAAACAATAAATGCTGAAGGGGATTTAGAGAACTGTGTACCCTCTACCTTCTGGTGAGACATAAAAGCCAATAATGAGAAAAGAAAGGAGCTGTGTTTAAAAGTAAAAATGGAGGTACCATTCAATCCAGCAGGTGCACCAATGGACCTCTCACCTGAGAAGACAAGAATCGAGAAGACACAGGCCGCAAAAGCTGCAGTGCAGCCTTATTCACAATAGCCAAGACAGTGAAGCAATCAAAATATCCAACAAGAGGTGAATGGATAAAGAAGAAGTGGTCCATGTACACAGTGGAATATTAACCATGGAAAACAACGAACCATTGCTCTCTGAGGCACCACAAAGGAGTCTGGAGATAGTCACGAAACATGAGGTAAGTCGGAAAGCAAAAGACCTATATTCTATGATATCACTTATAGGCGTTACCTAATAACTGACACAAATGAACATATATCCACAGAGAAAGACACTCACAGACTTAGAAAATAAAACTATGCTCAACTAAAAGGAAAGGTGGGGGGAATGGATAAATTAAGATTAGTGTTACTATATGTATACAAACACATATTATATACATATCTCAAAAATACCGACCATATAGCAAGGGAGGTCTGCGGAACCCTCTGTAACATTTTACATGGGAAGAGGATCTGTACTTGAATAGACATATATAATGTACAAATGAACCAGAGTGTGTTCACCTAGGACAAACAATATTCTAACCTTTAGCCCAATTAAAACACCTTTAAAAACCAAGAAGAAATAATGAGACATAAACTTATGGGGGTTTCTCCACGCACATTCTAATGTAATTTACAACCTAGGAACACGACTTCCAGAAAGGCTCTGCTGCCCTACCACCCAGATTTGGGAATGGAGAAATGCTGCCTCCTTGAGGCCACTTCCCACAACAGCAGCTTTAAACCCATTGCTCTAGGTCACTAAATATTCACAAAACTTGAAGTTCGGGAAATGAGACCTGCTCTCTAAAAAAACTCTTGGGTGGAAAATCGCCCAAAAAATTCAAAAGAGGGCAACCTTCCAAGAAGACAGTTTCAAGAGTTATACTGTACTCCCAATTGTTTCCTTTTTTTAACAGAAAAGAAAACAGCGGAGAAAAATGATGAGTTTTACGAATTTTCAACGACTTACAAACCCAAATTACAAAAACCTATGAGCTCACAGCAGCCAGAAGGGCCATTAGCATAAATGCTGCAAACAATAAATGATGAAGCGATTGTGGAGAAATGCGTACCCTCGATTCTAAGGGGGACGTGGTAAGAGCCACTAATGAAAACACAAAGGAGGTGCTTTGAAAAGGGAAACACGGTGCTACCAGTCAGTGAATCACACCCACTGCTGGGCCTATCACCTGAGAAAATGAGAATCAAAAAGTCACAGGCTGGCAATCCTGCAGTCCAACAATATTTACCATAGTCAACACTTGGAAGCAATGAAAATGTCCATCAACCGAGGAATGCACAAAGAAGAACTGGTCCACGTACACAGTGGAAAATTACTCCAATAAAAAATAAAAATTAAATTTAAAAATCCAACACAACTAAGGAGACATCAGCTTGTGTGGGTTGGTCCGGGCACACTCCACTCTAATTTATAACTGAGAAACACCACAGGCCGCAAGGGCTTTTCCCTAGTTACCAGGGTGGGGAACATAGAAAGGCTGCCGCCCTCTGGCAGTTACCTGCAAAAGCAGCTTTAAAGCCTGTGCTAATGGTCATTTCATATGAATAAGTACTGCAGAAGTGTAAATGAAACCTGCCCTCAAAATGTCTTCAGGGAGGTAAAGGCCAAAACGTTTCAAAATGTGACACATACTTTAAGAGAACACTTTGTAGAACTAAGGGGTAGTCACAGCTTGAAAAATAAAAAGGACATGCCTTAAAGCTCAATTTCAACGGATTATGAGGCACATGCGAATTCAACCACAAAGAGGTATCAGCTCACACTTGTCAGAATAACCATCAGCAAGAAAACTACAAACAATAAATGCTGAAGGTGTTGTGGAGAAATGCATACCCTCAACTGCAAGTGGGACATAAGTTGGAAAGGGCCACAAACTCGAACAGAATGGGGGTGCCTTAAAAACGTAAACATTGAGCTACCATATGATCCAGCAGGCCCACTCCTCCACCTATAATCTAAGAAGAGAGAATTGGAAAGACACAGGCAGGCAAATCTGCATTGCACAGTATTACAATAGCCAAGATATGGAAGTAACCAAAAAGTCCACCAACAGATGGGTGGACAAAGAAGTACTCCTCCATGTACAGATGGAATATTCGCTAGTGAAGAAAATGAAACAATGCCATTTGCAGCGCCATAGATGAGTCTAGACGTAATCACGCCACGTGTAGTCAGTGAGAAAGCAGAATACATATATCCTATGATATCACTTTCAGGAGTTACTTAAAAATTGATACCAATGAAGATATTTCCACAGAGAAAGGCAATCACAGATTCATTAAAAAACTTATGGTTCACCAAATAGAAAGGGATGAGGATTGGATACATTACCATATTGGGGTTAACAGAGATATACAAACCATGTGAAATATATAACCACCAAAGACGTACGGAAGACCAGGAAGAGACTACTCAACATTGTGTCATAACCTACATGGGAAAAGGATGCGAGGAAGAAAAGATACACGTATATGTGTGAAAGACCCACATCTTGCACACCTATAGCAAACAAACCAATGTAATCAAATCTGCCTGGGTAAAAAATAAAAAGTAAATTACAAATATGAACAAGAAGTAATGAGACATAAACTTAAAGGGCTTTTTCCTGGCACGTTCCATTCTAATATACAACCTGGAATACCACTTCCATTAAGCCTCTGTTTCCCTAGTAACCAAATTTGGCAAAGGAGAAATGCTGCCACCTTGTGGCCGTTTCCTGCAAGAGCAGCTTTAAAGTCCCAGCTAATGGTCACTTAACATTCACAAGGACTCAGGGCTGTAAAAGACACTTGCCCTAAAAATTTGTGCTGAAGTAGGGAATGGACAAAAAATTCACAACAGGCAAATGTTTCAAGAAGAGATTATGAAGAGTTAAGTTTTACTCACACTCTTTTTAAAAAAAAGAAAAATGGATAAAAGCTCAACCTCAGGGAGTGTTAGACGCATGCAATCTAATCTACGAAAAGTTTCAACTTACACCAGTCGACTGACCATCAGCAAAAAGTCTACAAACAATAAATGCTGAAGGGGATTTAGAGAACTGTGTACCCTCTACCTTCTGGTGAGACATAAAAGCCAATAATGAGAAAAGAAAGGAGCTGTGTTTAAAAGTAAAAATGGAGGTACCATTCAATCCAGCAGGTGCACCAATGGACCTCTCACCTGAGAAGACAAGAATCGAGAAGACACAGGCCGCAAAAGCTGCAGTGCAGCCTTATTCACAATAGCCAAGACAGTGAAGCAATCAAAATATACAACAAGAGGTGAATGGATAAAGAAGAAGTGGTCCATGTACACAGTGGAATATTAACCATGGAAAACAACGAACCATTGCTCTCTGAGGCACCACAAAGGAGTCTGGAGATAGTCACGAAACATGAGGTAAGTCAGAAAGCAAAAGACCTATATTCTATGATATCACTTATAGGCGTTATCTAATAACTGACACAAATGAACATATATCCACAGAGAAAGACACTCACAGACTTAGAAAATAAAACTATGCTCAACTAAAAGGAAAGGTGGGGGGAATGGATAAATTAAGATTAGTGTTACTATATGTATACAAACACATATTATATACATATCTCAAAAATACCGACCATATAGCAAGGGAGGTCTGCGGAACCCTCTGTAACATTTTACATGGGAAGAGGATCTGTACTTGAATAGACATATATAATGTACAAATGAACCAGAGTGTGTTCACCTAGGACAAACAATATTCTAACCTTTAGCCCAATTAAAACACCTTTAAAAACCAAGAAGAAATAATGAGACATAAACTTATGGGGGTTTCTCCACGCACATTCTAATGTAATTTACAACCTAGGAACACGACTTCCAGAAAGGCTCTGCTGCCCTACCACCCAGATTTGGGAATGGAGAAATGCTGCCTCCTTGAGGCCACTTCCCACAACAGCAGCTTTAAACCCATTGCTCTAGGTCACTAAATATTCACAAAACTTGAAGTTCGGGAAATGAGACCTGCTCTCTAAAAAAACTCTTGGGTGGAAAATCGCCCAAAAAATTCAAAAGAGGGCAACCTTCCAAGAAGACAGTTTCAAGAGTTATACTGTACTCCCAATTGTTTCCTTTTTTTAACAGAAAAGAAAACAGCGGAGAAAAATGATGAGTTTTACGAATTTTCAACGACTTACAAACCCAAATTACAAAAACCTATGAGCTCACAGCAGCCAGAAGGGCCATTAGCATAAATGCTGCAAACAATAAATGATGAAGCGATTGTGGAGAAATGCGTACCCTCGATTCTAAGGGGGACGTGGTAAGAGCCACTAATGAAAACACAAAGGAGGTGCTTTGAAAAGGGAAACACGGTGCTACCAGTCAGTGAATCACACCCACTGCTGGGCCTATCACCTGAGAAAATGAGAATCAAAAAGTCACAGGCTGGCAATCCTGCAGTCCAACAATATTTACCATAGCCAACACTTGGAAGCAATGAAAATGTCCATCAACCGAGGAATGCACAAAGAAGAACTGGTCCACGTACACAGTGGAAAATTACTCCAATAAAAAATAAAAATTAAATTTAAAAATCCAACACAACTAAGGAGACATCAGCTTGTGTGGGTTGGTCCGGGCACACTCCACTCTAATTTATAACTGAGAAACACCACAGGCCGCAAGGGCTTTTCCCTAGTTACCAGGGTGGGGAACATAGAAAGGCTGCCGCCCTCTGGCAGTTACCTGCAAAAGCAGCTTTAAAGCCTGTGCTAATGGTCATTTCATATGAATAAGTACTGCAGAAGTGTAAATGAAACCTGCCCTCAAAATGTCTTCAGGGAGGTAAAGGCCAAAACGTTTCAAAATGTGACACATACTTTAAGAGAACACTTTGTAGAACTAAGGGGTAGTCACAGCTTGAAAAATAAAAAGGACATGCCTTAAAGCTCAATTTCAACGGATTATGAGGCACATGCGAATTCAACCACAAAGAGGTATCAGCTCACACTTGTCAGAATAACCATCAGCAAGAAAACTACAAACAATAAATGCTGAAGGTGTTGTGGAGAAATGCATACCCTCAACTGCAAGTGGGACATAAGTTGGAAAGGGCCACAAACTCGAACAGAATGGGGGTGCCTTAAAAACGTAAACATTGAGCTACCATATGATCCAGCAGGCCCACTCCTCCACCTATAATCTAAGAAGAGAGAATTGGAAAGACACAGGCAGGCAAATCTGCATTGCACAGTATTACAATAGCCAAGATATGGAAGTAACCAAAAAGTCCACCAACAGATGGGTGGACAAAGAAGTACTCCTCCATGTACAGATGGAATATTCGCTAGTGAAGAAAATGAAACAATGCCATTTGCAGCGCCATAGATGAGTCTAGACGTAATCACGCCACGTGTAGTCAGTGAGAAAGCAGAATACATATATCCTATGATATCACTTTCAGGAGTTACTTAAAAATTGATACCAATGAAGATATTTCCACAGAGAAAGGCAATCACAGATTCATTAAAAAACTTATGGTTCACCAAATAGAAAGGGATGAGGATTGGATACATTACCATATTGGGGTTAACAGAGATATACAAACCATGTGAAATATATAACCACCAAAGACGTACGGAAGACCAGGAAGAGACTACTCAACATTGTGTCATAACCTACATGGGAAAAGGATGCGAGGAAGAAAAGATACACGTATATGTGTGAAAGACCCACATCTTGCACACCTATAGCAAACAAACCAATGTAATCAAATCTGCCTGGGTAAAAAATAAAAAGTAAATTACAAATATGAACAAGAAGTAATGAGACATAAACTTAAAGGGCTTTTTCCTGGCACGTTCCATTCTAATATACAACCTGGAATACCACTTCCATTAAGCCTCTGTTTCCCTAGTAACCAAATTTGGCAAAGGAGAAATGCTGCCACCTTGTGGCCGTTTCCTGCAAGAGCAGCTTTAAAGTCCCAGCTAATGGTCACTTAACATTCACAAGGACTCAGGGCTGTAAAAGACACTTGCCCTAAAAATTTGTGCTGAAGTAGGGAATGGACAAAAAATTCACAACAGGCAAATGTTTCAAGAAGAGATTATGAAGAGTTAAGTTTTACTCACACTCTTTTTAAAAAAAAGAAAAATGGATAAAAGCTCAACCTCAGGGAGTGTTAGACGCATGCAATCTAATCTACGAAAAGTTTCAACTTACACCAGTCGACTGACCATCAGCAAAAAGTCTACAAACAATAAATGCTGAAGGGGATTTAGAGAACTGTGTACCCTCTACCTTCTGGTGAGACATAAAAGCCAATAATGAGAAAAGAAAGGAGCTGTGTTTAAAAGTAAAAATGGAGGTACCATTCAATCCAGCAGGTGCACCAATGGACCTCTCACCTGAGAAGACAAGAATCAAGAAGACACAGGCCGCAAAAGCTGCAGTGCAGCCTTATTCACAATAGCCAAGACAGTGAAGCAATCAAAATATACAACAAGAGGTGAATGGATAAAGAAGAAGTGGTCCATGTACACAGTGGAATATTAACCATGGAAAACAACGAACCATTGCTCTCTGAGGCACCACAAAGGAGTCTGGAGATAGTCACGAAACATGAGGTAAGTCAGAAAGCAAAAGACCTATATTCTATGATATCACTTATAGGCGTTATCTAATAACTGACACAAATGAACATATATCCACAGAGAAAGACACTCACAGACTTAGAAAATAAAACTATGCTCAACTAAAAGGAAAGGTGGGGGGAATGGATAAATTAAGATTAGTGTTACTATATGTATACAAACACATATTATATACATATCTCAAAAATACCGACCATATAGCAAGGGAGGTCTGCGGAACCCTCTGTAACATTTTACATGGGAAGAGGATCTGTACTTGAATAGACATATATAATGTACAAATGAACCAGAGTGTGTTCACCTAGGACAAACAATATTCTAACCTTTAGCCCAATTAAAACACCTTTAAAAACCAAGAAGAAATAATGAGACATAAACTTTAGGGGGTTTCTCCACGCACATTCTAATGTAATTTACAATCTAGGAAGACGACTTCCAGAAAGGCTCTGCTGCCCTACCACCCAGATTTGGGAATGGAGAAATGCTGCCTCCTTGAGGCCACTTCCCACAACAGCAGCTTTAAACCCATTGCTCTAGGTCACTAAATATTCACAAAACTTGAAGTTCGGGAAATGAGACCTGCTCTCTAAAAAAACTCTTGGGTGGAAAATCGCCCAAAAAATTCAAAAGAGGGCAACCTTCCAAGAAGACAGTTTCAAGAGTTATACTGTACTCCCAATTGTTTCCTTTTTTTAACAGAAAAGAAAACAGCGGAGAAAAATGATGAGTTTTACGAATTTTCAACGACTTACAAACCCAAATTACAAAAAGCTATGAGCTCACAGCAGCCAGAAGGGCCATTAGCATAAATGCTGCAAACAGTAAATGATGAAGCGATTGTGGAGAAATGCGTACCCTCGATTCTAAGGGGGACGTGGTAACAGCCACTAATGAAAACACAAAGAAGGTGCTTTGAAAAGGGAAACACGGTGCTACCAGTCAGTGAATCACACCCACTGCTGGGCCTATCACCTGAGAAAATGAGAATCAAAAAGTCACAGGCTGGCAATCCTGCACTCCAACAATATTTACCATAGCCAACACTTGGAAGCAATGAAAATGTCCATCAACCGAGGAATGCACAAAGAAGAAGTGGTCCACGTACACAGTGGAAAATTACTCCAATAAAAAATAAAAATTAAATTTAAAAATCCAACACAACTAAGGAGACATCAGCTTGTGTGGGTTGGTCCGGGCACACTCCACTCTAATTTATAACTGAGAAACACCACAGGCCGCAAGGGCTTTTCCCTAGTTACCAGGGTGGGGAACATAGAAAGGCTGCCGCCCTCTGGCAGTTACCTGCAAAAGCAGCTTTAAAGCCTGTGCTAATGGTCATTTCATATGAATAAGTACTGCAGAAGTGTAAATGAAACCTGCCTTCAAAATGTCTTCAGGGAGGTAAAGGCCAAAACGTTTCAAAATGTGACACATACTTTAAGAGAACACTTTGGAGAACTAAGGGGTAGTCACAGCTTGAAAAATAAAAAGGACATGCCTTAAAGCTCAATTTCAACGGATTATGAGGCACATGCGAATTCAACCACAAAGAGGTATCAGCTCACACTTGTCAGAATAACCATCAGCAAGAAAACTACAAACAATAAATGCTGAAGGTGTTGTGGAGAAATGCATACCCTCAACTGCAAGTGGGACATAAGTTGGAAAGGGCCACAAACTCGAACAGAATGGGGGTGCCTTAAAAACGTAAACATTGAGCTACCATATGATCCAGCAGGCCCACTCCTCCACCTATAATCTAAGAAGAGAGAATTGGAAAGACACAGGCAGGCAAATCTGCATTGCACAGTATTACAATAGCCAAGATATGGAAGTAACCAAAAAGTCCACCAACAGATGGGTGGACAAAGAAGTACTCCTCCATGTACAGATGGAATATTCGCTAGTGAAGAAAATGAAACAATGCCATTTGCAGCGCCATAGATGAGTCTAGACGTAATCACGCCACGTGTAGTCAGTGAGAAAGCAAAATACATATATCCTATGATATCACTTTCAGGAGTTACTTAAAAATTGATACCAATGAAGATATTTCCACAGAGAAAGGCAATCACAGATTCATTAAAAAACTTATGGTTCACCAAATAGAAAGGGATGAGGATTGGATACATTACCATATTGGGGTTAACAGAGATATACAAACCATGTGAAATATATAACCACCAAAGACGTACGGAAGACCAGGAAGAGACTACTCAACATTGTGTCATAACCTACATGGGAAAAGGATGCGAGGAAGAAAAGATACACGTATATGTGTGAAAGACCCACATCTTGCACACCTATAGCAAACAAACCAATGTAATCAAATCTGCCTGGGTAAAAAATAAAAAGTAAATTACAAATATGAACAAGAAGTAATGAGACATAAACTTAAAGGGCTTTTTCCTGGCACGTTCCATTCTAATATACAACCTGGAATACCACTTCCATTAAGGCTCTGTTTCCCTAGTAACCAAATTTAGCAAAGGAGAAATGCTGCCACCTTGTGGCCGTTTCCTGCAAGAGCAGCTTTAAAGTCCCAGCTAATGGTCACTTAACATTCACAAGGACTCAGGGCTGTAAAAGACACTTGCCCTAAAAATTTGTGCTGAAGTAGGGAATGGACAAAAAATTCACAACAGGCAAATGTTTCAAGAAGAGATTATGAAGAGTTAAGTTTTACTCACACTCTTTTTAAAAAAAAGAAAAATGGATAAAAGCTCAACCTCAGGGAGTGTTAGACGCATGCAATCTAATCTACGAAAAGTTTCAACTTACACCAGTCGACTGACCATCAGCAAAAAGTCTACAAACAATAAATGCTGAAGGGGATTTAGAGAACTGTGTACCCTCTACCTTCTGGTGAGACATAAAAGCCAATAATGAGAAAAGAAAGGAGCTGTGTTTAAAAGTAAAAATGGAGGTACCATTCAATCCAGCAGGTGCACCAATGGACCTCTCACCTGAGAAGACAAGAATCGAGAAGACACAGGCCGCAAAAGCTGCAGTGCAGCCTTATTCACAATAGCCAAGACAGTGAAGCAATCAAAATATACAACAAGAGGTGAATGGATAAAGAAGAAGTGGTCCATGTACACAGTGGAATATTAACCATGGAAAACAACTAACCATTGCTCTCTAAGGCACCACAAAGGAGTCTGGAGATAGTCACGAAACATGAGGTAAGTCGGAAAGCAAAAGACCTATATTCTATGATATCACTTATAGGCGTTATCTAATAACTGACACAAATGAACATATATCCACAGAGAAAGACACTCACAGACTTAGAAAATAAAACTATGCTCAACTAAAAGGAAAGGTGGGGGGAATGGATAAATTAAGATTAGTGTTACTATATGTATACAAACACATATTATATACATATCTCAAAAATACCGACCATATAGCAAGGGAGGTCTGCGGAACCCTCTGTAACATTTTACATGGGAAGAGGATCTGTACTTGAATAGACATATATAATGTACAAATGAACCAGAGTGTGTTCACCTAGGACAAACAATATTCTAACCTTT
The DNA here is from genome assembly GCF_965194825.1 of Balaenoptera physalus. NCBI lineage: Eukaryota > Metazoa > Chordata > Mammalia > Artiodactyla > Balaenopteridae > Balaenoptera > Balaenoptera physalus. The sequence continues at coordinate 636,727 of NW_028126567.1, forward strand.
AGCCCAATTAAAACACCTTTAAAAACCAAGAAGAAATAATGAGACATAAACTTTAGGGGGTTTCTCCACGCACATTCTAATGTAATTTACAACCTAGGAACACGACTTCCAGAAAGGCTCTGCTGCCCTACCACCCAGATTTGGGAATGGAGAAATGCTGCCTCCTTGAGGCCACTTCCCACAACAGCAGCTTTAAACCCATTGCTCTAGGTCACTAAATATTCACAAAACTTGAAGTTCGGGAAATGAGACCTGCTCTCTAAAAAAACTCTTGGGTGGAAAATCGCCCAAAAAATTCAAAAGAGGGCAACCTTCCAAGAAGACAGTTTCAAGAGTTATACTGTACTCCCAATTGTTTCCTTTTTTTAACAGAAAAGAAAACAGCGGAGAAAAATGATGAGTTTTACGAATTTTCAACGACTTACAAACCCAAATTACAAAAAGCTATGAGCTCACAGCAGCCAGAAGGGCCATTAGCATAAATGCTGCAAACAGTAAATGATGAAGCGATTGTGGAGAAATGCGTACCCTCGATTCTAAGGGGGACGTGGTAACAGCCACTAATGAAAACACAAAGAATGTGCTTTGAAAAGGGAAACACGGTGCTACCAGTCAGTGAATCACACCCACTGCTGGGCCTATCACCTGAGAAAATGAGAATCAAAAAGTCACAGGCTGGCAATCCTGCACTCCAACAATATTTACCATAGCCAACACTTGGAAGCAATGAAAATGTCCATCAACCGAGGAATGCACAAAGAAGAAGTGGTCCACGTACACAGTGGAAAATTACTCCAATAAAAAATAAAAATTAAATTTAAAAATCCAACACAACTAAGGAGACATCAGCTTGTGTGGGTTGGTCCGGGCACACTGCACTCTAATTTATAACCGAGAAACACCACAGGCCGCAAGGGCTTTTCCCTAGTTACCAGGGTGGGGAACATAGAAAGGCTGCCGCCCTCTGGCAGTTACCTGCAAAAGCAGCTTTAAAGCCTGTGCTAATGATCATTTCATATGAATAAGTACTGCAGAAGTGTAAATGAAACCTGCCCTCAAAATGTCTTCAGGGAGGTAAAGGCCAAAACGTTTCAAAATGTGACACATACTTTAAGAGAACACTTTGTAGAACTAAGGGGTAATCACAGCTTGAAAAATAAAAAGGACATGCCTTAAAGCTCAATTTCAACGGATTATGAGGCACATGCAAATTCAACCACAAAGAGGTATCAGCTCACACTTGTCAGAATAACCATCAGCAAGAAAACTACAAACAATAAATGCTGAAGGTGTTGTGGAGAAATGCATACCCTCAACTGCAAGTGGGACATAAGTTGGAAAGGGCCACAAACTCGAACAGAATGGGGGTGCCTTAAAAACGTAAACATTGAGCTACCATATGATCCAGCAGGCCCACTCCTCCACCTATAATCTAAGAAGAGAGAATTGGAAAGACACAGGCAGGCAAATCTGCATTGCACAGTATTACAATAGCCAAGATATGGAAGTAACCAAAAAGTCCACCAACAGATGGGTGGACAAAGAAGTACTCCTCCATGTACAGATGGAATATTCGCTAGTGAAGAAAATGAAAGAATGCCATTTGCAGCGCCATAGATGAGTCTAGACGTAATCACGCCACGTGTAGTCAGTGAGAAAGCAAAATACATATATCCTATTATATCACTTTCAGGAGTTACTTAAAAATTGATACCAATGAAGATATTTCCACAGAGAAAGGCAATCACAGATTCATTAAAAAACTTATGGTTCACCAAATAGAAAGGGATGAGGATTGGATACATTACCATATTGGGGTTAACAGAGATATACAAACCATGTGAAATATATAACCACCAAAGACGTACGGAAGACCAGGAAGAGACTACTCAACATTGTGTCATAACCTACATGGGAAAAGGATGCGAGGAAGAAAAGATACACGTATATGTGTGAAAGACCCACATCTTGCACACCTATAGCAAACAAACCAATGTAATCAAATCTGCCTGGGTAAAAAATAAAAAGTAAATTACAAATATGAACAAGAAGTAATGAGACATAAACTTAAAGGGCTTTTTCCTGGCACGTTCCATTCTAATATACAACCTAGAATACCACTTCCATTAAGGCTCTGTTTCCCTAGTAACCAAATTTGGCAAAGGAGAAATGCTGCCACCTTGTGGCCGTTTCCTGCAAGAGCAGCTTTAAAGTCCCAGCTAATGGTCACTTAACATTCACAAGGACTCAGGGCTGTAAAAGACACTTGCCCTAAAAATTTGTGCTGAAGTAGGGAATGAACAAGAAATTCACAACAGGCAAATGTTTCAAGAAGAGATTATGAAGAGTTAAGTTTTACTCACACTCTTTTTAAAAAAAAGAAAAATGGATAAAAGCTCAACCTCAGGGAGTGTTAGACGCATGCAATCTAATCTACGAAAAGTTTCAACTTACACCAGTCGACTGACCATCAGCAAAAAGTCTACAAACAATAAATGCTGAAGGGGATTTAGAGAACTGTGTACCCTCTACCTTCTGGTGAGACATAAAAGCCAATAATGAGAAAAGAAAGGAGCTGTGTTTAAAAGTAAAAATGGAGGTACCATTCAATCCAGCAGGTGCACCAATGGACCTCTCACCTGAGAAGACAAGAATCGAGAAGACACAGGCCGCAAAAGCTGCAGTGCAGCCTTATTCACAATAGCCAAGACAGTGAAGCAATCAAAATATACAACAAGAGGTGAATGGATAAAGAAGAAGTGGTCCATGTACACAGTGGAATATTAACCATGGAAAACAACTAACCATTGCTCTCTGAGGCACCACAAAGGAGTCTGGAGATAGTCACGAAACATGAGGTAAGTCGGAAAGCAAAAGACCTATATTCTATGATATCACTTATAGGCGTTATCTAATAACTGACACAAATGAACATATATCCACAGAGAAAGACACTCACAGACTTAGAAAATAAAACTATGCTCAACTAAAAGGAAAGGTGGGGGGAATGGATAAATTAAGATTAGTGTTACTATATGTATACAAACACATATTATATACATATCTCAAAAATACCGACCATATAGCAAGGGAGGTCTGCGGAACCCTCTGTAACATTTTACATGGGAAGAGGATCTGTACTTGAATAGACATATACAATGTATAAATGAACCAGAGTGTGTTCACCTAGGACAAACAATATTCTAACCTTTAGCCCAATTAAAACACCTTTAAAAACCAAGAAGAAATAATGAGACATAAACTTATGGGGGTTTCTCCACGCACATTCTAATGTAATTTACAACCTAGGAACACGACTTCCAGAAAGGCTCTGCTGCCCTACCACCCAGATTTGGGAATGGAGAAATGCTGCCTCCTTGAGGCCACTTCCCACAACAGCAGCTTTAAACCCATTGCTCTAGGTCACTAAATATTCACAAAACTTAAAGTTCGGGAAATGAGACCTGCTCTCTAAAAAAACTCTTGGGTGGAAAATCGCCCAAAAAATTCAAAAGCGGGCAACCTTCCAAGAAGACAGTTTCAAGAGTTATACTGTACTCCCAATTGTTTCCTTTTTTTAACAGAAAAGAAAACAGCGGAGAAAAATGATGAGTTTTACGAATTTTCAACGACTTACAAACCCAAATTACAAAAACCTATGAGCTCACAGCAGCCAGAAGGGCCATTAGCATAAATGCTGCAAACAATAAATGATGAAGCGATTGTGGAGAAATGCGTACCCTCGATTCTAAGGGGGACGTGGTAAGAGCCACTAATCAAAACACAAAGGAGGTGCTTTGAAAAGGGAAACACGGTGCTACCAGTCAGTGAATCACACCCACTGCTGGGCCTATCACCTGAGAAAATGAGAATCAAAAAGTCACAGGCTGGCAATCCTGCACTCCAACAATATTTACCATAGCCAACACTTGGAAGCAATGAAAATGTCCATCAACCGAGGAATGCACAAAGAAGAAGTGGTCCACGTACACAGTGGAAAATTACTCCAATAAAAAATAAAAATTAAATTTAAAAATCCAACACAACTAAGGAGACATCAGCTTGTGTGGGTTGGTCCGGGCACACTCCACTCTAATTTATAACCGAGAAACACCACAGGCCGCAAGGGCTTTTCCCTAGTTACCAGGGTGGGGAACATAGAAAGGCTGCCGCCCTCTGGCAGTTACCTGCAAAAGCAGCTTTAAAGCCTGTGCTAATGGTCATTTCATATGAATAAGTACTGCAGAAGTGTAAATGAAACCTGCCCTCAAAATGTCTTCAGGGAGGTAAAGGCCAAAACGTTTCAAAATGTGACACATACTTTAAGAGAACACTTTGTAGAACTAAGGGGTAGTCACAGCTTGAAAAATAAAAAGGACATGCCTTAAAGCTCAATTTCAACGGATTATGAGGCACATGCGAATTCAACCACAAAGAGGTATCAGCTCACACTTGTCAGAATAACCATCAGCAAGAAAACTACAAACAATAAATGCTGAAGGTGTTGTGGAGAAATGCATACCCTCAACTGCAAGTGGGACATAAGTTGGAAAGGGCCACAAACTCGAACAGAATGGGGGTGCCTTAAAAACGTAAACATTGAGCTACCATATGATCCAGCAGGCCCACTCCTCCACCTATAATCTAAGAAGAGAGAATTGGAAAGACACAGGCAGGCAAATCTGCATTGCACAGTATTACAATAGCCAAGATATGGAAGTAACCAAAAAGTCCACCAACAGATGGGTGGACAAAGAAGTACTCCTCCATGTACAGATGGAATATTCGCTAGTGAAGAAAATGAAACAATGCCATTTGCAGCGCCATAGATGAGTCTAGACGTAATCACGCCACGTGTAGTCAGTGAGAAAGCAAAATACATATATCCTATGATATCACTTTCAGGAGTTACTTAAAAATTGATACCAATGAAGATATTTCCACAGAGAAAGGCAATCACAGATTCATTAAAAAACTTATGGTTCACCAAATAGAAAGGGATGAGGATTGGATACATTACCATATTGGGGTTAACAGAGATATACAAACCATGTGAAATATATAACCACCAAAGACGTACGGAAGACCAGGAAGAGACTACTCAACATTGTGTCATAACCTACATGGGAAAAGGATGCGAGGAAGAAAAGATACACGTATATGTGTGAAAGACCCACATCTTGCACACCTATAGCAAACAAACCAATGTAATCAAATCTGCCTGGGTAAAAAATAAAAAGTAAATTACAAATATGAACAAGAAGTAATGAGACATAAACTTAAAGGGCTTTTTCCTGGCACGTTCCATTCTAATATACAACCTAGAATACCACTTCCATTAAGGCTCTGTTTCCCTAGTAACCAAATTTGGCAAAGGAGAAATGCTGCCACCTTGTGGCCGTTTACTGCAAGAGCAGCTTTAAAGTCCCAGCTAATGGTCACTTAACATTCACAAGGACTCAGGGCTGTAAAAGACACTTGCCCTAAAAATTTGTGCTGAAGTAGGGAATGGACAAAAAATTCACAACAGGCAAATGTTTCAAGAAGAGATTATGAAGAGTTAAGTTTTACTCACACTCTTTTTAAAAAAAAGAAAAATGGATAAAAGCTCAACCTCAGGGAGTGTTAGACGCATGCAATCTAATCTACGAAAAGTTTCAACTTACACCAGTCGACTGACCATCAGCAAAAAGTCTACAAACAATAAATGCTGAAGGGGATTTAGAGAACTGTGTACCCTCTACCTTCTGGTGAGACATAAAAGCCAATAATGAGAAAAGAAAGGAGCTGTGTTTAAAAGTAAAAATGGAGGTACCATTCAATCCAGCAGGTGCACCAATGGACCTCTCACCTGAGAAGACAAGAATCGAGAAGACACAGGCCGCAAAAGCTGCAGTGCAGCCTTATTCACAATAGCCAAGACAGTGAAGCAATCAAAATATCCAACAAGAGGTGAATGGATAAAGAAGAAGTGGTCCATGTACACAGTGGAATATTAACCATGGAAAACAACGAACCATTGCTCTCTGAGGCACCGCAAAGGAGGCTGGAGATAGTCACGAAACATGAGGTAAGTCGGAAAGCAAAAGACCTATATTCTATGATATCACTTATAGGCGTTATCTAATAACTGACACAAAGGAACATATATCCACAGAGAAAGACACTCACAGACTTAGAAAATAAAACTATGCTCAACTAAAAGGAAAGGTGGGGGGAATGGATAAATTAAGATTAGTGTTACTATATGTATACAAACACATATTATATACATATCTCAAAAATACCGACCATATAGCAAGGGAGGTCTGCGGAACCCTCTGTAACATTTTACATGGGAAGAGGATCTGTACTTGAATAGACATATATAATGTCCAAATGAACCAGAGTGTGTTCACCTAGGACAAACAATATTCTAACCTTTAGCCCAATTAAAACACCTTTAAAAACCAAGAAGAAATAATGAGACATAAACTTATGGGGGTTTCTCCACGCACATTCTAATGTAATTTACAACCTAGGAACACGACTTCCAGAAAGGCTCTGCTGCCCTACCACCCAGATTTGGGAATGGAGAAATGCTGCCTCCTTGAGGCCACTTCCCACAACAGCAGCTTTAAACCCATTGCTCTAGGTCACTAAATATTCACAAAACTTGAAGTTCGGGAAATGAGACCTGCTCTCTAAAAAAACTCTTGGGTGGAAAATCGCCCAAAAAATTCAAAAGAGGGCAACCTTCCAAGAAGACAGTTTCAAGAGTTATACTGTACTCCCAATTGTTTCCTTTTTTTAACAGAAAAGAAAACAGCGGAGAAAAATGATGAGTTTTACGAATTTTCAACGACTTACAAACCCAAATTACAAAAAGCTATGAGCTCACAGCAGCCAGAAGGGCCATTAGCATAAATGCTGCAAACAGTAAATGATGAAGCGATTGTGGAGAAATGCGTACCCTCGATTCTAAGGGGGACGTGGTAACAGCCACTAATGAAAACACAAAGAATGTGCTTTGAAAAGGGAAACACGGTGCTACCAGTCAGTGAATCACACCCACTGCTGGGCCTATCACCTGAGAAAATGAGAATCAAAAAGTCACAGGCTGGCAATCCTGCACTCCAACAATATTTACCATAGCCAACACTTGGAAGCAATGAAAATGTCCATCAACCGAGGAATGCACAAAGAAGAAGTGGTCCACGTACACAGTGGAAAATTACTCCAATAAAAAATAAAAATTAAATTTAAAAATCCAACACAACTAAGGAGACATCAGCTTGTGTGGGTTGGTCCGGGCACACTGCACTCTAATTTATAACCGAGAAACACCACAGGCCGCAAGGGCTTTTCCCTAGTTACCAGGGTGGGGAACATAGAAAGGCTGCCGCCCTCTGGCAGTTACCTGCAAAAGCAGCTTTAAAGCCTGTGCTAATGATCATTTCATATGAATAAGTACTGCAGAAGTGTAAATGAAACCTGCCCTCAAAATGTCTTCAGGGAGGTAAAGGCCAAAACGTTTCAAAATGTGACACATACTTTAAGAGAACACTTTGTAGAACTAAGGGGTAATCACAGCTTGAAAAATAAAAAGGACATGCCTTAAAGCTCAATTTCAACGGATTATGAGGCACATGCAAATTCAACCACAAAGAGGTATCAGCTCACACTTGTCAGAATAACCATCAGCAAGAAAACTACAAACAATAAATGCTGAAGGTGTTGTGGAGAAATGCATACCCTCAACTGCAAGTGGGACATAAGTTGGAAAGGGCCACAAACTCGAACAGAATGGGGGTGCCTTAAAAACGTAAACATTGAGCTACCATATGATCCAGCAGGCCCACTCCTCCACCTATAATCTAAGAAGAGAGAATTGGAAAGACACAGGCAGGCAAATCTGCATTGCACAGTATTACAATAGCCAAGATATGGAAGTAACCAAAAAGTCCACCAACAGATGGGTGGACAAAGAAGTACTCCTCCATGTACAGATGGAATATTCACTAGTGAAGAAAATGAAAGAATGCCATTTGCAGCGCCATAGATGAGTCTAGACGTAATCACGCCACGTGTAGTCAGTGAGAAAGCAAAATACATATATCCTATTATATCACTTTCAGGAGTTACTTAAAAATTGATACCAATGAAGATATTTCCACAGAGAAAGGCAATCACAGATTCATTAAAAAACTTATGGTTCACCAAATAGAAAGGGATGAGGATTGGATACATTACCATATTGGGGTTAACAGAGATATACAAACCATGTGAAATATATAACCACCAAAGACGTACGGAAGACCAGGAAGAGACTACTCAACATTGTGTCATAACCTACATGGGAAAAGGATGCGAGGAAGAAAAGATACACGTATATGTGTGAAAGACCCACATCTTGCACACCTATAGCAAACAAACCAATGTAATCAAATCTGCCTGGGTAAAAAATAAAAAGTAAATTACAAATATGAACAAGAAGTAATGAGACATAAACTTAAAGGGCTTTTTCCTGGCACGTTCCATTCTAATATACAACCTAGAATACCACTTCCATTAAGGCTCTGTTTCCCTAGTAACCAAATTTGGCAAAGGAGAAATGCTGCCACCTTGTGGCCGTTTCCTGCAAGAGCAGCTTTAAAGTCCCAGCTAATGGTCACTTAACATTCACAAGGACTCAGGGCTGTAAAAGACACTTGCCCTAAAAATTTGTGCTGAAGTAGGGAATGAACAAGAAATTCACAACAGGCAAATGTTTCAAGAAGAGATTATGAAGAGTTAAGTTTTACTCACACTCTTTTTAAAAAAAAGAAAAATGGATAAAAGCTCAACCTCAGGGAGTGTTAGACGCATGCAATCTAATCTACGAAAAGTTTCAACTTACACCAGTCGACTGACCATCAGCAAAAAGTCTACAAACAATAAATGCTGAAGGGGATTTAGAGAACTGTGTACCCTCTACCTTCTGGTGAGACATAAAAGCCAATAATGAGAAAAGAAAGGAGCTGTGTTTAAAAGTAAAAATGGAGGTACCATTCAATCCAGCAGGTGCACCAATGGACCTCTCACCTGAGAAGACAAGAATCGAGAAGACACAGGCCGCAAAAGCTGCAGTGCAGCCTTATTCACAATAGCCAAGACAGTGAAGCAATCAAAATATACAACAAGAGGTGAATGGATAAAGAAGAAGTGGTCCATGTACACAGTGGAATATTAACCATGGAAAACAACTAACCATTGCTCTCTGAGGCACCACAAAGGAGTCTGGAGATAGTCACGAAACATGAGGTAAGTCGGAAAGCAAAAGACCTATATTCTATGATATCACTTATAGGCGTTATCTAATAACTGACACAAATGAACATATATCCACAGAGAAAGACACTCACAGACTTAGAAAATAAAACTATGCTCAACTAAAAGGAAAGGTGGGGGGAATGGATAAATTAAGATTAGTGTTACTATATGTATACAAACACATATTATATACATATCTCAAAAATACCGACCATATAGCAAGGGAGGTCTGCGGAACCCTCTGTAACATTTTACATGGGAAGAGGATCTGTACTTGAATAGACATATACAATGTATAAATGAACCAGAGTGTGTTCACCTAGGACAAACAATATTCTAACCTTTAGCCCAATTAAAACACCTTTAAAAACCAAGAAGAAATAATGAGACATAAACTTATGGGGGTTTCTCCACGCACATTCTAATGTAATTTACAACCTAGGAACACGACTTCCAGAAAGGCTCTGCTGCCCTACCACCCAGATTTGGGAATGGAGAAATGCTGCCTCCTTGAGGCCACTTCCCACAACAGCAGCTTTAAACCCATTGCTCTAGGTCACTAAATATTCACAAAACTTAAAGTTCGGGAAATGAGACCTGCTCTCTAAAAAAACTCTTGGGTGGAAAATCGCCCAAAAAATTCAAAAGCGGGCAACCTTCCAAGAAGACAGTTTCAAGAGTTATACTGTACTCCCAATTGTTTCCTTTTTTTAACAGAAAAGAAAACAGCGGAGAAAAATGATGAGTTTTACGAATTTTCAACGACTTACAAACCCAAATTACAAAAACCTATGAGCTCACAGCAGCCAGAAGGGCCATTAGCATAAATGCTGCAAACAATAAATGATGAAGCGATTGTGGAGAAATGCGTACCCTCGATTCTAAGGGGGACGTGGTAAGAGCCACTAATCAAAACACAAAGGAGGTGCTTTGAAAAGGGAAACACGGTGCTACCAGTCAGTGAATCACACCCACTGCTGGGCCTATCACCTGAGAAAATGAGAATCAAAAAGTCACAGGCTGGCAATCCTGCACTCCAACAATATTTACCATAGCCAACACTTGGAAGCAATGAAAATGTCCATCAACCGAGGAATGCACAAAGAAGAAGTGGTCCACGTACACAGTGGAAAATTACTCCAATAAAAAATAAAAATTAAATTTAAAAATCCAACACAACTAAGGAGACATCAGCTTGTGTGGGTTGGTCCGGGCACACTCCACTCTAATTTATAACCGAGAAACACCACAGGCCGCAAGGGCTTTTCCCTAGTTACCAGGGTGGGGAACATAGAAAGGCTGCCGCCCTCTGGCAGTTACCTGCAAAAGCAGCTTTAAAGCCTGTGCTAATGGTCATTTCATATGAATAAGTACTGCAGAAGTGTAAATGAAACCTGCCCTCAAAATGTCTTCAGGGAGGTAAAGGCCAAAACGTTTCAAAATGTGACACATACTTTAAGAGAACACTTTGTAGAACTAAGGGGTAGTCACAGCTTGAAAAATAAAAAGGACATGCCTTAAAGCTCAATTTCAACGGATTATGAGGCACATGCGAATTCAACCACAAAGAGGTATCAGCTCACACTTGTCAGAATAACCATCAGCAAGAAAACTACAAACAATAAATGCTGAAGGTGTTGTGGAGAAATGCATACCCTCAACTGCAAGTGGGACATAAGTTGGAAAGGGCCACAAACTCGAACAGAATGGGGGTGCCTTAAAAACGTAAACATTGAGCTACCATATGATCCAGCAGGCCCACTCCTCCACCTATAATCTAAGAAGAGAGAATTGGAAAGACACAGGCAGGCAAATCTGCATTGCACAGTATTACAATAGCCAAGATATGGAAGTAACCAAAAAGTCCACCAACAGATGGGTGGACAAAGAAGTACTCCTCCATGTACAGATGGAATATTCGCTAGTGAAGAAAATGAAACAATGCCATTTGCAGCGCCATAGATGAGTCTAGACGTAATCACGCCACGTGTAGTCAGTGAGAAAGCAAAATACATATATCCTATGATATCACTTTCAGGAGTTACTTAAAAATTGATACCAATGAAGATATTTCCACAGAGAAAGGCAATCACAGATTCATTAAAAAACTTATGGTTCACCAAATAGAAAGGGATGAGGATTGGATACATTACCATATTGGGGTTAACAGAGATATACAAACCATGTGAAATATATAACCACCAAAGACGTACGGAAGACCAGGAAGAGACTACTCAACATTGTGTCATAACCTACATGGGAAAAGGATGCGAGGAAGAAAAGATACACGTATATGTGTGAAAGACCCACATCTTGCACACCTATAGCAAACAAACCAATGTAATCAAATCTGCCTGGGTAAAAAATAAAAAGTAAATTACAAATATGAACAAGAAGTAATGAGACATAAACTTAAAGGGCTTTTTCCTGGCACGTTCCATTCTAATATACAACCTAGAATACCACTTCCATTAAGGCTCTGTTTCCCTAGTAACCAAATTTGGCAAAGGAGAAATGCTGCCACCTTGTGGCCGTTTCCTGCAAGAGCAGCTTTAAAGTCCCAGCTAATGGTCACTTAACATTCACAAGGACTCAGGGCTGTAAAAGACACTTGCCCTAAAAATTTGTGCTGAAGTAGGGAATGAACAAGAAATTCACAACAGGCAAATGTTTCAAGAAGAGATTATGAAGAGTTAAGTTTTACTCACACTCTTTTTAAAAAAAAGAAAAATGGATAAAAGCTCAACCTCAGGGAGTGTTAGACGCATGCAATCTAATCTACGAAAAGTTTCAACTTACACCAGTCGACTGACCATCAGCAAAAAGTCTACAAACAATAAATGCTGAAGGGGATTTAGAGAACTGTGTACCCTCTACCTTCTGGTGAGACATAAAAGCCAATAATGAGAAAAGAAAGGAGCTGTGTTTAAAAGTAAAAATGGAGGTACCATTCAATCCAGCAGGTGCACCAATGGACCTCTCACCTGAGAAGACAAGAATCGAGAAGACACAGGCCGCAAAAGCTGCAGTGCAGCCTTATTCACAATAGCCAAGACAGTGAAGCAATCAAAATATACAACAAGAGGTGAATGGATAAAGAAGAAGTGGTCCATGTACACAGTGGAATATTAACCATGGAAAACAACTAACCATTGCTCTCTGAGGCACCACAAAGGAGTCTGGAGATAGTCACGAAACATGAGGTAAGTCGGAAAGCAAAAGACCTATATTCTATGATATCACTTATAGGCGTTATCTAATAACTGACACAAATGAACATATATCCACAGAGAAAGACACTCACAGACTTAGAAAATAAAACTATGCTCAACTAAAAGGAAAGGTGGGGGGAATGGATAAATTAAGATTAGTGTTACTATATGTATACAAACACATATTATATACATATCTCAAAAATACCGACCATATAGCAAGGGAGGTCTGCGGAACCCTCTGTAACATTTTACATGGGAAGAGGATCTGTACTTGAATAGACATATACAATGTATAAATGAACCAGAGTGTGTTCACCTAGGACAAACAATATTCTAACCTTTAGCCCAATTAAAACACCTTTAAAAACCAAGAAGAAATAATGAGACATAAACTTATGGGGGTTTCTCCACGCACATTCTAATGTAATTTACAACCTAGGAACACGACTTCCAGAAAGGCTCTGCTGCCCTACCACCCAGATTTGGGAATGGAGAAATGCTGCCTCCTTGAGGCCACTTCCCACAACAGCAGCTTTAAACCCATTGCTCTAGGTCACTAAATATTCACAAAACTTAAAGTTCGGGAAATGAGACCTGCTCTCTAAAAAAACTCTTGGGTGGAAAATCGCCCAAAAAATTCAAAAGCGGGCAACCTTCCAAGAAGACAGTTTCAAGAGTTATACTGTACTCCCAATTGTTTCCTTTTTTTAACAGAAAAGAAAACAGCGGAGAAAAATGATGAGTTTTACGAATTTTCAACGACTTACAAACCCAAATTACAAAAACCTATGAGCTCACAGCAGCCAGAAGGGCCATTAGCATAAATGCTGCAAACAATAAATGATGAAGCGATTGTGGAGAAATGCGTACCCTCGATTCTAAGGGGGACGTGGTAAGAGCCACTAATCAAAACACAAAGGAGGTGCTTTGAAAAGGGAAACACGGTGCTACCAGTCAGTGAATCACACCCACTGCTGGGCCTATCACCTGAGAAAATGAGAATCAAAAAGTCACAGGCTGGCAATCCTGCACTCCAACAATATTTACCATAGCCAACACTTGGAAGCAATGAAAATGTCCATCAACCGAGGAATGCACAAAGAAGAAGTGGTCCACGTACACAGTGGAAAATTACTCCAATAAAAAATAAAAATTAAATTTAAAAATCCAACACAACTAAGGAGACATCAGCTTGTGTGGGTTGGTCCGGGCACACTCCACTCTAATTTATAACCGAGAAACACCACAGGCCGCAAGGGCTTTTCCCTAGTTACCAGGGTGGGGAACATAGAAAGGCTGCCGCCCTCTGGCAGTTACCTGCAAAAGCAGCTTTAAAGCCTGTGCTAATGGTCATTTCATATGAATAAGTACTGCAGAAGTGTAAATGAAACCTGCCCTCAAAATGTCTTCAGGGAGGTAAAGGCCAAAACGTTTCAAAATGTGACACATACTTTAAGAGAACACTTTGTAGAACTAAGGGGTAGTCACAGCTTGAAAAATAAAAAGGACATGCCTTAAAGCTCAATTTCAACGGATTATGAGGCACATGCGAATTCAACCACAAAGAGGTATCAGCTCACACTTGTCAGAATAACCATCAGCAAGAAAACTACAAACAATAAATGCTGAAGGTGTTGTGGAGAAATGCATACCCTCAACTGCAAGTGGGACATAAGTTGGAAAGGGCCACAAACTCGAACAGAATGGGGGTGCCTTAAAAACGTAAACATTGAGCTACCATATGATCCAGCAGGCCCACTCCTCCACCTATAATCTAAGAAGAGAGAATTGGAAAGACACAGGCAGGCAAATCTGCATTGCACAGTATTACAATAGCCAAGATATGGAAGTAACCAAAAAGTCCACCAACAGATGGGTGGACAAAGAAGTACTCCTCCATGTACAGATGGAATATTCGCTAGTGAAGAAAATGAAACAATGCCATTTGCAGCGCCATAGATGAGTCTAGACGTAATCACGCCACGTGTAGTCAGTGAGAAAGCAAAATACATATATCCTATGATATCACTTTCAGGAGTTACTTAAAAATTGATACCAATGAAGATATTTCCACAGAGAAAGGCAATCACAGATTCATTAAAAAACTTATGGTTCACCAAATAGAAAGGGATGAGGATTGGATACATTACCATATTGGGGTTAACAGAGATATACAAACCATGTGAAATATATAACCACCAAAGACGTACGGAAGACCAGGAAGAGACTACTCAACATTGTGTCATAACCTACATGGGAAAAGGATGCGAGGAAGAAAAGATACACGTATATGTGTGAAAGACCCACATCTTGCACACCTATAGCAAACAAACCAATGTAATCAAATCTGCCTGGGTAAAAAATAAAAAGTAAATTACAAATATGAACAAGAAGTAATGAGACATAAACTTAAAGGGCTTTTTCCTGGCACGTTCCATTCTAATATACAACCTAGAATACCACTTCCATTAAGGCTCTGTTTCCCTAGTAACCAAATTTGGCAAAGGAGAAATGCTGCCACCTTGTGGCCGTTTACTGCAAGAGCAGCTTTAAAGTCCCAGCTAATGGTCACTTAACATTCACAAGGACTCAGGGCTGTAAAAGACACTTGCCCTAAAAATTTGTGCTGAAGTAGGGAATGGACAAAAAATTCACAACAGGCAAATGTTTCAAGAAGAGATTATGAAGAGTTAAGTTTTACTCACACTCTTTTTAAAAAAAAGAAAAATGGATAAAAGCTCAACCTCAGGGAGTGTTAGACGCATGCAATCTAATCTACGAAAAGTTTCAACTTACACCAGTCGACTGACCATCAGCAAAAAGTCTACAAACAATAAATGCTGAAGGGGATTTAGAGAACTGTGTACCCTCTACCTTCTGGTGAGACATAAAAGCCAATAATGAGAAAAGAAAGGAGCTGTGTTTAAAAGTAAAAATGGAGGTACCATTCAATCCAGCAGGTGCACCAATGGACCTCTCACCTGAGAAGACAAGAATCGAGAAGACACAGGCCGCAAAAGCTGCAGTGCAGCCTTATTCACAATAGCCAAGACAGTGAAGCAATCAAAATATCCAACAAGAGGTGAATGGATAAAGAAGAAGTGGTCCATGTACACAGTGGAATATTAACCATGGAAAACAACGAACCATTGCTCTCTGAGGCACCGCAAAGGAGGCTGGAGATAGTCACGAAACATGAGGTAAGTCGGAAAGCAAAAGACCTATATTCTATGATATCACTTATAGGCGTTATCTAATAACTGACACAAAGGAACATATATCCACAGAGAAAGACACTCACAGACTTAGAAAATAAAACTATGCTCAACTAAAAGGAAAGGTGGGGGGAATGGATAAATTAAGATTAGTGTTACTATATGTATACAAACACATATTATATACATATCTCAAAAATACCGACCATATAGCAAGGGAGGTCTGCGGAACCCTCTGTAACATTTTACATGGGAAGAGGATCTGTACTTGAATAGACATATATAATGTCCAAATGAACCAGAGTGTGTTCACCTAGGACAAACAATATTCTAACCTTTAGCCCAATTAAAACACCTTTAAAAACCAAGAAGAAATAATGAGACATAAACTTATGGGGGTTTCTCCACGCACATTCTAATGTAATTTACAACCTAGGAACACGACTTCCAGAAAGGCTCTGCTGCCCTACCACCCAGATTTGGGAATGGAGAAATGCTGCCTCCTTGAGGCCACTTCCCACAACAGCAGCTTTAATCCCATTGCTCTAGGTCACTAAATATTCACAAAACTTGAAGTTCGGGAAATGAGACCTGCTCTCTAAAAAAACTCTTGGGTGGAAAATCGCCCAAAAAATTCAAAAGAGGGCAACCTTCCAAGAAGACAGTTTCAAGAGTTATACTGTACTCCCAATTGTTTCCTTTTTTTAACAGAAAAGAAAACAGCGGAGAAAAATGATGAGTTTTACGAATTTTCAACGACTTACAAACCCAAATTACAAAAACCTATGAGCTCACAGCAGCCAGAAGGGCCATTAGCATAAATGCTGCAAACAGTAAATGATGAAGCGATTGTGGAGAAATGCGTACCCTCGATTCTAAGGGGGACGTGGTAACAGCCACTAATGAAAACACAAAGAAGGTGCTTTGAAAAGGGAAACACGGTGCTACCAGTCAGTGAATCACACCCACTGCTGGGCCTATCACCTGAGAAAATGAGAATCAAAAAGTCACAGGCTGGCAATCCTGCACTCCAACAATATTTACCATAGCCAACACTTGGAAGCAATGAAAATGTCCATCAACCGAGGAATGCACAAAGAAGAAGTGGTCCACGTACACAGTGGAAAATTACTCCAATAAAAAATAAAAATTAAATTTAAAAATCCAACAAAACTAAGGAGACATCAGCTTGTGTGGGTTGGTCCGGGCACACTCCACTCTAATTTATAACCGAGAAACACCACAGGCCGCAAGGGCTTTTCCCTAGTTACCAGGGTGGGGAACATAGAAAGGCTGCCGCCCTCTGGCAGTTACCTGCAAAAGCAGCTTTAAAGCCTGTGCTAATGATCATTTCATATGAATAAGTACTGCAGAAGTGTAAATGAAACCTGCCCTCAAAATGTCTTCAGGGAGGTAAAGGCCAAAACGTTTCAAAATGTGACACATACTTTAAGAGAACACTTTGTAGAACTAAGGGGTAGTCACAGCTTGAAAAATAAAAAGGACATGCCTTAAAGCTCAATTTCAACGGATTATGAGGCACATGCAAATTCAACCACAAAGAGGTATCAGCTCACACTTGTCAGAATAACCATCAGCAAGAAAACTACAAACAATAAATGCTGAAGGTGTTGTGGAGAAATGCATACCCTCAACTGCAAGTGGGACATAAGTTGGAAAGGGCCACAAACTCGAACAGAATGGGGGTGCCTTAAAAACGTAAACATTGAGCTACCATATGATCCAGCAGGCCCACTCCTCCACCTATAATCTAAGAAGAGAGAATTGGAAAGACACAGGCAGGCAAATCTGCATTGCACATTATTACAATAGCCAAGATATGGAAGTAACCAAAAAGTCCACCAACAGATGGGTGGACAAAGAAGTACTCCTCCATGTACAGATGCAATATTCGCTAGTGAAGAAAATGAAACAATGCCATTTGCAGCGCCATAGATGAGTCTAGACGTAATCACGCCACGTGTAGTCAGTGAGAAAGCAAAATACATATATCCTATGATATCACTTTCAGGAGTTACTTAAAAATTGATACCAATGAAGATATTTCCACAGAGAAAGGCAATCACAGATTCATTAAAAAACTTATGGTTCACCAAATAGAAAGGGATGAGGATTGGATACATTACCATATTGGGGTTAACAGAGATATACAAACCATGTGAAATATATAACCACCAAAGACGTACGGAAGACCAGGAAGAGACTACTCAACATTGCGTCATAACCTACATGGGAAAAGGATGCGAGGAAGAAAAGATACACGTATATGTGTGAAAGACCCACATCTTGCACACCTATAGCAAACAAACCAATGTAATCAAATCTGCCTGGGTAAAAAATAAAAAGTAAATTACAAATATGAACAAGAAGTAATGAGACATAAACTTAAAGGGCTTTTTCCTGGCACGTTCCATTCTAATATACAACCTAGAATACCACTTCCATTAAGGCTCTGTTTCCCTAGTAACCAAATTTGGCAAAGGAGAAATGCTGCCACCTTGTGGCCGTTTCCTGCAAGAGCAGCTTTAAAGTCCCAGCTAATGGTCACTTAACATTCACAAGGACTCAGGGCTGTAAAAGACACTTGCCCTAAAAATTTGTGCTGAAGTAGGGAATGGACAAAAAATTCACAACAGGCAAATGTTTCAAGAAGAGATTATGAAGAGTTAAGTTTTACTCACACTCTTTTTAAAAAAAAGAAAAATGGATAAAAGCTCAACCTCAGGGAGTGTTAGACGCATGCAATCTAATCTACGAAAAGTTTCAACTTACACCAGTCGACTGACCATCAGCAAAAAGTCTACAAACAATAAATGCTGAAGGGGATTTAGAGAACTGTGTACCCTCTACCTTCTGGTGAGACATAAAAGCCAATAATGAGAAAAGAAAGGAGCTGTGTTTAAAAGTAAAAATGGAGGTACCATTCAATCCAGCAGGTGCACCAATGGACCTCTCACCTGAGAAGACAAGAATCGAGAAGACACAGGCCGCAAAAGCTGCAGTGCAGCCTTATTCACAATAGCCAAGACAGTGAAGCAATCAAAATATCCAACAAGAGGTGAATGGATAAAGAAGAAGTGGTCCATGTACACAGTGGAATATTAACCATGGAAAACAACGAACCATTGCTCTCTGAGGCACCCCAAAGAGTCTGGAGATAGTCACGAAACATGAGGTAAGTCGGAAAGCAAAAGACCTATATTCTATGATATCACTTATAGGCGTTATCTAATAACTGACACAAAGGAACATATATCCACAGAGAAAGACACTCACAGACTTAGAAAATAAAACTATGCTCAACTAAAAGGAAAGGTGGGGGGAATGGATAAATTAAGATTAGTGTTACTATATGTATACAAACACATATTATATACATATCTCAAAAATACCGACCATATAGCAAGGGAGGTCTGCGGAACCCTCTGTAACATTTTACATGGGAAGAGGATCTGTACTTGAATAGACATATATAATGTCCAAATGAACCAGAGTGTGTTCACCTAGGACAAACAATATTCTAACCTTTAGCCCAATTAAAACACCTTTAAAAACCAAGAAGAAATAATGAGACATAAACTTATGGGGGTTTCTCCACGCACATTCTAATGTAATTTACAACCTAGGAACACGACTTCCAGAAAGGCTCTGCTGCCCTACCACCCAGATTTGGGAATGGAGAAATGCTGCCTCCTTGAGGCCACTTCCCACAACAGCAGCTTTAATCCCATTGCTCTAGGTCACTAAATATTCACAAAACTTGAAGTTCGGGAAATGAGACCTGCTCTCTAAAAAAACTCTTGGGTGGAAAATCGCCCAAAAAATTCAAAAGAGGGCAACCTTCCAAGAAGACAGTTTCAAGAGTTATACTGTACTCCCAATTGTTTCCTTTTTTTAACAGAAAAGAAAACAGCGGAGAAAAATGATGAGTTTTACGAATTTTCAATGACTTACAAACCCAAATTACAAAAACCTATGAGCTCACAGCAGCCAGAAGGGCCATTAGCATAAATGCTGCAAACAGTAAATGATGAAGCGATTGTGGAGAAATGCGTACCCTCGATTCTAAGGGGGACGTGGTAACAGCCACTAATGAAAACACAAAGAAGGTGCTTTGAAAAGGGAAACACGGTGCTACCAGTCAGTGAATCACACCCACTGCTGGGCCTATCACCTGAGAAAATGAGAATCAAAAAGTCACAGGCTGGCAATCCTGCACTCCAACAATATTTACCATAGCCAACACTTGGAAGCAATGAAAATGTCCATCAACCGAGGAATGCACAAAGAAGAAGTGGTCCACGTACACAGTGGAAAATTACTCCAATAAAAAATAAAAATTAAATTTAAAAATCCAACACAACTAAGGAGACATCAGCTTGTGTGGGTTGGTCCGGGCACACTCCACTCTAATTTATAACCGAGAAACACCACAGGCCGCAAGGGCTTTTCCCTAGTTACCAGGGTGGGGAACATAGAAAGGCTGCCGCCCTCTGGCAGTTACCTGCAAAAGCAGCTTTAAAGCCTGTGCTAATGATCATTTCATATGAATAAGTACTGCAGAAGTGTAAATGAAACCTGCCCTCAAAATGTCTTCAGGGAGGTAAAGGCCAAAACGTTTCAAAATGTGACACATACTTTAAGAGAACACTTTGTAGAACTAAGGGGTAGTCACAGCTTGAAAAATAAAAAGGACATGCCTTAAAGCTCAATTTCAACGGATTATGAGGCACATGCAAATTCAACCACAAAGAGGTATCAGCTCACACTTGTCAGAATAACCATCAGCAAGAAAACTACAAACAATAAATGCTGAAGGTGTTGTGGAGAAATGCATACCCTCAACTGCAAGTGGGACATAAGTTGGAAAGGGCCACAAACTCGAACAGAATGGGGGTGCCTTAAAAACGTAAACATTGAGCTACCATATGATCCAGCAGGCCCACTCCTCCACCTATAATCTAAGAAGAGAGAATTGGAAAGACACAGGCAGGCAAATCTGCACTGCACATTATTACAATAGCCAAGATATGGAAGTAACCAAAAAGTCCACCAACAGATGGGTGGACAAAGAAGTACTCCTCCATGTACAGATGCAATATTCGCTAGTGAGGAAAATGAAACAATGCCATTTGCAGCGCCATAGATGAGTCTAGACGTAATCACGCCACGTGTAGTCAGTGAGAAAGCAAAATACATATATCCTATGATATCACTTTCAGGAGTTACTTAAAAATTGATACCAATGAAGATATTTCCACAGAGAAAGGCAATCACAGATTCATTAAAAAACTTATGGTTCACCAAATAGAAAGGGATGAGGATTGGATACATTACCATATTGGGGTTAACAGAGATATACAAACCATGTGAAATATATAACCACCAAAGACGTACGGAAGACCAGGAAGAGACTACTCAACATTGCGTCATAACCTACATGGGAAAAGGATGCGAGGAAGAAAAGATACACGTATATGTGTGAAAGACCCACATCTTGCACACCTATAGCAAACAAACCAATGTAATCAAATCTGCCTGGGTAAAAAATAAAAAGTAAATTACAAATATGAACAAGAAGTAATGAGACATAAACTTAAAGGGCTTTTTCCTGGCACGTTCCATTCTAATATACAACCTAGAATACCACTTCCATTAAGGCTCTGTTTCCCTAGTAACCAAATTTGGCAAAGGAGAAATGCTGCCACCTTGTGGCCGTTTCCTGCAAGAGCAGCTTTAAAGTCCCAGCTAATGGTCACTTAACATTCACAAGGACTCAGGGCTGTAAAAGACACTTGCCCTAAAAATTTGTGCTGAAGTAGGGAATGGACAAAAAATTCACAACAGGCAAATGTTTCAAGAAGAGATTATGAAGAGTTAAGTTTTACTCACACTCTTTTTAAAAAAAAGAAAAATGGATAAAAGCTCAACCTCAGGGAGTGTTAGACGCATGCAATCTAATCTACGAAAAGTTTCAACTTACACCAGTCGACTGACCATCAGCAAAAAGTCTACAAACAATAAATGCTGAAGGGGATTTAGAGAACTGTGTACCCTCTACCTTCTGGTGAGACATAAAAGCCAATAATGAGAAAAGAAAGGAGCTGTGTTTAAAAGTAAAAATGGAGGTACCATTCAATCCAGCAGGTGCACCAATGGACCTCTCACCTGAGAAGACAAGAATCGAGAAGACACAGGCCGCAAAAGCTGCAGTGCAGCCTTATTCACAATAGCCAAGACAGTGAAGCAATCAAAATATACAACAAGAGGTGAATGGATAAAGAAGAAGTGGTCCATGTACACAGTGGAATATTAACCATGGAAAACAACGAACCATTGCTCTCTGAGGCACCCCAAAGAGTCTGGAGATAGTCACGAAACATGAGGTAAGTCGGAAAGCAAAAGACCTATATTCTATGATATCACTTATAGGCGTTATCTAATAACTGACACAAAGGAACATATATCCACAGAGAAAGACACTCACAGACTTAGAAAATAAAACTATGCTCAACTAAAAGGAAAGGTGGGGGGAATGGATAAATTAAGATTAGTGTTACTATATGTATACAAACACATATTATATACATATCTCAAAAATACCGACCATATAGCAAGGGAGGTCTGCGGAACCCTCTGTAACATTTTACATGGGAAGAGGATCTGTACTTGAATAGACATATATAATGTCCAAATGAACCAGAGTGTGTTCACCTAGGACAAACAATATTCTAACCTTTAGCCCAATTAAAACACCTTTAAAAACCAAGAAGAAATAATGAGACATAAACTTATGGGGGTTTCTCCACGCACAATCTAATGTAATTTACAACCTAGGAACACGACTTCCAGAAAGGCTCTGCTGCCCTACCACCCAGATTTGGGAATGGAGAAATGCTGCCTCCTTGAGGCCACTTCCCACAACAGCAGCTTTAATCCCATTGCTCTAGGTCACTAAATATTCACAAAACTTGAAGTTCGGGAAATGAGACCTGCTCTCTAAAAAAACTCTTGGGTGGAAAATCGCCCAAAAAATTCAAAAGAGGGCAACCTTCCAAGAAGACAGTTTCAAGAGTTATACTGTACTCCCAATTGTTTCCTTTTTTTAACAGAAAAGAAAACAGCGGAGAAAAATGATGAGTTTTACGAATTTTCAACGACTTACAAACCCAAATTACAAAAACCTATGAGCTCACAGCAGCCAGAAGGGCCATTAGCATAAATGCTGCAAACAGTAAATGATGAAGCGATTGTGGAGAAATGCGTACCCTCGATTCTAAGGGGGACGTGGTAACAGCCACTAATGAAAACACAAAGAAGGTGCTTTGAAAAGGGAAACACGGTGCTACCAGTCAGTGAATCACACCCACTGCTGGGCCTATCACCTGAGAAAATGAGAATCAAAAAGTCACAGGCTGGCAATCCTGCACTCCAACAATATTTACCATAGCCAACACTTGGAAGCAATGAAAATGTCCATCAACCGAGGAATGCACAAAGAAGAACTGGTCCACGTACACAGTGGAAAATTACTCCAATAAAAAATAAAAATTAAATTTAAAAATCCAACAAAACTAAGGAGACATCAGCTTGTGTGGGTTGGTCCGGGCACACTCCACTCTAATTTATAACCGAGAAACACCACAGGCTGCAAGGGCTTTTCCCTAGTTACCAGGGTGGGGAACATAGAAAGGCTGCCGCCCTCTGGCAGTTACCTGCAAAAGCAGCTTTAAAGCCTGTGCTAATGGTCATTTCATATGAATAAGTACTGCAGAAGTGTAAATGAAACCTGCCCTCAAAATGTCTTCAGGGAGGTAAAGGCCAAAACGTTTCAAAATGTGACACATACTTTAAGAGAACACTTTGTAGAACTAAGGGGTAGTCACAGCTTGAAAAATAAAAAGGACATGCCTTAAAGCTCAATTTCAACGGATTATGAGGCACATGCAAATTCAACCACAAAGAGGTATCAGCTCACACTTGTCAGAATAACCATCAGCAAGAAAACTACAAACAATAAATGCTGAAGGTGTTGTGGAGAAATGCATACCCTCAACTGCAAGTGGGACATAAGTTGGAAAGGGCCACAAACTCGAACAGAATGGGGGTGCCTTAAAAACGTAAACATTGAGCTACCATATGATCCAGCAGGCCCACTCCTCCACCTATAATCTAAGAAGAGAGAATTGGAAAGACACAGGCAGGCAAATCTGCATTGCACATTATTACAATAGCCAAGATATGGAAGTAACCAAAAAGTCCACCAACAGATGGGTGGACAAAGAAGTACTCCTCCATGTACAGATGGAATATTCGCTAGTGAAGAAAATGAAACAATGCCATTTGCAGCGCCATAGATGAGTCTAGACGTAATCACGCCACGTGTAGTCAGTGAGAAAGCAAAATACATATATCCTATGATATCACTTTCAGGAGTTACTTAAAAATTGATACCAATGAAGATATTTCCACAGAGAAAGGCAATCACAGATTCATTAAAAAACTTATGGTTCACCAAATAGAAAGGGATGAGGATTGGATACATTACCATATTGGGGTTAACAGAGATATACAAACCATGTGAAATATATAACCACCAAAGACGTACGGAAGACCAGGAAGAGACTACTCAACATTGTGTCATAACCTACATGGGAAAAGGATGCGAGGAAGAAAAGATACACGTATATGTGTGAAAGACCCACATCTTGCACACCTATAGCAAACAAACCAATGTAATCAAATCTGCCTGGGTAAAAAATAAAAAGTAAATTACAAATATGAACAAGAAGTAATGAGACATAAACTTAAAGGGCTTTTTCCTGGCACGTTCCATTCTAATATACAACCTAGAATACCACTTCCATTAAGGCTCTGTTTCCCTAGTAACCAAATTTGGCAAAGGAGAAATGCTGCCACCTTGTGGCCGTTTCCTGCAAGAGCAGCTTTAAAGTCCCAGCTAATGGTCACTTAACATTCACAAGGACTCAGGGCTGTAAAAGACACTTGCCCTAAAAATTTGTGCTGAAGTAGGGAATGAACAAAAAATTCACAACAGGCAAATGTTTCAAGAAGAGATTATGAAGAGTTAAGTTCTACTCACACTCTTTTTAAAAAAAAGAAAAATGGATAAAAGCTCAACCTCAGGGAGTGTTAGACGCATGCAATCTAATCTACGAAAAGTTTCAACTTACACCAGTCGACTGACCATCAGCAAAAAGTCTACAAACAATAAATGCTGAAGGGGATTTAGAGAACTGTGTACCCTCTACCTTCTGGTGAGACATAAAAGCCAATAATGAGAAAAGAAAGGAGCTGTGTTTAAAAGTAAAAATGGAGGTACCATTCAATCCAGCAGGTGCACCAATGGACCTCTCACCTGAGAAGACAAGAATCGAGAAGACACAGGCCGCAAAAGCTGCAGTGCAGCCTTATTCACAATAGCCAAGACAGTGAAGCAATCAAAATATACAACAAGAGGTGAATGGATAAAGAAGAAGTGGTCCATGTACACAGTGGAATATTAACCATGGAAAACAACGAACCATTGCTCTCTGAGGCACCACAAAGGAGTCTGGAGATAGTCACGAAACATGAGGTAAGTCAGAAAGCAAAAGACCTATATTCTATGATATCACTTATAGGCGTTATCTAATAACTGACACAAATGAACATATATCCACAGAGAAAGACACTCACAGACTTAGAAAATAAAACTATGCTCAACTAAAAGGAAAGGTGGGGGGAATGGATAAATTAAGATTAGTGTTACTATATGTATGCAAACACATATTATATACATATCTCAAAAATACCGACCATATAGCAAGGGAGGTCTGCGGAACACTCTGTAACATTTTACATGGGAAGAGGATCTGTACTTGAATAGACATATACAATGTACAAATGAACCAGAGTGTGTTCACCTAGGACAAACAATATTCTAACCTTTAGCCCAATTAAAACACCTTTAAAAACCAAGAAGAAATAATGAGACATAAACTTATGGGGGTTTCTCCACGCACATTCTAATGTAATTTACAACCTAGGAACACGACTTCCAGAAAGGCTCTGCTGCCCTACCACCCAGATTTGGGAATGGAGAAATGCTGCCTCCTTGAGGCCACTTCCCACAACAGCAGCTTTAAACCCATTGCTCTAGGTCACTAAATATTCACAAAACTTAAAGTTCGGGAAATGAGACCTGCTCTCTAAAAAAACTCTTGGGTGGAAAATCGCCCAAAAAATTCAAAAGCGGGCAACCTTCCAAGAAGACAGTTTCAAGAGTTATACTGTACTCCCAATTGTTTCCTTTTTTTAACAGAAAAGAAAACAGCGGAGAAAAATGATGAGTTTTACGAATTTTCAACGACTTACAAACCCAAATTACAAAAACCTATGAGCTCACAGCAGCCAGAAGGGCCATTAGCATAAATGCTGCAAACAATAAATGATGAAGCGATTGTGGAGAAATGCGTACCCTCGATTCTAAGGGGGACGTGGTAAGAGCCACTAATGAAAACACAAAGAAGGTGCTTTGAAAAGGGAAACACGGTGCTACCAGTCAGTGAATCACACCCACTGCAGGGCCTATCACCTGAGAAAATGAGAATCAAAAAGTCACAGGCTGGCAATCCTGCACTCCAACAATATTTACCATAGCCAACACTTGGAAGCAATGAAAATGTCCATCAACCGAGGAATGCACAAAGAAGAAGTGGTCCACGTACACAGTGGAAAATTACTCCAATAAAAAATAAAAATTAAATTTAAAAATCCAACACAACTAAGGAGACATCAGCTTGTGTGGGTTTCTCCGGGCACACTCCACTCTAATTTATAACCGAGAAACACCACAGGCCGCAAGGGCTTTTCCCTAGTTACCAGGGTGGGGAACATAGAAAGGCTGCCGCCCTCTGGCAGTTACCTGCAAAAGCAGTTTTAAAGCCTGTGCTAATGGTCATTTCATATGAATAAGTACTGCAGAAGTGTAAATGAAACCTGCCCTCAAAATGTCTTCAGGGAGGTAAAGGCCAAAACGTTTCAAAATGTGACTCATACTTTAAGAGAACACTTTGAAGAAATAAGGGGTAATCACAGCTTGAAAAATAAAAAGGACATGCCTTAAAGCTCAATTTCAACGGATTATGAGGCACATGCGAATTCAACCACAAAGAGGTATCAGCTCACACTTGTCAGAATAACCATCAGCAAGAAAACTACAAACAATAAATGCTGAAGGTGTTGTGGAGAAATGCATACCCTCAACTGCAAGTGGGACATAAGTTGGAAAGGGCCACAAACTCGAACAGAATGGGGGTGCCTTAAAAACGTAAACATTGAGCTACCATATGATCCAGCAGGCCCACTCCTCCACCTATAATCTAAGAAGAGAGAATTGGAAAGACACAGGCAGGCAAATCTGCATTGCACAGTATTACAATAGCCAAGATATGGAAGTAACCAAAAAGTCCACCAACAGATGGGTGGACAAAGAAGTACTCCTCCATGTACAGATGGAATATTCGCTAGTGAAGAAAATGAAACAATGCCATTTGCAGCGCCATAGATGAGTCTAGACGTAATCACGCCACGTGTAGTCAGTGAGAAAGCAAAATACATATATCCTATGATATCACTTTCAGGAGTTACTTAAAAATTGATACCAATGAAGATATTTCCACAGAGAAAGGCAATCACAGATTCATTAAAAAACTTATGGTTCACCAAATAGAAAGGGATGAGGATTGGATACATTACCATATTGGGGTTAACAGAGATATACAAACCATGTGAAATATATAACCACCAAAGACGTACGGAAGACCAGGAAGAGACTACTCAACATTGTGTCATAACCTACATGGGAAAAGGATGCGAGGAAGAAAAGATACACGTATATGTGTGAAAGACCCACATCTTGCACACCTATAGCAAACAAACCAATGTAATCAAATCTGCCTGGGTAAAAAATAAAAAGTAAATTACAAATATGAACAAGAAGTAATGAGACATAAACTTAAAGGGCTTTTTCCTGGCACGTTCCATTCTAATATACAACCTAGAATACCACTTCCATTAAGGCTCTGTTTCACTAGTAACCAAATTTGGCAAAGGAGAAATGCTGCCACCTTGTGGCCGTTTCCTGCAAGAGCAGCTTTAAAGTCCCAGCTAATGGTCACTTAACATTCACAAGGACTCAGGGCTGTAAAAGACACTTGCCCTAAAAATTTGTGCTGAAGTAGGGAATGGACAAAAAATTCACAACAGGCAAATGTTTCAAGAAGAGATTATGAAGAGTTAAGTTTTACTCACACTCTTTTTAAAAAAAAGAAAAATGGATAAAAGCTCAACCTCAGGGAGTGTTAGACGCATGCAATCTAATCTACGAAAAGTTTCAACTTACACCAGTCGACTGACCATCAGCAAAAAGTCTACAAACAATAAATGCTGAAGGGGATTTAGAGAACTGTGTACCCTCTACCTTCTGGTGAGACATAAAAGCCAATAATGAGAAAAGAAAGGAGCTGTGTTTAAAAGTAAAAATGGAGGTACCATTCAATCCAGCAGGTGCACCAATGGACCTCTCACCTGAGAAGACAAGAATCGAGAAGACACAGGCCGCAAAAGCTGCAGTGCAGCCTTATTCACAATAGCCAAGACAGTGAAGCAATCAAAATATACAACAAGAGGTGAATGGATAAAGAAGAAGTGGTCCATGTACACAGTGGAATATTAACCATGGAAAACAACGAACCATTGCTCTCTGAGGCACCACAAAGGAGTCTGGAGATAGTCACGAAACATGAGGTAAGTCAGAAAGCAAAAGACCTATATTCTATGATATCACTTATAGGCGTTATCTAATAACTGACACAAATGAACATATATCCACAGAGAAAGACACTCACAGACTTAGAAAATAAAACTATGCTCAACTAAAAGGAAAGGTGGGGGGAATGGATAAATTAAGATTAGTGTTACTATATGTATACAAACACATATTATATACATATCTCAAAAATACCGACCATATAGCAAGGGAGGTCTGCGGAACACTCTGTAACATTTTACATGGGAAGAGGATCTGTACTTGAATAGACATATACAATGTACAAATGAACCAGAGTGTGTTCACCTAGGACAAACAATATTCTAACCTTTAGCCCAATTAAAACACCTTTAAAAACCAAGAAGAAATAATGAGACATAAACTTATGGGGGTTTCTCCACGCACATTCTAATGTAATTTACAACCTAGGAACACGACTTCCAGAAAGGCTCTGCTGCCCTACCACCCAGATTTGGGAATGGAGAAATGCTGCCTCCTTGAGGCCACTTCCCACAACAGCAGCTTTAAACCCATTGCTCTAGGTCACTAAATATTCACAAAACTTAAAGTTCGGGAAATGAGACCTGCTCTCTAAAAAAACTCTTGGGTGGAAAATCGCCCAAAAAATTCAAAAGCGGGCAACCTTCCAAGAAGACAGTTTCAAGAGTTATACTGTACTCCCAATTGTTTCCTTTTTTTAACAGAAAAGAAAACAGCGGAGAAAAATGATGAGTTTTACGAATTTTCAACGACTTACAAACCCAAATTACAAAAACCTATGAGCTCACAGCAGCCAGAAGGGCCATTAGCATAAATGCTGCAAACAATAAATGATGAAGCGATTGTGGAGAAATGCGTACCCTCGATTCTAAGGGGGACGTGGTAAGAGCCACTAATGAAAACACAAAGAAGGTGCTTTGAAAAGGGAAACACGGTGCTACCAGTCAGTGAATCACACCCACTGCAGGGCCTATCACCTGAGAAAATGAGAATCAAAAAGTCACAGGCTGGCAATCCTGCACTCCAACAATATTTACCATAGCCAACACTTGGAAGCAATGAAAATGTCCATCAACCGAGGAATGCACAAAGAAGAAGTGGTCCACGTACACAGTGGAAAATTACTCCAATAAAAAATAAAAATTAAATTTAAAAATCCAACACAACTAAGGAGACATCAGCTTGTGTGGGTTGGTCCGGGCACACTCCACTCTAATTTATAACCGAGAAACACCACAGGCCGCAAGGGCTTTTCCCTAGTTACCAGGGTGGGGAACATAGAAAGGCTGCCGCCCTCTGGCAGTTACCTGCAAAAGCAGTTTTAAAGCCTGTGCTAATGGTCATTTCATATGAATAAGTACTGCAGAAGTGTAAATGAAACCTGCCCTCAAAATGTCTTCAGGGAGGTAAAGGCCAAAACGTTTCAAAATGTGACTCATACTTTAAGAGAACACTTTGAAGAAATAAGGGGTAATCACAGCTTGAAAAATAAAAAGGACATGCCTTAAAGCTCAATTTCAACGGATTATGAGGCACATGCGAATTCAACCACAAAGAGGTATCAGCTCACACTTGTCAGAATAACCATCAGCAAGAAAACTACAAACAATAAATGCTGAAGGTGTTGTGGAGAAATGCATACCCTCAACTGCAAGTGGGACATAAGTTGGAAAGGGCCACAAACTCGAACAGAATGGGGGTGCCTTAAAAACGTAAACATTGAGCTACCATATGATCCAGCAGGCCCACTCCTCCACCTATAATCTAAGAAGAGAGAATTGGAAAGACACAGGCAGGCAAATCTGCATTGCACAGTATTACAATAGCCAAGATATGGAAGTAACCAAAAAGTCCACCAACAGATGGGTGGACAAAGAAGTACTCCTCCATGTACAGATGGAATATTCGCTAGTGAAGAAAATGAAACAATGCCATTTGCAGCGCCATAGATGAGTCTAGACGTAATCACGCCACGTGTAGTCAGTGAGAAAGCAAAATACATATATCCTATGATATCACTTTCAGGAGTTACTTAAAAATTGATACCAATGAAGATATTTCCACAGAGAAAGGCAATCACAGATTCATTAAAAAACTTATGGTTCACCAAATAGAAAGGGATGAGGATTGGATACATTACCATATTGGGGTTAACAGAGATATACAAACCATGTGAAATATATAACCACCAAAGACGTACGGAAGACCAGGAAGAGACTACTCAACATTGTGTCATAACCTACATGGGAAAAGGATGCGAGGAAGAAAAGATACACGTATATGTGTGAAAGACCCACATCTTGCACACCTATAGCAAACAAACCAATGTAATCAAATCTGCCTGGGTAAAAAATAAAAAGTAAATTACAAATATGAACAAGAAGTAATGAGACATAAACTTAAAGGGCTTTTTCCTGGCACGTTCCATTCTAATATACAACCTAGAATACCACTTCCATTAAGGCTCTGTTTCCCTAGTAACCAAATTTGGCAAAGGAGAAATGCTGCCACCTTGTGGCCGTTTCCTGCAAGAGCAGCTTTAAAGTCCCAGCTAATGGTCACTTAACATTCACAAGGACTCAGGGCTGTAAAAGACACTTGCCCTAAAAATTTGTGCTGAAGTAGGGAATGAACAAAAAATTCACAACAGGCAAATGTTTCAAGAAGAGATTATGAAGAGTTAAGTTCTACTCACACTCTTTTTAAAAAAAAGAAAAATGGATAAAAGCTCAACCTCAGGGAGTGTTAGACGCAAGCAATCTAATCTACGAAAAGTTTCAACTTACACCAGTCGACTGACCATCAGCAAAAAGTCTACAAACAATAAATGCTGAAGGGGATTTAGAGAACTGTGTACCCTCTACCTTCTGGTGAGACATAAAAGCCAATAATGAGAAAAGAAAGGAGCTGTGTTTAAAAGTAAAAATGGAGGTACCATTCAATCCAGCAGGTGCACCAATGGACCTCTCACCTGAGAAGACAAGAATCGAGAAGACACAGGCCGCAAAAGCTGCAGTGCAGCCTTATTCACAATAGCCAAGACAGTGAAGCAATCAAAATATACAACAAGAGGTGAATGGATAAAGAAGAAGTGGTCCATGTACACAGTGGAATATTAACCATGGAAAACAACGAACCATTGCTCTCTGAGGCACCACAAAGGAGTCTGGAGATAGTCACGAAACATGAGGTAAGTCAGAAAGCAAAAGACCTATATTCTATGATATCACTTATAGGCGTTATCTAATAACTGACACAAATGAACATATATCCACAGAGAAAGACACTCACAGACTTAGAAAATAAAACTATGCTCAACTAAAAGGAAAGGTGGGGGGAATGGATAAATTAAGATTAGTGTTACTATATGTATACAAACACATATTATATACATATCTCAAAAATACCGACCATATAGCAAGGGAGGTCTGCGGAACACTCTGTAACATTTTACATGGGAAGAGGATCTGTACTTGAATAGACATATACAATGTACAAATGAACCAGAGTGTGTTCACCTAGGACAAACAATATTCTAACCTTTAGCCCAATTAAAACACCTTTAAAAACCAAGAAGAAATAATGAGACATAAACTTATGGGGGTTTCTCCACGCACATTCTAATGTAATTTACAACCTAGGAACACGACTTCCAGAAAGGCTCTGCTGCCCTACCACCCAGATTTGGGAATGGAGAAATGCTGCCTCCTTGAGGCCACTTCCCACAACAGCAGCTTTAAACCCATTGCTCTAGGTCACTAAATATTCACAAAACTTAAAGTTCGGGAAATGAGACCTGCTCTCTAAAAAAACTCTTGGGTGGAAAATCGCCCAAAAAATTCAAAAGCGGGCAACCTTCCAAGAAGACAGTTTCAAGAGTTATACTGTACTCCCAATTGTTTCCTTTTTTTAACAGAAAAGAAAACAGCGGAGAAAAATGATGAGTTTTACGAATTTTCAACGACTTACAAACCCAAATTACAAAAACCTATGAGCTCACAGCAGCCAGAAGGGCCATTAGCATAAATGCTGCAAACAATAAATGATGAAGCGATTGTGGAGAAATGCGTACCCTCGATTCTAAGGGGGACGTGGTAAGAGCCACTAATGAAAACACAAAGAAGGTGCTTTGAAAAGGGAAACACGGTGCTACCAGTCAGTGAATCACACCCACTGCAGGGCCTATCACCTGAGAAAATGAGAATCAAAAAGTCACAGGCTGGCAATCCTGCACTCCAACAATATTTACCATAGCCAACACTTGGAAGCAATGAAAATGTCCATCAACCGAGGAATGCACAAAGAAGAAGTGGTCCACGTACACAGTGGAAAATTACTCCAATAAAAAATAAAAATTAAATTTAAAAATCCAACACAACTAAGGAGACATCAGCTTGTGTGGGTTTCTCCGGGCACACTCCACTCTAATTTATAACCGAGAAACACCACAGGCCGCAAGGGCTTTTCCCTAGTTACCAGGGTGGGGAACATAGAAAGGCTGCCGCCCTCTGGCAGTTACCTGCAAAAGCAGTTTTAAAGCCTGTGCTAATGGTCATTTCATATGAATAAGTACTGCAGAAGTGTAAATGAAACCTGCCCTCAAAATGTCTTCAGGGAGGTAAAGGCCAAAACGTTTCAAAATGTGACTCATACTTTAAGAGAACACTTTGAAGAAATAAGGGGTAATCACAGCTTGAAAAATAAAAAGGACATGCCTTAAAGCTCAATTTCAACGGATTATGAGGCACATGCGAATTCAACCACAAAGAGGTATCAGCTCACACTTGTCAGAATAACCATCAGCAAGAAAACTACAAACAATAAATGCTGAAGGTGTTGTGGAGAAATGCATACCCTCAACTGCAAGTGGGACATAAGTTGGAAAGGGCCACAAACTCGAACAGAATGGGGGTGCCTTAAAAACGTAAACATTGAGCTACCATATGATCCAGCAGGCCCACTCCTCCACCTATAATCTAAGAAGAGAGAATTGGAAAGACACAGGCAGGCAAATCTGCATTGCACAGTATTACAATAGCCAAGATATGGAAGTAACCAAAAAGTCCACCAACAGATGGGTGGACAAAGAAGTACTCCTCCATGTACAGATGGAATATTCGCTAGTGAAGAAAATGAAACAATGCCATTTGCAGCGCCATAGATGAGTCTAGACGTAATCACGCCACGTGTAGTCAGTGAGAAAGCAAAATACATATATCCTATGATATCACTTTCAGGAGTTACTTAAAAATTGATACCAATGAAGATATTTCCACAGAGAAAGGCAATCACAGATTCATTAAAAAACTTATGGTTCACCAAATAGAAAGGGATGAGGATTGGATACATTACCATATTGGGGTTAACAGAGATATACAAACCATGTGAAATATATAACCACCAAAGACGTACGGAAGACCAGGAAGAGACTACTCAACATTGTGTCATAACCTACATGGGAAAAGGATGCGAGGAAGAAAAGATACACGTATATGTGTGAAAGACCCACATCTTGCACACCTATAGCAAACAAACCAATGTAATCAAATCTGCCTGGGTAAAAAATAAAAAGTAAATTACAAATATGAACAAGAAGTAATGAGACATAAACTTAAAGGGCTTTTTCCTGGCACGTTCCATTCTAATATACAACCTAGAATACCACTTCCATTAAGGCTCTGTTTCACTAGTAACCAAATTTGGCAAAGGAGAAATGCTGCCACCTTGTGGCCGTTTCCTGCAAGAGCAGCTTTAAAGTCCCAGCTAATGGTCACTTAACATTCACAAGGACTCAGGGCTGTAAAAGACACTTGCCCTAAAAATTTGTGCTGAAGTAGGGAATGGACAAAAAATTCACAACAGGCAAATGTTTCAAGAAGAGATTATGAAGAGTTAAGTTTTACTCACACTCTTTTTAAAAAAAAGAAAAATGGATAAAAGCTCAACCTCAGGGAGTGTTAGACGCATGCAATCTAATCTACGAAAAGTTTCAACTTACACCAGTCGACTGACCATCAGCAAAAAGTCTACAAACAATAAATGCTGAAGGGGATTTAGAGAACTGTGTACCCTCTACCTTCTGGTGAGACATAAAAGCCAATAATGAGAAAAGAAAGGAGCTGTGTTTAAAAGTAAAAATGGAGGTACCATTCAATCCAGCAGGTGCACCAATGGACCTCTCACCTGAGAAGACAAGAATCGAGAAGACACAGGCCGCAAAAGCTGCAGTGCAGCCTTATTCACAATAGCCAAGACAGTGAAGCAATCAAAATATACAACAAGAGGTGAATGGATAAAGAAGAAGTGGTCCATGTACACAGTGGAATATTAACCATGGAAAACAACGAACCATTGCTCTCTGAGGCACCACAAAGGAGTCTGGAGATAGTCACGAAACATGAGGTAAGTCAGAAAGCAAAAGACCTATATTCTATGATATCACTTATAGGCGTTATCTAATAACTGACACAAATGAACATATATCCACAGAGAAAGACACTCACAGACTTAGAAAATAAAACTATGCTCAACTAAAAGGAAAGGTGGGGGGAATGGATAAATTAAGATTAGTGTTACTATATGTATACAAACACATATTATATACATATCTCAAAAATACCGACCATATAGCAAGGGAGGTCTGCGGAACACTCTGTAACATTTTACATGGGAAGAGGATCTGTACTTGAATAGACATATACAATGTACAAATGAACCAGAGTGTGTTCACCTAGGACAAACAATATTCTAACCTTTAGCCCAATTAAAACACCTTTAAAAACCAAGAAGAAATAATGAGACATAAACTTATGGGGGTTTCTCCACGCACATTCTAATGTAATTTACAACCTAGGAACACGACTTCCAGAAAGGCTCTGCTGCCCTACCACCCAGATTTGGGAATGGAGAAATGCTGCCTCCTTGAGGCCACTTCCCACAACAGCAGCTTTAAACCCATTGCTCTAGGTCACTAAATATTCACAAAACTTAAAGTTCGGGAAATGAGACCTGCTCTCTAAAAAAACTCTTGGGTGGAAAATCGCCCAAAAAATTCAAAAGCGGGCAACCTTCCAAGAAGACAGTTTCAAGAGTTATACTGTACTCCCAATTGTTTCCTTTTTTTAACAGAAAAGAAAACAGCGGAGAAAAATGATGAGTTTTACGAATTTTCAACGACTTACAAACCCAAATTACAAAAACCTATGAGCTCACAGCAGCCAGAAGGGCCATTAGCATAAATGCTGCAAACAATAAATGATGAAGCGATTGTGGAGAAATGCGTACCCTCGATTCTAAGGGGGACGTGGTAAGAGCCACTAATGAAAACACAAAGAAGGTGCTTTGAAAAGGGAAACACGGTGCTACCAGTCAGTGAATCACACCCACTGCAGGGCCTATCACCTGAGAAAATGAGAATCAAAAAGTCACAGGCTGGCAATCCTGCACTCCAACAATATTTACCATAGCCAACACTTGGAAGCAATGAAAATGTCCATCAACCGAGGAATGCACAAAGAAGAAGTGGTCCACGTACACAGTGGAAAATTACTCCAATAAAAAATAAAAATTAAATTTAAAAATCCAACACAACTAAGGAGACATCAGCTTGTGTGGGTTGGTCCGGGCACACTCCACTCTAATTTATAACCGAGAAACACCACAGGCCGCAAGGGCTTTTCCCTAGTTACCAGGGTGGGGAACATAGAAAGGCTGCCGCCCTCTGGCAGTTACCTGCAAAAGCAGTTTTAAAGCCTGTGCTAATGGTCATTTCATATGAATAAGTACTGCAGAAGTGTAAATGAAACCTGCCCTCAAAATGTCTTCAGGGAGGTAAAGGCCAAAACGTTTCAAAATGTGACTCATACTTTAAGAGAACACTTTGAAGAAATAAGGGGTAATCACAGCTTGAAAAATAAAAAGGACATGCCTTAAAGCTCAATTTCAACGGATTATGAGGCACATGCGAATTCAACCACAAAGAGGTATCAGCTCACACTTGTCAGAATAACCATCAGCAAGAAAACTACAAACAATAAATGCTGAAGGTGTTGTGGAGAAATGCATACCCTCAACTGCAAGTGGGACATAAGTTGGAAAGGGCCACAAACTCGAACAGAATGGGGGTGCCTTAAAAACGTAAACATTGAGCTACCATATGATCCAGCAGGCCCACTCCTCCACCTATAATCTAAGAAGAGAGAATTGGAAAGACACAGGCAGGCAAATCTGCATTGCACAGTATTACAATAGCCAAGATATGGAAGTAACCAAAAAGTCCACCAACAGATGGGTGGACAAAGAAGTACTCCTCCATGTACAGATGGAATATTCGCTAGTGAAGAAAATGAAACAATGCCATTTGCAGCGCCATAGATGAGTCTAGACGTAATCACGCCACGTGTAGTCAGTGAGAAAGCAAAATACATATATCCTATGATATCACTTTCAGGAGTTACTTAAAAATTGATACCAATGAAGATATTTCCACAGAGAAAGGCAATCACAGATTCATTAAAAAACTTATGGTTCACCAAATAGAAAGGGATGAGGATTGGATACATTACCATATTGGGGTTAACAGAGATATACAAACCATGTGAAATATATAACCACCAAAGACGTACGGAAGACCAGGAAGAGACTACTCAACATTGTGTCATAACCTACATGGGAAAAGGATGCGAGGAAGAAAAGATACACGTATATGTGTGAAAGACCCACATCTTGCACACCTATAGCAAACAAACCAATGTAATCAAATCTGCCTGGGTAAAAAATAAAAAGTAAATTACAAATATGAACAAGAAGTAATGAGACATAAACTTAAAGGGCTTTTTCCTGGCACGTTCCATTCTAATATACAACCTAGAATACCACTTCCATTAAGGCTCTGTTTCCCTAGTAACCAAATTTGGCAAAGGAGAAATGCTGCCACCTTGTGGCCGTTTCCTGCAAGAGCAGCTTTAAAGTCCCAGCTAATGGTCACTTAACATTCACAAGGACTCAGGGCTGTAAAAGACACTTGCCCTAAAAATTTGTGCTGAAGTAGGGAATGAACAAAAAATTCACAACAGGCAAATGTTTCAAGAAGAGATTATGAAGAGTTAAGTTCTACTCACACTCTTTTTAAAAAAAAGAAAAATGGATAAAAGCTCAACCTCAGGGAGTGTTAGACGCAAGCAATCTAATCTACGAAAAGTTTCAACTTACACCAGTCGACTGACCATCAGCAAAAAGTCTACAAACAATAAATGCTGAAGGGGATTTAGAGAACTGTGTACCCTCTACCTTCTGGTGAGACATAAAAGCCAATAATGAGAAAAGAAAGGAGCTGTGTTTAAAAGTAAAAATGGAGGTACCATTCAATCCAGCAGGTGCACCAATGGACCTCTCACCTGAGAAGACAAGAATCGAGAAGACACAGGCCGCAAAAGCTGCAGTGCAGCCTTATTCACAATAGCCAAGACAGTGAAGCAATCAAAATATACAACAAGAGGTGAATGGATAAAGAAGAAGTGGTCCATGTACACAGTGGAATATTAACCATGGAAAACAACGAACCATTGCTCTCTGAGGCACCACAAAGGAGTCTGGAGATAGTCACGAAACATGAGGTAAGTCAGAAAGCAAAAGACCTATATTCTATGATATCACTTATAGGCGTTATCTAATAACTGACACAAATGAACATATATCCACAGAGAAAGACACTCACAGACTTAGAAAATAAAACTATGCTCAACTAAAAGGAAAGGTGGGGGGAATGGATAAATTAAGATTAGTGTTACTATATGTATACAAACACATATTATATACATATCTCAAAAATACCGACCATATAGCAAGGGAGGTCTGCGGAACACTCTGTAACATTTTACATGGGAAGAGGATCTGTACTTGAATAGACATATACAATGTACAAATGAACCAGAGTGTGTTCACCTAGGACAAACAATATTCTAACCTTTAGCCCAATTAAAACACCTTTAAAAACCAAGAAGAAATAATGAGACATAAACTTATGGGGGTTTCTCCACGCACATTCTAATGTAATTTACAACCTAGGAACACGACTTCCAGAAAGGCTCTGCTGCCCTACCACCCAGATTTGGGAATGGAGAAATGCTGCCTCCTTGAGGCCACTTCCCACAACAGCAGCTTTAAACCCATTGCTCTAGGTCACTAAATATTCACAAAACTTAAAGTTCGGGAAATGAGACCTGCTCTCTAAAAAAACTCTTGGGTGGAAAATCGCCCAAAAAATTCAAAAGCGGGCAACCTTCCAAGAAGACAGTTTCAAGAGTTATACTGTACTCCCAATTGTTTCCTTTTTTTAACAGAAAAGAAAACAGCGGAGAAAAATGATGAGTTTTACGAATTTTCAACGACTTACAAACCCAAATTACAAAAACCTATGAGCTCACAGCAGCCAGAAGGGCCATTAGCATAAATGCTGCAAACAATAAATGATGAAGCGATTGTGGAGAAATGCGTACCCTCGATTCTAAGGGGGACGTGGTAAGAGCCACTAATGAAAACACAAAGAAGGTGCTTTGAAAAGGGAAACACGGTGCTACCAGTCAGTGAATCACACCCACTGCAGGGCCTATCACCTGAGAAAATGAGAATCAAAAAGTCACAGGCTGGCAAACCTGCACTCCAACAATATTTACCATAGCCAACACTTGGAAGCAATGAAAATGTCCATCAACCGAGGAATGCACAAAGAAGAAGTGGTCCACGTACACAGTGGAAAATTACTCCAATAAAAAATAAAAATTAAATTTAAAAATCCAACACAACTAAGGAGACATCAGCTTGTGTGGGTTTCTCCGGGCACACTCCACTCTAATTTATAACCGAGAAACACCACAGGCCGCAAGGGCTTTTCCCTAGTTACCAGGGTGGGGAACATAGAAAGGCTGCCGCCCTCTGGCAGTTACCTGCAAAAGCAGTTTTAAAGCCTGTGCTAATGGTCATTTCATATGAATAAGTACTGCAGAAGTGTAAATGAAACCTGCCCTCAAAATGTCTTCAGGGAGGTAAAGTCCAAAACGTTTCAAAACGTGACACATACTTTAAGAGAACACTTTGAAGAACTAAGGGGTAATCACAGCTTGAAAAATAAAAAGGACATGCCTTAAAGCTCAATTTCAACGGATTATGAGGCACATGCGAATTCAACCACAAAGAGGTATCAGCTCACACTTGTCAGAATAACCATCAGCAAGAAAACTACAAACAATAAATGCTGAAGGTGTTGTGGAGAAATGCATACCCTCAACTGCAAGTGGGACATAAGTTGGAAAGGGCCACAAACTCGAACAGAATGGGGGTGCCTTAAAAACGTAAACATTGAGCTACCATATGATCCAGCAGGCCCACTCCTCCACCTATAATCTAAGAAGAGAGAATTGGAAAGACACAGGCAGGCAAATCTGCATTGCACAGTATTACAATAGCCAAGATATGGAAGTAACCAAAAAGTCCACCAACAGATGGGTGGACAAAGAAGTACTCCTCCATGTACAGATGGAATATTCGCTAGTGAAGAAAATGAAACAATGCCATTTGCAGCGCCATAGATGAGTCTAGACGTAATCACGCCACGTGTAGTCAGTGAGAAAGCAAAATACATATATCCTATGATATCACTTTCAGGAGTTACTTAAAAATTGATACCAATGAAGATATTTCCACAGAGAAAGGCAATCACAGATTCATTAAAAAACTTATGGTTCACCAAATAGAAAGGGATGAGGATTGGATACATTACCATATTGGGGTTAACAGAGATATACAAACCATGTGAAATATATAACCACCAAAGACGTACGGAAGACCAGGAAGAGACTACTCAACATTGTGTCATAACCTACATGGGAAAAGGATGCGAGGAAGAAAAGATACACGTATATGTGTGAAAGACCCACATCTTGCACACCTATAGCAAACAAACCAATGTAATCAAATCTGCCTGGGTAAAAAATAAAAAGTAAATTACAAATATGAACAAGAAGTAATGAGACATAAACTTAAAGGGCTTTTTCCTGGCACGTTCCATTCTAATATACAACCTAGAATACCACTTCCATTAAGGCTCTGTTTCACTAGTAACCAAATTTGGCAAAGGAGAAATGCTGCCACCTTGTGGCCGTTTCCTGCAAGAGCAGCTTTAAAGTCCCAGCTAATGGTCACTTAACATTCACAAGGACTCAGGGCTGTAAAAGACACTTGCCCTAAAAATTTGTGCTGAAGTAGGGAATGGACAAAAAATTCACAACAGGCAAATGTTTCAAGAAGAGATTATGAAGAGTTAAGTTTTACTCACACTCTTTTTAAAAAAAAGAAAAATGGATAAAAGCTCAACCTCAGGGAGTGTTAGACGCATGCAATCTAATCTACGAAAAGTTTCAACTTACACCAGTCGACTGACCATCAGCAAAAAGTCTACAAACAATAAATGCTGAAGGGGATTTAGAGAACTGTGTACCCTCTACCTTCTGGTGAGACATAAAAGCCAATAATGAGAAAAGAAAGGAGCTGTGTTTAAAAGTAAAAATGGAGGTACCATTCAATCCAGCAGGTGCACCAATGGACCTCTCACCTGAGAAGACAAGAATCGAGAAGACACAGGCCGCAAAAGCTGCAGTGCAGCCTTATTCACAATAGCCAAGACAGTGAAGCAATCAAAATATACAACAAGAGGTGAATGGATAAAGAAGAAGTGGTCCATGTACACAGTGGAATATTAACCATGGAAAACAACGAACCATTGCTCTCTGAGGCACCACAAAGGAGTCTGGAGATAGTCACGAAACATGAGGTAAGTCAGAAAGCAAAAGACCTATATTCTATGATATCACTTATAGGCGTTATCTAATAACTGACACAAATGAACATATATCCACAGAGAAAGACACTCACAGACTTAGAAAATAAAACTATGCTCAACTAAAAGGAAAGGTGGGGGGAATGGATAAATTAAGATTAGTGTTACTATATGTATACAAACACATATTATATACATATCTCAAAAATACCGACCATATAGCAAGGGAGGTCTGCGGAACACTCTGTAACATTTTACATGGGAAGAGGATCTGTACTTGAATAGACATATACAATGTACAAATGAACCAGAGTGTGTTCACCTAGGACAAACAATATTCTAACCTTTAGCCCAATTAAAACACCTTTAAAAACCAAGAAGAAATAATGAGACATAAACTTATGGGGGTTTCTCCACGCACATTCTAATGTAATTTACAACCTAGGAACACGACTTCCAGAAAGGCTCTGCTGCCCTACCACCCAGATTTGGGAATGGAGAAATGCTGCCTCCTTGAGGCCACTTCCCACAACAGCAGCTTTAAACCCATTGCTCTAGGTCACTAAATATTCACAAAACTTAAAGTTCGGGAAATGAGACCTGCTCTCTAAAAAAACTCTTGGGTGGAAAATCGCCCAAAAAATTCAAAAGCGGGCAACCTTCCAAGAAGACAGTTTCAAGAGTTATACTGTACTCCCAATTGTTTCCTTTTTTTAACAGAAAAGAAAACAGCGGAGAAAAATGATGAGTTTTACGAATTTTCAACGACTTACAAACCCAAATTACAAAAACCTATGAGCTCACAGCAGCCAGAAGGGCCATTAGCATAAATGCTGCAAACAATAAATGATGAAGCGATTGTGGAGAAATGCGTACCCTCGATTCTAAGGGGGACGTGGTAAGAGCCACTAATGAAAACACAAAGAAGGTGCTTTGAAAAGGGAAACACGGTGCTACCAGTCAGTGAATCACACCCACTGCAGGGCCTATCACCTGAGAAAATGAGAATCAAAAAGTCACAGGCTGGCAATCCTGCACTCCAACAATATTTACCATAGCCAACACTTGGAAGCAATGAAAATGTCCATCAACCGAGGAATGCACAAAGAAGAAGTGGTCCACGTACACAGTGGAAAATTACTCCAATAAAAAATAAAAATTAAATTTAAAAATCCAACACAACTAAGGAGACATCAGCTTGTGTGGGTTGGTCCGGGCACACTCCACTCTAATTTATAACCGAGAAACACCACAGGCCGCAAGGGCTTTTCCCTAGTTACCAGGGTGGGGAACATAGAAAGGCTGCCGCCCTCTGGCAGTTACCTGCAAAAGCAGTTTTAAAGCCTGTGCTAATGGTCATTTCATATGAATAAGTACTGCAGAAGTGTAAATGAAACCTGCCCTCAAAATGTCTTCAGGGAGGTAAAGGCCAAAACGTTTCAAAATGTGACTCATACTTTAAGAGAACACTTTGAAGAAATAAGGGGTAATCACAGCTTGAAAAATAAAAAGGACATGCCTTAAAGCTCAATTTCAACGGATTATGAGGCACATGCGAATTCAACCACAAAGAGGTATCAGCTCACACTTGTCAGAATAACCATCAGCAAGAAAACTACAAACAATAAATGCTGAAGGTGTTGTGGAGAAATGCATACCCTCAACTGCAAGTGGGACATAAGTTGGAAAGGGCCACAAACTCGAACAGAATGGGGGTGCCTTAAAAACGTAAACATTGAGCTACCATATGATCCAGCAGGCCCACTCCTCCACCTATAATCTAAGAAGAGAGAATTGGAAAGACACAGGCAGGCAAATCTGCATTGCACAGTATTACAATAGCCAAGATATGGAAGTAACCAAAAAGTCCACCAACAGATGGGTGGACAAAGAAGTACTCCTCCATGTACAGATGGAATATTCGCTAGTGAAGAAAATGAAACAATGCCATTTGCAGCGCCATAGATGAGTCTAGACGTAATCACGCCACGTGTAGTCAGTGAGAAAGCAAAATACATATATCCTATGATATCACTTTCAGGAGTTACTTAAAAATTGATACCAATGAAGATATTTCCACAGAGAAAGGCAATCACAGATTCATTAAAAAACTTATGGTTCACCAAATAGAAAGGGATGAGGATTGGATACATTACCATATTGGGGTTAACAGAGATATACAAACCATGTGAAATATATAACCACCAAAGACGTACGGAAGACCAGGAAGAGACTACTCAACATTGTGTCATAACCTACATGGGAAAAGGATGCGAGGAAGAAAAGATACACGTATATGTGTGAAAGACCCACATCTTGCACACCTATAGCAAACAAACCAATGTAATCAAATCTGCCTGGGTAAAAAATAAAAAGTAAATTACAAATATGAACAAGAAGTAATGAGACATAAACTTAAAGGGCTTTTTCCTGGCACGTTCCATTCTAATATACAACCTAGAATACCACTTCCATTAAGGCTCTGTTTCCCTAGTAACCAAATTTGGCAAAGGAGAAATGCTGCCACCTTGTGGCCGTTTCCTGCAAGAGCAGCTTTAAAGTCCCAGCTAATGGTCACTTAACATTCACAAGGACTCAGGGCTGTAAAAGACACTTGCCCTAAAAATTTGTGCTGAAGTAGGGAATGAACAAAAAATTCACAACAGGCAAATGTTTCAAGAAGAGATTATGAAGAGTTAAGTTCTACTCACACTCTTTTTAAAAAAAAGAAAAATGGATAAAAGCTCAACCTCAGGGAGTGTTAGACGCAAGCAATCTAATCTACGAAAAGTTTCAACTTACACCAGTCGACTGACCATCAGCAAAAAGTCTACAAACAATAAATGCTGAAGGGGATTTAGAGAACTGTGTACCCTCTACCTTCTGGTGAGACATAAAAGCCAATAATGAGAAAAGAAAGGAGCTGTGTTTAAAAGTAAAAATGGAGGTACCATTCAATCCAGCAGGTGCACCAATGGACCTCTCACCTGAG
Organism: Balaenoptera physalus; assembly: GCF_965194825.1. Classification (NCBI taxonomy): domain Eukaryota; kingdom Metazoa; phylum Chordata; class Mammalia; order Artiodactyla; family Balaenopteridae; genus Balaenoptera; species Balaenoptera physalus. The sequence goes on from NW_028126567.1 coordinate 681,125, forward strand.
AAGACAAGAATCGAGAAGACACAGGCCGCAAAAGCTGCAGTGCAGCCTTATTCACAATAGCCAAGACAGTGAAGCAATCAAAATATACAACAAGAGGTGAATGGATAAAGAAGAAGTGGTCCATGTACACAGTGGAATATTAACCATGGAAAACAACGAACCATTGCTCTCTGAGGCACCACAAAGGAGTCTGGAGATAGTCACGAAACATGAGGTAAGTCAGAAAGCAAAAGACCTATATTCTATGATATCACTTATAGGCGTTATCTAATAACTGACACAAATGAACATATATCCACAGAGAAAGACACTCACAGACTTAGAAAATAAAACTATGCTCAACTAAAAGGAAAGGTGGGGGGAATGGATAAATTAAGATTAGTGTTACTATATGTATGCAAACACATATTATATACATATCTCAAAAATACCGACCATATAGCAAGGGAGGTCTGCGGAACACTCTGTAACATTTTACATGGGAAGAGGATCTGTACTTGAATAGACATATACAATGTACAAATGAACCAGAGTGTGTTCACCTAGGACAAACAATATTCTAACCTTTAGCCCAATTAAAACACCTTTAAAAACCAAGAAGAAATAATGAGACATAAACTTATGGGGGTTTCTCCACGCACATTCTAATGTAATTTACAACCTAGGAACACGACTTCCAGAAAGGCTCTGCTGCCCTACCACCCAGATTTGGGAATGGAGAAATGCTGCCTCCTTGAGGCCACTTCCCACAACAGCAGCTTTAAACCCATTGCTCTAGGTCACTAAATATTCACAAAACTTAAAGTTCGGGAAATGAGACCTGCTCTCTAAAAAAACTCTTGGGTGGAAAATCGCCCAAAAAATTCAAAAGCGGGCAACCTTCCAAGAAGACAGTTTCAAGAGTTATACTGTACTCCCAATTGTTTCCTTTTTTTAACAGAAAAGAAAACAGCGGAGAAAAATGATGAGTTTTACGAATTTTCAACGACTTACAAACCCAAATTACAAAAACCTATGAGCTCACAGCAGCCAGAAGGGCCATTAGCATAAATGCTGCAAACAATAAATGATGAAGCGATTGTGGAGAAATGCGTACCCTCGATTCTAAGGGGGACGTGGTAAGAGCCACTAATGAAAACACAAAGAAGGTGCTTTGAAAAGGGAAACACGGTGCTACCAGTCAGTGAATCACACCCACTGCAGGGCCTATCACCTGAGAAAATGAGAATCAAAAAGTCACAGGCTGGCAATCCTGCACTCCAACAATATTTACCATAGCCAACACTTGGAAGCAATGAAAATGTCCATCAACCGAGGAATGCACAAAGAAGAAGTGGTCCACGTACACAGTGGAAAATTACTCCAATAAAAAATAAAAATTAAATTTAAAAATCCAACACAACTAAGGAGACATCAGCTTGTGTGGGTTGGTCCGGGCACACTCCACTCTAATTTATAACCGAGAAACACCACAGGCCGCAAGGGCTTTTCCCTAGTTACCAGGGTGGGGAACATAGAAAGGCTGCCGCCCTCTGGCAGTTACCTGCAAAAGCAGTTTTAAAGCCTGTGCTAATGGTCATTTCATATGAATAAGTACTGCAGAAGTGTAAATGAAACCTGCCCTCAAAATGTCTTCAGGGAGGTAAAGGCCAAAACGTTTCAAAATGTGACTCATACTTTAAGAGAACACTTTGAAGAAATAAGGGGTAATCACAGCTTGAAAAATAAAAAGGACATGCCTTAAAGCTCAATTTCAACGGATTATGAGGCACATGCGAATTCAACCACAAAGAGGTATCAGCTCACACTTGTCAGAATAACCATCAGCAAGAAAACTACAAACAATAAATGCTGAAGGTGTTGTGGAGAAATGCATACCCTCAACTGCAAGTGGGACATAAGTTGGAAAGGGCCACAAACTCGAACAGAATGGGGGTGCCTTAAAAACGTAAACATTGAGCTACCATATGATCCAGCAGGCCCACTCCTCCACCTATAATCTAAGAAGAGAGAATTGGAAAGACACAGGCAGGCAAATCTGCATTGCACAGTATTACAATAGCCAAGATATGGAAGTAACCAAAAAGTCCACCAACAGATGGGTGGACAAAGAAGTACTCCTCCATGTACAGATGGAATATTCGCTAGTGAAGAAAATGAAACAATGCCATTTGCAGCGCCATAGATGAGTCTAGACGTAATCACGCCACGTGTAGTCAGTGAGAAAGCAAAATACATATATCCTATGATATCACTTTCAGGAGTTACTTAAAAATTGATACCAATGAAGATATTTCCACAGAGAAAGGCAATCACAGATTCATTAAAAAACTTATGGTTCACCAAATAGAAAGGGATGAGGATTGGATACATTACCATATTGGGGTTAACAGAGATATACAAACCATGTGAAATATATAACCACCAAAGACGTACGGAAGACCAGGAAGAGACTACTCAACATTGTGTCATAACCTACATGGGAAAAGGATGCGAGGAAGAAAAGATACACGTATATGTGTGAAAGACCCACATCTTGCACACCTATAGCAAACAAACCAATGTAATCAAATCTGCCTGGGTAAAAAATAAAAAGTAAATTACAAATATGAACAAGAAGTAATGAGACATAAACTTAAAGGGCTTTTTCCTGGCACGTTCCATTCTAATATACAACCTAGAATACCACTTCCATTAAGGCTCTGTTTCCCTAGTAACCAAATTTGGCAAAGGAGAAATGCTGCCACCTTGTGGCCGTTTCCTGCAAGAGCAGCTTTAAAGTCCCAGCTAATGGTCACTTAACATTCACAAGGACTCAGGGCTGTAAAAGACACTTGCCCTAAAAATTTGTGCTGAAGTAGGGAATGGACAAAAAATTCACAACAGGCAAATGTTTCAAGAAGAGATTATGAAGAGTTAAGTTCTACTCACACTCTTTTTAAAAAAAAGAAAAATGGATAAAAGCTCAACCTCAGGGAGTGTTAGACGCAAGCAATCTAATCTACGAAAAGTTTCAACTTACACCAGTCGACTGACCATCAGCAAAAAGTCTACAAACAATAAATGCTGAAGGGGATTTAGAGAACTGTGTACCCTCTACCTTCTGGTGAGACATAAAAGCCAATAATGAGAAAAGAAAGGAGCTGTGTTTAAAAGTAAAAATGGAGGTACCATTCAATCCAGCAGGTGCACCAATGGACCTCTCACCTGAGAAGACAAGAATCGAGAAGACACAGGCCGCAAAAGCTGCAGTGCAGCCTTATTCACAATAGCCAAGACAGTGAAGCAATCAAAATATACAACAAGAGGTGAATGGATAAAGAAGAAGTGGTCCATGTACACAGTGGAATATTAACCATGGAAAACAACGAACCATTGCTCTCTGAGGCACCACAAAGGAGTCTGGAGATAGTCACGAAACATGAGGTAAGTCAGAAAGCAAAAGACCTATATTCTATGATATCACTTATAGGCGTTATCTAATAACTGACACAAATGAACATATATCCACAGAGAAAGACACTCACAGACTTAGAAAATAAAACTATGCTCAACTAAAAGGAAAGGTGGGGGGAATGGATAAATTAAGATTAGTGTTACTATATGTATACAAACACATATTATATACATATCTCAAAAATACCGACCATATAGCAAGGGAGGTCTGCGGAACACTCTGTAACATTTTACATGGGAAGAGGATCTGTACTTGAATAGACATATACAATGTACAAATGAACCAGAGTGTGTTCACCTAGGACAAACAATATTCTAACCTTTAGCCCAATTAAAACACCTTTAAAAACCAAGAAGAAATAATGAGACATAAACTTATGGGGGTTTCTCCACGCACATTCTAATGTAATTTACAACCTAGGAACACGACTTCCAGAAAGGCTCTGCTGCCCTACCACCCAGATTTGGGAATGGAGAAATGCTGCCTCCTTGAGGCCACTTCCCACAACAGCAGCTTTAAACCCATTGCTCTAGGTCACTAAATATTCACAAAACTTAAAGTTCGGGAAATGAGACCTGCTCTCTAAAAAAACTCTTGGGTGGAAAATCGCCCAAAAAATTCAAAAGCGGGCAACCTTCCAAGAAGACAGTTTCAAGAGTTATACTGTACTCCCAATTGTTTCCTTTTTTTAACAGAAAAGAAAACAGCGGAGAAAAATGATGAGTTTTACGAATTTTCAACGACTTACAAACCCAAATTACAAAAACCTATGAGCTCACAGCAGCCAGAAGGGCCATTAGCATAAATGCTGCAAACAATAAATGATGAAGCGATTGTGGAGAAATGCGTACCCTCGATTCTAAGGGGGACGTGGTAAGAGCCACTAATGAAAACACAAAGAAGGTGCTTTGAAAAGGGAAACACGGTGCTACCAGTCAGTGAATCACACCCACTGCAGGGCCTATCACCTGAGAAAATGAGAATCAAAAAGTCACAGGCTGGCAAACCTGCACTCCAACAATATTTACCATAGCCAACACTTGGAAGCAATGAAAATGTCCATCAACCGAGGAATGCACAAAGAAGAAGTGGTCCACGTACACAGTGGAAAATTACTCCAATAAAAAATAAAAATTAAATTTAAAAATCCAACACAACTAAGGAGACATCAGCTTGTGTGGGTTTCTCCGGGCACACTCCACTCTAATTTATAACCGAGAAACACCACAGGCCGCAAGGGCTTTTCCCTAGTTACCAGGGTGGGGAACATAGAAAGGCTGCCGCCCTCTGGCAGTTACCTGCAAAAGCAGTTTTAAAGCCTGTGCTAATGGTCATTTCATATGAATAAGTACTGCAGAAGTGTAAATGAAACCTGCCCTCAAAATGTCTTCAGGGAGGTAAAGTCCAAAACGTTTCAAAACGTGACACATACTTTAAGAGAACACTTTGAAGAACTAAGGGGTAATCACAGCTTGAAAAATAAAAAGGACATGCCTTAAAGCTCAATTTCAACGGATTATGAGGCACATGCGAATTCAACCACAAAGAGGTATCAGCTCACACTTGTCAGAATAACCATCAGCAAGAAAACTACAAACAATAAATGCTGAAGGTGTTGTGGAGAAATGCATACCCTCAACTGCAAGTGGGACATAAGTTGGAAAGGGCCACAAACTCGAACAGAATGGGGGTGCCTTAAAAACGTAAACATTGAGCTACCATATGATCCAGCAGGCCCACTCCTCCACCTATAATCTAAGAAGAGAGAATTGGAAAGACACAGGCAGGCAAATCTGCATTGCACAGTATTACAATAGCCAAGATATGGAAGTAACCAAAAAGTCCACCAACAGATGGGTGGACAAAGAAGTACTCCTCCATGTACAGATGGAATATTCGCTAGTGAAGAAAATGAAACAATGCCATTTGCAGCGCCATAGATGAGTCTAGACGTAATCACGCCACGTGTAGTCAGTGAGAAAGCAAAATACATATATCCTATGATATCACTTTCAGGAGTTACTTAAAAATTGATACCAATGAAGATATTTCCACAGAGAAAGGCAATCACAGATTCATTAAAAAACTTATGGTTCACCAAATAGAAAGGGATGAGGATTGGATACATTACCATATTGGGGTTAACAGAGATATACAAACCATGTGAAATATATAACCACCAAAGACGTACGGAAGACCAGGAAGAGACTACTCAACATTGTGTCATAACCTACATGGGAAAAGGATGCGAGGAAGAAAAGATACACGTATATGTGTGAAAGACCCACATCTTGCACACCTATAGCAAACAAACCAATGTAATCAAATCTGCCTGGGTAAAAAATAAAAAGTAAATTACAAATATGAACAAGAAGTAATGAGACATAAACTTAAAGGGCTTTTTCCTGGCACGTTCCATTCTAATATACAACCTAGAATACCACTTCCATTAAGGCTCTGTTTCACTAGTAACCAAATTTGGCAAAGGAGAAATGCTGCCACCTTGTGGCCGTTTCCTGCAAGAGCAGCTTTAAAGTCCCAGCTAATGGTCACTTAACATTCACAAGGACTCAGGGCTGTAAAAGACACTTGCCCTAAAAATTTGTGCTGAAGTAGGGAATGGACAAAAAATTCACAACAGGCAAATGTTTCAAGAAGAGATTATGAAGAGTTAAGTTTTACTCACACTCTTTTTAAAAAAAAGAAAAATGGATAAAAGCTCAACCTCAGGGAGTGTTAGACGCATGCAATCTAATCTACGAAAAGTTTCAACTTACACCAGTCGACTGACCATCAGCAAAAAGTCTACAAACAATAAATGCTGAAGGGGATTTAGAGAACTGTGTACCCTCTACCTTCTGGTGAGACATAAAAGCCAATAATGAGAAAAGAAAGGAGCTGTGTTTAAAAGTAAAAATGGAGGTACCATTCAATCCAGCAGGTGCACCAATGGACCTCTCACCTGAGAAGACAAGAATCGAGAAGACACAGGCCGCAAAAGCTGCAGTGCAGCCTTATTCACAATAGCCAAGACAGTGAAGCAATCAAAATATCCAACAAGAGGTGAATGGATAAAGAAGAAGTGGTCCATGTACACAGTGGAATATTAACCATGGAAAACAACGAACCATTGCTCTCTGAGGCACCACAAAGGAGTCTGGAGATAGTCACGAAACATGAGGTAAGTCGGAAAGCAAAAGACCTATATTCTATGATATCACTTATAGGCGTTACCTAATAACTGACACAAATGAACATATATCCACAGAGAAAGACACTCACAGACTTAGAAAATAAAACTATGCTCAACTAAAAGGAAAGGTGGGGGGAATGGATAAATTAAGATTAGTGTTACTATATGTATACAAACACATATTATATACATATCTCAAAAATACCGACCATATAGCAAGGGAGGTCTGCGGAACCCTCTGTAACATTTTACATGGGAAGAGGATCTGTACTTGAATAGACATATATAATGTACAAATGAACCAGAGTGTGTTCACCTAGGACAAACAATATTCTAACCTTTAGCCCAATTAAAACACCTTTAAAAACCAAGAAGAAATAATGAGACATAAACTTATGGGGGTTTCTCCACGCACATTCTAATGTAATTTACAACCTAGGAACACGACTTCCAGAAAGGCTCTGCTGCCCTACCACCCAGATTTGGGAATGGAGAAATGCTGCCTCCTTGAGGCCACTTCCCACAACAGCAGCTTTAAACCCATTGCTCTAGGTCACTAAATATTCACAAAACTTGAAGTTCGGGAAATGAGACCTGCTCTCTAAAAAAACTCTTGGGTGGAAAATCGCCCAAAAAATTCAAAAGAGGGCAACCTTCCAAGAAGACAGTTTCAAGAGTTATACTGTACTCCCAATTGTTTCCTTTTTTTAACAGAAAAGAAAACAGCGGAGAAAAATGATGAGTTTTACGAATTTTCAACGACTTACAAACCCAAATTACAAAAACCTATGAGCTCACAGCAGCCAGAAGGGCCATTAGCATAAATGCTGCAAACAATAAATGATGAAGCGATTGTGGAGAAATGCGTACCCTCGATTCTAAGGGGGACGTGGTAAGAGCCACTAATGAAAACACAAAGGAGGTGCTTTGAAAAGGGAAACACGGTGCTACCAGTCAGTGAATCACACCCACTGCTGGGCCTATCACCTGAGAAAATGAGAATCAAAAAGTCACAGGCTGGCAATCCTGCAGTCCAACAATATTTACCATAGCCAACACTTGGAAGCAATGAAAATGTCCATCAACCGAGGAATGCACAAAGAAGAACTGGTCCACGTACACAGTGGAAAATTACTCCAATAAAAAATAAAAATTAAATTTAAAAATCCAACACAACTAAGGAGACATCAGCTTGTGTGGGTTGGTCCGGGCACACTCCACTCTAATTTATAACCGAGAAACACCACAGGCCGCAAGGGCTTTTCCCTAGTTACCAGGGTGGGGAACATAGAAAGGCTGCCGCCCTCTGGCAGTTACCTGCAAAAGCAGCTTTAAAGCCTGTGCTAATGGTCATTTCATATGAATAAGTACTGCAGAAGTGTAAATGAAACCTGCCCTCAAAATGTCTTCAGGGAGGTAAAGGCCAAAACGTTTCAAAATATGACACATACTTTAAGAGAACACTTTGTAGAACTAAGGGGTAGTCACAGCTTGAAAAATAAAAAGGACATGCCTTAAAGCTCAATTTCAACGGATTATGAGGCACATGCGAATTCAACCACAAAGAGGTATCAGCTCACACTTGTCAGAATAACCATCAGCAAGAAAACTACAAACAATAAATGCTGAAGGTGTTGTGGAGAAATGCATACCCTCAACTGCAAGTGGGACATAAGTTGGAAAGGGCCACAAACTCGAACAGAATGGGGGTGCCTTAAAAACGTAAACATTGAGCTACCATATGATCCAGCAGGCCCACTCCTCCACCTATAATCTAAGAAGAGAGAATTGGAAAGACACAGGCAGGCAAATCTGCATTGCACAGTATTACAATAGCCAAGATATGGAAGTAACCAAAAAGTCCACCAACAGATGGGTGGACAAAGAAGTACTCCTCCATGTACAGATGGAATATTCGCTAGTGAAGAAAATGAAACAATGCCATTTGCAGCGCCATAGATGAGTCTAGACGTAATCACGCCACGTGTAGTCAGTGAGAAAGCAGAATACATATATCCTATGATATCACTTTCAGGAGTTACTTAAAAATTGATACCAATGAAGATATTTCCACAGAGAAAGGCAATCACAGATTCATTAAAAAACTTATGGTTCACCAAATAGAAAGGGATGAGGATTGGATACATTACCATATTGGGGTTAACAGAGATATACAAACCATGTGAAATATATAACCACCAAAGACGTACGGAAGACCAGGAAGAGACTACTCAACATTGTGTCATAACCTACATGGGAAAAGGATGCGAGGAAGAAAAGATACACGTATATGTGTGAAAGACCCACATCTTGCACACCTATAGCAAACAAACCAATGTAATCAAATCTGCCTGGGTAAAAAATAAAAAGTAAATTACAAATATGAACAAGAAGTAATGAGACATAAACTTAAAGGGCTTTTTCCTGGCACGTTCCATTCTAATATACAACCTGGAATACCACTTCCATTAAGCCTCTGTTTCCCTAGTAACCAAATTTGGCAAAGGAGAAATGCTGCCACCTTGTGGCCGTTTCCTGCAAGAGCAGCTTTAAAGTCCCAGCTAATGGTCACTTAACATTCACAAGGACTCAGGGCTGTAAAAGACACTTGCCCTAAAAATTTGTGCTGAAGTAGGGAATGGACAAAAAATTCACAACAGGCAAATGTTTCAAGAAGAGATTATGAAGAGTTAAGTTTTACTCACACTCTTTTTAAAAAAAAGAAAAATGGATAAAAGCTCAACCTCAGGGAGTGTTAGACGCATGCAATCTAATCTACGAAAAGTTTCAACTTACACCAGTCGACTGACCATCAGCAAAAAGTCTACAAACAATAAATGCTGAAGGGGATTTAGAGAACTGTGTACCCTCTACCTTCTGGTGAGACATAAAAGCCAATAATGAGAAAAGAAAGGAGCTGTGTTTAAAAGTAAAAATGGAGGTACCATTCAATCCAGCAGGTGCACCAATGGACCTCTCACCTGAGAAGACAAGAATCGAGAAGACACAGGCCGCAAAAGCTGCAGTGCAGCCTTATTCACAATAGCCAAGACAGTGAAGCAATCAAAATATACAACAAGAGGTGAATGGATAAAGAAGAAGTGGTCCATGTACACAGTGGAATATTAACCATGGAAAACAACGAACCATTGCTCTCTGAGGCACCACAAAGGAGTCTGGAGATAGTCACGAAACATGAGGTAAGTCAGAAAGCAAAAGACCTATATTCTATGATATCACTTATAGGCGTTATCTAATAACTGACACAAATGAACATATATCCACAGAGAAAGACACTCACAGACTTAGAAAATAAAACTATGCTCAACTAAAAGGAAAGGTGGGGGGAATGGATAAATTAAGATTAGTGTTACTATATGTATACAAACACATATTATATACATATCTCAAAAATACCGACCATATAGCAAGGGAGGTCTGCGGAACCCTCTGTAACATTTTACATGGGAAGAGGATCTGTACTTGAATAGACATATATAATGTACAAATGAACCAGAGTGTGTTCACCTAGGACAAACAATATTCTAACCTTTAGCCCAATTAAAACACCTTTAAAAACCAAGAAGAAATAATGAGACATAAACTTATGGGGGTTTCTCCACGCACATTCTAATGTAATTTACAACCTAGGAACACGACTTCCAGAAAGGCTCTGCTGCCCTACCACCCAGATTTGGGAATGGAGAAATGCTGCCTCCTTGAGGCCACTTCCCACAACAGCAGCTTTAAACCCATTGCTCTAGGTCACTAAATATTCACAAAACTTGAAGTTCGGGAAATGAGACCTGCTCTCTAAAAAAACTCTTGGGTGGAAAATCGCCCAAAAAATTCAAAAGAGGGCAACCTTCCAAGAAGACAGTTTCAAGAGTTATACTGTACTCCCAATTGTTTCCTTTTTTTAACAGAAAAGAAAACAGCGGAGAAAAATGATGAGTTTTACGAATTTTCAACGACTTACAAACCCAAATTACAAAAACCTATGAGCTCACAGCAGCCAGAAGGGCCATTAGCATAAATGCTGCAAACAATAAATGATGAAGCGATTGTGGAGAAATGCGTACCCTCGATTCTAAGGGGGACGTGGTAAGAGCCACTAATGAAAACACAAAGGAGGTGCTTTGAAAAGGGAAACACGGTGCTACCAGTCAGTGAATCACACCCACTGCTGGGCCTATCACCTGAGAAAATGAGAATCAAAAAGTCACAGGCTGGCAATCCTGCAGTCCAACAATATTTACCATAGCCAACACTTGGAAGCAATGAAAATGTCCATCAACCGAGGAATGCACAAAGAAGAACTGGTCCACGTACACAGTGGAAAATTACTCCAATAAAAAATAAAAATTAAATTTAAAAATCCAACACAACTAAGGAGACATCAGCTTGTGTGGGTTGGTCCGGGCACACTCCGCTCTAATTTATAACTGAGAAACACCACAGGCCGCAAGGGCTTTTCCCTAGTTACCAGGGTGGGGAACATAGAAAGGCTGCCGCCCTCTGGCAGTTACCTGCAAAAGCAGCTTTAAAGCCTGTGCTAATGGTCATTTCATATGAATAAGTACTGCAGAAGTGTAAATGAAACCTGCCCTCAAAATGTCTTCAGGGAGGTAAAGGCCAAAACGTTTCAAAATGTGACACATACTTTAAGAGAACACTTTGTAGAACTAAGGGGTAGTCACAGCTTGAAAAATAAAAAGGACATGCCTTAAAGCTCAATTTCAACGGATTATGAGGCACATGCGAATTCAACCACAAAGAGGTATCAGCTCACACTTGTCAGAATAACCATCAGCAAGAAAACTACAAACAATAAATGCTGAAGGTGTTGTGGAGAAATGCATACCCTCAACTGCAAGTGGGACATAAGTTGGAAAGGGCCACAAACTCGAACAGAATGGGGGTGCCTTAAAAACGTAAACATTGAGCTACCATATGATCCAGCAGGCCCACTCCTCCACCTATAATCTAAGAAGAGAGAATTGGAAAGACACAGGCAGGCAAATCTGCATTGCACAGTATTACAATAGCCAAGATATGGAAGTAACCAAAAAGTCCACCAACAGATGGGTGGACAAAGAAGTACTCCTCCATGTACAGATGGAATATTCGCTAGTGAAGAAAATGAAACAATGCCATTTGCAGCGCCATAGATGAGTCTAGACGTAATCATGCCACGTGTAGTCAGTGAGAAAGCAAAATACATATATCCTATGATATCACTTTCAGGAGTTACTTAAAAATTGATACCAATGAAGATATTTGCACAGAGAAAGGCAATCACAGATTCATTAAAAAACTTATGGTTCACCAAATAGAAAGGGATGAGGATTGGATACATTACCATATTGGGGTTAACAGAGATATACAAACCATGTGAAATATATAACCACCAAAGACGTACGGAAGACCAGGAAGAGACTACTCAACATTGTGTCATAACCTACATGGGAAAAGGATGCGAGGAAGAAAAGATACACGTATATGTGTGAAAGACCCACATCTTGCACACCTATAGCAAACAAACCAATGTAATCAAATCTGCCTGGGTAAAAAATAAAAAGTAAATTACAAATATGAACAAGAAGTAATGAGACATAAACTTAAAGGGCTTTTTCCTGGCACGTTCCATTCTAATATACAACCTGGAATACCACTTCCATTAAGGCTCTGTTTCCCTAGTAACCAAATTTGGCAAAGGAGAAATGCTGCCACCTTGTGGCCGTTTCCTGCAAGAGCAGCTTTAAAGTCCCAGCTAATGGTCACTTAACATTCACAAGGACTCAGGGCTGTAAAAGACACTTGCCCTAAAAATTTGTGCTGAAGTAGGGAATGGACAAAAAATTCACAACAGGCAAATGTTTCAAGAAGAGATTATGAAGAGTTAAGTTTTACTCACACTCTTTTTAAAAAAAAGAAAAATGGATAAAAGCTCAACCTCAGGGAGTGTTAGACGCATGCAATCTAATCTACGAAAAGTTTCAACTTACACCAGTCGACTGACCATCAGCAAAAAGTCTACAAACAATAAATGCTGAAGGGGATTTAGAGAACTGTGTACCCTCTACCTTCTGGTGAGACATAAAAGCCAATAATGAGAAAAGAAAGGAGCTGTGTTTAAAAGTAAAAATGGAGGTACCATTCAATCCAGCAGGTGCACCAATGGACCTCTCACCTGAGAAGACAAGAATCAAGAAGACACAGGCCGCAAAAGCTGCAGTGCAGCCTTATTCACAATAGCCAAGACAGTGAAGCAATCAAAATATACAACAAGAGGTGAATGGATAAAGAAGAAGTGGTCCATGTACACAGTGGAATATTAACCATGGAAAACAACGAACCATTGCTCTCTGAGGCACCACAAAGGAGTCTGGAGATAGTCACGAAACATGAGGTAAGTCAGAAAGCAAAAGACCTATATTCTATGATATCACTTATAGGCGTTATCTAATAACTGACACAAATGAACATATATCCACAGAGAAAGACACTCACAGACTTAGAAAATAAAACTATGCTCAACTAAAAGGAAAGGTGGGGGGAATGGATAAATTAAGATTAGTGTTACTATATGTATACAAACACATATTATATACATATCTCAAAAATACCGACCATATAGCAAGGGAGGTCTGCGGAACCCTCTGTAACATTTTACATGGGAAGAGGATCTGTACTTGAATAGACATATATAATGTACAAATGAACCAGAGTGTGTTCACCTAGGACAAACAATATTCTAACCTTTAGCCCAATTAAAACACCTTTAAAAACCAAGAAGAAATAATGAGACATAAACTTTAGGGGGTTTCTCCACGCACATTCTAATGTAATTTACAATCTAGGAACACGACTTCCAGAAAGGCTCTGCTGCCCTACCACCCAGATTTGGGAATGGAGAAATGCTGCCTCCTTGAGGCCACTTCCCACAACAGCAGCTTTAAACCCATTGCTCTAGGTCACTAAATATTCACAAAACTTGAAGTTCGGGAAATGAGACCTGCTCTCTAAAAAAACTCTTGGGTGGAAAATCGCCCAAAAAATTCAAAAGAGGGCAACCTTCCAAGAAGACAGTTTCAAGAGTTATACTGTACTCCCAATTGTTTCCTTTTTTTAACAGAAAAGAAAACAGCGGAGAAAAATGATGAGTTTTACGAATTTTCAACGACTTACAAACCCAAATTACAAAAAGCTATGAGCTCACAGCAGCCAGAAGGGCCATTAGCATAAATGCTGCAAACAGTAAATGATGAAGCGATTGTGGAGAAATGCGTACCCTCGATTCTAAGGGGGACGTGGTAACAGCCACTAATGAAAACACAAAGAAGGTGCTTTGAAAAGGGAAACACGGTGCTACCAGTCAGTGAATCACACCCACTGCTGGGCCTATCACCTGAGAAAATGAGAATCAAAAAGTCACAGGCTGGCAATCCTGCACTCCAACAATATTTACCATAGCCAACACTTGGAAGCAATGAAAATGTCCATCAACCGAGGAATGCACAAAGAAGAAGTGGTCCACGTACACAGTGGAAAATTACTCCAATAAAAAATAAAAATTAAATTTAAAAATCCAACACAACTAAGGAGACATCAGCTTGTGTGGGTTGGTCCGGGCACACTCCACTCTAATTTATAACTGAGAAACACCACAGGCCGCAAGGGCTTTTCCCTAGTTACCAGGGTGGGGAACATAGAAAGGCTGCCGCCCTCTGGCAGTTACCTGCAAAAGCAGCTTTAAAGCCTGTGCTAATGGTCATTTCATATGAATAAGTACTGCAGAAGTGTAAATGAAACCTGCCTTCAAAATGTCTTCAGGGAGGTAAAGGCCAAAACGTTTCAAAATGTGACACATACTTTAAGAGAACACTTTGTAGAACTAAGGGGTAGTCACAGCTTGAAAAATAAAAAGGACATGCCTTAAAGCTCAATTTAAACGGATTATGAGGCACATGCGAATTCAACCACAAAGAGGTATCAGCTCACACTTGTCAGAATAACCATCAGCAAGAAAACTACAAACAATAAATGCTGAAGGTGTTGTGGAGAAATGCATACCCTCAACTGCAAGTGGGACATAAGTTGGAAAGGGCCACAAACTCGAACAGAATGGGGGTGCCTTAAAAACGTAAACATTGAGCTACCATATGATCCAGCAGGCCCACTCCTCCACCTATAATCTAAGAAGAGAGAATTGGAAAGACACAGGCAGGCAAATCTGCATTGCACAGTATTACAATAGCCAAGATATGGAAGTAACCAAAAAGTCCACCAACAGATGGGTGGACAAAGAAGTACTCCTCCATGTACAGATGCAATATTCGCTAGTGAAGAAAATGAAACAATGCCATTTGCAGCACCATAGATGAGTCTAGACGTAATCACGCCACGTGTAGTCAGTGAGAAAGCAAAATACATATATCCTATGATATCACTTTCAGGAGTTACTTAAAAATTGATACCAATGAAGATATTTCCACAGAGAAAGGCAATCACAGATTCATTAAAAAACTTATGGTTCACCAAATAGAAAGGGATGAGGATTGGATACATTACCATATTGGGGTTAACAGAGATATACAAACCATGTGAAATATATAACCACCAAAGACGTACGGAAGACCAGGAAGAGACTACTCAACATTGTGTCATAACCTACATGGGAAAAGGATGCGAGGAAGAAAAGATACACGTATATGTGTGAAAGACCCACATCTTGCACACCTATAGCAAACAAACCAATGTAATCAAATCTGCCTGGGTAAAAAATAAAAAGTAAATTACAAATATGAACAAGAAGTAATGAGACATAAACTTAAAGGGCTTTTTCCTGGCACGTTCCATTCTAATATACAACCTGGAATACCACTTCCATTAAGGCTCTGTTTCCCTAGTAACCAAATTTAGCAAAGGAGAAATGCTGCCACCTTGTGGCCGTTTCCTGCAAGAGCAGCTTTAAAGTCCCAGCTAATGGTCACTTAACATTCACAAGGACTCAGGGCTGTAAAAGACACTTGCCCTAAAAATTTGTGCTGAAGTAGGGAATGGACAAAAAATTCACAACAGGCAAATGTTTCAAGAAGAGATTATGAAGAGTTAAGTTTTACTCACACTCTTTTTAAAAAAAAGAAAAATGGATAAAAGCTCAACCTCAGGGAGTGTTAGACGCATGCAATCTAATCTACGAAAAGTTTCAACTTACACCAGTCGACTGACCATCAGCAAAAAGTCTACAAACAATAAATGCTGAAGGGGATTTAGAGAACTGTGTACCCTCTACCTTCTGGTGAGACATAAAAGCCAATAATGAGAAAAGAAAGGAGCTGTGTTTAAAAGTAAAAATGGAGGTACCATTCAATCCAGCAGGTGCACCAATGGACCTCTCACCTGAGAAGACAAGAATCGAGAAGACACAGGCCGCAAAAGCTGCAGTGCAGCCTTATTCACAATAGCCAAGACAGTGAAGCAATCAAAATATACAACAAGAGGTGAATGGATAAAGAAGAAGTGGTCCATGTACACAGTGGAATATTAACCATGGAAAACAACTAACCATTGCTCTCTGAGGCACCACAAAGGAGTCTGGAGATAGTCACGAAACATGAGGTAAGTCGGAAAGCAAAAGACCTATATTCTATGATATCACTTATAGGCGTTATCTAATAACTGACACAAATGAACATATATCCACAGAGAAAGACACTCACAGACTTAGAAAATAAAACTATGCTCAACTAAAAGGAAAGGTGGGGGGAATGGATAAATTAAGATTAGTGTTACTATATGTATACAAACACATATTATATACATATCTCAAAAATACCGACCATATAGCAAGGGAGGTCTGCGGAACCCTCTGTAACATTTTACATGGGAAGAGGATCTGTACTTGAATAGACATATATAATGTACAAATGAACCAGAGTGTGTTCACCTAGGACAAACAATATTCTAACCTTTAGCCCAATTAAAACACCTTTAAAAACCAAGAAGAAATAATGAGACATAAACTTTAGGGGGTTTCTCCACGCACATTCTAATGTAATTTACAACCTAGGAACACGACTTCCAGAAAGGCTCTGCTGCCCTACCACCCAGATTTGGGAATGGAGAAATGCTGCCTCCTTGAGGCCACTTCCCACAACAGCAGCTTTAAACCCATTGCTCTAGGTCACTAAATATTCACAAAACTTGAAGTTCGGGAAATGAGACCTGCTCTCTAAAAAAACTCTTGGGTGGAAAATCGCCCAAAAAATTCAAAAGAGGGCAACCTTCCAAGAAGACAGTTTCAAGAGTTATACTGTACTCCCAATTGTTTCCTTTTTTTAACAGAAAAGAAAACAGCGGAGAAAAATGATGAGTTTTACGAATTTTCAACGACTTACAAACCCAAATTACAAAAAGCTATGAGCTCACAGCAGCCAGAAGGGCCATTAGCATAAATGCTGCAAACAGTAAATGATGAAGCGATTGTGGAGAAATGCGTACCCTCGATTCTAAGGGGGACGTGGTAACAGCCACTAATGAAAACACAAAGAATGTGCTTTGAAAAGGGAAACACGGTGCTACCAGTCAGTGAATCACACCCACTGCTGGGCCTATCACCTGAGAAAATGAGAATCAAAAAGTCACAGGCTGGCAATCCTGCACTCCAACAATATTTACCATAGCCAACACTTGGAAGCAATGAAAATGTCCATCAACCGAGGAATGCACAAAGAAGAAGTGGTCCACGTACACAGTGGAAAATTACTCCAATAAAAAATAAAAATTAAATTTAAAAATCCAACACAACTAAGGAGACATCAGCTTGTGTGGGTTGGTCCGGGAACACTGCACTCTAATTTATAACCGAGAAACACCACAGGCCGCAAGGGCTTTTCCCTAGTTACCAGGGTGGGGAACATAGAAAGGCTGCCGCCCTCTGGCAGTTACCTGCAAAAGCAGCTTTAAAGCCTGTGCTAATGATCATTTCATATGAATAAGTACTGCAGAAGTGTAAATGAAACCTGCCCTCAAAATGTCTTCAGGGAGGTAAAGGCCAAAACGTTTCAAAATGTGACACATACTTTAAGAGAACACTTTGTAGAACTAAGGGGTAATCACAGCTTGAAAAATAAAAAGGACATGCCTTAAAGCTCAATTTCAACGGATTATGAGGCACATGCAAATTCAACCACAAAGAGGTATCAGCTCACACTTGTCAGAATAACCATCAGCAAGAAAACTACAAACAATAAATGCTGAAGGTGTTGTGGAGAAATGCATACCCTCAACTGCAAGTGGGACATAAGTTGGAAAGGGCCACAAACTCGAACAGAATGGGGGTGCCTTAAAAACGTAAACATTGAGCTACCATATGATCCAGCAGGCCCACTCCTCCACCTATAATCTAAGAAGAGAGAATTGGAAAGACACAGGCAGGCAAATCTGCATTGCACAGTATTACAATAGCCAAGATATGGAAGTAACCAAAAAGTCCACCAACAGATGGGTGGACAAAGAAGTACTCCTCCATGTACAGATGGAATATTCGCTAGTGAAGAAAATGAAAGAATGCCATTTGCAGCGCCATAGATGAGTCTAGACGTAATCACGCCACGTGTAGTCAGTGAGAAAGCAAAATACATATATCCTATTATATCACTTTCAGGAGTTACTTAAAAATTGATACCAATGAAGATATTTCCACAGAGAAAGGCAATCACAGATTCATTAAAAAACTTATGGTTCACCAAATAGAAAGGGATGAGGATTGGATACATTACCATATTGGGGTTAACAGAGATATACAAACCATGTGAAATATATAACCACCAAAGACGTACGGAAGACCAGGAAGAGACTACTCAACATTGTGTCATAACCTACATGGGAAAAGGATGCGAGGAAGAAAAGATACACGTATATGTGTGAAAGACCCACATCTTGCACACCTATAGCAAACAAACCAATGTAATCAAATCTGCCTGGGTAAAAAATAAAAAGTAAATTACAAATATGAACAAGAAGTAATGAGACATAAACTTAAAGGGCTTTTTCCTGGCACGTTCCATTCTAATATACAACCTAGAATACCACTTCCATTAAGGCTCTGTTTCCCTAGTAACCAAATTTGGCAAAGGAGAAATGCTGCCACCTTGTGGCCGTTTCCTGCAAGAGCAGCTTTAAAGTCCCAGCTAATGGTCACTTAACATTCACAAGGACTCAGGGCTGTAAAAGACACTTGCCCTAAAAATTTGTGCTGAAGTAGGGAATGAACAAAAAATTCACAACAGGCAAATGTTTCAAGAAGAGATTATGAAGAGTTAAGTTTTACTCACACTCTTTTTAAAAAAAAGAAAAATGGATAAAAGCTCAACCTCAGGGAGTGTTAGACGCATGCAATCTAATCTACGAAAAGTTTCAACTTACACCAGTCGACTGACCATCAGCAAAAAGTCTACAAACAATAAATGCTGAAGGGGATTTAGAGAACTGTGTACCCTCTACCTTCTGGTGAGACATAAAAGCCAATAATGAGAAAAGAAAGGAGCTGTGTTTAAAAGTAAAAATGGAGGTACCATTCAATCCAGCAGGTGCACCAATGGACCTCTCACCTGAGAAGACAAGAATCGAGAAGACACAGGCCGCAAAAGCTGCAGTGCAGCCTTATTCACAATAGCCAAGACAGTGAAGCAATCAAAATATACAACAAGAGGTGAATGGATAAAGAAGAAGTGGTCCATGTACACAGTGGAATATTAACCATGGAAAACAACTAACCATTGCTCTCTGAGGCACCACAAAGGAGTCTGGAGATAGTCACGAAACATGAGGTAAGTCGGAAAGCAAAAGACCTATATTCTATGATATCACTTATAGGCGTTATCTAATAACTGACACAAATGAACATATATCCACAGAGAAAGACACTCACAGACTTAGAAAATAAAACTATGCTCAACTAAAAGGAAAGGTGGGGGGAATGGATAAATTAAGATTAGTGTTACTATATGTATACAAACACATATTATATACATATCTCAAAAATACCGACCATATAG
The DNA here is from genome assembly GCF_965194825.1 of Balaenoptera physalus. NCBI lineage: Eukaryota > Metazoa > Chordata > Mammalia > Artiodactyla > Balaenopteridae > Balaenoptera > Balaenoptera physalus. The sequence continues at coordinate 700,839 of NW_028126567.1, forward strand.
CAAGGGAGGTCTGCGGAACCCTCTGTAACATTTTACATGGGAAGAGGATCTGTACTTGAATAGACATATACAATGTATAAATGAACCAGAGTGTGTTCACCTAGGACAAACAATATTCTAACCTTTAGCCCAATTAAAACACCTTTAAAAACCAAGAAGAAATAATGAGACATAAACTTATGGGGGTTTCTCCACGCACATTCTAATGTAATTTACAACCTAGGAACACGACTTCCAGAAAGGCTCTGCTGCCCTACCACCCAGATTTGGGAATGGAGAAATGCTGCCTCCTTGAGGCCACTTCCCACAACAGCAGCTTTAAACCCATTGCTCTAGGTCACTAAATATTCACAAAACTTAAAGTTCGGGAAATGAGACCTGCTCTCTAAAAAAACTCTTGGGTGGAAAATCGCCCAAAAAATTCAAAAGCGGGCAACCTTCCAAGAAGACAGTTTCAAGAGTTATACTGTACTCCCAATTGTTTCCTTTTTTTAACAGAAAAGAAAACAGCGGAGAAAAATGATGAGTTTTACGAATTTTCAACGACTTACAAACCCAAATTACAAAAACCTATGAGCTCACAGCAGCCAGAAGGGCCATTAGCATAAATGCTGCAAACAATAAATGATGAAGCGATTGTGGAGAAATGCGTACCCTCGATTCTAAGGGGGACGTGGTAAGAGCCACTAATCAAAACACAAAGGAGGTGCTTTGAAAAGGGAAACACGGTGCTACCAGTCAGTGAATCACACCCACTGCTGGGCCTATCACCTGAGAAAATGAGAATCAAAAAGTCACAGGCTGGCAATCCTGCACTCCAACAATATTTACCATAGCCAACACTTGGAAGCAATGAAAATGTCCATCAACCGAGGAATGCACAAAGAAGAAGTGGTCCACGTACACAGTGGAAAATTACTCCAATAAAAAATAAAAATTAAATTTAAAAATCCAACACAACTAAGGAGACATCAGCTTGTGTGGGTTGGTCCGGGCACACTCCACTCTAATTTATAACCGAGAAACACCACAGGCCGCAAGGGCTTTTCCCTAGTTACCAGGGTGGGGAACATAGAAAGGCTGCCGCCCTCTGGCAGTTACCTGCAAAAGCAGCTTTAAAGCCTGTGCTAATGGTCATTTCATATGAATAAGTACTGCAGAAGTGTAAATGAAACCTGCCCTCAAAATGTCTTCAGGGAGGTAAAGGCCAAAACGTTTCAAAATGTGACACATACTTTAAGAGAACACTTTGTAGAACTAAGGGGTAGTCACAGCTTGAAAAATAAAAAGGACATGCCTTAAAGCTCAATTTCAACGGATTATGAGGCACATGCGAATTCAACCACAAAGAGGTATCAGCTCACACTTGTCAGAATAACCATCAGCAAGAAAACTACAAACAATAAATGCTGAAGGTGTTGTGGAGAAATGCATACCCTCAACTGCAAGTGGGACATAAGTTGGAAAGGGCCACAAACTCGAACAGAATGGGGGTGCCTTAAAAACGTAAACATTGAGCTACCATATGATCCAGCAGGCCCACTCCTCCACCTATAATCTAAGAAGAGAGAATTGGAAAGACACAGGCAGGCAAATCTGCATTGCACAGTATTACAATAGCCAAGATATGGAAGTAACCAAAAAGTCCACCAACAGATGGGTGGACAAAGAAGTACTCCTCCATGTACAGATGGAATATTCGCTAGTGAAGAAAATGAAACAATGCCATTTGCAGCGCCATAGATGAGTCTAGACGTAATCACGCCACGTGTAGTCAGTGAGAAAGCAAAATACATATATCCTATGATATCACTTTCAGGAGTTACTTAAAAATTGATACCAATGAAGATATTTCCACAGAGAAAGGCAATCACAGATTCATTAAAAAACTTATGGTTCACCAAATAGAAAGGGATGAGGATTGGATACATTACCATATTGGGGTTAACAGAGATATACAAACCATGTGAAATATATAACCACCAAAGACGTACGGAAGACCAGGAAGAGACTACTCAACATTGTGTCATAACCTACATGGGAAAAGGATGCGAGGAAGAAAAGATACACGTATATGTGTGAAAGACCCACATCTTGCACACCTATAGCAAACAAACCAATGTAATCAAATCTGCCTGGGTAAAAAATAAAAAGTAAATTACAAATATGAACAAGAAGTAATGAGACATAAACTTAAAGGGCTTTTTCCTGGCACGTTCCATTCTAATATACAACCTAGAATAGCACTTCCATTAAGGCTCTGTTTCCCTAGTAACCAAATTTGGCAAAGGAGAAATGCTGCCACCTTGTGGCCGTTTACTGCAAGAGCAGCTTTAAAGTCCCAGCTAATGGTCACTTAACATTCACAAGGACTCAGGGCTGTAAAAGACACTTGCCCTAAAAATTTGTGCTGAAGTAGGGAATGGACAAAAAATTCACAACAGGCAAATGTTTCAAGAAGAGATTATGAAGAGTTAAGTTTTACTCACACTCTTTTTAAAAAAAAGAAAAATGGATAAAAGCTCAACCTCAGGGAGTGTTAGACGCATGCAATCTAATCTACGAAAAGTTTCAACTTACACCAGTCGACTGACCATCAGCAAAAAGTCTACAAACAATAAATGCTGAAGGGGATTTAGAGAACTGTGTACCCTCTACCTTCTGGTGAGACATAAAAGCCAATAATGAGAAAAGAAAGGAGCTGTGTTTAAAAGTAAAAATGGAGGTACCATTCAATCCAGCAGGTGCACCAATGGACCTCTCACCTGAGAAGACAAGAATCGAGAAGACACAGGCCGCAAAAGCTGCAGTGCAGCCTTATTCACAATAGCCAAGACAGTGAAGCAATCAAAATATCCAACAAGAGGTGAATGGATAAAGAAGAAGTGGTCCATGTACACAGTGGAATATTAACCATGGAAAACAACGAACCATTGCTCTCTGAGGCACCGCAAAGGAGGCTGGAGATAGTCACGAAACATGAGGTAAGTCGGAAAGCAAAAGACCTATATTCTATGATATCACTTATAGGCGTTATCTAATAACTGACACAAAGGAACATATATCCACAGAGAAAGACACTCACAGACTTAGAAAATAAAACTATGCTCAACTAAAAGGAAAGGTGGGGGGAATGGATAAATTAAGATTAGTGTTACTATATGTATACAAACACATATTATATACATATCTCAAAAATACCGACCATATAGCAAGGGAGGTCTGCGGAACCCTCTGTAACATTTTACATGGGAAGAGGATCTGTACTTGAATAGACATATATAATGTCCAAATGAACCAGAGTGTGTTCACCTAGGACAAACAATATTCTAACCTTTAGCCCAATTAAAACACCTTTAAAAACCAAGAAGAAATAATGAGACATAAACTTATGGGGGTTTCTCCACGCACATTCTAATGTAATTTACAACCTAGGAACACGACTTCCAGAAAGGCTCTGCTGCCCTACCACCCAGATTTGGGAATGGAGAAATGCTGCCTCCTTGAGGCCACTTCCCACAACAGCAGCTTTAATCCCATTGCTCTAGGTCACTAAATATTCACAAAACTTGAAGTTCGGGAAATGAGACCTGCTCTCTAAAAAAACTCTTGGGTGGAAAATCGCCCAAAAAATTCAAAAGAGGGCAACCTTCCAAGAAGACAGTTTCAAGAGTTATACTGTACTCCCAATTGTTTCCTTTTTTTAACAGAAAAGAAAACAGCGGAGAAAAATGATGAGTTTTACGAATTTTCAACGACTTACAAACCCAAATTACAAAAACCTATGAGCTCACAGCAGCCAGAAGGGCCATTAGCATAAATGCTGCAAACAGTAAATGATGAAGCGATTGTGGAGAAATGCGTACCCTCGATTCTAAGGGGGACGTGGTAACAGCCACTAATGAAAACACAAAGAAGGTGCTTTGAAAAGGGAAACACGGTGCTACCAGTCAGTGAATCACACCCACTGCTGGGCCTATCACCTGAGAAAATGAGAATCAAAAAGTCACAGGCTGGCAATCCTGCACTCCAACAATATTTACCATAGCCAACACTTGGAAGCAATGAAAATGTCCATCAACCGAGGAATGCACAAAGAAGAAGTGGTCCACGTACACAGTGGAAAATTACTCCAATAAAAAATAAAAATTAAATTTAAAAATCCAACACAACTAAGGAGACATCAGCTTGTGTGGGTTGGTCCGGGCACACTCCACTCTAATTTATAACCGAGAAACACCACAGGCCGCAAGGGCTTTTCCCTAGTTACCAGGGTGGGGAACATAGAAAGGCTGCCGCCCTCTGGCAGTTACCTGCAAAAGCAGCTTTAAAGCCTGTGCTAATGATCATTTCATATGAATAAGTACTGCAGAAGTGTAAATGAAACCTGCCCTCAAAATGTCTTCAGGGAGGTAAAGGCCAAAACGTTTCAAAATGTGACACATACTTTAAGAGAACACTTTGTAGAACTAAGGGGTAGTCACAGCTTGAAAAATAAAAAGGACATGCCTTAAAGCTCAATTTCAACGGATTATGAGGCACATGCAAATTCAACCACAAAGAGGTATCAGCTCACACTTGTCAGAATAACCATCAGCAAGAAAACTACAAACAATAAATGCTGAAGGTGTTGTGGAGAAATGCATACCCTCAACTGCAAGTGGGACATAAGTTGGAAAGGGCCACAAACTCGAACAGAATGGGGGTGCCTTAAAAACGTAAACATTGAGCTACCATATGATCCAGCAGGCCCACTCCTCCACCTATAATCTAAGAAGAGAGAATTGGAAAGACACAGGCAGGCAAATCTGCACTGCACATTATTACAATAGCCAAGATATGGAAGTAACCAAAAAGTCCACCAACAGATGGGTGGACAAAGAAGTACTCCTCCATGTACAGATGCAATATTCGCTAGTGAGGAAAATGAAACAATGCCATTTGCAGCGCCATAGATGAGTCTAGACGTAATCACGCCACGTGTAGTCAGTGAGAAAGCAAAATACATATATCCTATGATATCACTTTCAGGAGTTACTTAAAAATTGATACCAATGAAGATATTTCCACAGAGAAAGGCAATCACAGATTCATTAAAAAACTTATGGTTCACCAAATAGAAAGGGATGAGGATTGGATACATTACCATATTGGGGTTAACAGAGATATACAAACCATGTGAAATATATAACCACCAAAGACGTACGGAAGACCAGGAAGAGACTACTCAACATTGCGTCATAACCTACATGGGAAAAGGATGCGAGGAAGAAAAGATACACGTATATGTGTGAAAGACCCACATCTTGCACACCTATAGCAAACAAACCAATGTAATCAAATCTGCCTGGGTAAAAAATAAAAAGTAAATTACAAATATGAACAAGAAGTAATGAGACATAAACTTAAAGGGCTTTTTCCTGGCACGTTCCATTCTAATATACAACCTAGAATACCACTTCCATTAAGGCTCTGTTTCCCTAGTAACCAAATTTGGCAAAGGAGAAATGCTGCCACCTTGTGGCCGTTTCCTGCAAGAGCAGCTTTAAAGTCCCAGCTAATGGTCACTTAACATTCACAAGGACTCAGGGCTGTAAAAGACACTTGCCCTAAAAATTTGTGCTGAAGTAGGGAATGGACAAAAAATTCACAACAGGCAAATGTTTCAAGAAGAGATTATGAAGAGTTAAGTTTTACTCACACTCTTTTTAAAAAAAAGAAAAATGGATAAAAGCTCAACCTCAGGGAGTGTTAGACGCATGCAATCTAATCTACGAAAAGTTTCAACTTACACCAGTCGACTGACCATCAGCAAAAAGTCTACAAACAATAAATGCTGAAGGGGATTTAGAGAACTGTGTACCCTCTACCTTCTGGTGAGACATAAAAGCCAATAATGAGAAAAGAAAGGAGCTGTGTTTAAAAGTAAAAATGGAGGTACCATTCAATCCAGCAGGTGCACCAATGGACCTCTCACCTGAGAAGACAAGAATCGAGAAGACACAGGCCGCAAAAGCTGCAGTGCAGCCTTATTCACAATAGCCAAGACAGTGAAGCAATCAAAATATCCAACAAGAGGTGAATGGATAAAGAAGAAGTGGTCCATGTACACAGTGGAATATTAACCATGGAAAACAACGAACCATTGCTCTCTGAGGCACCCCAAAGAGTCTGGAGATAGTCACGAAACATGAGGTAAGTCGGAAAGCAAAAGACCTATATTCTATGATATCACTTATAGGCGTTATCTAATAACTGACACAAAGGAACATATATCCACAGAGAAAGACACTCACAGACTTAGAAAATAAAACTATGCTCAACTAAAAGGAAAGGTGGGGGGAATGGATAAATTAAGATTAGTGTTACTATATGTATACAAACACATATTATATACATATCTCAAAAATACCGACCATATAGCAAGGGAGGTCTGCGGAACCCTCTGTAACATTTTACATGGGAAGAGGATCTGTACTTGAATAGACATATATAATGTCCAAATGAACCAGAGTGTGTTCACCTAGGACAAACAATATTCTAACCTTTAGCCCAATTAAAACACCTTTAAAAACCAAGAAGAAATAATGAGACATAAACTTATGGGGGTTTCTCCACGCACAATCTAATGTAATTTACAACCTAGGAACACGACTTCCAGAAAGGCTCTGCTGCCCTACCACCCAGATTTGGGAATGGAGAAATGCTGCCTCCTTGAGGCCACTTCCCACAACAGCAGCTTTAATCCCATTGCTCTAGGTCACTAAATATTCACAAAACTTGAAGTTCGGGAAATGAGACCTGCTCTCTAAAAAAACTCTTGGGTGGAAAATCGCCCAAAAAATTCAAAAGAGGGCAACCTTCCAAGAAGACAGTTTCAAGAGTTATACTGTACTCCCAATTGTTTCCTTTTTTTAACAGAAAAGAAAACAGCGGAGAAAAATGATGAGTTTTACGAATTTTCAACGACTTACAAACCCAAATTACAAAAACCTATGAGCTCACAGCAGCCAGAAGGGCCATTAGCATAAATGCTGCAAACAGTAAATGATGAAGCGATTGTGGAGAAATGCGTACCCTCGATTCTAAGGGGGACGTGGTAACAGCCACTAATGAAAACACAAAGAAGGTGCTTTGAAAAGGGAAACACGGTGCTACCAGTCAGTGAATCACACCCACTGCTGGGCCTATCACCTGAGAAAATGAGAATCAAAAAGTCACAGGCTGGCAATCCTGCACTCCAACAATATTTACCATAGCCAACACTTGGAAGCAATGAAAATGTCCATCAACCGAGGAATGCACAAAGAAGAAGTGGTCCACGTACACAGTGGAAAATTACTCCAATAAAAAATAAAAATTAAATTTAAAAATCCAACAAAACTAAGGAGACATCAGCTTGTGTGGGTTGGTCCGGGCACACTCCACTCTAATTTATAACCGAGAAACACCACAGGCTGCAAGGGCTTTTCCCTAGTTACCAGGGTGGGGAACATAGAAAGGCTGCCGCCCTCTGGCAGTTACCTGCAAAAGCAGCTTTAAAGCCTGTGCTAATGGTCATTTCATATGAATAAGTACTGCAGAAGTGTAAATGAAACCTGCCCTCAAAATGTCTTCAGGGAGGTAAAGGCCAAAACGTTTCAAAATGTGACACATACTTTAAGAGAACACTTTGTAGAACTAAGGGGTAGTCACAGCTTGAAAAATAAAAAGGACATGCCTTAAAGCTCAATTTCAACGGATTATGAGGCACATGCAAATTCAACCACAAAGAGGTATCAGCTCACACTTGTCAGAATAACCATCAGCAAGAAAACTACAAACAATAAATGCTGAAGGTGTTGTGGAGAAATGCATACCCTCAACTGCAAGTGGGACATAAGTTGGAAAGGGCCACAAACTCGAACAGAATGGGGGTGCCTTAAAAACGTAAACATTGAGCTACCATATGATCCAGCAGGCCCACTCCTCCACCTATAATCTAAGAAGAGAGAATTGGAAAGACACAGGCAGGCAAATCTGCATTGCACATTATTACAATAGCCAAGATATGGAAGTAACCAAAAAGTCCACCAACAGATGGGTGGACAAAGAAGTACTCCTCCATGTACAGATGCAATATTCGCTAGTGAAGAAAATGAAACAATGCCATTTGCAGCGCCATAGATGAGTCTAGACGTAATCACGCCACGTGTAGTCAGTGAGAAAGCAAAATACATATATCCTATGATATCACTTTCAGGAGTTACTTAAAAATTGATACCAATGAAGATATTTCCACAGAGAAAGGCAATCACAGATTCATTAAAAAACTTATGGTTCACCAAATAGAAAGGGATGAGGATTGGATACATTACCATATTGGGGTTAACAGAGATATACAAACCATGTGAAATATATAACCACCAAAGACGTACGGAAGACCAGGAAGAGACTACTCAACATTGTGTCATAACCTACATGGGAAAAGGATGCGAGGAAGAAAAGATACACGTATATGTGTGAAAGACCCACATCTTGCACACCTATAGCAAACAAACCAATGTAATCAAATCTGCCTGGGTAAAAAATAAAAAGTAAATTACAAATATGAACAAGAAGTAATGAGACATAAACTTAAAGGGCTTTTTCCTGGCACGTTCCATTCTAATATACAACCTAGAATACCACTTCCATTAAGGCTCTGTTTCCCTAGTAACCAAATTTGGCAAAGGAGAAATGCTGCCACCTTGTGGCCGTTTCCTGCAAGAGCAGCTTTAAAGTCCCAGCTAATGGTCACTTAACATTCACAAGGACTCAGGGCTGTAAAAGACACTTGCCCTAAAAATTTGTGCTGAAGTAGGGAATGGACAAAAAATTCACAACAGGCAAATGTTTCAAGAAGAGATTATGAAGAGTTAAGTTTTACTCACACTCTTTTTAAAAAAAAGAAAAATGGATAAAAGCTCAACCTCAGGGAGTGTTAGACGCATGCAATCTAATCTACGAAAAGTTTCAACTTACACCAGTCGACTGACCATCAGCAAAAAGTCTACAAACAATAAATGCTGAAGGGGATTTAGAGAACTGTGTACCCTCTACCTTCTGGTGAGACATAAAAGCCAATAATGAGAAAAGAAAGGAGCTGTGTTTAAAAGTAAAAATGGAGGTACCATTCAATCCAGCAGGTGCACCAATGGACCTCTCACCTGAGAAGACAAGAATCGAGAAGACACAGGCCGCAAAAGCTGCAGTGCAGCCTTATTCACAATAGCCAAGACAGTGAAGCAATCAAAATATCCAACAAGAGGTGAATGGATAAAGAAGAAGTGGTCCATGTACACAGTGGAATATTAACCATGGAAAACAACGAACCATTGCTCTCTGAGGCACCCCAAAGAGTCTGGAGATAGTCACGAAACATGAGGTAAGTCGGAAAGCAAAAGACCTATATTCTATGATATCACTTATAGGCGTTATCTAATAACTGACACAAAGGAACATATATCCACAGAGAAAGACACTCACAGACTTAGAAAATAAAACTATGCTCAACTAAAAGGAAAGGTGGGGGGAATGGATAAATTAAGATTAGTGTTACTATATGTATACAAACACATATTATATACATATCTCAAAAATACCGACCATATAGCAAGGGAGGTCTGCGGAACCCTCTGTAACATTTTACATGGGAAGAGGATCTGTACTTGAATAGATATATATAATGTCCAAATGAACCAGAGTGTGTTCACCTAGGACAAACAATATTCTAACCTTTAGCCCAATTAAAACACCTTTAAAAACCAAGAAGAAATAATGAGACATAAACTTATGGGGGTTTCTCCACGCACAATCTAATGTAATTTACAACCTAGGAACACGACTTCCAGAAAGGCTCTGCTGCCCTACCACCCAGATTTGGGAATGGAGAAATGCTGCCTCCTTGAGGCCACTTCCCACAACAGCAGCTTTAATCCCATTGCTCTAGGTCACTAAATATTCACAAAACTTGAAGTTCGGGAAATGAGACCTGCTCTCTAAAAAAACTCTTGGGTGGAAAATCGCCCAAAAAATTCAAAAGAGGGCAACCTTCCAAGAAGACAGTTTCAAGAGTTATACTGTACTCCCAATTGTTTCCTTTTTTTAACAGAAAAGAAAACAGCGGAGAAAAATGATGAGTTTTACGAATTTTCAACGACTTACAAACCCAAATTACAAAAACCTATGAGCTCACAGCAGCCAGAAGGGCCATTAGCATAAATGCTGCAAACAGTAAATGATGAAGCGATTGTGGAGAAATGCGTACCCTCGATTCTAAGGGGGACGTGGTAACAGCCACTAATGAAAACACAAAGAAGGTGCTTTGAAAAGGGAAACACGGTGCTACCAGTCAGTGAATCACACCCACTGCTGGGCCTATCACCTGAGAAAATGAGAATCAAAAAGTCACAGGCTGGCAATCCTGCACTCCAACAATATTTACCATAGCCAACACTTGGAAGCAATGAAAATGTCCATCAACCGAGGAATGCACAAAGAAGAAGTGGTCCACGTACACAGTGGAAAATTACTCCAATAAAAAATAAAAATTAAATTTAAAAATCCAACAAAACTAAGGAGACATCAGCTTGTGTGGGTTGGTCCGGGCACACTCCACTCTAATTTATAACCGAGAAACACCACAGGCTGCAAGGGCTTTTCCCTAGTTACCAGGGTGGGGAACATAGAAAGGCTGCCGCCCTCTGGCAGTTACCTGCAAAAGCAGCTTTAAAGCCTGTGCTAATGGTCATTTCATATGAATAAGTACTGCAGAAGTGTAAATGAAACCTGCCCTCAAAATGTCTTCAGGGAGGTAAAGGCCAAAACGTTTCAAAATGTGACACATACTTTAAGAGAACACTTTGTAGAACTAAGGGGTAGTCACAGCTTGAAAAATAAAAAGGACATGCCTTAAAGCTCAATTTCAACGGATTATGAGGCACATGCAAATTCAACCACAAAGAGGTATCAGCTCACACTTGTCAGAATAACCATCAGCAAGAAAACTACAAACAATAAATGCTGAAGGTGTTGTGGAGAAATGCATACCCTCAACTGCAAGTGGGACATAAGTTGGAAAGGGCCACAAACTCGAACAGAATGGGGGTGCCTTAAAAACGTAAACATTGAGCTACCATATGATCCAGCAGGCCCACTCCTCCACCTATAATCTAAGAAGAGAGAATTGGAAAGACACAGGCAGGCAAATCTGCATTGCACATTATTACAATAGCCAAGATATGGAAGTAACCAAAAAGTCCACCAACAGATGGGTGGACAAAGAAGTACTCCTCCATGTACAGATGCAATATTCGCTAGTGAAGAAAATGAAACAATGCCATTTGCAGCGCCATAGATGAGTCTAGACGTAATCACGCCACGTGTAGTCAGTGAGAAAGCAAAATACATATATCCTATGATATCACTTTCAGGAGTTACTTAAAAATTGATACCAATGAAGATATTTCCACAGAGAAAGGCAATCACAGATTCATTAAAAAACTTATGGTTCACCAAATAGAAAGGGATGAGGATTGGATACATTACCATATTGGGGTTAACAGAGATATACAAACCATGTGAAATATATAACCACCAAAGACGTACGGAAGACCAGGAAGAGACTACTCAACATTGTGTCATAACCTACATGGGAAAAGGATGCGAGGAAGAAAAGATACACGTATATGTGTGAAAGACCCACATCTTGCACACCTATAGCAAACAAACCAATGTAATCAAATCTGCCTGGGTAAAAAATAAAAAGTAAATTACAAATATGAACAAGAAGTAATGAGACATAAACTTAAAGGGCTTTTTCCTGGCACGTTCCATTCTAATATACAACCTAGAATACCACTTCCATTAAGGCTCTGTTTCCCTAGTAACCAAATTTGGCAAAGGAGAAATGCTGCCACCTTGTGGCCGTTTCCTGCAAGAGCAGCTTTAAAGTCCCAGCTAATGGTCACTTAACATTCACAAGGACTCAGGGCTGTAAAAGACACTTGCCCTAAAAATTTGTGCTGAAGTAGGGAATGGACAAAAAATTCACAACAGGCAAATGTTTCAAGAAGAGATTATGAAGAGTTAAGTTTTACTCACACTCTTTTTAAAAAAAAGAAAAATGGATAAAAGCTCAACCTCAGGGAGTGTTAGACGCATGCAATCTAATCTACGAAAAGTTTCAACTTACACCAGTCGACTGACCATCAGCAAAAAGTCTACAAACAATAAATGCTGAAGGGGATTTAGAGAACTGTGTACCCTCTACCTTCTGGTGAGACATAAAAGCCAATAATGAGAAAAGAAAGGAGCTGTGTTTAAAAGTAAAAATGGAGGTACCATTCAATCCAGCAGGTGCACCAATGGACCTCTCACCTGAGAAGACAAGAATCGAGAAGACACAGGCCGCAAAAGCTGCAGTGCAGCCTTATTCACAATAGCCAAGACAGTGAAGCAATCAAAATATCCAACAAGAGGTGAATGGATAAAGAAGAAGTGGTCCATGTACACAGTGGAATATTAACCATGGAAAACAACGAACCATTGCTCTCTGAGGCACCCCAAAGAGTCTGGAGATAGTCACGAAACATGAGGTAAGTCGGAAAGCAAAAGACCTATATTCTATGATATCACTTATAGGCGTTATCTAATAACTGACACAAAGGAACATATATCCACAGAGAAAGACACTCACAGACTTAGAAAATAAAACTATGCTCAACTAAAAGGAAAGGTGGGGGGAATGGATAAATTAAGATTAGTGTTACTATATGTATACAAACACATATTATATACATATCTCAAAAATACCGACCATATAGCAAGGGAGGTCTGCGGAACCCTCTGTAACATTTTACATGGGAAGAGGATCTGTACTTGAATAGATATATATAATGTCCAAATGAACCAGAGTGTGTTCACCTAGGACAAACAATATTCTAACCTTTAGCCCAATTAAAACACCTTTAAAAACCAAGAAGAAATAATGAGACATAAACTTATGGGGGTTTCTCCACGCACAATCTAATGTAATTTACAACCTAGGAACACGACTTCCAGAAAGGCTCTGCTGCCCTACCACCCAGATTTGGGAATGGAGAAATGCTGCCTCCTTGAGGCCACTTCCCACAACAGCAGCTTTAATCCCATTGCTCTAGGTCACTAAATATTCACAAAACTTGAAGTTCGGGAAATGAGACCTGCTCTCTAAAAAAACTCTTGGGTGGAAAATCGCCCAAAAAATTCAAAAGAGGGCAACCTTCCAAGAAGACAGTTTCAAGAGTTATACTGTACTCCCAATTGTTTCCTTTTTTTAACAGAAAAGAAAACAGCGGAGAAAAATGATGAGTTTTACGAATTTTCAACGACTTACAAACCCAAATTACAAAAACCTATGAGCTCACAGCAGCCAGAAGGGCCATTAGCATAAATGCTGCAAACAGTAAATGATGAAGCGATTGTGGAGAAATGCGTACCCTCGATTCTAAGGGGGACGTGGTAACAGCCACTAATGAAAACACAAAGAAGGTGCTTTGAAAAGGGAAACACGGTGCTACCAGTCAGTGAATCACACCCACTGCTGGGCCTATCACCTGAGAAAATGAGAATCAAAAAGTCACAGGCTGGCAATCCTGCACTCCAACAATATTTACCATAGCCAACACTTGGAAGCAATGAAAATGTCCATCAACCGAGGAATGCACAAAGAAGAAGTGGTCCACGTACACAGTGGAAAATTACTCCAATAAAAAATAAAAATTAAATTTAAAAATCCAACACAACTAAGGAGACATCAGCTTGTGTGGTTTGGTCCGGGCACACTCCACTCTAATTTATAACCGAGAAACACCACAGGCCGCAAGGGCTTTTCCCTAGTTACCAGGGTGGGGAACATAGAAAGGCTGCCGCCCTCTGGCAGTTACCTGCAAAAGCAGCTTTAAAGCCTGTGCTAATGATCATTTCATATGAATAAGTACTGCAGAAGTGTAAATGAAACCTGCCCTCAAAATGTCTTCAGGGAGGTAAAGGCCAAAACGTTTCAAAATGTGACACATACTTTAAGAGAACACTTTGTAGAACTAAGGGGTAGTCACAGCTTGAAAAATAAAAAGGACATGCCTTAAAGCTCAATTTCAACGGATTATGAGGCACATGCAAATTCAACCACAAAGAGGTATCAGCTCACACTTGTCAGAATAACCATCAGCAAGAAAACTACAAACAATAAATGCTGAAGGTGTTGTGGAGAAATGCATACCCTCAACTGCAAGTGGGACATAAGTTGGAAAGGGCCACAAACTCGAACAGAATGGGGGTGCCTTAAAAACGTAAACATTGAGCTACCATATGATCCAGCAGGCCCACTCCTCCACCTATAATCTAAGAAGAGAGAATTGGAAAGACACAGGCAGGCAAATCTGCACTGCACATTATTACAATAGCCAAGATATGGAAGTAACCAAAAAGTCCACCAACAGATGGGTGGACAAAGAAGTACTCCTCCATGTACAGATGCAATATTCGCTAGTGAAGAAAATGAAACAATGCCATTTGCAGCGCCATAGATGAGTCTAGACGTAATCACGCCACGTGTAGTCAGTGAGAAAGCAAAATACATATATCCTATGATATCACTTTCAGGAGTTACTTAAAAATTGATACCAATGAAGATATTTCCACAGAGAAAGGCAATCACAGATTCATTAAAAAACTTATGGTTCACCAAATAGAAAGGGATGAGGATTGGATACATTACCATATTGGGGTTAACAGAGATATACAAACCATGTGAAATATATAACCACCAAAGACGTACGGAAGACCAGGAAGAGACTACTCAACATTGCGTCATAACCTACATGGGAAAAGGATGCGAGGAAGAAAAGATACACGTATATGTGTGAAAGACCCACATCTTGCACACCTATAGCAAACAAACCAATGTAATCAAATCTGCCTGGGTAAAAAATAAAAAGTAAATTACAAATATGAACAAGAAGTAATGAGACATAAACTTAAAGGGCTTTTTCCTGGCACGTTCCATTCTAATATACAACCTAGAATACCACTTCCATTAAGGCTCTGTTTCCCTAGTAACCAAATTTGGCAAAGGAGAAATGCTGCCACCTTGTGGCCGTTTCCTGCAAGAGCAGCTTTAAAGTCCCAGCTAATGGTCACTTAACATTCACAAGGACTCAGGGCTGTAAAAGACACTTGCCCTAAAAATTTGTGCTGAAGTAGGGAATGGACAAAAAATTCACAACAGGCAAATGTTTCAAGAAGAGATTATGAAGAGTTAAGTTTTACTCACACTCTTTTTAAAAAAAAGAAAAATGGATAAAAGCTCAACCTCAGGGAGTGTTAGACGCATGCAATCTAATCTACGAAAAGTTTCAACTTACACCAGTCGACTGACCATCAGCAAAAAGTCTACAAACAATAAATGCTGAAGGGGATTTAGAGAACTGTGTACCCTCTACCTTCTGGTGAGACATAAAAGCCAATAATGAGAAAAGAAAGGAGCTGTGTTTAAAAGTAAAAATGGAGGTACCATTCAATCCAGCAGGTGCACCAATGGACCTCTCACCTGAGAAGACAAGAATCGAGAAGACACAGGCTGCAAAAGCTGCAGTGCAGCCTTATTCACAATAGCCAAGACAGTGAAGCAATCAAAATATACAACAAGAGGTGAATGGATAAAGAAGAAGTGGTCCATGTACACAGTGGAATATTAACCATGGAAAACAACGAACCATTGCTCTCTGAGGCACCCCAAAGAGTCTGGAGATAGTCACGAAACATGAGGTAAGTCGGAAAGCAAAAGACCTATATTCTATGATATCACTTATAGGCGTTATCTAATAACTGACACAAAGGAACATATATCCACAGAGAAAGACACTCACAGACTTAGAAAATAAAACTATGCTCAACTAAAAGGAAAGGTGGGGGGAATGGATAAATTAAGATTAGTGTTACTATATGTATACAAACACATATTATATACATATCTCAAAAATACCGACCATATAGCAAGGGAGGTCTGCGGAACCCTCTGTAACATTTTACATGGGAAGAGGATCTGTACTTGAATAGACATATATAATGTCCAAATGAACCAGAGTGTGTTCACCTAGGACAAACAATATTCTAACCTTTAGCCCAATTAAAACACCTTTAAAAACCAAGAAGAAATAATGAGACATAAACTTATGGGGGTTTCTCCACGCACAATCTAATGTAATTTACAACCTAGGAACACGACTTCCAGAAAGGCTCTGCTGCCCTACCACCCAGATTTGGGAATGGAGAAATGCTGCCTCCTTGAGGCCACTTCCCACAACAGCAGCTTTAATCCCATTGCTCTAGGTCACTAAATATTCACAAAACTTGAAGTTCGGGAAATGAGACCTGCTCTCTAAAAAAACTCTTGGGTGGAAAATCGCCCAAAAAATTCAAAAGAGGGCAACCTTCCAAGAAGACAGTTTCAAGAGTTATACTGTACTCCCAATTGTTTCCTTTTTTTAACAGAAAAGAAAACAGCGGAGAAAAATGATGAGTTTTACGAATTTTCAACGACTTACAAACCCAAATTACAAAAACCTATGAGCTCACAGCAGCCAGAAGGGCCATTAGCATAAATGCTGCAAACAGTAAATGATGAAGCGATTGTGGAGAAATGCGTACCCTCGATTCTAAGGGGGACGTGGTAACAGCCACTAATGAAAACACAAAGAAGGTGCTTGGAAAAGGGAAACACGGTGCTACCAGTCAGTGAATCACACCCACTGCTGGGCCTATCACCTGAGAAAATGAGAATCAAAAAGTCACAGGCTGGCAATCCTGCACTCCAACAATATTTACCATAGCCAACACTTGGAAGCAATGAAAATGTCCATCAACCGAGGAATGCACAAAGAAGAAGTGGTCCACGTACACAGTGGAAAATTACTCCAATAAAAAATAAAAATTAAATTTAAAAATCCAACACAACTAAGGAGACATCAGCTTGTGTGGGTTGGTCCGGGCACACTCCACTCTAATTTATAACCGAGAAACACCACAGGCCGCAAGGGCTTTTCCCTAGTTACCAGGGTGGGGAACATAGAAAGGCTGCCGCCCTCTGGCAGTTACCTGCAAAAGCAGCTTTAAAGCCTGTGCTAATGATCATTTCATATGAATAAGTACTGCAGAAGTGTAAATGAAACCTGCCCTCAAAATGTCTTCAGGGAGGTAAAGGCCAAAACGTTTCAAAATGTGACACATACTTTAAGAGAACACTTTGTAGAACTAAGGGGTAGTCACAGCTTGAAAAATAAAAAGGACATGCCTTAAAGCTCAATTTCAACGGATTATGAGGCACATGCAAATTCAACCACAAAGAGGTATCAGCTCACACTTGTCAGAATAACCATCAGCAAGAAAACTACAAACAATAAATGCTGAAGGTGTTGTGGAGAAATGCATACCCTCAACTGCAAGTGGGACATAAGTTGGAAAGGGCCACAAACTCGAACAGAATGGGGGTGCCTTAAAAACGTAAACATTGAGCTACCATATGATCCAGCAGGCCCACTCCTCCACCTATAATCTAAGAAGAGAGAATTGGAAAGACACAGGCAGGCAAATCTGCATTGCACAGTATTACAATAGCCAAGATATGGAAGTAACCAAAAAGTCCACCAACAGATGGGTGGACAAAGAAGTACTCCTCCATGTACAGATGCAATATTCGCTAGTGAAGAAAATGAAACAATGCCATTTGCAGCGCCATAGATGAGTCTAGACGTAATCACGCCACGTGTAGTCAGTGAGAAAGCAAAATACATATATCCTATGATATCACTTTCAGGAGTTACTTAAAAATTGATACCAATGAAGATATTTCCACAGAGAAAGGCAATCACAGATTCATTAAAAAACTTATGGTTCACCAAATAGAAAGGGATGAGGATTGGATACATTACCATATTGGGGTTAACAGAGATATACAAACCATGTGAAATATATAACCACCAAAGACGTACGGAAGACCAGGAAGAGACTACTCAACATTGTGTCATAACCTACATGGGAAAAGGATGCGAGGAAGAAAAGATACACGTATATGTGTGAAAGACCCACATCTTGCACACCTATAGCAAACAAACCAATGTAATCAAATCTGCCTGGGTAAAAAATAAAAAGTAAATTACAAATATGAACAAGAAGTAATGAGACATAAACTTAAAGGGCTTTTTCCTGGCACGTTCCATTCTAATATACAACCTAGAATACCACTTCCATTAAGGCTCTGTTTCCCTAGTAACCAAATTTGGCAAAGGAGAAATGCTGCCACCTTGTGGCCGTTTCCTGCAAGAGCAGCTTTAAAGTCCCAGCTAATGGTCACTTAACATTCACAAGGACTCAGGGCTGTAAAAGACACTTGCCCTAAAAATTTGTGCTGAAGTAGGGAATGGACAAAAAATTCACAACAGGCAAATGTTTCAAGAAGAGATTATGAAGAGTTAAGTTTTACTCACACTCTTTTTAAAAAAAAGAAAAATGGATAAAAGCTCAACCTCAGGGAGTGTTAGACGCATGCAATCTAATCTACGAAAAGTTTCAACTTACACCAGTCGACTGACCATCAGCAAAAAGTCTACAAACAATAAATGCTGAAGGGGATTTAGAGAACTGTGTACCCTCTACCTTCTGGTGAGACATAAAAGCCAATAATGAGAAAAGAAAGGAGCTGTGTTTAAAAGTAAAAATGGAGGTACCATTCAATCCAGCAGGTGCACCAATGGACCTCTCACCTGAGAAGACAAGAATCGAGAAGACACAGGCCGCAAAAGCTGCAGTGCAGCCTTATTCACAATAGCCAAGACAGTGAAGCAATCAAAATATCCAACAAGAGGTGAATGGATAAAGAAGAAGTGGTCCATGTACACAGTGGAATATTAACCATGGAAAACAACGAACCATTGCTCTCTGAGGCACCCCAAAGAGTCTGGAGATAGTCACGAAACATGAGGTAAGTCGGAAAGCAAAAGACCTATATTCTATGATATCACTTATAGGCGTTATCTAATAACTGACACAAATGAACATATATCCACAGAGAAAGACACTCACAGACTTAGAAAATAAAACTATGCTCAACTAAAAGGAAAGGTGGGGGGAATGGATAAATTAAGATTAGTGTTACTATATGTATAAAAACACATATTATATACATATCTCAAAAATACCGACCATATAGCAAGGGAGGTCTGCAGAACCCTCTGTAACATTTTACATGGGAAGAGGATCTGTACTTGAATAGACATATATAATGTCCAAATGAACCAGAGTGTGTTCACCTAGGACAAACAATATTCTAACCTTTAGCCCAATTAAAACACCTTTAAAAACCAAGAAGAAATAATGAGACATAAACTTATGGGGGTTTCTCCACGCACAATCTAATGTAATTTACAACCTAGGAACACGACTTCCAGAAAGGCTCTGCTGCCCTACCACCCAGATTTGGGAATGGAGAAATGCTGCCTCCTTGAGGCCACTTCCCACAACAGCAGCTTTAATCCCATTGCTCTAGGTCACTAAATATTCACAAAACTTGAAGTTCGGGAAATGAGACCTGCTCTCTAAAAAAACTCTTGGGTGGAAAATCGCCCAAAAAATTCAAAAGAGGGCAACCTTCCAAGAAGACAGTTTCAAGAGTTATACTGTACTCCCAATTGTTTCCTTTTTTTAACAGAAAAGAAAACAGCGGAGAAAAATGATGAGTTTTACGAATTTTCAACGACTTACAAACCCAAATTACAAAAACCTATGAGCTCACAGCAGCCAGAAGGGCCATTAGCATAAATGCTGCAAACAGTAAATGATGAAGCGATTGTGGAGAAATGCGTACCCTCGATTCTAAGGGGGACGAGGTAACAGCCACTAATGAAAACACAAAGAAGGTGCTTTGAAAAGGGAAACACGGTGCTACCAGTCAGTGAATCACACCCACTGCTGGGCCTATCACCTGAGAAAATGAGAATCAAAAAGTCACAGGCTGGCAATCCTGCACTCCAACAATATTTACCATAGCCAACACTTGGAAGCAATGAAAATGTCCATCAACCGAGGAATGCACAAAGAAGAAGTGGTCCACGTACACAGTGGAAAATTACTCCAATAAAAAATAAAAATTAAATTTAAAAATCCAACACAACTAAGGAGACATCAGCTTGTGTGGGTTGGTCCGGGCACACTCCACTCTAATTTATAACCGAGAAACACCACAGGCCGCAAGGGCTTTTCCCTAGTTACCAGGGTGGGGAACATAGAAAGGCTGCCGCCCTCTGGCAGTTACCTGCAAAAGCAGCTTTAAAGCCTGTGCTAATGGTCATTTCATATGAATAAGTACTGCAGAAGTGTAAATGAAACCTGCCCTCAAAATGTCTTCAGGGAGGTAAAGGCCAAAACGTTTCAAAATGTGACACATACTTTAAGAGAACACTTTGTAGAACTAAGGGGTAGTCACAGCTTGAAAAATAAAAAGGACATGCCTTAAAGCTCAATTTCAACGGATTATGAGGCACATGCAAATTCAACCACAAAGAGGTATCAGCTCACACTTGTCAGAATAACCATCAGCAAGAAAACTACAAACAATAAATGCTGAAGGTGTTGTGGAGAAATGCATACCCTCAACTGCAAGTGGGACATAAGTTGGAAAGGGCCACAAACTCGAACAGAATGGGGGTGCCTTAAAAACGTAAACATTGAGCTACCATATGATCCAGCAGGCCCACTCCTCCACCTATAATCTAAGAAGAGAGAATTGGAAAGACACAGGCAGGCAAATCTGCATTGCACATTATTACAATAGCCAAGATATGGAAGTAACCAAAAAGTCCACCAACAGATGGGTGGACAAAGAAGTACTCCTCCATGTACAGATGGAATATTCGCTAGTGAAGAAAATGAAACAATGCCATTTGCAGCGCCATAGATGAGTCTAGACGTAATCACGCCACGTGTAGTCAGTGAGAAAGCAAAATACATATATCCTATGATATCACTTTCAGGAGTTACTTAAAAATTGATACCAATGAAGATATTTCCACAGAGAAAGGCAATCACAGATTCATTAAAAAACTTATGGTTCACCAAATAGAAAGGGATGAGGATTGGATACATTACCATATTGGGGTTAACAGAGATATACAAACCATGTGAAATATATAACCACCAAAGTCGTACGGAAGACCAGGAAGAGACTACTCAACATTGTGTCATAACCTACATGGGAAAAGGATGCGAGGAAGAAAAGATACACGTATATGTGTGAAAGACCCACATCTTGCACACCTATAGCAAACAAACCAATGTAATCAAATCTGCCTGGGTAAAAAATAAAAAGTAAATTACAAATATGAACAAGAAGTAATGAGACATAAACTTAAAGGGCTTTTTCCTGGCACGTTCCATTCTAATATACAACCTGGAATACCACTTCCATTAAGGCTCTGTTTCCCTAGTAACCAAATTTGGCAAAGGAGAAATGCTGCCACCTTGTGGCCGTTTCCTGCAAGAGCAGCTTTAAAGTCCCAGCTAATGGTCACTTAACATTCACAAGGACTCAGGGCTGTAAAAGACACTTGCCCTAAAAATTTGTGCTGAAGTAGGGAATGGACAAAAAATTCACAACAGGCAAATGTTTCAAGAAGAGATTATGAAGAGTTAAGTTTTACTCACACTCTTTTTAAAAAAAAGAAAAATGGATAAAAGCTCAACCTCAGGGAGTGTTAGACGCATGCAATCTAATCTACGAAAAGTTTCAACTTACACCAGTCGACTGACCATCAGCAAAAAGTCTACAAACAATAAATGCTGAAGGGGATTTAGAGAACTGTGTACCCTCTACCTTCTGGTGAGATATAAAAGCCAATAATGAGAAAAGAAAGGAGCTGTGTTTAAAAGTAAAAATGGAGGTACCATTCAATCCAGCAGGTGCACCAATGGACCTCTCACCTGAGAAGACAAGAATCGAGAAGACACAGGCCGCAAAAGCTGCAGTGCAGCCTTATTCACAATAGCCAAGACAGTGAAGCAATCAAAATATGCAACAAGAGGTGAATGGATAAAGAAGAAGTGGTCCATGTACACAGTGGAATATTAACCATGGAAAACAACGAACCATTGCTCTCTGAGGCACCACAAAGGAGTCTGGAGATAGTCACGAAACATGAGGTAAGTCAGAAAGCAAAAGACCTATATTCTATGATATCACTTATAGGCGTTATCTAATAACTGACACAAATGAACATATATCCACAGAGAAAGACACTCACAGACTTAGAAAATAAAACTATGCTCAACTAAAAGGAAAGGTGGGGGGAATGGATAAATTAAGATTAGTGTTACTATATGTATAAAAACACATATTATATACATATCTCAAAAATACCGACCATATAGCAAGGGAGGTCTGCGGAACCCTCTGTAGCATTTTACATGGGAAGAGGATCTGTACTTGAATAGACATATATTATGTCCAAATGAACCAGAGTGTGTTCACCTAGGACAAACAATATTCTAACCTTTAGCCCAATTAAAACACCTTTAAAAACCAAGAAGAAATAATGAGACATAAACTTATGGGGGTTTCTCCACGCACATTCTAATGTAATTTACAACCTAGGAACACGACTTCCAGAAAGGCTCTGCTGCCCTACCACCCAGATTTGGGAATGGAGAAATGCTGCCTCCTTGAGGCCACTTCCCACAACAGCAGCTTTAAACCCATTGCTCTAGGTCACTAAATATTCACAAAACTTGAAGTTCGGGAAATGAGACCTGCTCTCTAAAAAAACTCTTGGGTGGAAAATCGCCCAAAAAATTCAAAAGAGGGCAACCTTCCAAGAAGACAGTTTCAAGAGTTATACTGTACTCCCAATTGTTTCCTTTTTTTAACAGAAAAGAAAACAGCGGAGAAAAATGATGAGTTTTACGAATTTTCAACGACTTACAAACCCAAATTACAAAAACCTATGAGCTCACAGCAGCCAGAAGGGCCATTAGCATAAATGCTGCAAACAATAAATGATGAAGCGATTGTGGAGAAATGCGTACCCTCGATTCTAAGGGGGACGTGGTAAGAGCCACTAATGAAAACACAAAGAAGGTGCTTTGAAAAGGGAAACACGGTGCTACCAGTCAGTGAATCACACCCACTGCTGGGCCTATCACCTGAGAAAATGAGAATCAAAAAGTCACAGGCTGGCAATCCTGCACTCCAACAATATTTACCATAGCCAACACTTGGAAGCAATGAAAATGTCCATCAACCGAGGAATGCACAAAGAAGAAGTGGTCCACGTACACAGTGGAAAATTACTCCAATAAAAAATAAAAATTAAATTTAAAAATCCAACACAACTAAGGAGACATCAGCTTGTGTGGGTTGGTCCGGGCACACTCCACTCTAATTTATAACCGAGAAACACCACAGGCCGCAAGGGCTTTTCCCTAGTTACCAGGGTGGGGAACATAGAAAGGCTGCCGCCCTCTGGCAGTTACCTGCAAAAGCAGCTTTAAAGCCTGTGCTAATGATCATTTCATATGAATAAGTACTGCAGAAGTGTAAATGAAACCTGCCCTCAAAATGTCTTCAGGGAGGTAAAGGCCAAAACGTTTCAAAATGTGACACATACTTTAAGAGAACACTTTGTAGAACTAAGGGGTAGTCACAGCTTGAAAAATAAAAAGGACATGCCTTAAAGCTCAATTTCAACGGATTATGAGGCACATGCAAATTCAACCACAAAGAGGTATCAGCTCACACTTGTCAGAATAACCATCAGCAAGAAAACTACAAACAATAAATGCTGAAGGTGTTGTGGAGAAATGCATACCCTCAACTGCAAGTGGGACATAAGTTGGAAAGGGCCACAAACTCGAACAGAATGGGGGTGCCTTAAAAACGTAAACATTGAGCTACCATATGATCCAGCAGGCCCACTCCTCCACCTATAATCTAAGAAGAGAGAATTGGAAAGACACAGGCAGGCAAATCTGCATTGCACATTATTACAATAGCCAAGATATGGAAGTAAACAAAAGTCCAACAACAGATGGGTGGACAAAGAAGTACTCCTCCATGTACAGATGGAATATTCGCTAGTGAAGAAAATGAAACAATGCCATTTGCAGCGCCATAGATGAGTCTAGACGTAATCACGCCACGTGTAGTCAGTGAGAAAGCAAAATACATATATCCTATGATATCACTTTCAGGAGTTACTTAAAAATTGATACCAATGAAGACATTTCCACAGAGAAAGGCAATCACAGATTCATTAAAAAACTTATGGTTCACCAAATAGAAAGGGATGAGGATTGGATACATTACCATATTGGGGTTAACAGAGATATACAAACCATGTGAAATATATAACCACCAAAGACGTACGGAAGACCAGGAAGAGACTACTCAACATTGTGTCATAACCTACATGGGAAAAGGATGCGAGGAAGAAAAGATACACGTATATGTGTGAAAGACCCACATCTTGCACACCTATAGCAAACAAACCAATGTAATCAAATCTGCCTGGGTAAAAAATAAAAAGTAAATTACAAATATGAACAAGAAGTAATGAGACATAAACTTAAAGGGCTTTTTCCTGGCACGTTCCATTCTAATATACAACCTGGAATACCACTTCCATTAAGGCTCTGTTTCCCTAGTAACCAAATTTGGCAAAGGAGAAATGCTGCCACCTTGTGGCCGTTTCCTGCAAGAGCAGCTTTAAAGTCCCAGCTAATGGTCACTTAACATTCACAAGGACTCAGGGCTGTAAAAGACACTTGCCCTAAAAATTTGTGCTGAAGTAGGGAATGGACAAAAAATTCACAACAGGCAAATGTTTCAAGAAGAGATTATGAAGAGTTAAGTTTTACTCACACTCTTTTTAAAAAAAAGAAAAATGGATAAAAGCTCAACCTCAGGGAGTGTTAGACGCATGCAATCTAATCTACGAAAAGTTTCAACTTACACCAGTCGACTGACCATCAGCAAAAAGTCTACAAACAATAAATGCTGAAGGGGATTTAGAGAACTGTGTACCCTCTACCTTCTGGTGAGACATAAAAGCCAATAATGAGAAAAGAAAGGAGCTGTGTTTAAAAGTAAAAATGGAGGTACCATTCAATCCAGCAGGTGCACCAATGGACCTCTCACCTGAGAAGACAAGAATCGAGAAGACACAGGCCGCAAAAGCTGCAGTGCAGCCTTATTCACAATAGCCAAGACAGTGAAGCAATCAAAATATCCAACAAGAGGTGAATGGATAAAGAAGAAGTGGTCCATGTACACAGTGGAATATTAACCATGGAAAACAACGAACCATTGCTCTCTGAGGCACCGCAAAGGAGGCTGGAGATAGTCACGAAACATGAGGTAAGTCGGAAAGCAAAAGACCTATATTCTATGATATCACTTATAGGCGTTATCTAATAACTGACACAAAGGAACATATATCCACAGAGAAAGACACTCACAGACTTAGAAAATAAAACTATGCTCAACTAAAAGGAAAGGTGGGGGGAATGGATAAATTAAGATTAGTGTTACTATATGTATACAAACACATATTATATACATATCTCAAAAATACCGACCATATAGCAAGGGAGGTCTGCGGAACCCTCTGTAACATTTTACATGGGAAGAGGATCTGTACTTGAATAGACATATATAATGTACAAATGAACCAGAGTGTGTTCACCTAGGACAAACAATATTCTAACCTTTAGCCCAATTAAAACACCTTTAAAAACCAAGAAGAAATAATGAGACATAAACTTATGGGGGTTTCTCCACGCACATTCTAATGTAATTTACAACCTAGGAACACGACTTCCAGAAAGGCTCTGCTGCCCTACCACCCAGATTTGGGAATGGAGAAATGCTGCCTCCTTGAGGCCACTTCCCACAACAGCAGCTTTAATCCCATTGCTCTAGGTCACTAAATATTCACAAAACTTGAAGTTCGGGAAATGAGACCTGCTCTCTAAAAAAACTCTTGGGTGGAAAATCGCCCAAAAAATTCAAAAGAGGGCAACCTTCCAAGAAGACAGTTTCAAGAGTTATACTGTACTCCCAATTGTTTCCTTTTTTTAACAGAAAAGAAAACAGCGGAGAAAAATGATGAGTTTTACGAATTTTCAACGACTTACAAACCCAAATTACAAAAACCTATGAGCTCACAGCAGCCAGAAGGGCCATTAGCATAAATGCTGCAAACAGTAAATGATGAAGCGATTGTGGAGAAATGCGTACCCTCGATTCTAAGGGGGACGTGGTAAGAGCCACTAATGAAAACACAAAGAAGGTGCTTTGAAAAGGGAAACACGGTGCTACCAGTCAGTGAATCACACCCACTGCAGGGCCTATCACCTGAGAAAATGAGAATCAAAAAGTCACAGGCTGGCAATCCTGCACTCCAACAATATTTACCATAGCCAACACTTGGAAGCAATGAAAATGTCCATCAACCGAGGAATGCACAAAGAAGAAGTGGTCCACGTACACAGTGGAAAATTACTCCAATAAAAAATAAAAATTAAATTTAAAAATCCAACACAACTAAGGAGACATCAGCTTGTGTGGGTTGGTCCGGGCACACTCCACTCTAATTTATAACCGAGAAACACCACAGGCCGCAAGGGCTTTTCCCTAGTTACCAGGGTGGGGAACATAGAAAGGCTGCCGCCCTCTGGCAGTTACCTGCAAAAGCAGTTTTAAAGCCTGTGCTAATGGTCATTTCATATGAATAAGTACTGCAGAAGTGTAAATGAAACCTGCCCTCAAAATGTCTTCAGGGAGGTAAAGGCCAAAACGTTTCAAAATGTGACACATACTTTAAGAGAACACTTTGTAGAACTAAGGGGTAGTCACAGCTTGAAAAATAAAAAGGACATGCCTTAAAGCTCAATTTCAACGGATTATGAGGCACATGCGAATTCAACCACAAAGAGGTATCAGCTCACACTTGTCAGAATAACCATCAGCAAGAAAACTACAAACAATAAATGCTGAAGGTGTTGTGGAGAAATGCATACCCTCAACTGCAAGTGGGACATAAGTTGGAAAGGGCCACAAACTCGAACAGAATGGGGGTGCCTTAAAAACGTAAACATTGAGCTACCATATGATCCAGCAGGCCCACTCCTCCACCTATAATCTAAGAAGAGAGAATTGGAAAGACACAGGCAGGCAAATCTGCATTGCACATTATTACAATAGCCAAGATATGGAAGTAACCAAAAAGTCCACCAACAGATGGGTGGACAAAGAAGTACTCCTCCATGTACAGATGGAATATTCGCTAGTGAAGAAAATGAAACAATGCCATTTGCAGCGCCATAGATGAGTCTAGACGTAATCACGCCACGTGTAGTCAGTGAGAAAGCAAAATACATATATCCTATGATATCACTTTCAGGAGTTACTTAAAAATTGATACCAATGAAGATATTTCCACAGAGAAAGGCAATCACAGATTCATTAAAAAACTTATGGTTCACCAAATAGAAAGGGATGAGGATTGGATACATTACCATATTGGGGTTAACAGAGATATACAAACCATGTGAAATATATAACCACCAAAGACGTACGGAAGACCAGGAAGAGACTACTCAACATTGTGTCATAACCTACATGGGAAAAGGATGCGAGGAAGAAAAGATACACGTATATGTGTGAAAGACCCACATCTTGCACACCTATAGCAAAGAAACCAATGTAATCAAATCTGCCTGGGTAAAAAATAAAAAGTAAATTACAAATATGAACAAGAAGTAATGAGACACAAACTTAAAGGGCTTTTTCCTGGCACGTTCCATTCTAATATACAACCTGGAATACCACTTCCATTAAGGCTCTGTTTCCCTAGTAACCAAATTTGGCAAAGGAGAAATGCTGCCACCTTGTGGCCGTTTCCTGCAAGAGCAGCTTTAAAGTCCCAGCTAATGGTCACTTAACATTCACAAGGACTCAGGGCTGTAAAAGACACTTGCCCTAAAAATTTGTGCTGAAGTAGGGAATGGACAAAAAATTCACAACAGGCAAATGTTTCAAGAAGAGATTATGAAGAGTTAAGTTTTACTCACACTCTTTTTAAAAAAAAGAAAAATGGATAAAAGCTCAACCTCAGGGAGTGTTAGACGCATGCAATCTAATCTACGAAAAGTTTCAACTTACACCAGTCGACTGACCATCAGCAAAAAGTCTACAAACAATAAATGCTGAAGGGGATTTAGAGAACTGTGTACCCTCTACCTTCTGGTGAGACATAAAAGCCAATAATGAGAAAAGAAAGGAGCTGTGTTTAAAAGTAAAAATGGAGGTACCATTCAATCCAGCAGGTGCACCAATGGACCTCTCACCTGAGAAGACAAGAATCGAGAAGACACAGGCCGCAAAAGCTGCAGTGCAGCCTTATTCACAATAGCCAAGACAGTGAAGCAATCAAAATATCCAACAAGAGGTGAATGGATAAAGAAGAAGTGGTCCATGTACACAGTGGAATATTAACCATGGAAAACAACGAACCATTGCTCTCTGAGGCACCGCAAAGGAGGCTGGAGATAGTCACGAAACATGAGGTAAGTCGGAAAGCAAAAGACCTATATTCTATGATATCACTTATAGGCGTTATCTAATAACTGACACAAAGGAACATATATCCACAGAGAAAGACACTCACAGACTTAGAAAATAAAACTATGCTCAACTAAAAGGAAAGGTGGGGGGAATGGATAAATTAAGATTAGTGTTACTATATGTATACAAACACATATTATATACATATCTCAAAAATACCGACCATATAGCAAGGGAGGTCTGCGGAACCCTCTGTAACATTTTACATGGGAAGAGGATCTGTACTTGAATAGACATATATAATGTCCAAATGAACCAGAGTGTGTTCACCTAGGACAAACAATATTCTAACCTTTAGCCCAATTAAAACACCTTTAAAAACCAAGAAGAAATAATGAGACATAAACTTATGGGGGTTTCTCCACGCACATTTTAATGTAATTTACAACCTAGGAACACGACTTCCAGAAAGGCTCTGCTGCCCTACCACCCAGATTTGGGAATGGAGAAATGCTGCCTCCTTGAGGCCACTTCCCACAACAGCAGCTTTAATCCCATTGCTCTAGGTCACTAAATATTCACAAAACTTGAAGTTCGGGAAATGAGACCTGCTCTCTAAAAAAACTCTTGGGTGGAAAATCGCCCAAAAAATTCAAAAGAGGGCAACCTTCCAAGAAGACAGTTTCAAGAGTTATACTGTACTCCCAATTGTTTCCTTTTTTTAACAGAAAAGAAAACAGCGGAGAAAAATGATGAGTTTTACGAATTTTCAACGACTTACAAACCCAAATTACAAAAACCTATGAGCTCACAGCAGCCAGAAGGGCCATTAGCATAAATGCTGCAAACAGTAAATGATGAAGCGATTGTGGAGAAATGCGTACCCTCGATTCTAAGGGGGACGTGGTAAGAGCCACTAATGAAAACACAAAGAAGGTGCTTTGAAAAGGGAAACACGGTGCTACCAGTCAGTGAATCACACCCACTGCTGGGCCTATCACCTGAGAAAATGAGAATCAAAAAGTCACAGGCTGGCAATCCTGCACTCCAACAATATTTACCATAGCCAACACTTGGAAGCAATGAAAATGTCCATCAACCGAGGAATGCACAAAGAAGAAGTGGTCCACGTACACAGTGGAAAATTACTCCAATAAAAAATAAAAATTAAATTTAAAAATCCAACACAACTAAGGAGACATCAGCTTGTGTGGGTTGGTCCGGGCACACTCCACTCTAATTTATAACCGAGAAACACCACAGGCCGCAAGGGCTTTTCCCTAGTTACCAGGGTGGGGAACATAGAAAGGCTGCCGCCCTCTGGCAGTTACCTGCAAAAGCAGCTTTAAAGCCTGTGCTAATGATCATTTCATATGAATAAGTACTGCAGAAGTGTAAATGAAACCTGCCCTCAAAATGTCTTCAGGGAGGTAAAGGCCAAAACGTTTCAAAATGTGACACATACTTTAAGAGAACACTTTGTAGAACTAAGGGGTAGTCACAGCTTGAAAAATAAAAAGGACATGCCTTAAAGCTCAATTTCAACGGATTATGAGGCACATGCAAATTCAACCACAAAGAGGTATCAGCTCACACTTGTCAGAATAACCATCAGCAAGAAAACTACAAACAATAAATGCTGAAGGTGTTGTGGAGAAATGCATACCCTCAACTGCAAGTGGGACATAAGTTGGAAAGGGCCACAAACTCGAACAGAATGGGGGTGCCTTAAAAACGTAAACATTGAGCTACCATATGATCCAGCAGGCCCACTCCTCCACCTATAATCTAAGAAGAGAGAATTGGAAAGACACAGGCAGGCAAATCTGCATTGCACATTATTACAATAGCCAAGATATGGAAGTAACCAAAAAGTCCACCAACAGATGGGTGGACAAAGAAGTACTCCTCCATGTACAGATGGAATATTCGCTAGTGAAGAAAATGAAACAATGCCATTTGCAGCGCCATAGATGAGTCTAGACGTAATCACGCCACGTGTAGTCAGTGAGAAAGCAAAATACAGATATCCTATGATATCACTTTCAGGAGTTACTTAAAAATTGATACCAATGAAGATATTTCCACAGAGAAAGGCAATCACAGATTCATTAAAAAACTTATGGTTCACCAAATAGAAAGGGATGAGGATTGGATACATTACCATATTGGGGTTAACAGAGATATACAAACCATGTGAAACATATAACCACCAAAGACGTACGGAAGACCAGGAAGAGACTACTCAACATTGTGTCATAACCTACATGGGAAAAGGATGCGAGGAAGAAAAGATACACGTATATGTGTGAAAGACCCACATCTTGCACACCTATAGCAAACAAACCAATGTAATCAAATCTGCCTGGGTAAAAAATAAAAAGTAAATTACAAATATGAACAAGAAGTAATGAGACATAAACTTAAAGGGCTTTTTCCTGGCACGTTCCATTCTAATATACAACCTGGAATACCACTTCCATTAAGGCTCTGTTTCCCTAGTAACCAAATTTGGCAAAGGAGAAATGCTGCCACCTTGTGGCCGTTTCCTGCAAGAGCAGCTTTAAAGTCCCAGCTAATGGTCACTTAACATTCACAAGGACTCAGGGCTGTAAAAGACACTTGCCCTAAAAATTTGTGCTGAAGTAGGGAATGGACAAAAAATTCACAACAGGCAAATGTTTCAAGAAGAGATTATGAAGAGTTAAGTTTTACTCACACTCTTTTTAAAAAAAAGAAAAATGGATAAAAGCTCAACCTCAGGGAGTGTTAGACGCATGCAATCTAATCTACGAAAAGTTTCAACTTACACCAGTCGACTGACCATCAGCAAAAAGTCTACAAACAATAAATGCTGAAGGGGATTTAGAGAACTGTGTACCCTCTACCTTCTGGTGAGACATAAAAGCCAATAATGAGAAAAGAAAGGAGCTGTGTTTAAAAGTAAAAATGGAGGTACCATTCAATCCAGCAGGTGCACCAATGGACCTCTCACCTGAGAAGACAAGAATCGAGAAGACACAGGCCGCAAAAGCTGCAGTGCAGCCTTATTCACAATAGCCAAGACAGTGAAGCAATCAAAATATCCAACAAGAGGTGAATGGATAAAGAAGAAGTGGTCCATGTACACAGTGGAATATTAACCATGGAAAACAACGAACCATTGCTCTCTGAGGCACCACAAAGGAGGCTGGAGATAGTCACGAAACATGAGGTAAGTCGGAAAGCAAAAGACCTATATTCTATGATATCACTTATAGGCGTTATCTAATAACTGACACAAATGAACATATATCCACAGAGAAAGACACTCACAGACTTAGAAAATAAAACTATGCTCAACTAAAAGGAAAGGTGGGGGGAATGGATAAATTAAGATTAGTGTTACTATATGTATAAAAACACATATTATATACATATCTCAAAAATACCGACCATATAGCAAGGGAGGTCTGCGGAACCCTCTGTAACATTTTACATGGGAAGAGGATCTGTACTTGAATAGACATATATAATGTACAAATGAACCAGAGTGTGTTCACCTAGGACAAACAATATTCTAACCTTTAGCCCAATTAAAACACCTTTAAAAACCAAGAAGAAATAATGAGACATAAACTTATGGGGGTTTCTCCACGCACATTCTAATGTAATTTACAACCTAGGAACACGACTTCCAGAAAGGCTCTGCTGCCCTACCACCCAGATTTGGGAATGGAGAAATGCTGCCTCCTTGAGGCCACTTCCCACAACAGCAGCTTTAAACCCATTGCTCTAGGTCACTAAATATTCACAAAACTTGAAGTTCGGGAAATGAGACCTGCTCTCTAAAAAAACTCTTGGGTGGAAAATCGCCCAAAAAATTCAAAAGAGGGCAACCTTCCAAGAAGACAGTTTCAAGAGTTATACTGTACTCCCAATTGTTTCCTTTTTTTAACAGAAAAGAAAACAGCGGAGAAAAATGATGAGTTTTATGAATTTTCAACGACTTACAAACCCAAATTACAAAAACCTATGAGCTCACAGCAGCCAGAAGGGCCATTAGCATAAATGCTGCAAACAGTAAATGATGAAGCGATTGTGGAGAAATGCGTACCCTCGATTCTAAGGGGGACGTGGTAACAGCCACTAATGAAAACACAAAGAAGGTGCTTTGAAAAGGGAAACACGGTGCTACCAGTCAGTGAATCACACCCACTGCTGGGCCTATCACCTGAGAAAATGAGAATCAAAAAGTCACAGGCTGGCAATCCTGCACTCCAACAATATTTACCATAGCCAACACTTGGAAGCAATGAAAATGTCCATCAACCGAGGAATGCACAAAGAAGAAGTGGTCCACGTACACAGTGGAAAATTACTCCAATAAAAAATAAAAATTAAATTTAAAAATCCAACACAACTAAGGAGACATCAGCTTGTGTGGGTTGGTCCGGGCACACTGCACTCTAATTTATAACCGAGAAACACCACAGGCCGCAAGGGCTTTTCCCTAGTTACCAGGGTGGGGAACATAGAAAGGCTGCCGCCCTCTGGCAGTTACCTGCAAAAGCAGCTTTAAAGCCTGTGCTAATGATCATTTCATATGAATAAGTACTGCAGAAGTGTAAATGAAACCTGCCCTCAAAATGTCTTCAGGGAGGTAAAGGCCAAAACGTTTCAAAATGTGACACATACTTTAAGAGAACACTTTGTAGAACTAAGGGGTAGTCACAGCTTGAAAAATAAAAAGGACATGCCTTAAAGCTCAATTTCAACGGATTATGAGGCACATGCAAATTCAACCACAAAGAGGTATCAGCTCACACTTGTCAGAATAACCATCAGCAAGAAAACTACAAACAATAAATGCTGAAGGTGTTGTGGAGAAATGCATACCCTCAACTGCAAGTGGGACATAAGTTGGAAAGGGCCACAAACTCGAACAGAATGGGGGTGCCTTAAAAACGTAAACATTGAGCTACCATATGATCCAGCAGGCCCACTCCTCCACCTATAATCTAAGAAGAGAGAATTGGAAAGACACAGGCAGGCAAATCTGCATTGCACATTATTACAATAGCCAAGATATGGAAGTAACCAAAAAGTCCACCAACAGATGGGTGGACAAAGAAGTACTCCTCCATGTACAGATGGAATATTCGCTAGTGAAGAAAATGAAACAATGCCATTTGCAGCGCCATAGATGAGTCTAGACGTAATCACGCCACGTGTAGTCAGTGAGAAAGCAAAATACATATATCCTATGATATCACTTTCAGGAGTTACTTAAAAATTGATACCAATGAAGATATTTCCACAGAGAAAGGCAATCACAGATTCATTAAAAAACTTATGGTTCACCAAATAGAAAGGGATGAGGATTGGATACATTACCATATTGGGGTTAACAGAGATATACAAACCATGTGAAATATATAACCACCAAAGACGTACGGAAGACCAGGAAGAGACTACTCAACATTGTGTCATAACCTACATGGGAAAAGGATGCGAGGAAGAAAAGATACACGTATATGTGTGAAAGACCCACATCTTGCACACCTATAGCAAACAAACCAATGTAATCAAATCTGCCTGGGTAAAAAATAAAAAGTAAATTACAAATATGAACAAGAAGTAATGAGACACAAACTTAAAGGGCTTTTTCCTGGCACGTTCCATTCTAATATACAACCTAGAATACCACTTCCATTAAGGCTCTGTTTCCCTAGTAACCAAATTTGGCAAAGGAGAAATGCTGCCACCTTGTGGCCGTTTCCTGCAAGAGCAGCTTTAAAGTCCCAGCTAATGGTCACTTAACATTCACAAGGACTCAGGGCTGTAAAAGACACTTGCCCTAAAAATTTGTGCTGAAGTAGGGAATGGACAAAAAATTCACAACAGGCAAATGTTTCAAGAAGAGATTATGAAGAGTTAAGTTTTACTCACACTCTTTTTAAAAAAAAGAAAAATGGATAAAAGCTCAACCTCAGGGAGTGTTAGACGCATGCAATCTAATCTACGAAAAGTTTCAACTTACACCAGTCGACTGACCATCAGCAAAAAGTCTACAAACAATAAATGCTGAAGGGGATTTAGAGAACTGTGTACCCTCTACCTTCTGGTGAGACATAAAAGCCAATAATGAGAAAAGAAAGGAGCTGTGTTTAAAAGTAAAAATGGAGGTACCATTGAATCCAGCAGGTGCACCAATGGACCTCTCACCTGAGAAGACAAGAATCGAGAAGACACAGGCCGCAAAAGCTGCAGTGCAGCCTTATTCACAATAGCCAAGACAGTGAAGCAATCAAAATATCCAACAAGAGGTGAATGGATAAAGAAGAAGTGGTCCATGTACACAGTGGAATATTAACCATGGAAAACAACGAACCATTGCTCTCTGAGGCACCACAAAGGAGTCTGGAGATAGTCACGAAACATGAGGTAAGTCGGAAAGCAAAAGACCTATATTCTATGATATCACTTATAGGCGTTATCTAATAACTGACACAAATGAACATATATCCACAGAGAAAGACACTCACAGACTTAGAAAATAAAACTATGCTCAACTAAAAGGAAAGGTGGGGGGAATGGATAAATTAAGATTAGTGTTACTATATGTATACAAACACATATTATATACATATCTCAAAAATACCGACCATATAGCAAGGGAGGTCTGCGGAACCCTCTGTAACATTTTACATGGGAAGAGGATCTGTACTTGAATAGACATATATAATGTACAAATGAACCAGAGTGTGTTCACCTAGGACAAACAATATTCTAACCTTTAGCCCAATTAAAACACCTTTAAAAACCAAGAAGAAATAATGAGACATAAACTTATGGGGGTTTCTCCACGCACATTCTAATGTAATTTACAACCTAGGAACACGACTTCCAGAAAGGCTCTGCTGCCCTACCACCCAGATTTGGGAATGGAGAAATGCTGCCTCCTTGAGGCCACTTCCCACAACAGCAGCTTTAAACCCATTGCTCTAGGTCACTAAATATTCACAAAACTTGAAGTTCGGGAAATGAGACCTGCTCTCTAAAAAAACTCTTGGGTGGAAAATCGCCCAAAAAATTCAAAAGAGGGCAACCTTCCAAGAAGACAGTTTCAAGAGTTATACTGTACTCCCAATTGTTTCCTTTTTTTAACAGAAAAGAAAACAGCGGAGAAAAATGATGAGTTTTACGAATTTTCAACGACTTACAAACCCAAATTACAAAAACCTATGAGCTCACAGCGGCCAGAAGGGCCATTAGCATAAATGCTGCAAACAATAAATGATGAAGCGATTGTGGAGAAATGCGTACCCTCGATTCTAAGGGGGACGTGGTAAGAGCCACTAATGAAAACACAAAGGAGGTGCTTTGAAAAGGGAAACACGGTGCTACCAGTCAGTGAATCACACCCACTGCTGGGCCTATCACCTGAGAAAATGAGAATCAAAAAGTCACAGGCTGGCAATCCTGCACTCCAACAATATTTACCATAGCCAACACTTGGAAGCAATGAAAATGTCCATCAACCGAGGAATGCACAAAGAAGAAATGGTCCACGTACACAGTGGAAAATTACTCCAATAAAAAATAAAAATTAAATTTAAAAATCCAACACAACTAAGGAGACATCAGCTTGTGTGGGTTGGTCCGGGCACACTCCACTCTAATTTATAACCGAGAAACACCACAGGCCGCAAGGGCTTTTCCCTAGTTACCAGGGTGGGGAACATAGAAAGGCTGCCGCCCTCTGGCAGTTACCTGCAAAAGCAGTTTTAAAGCCTGTGCTAATGGTCATTTCATATGAATAAGTACTGCAGAAGTGTAAATGAAACCTGCCCTCAAAATGTCTTCAGGGAGGTAAAGGCCAAAACGTTTCAAAATGTGACACATACTTTAAGAGAACACTTTGAAGAACTAAGGGGTAATCACAGCTTGAAAAATAAAAAGGACATGCCTTAAAGCTCAATTTCAACGGATTATGAGGCACATGCAAATTCAACCACAAAGAGGTATCAGCTCACACTTGTCAGAATAACCATCAGCAAGAAAACTACAAACAATAAATGCTGAAGGTGTTGTGGAGAAATGCATACCCTCAACTGCAAGTGGGACATAAGTTGGAAAGGGCCACAAACTAGAACAGAATGGGGGTGCCTTAAAAACGTAAACATTGAGCTACCATATGATCCAGCAGGCCCACTCCTCCACCTATAATCTAAGAAGAGAGAATTGGAAAGACACCGACAGGCAAATCTGCATTGCACAGTATTACAATAGCCAAGATATGGAAGTAACCAAAAAGTCCACCAACAGATGGGTGGACAAAGAAGTACTCCTCCATGTACAGATGGAATATTCGCTAGTGAAAAAAATGAAACAATGCCATTTGCAGCGCCATAGATGAGTCTAGACGTAATCACGCCACGTGTAGTCAGTGAGAAAGCAAAATACATATATCCTATGATATCACTTTCAGGAGTTACTTAAAAATTGATACCAATGAAGATATTTCCACAGAGAAAGGCAATCACAGATTCATTAAAAAACTTATGGTTCACCAAATAGAAAGGGATGAGGATTGGATACATTACCATATTGGGGTTAACAAAGATATACAAACCATGTGAAATATATAATCACCAAAGACGTACGGAAGACCAGGAGAAGACTACTCAACCTTGTGTCATAACCTACATGGGAAAAGGATGCTAGGAAGAATAGATACATGTATATGTGTGAAAGAACCACATCTTGCACACCTAGAACAAACAAACCATTGTAATCAAATTTGCTGGGATAAAAAATAAAAAGTAAATTACAAATATGAACAAGAAGTAATGAGACATAAACTTAAAGGGCTTTTTCCTGGCACGTTCCATTCTAATATACAACCTAGAATTCCACTTCCATTAAGGCTCTCTTTCCCTAGTAACCAAATTTGGCAAAGGAGAAATGCTGCCACTTTGTGGCCATTTCCTGCAAGAGCAGCTTTAAAGTCCCAGCTAATGGTCACTTAACATTCACAAGGACTCAGGGCTGTAAAAGACACTTGCCCTAAAAATTTGTGCTGAAGTCGGGAATGGACAAAAAATTCACAACAGGCAAATGTTTCAAGAAGAGATTATGAAGAGTTAAGTTTTACTCACACTCTTTTTAAAAAAAAGAAAAATGGATAAAAGCTCAACCTCAGGGAGTGTTAGACGCATGCAATCTAATCTACGAAAAGTTTCAACTTACACCAGTCGACTGACCATCAGCAAAAAGTCTACAAACAATAAATGCTGAAGGGGATTTAGAGAACTGTGTACCCTCTACCTTCTGGTGAGACATAAAAGCCAATAATGAGAAAAGAAAGGAGCTGTGTTTAAAAGTAAAAATGGAGGTACCATTCAATCCAGCAGGTGCACCAATGGACCTCTCACCTGAGAAGACAAGAATCGAGAAGACACAGGCCGCAAAAGCTGCAGTGCAGCCTTATTCACAATAGCCAAGACAGTGAAGCAATCAAAATATCCAACAAGAGGTGAATGGATAAAGAAGAAGTGGTCCATGTACACAGTGGAATATTAACCATGGAAAACAACGAACCATTGCTCTCTGAGGCACCACAAAGGAGTCTGGAGATAGTCACGAAACATGAGGTAAGTCGGAAAGCAAAAGACCTATATTCTATGATATCACTTATAGGCGTTATCTAATAACTGACACAAATGAACATATATCCACAGAGAAAGACACTCACAGACTTAGAAAATAAAACTATGCTCAACTAAAAGGAAAGGTGGGGGGAATGGATAAATTAAGATTAGTGTTACTATATGTATACAAACACATATTATATACATATCTCAAAAATACCGACCATATTGCAAGGGAGGTCTGCGGAACCCTCTGTAACATTTTACATGGGAAGAGGATCTGTACTTGAATAGACATATATAATGTACAAATGAACCAGAGTGTGTTCACCTAGGACAAACAATATTCTAACCTTTAGCCCAATTAAAACACCTTTAAAAACCAAGAAGAAATAATGAGACATAAACTTATGGGGGTTTCTCCACGCACATTCTAATGTAATTTACAACCTAGGAACACGACTTCCAGAAAGGCTCTGCTGCCCTACCACCCAGATTTGGGAATGGAGAAATGCTGCCTCCTTGAGGCCACTTCCCACAACAGCAGCTTTAAACCCATTGCTCTAGGTCACTAAATATTCACAAAACTTGAAGTTCGGGAAATGAGACCTGCTCTCTAAGAAAACTCTTGGGTGGAAAATCGCCCAAAAAATTCAAAAGAGGGCAACCTTCCAAGAAGACAGTTTCAAGAGTTATACTGTACTCCCAATTGTATACTTTTTTTAACAGAAAAGAAAACAGCGGAGAAAAATGATGAGTTTTACGAATTTTCAACGACTTACAAACCCAAATTACAAAAACCTATGAGCTCACAGCGGCCAGAAGGGCCATTAGCATAAATGCTGCAAACAATAAATGATGAAGCGATTGTGGAGAAATGCGTACCCTCGATTCTAAGGGGGACGTGGTAAGAGCCACTAATGAAAACACAAAGAAGGTGCTTTGAAAAGGGAAACACGGTGCTACCAGTCAGTGAATCACACCCACTGCTGGGCCTATCACCTGAGAAAATGAGAATCAAAAAGTCACAGGCTGGCAATCCTGCACTCCAACAATATTTACCATAGCCAACACTTGGAAGCAATGAAAATGTCCATCAACCGAGGAATGCACAAAGAAGAACTGGTCCACGTACACAGTGGAAAATTTCTCCAATAAAAAATAAAAATTAAATTTAAAAATCCAACACAACTAAGGAGACATCAGCTTGTGTGGGTTTCTCCGGGCACACTCCACTCTAATTTATAACCGAGAAACACCACAGGCCGCAAGGGCTTTTCCCTAGTTACCAGGGTGGAGAACATAGAAAGGCTGCCGCCCTCTGGCAGTTACCTGCAAAAGCAGCTTTAAAGCCTGTGCTAATGATCATTTCATATGAATAAGTACTGCAGAAGTGTAAATGAAACCTGCCCTCAAAATGTCTTCAGGGAGGTAAAGGCCAAAACGTTTCAAAATGTGACACATACTTTAAGAGAACACTTTGAAGAACTAAGGGGTAATCACAGCTTGAAAAATAAAAAGGACATGCCTTAAAGCTCAATTTCAACGGATTATGAGGCACATGCGAATTCAACCACAAAGAGGTATCAGCTCACACTTGTCAGAATAACCATCAGCAAGAAAACTACAAACAATAAATGCTGAAGGTGTTGTGGAGAAATGCATACCCTCAACTGCAAGTGGGACATAAGTTGGAAAGGGCCACAAACTAGAACAGAATGGGGGTGCCTTAAAAACGTAAACATTGAGCTACCATATGATCCAGCAGGCCCACTCGTCCACCTATAATCTAAGAAGAGAGAATTGGAAAGACACAGGCAGGCAAATCTGCATTGCACAGT
Organism: Balaenoptera physalus; assembly: GCF_965194825.1. NCBI lineage: Eukaryota > Metazoa > Chordata > Mammalia > Artiodactyla > Balaenopteridae > Balaenoptera > Balaenoptera physalus. The sequence continues at coordinate 740,987 of NW_028126567.1, forward strand.
ATTACAATAGCCAAGATATGGAAGTAACCAAAAAGTCCACCAACAGATGGGTGGACAAAGAAGTACTCCTCCATGTACAGATGGAATATTCGCTAGTGAAAAAAATGAAACAATGCCATTTGCAGCGCCATAGATGAGTCTAGACGTAATCACGCCACGTGTAGTCAGTGAGAAAGCAAAATACATATATCCTATGATATCACTTTCAGGAGTTACTTAAAAATTGATACCAATGAAGATATTTCCACAGAGAAAGGCAATCACAGATTCATTAAAAAACTTATGGTTCACCAAATAGAAAGGGATGAGGATTGGATACATTACCATATTGGGGTTAACAGAGATATACAAACCATGTGAAATATATAACCACCAAAGACGTACGGAAGACCAGGAAGAGACTACTCAACATTGTGTCATAACCTACATGGGAAAAGGATGCGAGGAAGAAAAGATACACGTATATGTGTGAAAGACCCACATCTTGCACACGTAGAGCAAACAAACCAATGTAATCAAATCTGCCTGGGTAAAAAATAAAAAGTAAATTACAAATATGAACAAGAAGTAATGAGACATAAACTTAAAGGGCTTTTTCCTGGCACGTTCCATTCTAATATACAACCTAGAACACCACTTCCATTAAGGCTCTGTTTCCCTAGTAACCAAATTTGGCAAAGGAGAAATGCTGCCACCTTGTGGCCGTTTCCTGCAAGAGCAGCTTTAAAGTCCCAGCTAATGGTCACTTAACATTCACAAGGACTCAGGGCTGTAAAAGACACTTGCCCTAAAAATTTGTGCTGAAGTAGGGAATGGACAAAAAATTCACAACAGGCAAATGTTTCAAGAAGAGATTATGAAGAGTTAAGTTTTACTCACACTCTTTTTAAAAAAAAGAAAAATGGATAAAAGCTCAACCTCAGGGAGTGTTAGACGCATGCAATCTAATCTACGAAAAGTTTCAACTTACACCAGTCGACTGACCATCAGCAAAAAGTCTACAAACAATAAATGCTGAAGGGGATTTAGAGAACTGTGTACCCTCTACCTTCTGGTGAGACATAAAAGCCAATAATGAGAAAAGAAAGGAGCTGTGTTTAAAAGTAAAAATGGAGGTACCATTCAATCCAGCAGGTGCACCAATGGACCTCTCACCTGAGAAGACAAGAATCGAGAAGACACAGGCCGCAAAAGCTGCAGTGCAGCCTTATTCACAATAGCCAAGACAGTGAAGCAATCAAAATATGCAACAAGAGGTGAATGGATAAAGAAGAAGTGGTCCATGTACACAGTGGAATATTAACCATGGAAAACAACGAACCATTGCTCTCTGAGGCACCACAAAGGAGTCTGGAGATAGTCACGAAACATGAGGTAAGTCGGAAAGCAAAAGACCTATATTCTATGATATCACTTATAGGCGTTATCTAATAACTGACACAAATGAACATATATCCACAGAGAAAGACACTCACAGACTTAGAAAATAAAACTATGCTCAACTAAAAGGAAAGGTGGGGGGAATGGATAAATTAAGATTAGTGTTACTATATGTATAAAAACACATATTATATACATATCTCAAAAATACCGACCATATAGCAAGGGAGGTCTGCGGAACCCTCTGTAACATTTTACATGGGAAGAGGATCTGTACTTGAATAGACATATATAATGTACAAATGAACCAGAGTGTGTTCACCTAGGACAAACAATATTCTAACCTTTAGCCCAATTAAAACACCTTTAAAAACCAAGAAGAAATAATGAGACATAAACTTATGGAGGTTTCTCCACGCACATTCTAATGGAATTTACAACCTAGGAACACGACTTCCAGAAAGGCTCTGCTGCCCTACCACCCAGATTTGGGAATGGAGAAATGCTGCCTCCTTGAGGCCACTTCCCACAACAGCAGCTTTAAACCCATTGCTCTAGGTCACTAAATATTCACAAAACTTGAAGTTCGGGAAATGAGACCTGCTCTCTAAAAAAACTCTTGGGTGGAAAATCGCCCAAAAAATTCAAAAGAGGGCAACCTTCCAAGAAGACAGTTTCAAGAGTTATACTGTACTCCCAATTGTTTCCTGTTTTTAACAGAAAAGAAAACAGCGGAGAAAAATGATGAGTTTTACGAATTTTCAACGACTTACAAACCCAAATTACAAAAACCTATGAGCTCACAGCAGCCAGAAGGGCCATTAGCATAAATGCTGCAAACAATAAATGATGAAGCGATTGTGGAGAAATGCGTACCCTCGATTCTAAGGGGGACGTGGTAAGAGCCACTAATGAAAACACAAAGAAGGTGCTTTGAAAAGGGAAACACGGTGCTACCAGTCAGTGAATCACACCCACTGCTGGGCCTATCACCTGAGAAAATGAGAATCAAAAAGTCACAGGCTAGCAATCCTGCACTCCAACAATATTTACCATAGCCAACACTTGGAAGCAATGAAAATGTCCATCAACCGAGGAATGCACAAAGAAGAAGTGGTCCACGTACACAGTGGAAAATTACTCCAATAAAAAATAAAAATTAAATTTAAAAATCCAACACAACTAAGGAGACATCAGCTTGTGTGGGTTGGTCCGGGCACACTCCACTCTAATTTATAACCGAGAAACACCACAGGCCGCAAGGGCTTTTCCCTAGTTACCAGGGTGGGGAACATAGAAAGGCTGCCGCCCTCTGGCAGTTACCTGCAAAAGCAGTTTTAAAGCCTGTGCTAATGGTCATTTCATATGAATAAGTACTGCAGAAGTGTAAATGAAACCTGCCCTCAAAATGTCTTCAGGGTGGTATAGGCCAAAACGTTTCAAAATGTGACACATACTTTAAGAGAACACTTTGAAGAACTAAGGGGTAATCACAGCTTGAAAAATAAAAAGGACATGCCTTAAAGCTCAATTTCAACGGATTATGAGGCACATGCGAATTCAACCACAAAGAGGTATCAGCTCACACTTGTCAGAATAACCATCAGCAAGAAAACTACAAACAATAAATGCTGAAGGTGTTGTGGAGAAATGCATACCCTCAACTGCAAGTGGGACCTAAGTTGGAAAGGGCCACAAACTAGAACAGAATGGGGGTGCCTTAAAAAAGTAAACATTGAGATACCATATGATCCAGCAGGCCCACTCCTCCACCTATAATCTAAGAAGAGAGAATTGGAAAGACACAGGCAGGCAAATCTGCATTGCACAGTATTACAATAGCCAAGATATGGAAGTAACCAAAAAGTCCACCAACAGATGGGTGGACAAAGAAGTACTCCTCCATGTACAGATGGAATATTCGCTAGTGAAGAAAATGAAACAATGCCATTTGCAGCGCCATAGATGAGTCTAGACGTAATCACGCCACGTGTAGTCAGTGAGAAAGCAAAATACATATATCCTATGATATCACTTTCAGGAGTTACTTAAAAATTGATACCAATGAAGATATTTCCACAGAGAAAGGCAATCACAGATTCATTAAAAAACTTATGGTTCACCAAATAGAAAGGGATGAGGATTGGATACATTACCATATTGGGGTTAACAGAGATATACAAACCATGTGAAATATATAATCACCAAAGACGTACGGAAGACCAGGAGAAGACTACTCAACCTTGTGTCATAACCTACATGGGAAAAGGATGCTAGGAAAAATAGATACACGTATATGTGTGAAAGAACCACATCTTGCACACCTAGAACAAACAAACCATTGTAATCAAATCTGCTGGGATAAAAAATAAAAAGTAAATTACAAATATGAACAAAAAGTAATGAGACATAAACTTAAAGGGCTTTTTCCTGGCACGTTCCATTCTAATATACAACCTAGAACACCACTTCCATTAAGGCTCTGTTTCCCTAGTAACCAAATTTGGCAAAGGAGAAATGCTGCCACCTTGTGGCCGTTTCCTGCAAGAGCAGCTTTAAAGTCCCAGCTAATGGTCACTTAACATTCACAAGGACTCAGGGCTGTAAAAGACACTTGCCCTAAAAATTTGTGCTGAAGTAGGGAATGGACAAAAAATTCACAACAGGCAAATGTTTCAAGAAGAGATTATGAAGAGTTAAGATTTACTCACACTCTTTTTAAAAAAAAGAAAAATGGATAAAAGCTCAACCTCAGGGAGTGTTAGACGCGTGCAATCTAATCTACGAAAAGTTTCAACTTACACCAGTCGACTGACCATCAGCAAAAAGTCTACAAACAATAAATGCTGAAGGGGATTTAGAGAACTGTGTACCCTCTACCTTCTGGTGAGACATAAAAGCCAATAATGAGAAAAGAAAGGAGCTGTGTTTAAAAGTAAAAATGGAGGTACCATTGAATCCAGCAGGTGCACCAATGGACCTCTCACCTGAGAAGACAAGAATCGAGAAGACACAGGCCGCAAAAGCTGCAGTGCAGCCTTATTCACAATAGCCAAGACAGTGAAGCAATCAAAATATCCAACAAGAGGTGAATGGATAAAGAAGAAGGGGTCCATGTACACAGTGGAATATTAACCATGGAAAACAACGAACCATTGCTCTCTGAGGCACCACAAAGGAGTCTGGAGATAGTCACGAAACATGAGGTAAGTCGGAAAGCAAAAGACCTATATTCTATGATATCACTTATAGGCGTTATCTAATAACTGACACAAATGAACATATATCCACAGAGAAAGACACTCACAGACTTAGAAAATAAAACTATGCTCAACTAAAAGGAAAGGTGGGGGGAATGGATAAATTAAGATTAGTGTTACTATATGTATACAAACACATATTATATACATATCTCAAAAATACCGACCATATAGCAAGGGAGGTCTGCGGAACCCTCTGTAACATTTTACATGGGAAGAGGATCTGTACTTGAATAGACATATATAATGTACAAATGAACCAGAGTGTGTTCACCTAGGACAAACAATATTCTAACCTTTAGCCCAATTAAAACACCTTTAAAAACCAAGAAGAAATAATGAGACATAAACTTATGGGGGTTTCTCCACGCACATTCTAATGTAATTTACAACCTAGGAACACGACTTCCAGAAAGGCTCTGCTGCCCTACCACCCAGATTTGGGAATGGAGAAATGCTGCCTCCTTGAGGCCACTTCCCACAACAGCAGCTTTAAACCCATTGCTCTAGGTCACTAAATATTCACAAAACTTGAAGTTCGGGAAATGAGACCTGCTCTCTAAAAAAACTCTTGGGTGGAAAATCGCCCAAAAAATTCAAAAGAGGGCAACCTTCCAAGAAGACAGTTTCAAGAGTTATACTGTACTCCCAAATGTTTCCTTTTTTTAACAGAAAAGAAAACAGCGGAGAAAAATGATGAGTTTTACGAATTTTCAACGACTTACAAACCCAAATTACAAAAACCTATGAGCTCACAGCAGCCAGAAGGGCCATTAGCATAAATGCTGCAAACAATAAATGATGAAGCGATTGTGGAGAAATGCGTACCCTCGATTCTAAGGGGGACGTGGTAAGAGCCACTAATGAAAACACAAAGAAGGTGCTTTGAAAAGGGAAACACGGTGTTACCAGTCAGTGAATCACACCCACTGCTGGGCCTATCACCTGAGAAAATGAGAATCAAAAAGTCACAGGCTGGCAATCCTGCACTCCAACAATATTTACCATAGCCAACACTTGGAAGCAATGAAAATGTCCATCAACCGAGGAATGCACAAAGAAGAACTGGTCCACGTACACAGTGGAAAATTACTCCAATAAAAAATAAAAATTAAATTTAAAAATCCAACACAACTAAGGAGACATCAGCTTGTGTGGGTTGGTGCGGGCACACTCCACTCTAATTTATAACCGAGAAACACCACAGGCCGCAAGGGATTTTCCCTAGTTACCAGGGTGGGGAACATAGAAAGGCTGCCGCCCTCTGGCAGTTACCTGCAAAAGCAGCTTTAAAGCCTGTGCTAATGATCATTTCATATGAATAAGTACTGCAGAAGTGTAAATGAAACCTGCCCTCAAAATGTCTTCAGGGAGGTAAAGGCCAAAACGTTTCAAAATGTGACACATACTTTAAGAGAACACTTTGTAGAACTAAGGGGTAATCACAACTTGAAAAATAAAAAGGACATGCCTTAAAGCTCAATTTCAACGGATTATGAGGCACATGCGAATTCAACCACAAAGAGGTATCAGCTCACACTTGTCAGAATAACCATCAGCAAGAAAACTACAAACAATAAATGCTGAAGGTGTTGTGGAGAAATGCATACCCTCAACTGCAAGTGGGACATAAGTTGGAAAGGGCCACAAACTAGAACAGAATGGGGGTGCCTTAAAAACGTAAACATTGAGCTACCATATGATCCAGCAGGCCCACTCCTCCACCTATAATCTAAGAAGAGAGAATTGGAAAGACACAGGCAGGCAAATCTGCATTGCACAGTATTACAATAGCCAAGATATGGAAGTAACCATAAAGTCCACCAACAGATGGGTGGACAAAGAAGTACTCCTCCATGTACAGATGGAATATTCGCTAGTGAAGAAAATGAAACAATGCCATTTGCAGCGCCATAGATGAGTCTAGACGTAATCACGCCACGTGTAGTCAGTGAGAAAGCAAAATACATATATCCTATGATATCACTTTCAGGAGTTACTTAAAAATTGATACCAATGAAGATATTTCCACAGAGAAAGGCAATCACAGATTCATTAAAAAACTTATGGTTCACCAAATAGAAAGGGATGAGGATTGGATACATTACCATATTGGGGTTAACAGAGATATACAAACCATGTGAAATATATAATCACCAAAGACGTACGGAAGACCAGGAGAAGACTACTCAACCTTGTGTCATAACCTACATGGGAAAAGGATGCTAGGAAGAATAGATACATGTATATGTGTGAAAGAACCACATCTTGCACACCTAGAACAAACAAACCATTGTAATCAAATCTGCTGGGATAAAAAATAAAAAGTAAATTACAAATATGAACAAAAAGTAATGAGACATAAACTTAAAGGGCTTTTTCCTGGCACGTTCCATTCTAATATACAACCTAGAATACCACTTCCATTAAGGCTCTGTTTCCCTAGTAACCAAATTTGGCAAAGGAGAAATGCTGCCACCTTGTGGCCGTTTCCTGCAAGAGCAGCTTTAAAGTCCCAGCTAATGGTCACTTAACATTCACAAGGACTCAGGGCTGTAAAAGACACTTGCCCTAAAAATTTGTGCTGAAGTAGGGCATGGACAAAAAATTCACAACAGGCAAATGTTTCAAGAAGAGATTATGAAGAGTTAAGATTTACTCACACTCTTTTTAAAAAAAAGAAAAATGGATAAAAGCTCAACCTCAGGGAGTGTTAGACGCGTGCAATCTAATCTACGAAAAGTTTCAACTTACACCAGTCGACTGACCATCAGCAAAAAGTCTACAAACAATAAATGCTGAAGGGGATTTAGAGAACTGTGTACCCTCTACCTTCTGGTGAGACATAAAAGCCAATAATGAGAAAAGAAAGGAGCTGTGTTTAAAAATAAAAATGGAGGTACCATTCAATCCAGCAGGTGCACCAATGGACCTCTCACCTGAGAAGACAAGAATCGAGAAGACACAGGCCGCAAAAGCTGCAGTGCAGCCTTATTCACAATAGCCAAGACAGTGAAGCAATCAAAATATCCAACAAGAGGTGAATGGATAAAGAAGAAGGGGTCCATGTACACAGTGGAATATTAACCATGGAAAACAACGAACCATTGCTCTCTGAGGCACCACAAAGGAGTCTGGAGATAGTCACGAAACATGAGGTAAGTCGGAAAGCAAAAGACCTATATTCTATGATATCACTTATAGGCGTTATCTAATAACTGACACAAATGAACATATATCCACAGAGAAAGACACTCACAGACTTAGAAAATAAAACTATGCTCAACTAAAAGGAAAGGTGGGGGGAATGGATAAATTAAGATTAGTGTTACTATATGTATACAAACACATATTATATACATATCTCAAAAATACCGACCATATAGCAAGGGAGGTCTGCGGAACCCTCTGTAACATTTTACATGGGAAGAGGATCTGTACTTGAATAGACATATATAATGTACAAATGAACCAGAGTGTGTTCACCTAGGACAAACAATATTCTAACCTTTAGCCCAATTAAAACACCTTTAAAAACCAAGAAGAAATAATGAGACATAAACTTATGGAGGTTTCTCCACGCACATTCTAATGGAATTTACAACCTAGGAACACGACTTCCAGAAAGGCTCTGCTGCCCTACCACCCAGATTTGGGAATGGAGAAATGCTGCCTCCTTGAGGCCACTTCCCACAACAGCAGCTTTAAACCCATTGCTCTAGGTCACTAAATATTCACAAAACTTGAAGTTCGGGAAATGAGACCTGCTCTCTAAAAAAACTCTTGGGTGGAAAATCGCCCAAAAAATTCAAAAGAGGGCAACCTTCCAAGAAGACAGTTTCAAGAGTTATACTGTACTCCCAATTGTTTCCTTTTTTTAACAGAAAAGAAAACAGCGGAGAAAAATGATGAGTTTTACGAATTTTCAACGACTTACAAACCCAAATTACAAAAACCTATGAGCTCACAGCAGCCAGAAGGGCCATTAGCATAAATGCTGCAAACAATAAATGATGAAGCGATTGTGGAGAAATGCGTACCCTCGATTCTAAGGGGGACGTGGTAAGAGCCACTAATGAAAACACAAAGAAGGTGCTTTGAAAAGGGAAACACGGTGCTACCAGTCAGTGAATCACACCCACTGCTGGGCCTATCACCTGAGAAAATGAGAATCAAAAAGTCACAGGCTAGCAATCCTGCACTCCAACAATATTTACCATAGCCAACACTTGGAAGCAATGAAAATGTCCATCAACCGAGGAATGCACAAAGAAGAAGTGGTCCACATACACAGTGGAAAATTACTCCAATAAAAAATAAAAATTAAATTTAAAAATCCAACACAACTAAGGAGACATCAGCTTGTGTGGGTTGGTCCGGGCACACTCCACTCTAATTTATAACCGAGAAACACCACAGGCCGCAAGGGCTTTTCCCTAGTTACCAGGGTGGGGAACATAGAAAGGCTGCCGCCCTCTGGCAGTTACCTGCAAAAGCAGTTTTAAAGCCTGTGCTAATGGTCATTTCATATGAATAAGTACTGCAGAAGTGTAAATGAAACCTGCCCTCAAAATGTCTTCAGGGTGGTATAGGCCAAAACGTTTCAAAATGTGACACATACTTTAAGAGAACACTTTGAAGAACTAAGGGGTAATCACAGCTTGAAAAATAAAAAGGACATGCCTTAAAGCTCAATTTCAACGGATTATGAGGCACATGCGAATTCAACCACAAAGAGGTATCAGCTCACACTTGTCAGAATAACCATCAGCAAGAAAACTACAAACAATAAATGCTGAAGGTGTTGTGGAGAAATGCATACCCTCAACTGCAAGTGGGACCTAAGTTGGAAAGGGCCACAAACTAGAACAGAATGGGGGTGCCTTAAAAAAGTAAACATTGAGCTACCATATGATCCAGCAGGCCCACTCCTCCACCTATAATCTAAGAAGAGAGAATTGGAAAGACACAGGCAGGCAAATCTGCATTGCACAGTATTACAATAGCCAAGATATGGAAGTAACCAAAAAGTCCACCAACAGATGGGTGGACAAAGAAGTACTCCTCCATGTACAGATGGAATATTCGCTAGTGAAGAAAATGAAACAATGCCATTTGCAGCGCCATAGATGAGTCTAGACGTAATCACGCCACGTGTAGTCAGTGAGAAAGCAAAATACATATATCCTATGATATCACTTTCAGGAGTTACTTAAAAATTGATACCAATGAAGATATTTCCACAGAGAAAGGCAATCACAGATTCATTAAAAAACTTATGGTTCACCAAATAGAAAGGGATGAGGATTGGATACATTACCATATTGGGGTTAACAGAGATATACAAACCATGTGAAATATATAATCACCAAAGACGTACGGAAGACCAGGAGAAGACTACTCAACCTTGTGTCATAACCTACATGGGAAAAGGATGCTAGGAAGAATAGATACACGTATATGTGTGAAAGAACCACATCTTGCACACCTAGAACAAACAAACCATTGTAATCAAATCTGCTGGGATAAAAAATAAAAAGTAAATTACAAATATGAACAAAAAGTAATGAGACATAAACTTAAAGGGCTTTTTCCTGGCACGTTCCATTCTAATATACAACCTAGAACACCACTTCCATTAAGGCTCTGTTTCCCTAGTAACCAAATTTGGCAAAGGAGAAATGCTGCCACCTTGTGGCCGTTTCCTGCAAGAGCAGCTTTAAAGTCCCAGCTAATGGTCACTTAACATTCACAAGGACTCAGGGCTGTAAAAGACACTTGCCCTAAAAATTTGTGCTGAAGTAGGGAATGGACAAAAAATTCACAACAGGCAAATGTTTCAAGAAGAGATTATGAAGAGTTAAGATTTACTCACACTCTTTTTAAAAAAAAGAAAAATGGATAAAAGCTCAACCTCAGGGAGTGTTAGACGCGTGCAATCTAATCTACGAAAAGTTTCAACTTACACCAGTCGACTGACCATCAGCAAAAAGTCTACAAACAATAAATGCTGAAGGGGATTTAGAGAACTGTGTACCCTCTACCTTCTGGTGAGACATAAAAGCCAATAATGAGAAAAGAAAGGAGCTGTGTTTAAAAGTAAAAATGGAGGTACCATTGAATCCAGCAGGTGCACCAATGGACCTCTCACCTGAGAAGACAAGAATCGAGAAGACACAGGCCGCAAAAGCTGCAGTGCAGCCTTATTCACAATAGCCAAGACAGTGAAGCAATCAAAATATCCAACAAGAGGTGAATGGATAAAGAAGAAGGGGTCCATGTACACAGTGGAATATTAACCATGGAAAACAACGAACCATTGCTCTCTGAGGCACCACAAAGGAGTCTGGAGATAGTCACGAAACATGAGGTAAGTCGGAAAGCAAAAGACCTATATTCTATGATATCACTTATAGGCGTTATCTAATAACTGACACAAATGAACATATATCCACAGAGAAAGACACTCACAGACTTAGAAAATAAAACTATGCTCAACTAAAAGGAAAGGTGGGGGGAATGGATAAATTAAGATTAGTGTTACTATATGTATACAAACACATATTATATACATATCTCAAAAATACCGACCATATAGCAAGGGAGGTCTGCGGAACCCTCTGTAACATTTTACATGGGAAGAGGATCTGTACTTGAATAGACATATATAATGTACAAATGAACCAGAGTGTGTTCACCTAGGACAAACAATATTCTAACCTTTAGCCCAATTAAAACACCTTTAAAAACCAAGAAGAAATAATGAGACATAAACTTATGGGGGTTTCTCCACGCACATTCTAATGTAATTTACAACCTAGGAACACGACTTCCAGAAAGGCTCTGCTGCCCTACCACCCAGATTTGGGAATGGAGAAATGCTGCCTCCTTGAGGCCACTTCCCACAACAGCAGCTTTAAACCCATTGCTCTAGGTCACTAAATATTCACAAAACTTGAAGTTCGGGAAATGAGACCTGCTCTCTAAAAAAACTCTTGGGTGGAAAATCGCCCAAAAAATTCAAAAGAGGGCAACCTTCCAAGAAGACAGTTTCAAGAGTTATACTGTACTCCCAATTGTGTCCTTTTTTTAACAGAAAAGAAAACAGCGGAGAAAAATGATGAGTTTTACGAATTTTCAACGACTTACAAACCCAAATTACAAAAACCTATGAGCTCACAGCGGCCAGAAGGGCCATTAGCATAAATGCTGCAAACAATAAATGTTGAAGCGATTGTGGAGAAATGCGTACCCTCGATTCTAAGGGGGACGTGGTAAGAGCCACTAATGAAAACACAAAGGAGGTGCTTTGAAAAGGGAAACACGGTGCTACCAGTCAGTGAATCACACCCACTGCTGGGCCTATCACCTGAGAAAATGAGAATCAAAAAGTCACAGGCTGGCAATCCTGCACTCCAACAATATTTACCATAGCCAACACTTGGAAGCAATGAAAATGTCCATCAACCGAGGAATGCACAAAGAAGAAGTGGTCCACGTACACAGTGGAAAATTACTCCAATAAAAAATAAAAATTAAATTTAAAAATCCAACACAACTAAGGAGACATCAGCTTGTGTGGGTTGGTCCGGGCACACTCCACTCTAATTTATAACCGAGAAACACCACAGGCCGCAAGGGCTTTTCCCTAGTTACCAGGGTGGGGAACATAGAAAGGCTGCCGCCCTCTGGCAGTTACCTGCAAAAGCAGTTTTAAAGCCTGTGCTAATGGTCATTTCATATGAATAAGTACTGCAGAAGTGTAAATGAAACCTGCCCTCAAAATGTCTTCAGGGAGGTATAGGCCAAAACGTTTCAAAATGTGACACATACTTTAAGAGAACACTTTGAAGAACTAAGGGGTAATCACAGCTTGAAAAATAAAAAGGACATGCCTTAAAGCTCAATTTCAACGGATTATGAGGCACATGCGAATTCAACCACAAAGAGGTATCAGCTCACACTTGTCAGAATAACCATCAGCAAGAAAACTACAAACAATAAATGCTGAAGGTGTTGTGGAGAAATGCATACCCTCAACTGCAAGTGGGACATAAGTTGGAAAGGGCCACAAACTAGAACAGAATGGGGGTGCCTTAAAAACGTAAACATTGAGCTACCATATGATCCAGCAGGCCCACTCCTCCACCTATAATCTAAGAAGAGAGAATTGGAAAGACACCGACAGGCAAATCTGCATTGCACAGTATTACAATAGCCAAGATATGGAAGTAACCAAAAAGTCCACCAACAGATGGGTGGACAAAGAAGTACTCCTCCATGTACAGATGGAATATTCGCTAGTGAAAAAAATGAAACAATGCCATTTGCAGCGCCATAGATGAGTCTAGACGTAATCACGCCACGTGTAGTCAGTGAGAAAGCAAAATACATATATCCTATGATATCACTTTCAGGAGTTACTTAAAAATTGATACCAATGAAGATATTTCCACAGAGAAAGGCAATCACAGATTCATTAAAAAACTTATGGTTCACCAAATAGAAAGGGATGAGGATTGGATACATTACCATATTGGGGTTAACAGAGATATACAAACCATGTGAAATATATAATCACCAAAGACGTACGGAAGACCAGGAGAAGACTACTCAACCTTGTGTCATAACCTACATGGGAAAAGGATGCTAGGAAGAATAGATACATGTATATGTGTGAAAGAACCACATCTTGCACACCTAGAACAAACAAACCATTGTAATCAAATTTGCTGGGATAAAAAATAAAAAGTAAATTACAAATATGAACAAGAAGTAATGAGACATAAACTTAAAGGGCTTTTTTCCTGGCACGTTCCATTCTAATATACAACCTAGAATACCACTTCCATTAAGGCTCTGTTTCCCTAGTAACCAAATTTGGCAAAGGAGAAATGCTGCCACCTTGTGGCCGTTTCCTGCAAGAGCAGCTTTAAAGTCCCAGCTAATGGTCACTTAACATTCACAAGGACTCAGGGCTGTAAAAGACACTTGCCCTAAAAATTTGTGCTGAAGTAGGGAATGGACAAAAAATTCACAACAGGCAAATGTTTCAAGAAGAGATTATGAAGAGTTAAGTTTTACTCACACTCTTTTTAAAAAAAAGAAAAATGGATAAAAGCTCAACCTCAGGGAGTGTTACACGCGTGCAATCTAATCTACGAAAAGTTTCAACTTACACCAGTCGACTGACCATCAGCAAAAAGTCTACAAACAATAAATGCTGAAGGGGATTTAGAGAACTGTGTACCCTCTACCTTCTGGTGAGACATAAAAGCCAATAATGAGAAAAGAAAGGAGCTGTGTTTAAAAGTAAAAATGGAGGTACCATTCAATCCAGCAGGTGCACCAATGGACCTCTCACCTGAGAAGACAAGAATCGAGAAGACACAGGCCGCAAAAGCTGCAGTGCAGCCTTATTCACAATAGCCAAGACAGTGAAGCAATCAAAATATCCAACAAGAGGTGAATGGATAAAGAAGAAGTGGTCCATGTACACAGTGGAATATTAACCATGGAAAACAACTAACCATTGCTCTCTGAGGCACCACAAAGGAGTCTGGAGATAGTCACGAAACATGAGGTAAGTCGGAAAGCAAAAGACCTATATTCTATGATATCACTTATAGGCGTTATCTAATAACTGACACAAATGAACATATATCCACAGAGAAAGACACTCACAGACTTAGAAAATAAAACTATGCTCAACTAAAAGGAAAGGTGGGGGGAATGGATAAATTAAGATTAGTGTTACTATATGTATACAAACACATATTATATACATATCTCAAAAATACCGACCATATAGCAAGGGAGGTCTGCGGAACCCTCTGTAACATTTTACATGGGAAGAGGATCTGTACTTGAATAGACATATATAATGTACAAATGAACCAGAGTGTGTTCACCTAGGACAAACAATATTCTAACCTTTAGCCCAATTAAAACACCTTTAAAAACCAAGAAGAAATAATGAGACATAAACTTATGGGGGTTTCTCCACGCACATTCTAATGTAATTTACAACCTAGGAACACGACTTCCAGAAAGGCTCTGCTGCCCTACCACCCAGATTTGGGAATGGAGAAATGCTGCCTCCTTGAGGCCACTTCCCACAACAGCAGCTTTAAACCCATTGCTCTAGGTCACTAAATATTCACAAAACTTGAAGTTCGGGAAATGAGACCTGCTCTCTAAAAAAACTCTTGGGTGGAAAATCGCCCAAAAAATTCAAAAGAGGGCAACCTTCCAAGAAGACAGTTTCAAGAGTTATACTGTACTCCCAATTGTTTCCTTTTTTTAACAGAAAAGAAAACAGCGGAGAAAAATGATGAGTTTTACGAATTTTCAACGACTTACAAACCCAAATTACAAAAACCTATGAGCTCACAGCGGCCAGAAGGGCCATTAGCATAAATGCTGCAAACAATAAATGATGAAGCGATTGTGGAGAAATGCGTACCCTCGATTCTAAGGGGGACGTGGTAAGAGCCACTAATGAAAACACAAAGGAGGTGCTTTGAAAAGGGAAACACGGTGCTACCAGTCAGTGAATCACACCCACTGCTGGGCCTATCACCTGAGAAAATGAGAATCAAAAAGTCACAGGCTGGTAATCCTGCACTCCAACAATATTTACCATAGCCAACACTTGGAAGCAATGAAAATGTCCATCAACCGAGGAATGCACAAAGAAGAACTGGTCCACGTACACAGTGGAAAATTACTCCAATAAAAAATAAAAATTAAATTTAAAAATCCAACACAACTAAGGAGACATCAGCTTGTGTGGGTTGGTCCGGGCACACTCCACTCTAATTTATAACCGAGAAACACCACAGGCCGCAAGGGCTTTTCCCTAGTTACCAGGGTGGGGAACATAGAAAGGCTGCCGCCCTCTGGCAGTTACCTGCAAAAGCAGTTTTAAAGCCTGTGCTAATGGTCATTTCATATGAATAAGTACTGCAGAAGTGTAAATGAAACCTGCCCTCAAAATGTCTTCAGGGAGGTAAAGGCCAAAACGTTTCAAAATGTGACACATACTTTAAGAGAACACTTTGAAGAACTAAGGGGTAATCACAGCTTGAAAAATAAAAAGGACATGCCTTAAAGCTCAATTTCAACGGATTATGAGGCACATGCGAATTCAACCACAAAGAGGTATCAGCTCACACTTGTCAGAATAACCATCAGCAAGAAAACTACAAACAATAAATGCTGAAGGTGTTGTGGAGAAATGCATACCCTCAACTGCAAGTGGGACATAAGTTGGAAAGGGCCACAAACTAGAACAGAATGGGGGTGCCTTAAAAACGTAAACATTGAGCTACCATATGATCCAGCAGGCCCACTCGTCCACCTATAATCTAAGAAGAGAGAATTGGAAAGACACAGGCAGGCAAATCTGCATTGCACAGTATTACAATAGCCAAGATATGGAAGTAACCAAAAAGTCCACCAACAGATGGGTGGACAAAGAAGTACTCCTCCATGTACAGATGGAATATTCGCTAGTGAAAAAAATGAAACAATGCCATTTGCAGCGCCATAGATGAGTCTAGACGTAATCACGCCACGTGTAGTCAGTGAGAAAGCAAAATACATATATCCTATGATATCACTTTCAGGAGTTACTTAAAAATTGATACCAATGAAGATATTTCCACAGAGAAAGGCAATCACAGATTCATTAAAAAACTTATGGTTCACCAAATAGAAAGGGATGAGGATTGGATACATTACCATATTGGGGTTAACAGAGATATACAAACCATGTGAAATATATAACCACCAAAGACGTACGGAAGACCAGGAAGAGACTACTCAACATTGTGTCATAACCTACATGGGAAAAGGATGCGAGGAAGAAAAGATACACGTATATGTGTGAAAGACCCACATCTTGCACACCTAGAGCAAACAAACCAATGTAATCAAATCTGCCTGGGTAAAAAATAAAAAGTAAATTACAAATATGAACAAGAAGTAATGAGACATAAACTTAAAGGGCTTTTTCCTGGCACTTTCCATTCTAATATACAACCTAGAACACCACTTCCATTAAGGCTCTGTTTCCCTAGTAACCAAATTTGGCAAAGGAGAAATGCTGCCACCTTGTGGCCGTTTCCTGCAAGAGCAGCTTTAAAGTCCCAGCTAATGGTCACTTAACATTCACAAGGACTCAGGGCTGTAAAAGACACTTGCCCTAAAAATTTGTGCTGAAGTAGGGAATGGACAAAAAATTCACAACAGGCAAATGTTTCAAGAAGAGATTATGAAGAGTTAAGTTTTACTCACACTCTTTTAAAAAAAAAGAAAAATGGATAAAAGCTCAACCTCAGGGAGTGTTAGACGCATGCAATCTAATCTACGAAAAGTTTCAACTTACACCAGTCGACTGACCATCAGCAAAAAGTCTACAAACAATAAATGCTGAAGGGGATTTAGAGAACTGTGTACCCTCTACCTTCTGGTGAGACATAAAAGCCAATAATGAGAAAAGAAAGGAGCTGTGTTTAAAAGTAAAAATGGAGGTACCATTCAATCCAGCAGGTGCACCAATGGACCTCTCACCTGAGAAGACAAGAATCGAGAAGACACAGGCCGCAAAAGCTGCAGTGCAGCCTTATTCACAATAGCCAAGACAGTGAAGCAATCAAAATATCCAACAAGAGGTGAATGGATAAAGAAGAAGTGGTCCATGTACACAGTGGAATATTAACCATGGAAAACAACGAACCATTGCTCTCTGAGGCACCACAAAGGAGTCTGGAGATAGTCACGAAACATGAGGTAAGTCGGAAAGCAAAAGACCTATATTCTATGATATCACTTATAGGCGTTATCTAATAACTGACACAAATGAACATATATCCACAGAGAAAGACACTCACAGACTTAGAAAATAAAACTATGCTCAACTAAAAGGAAAGGTGGGGGGAATGGATAAATTAAGATTAGTGTTACTATATGTATACAAACACATATTATATACATATCTCAAAAATACCGACCATATAGCAAGGGAGGTCTGCGGAACCCTCTGTAACATTTTACATGGGAAGAGGATCTGTACTTGAATAGACATATATAATGTCCAAATGAACCAGAGTGTGTTCACCTAGGACAAACAATATTCTAACCTTTAGCCCAATTAAAACACCTTTAAAAACCAAGAAGAAATAATGAGACATAAACTTATGGGGGTTTCTCCACGCACATTCTAATGTAATTTACAACCTAGGAACACGACTTCCAGAAAGGCTCTGCTGCCCTACCACCCAGATTTTGGAATGGAGAAATGCTGCCTCCTTGAGGCCACTTCCCACAACAGCAGCTTTAAACCCATTGCTCTAGGTCACTAAATATTCACAAAACTTGAAGTTCGGGAAATGAGACCTGCTCTCTAAAAAAACTCTTGGGTGGAAAATCGCCCAAAAAATTCAAAAGAGGGCAACCTTCCAAGAAGACAGTTTCAAGAGTTATACTGTACTCCCAATTGTTTCCTTTTTTTAACAGAAAAGAAAACAGCGGAGAAAAATGATGAGTTTTACGAATTTTCAACGACTTACAAACCCAAATTACAAAACCTATGAGCTCACAGCGGCCAGAAGGGCCATTAGCATAAATGCTGCAAACAATAAATGTTGAAGCGATTGTGGAGAAATGCGTACCCTCGATTCTAAGGGGGACGTGGTAAGAGCCACTAATGAAAACACAAAGGAGGTGCTTTGAAAAGGGAAACACGGTGCTACCAGTCAGTGAATCACACCCACTGCTGGGCCTATCACCTGAGAAAATGAGAATCAAAAAGTCACAGGCTGGCAATCCTGCACTCCAACAATATTTACCATAGCCAACACTTGGAAGCAATGAAAATGTCCATCAACCGAGGAATGCACAAAGAAGAACTGGTCCACGTACACAGTGGAAAATTACTCCAATAAAAAATAAAAATTAAATTTAAAAATCCAACACCACTAAGGAGACATCAGCTTGTGTGGGTTGGTCCGGGCACACTCCACTCTAATTTATAACCGAGAAACACCACAGGCCGCAAGGGCTTTTCCCTAGTTACCAGGGTGGGGAACATTGAAAGGCTGCCGCCCTCTGGCAGTTACCTGCAAAAGCAGTTTTAAAGCCTGTGCTAATGGTCATTTCATATGAATAAGTACTGCAGAAGTGTAAATGAAACCTGCCCTCAAAATGTCTTCAGGGAGGTAAAGGCCAAAACGTTTCAAAATGTGACACATACTTTAAGAGAACACTTTGAAGAACTAAGGGGTAATCACAGCTTGAAAAATAAAAAGGACATGCCTTAAAGCTCAATTTCAACGGATTATGAGGCACATGCAAATTCAACCACAAAGAGGTATCAGCTCACACTTGTCAGAATAACCATCAGCAAGAAAACTACAAACAATAAATGCTGAAGGTGTTGTGGAGAAATGCATACCCTCAACTGCAAGTGGGACATAAGTTGGAAAGGGCCACAAACTAGAACAGAATGGGGGTGCCTTAAAAACGTAAACATTGAGCTACCATATGATCCAGCAGGCCCACTCGTCCACCTATAATCTAAGAAGAGAGAATTGGAAAGACACAGGCAGGCAAATCTGCATTGCACAGTATTACAATAGCCAAGATATGGAAGTAACCAAAAAGTCCACCAACAGATGGGTGGACAAAGAAGTACTCCTCCATGTACAGATGGAATATTCGCTAGTGAAAAAAATGAAACAATGCCATTTGCAGCGCCATAGATGAGTCTAGACGTAATCACGCCACGTGTAGTCAGTGAGAAAGCAAAATACATATATCCTATGATATCACTTTCAGGAGTTACTTAAAAATTGATACCAATGAAGATATTTCCACAGAGAAAGGCAATCACAGATTCATTAAAAAACTTATGGTTCACCAAATAGAAAGGGATGAGGATTGGCTACATTACCATATTGGGGTTAACAGAGATATACAAACCATGTGAAATATATAACCACCAAAGACGTACGGAAGACCAGGAAGAGACTACTCAACATTGTGTCATAACCTACATGGGAAAAGGATGCGAGGAAGAAAAGATACACGTATATGTGTGAAAGACCCACATCTTGCACACCTAGAGCAAACAAACCAATGTAATCAAATCTGCCTGGGTAAAAAATAAAAAGTAAATTACAAATATGAACAAGAAGTAATGAGACATAAACTTAAAGGGCTTTTTCCTGGCACTTTCCATTCTAATATACAACCTAGAACACCACTTCCATTAAGGCTCTGTTTCCCTAGTAACCAAATTTGGCAAAGGAGAAATGCTGCCACCTTGTGGCCGTTTCCTGCAAGAGCAGCTTTAAAGTCCCAGCTAATGGTCACTTAACATTCACAAGGACTCAGGGCTGTAAAAGACACTTGCCCTAAAAATTTGTGCTGAAGTAGGGAATGGACAAAAAATTCACAACAGGCAAATGTTTCAAGAAGAGATTATGAAGAGTTAAGTTTTACTCACACTCTTTTAAAAAAAAAGAAAAATGGATAAAAGCTCAACCTCAGGGAGTGTTAGACGCATGCAATCTAATCTACGAAAAGTTTCAACTTACACCAGTCGACTGACCATCAGCAAAAAGTCTACAAACAATAAATGCTGAAGGGGATTTAGAGAACTGTGTACCCTCTACCTTCTGGTGAGACATAAAAGCCAATAATGAGAAAAGAAAGGAGCTGTGTTTAAAAGTAAAAATGGAGGTACCATTCAATCCAGCAGGTGCACCAATGGACCTCTCACCTGAGAAGACAAGAATCGAGAAGACACAGGCCGCAAAAGCTGCAGTGCAGCCTTATTCACAATAGCCAAGACAGTGAAGCAATCAAAATATCCAACAAGAGGTGAATGGATAAAGAAGAAGTGGTCCATGTACACAGTGGAATATTAACCATGGAAAACAACGAACCATTGCTCTCTGAGGCACCACAAAGGAGTCTGGAGATAGTCACGAAACATGAGGTAAGTCGGAAAGCAAAAGACCTATATTCTATGATATCACTTATAGGCGTTATCTAATAACTGACACAAATGAACATATATCCACAGAGAAAGACACTCACAGACTTAGAAAATAAAACTATGCTCAACTAAAAGGAAAGGTGGGGGGAATGGATAAATTAAGATTAGTGTTACTATATGTATACAAACACATATTATATACATATCTCAAAAATACCGACCATATAGCAAGGGAGGTCTGCGGAACCCTCTGTAACATTTTACATGGGAAGAGGATCTGTACTTGAATAGACATATATAATGTCCAAATGAACCAGAGTGTGTTCACCTAGGACAAACAATATTCTAACCTTTAGCCCAATTAAAACACCTTTAAAAACCAAGAAGAAATAATGAGACATAAACTTATGGGGGTTTCTCCACGCACATTCTAATGTAATTTACAACCTAGGAACACGACTTCCAGAAAGGCTCTGCTGCCCTACCACCCAGAATTGGGAATGGAGAAATGCTGCCTCCTTGAGGCCACTTCCCACAACAGCAGCTTTAAACCCATTGCTCTAGGTCACTAAATATTCACAAAACTTGAAGTTCGGGAAATGAGACCTGCTCTCTAAAAAAACTCTTGGGTGGAAAATCGCCCAAAAAATTCAAAAGAGGGCAACCTTCCAAGAAGACAGTTTCAAGAGTTATACTGTACTCCCAATTGTTTCCTTTTTTTAACAGAAAAGAAAACAGCGGAGAAAAATGATGAGTTTTACGAATTTTCAACGACTTACAAACCCAAATTACAAAAACCTATGAGCTCACAGCGGCCAGAAGGGCCATTAGCATAAATGCTGCAAACAATAAATGTTGA
The DNA here is from genome assembly GCF_965194825.1 of Balaenoptera physalus. Classification (NCBI taxonomy): domain Eukaryota; kingdom Metazoa; phylum Chordata; class Mammalia; order Artiodactyla; family Balaenopteridae; genus Balaenoptera; species Balaenoptera physalus. The sequence continues at coordinate 762,492 of NW_028126567.1, forward strand.
AGCGATTGTGGAGAAATGCGTACCCTCGATTCTAAGGGGGACGTGGTAAGAGCCACTAATGAAAACACAAAGGAGGTGCTTTGAAAAGGGAAACACGGTGCTACCAGTCAGTGAATCACACCCACTGCTGGGCCTATCACCTGAGAAAATGAGAATCAAAAAGTCACAGGCTGGCAATCCTGCACTCCAACAATATTTACCATAGCCAACACTTGGAAGCAATGAAAATGTCCATCAACCGAGGAATGCACAAAGAAGAACTGGTCCACGTACACAGTGGAAAATTACTCCAATAAAAAATAAAAATTAAATTTAAAAATCCAACACAACTAAGGAGACATCAGCTTGTGTGGGTTGGTCCGGGCACACTCCACTCTAATTTATAACCGAGAAACACCACAGGCCGCAAGGGCTTTTCCCTAGTTACCAGGGTGGGGAACATTGAAAGGCTGCCGCCCTCTGGCAGTTACCTGCAAAAGCAGTTTTAAAGCCTGTGCTAATGGTCATTTCATATGAATAAGTACTGCAGAAGTGTAAATGAAACCTGCCCTCAAAATGTCTTCAGGGAGGTAAAGGCCAAAACGTTTCAAAATGTGACACATACTTTAAGAGAACACTTTGAAGAACTAAGGGGTAATCACAGCTTGAAAAATAAAAAGGACATGCCTTAAAGCTCAATTTCAACGGATTATGAGGCACATGCGAATTCAACCACAAAGAGGTATCAGCTCACACTTGTCAGAATAACCATCAGCAAGAAAACTACAAACAATAAATGCTGAAGGTGTTGTGGAGAAATGCATACCCTCAACTGCAAGTGGGACATAAGTTGGAAATGGCCACAAACTAGAACAGAATGGGGGTGCCTTAAAAACGTAAACATTGAGCTACCATATGATCCAGCAGGCCCACTCGTCCACCTATAATCTAAGAAGAGAGAATTGGAAAGACACAGGCAGGCAAATCTGCATTGCACAGTATTACAATAGCCAAGATATGGAAGTAACCAAAAAGTCCACCAACAGATGGGTGGACAAAGAAGTACTCCTCCATGTACAGATGGAATATTCGCTAGTGAAAAAAATGAAACAATGCCATTTGCAGCGCCATAGATGAGTCTAGACGTAATCACGCCACGTGTAGTCAGTGAGAAAGCAAAATACATATATCCTATGATATCACTTTCAGGAGTTACTTAAAAATTGATACCAATGAAGATATTTCCACAGAGAAAGGCAATCACAGATTCATTAAAAAACTTATGGTTCACCAAATAGAAAGGGATGAGGATTGGATACATTACCATATTGGGGTTAACAGAGATATACAAACCATGTGAAATATATAACCAGCAAAGACGTACGGAAGACCAGGAAGAGACTACTCAACATTGTGTCATAACCTACATGGGAAAAGGATGCGAGGAAGAAAAGATACACGTATATGTGTGAAAGACCCACATCTTGCACACCTAGAGCAAACAAACCAATGTAATCAAATCTGCCTGGGTAAAAAATAAAAAGTAAATTACAAATATGAACAAGAAGTAATGAGACATAAACTTAAAGGGCTTTTTCCTGGCACGTTCCATTCTAATATACAACCTAGAACACCACTTCCATTAAGGCTCTGTTTCCCTAGTAACCAAATTTGGCAAAGGAGAAATGCTGCCACCTTGTGGCCGTTTCCTGCAAGAGCAGCTTTAAAGTCCCAGCTAATGGTCACTTAACATTCACAAGGACTCAGGGCTGTAAAAGACACTTGCCCTAAAAATTTGTGCTGAAGTAGGGAATGGACAAAAAATTCACAACAGGCAAATGTTTCAAGAAGAGATTATGAAGAGTTAAGTTTTACTCACACTCTTTTTAAAAAAAAGAAAAATGGATAAAAGCTCAACCTCAGGGAGTGTTAGACGCATGCAATCTAATCTACGAAAAGTTTCAACTTACACCAGTCGACTGACCATCAGCAAAAAGTCTACAAACAATAAATGCTGAAGGGGATTTAGAGAACTGTGTACCCTCTACCTTCTGGTGAGACATAAAAGCCAATAATGAGAAAAGAAAGGAGCTGTGTTTAAAAGTAAAAATGGAGGTACCATTCAATCCAGCAGGTGCACCAATGGACCTCTCACCTGAGAAGACAAGAATCGAGAAGACACAGGCCGCAAAAGCTGCAGTGCAGCCTTATTCACAATAGCCAAGACAGTGAAGCAATCAAAATATCCAACAAGAGGTGAATGGATAAAGAAGAAGTGGTCCATGTACACAGTGGAATATTAACCATGGAAAACAACGAACCATTGCTCTCTGAGGCACCACAAAGGAGTCTGGAGATAGTCACGAAACATGAGGTAAGTCGGAAAGCAAAAGACCTATATTCTATGATATCACTTATAGGCGTTATCTAATAACTGACACAAATGAACATATATCCACAGAGAAAGACACTCACAGACTTAGAAAATAAAACTATGCTCAACTAAAAGGAAAGGTGGGGGGAATGGATAAATTAAGATTAGTGTTACTATATGTATACAAACACATATTATATACATATCTCAAAAATACCGACCATATAGCAAGGGAGGTCTGCGGAACCCTCTGTAACATTTTACATGGGAAGAGGATCTGTACTTGAATAGACATATATAATGTCCAAATGAACCAGAGTGTGTTCACCTAGGACAAACAATATTCTAACCTTTAGCCCAATTAAAACACCTTTAAAAACCAAGAAGAAATAATGAGACATAAACTTATGGGGGTTTCTCCACGCACATTCTAATGTAATTTACAACCTAGGAACACGACTTCCAGAAAGGCTCTGCTGCCCTACCACCCAGATTTTGGAATGGAGAAATGCTGCCTCCTTGAGGCCACTTCCCACAACAGCAGCTTTAAACCCATTGCTCTAGGTCACTAAATATTCACAAAACTTGAAGTTCGGGAAATGAGACCTGCTCTCTAAAAAAACTCTTGGGTGGAAAATCGCCCAAAAAATTCAAAAGAGGGCAACCTTCCAAGAAGACAGTTTCAAGAGTTATACTGTACTCCCAATTGTTTCCTTTTTTTAACAGAAAAGAAAACAGCGGAGAAAAATGATGAGTTTTACGAATTTTCAACGACTTACAAACCCAAATTACAAAACCTATGAGCTCACAGCGGCCAGAAGGGCCATTAGCATAAATGCTGCAAACAATAAATGTTGAAGCGATTGTGGAGAAATGCGTACCCTCGATTCTAAGGGGGACGTGGTAAGAGCCACTAATGAAAACACAAAGGAGGTGCTTTGAAAAGGGAAACACGGTGCTACCAGTCAGTGAATCACACCCACTGCTGGGCCTATCACCTGAGAAAATGAGAATCAAAAAGTCACAGGCTGGCAATCCTGCACTCCAACAATATTTACCATAGCCAACACTTGGAAGCAATGAAAATGTCCATCAACCGAGGAATGCACAAAGAAGAACTGGTCCACGTACACAGTGGAAAATTACTCCAATAAAAAATAAAAATTAAATTTAAAAATCCAACACCACTAAGGAGACATCAGCTTGTGTGGGTTGGTCCGGGCACACTCCACTCTAATTTATAACCGAGAAACACCACAGGCCGCAAGGGCTTTTCCCTAGTTACCAGGGTGGGGAACATTGAAAGGCTGCCGCCCTCTGGCAGTTACCTGCAAAAGCAGTTTTAAAGCCTGTGCTAATGGTCATTTCATATGAATAAGTACTGCAGAAGTGTAAATGAAACCTGCCCTCAAAATGTCTTCAGGGAGGTAAAGGCCAAAACGTTTCAAAATGTGACACATACTTTAAGAGAACACTTTGAAGAACTAAGGGGTAATCACAGCTTGAAAAATAAAAAGGACATGCCTTAAAGCTCAATTTCAACGGATTATGAGGCACATGCAAATTCAACCACAAAGAGGTATCAGCTCACACTTGTCAGAATAACCATCAGCAAGAAAACTACAAACAATAAATGCTGAAGGTGTTGTGGAGAAATGCATACCCTCAACTGCAAGTGGGACATAAGTTGGAAAGGGCCACAAACTAGAACAGAATGGGGGTGCCTTAAAAACGTAAACATTGAGCTACCATATGATCCAGCAGGCCCACTCGTCCACCTATAATCTAAGAAGAGAGAATTGGAAAGACACAGGCAGGCAAATCTGCATTGCACAGTATTACAATAGCCAAGATATGGAAGTAACCAAAAAGTCCACCAACAGATGGGTGGACAAAGAAGTACTCCTCCATGTACAGATGGAATATTCGCTAGTGAAAAAAATGAAACAATGCCATTTGCAGCGCCATAGATGAGTCTAGACGTAATCACGCCACGTGTAGTCAGTGAGAAAGCAAAATACATATATCCTATGATATCACTTTCAGGAGTTACTTAAAAATTGATACCAATGAAGATATTTCCACAGAGAAAGGCAATCACAGATTCATTAAAAAACTTATGGTTCACCAAATAGAAAGGGATGAGGATTGGATACATTACCATATTGGGGTTAACAGAGATATACAAACCATGTGAAATATATAACCACCAAAGACGTACGGAAGACCAGGAAGAGACTACTCAACATTGTGTCATAACCTACATGGGAAAAGGATGCGAGGAAGAAAAGATACACGTATATGTGTGAAAGACCCACATCTTGCACACCTAGAGCAAACAAACCAATGTAATCAAATCTGCCTGGGTAAAAAATAAAAAGTAAATTACAAATATGAACAAGAAGTAATGAGACATAAACTTAAAGGGCTTTTTCCTGGCACTTTCCATTCTAATATACAACCTAGAACACCACTTCCATTAAGGCTCTGTTTCCCTAGTAACCAAATTTGGCAAAGGAGAAATGCTGCCACCTTGTGGCCGTTTCCTGCAAGAGCAGCTTTAAAGTCCCAGCTAATGGTCACTTAACATTCACAAGGACTCAGGGCTGTAAAAGACACTTGCCCTAAAAATTTGTGCTGAAGTAGGGAATGGACAAAAAATTCACAACAGGCAAATGTTTCAAGAAGAGATTATGAAGAGTTAAGTTTTACTCACACTCTTTTAAAAAAAAAGAAAAATGGATAAAAGCTCAACCTCAGGGAGTGTTAGACGCATGCAATCTAATCTACGAAAAGTTTCAACTTACACCAGTCGACTGACCATCAGCAAAAAGTCTACAAACAATAAATGCTGAAGGGGATTTAGAGAACTGTGTACCCTCTACCTTCTGGTGAGACATAAAAGCCAATAATGAGAAAAGAAAGGAGCTGTGTTTAAAAGTAAAAATGGAGGTACCATTCAATCCAGCAGGTGCACCAATGGACCTCTCACCTGAGAAGACAAGAATCGAGAAGACACAGGCCGCAAAAGCTGCAGTGCAGCCTTATTCACAATAGCCAAGACAGTGAAGCAATCAAAATATCCAACAAGAGGTGAATGGATAAAGAAGAAGTGGTCCATGTACACAGTGGAATATTAACCATGGAAAACAACGAACCATTGCTCTCTGAGGCACCACAAAGGAGTCTGGAGATAGTCACGAAACATGAGGTAAGTCGGAAAGCAAAAGACCTATATTCTATGATATCACTTATAGGCGTTATCTAATAACTGACACAAATGAACATATATCCACAGAGAAAGACACTCACAGACTTAGAAAATAAAACTATGCTCAACTAAAAGGAAAGGTGGGGGGAATGGATAAATTAAGATTAGTGTTACTATATGTATACAAACACATATTATATACATATCTCAAAAATACCGACCATATAGCAAGGGAGGTCTGCGGAACCCTCTGTAACATTTTACATGGGAAGAGGATCTGTACTTGAATAGACATATATAATGTCCAAATGAACCAGAGTGTGTTCACCTAGGACAAACAATATTCTAACCTTTAGCCCAATTAAAACACCTTTAAAAACCAAGAAGAAATAATGAGACATAAACTTATGGGGGTTTCTCCACGCACATTCTAATGTAATTTACAACCTAGGAACACGACTTCCAGAAAGGCTCTGCTGCCCTACCACCCAGAATTGGGAATGGAGAAATGCTGCCTCCTTGAGGCCACTTCCCACAACAGCAGCTTTAAACCCATTGCTCTAGGTCACTAAATATTCACAAAACTTGAAGTTCGGGAAATGAGACCTGCTCTCTAAAAAAACTCTTGGGTGGAAAATCGCCCAAAAAATTCAAAAGAGGGCAACCTTCCAAGAAGACAGTTTCAAGAGTTATACTGTACTCCCAATTGTTTCCTTTTTTTAACAGAAAAGAAAACAGCGGAGAAAAATGATGAGTTTTACGAATTTTCAACGACTTACAAACCCAAATTACAAAAACCTATGAGCTCACAGCGGCCAGAAGGGCCATTAGCATAAATGCTGCAAACAATAAATGTTGAAGCGATTGTGGAGAAATGCGTACCCTCGATTCTAAGGGGGACGTGGTAAGAGCCACTAATGAAAACACAAAGGAGGTGCTTTGAAAAGGGAAACACGGTGCTACCAGTCAGTGAATCACACCCACTGCTGGGCCTATCACCTGAGAAAATGAGAATCAAAAAGTCACAGGCTGGCAATCCTGCACTCCAACAATATTTACCATAGCCAACACTTGGAAGCAATGAAAATGTCCATCAACCGAGGAATGCACAAAGAAGAACTGGTCCACGTACACAGTGGAAAATTACTCCAATAAAAAATAAAAATTAAATTTAAAAATCCAACACAACTAAGGAGACATCAGCTTGTGTGGGTTGGTCCGGGCACACTCCACTCTAATTTATAACCGAGAAACACCACAGGCCGCAAGGGCTTTTCCCTAGTTACCAGGGTGGGGAACATTGAAAGGCTGCCGCCCTCTGGCAGTTACCTGCAAAAGCAGTTTTAAAGCCTGTGCTAATGGTCATTTCATATGAATAAGTACTGCAGAAGTGTAAATGAAACCTGCCCTCAAAATGTCTTCAGGGAGGTAAAGGCCAAAACGTTTCAAAATGTGACACATACTTTAAGAGAACACTTTGAAGAACTAAGGGGTAATCACAGCTTGAAAAATAAAAAGGACATGCCTTAAAGCTCAATTTCAACGGATTATGAGGCACATGCGAATTCAACCACAAAGAGGTATCAGCTCACACTTGTCAGAATAACCATCAGCAAGAAAACTACAAACAATAAATGCTGAAGGTGTTGTGGAGAAATGCATACCCTCAACTGCAAGTGGGACATAAGTTGGAAATGGCCACAAACTAGAACAGAATGGGGGTGCCTTAAAAACGTAAACATTGAGCTACCATATGATCCAGCAGGCCCACTCGTCCACCTATAATCTAAGAAGAGAGAATTGGAAAGACACAGGCAGGCAAATCTGCATTGCACAGTATTACAATAGCCAAGATATGGAAGTAACCAAAAAGTCCACCAACAGATGGGTGGACAAAGAAGTACTCCTCCATGTACAGATGGAATATTCGCTAGTGAAAAAAATGAAACAATGCCATTTGCAGCGCCATAGATGAGTCTAGACGTAATCACGCCACGTGTAGTCAGTGAGAAAGCAAAATACATATATCCTATGATATCACTTTCAGGAGTTACTTAAAAATTGATACCAATGAAGATATTTCCACAGAGAAAGGCAATCACAGATTCATTAAAAAACTTATGGTTCACCAAATAGAAAGGGATGAGGATTGGATACATTACCATATTGGGGTTAACAGAGATATACAAACCATGTGAAATATATAACCAGCAAAGACGTACGGAAGACCAGGAAGAGACTACTCAACATTGTGTCATAACCTACATGGGAAAAGGATGCGAGGAAGAAAAGATACACGTATATGTGTGAAAGACCCACATCTTGCACACCTAGAGCAAACAAACCAATGTAATCAAATCTGCCTGGGTAAAAAATAAAAAGTAAATTACAAATATGAACAAGAAGTAATGAGACATAAACTTAAAGGGCTTTTTCCTGGCACGTTCCATTCTAATATACAACCTAGAACACCACTTCCATTAAGGCTCTGTTTCCCTAGTAACCAAATTTGGCAAAGGAGAAATGCTGCCACCTTGTGGCCGTTTCCTGCAAGAGCAGCTTTAAAGTCCCAGCTAATGGTCACTTAACATTCACAAGGACTCAGGGCTGTAAAAGACACTTGCCCTAAAAATTTGTGCTGAAGTAGGGAATGGACAAAAAATTCACAACAGGCAAATGTTTCAAGAAGAGATTATGAAGAGTTAAGTTTTACTCACACTCTTTTTAAAAAAAAGAAAAATGGATAAAAGCTCAACCTCAGGGAGTGTTAGACGCATGCAATCTAATCTACGAAAAGTTTCAACTTACACCAGTCGACTGACCATCAGCAAAAAGTCTACAAACAATAAATGCTGAAGGGGATTTAGAGAACTGTGTACCCTCTACCTTCTGGTGAGACATAAAAGCCAATAATGAGAAAAGAAAGGAGCTGTGTTTAAAAGTAAAAATGGAGGTACCATTCAATCCAGCAGGTGCACCAATGGACCTCTCACCTGAGAAGACAAGAATCGAGAAGACACAGGCCGCAAAAGCTGCAGTGCAGCCTTATTCACAATAGCCAAGACAGTGAAGCAATCAAAATATCCAACAAGAGGTGAATGGATAAAGAAGAAGTGGTCCATGTACACAGTGGAATATTAACCATGGAAAACAACGAACCATTGCTCTCTGAGGCACCACAAAGGAGTCTGGAGATAGTCACGAAACATGAGGTAAGTCGGAAAGCAAAAGACCTATATTCTATGATATCACTTATAGGCGTTATCTAATAACTGACACAAATGAACATATATCCACAGAGAAAGACACTCACAGACTTAGAAAATAAAACTATGCTCAACTAAAAGGAAAGGTGGGGGGAATGGATAAATTAAGATTAGTGTTACTATATGTATACAAACACATATTATATACATATCTCAAAAATACCGACCATATTGCAAGGGAGGTCTGCGGAACCCTCTGTAACATTTTACATGGGAAGAGGATCTGTACTTGAATAGACATATATAATGTACAAATGAACCAGAGTGTGTTCACCTAGGACAAACAATATTCTAACCTTTAGCCCAATTAAAACACCTTTAAAAACCAAGAAGAAATAATGAGACATAAACTTATGGGGGTTTCTCCACGCACATTCTAATGTAATTTACAACCTAGGAACACGACTTCCAGAAAGGCTCTGCTGCCCTACCACCCAGATTTGGGAATGGAGAAATGCTGCCTCCTTGAGGCCACTTCCCACAACAGCAGCTTTAAACCCATTGCTCTAGGTCACTAAATATTCACAAAACTTGAAGTTCGGGAAATGAGACCTGCTCTCTAAGAAAACTCTTGGGTGGAAAATCGCCCAAAAAATTCAAAAGAGGGCAACCTTCCAAGAAGACAGTTTCAAGAGTTATACTGTACTCCCAATTGTATACTTTTTTTAACAGAAAAGAAAACAGCGGAGAAAAATGATGAGTTTTACGAATTTTCAACGACTTACAAACCCAAATTACAAAAACCTATGAGCTCACAGCGGCCAGAAGGGCCATTAGCATAAATGCTGCAAACAATAAATGATGAAGCGATTGTGGAGAAATGCGTACCCTCGATTCTAAGGGGGACGTGGTAAGAGCCACTAATGAAAACACAAAGAAGGTGCTTTGAAAAGGGAAACACGGTGCTACCAGTCAGTGAATCACACCCACTGCTGGGCCTATCACCTGAGAAAATGAGAATCAAAAAGTCACAGGCTGGCAATCCTGCACTCCAACAATATTTACCATAGCCAACACTTGGAAGCAATGAAAATGTCCATCAACCGAGGAATGCACAAAGAAGAACTGGTCCACGTACACAGTGGAAAATTACTCCAATAAAAAATAAAAATTAAATTTAAAAATCCAACACAACTAAGGAGACATCAGCTTGTGTGGGTTTCTCCGGGCACACTCCACTCTAATTTATAACCGAGAAACACCACAGGCCGCAAGGGCTTTTCCCTAGTTACCAGGGTGGAGAACATAGAAAGGCTGCCGCCCTCTGGCAGTTACCTGCAAAAGCAGCTTTAAAGCCTGTGCTAATGATCATTTCATATGAATAAGTACTGCAGAAGTGTAAATGAAACCTGCCCTCAAAATGTCTTCAGGGAGGTAAAGGCCAAAACGTTTCAAAATGTGACACATACTTTAAGAGAACACTTTGAAGAACTAAGGGGTAATCACAGCTTGAAAAATAAAAAGGACATGCCTTAAAGCTCAATTTCAACGGATTATGAGGCACATGCGAATTCAACCACAAAGAGGTATCAGCTCACACTTGTCAGAATAACCATCAGCAAGAAAACTACAAACAATAAATGCTGAAGGTGTTGTGGAGAAATGCATACCCTCAACTGCAAGTGGGACATAAGTTGGAAAGGGCCACAAACTAGAACAGAATGGGGGTGCCTTAAAAACGTAAACATTGAGCTACCATATGATCCAGCAGGCCCACTCGTCCACCTATAATCTAAGAAGAGAGAATTGGAAAGACACAGGCAGGCAAATCTGCATTGCACAGTATTACAATAGCCAAGATATGGAAGTAACCAAAAAGTCCACCAACAGATGGGTGGACAAAGAAGTACTCCTCCATGTACAGATGGAATATTCGCTAGTGAAAAAAATGAAACAATGCCATTTGCAGCGCCATAGATGAGTCTAGACGTAATCACGCCACGTGTAGTCAGTGAGAAAGCAAAATACATATATCCTATGATATCACTTTCAGGAGTTACTTAAAAATTGATACCAATGAAGATATTTCCACAGAGAAAGGCAATCACAGATTCATTAAAAAACTTATGGTTCACCAAATAGAAAGGGATGAGGATTGGATACATTACCATATTGGGGTTAACAGAGATATACAAACCATGTGAAATATATAACCACCAAAGACGTACGGAAGACCAGGAAGAGACTACTCAACATTGTGTCATAACCTACATGGGAAAAGGATGCGAGGAAGAAAAGATACACGTATATGTGTGAAAGACCCACATCTTGCACACCTAGAGCAAACAAACCAATGTAATCAAATCTGCCTGGGTAAAAAATAAAAAGTAAATTACAAATATGAACAAGAAGTAATGAGACATAAACTTAAAGGGCTTTTTCCTGGCACTTTCCATTCTAATATACAACCTAGAACACCACTTCCATTAAGGCTCTGTTTCCCTAGTAACCAAATTTGGCAAAGGAGAAATGCTGCCACCTTGTGGCCGTTTCCTGCAAGAGCAGCTTTAAAGTCCCAGCTAATGGTCACTTAACATTCACAAGGACTCAGGGCTGTAAAAGACACTTGCCCTAAAAATTTGTGCTGAAGTAGGGAATGGACAAAAAATTCACAACAGGCAAATGTTTCAAGAAGAGATTATGAAGAGTTAAGTTTTACTCACACTCTTTTAAAAAAAAAGAAAAATGGATAAAAGCTCAACCTCAGGGAGTGTTAGACGCATGCAATCTAATCTACGAAAAGTTTCAACTTACACCAGTCGACTGACCATCAGCAAAAAGTCTACAAACAATAAATGCTGAAGGGGATTTAGAGAACTGTGTACCCTCTACCTTCTGGTGAGACATAAAAGCCAATAATGAGAAAAGAAAGGAGCTGTGTTTAAAAGTAAAAATGGAGGTACCATTCAATCCAGCAGGTGCACCAATGGACCTCTCTCCTGAGAAGACAAGAATCGAGAAGACACAGGCCGCAAAAGCTGCAGTGCAGCCTTATTCACAATAGCCAAGACAGTGAAGCAATCAAAATATCCAACAAGAGGTGAATGGATAAAGAAGAAGTGGTCCATGTACACAGTGGAATATTAACCATGGAAAACAACGAACCATTGCTCTCTGAGGCACCACAAAGGAGTCTGGAGATAGTCACGAAACATGAGGTAAGTCGGAAAGCAAAAGACCTATATTCTATGATATCACTTATAGGCGTTATCTAATAACTGACACAAATGAACATATATCCACAGAGAAAGACACTCACAGACTTAGAAAATAAAACTATGCTCAACTAAAAGGAAAGGTGGGGGGAATGGATAAATTAAGATTAGTGTTACTATATGTATACAAACACATATTATATACATATCTCAAAAATACCGACCATATTGCAAGGGAGGTCTGCGGAACCCTCTGTAACATTTTACATGGGAAGAGGATCTGTACTTGAATAGACATATATAATGTACAAATGAACCAGAGTGTGTTCACCTAGGACAAACAATATTCTAACCTTTAGCCCAATTAAAACACCTTTAAAAACCAAGAAGAAATAATGAGACATAAACTTATGGGGGTTTCTCCACGCACATTCTAATGTAATTTACAACCTAGGAACACGACTTCCAGAAAGGCTCTGCTGCCCTACCACCCAGATTTGGGAATGGAGAAATGCTGCCTCCTTGAGGCCACTTCCCACAACAGCAGCTTTAAACCCATTGCTCTAGGTCACTAAATATTCACAAAACTTGAAGTTCGGGAAATGAGACCTGCTCTCTAAGAAAACTCTTGGGTGGAAAATCGCCCAAAAAATTCAAAAGAGGGCAACCTTCCAAGAAGACAGTTTCAAGAGTTATAATGTACTCCCAATTGTTTCCTTTTTTTAACAGAAAAGAAAACAGCGGAGAAAAATGATGAGTTTTACGAATTTTCAACGACTTACAAACCCAAATTACAAAAACCTATGAGCTCACAGCGGCCAGAAGGGCCATTAGCATAAATGCTGCAAACAATAAATGATGAAGCGATTGTGGAGAAATGCGTACCCTCGATTCTAAGGGGGACGTGGTAAGAGCCACTAATGAAAACACAAAGAAAGTGCTTTGAAAAGGGAAACACGGTGCTACCAGTCAGTGAATCACACCCACTGCTGGGCCTATCACCTGAGAAAATGAGAATCAAAAAGTCACAGGCTGGCAATCCTGCACTCCAACAATATTTACCATAGCCAACACTTGGAAGCAATGAAAATGTCCATCAACCGAGGAATGCACAAAGAAGAACTGGTCCACGTACACAGTGGAAAATTACTCCAATAAAAAATAAAAATTAAATTTAAAAATCCAACACAACTAAGGAGACATCAGCTTGTGTGGGTTTCTCCGGGCACACTCCACTCTAATTTATAACCGAGAAACACCACAGGCCGCAAGGGCTTTTCCCTAGTTACCACGGTGGAGAACATAGAAAGGCTGCCGCCCTCTGGCAGTTACCTGCAAAAGCAGCTTTAAAGCCTGTGCTAATGATCATTTCATATGAATAAGTACTGCAGAAGTGTAAATGAAACCTGCCCTCAAAATGTCTTCAGGGAGGTAAAGGCCAAAACGTTTCAAAATGTGACACATACTTTAAGAGAACACTTTGAAGAACTAAGGGGTAATCACAGCTTGAAAAATAAAAAGGACATGCCTTAAAGCTCAATTTCAACGGATTATGAGGCACATGCGAATTCAACCACAAAGAGGTATCAGCTCACACTTGTCAGAATAACCATCAGCAAGAAAACTACAAACAATAAATGCTGAAGGTGTTGTGGAGAAATGCATACCCTCAACTGCAAGTGGGACATAAGTTGGAAAGGGCCACAAACTAGAACAGAATGGGGGTGCCTTAAAAACGTAAACATTGAGCTACCATATGATCCAGCAGGCCCACTCGTCCACCTATAATCTAAGAAGAGAGAATTGGAAAGACACAGGCAGGCAAATCTGCATTGCACAGTATTACAATAGCCAAGATATGGAAGTAACCAAAAAGTCCACCAACAGATGGGTGGACAAAGAAGTACTCCTCCATGTACAGATGGAATATTCGCTAGTGAAAAAAATGAAACAATGCCATTTGCAGCGCCATAGATGAGTCTAGACGTAATCACGCCACGTGTAGTCAGTGAGAAAGCAAAATACATATATCCTATGATATCACTTTCAGGAGTTACTTAAAAATTGATACCAATGAAGATATTTCCACAGAGAAAGGCAATCACAGATTCATTAAAAAACTTATGGTTCACCAAATAGAAAGGGATGAGGATTGGATACATTACCATATTGGGGTTAACAAAGATATACAAACCATGTGAAATATATAATCACCAAAGACGTACGGAAGACCAGGAGAAGACTACTCAACCTTGTGTCATAACCTACATGGGAAAAGGATGCTAGGAAGAATAGATACATGTATATGTGTGAAAGAACCACATCTTGCACACCTAGAACAAACAAACCATTGTAATCAAATTTGCTGGGATAAAAAATAAAAAGTAAATTACAAATATGAACAAGAAGTAATGAGACATAAACTTAAAGGGCTTTTTCCTGGCACGTTCCATTCTAATATACAACCTAGAATTCCACTTCCATTAAGGCTCTCTTTCCCTAGTAACCAAATTTGGCAAAGGAGAAATGCTGCCACCTTGTGGCCATTTCCTGCAAGAGCAGCTTTAAAGTCCCAGCTAATGGTCACTTAACATTCACAAGGACTCAGGGCTGTAAAAGACACTTGCCCTAAAAATTTGTGCTGAAGTAGGGAATGGACAAAAAATTCACAACAGGCAAATGTTTCAAGAAGAGATTATGAAGAGTTAAGTTTTACTCACACTCTTTTTAAAAAAAAGAAAAATGGATAAAAGCTCAACCTCAGGGAGTGTTAGACGCATGCAATCTAATCTACGAAAAGTTTCAACTTACACCAGTCGACTGACCATCAGCAAAAAGTCTACAAACAATAAATGCTGAAGGGGATTTAGAGAACTGTGTACCCTCTACCTTCTGGTGAGACATAAAAGCCAATAATGAGAAAAGAAAGGAGCTGTGTTTAAAAGTAAAAATGGAGGTACCATTCAATCCAGCAGGTGCACCAATGGACCTCTCACCTGAGAAGACAAGAATCGAGAAGACACAGGCCGCAAAAGCTGCAGTGCAGCCTTATTCACAATAGCCAAGACAGTGAAGCAATCAAAATATCCAACAAGAGGTGAATGGATAAAGAAGAAGTGGTCCATGTACACAGTGGAATATTAACCATGGAAAACAACGAACCATTGCTCTCTGAGGCACCACAAAGGAGTCTGGAGATAGTCACGAAACATGAGGTAAGTCGGAAAGCAAAAGACCTATATTCTATGATATCACTTATAGGCGTTATCTAATAACTGACACAAATGAACATATATCCACAGAGAAAGACACTCACAGACTTAGAAAATAAAACTATGCTCAACTAAAAGGAAAGGTGGGGGGAATGGATAAATTAAGATAAGTGTTACTATATGTATACAAACACATATTATATACATATCTCAAAAATACCGACCATATAGCAAGGGAGGTCTGCGGAACCCTCTGTAACATTTTACATGGGAAGAGGATCTGTACTTGAATAGACATATATAATGTACAAATGAACCAGAGTGTGTTCACCTAGGACAAACAATATTCTAACCTTTAGCCCAATTAAAACACCTTTAAAAACCAAGAAGAAATAATGAGACATAAACTTATGGGGGTTTCTCCACGCACATTTTAATGTAATTTACAACCTAGGAACACGACTTCCAGAAAGGCTCTGCTGCCCTACCACCCAGATTTGGGAATGGAGAAATGCTGCCTCCTTGAGGCCACTTCCCACAACAGCAGCTTTAATCCCATTGCTCTAGGTCACTAAATATTCACAAAACTTGAAGTTCGGGAAATGAGACCTGCTCTCTAAAAAAACTCTTGGGTGGAAAATCGCCCAAAAAATTCAAAAGAGGGCAACCTTCCAAGAAGACAGTTTCAAGAGTTATACTGTACTCCCAATTGTTTCCTTTTTTTAACAGAAAAGAAAACAGCGGAGAAAAATGATGAGTTTTACGAATTTTCAACGACTTACAAACCCAAATTACAAAAACCTATGAGCTCACAGCGGCCAGAAGGGCCATTAGCATAAATGCTGCAAACAATAAATGTTGAAGCGATTGTGGAGAAATGCGTACCCTCGATTCTAAGGGGGACGTGGTAAGAGCCACTAATGAAAACACAAAGAAGGTGCTTTGAAAAGGGAAACACGGTGCTACCAGTCAGTGAATCACACCCACTGCTGGGCCTATCACCTGAGAAAATGAGAATCAAAAAGTCACAGGCTGGCAATCCTGCACTCCAACAATATTTACCATAGCCAACACTTGGAAGCAATGAAAATGTCCATCAACCGAGGAATGCACAAAGAAGAACTGGTCCACGTACACAGTGGAAAATTACTCCAATAAAAAATAAAAATTAAATTTAAAAATCCAACACAACTAAGGAGACATCAGCTTGTGTGGGTTGGTCCGGGCACACTCCACTCTAATTTATAACCGAGAAACACCACAGGCCGCAAGGGCTTTTCCCTAGTTACCAGGGTGGGGAACATTGAAAGGCTGCCGCCCTCTGGCAGTTACCTGCAAAAGCAGTTTTAAAGCCTGTGCTAATGGTCATTTCATATGAATAAGTACTGCAGAAGTGTAAATGAAACCTGCCCTCAAAATGTCTTCAGGGAGGTAAAGGCCAAAACGTTTCAAAATGTGACACATACTTTAAGAGAACACTTTGAAGAACTAAGGGGTAATCACAGCTTGAAAAATAAAAAGGACATGCCTTAAAGCTCAATTTCAACGGATTATGAGGCACATGCGAATTCAACCACAAAGAGGTATCAGCTCACACTTGTCAGAATAACCATCAGCAAGAAAACTACAAACAATAAATGCTGAAGGTGTTGTGGAGAAATGCATACCCTCAACTGCAAGTGGGACATAAGTTGGAAAGGGCCACAAACTCGAACAGAATGGGGGTGCCTTAAAAACGTAAACTTTGAGCTACCATATGATCCAGCAGGCCCACTCCTCCACCTATAATCTAAGAAGAGAGAATTGGAAAGACACCGACAGGCAAATCTGCATTGCACAGTATTACAATAGCCAAGATATGGAAGTAACCAAAAAGTCCACCAACAGATGGGTGGACAAAGAAGTACTCCTCCATGTACAGATGGAATATTCGCTAGTGAAAAAAATGAAACAATGCCATTTGCAGCGCCATAGATGAGTCTAGACGTAATCACGCCACGTGTAGTCAGTGAGAAAGCAAAATACATATATCCTATGATATCACTTTCAGGAGTTACTTAAAAATTGATACCAATGAAGATATTTCCACAGAGAAAGGCAATCACAGATTCATTAAAAAACTTATGGTTCACCAAATAGAAAGGGATGAGGATTGGATACATTACCATATTGGGGTTAACAGAGATATACAAACCATGTGAAATATATAATCACCAAAGACGTACGGAAGACCAGGAGAAGACTACTCAACCTTGTGTCATAACCTACATGGGAAAAGGATGCTAGGAAGAATAGATACATGTATATGTGTGAAAGAACCACATCTTGCACACCTAGAACAAACAAACCATTGTAATCAAATTTGCTGGGATAAAAAATAAAAAGTAAATTACAAATATGAACAAGAAGTAATGAGACATAAACTTAAAGGGCTTTTTTCCTGGCACGTTCCATTCTAATATACAACCTAGAATACCACTTCCATTAAGGCTCTGTTTCCCTAGTAACCAAATTTGGCAAAGAAGAAATGCTGCCACCTTGTGGCCGTTTCCTGCAAGAGCAGCTTTAAAGTCCCAGCTAATGGTCACTTAACATTCACAAGGACTCAGGGCTGTAAAAGACACTTGCCCTAAAAATTTGTGCTGAAGTAGGGAATGGACAAAAAATTCACAACAGGCAAATGTTTCAAGAAGAGATTACGAAGAGTTAAGTTTTACTCACACTCTTTTTAAAAAAAAGAAAAATGGATAAAAGCTCAACCTCAGGGAGTGTTAGACGCATGCAATCTAATCTACGAAAAGTTTCAACTTACACCAGTCGACTGACCATCAGCAAAAAGTCTACAAACAATAAATGCTGAAGGGGATTTAGAGAACTGTGTACCCTCTACCTTCTGGTGAGACATAAAAGCCAATAATGAGAAAAGAAAGGAGCTGTGTTTAAAAGTAAAAATGGAGGTACCATTGAATCCAGCAGGTGCACCAATGGACCTCTCACCTGAGAAGACAAGAATCGAGAAGACACAGGCCGCAAAAGCTGCAGTGCAGCCTTATTCACAATAGCCAAGACAGTGAAGCAATCAAAATATCCAACAAGAGGTGAATGGATAAAGAAGAAGTGGTCCATGTACACAGTGGAATATTAACCATGGAAAACAACGAACCATTGCTCTCTGAGGCACCACAAAGGAGTCTGGAGATAGTCACGAAACATGAGGTAAGTCGGAAAGCAAAAGACCTATATTCTATGATATCACTTATAGGCGTTATCTAATAACTGACACAAATGAACATATATCCACAGAGAAAGACACTCACAGACTTAGAAAATAAAACTATGCTCAACTAAAAGGAAAGGTGGGGGGAATGGATAAATTAAGATTAGTGTTACTATATGTATACAAACACATATTATATACATATCTCAAAAATACCGACCATATAGCAAGGGAGGTCTGCGGAACCCTCTGTAACATTTTACATGGGAAGAGGATCTGTACTTGAATAGACATATATAATGTACAAATGAACCAGAGTGTGTTCACCTAGGACAAACAATATTCTAACCTTTAGCCCAATTAAAACACCTTTAAAAACCAAGAAGAAATAATGAGACATAAACTTATGGGGGTTTCTCCACGCACATTCTAATGTAATTTACAACCTAGGAACACGACTTCCAGAAAGGCTCTGCTGCCCTACCACCCAGATTTGGGAATGGAGAAATGCTGCCTCCTTGAGGCCACTTCCCACAACAGCAGCTTTAAACCCATTGCTCTAGGTCACTAAATATTCACAAAACTTGAAGTTCGGGAAATGAGACCTGCTCTCTAAGAAAACTCTTGGGTGGAAAATCGCCCAAAAAATTCAAAAGAGGGCAACCTTCCAAGAAGACAGTTTCAAGAGTTATACTGTACTCCCAATTGTTTCCTTTTTTTAACAGAAAAGAAAACAGCGGAGAAAAATGATGAGTTTTACGAATTTTCAACGACTTACAAACCCAAATTACAAAAACCTATGAGCTCACAGCGGCCAGAAGGGCCATTAGCATAAATGCTGCAAACAATAAATGATGAAGCGATTGTGGAGAAATGCGTACCCTCGATTCTAAGGGGGACGTGGTAAGAGCCACTAATGAAAACACAAAGAAGGTGCTTTGAAAAGGGAAACACGGTGCTACCAGTCAGTGAATCACACCCACTGCTGGGCCTATCACCTGAGAAAATGAGAATCAAAAAGTCACAGGCTGGCAATCCTGCACTCCAACAATATTTACCATAGCCAACACTTGGAAGCAATGAAAATGTCCATCAACCGAGGAATGCACAAAGAAGAACTGGTCCACGTACACAGTGGAAAATTACTCCAATAAAAAATAAAAATTAAATTTAAAAATCCAACACAACTAAGGAGACATCAGCTTGTGTGGGTTGGTCCGGGCACACTCCACTCTAATTTATAACCGAGAAACACCACAGGCCGCAAGGGCTTTTCCCTAGTTACCAGGGTGGGGAACATAGAAAGGCTGCCGCCCTCTGGCAGTTACCTGCAAAAGCAGTTTTAAAGCCTGTGCTAATGGTCATTTCATATGAATAAGTACTGCAGAAGTGTAAATGAAACCTGCCCTCAAAATGTCTTCAGGGAGGTAAAGGCCAAAACGTTTCAAAATGTGACACATACTTTAAGAGAACACTTTGAAGAACTAAGGGGTAATCACAGCTTGAAAAATAAAAAGGACATGCCTTAAAGCTCAATTTCAACGGATTATGAGGCACATGCGAATTCAACCACAAAGAGGTATCAGCTCACACTTGTCAGAATAACCATCATCAAGAAAACTACAAACAATAAATGCTGAAGGTGTTGTGGAGAAATGCATACCCTCAACTGCAAGTGGGACATAAGTTGGAAAGGGCCACAAACTAGAACAGAATGGGGGTGCCTTAAAAACGTAAACATTGAGCTACCATATGATCCAGCAGGCCCACTCGTCCACCTATAATCTAAGAAGAGAGAATTGGAAAGACACAGGCAGGCAAATCTGCATTGCACAGTATTACAATAGCCAAGATATGGAAGTAACCAAAAAGTCCACCAACAGATGGGTGGACAAAGAAGTACTCCTCCATGTACAGATGGAATATTCGCTAGTGAAAAAAATGAAACAATGCCATTTGCAGCGCCATAGATGAGTCTAGACGTAATCACGCCACGTGTAGTCAGTGAGAAAGGAAAATACATATATCCTATGATATCACTTTCAGGAGTTACTTAAAAATTGATACCAATGAAGATATTTCCACAGAGAAAGGCAATCACAGATTCATTAAAAAACTTATGGTTCACCAAATAGAAAGGGATGAGGATTGGATACATTACCATATTGGGGTTAACAAAGATATACAAACCATGTGAAATATATAATCACCAAAGACGTACGGAAGACCAGGAGAAGACTACTCAACCTTGTGTCATAACCTACATGGGAAAAGGATGCTAGGAAGAATAGATACATGTATATGTGTGAAAGAACCACATCTTGCACACCTAGAACAAACAAACCATTGTAATCAAATTTGCTGGGATAAAAAATAAAAAGTAAATTACAAATATGAACAAGAAGTAATGAGACATAAACTTAAAGGGCTTTTTCCTGGCACGTTCCATTCTAATATACAACCTAGAATTCCACTTCCATTAAGGCTCTGTTTCCCTAGTAACCAAATTTGGCAAAGGAGAAATGCTGCCACCTTGTGGCCATTTCCTGCAAGAGCAGCTTTAAAGTCCCAGCTAATGGTCACTTAACATTCACAAGGACTCAGGGCTGTAAAAGACACTTGCCCTAAAAATTTGTGCTGAAGTAGGGAATGGACAAAAAATTCACAACAGGCAAATGTTTCAAGAAGAGATTACGAAGAGTTAAGTTTTACTCACACTCTTTTTAAAAAAAAGAAAAATGGATAAAAGCTCAACCTCAGGGAGTGTTAGACGCATGCAATCTAATCTACGAAAAGTTTCAACTTACACCAGTCGACTGACCATCAGCAAAAAGTCTACAAACAATAAATGCTGAAGGGGATTTAGAGAACTGTGTACCCTCTACCTTCTGGTGAGACATAAAAGCCAATAATGAGAAAAGAAAGGAGCTGTGTTTAAAAGTAAAAATGGAGGTACCATTGAATCCAGCAGGTGCACCAATGGACCTCTCACCTGAGAAGACAAGAATCGAGAAGACACAGGCCGCAAAAGCTGCAGTGCAGCCTTATTCACAATAGCCAAGACAGTGAAGCAATCAAAATATCCAACAAGAGGTGAATGGATAAAGAAGAAGTGGTCCATGTACACAGTGGAATATTAACCATGGAAAACAACGAACCATTGCTCTCTGAGGCACCACAAAGGAGTCTGGAGATAGTCACGAAACATGAGGTAAGTCGGAAAGCAAAAGACCTATATTCTATGATATCACTTATAGGCGTTATCTAATAACTGACACAAATGAACATATATCCACAGAGAAAGACACTCACAGACTTAGAAAATAAAACTATGCTCAACTAAAAGGAAAGGTGGGGGGAATGGATAAATTAAGATTAGTGTTACTATATGTATAAAAACACATATTATATACATATCTCAAAAATACCGACCATATAGCAAGGGAGGTCTGCGGAACCCTCTGTAACATTTTACATGGGAAGAGGATCTGTACTTGAATAGACATATATAATGTACAAATGAACCAGAGTGTGTTCACCTAGGACAAACAATATTCTAACCTTTAGCCCAATTAAAACACCTTTAAAAACCAAGAAGAAATAATGAGACATAAACTTATGGGGGTTTCTCCACGCACATTCTAATGTAATTTACAACCTAGGAACACGACTTCCAGAAAGGCTCTGCTGCCCTACCACCCAGATTTGGGAATGGAGAAATGCTGCCTCCTTGAGGCCACTTCCCACAACAGCAGCTTTAAACCCATTGCTCTAGGTCACTAAATATTCACAAAACTTGAAGTTCGGGAAATGAGACCTGCTCTCTAAAAAAACTCTTGGGTGGAAAATCGCCCAAAAAATTCAAAAGAGGGCAACCTTCCAAGAAGACAGTTTCAAGAGTTATACTGTACTCCCAATTGTTTCCTTTTTTTAACAGAAAAGAAAACAGCGGAGAAAAATGATGAGTTTTACGAATTTTCAACGACTTACAAACCCAAATTACAAAAACCTATGAGCTCACAGCAGCCAGAAGGGCCATTAGCATAAATGCTGCAAACAATAAATGATGAAGCGATTGTGGAGAAATGCGTACCCTCGATTCTAAGGGGGACGTGGTAAGAGCCACTAATGAAAACACAAAGGAGGTGCTTTGAAAAGGGAAACACGGTGCTACCAGTCAGTGAATCACACCCACTGCTGGGCCTATCACCTGAGAAAATGAGAATCAAAAAGTCACAGGCTGGCAATCCTGCACTCCAACAATATTTACCATAGCCAACACTTGGAAGCAATGAAAATGTCCATCAACCGAGGAATGCACAAAGAAGAAATGGTCCACGTACACAGTGGAAAATTACTCCAATAAAAAATAAAAATTAAATTTAAAAATCCAACACAACTAAGGAGACATCAGCTTGTGTGGGTTGGTCCGGGCACACTCCACTCTAATTTATAACCGAGAAACACCACAGGCCGCAAGGGCTTTTCCCTAGTTACCAGGGTGGGGAACATAGAAAGGCTGCCGCCCTCTGGCAGTTACCTGCAAAAGCAGTTTTAAAGCCTGTGCTAATGGTCATTTCATATGAATAAGTACTGCAGAAGTGTAAATGAAACCTGCCCTCAAAATGTCTTCAGGGAGGTAAAGGCCAAAACGTTTCAAAATGTGACACATACTTTAAGAGAACACTTTGAAGAACTAAGGGGTAATCACAGCTTGAAAAATAAAAAGGACATGCCTTAAAGCTCAATTTCAACGGATTATGAGGCACATGCAAATTCAACCACAAAGAGGTATCAGCTCACACTTGTCAGAATAACCATCAGCAAGAAAACTACAAACAATAAATGCTGAAGGTGTTGTGGAGAAATGCATACCCTCAACTGCAAGTGGGACATAAGTTGGAAAGGGCCACAAACTAGAACAGAATGGGGGTGCCTTAAAAACGTAAACATTGAGCTACCATATGATCCAGCAGGCCCACTCCTCCACCTATAATCTAAGAAGAGAGAATTGGAAAGACACCGACAGGCAAATCTGCATTGCACAGTATTACAATAGCCAAGATATGGAAGTAACCAAAAAGTCCACCAACAGATGGGTGGACAAAGAAGTACTCCTCCATGTACAGATGGAATATTCGCTAGTGAAAAAAATGAAACAATGCCATTTGCAGCGCCATAGATGAGTCTAGACGTAATCACGCCATGTGTAGTCAGTGAGAAAGCAAAATACATATATCCTATGATATCACTTTCAGGAGTTACTTAAAAATTGATACCAATGAAGATATTTCCACAGAGAAAGGCAATCACAGATTCATTAAAAAACTTATGGTTCACCAAATAGAAAGGGATGAGGATTGGATACATTACCATATTGGGGTTAACAAAGATATACAAACCATGTGAAATATATAATCACCAAAGACGTACGGAAGACCAGGAGAAGACTACTCAACCTTGTGTCATAACCTACATGGGAAAAGGATGCTAGGAAGAATAGATACATGTATATGTGTGAAAGAACCACATCTTGCACACCTAGAACAAACAAACCATTGTAATCAAATTTGCTGGGATAAAAAATAAAAAGTAAATTACAAATATGAACAAGAAGTAATGAGACATAAACTTAAAGGGCTTTTTCCTGGCACGTTCCATTCTAATATACAACCTAGAATTCCACTTCCATTAAGGCTCTCTTTCCCTAGTAACCAAATTTGGCAAAGGAGAAATGCTGCCACTTTGTGGCCATTTCCTGCAAGAGCAGCTTTAAAGTCCCAGCTAATGGTCACTTAACATTCACAAGGACTCAGGGCTGTAAAAGACACTTGCCCTAAAAATTTGTGCTGAAGTCGGGAATGGACAAAAAATTCACAACAGGCAAATGTTTCAAGAAGAGATTATGAAGAGTGAAGTTTTACTCACACTCTTTTTAAAAAAAAGAAAAATGGATAAAAGCTCAACCTCAGGGAGTGTTAGACGCATGCAATCTAATCTACGAAAAGTTTCAACTTACACCAGTCGACTGACCATCAGCAAAAAGTCTACAAACAATAAATGCTGAAGGGGATTTAGAGAACTGTGTACCCTCTACCTTCTGGTGAGACATAAAAGCCAATAATGAGAAAAGAAAGGAGCTGTGTTTAAAAGTAAAAATGGAGGTACCATTCAATCCAGCAGGTGCACCAATGGACCTCTCACCTGAGAAGACAAGAATCGAGAAGACACAGGCCGCAAAAGCTGCAGTGCAGCCTTATTCACAATAGCCAAGACAGTGAAGCAATCAAAATATCCAACAAGAGGTGAATGGATAAAGAAGAAGTGGTCCATGTACACAGTGGAATATTAACCATGGAAAACAACGAACCATTGCTCTCTGAGGCACCACAAAGGAGTCTGGAGATAGTCACGAAACATGAGGTAAGTCGGAAAGCAAAAGACCTATATTCTATGATATCACTTATAGGCGTTATCTAATAACTGACACAAATGAACATATATCCACAGAGAAAGACACTCACAGACTTAGAAAATAAAACTATGCTCAACTAAAAGGAAAGGTGGGGGGAATGGATAAATTAAGATTAGTGTTACTATATGTATACAAACACATATTATATACATATCTCAAAAATACCGACCATATAGCAAGGGAGGTCTGCGGAACCCTCTGTAACATTTTACATGGGAAGAGGATCTGTACTTGAATAGACATATATAATGTACAAATGAACCAGAGTGTGTTCACCTAGGACAAACAATATTCTAACCTTTAGCCCAATTAAAACACCTTTAAAAACCAAGAAGAAATAATGAGACATAAACTTATGGGGGTTTCTCCACGCACATTCTAATGTAATTTACAACCTAGGAACACGACTTCCAGAAAGGCTCTGCTGCCCTACCACCCAGATTTGGGAATGGAGAAATGCTGCCTCCTTGAGGCCACTTCCCACAACAGCAGCTTTAAACCCATTGCTCTAGGTCACTAAATATTCACAAAACTTGAAGTTCGGGAAATGAGACCTGCTCTCTAAAAAAACTCTTGGGTGGAAAATCGCCCAAAAAATTCAAAAGAGGGCAACCTTCCAAGAAGACAGTTTCAAGAGTTATACTGTACTCCCAATTGTTTCCTTTTTTTAACAGAAAAGAAAACAGCGGAGAAAAATGATGAGTTTTACGAATTTTCAACGACTTACAAACCCAAATTACAAAAACCTATGAGCTCACAGCAGCCAGAAGGGCCATTAGCATAAATGCTGCAAACAATAAATGATGAAGCGATTGTGGAGAAATGCGTACCCTCGATTCTAAGGGGGACGTGGTAAGAGCCACTAATGAAAACACAAAGAAGGTGCTTTGAAAAGGGAAACACGGTGCTACCAGTCAGTGAATCACACCCACTGCTGGGCCTATCACCTGAGAAAATGAGAATCAAAAAGTCACAGGCTGGCAATCCTGCACTCCAACAATATTTACCATAGCCAACACTTGGAAGCAATGAAAATGTCCATCAACCGAGGAATGCACAAAGAAGAACTGGTCCACGTACACAGTGGAAAATTACTCCAATAAAAAATAAAAATTAAATTTAAAAATCCAACACAACTAAGGAGACATCAGCTTGTGTGGGTTGGTCCGGGCACACTCCACTCTAATTTATAACCGAGAAACACCACAGGCCGCAAGGGCTTTTCCCTAGTTACCAGGGTGGGGAACATAGAAAGGCTGCCGCCCTCTGGCAGTTACCTGCAAAAGCAGCTTTAAAGCCTGTGCTAATGATCATTTCATATGAATAAGTACTGCAGAAGTGTAAATGAAACCTGCCCTCAAAATGTCTTCAGGGAGGTAAAGGCCAAAACGTTTCAAAATGTGACACATACTTTAAGAGAACACTTTGTAGAACTAAGGGGTAATCACAGCTTGAAAAATAAAAAGGACATGCCTTAAAGCTCAATTTCAACGGATTATGAGGCACATGCAAATTCAACCACAAAGAGGTATCAGCTCACACTTGTCAGAATAACCATCAGCAAGAAAACTACAAACAATAAATGCTGAAGGTGTTGTGGAGAAATGCATACCCTCAACTGCAAGTGGGACATAAGTTGGAAAGGGCCACAAACTCGAACAGAATGGGGGTGCCTTAAAAACGTAAACTTTGAGCTACCATATGATCCAGCAGGCCCACTCCTCCACCTATAATCTAAGAAGAGAGAATTGGAAAGACACAGGCAGGCAAATCTGCATTGCACATTATTACAATAGCCAAGATATGGAAGTAACCAAAAAGTCCACCAACAGATGGGTGGACAAAGAAGTACTCCTCCATGTACAGATGGAATATTCGCTAGTGAAGAAAATGAAACAATGCCATTTGCAGCGCCATAGATGAGTCTAGACGTAATCACGCCACGTGTAGTCAGTGAGAAAGCAAAATACATATATCCTATGATATCACTTTCAGGAATTACTTAAAAATTGATACCAATGAAGATATTTCCACAGAGAAAGGCAATCACAGATTCATTAAAAAACTTATGGTTCACCAAATAGAAAGGGATGAGGATTGGATACATTACCATATTGGGGTTAACAGAGATATACAAACCATGTGAAATATATAACCACCAAAGACGTACGGAAGACCAGGAAGAGACTACTCAACATTGTGTCATAACCTACATGGGAAAAGGATGCGAGGAAGAAAAGATACACGTATATGTGTGAAAGACCCACATCTTGCACACCTAGAGCAAACAAACCAATGTAATCAAATCTGCCTGGGTAAAAAATAAAAAGTAAATTACAAATATGAACAAGAAGTAATGAGACATAAACTTAAAGGGCTTTTTCCTGGCACGTTCCATTCTAATATACAACCTAGAACACCACTTCCATTAAGGCTCTGTTTCCCTAGTAACCAAATTTGGCAAAGGAGAAATGCTGCCACCTTGTGGCCGTTTCCTGCAAGAGCAGCTTTAAAGTCCCAGCTAATGGTCACTTAACATTCACAAGGACTCAGGGCTGTAAAAGACACTTGCCCTAAAAATTTGTGCTGAAGTAGGGAATGGACAAAAAATTCACAACAGGCAAATGTTTCAAGAAGAGATTATGAAGAGTTAAGTTTTACTCACACTCTTTTTAAAAAAAAGAAAAATGGATAAAAGCTCAACCTCAGGGAGTGTTAGACGCATGCAATCTAATCTACGAAAAGTTTCAGCTTACACCAGTCGACTGACCATCAGCAAAAAGTCTACAAACAATAAATGCTGAAGGGGATTTAGAGAACTGTGTACCCTCTACCTTCTGGTGAGACATAAAAGCCAATAATGAGAAAAGAAAGGAGCTGTGTTTAAAAGTAAAAATGGAGGTACCATTCAATCCAGCAGGTGCACCAATGGACCTCTCACCTGAGAAGACAAGAATCGAGAAGACACAGGCCGCAAAAGCTGCAGTGCAGCCTTATTCACAATAGCCAAGACAGTGAAGCAATCAAAATATCCAACAAGAGGTGAATGGATGAAGAAGAAGTGGTCCATGTACACAGTGGAATATTAACCATGGAAAACAACGAACCATTGCTCTCTGAGGCACCGCAAAGGAGTCTGGAGATAGTCACGAAACATGAGGTAAGTCGGAAAGCAAAAGACCTATATTCTATGATATCACTTATAGGCGTTATCTAATAACTGACACAAATGAACATATATCCACAGAGAAAGACACTCACAGACTTAGAAAATAAAACTATGCTCAACTAAAAGGAAAGGTGGGGGGAATGGATAAATTAAGATTAGTGTTACTATATGTATACAAACACATATTATATACATATCTCAAAAATACCGACCATATTGCAAGGGAGGTCTGCGGAACCCTCTGTAACATTTTACATGGGAAGAGGATCTGTACTTGAATAGACATATATAATGTACAAATGAACCAGAGTGTGTTCACCTAGGACAAACAATATTCTAACCTTTAGCCCAATTAAAACACCTTTAAAAACCAAGAAGAAATAATGAGACATAAACTTATGGGGGTTTCTCCACGCACATTCTAATGTAATTTACAACCTAGGAACACGACTTCCAGAAAGGCTCTGCTGCCCTACCACCCAGATTTGGGAATGGAGAAATGCTGCCTCCTTGAGGCCACTTCCCACAACAGCAGCTTTAATCCCATTGCTCTAGGTCACTAAATATTCACAAAACTTGAAGTTCGGGAAATGAGACCTGCTCTCTAAAAAAACTCTTGGGTGGAAAATCGCCCAAAAAATTCAAAAGAGGGCAACCTTCCAAGAAGACAGTTTCAAGAGTTATACTGTACTCCCAATTGTTTCCTTTTTTTAACAGAAAAGAAAACAGCGGAGAAAAATGATGAGTTTTACGAATTTTCAACGACTTACAAACCCAAATTACAAAAACCTATGAGCTCACAGCGGCCAGAAGGGCCATTAGCATAAATGCTGCAAACAATAAATGATGAAGCGATTGTGGAGAAATGCGTACCCTCGATTCTAAGGGGGACGTGGTAAGAGCCACTAATGAAAACACAAAGGAGGTGCTTTGAAAAGGGAAACACGGTGCTACCAGTCAGTGAATCACACCCACTGCAGGGCCTATCACCTGAGAAAATGAGAATCAAAAAGTCACAGGCTGGCAATCCTGCACTCCAACAATATTTACCATAGCCAACACTTGGAAGCAATGAAAATGTCCATCAACCGAGGAATGCACAAAGAAGAAATGGTCCACGTACACAGTGGAAAATTACTCCAATAAAAAATAAAAATTAAATTTAAAAATCCAACACAACTAAGGAGACATCAGCTTGTGTGGGTTGGTCCGGGCACACTCCACTCTAATTTATAACCGAGAAACACCACAGGCCGCAAGGGCTTTTCCCTAGTTACCAGGGTGGGGAACATAGAAAGGCTGCCGCCCTCTGGCAGTTACCTGCAAAAGCAGTTTTAAAGCCTGTGCTAATGGTCATTTCATATGAATAAGTACTGCAGAAGTGTAAATGAAACCTGCCCTCAAAATGTCTTCAGGGAGGTAAAGGCCAAAACGTTTCAAAATGTGACACATACTTTAAGAGAACACTTTGAAGAACTAAGGGGTAATCACAGCTTGAAAAATAAAAAGGACATGCCTTAAAGCTCAATTTCAACGGATTATGAGGCACATGCAAATTCAACCACAAAGAGGTATCAGTTCACACTTGTCAGAATAACCATCAGCAAGAAAACTACAAACAATAAATGCTGAAGGTGTTGTGGAGAAATGCATACCCTCAACTGCAAGTGGGACATAAGTTGGAAAGGGCCACAAACTAGAACAGAATGGGGGTGCCTTAAAAACGTAAACATTGAGCTACCATATGATCCAGCAGGCCCACTCCTCCACCTATAATCTAAGAAGAGAGAATTGGAAAGACACCGACAGGCAAATCTGCATTGCACAGTATTACAATAGCCAAGATATGGAAGTAACCAAAAAGTCCACCAACAGATGGGTGGACAAAGAAGTACTCCTCCATGTACAGATGGAATATTCGCTAGTGAAAAAAATGAAACAATGCCATTTGCAGCGCCATAGATGAGTCTAGACGTAATCACGCCACGTGTAGTCAGTGAGAAAGCAAAATACATATATCCTATGATATCACTTTCAGGAGTTACTTAAAAATTGATACCAATGAAGATATTTCCACAGAGAAAGGCAATCACAGATTCATTAAAAAACTTATGGTTCACCAAATAGAAAGGGATGAGGATTGGATACATTACCATATTGGGGTTAACAAAGATATACAAACCATGTGAAATATATAATCACCAAAGACGTACGGAAGACCAGGAGAAGACTACTCAACCTTGTGTCATAACCTACATGGGAAAAGGATGCTAGGAAGAATAGATACATGTATATGTGTGAAAGAACCACATCTTGCACACCTAGAACAAACAAACCATTGTAATCAAATTTGCTGGGATAAAAAATAAAAAGTAAATTACAAATATGAACAAGAAGTAATGAGACATAAACTTAAAGGGCTTTTTCCTGGCACGTTCCATTCTAATATACAACCTAGAATTCCACTTCCATTAAGGCTCTCTTTCCCTAGTAACCAAATTTGGCAAAGGAGAAATGCTGCCACTTTGTGGCCATTTCCTGCAAGAGCAGCTTTAAAGTCCCAGCTAATGGTCACTTAACATTCACAAGGACTCAGGGCTGTAAAAGACACTTGCCCTAAAAATTTGTGCTGAAGTCGGGAATGGACAAAAAATTCACAACAGGCAAATGTTTCAAGAAGAGATTATGAAGAGTTAAGTTTTACTCACACTCTTTTTAAAAAAAAGAAAAATGGATAAAAGCTCAACCTCAGGGAGTGTTAGACGCATGCAATCTAATCTACGAAAAGTTTCAACTTACACCAGTCGACTGACCATCAGCAAAAAGTCTACAAACAATAAATGCTGAAGGGGATTTAGAGAACTGTGTACCCTCTACCTTCTGGTGAGACATAAAAGCCAATAATGAGAAAAGAAAGGAGCTGTGTTTAAAAGTAAAAATGGAGGTACCATTCAATCCAGCAGGTGCACCAATGGACCTCTCACCTGAGAAGACAAGAATCGAGAAGACACAGGCCGCAAAAGCTGCAGTGCAGCCTTATTCACAATAGCCAAGACAGTGAAGCAATCAAAATATCCAACAAGAGGTGAATGGATAAAGAAGAAGTGGTCCATGTACACAGTGGAATATTAACCATGGAAAACAACGAACCATTGCTCTCTGAGGCACCACAAAGGAGTCTGAAGATAGTCACGAAACATGAGGTAAGTCGGAAAGCAAAAGACCTATATTCTATGATATCACTTATAGGCGTTATCTAATAACTGACACAAATGAACATATATCCACAGAGAAAGACACTCACAGACTTAGAAAATAAAACTATGCTCAACTAAAAGGAAAGGTGGGGGGAATGGATAAATTAAGATTAGTGTTACTATATGTATACAAACACATATTATATACATATCTCAAAAATACCGACCATATAGCAAGGGAGGTCTGCGGAACCCTCTGTAACATTTTACATGGGAAGAGGATCTGTACTTGAATAGACATATATAATGTACAAATGAACCAGAGTGTGTTCACCTAGGACAAACAATATTCTAACCTTTAGCCCAATTAAAACACCTTTAAAAACCAAGAAGAAATAATGAGACATAAACTTATGGGGGTTTCTCCACGCACATTCTAATGTAATTTACAACCTAGGAACACGACTTCCAGAAAGGCTCTGCTGCCCTACCACCCAGATTTGGGAATGGAGAAATGCTGCCTCCTTGAGGCCACTTCCCACAACAGCAGCTTTAATCCCATTGCTCTAGGTCACTAAATATTCACAAAACTTGAAGTTCGGGAAATGAGACCTGCTCTCTAAAAAAACTCTTGGGTGGAAAATCGCCCAAAAAATTCAAAAGAGGGCAACCTTCCAAGAAGACAGTTTCAAGAGTTATACTGTACTCCCAATTGTTTCCTTTTTTTAACAGAAAAGAAAACAGCGGAGAAAAATGATGAGTTTTACGAATTTTCAACGACTTACAAACCCAAATTACAAAAACCTATGAGCTCACAGCGGCCAGAAGGGCCATTAGCATAAATGCTGCAAACAATAAATGATGAAGCGATTGTGGAGAAATGCGTACCCTCGATTCTAAGGGGGACGTGGTAAGAGCCACTAATGAAAACACAAAGGAGGTGCTTTGAAAAGGGAAACACGGTGCTACCAGTCAGTGAATCACACCCACTGCAGGGCCTATCACCTGAGAAAATGAGAATCAAAAAGTCACAGGCTGGCAATCCTGCACTCCAACAATATTTACCATAGCCAACACTTGGAAGCAATGAAAATGTCCATCAACCGAGGAATGCACAAAGAAGAAATGGTCCACGTACACAGTGGAAAATTACTCCAATAAAAAATAAAAATTAAATTTAAAAATCCAACACAACTAAGGAGACATCAGCTTGTGTGGGTTGGTCCGGGCACACTCCACTCTAATTTATAACCGAGAAACACCACAGGCCGCAAGGGCTTTTCCCTAGTTACCAGGGTGGGGAACATAGAAAGGCTGCCGCCCTCTGGCAGTTACCTGCAAAAGCAGTTTTAAAGCCTGTGCTAATGGTCATTTCATATGAATAAGTACTGCAGAAGTGTAAATGAAACCTGCCCTCAAAATGTCTTCAGGGAGGTAAAGGCCAAAACGTTTCAAAATGTGACACATACTTTAAGAGAACACTTTGAAGAACTAAGGGGTAATCACAGCTTGAAAAATAAAAAGGACATGCCTTAAAGCTCAATTTCAACGGATTATGAGGCACATGCAAATTCAACCACAAAGAGGTATCAGTTCACACTTGTCAGAATAACCATCAGCAAGAAAACTACAAACAATAAATGCTGAAGGTGTTGTGGAGAAATGCATACCCTCAACTGCAAGTGGGACATAAGTTGGAAAGGGCCACAAACTAGAACAGAATGGGGGTGCCTTAAAAACGTAAACATTGAGCTACCATATGATCCAGCAGGCCCACTCCTCCACCTATAATCTAAGAAGAGAGAATTGGAAAGACACCGACAGGCAAATCTGCATTGCACAGTATTACAATAGCCAAGATATGGAAGTAACCAAAAAGTCCACCAACAGATGGGTGGACAAAGAAGTACTCCTCCATGTACAGATGGAATATTCGCTAGTGAAAAAAATGAAACAATGCCATTTGCAGCGCCATAGATGAGTCTAGACGTAATCACGCCACGTGTAGTCAGTGAGAAAGCAAAATACATATATCCTATGATATCACTTTCAGGAGTTACTTAAAAATTGATACCAATGAAGATATTTCCACAGAGAAAGGCAATCACAGATTCATTAAAAAACTTATGGTTCACCAAATAGAAAGGGATGAGGATTGGATACATTACCATATTGGGGTTAACAAAGATATACAAACCATGTGAAATATATAATCACCAAAGACGTACGGAAGACCAGGAGAAGACTACTCAACCTTGTGTCATAACCTACATGGGAAAAGGATGCTAGGAAGAATAGATACATGTATATGTGTGAAAGAACCACATCTTGCACACCTAGAACAAACAAACCATTGTAATCAAATTTGCTGGGATAAAAAATAAAAAGTAAATTACAAATATGAACAAGAAGTAATGAGACATAAACTTAAAGGGCTTTTTCCTGGCACGTTCCATTCTAATATACAACCTAGAATTCCACTTCCATTAAGGCTCTCTTTCCCTAGTAACCAAATTTGGCAAAGGAGAAATGCTGCCACTTTGTGGCCATTTCCTGCAAGAGCAGCTTTAAAGTCCCAGCTAATGGTCACTTAACATTCACAAGGACTCAGGGCTGTAAAAGACACTTGCCCTAAAAATTTGTGCTGAAGTCGGGAATGGACAAAAAATTCACAACAGGCAAATGTTTCAAGAAGAGATTATGAAGAGTTAAGTTTTACTCACACTCTTTTTAAAAAAAAGAAAAATGGATAAAAGCTCAACCTCAGGGAGTGTTAGACGCATGCAATCTAATCTACGAAAAGTTTCAACTTACACCAGTCGACTGACCATCAGCAAAAAGTCTACAAACAATAAATGCTGAAGGGGATTTAGAGAACTGTGTACCCTCTACCTTCTGGTGAGACATAAAAGCCAATAATGAGAAAAGAAAGGAGCTGTGTTTAAAAGTAAAAATGGAGGTACCATTCAATCCAGCAGGTGCACCAATGGACCTCTCACCTGAGAAGACAAGAATCGAGAAGACACAGGCCGCAAAAGCTGCAGTGCAGCCTTATTCACAATAGCCAAGACAGTGAAGCAATCAAAATATCCAACAAGAGGTGAATGGATAAAGAAGAAGTGGTCCATGTACACAGTGGAATATTAACCATGGAAAACAACGAACCATTGCTCTCTGAGGCACCACAAAGGAGTCTGAAGATAGTCACGAAACATGAGGTAAGTCGGAAAGCAAAAGACCTATATTCTATGATATCACTTATAGGCGTTATCTAATAACTGACACAAATGAACATATATCCACAGAGAAAGACACTCACAGACTTAGAAAATAAAACTATGCTCAACTAAAAGGAAAGGTGGGGGGAATGGATAAATTAAGATTAGTGTTACTATATGTATACAAACACATATTATATACATATCTCAAAAATACCGACCATATAGCAAGGGAGGTCTGCGGAACCCTCTGTAACATTTTACATGGGAAGAGGATCTGTACTTGAATAGACATATATAATGTACAAATGAACCAGAGTGTGTTCACCTAGGACAAACAATATTCTAACCTTTAGCCCAATTAAAACACCTTTAAAAACCAAGAAGAAATAATGAGACATAAACTTATGGGGGTTTCTCCACGCACATTCTAATGTAATTTACAACCTAGGAACACGACTTCCAGAAAGGCTCTGCTGCCCTACCACCCAGATTTGGGAATGGAGAAATGCTGCCTCCTTGAGGCCACTTCCCACAACAGCAGCTTTAAACCCATTGCTCTAGGTCACTAAATATTCACAAAACTTGAAGTTCGGGAAATGAGACCTGCTCTCTAAAAAAACTCTTGGGTGGAAAATCGCCCAAAAAATTCAAAAGAGGGCAACCTTCCAAGAAGACAGTTTCAAGAGTTATACTGTACTCCCAATTGTTTCCTTTTTTTAACAGAAAAGAAAACAGCGGAGAAAAATGATGAGTTTTACGAATTTTCAACGACTTACAAACCCAAATTACAAAAACCTATGAGCTCACAGCAGCCAGAAGGGCCATTAGCATAAATGCTGCAAACAATAAATGATGAAGCGATTGTGGAGAAATGCGTACCCTCGATTCTAAGGGGGACGTGGTAAGAGCCACTAATGAAAACACAAAGAAGGTGCTTTGAAAAGGGAAACACGGTGCTACCAGTCAGTGAATCACACCCACTGCTGGGCCTATCACCTGAGAAAATGAGAATCAAAAAGTCACAGGCTGGCAATCCTGCACTCCAACAATATTTACCATAGCCAACACTTGGAAGCAATGAAAATGTCCATCAACCGAGGAATGCACAAAGAAGAACTGGTCCACGTACACAGTGGAAAATTACTCCAATAAAAAATAAAAATTAAATTTAAAAATCCAACACAACTAAGGAGACATCAGCTTGTGTGGGTTGGTCCGGGCACACTCCACTCTAATTTATAACCGAGAAACACCACAGGCCGCAAGGGCTTTTCCCTAGTTACCAGGGTGGGGAACATAGAAAGGCTGCCGCACTCTGGCAGTTACCTGCAAAAGCAGCTTTAAAGCCTGTGCTAATGATCATTTCATATGAATAAGTACTGCAGAAGTGTAAATGAAACCTGCCCTCAAAATGTCTTCAGGGAGGTAAAGGCCAAAACGTTTCAAAATGTGACACATACTTTAAGAGAACACTTTGTAGAACTAAGGGGTAATCACAGCTTGAAAAATAAAAAGGACATGCCTTAAAGCTCAATTTCAACGGATTATGAGGCACATGCAAATTCAACCACAAAGAGGTATCAGCTCACACTTGTCAGAATAACCATCAGCAAGAAAACTACAAACAATAAATGCTGAAGGTGTTGTGGAGAAATGCATACCCTCAACTGCAAGTGGGACATAAGTTGGAAAGGGCCACAAACTCGAACAGAATGGGGGTGCCTTAAAAACGTAAACTTTGAGCTACCATATGATCCAGCAGGCCCACTCCTCCACCTATAATCTAAGAAGAGAGAATTGGAAAGACACAGGCAGGCAAATCTGCATTGCACATTATTACAATAGCCAAGATATGGAAGTAACCAAAAAGTCCACCAACAGATGGGTGGACAAAGAAGTACTCCTCCATGTACAGATGGAATATTCGCTAGTGAAGAAAATGAAACAATGCCATTTGCAGCGCCATAGATGAGTCTAGACGTAATCACGCCACGTGTAGTCAGTGAGAAAGCAAAATACATATATCCTATGATATCACTTTCAGGAATTACTTAAAAATTGATACCAATGAAGATATTTCCACAGAGAAAGGCAATCACAGATTCATTAAAAAACTTATGGTTCACCAAATAGAAAGGGATGAGGATTGGATACATTACCATATTGGGGTTAACAGAGATATACAAACCATGTGAAATATATAACCACCAAAGACGTACGGAAGACCAGGAAGAGACTACTCAACATTGTGTCATAACCTACATGGGAAAAGGATGCGAGGAAGAAAAGATACACGTATATGTGTGAAAGACCCACATCTTGCACACCTAGAGCAAACAAACCAATGTAATCAAATCTGCCTGGGTAAAAAATAAAAAGTAAATTACAAATATGAACAAGAAGTAATGAGACATAAACTTAAAGGGCTTTTTCCTGGCACGTTCCATTCTAATATACAACCTAGAACACCACTTCCATTAAGGCTCTGTTTCCCTAGTAACCAAATTTGGCAAAGGAGAAATGCTGCCACCTTGTGGCCGTTTCCTGCAAGAGCAGCTTTAAAGTCCCAGCTAATGGTCACTTAACATTCACAAGGACTCAGGGCTGTAAAAGACACTTGCCCTAAAAATTTGTGCTGAAGTAGGGAATGGACAAAAAATTCACAACAGGCAAATGTTTCAAGAAGAGATTATGAAGAGTTAAGTTTTACTCACACTCTTTTTAAAAAAAAGAAAAATGGATAAAAGCTCAACCTCAGGGAGTGTTAGACGCATGCAATCTAATCTACGAAAAGTTTCAGCTTACACCAGTCGACTGACCATCAGCAAAAAGTCTACAAACAATAAATGCTGAAGGGGATTTAGAGAACTGTGTACCCTCTACCTTCTGGTGAGACATAAAAGCCAATAATGAGAAAAGAAAGGAGCTGTGTTTAAAAGTAAAAATGGAGGTACCATTCAATCCAGCAGGTGCACCAATGGACCTCTCACCTGAGAAGACAAGAATCGAGAAGACACAGGCCGCAAAAGCTGCAGTGCAGCCTTATTCACAATAGCCAAGACAGTGAAGCAATCAAAATATCCAACAAGAGGTGAATGGATGAAGAAGAAGTGGTCCATGTACAGAGTGGAATATTAACCATGGAAAACAACGAACCATTGCTCTCTGAGGCACCGCAAAGGAGTCTGGAGATAGTCACGAAACATGAGGTAAGTCGGAAAGCAAAAGACCTATATTCTATGATATCACTTATAGGCGTTATCTAATAACTGACACAAATGAACATATATCCACAGAGAAAGACACTCACAGACTTAGAAAATAAAACTATGCTCAACTAAAAGGAAAGGTGGGGGGAATGGATAAATTAAGATTAGTGTTACTATATGTATACAAACACATATTATATACATATCTCAAAAATACCGACCATATTGCAAGGGAGGTCTGCGGAACCCTCTGTAACATTTTACATGGGAAGAGGATCTGTACTTGAATAGACATATATAATGTCCAAATGAACCAGAGTGTGTTCACCTAGGACAAACAATATTCTAACCTTTAGCCCAATTAAAACACCTTTAAAAACCAAGAAGAAATAATGAGACATAAACTTATGGGGGTTTCTCCACGCACATTCTAATGTAATTTACAACCTAGGAACACGACTTCCAGAAAGGCTCTGCTGCCCTACCACCCAGATTTGGGAATGGAGAAATGCTGCCTCCTTGAGGCCACTTCCCACAACAGCAGCTTTAAACCCATTGCTCTAGGTCACTAAATATTCACAAAACTTGAAGTTCGGGAAATGAGACCTGCTCTCTAAAAAAACTCTTGGGTGGAAAATCGCCCAAAAAATTCAAAAGAGGGCAACCTTCCAAGAAGACAGTTTCAAGAGTTATACTGTACTCCCAATTGTTTCCTTTTTTTAACAGAAAAGAAAACAGCGGAGAAAAATGATGAGTTTTACGAATTTTCAACGACTTA
This sequence comes from Balaenoptera physalus, assembly GCF_965194825.1. Taxonomy (NCBI): domain Eukaryota; kingdom Metazoa; phylum Chordata; class Mammalia; order Artiodactyla; family Balaenopteridae; genus Balaenoptera; species Balaenoptera physalus. The sequence continues at coordinate 800,955 of NW_028126567.1, forward strand.
CAAACCCAAATTACAAAAACCTATGAGCTCACAGCAGCCAGAAGGGCCATTAGCATAAATGCTGCAAACAGTAAATGATGAAGCGATTGTGGAGAAATGCGTACCCTCGATTCTAAGGGGGACGTGGTAACAGCCACTAATGAAAACACAAAGAAGGTGCTTTGAAAAGGGAAACACGGTGCTACCAGTCAGTGAATCACACCCACTGCTGGGCCTATCACCTGAGAAAATGAGAATCAAAAAGTCACAGGCTGGCAATCCTGCACTCCAACAATATTTACCATAGCCAACACTTGGAAGCAATGAAAATGTCCATCAACCGAGGAATGCACAAAGAAGAAGTGGTCCACGTACACAGTGGAAAATTACTCCAATAAAAAATAAAAATTAAATTTAAAAATCCAACACAACTAAGGAGACATCAGCTTGTGTGGGTTGGTCCGGGCACACTCCACTCTAATTTATAACCGAGAAACACCACAGGCCGCAAGGGCTTTTCCCTAGTTACCAGGGTGGGGAACATAGAAAGGCTGCCGTCCTCTGGCAGTTACCTGCAAAAGCAGCTTTAAAGCCTGTGCTAATGATCATTTCATATGAATAAGTACTGCAGAAGTGTAAATGAAACCTGCCCTCAAAATGTCTTCAGGGAGGTAAAGGCCAAAACGTTTCAAAATGTGACACATACTTTAAGAGAACACTTTGTAGAACTAAGGGGTAGTCACAGCTTGAAAAATAAAAAGGACATGCCTTAAAGCTCAATTTCAACGGATTATGAGGCACATGCAAATTCAACCACAAAGAGGTATCAGCTCACACTTGTCAGAATAACCATCAGCAAGAAAACTACAAACAATAAATGCTGAAGGTGTTGTGGAGAAATGCATACCCTCAACTGCAAGTGGGACATAAGTTGGAAAGGGCCACAAACTCGAACAGAATGGGGGTGCCTTAAAAACGTAAACATTGAGCTACCATATGATCCAGCAGGCCCACTCCTCCACCTATAATCTAAGAAGAGAGAATTGGAAAGACACAGGCAGGCAAATCTGCATTGCACAGTATTACAATAGCCAAGATATGGAAGTAACCAAAAAGTCCACCAACAGATGGGTGGACAAAGAAGTACTCCTCCATGTACAGATGGAATATTCGCTAGTGAAGAATATGAAACAATGCCATTTGCAGCGCCATAGATGAGTCTAGACGTAATCACGCCACGTGTAGTCAGTGAGAAAGCAAAATACATATATCCTATGATATCACTTTCAGGAGTTACTTAAAAATTGATACCAATGAAGATATTTCCACAGAGAAAGGCAATCACAGATTCATTAAAAAACTTATGGTTCACCAAATAGAAAGGGATGAGGATTGGATACATTACCATATTGGGGTTAACAGAGATATACAAACCATGTGAAATATATAACCACCAAAGACGTACGGAAGACCAGGAAGAGACTACTCAACATTGTGTCATAACCTACATGGGAAAAGGATGCGAGGAAGAAAAGATACACGTATATGTGTGAAAGACCCACATCTTGCACACCTATAGCAAACAAACCAATGTAATCAAATCTGCCTGGGTAAAAAATAAAAAGTAAATTACAAATATGAACAAGAAGTAATGAGACACAAACTTAAAGGGCTTTTTCCTGGCACGTTCCATTCTAATATACAACCTGGAATACCACTTCCATTAAGGCTCTGTTTCCCTAGTAACCAAATTTGGCAAAGGAGAAATGCTGCCACCTTGTGGCCGTTTCCTGCAAGAGCAGCTTTAAAGTCCCAGCTAATGGTCACTTAACATTCACAAGGACTCAGGGCTGTAAAAGACACTTGCCCTAAAAATTTGTGCTGAAGTAGGGAATGGACAAAAAATTCACAACAGGCAAATGTTTCAAGAAGAGATTATGAAGAGTTAAGTTTTACTCACACTCTTTTTAAAAAAAAGAAAAATGGATAAAAGCTCAACCTCAGGGAGTGTTAGACGCATGCAATCTAATCTACGAAAAGTTTCAACTTACACCAGTCGACTGACCATCAGCAAAAAGTCTACAAACAATAAATGCTGAAGGGGATTTAGAGAACTGTGTACCCTCTACCTTCTGGTGAGACATAAAAGCCAATAATGAGAAAAGAAAGGAGCTGTGTTTAAAAGTAAAAATGGAGGTACCATTCAATCCAGCAGGTGCACCAATGGACCTCTCACCTGAGAAGACAAGAATCGAGAAGACACAGGCCGCAAAAGCTGCAGTGCAGCCTTATTCACAATAGCCAAGACAGTGAAGCAATCAAAATATCCAACAAGAGGTGAATGGATAAAGAAGAAGTGGTCCATGTACAGAGTGGAATATTAACCATGGAAAACAACGAACCATTGCTCTCTGAGGCACCGCAAAGGAGGCTGGAGATAGTCACGAAACATGAGGTAAGTCGGAAAGCAAAAGACCTATATTCTATGATATCACTTATAGGCGTTATCTAATAACTGACACAAAGGAACATATATCCACAGAGAAAGACACTCACAGACTTAGAAAATAAAACTATGCTCAACTAAAAGGAAAGGTGGGGGGAATGGATAAATTAAGATTAGTGTTACTATATGTATACAAACACATATTATATACATATCTCAAAAATACCGACCATATAGCAAGGGAGGTCTGCGGAACACTCTGTAACATTTTACATGGGAAGAGGATCTGTACTTGAATAGACATATATAATGTCCAAATGAACCAGAGTGTGTTCACCTAGGACAAACAATATTCTAACCTTTAGCCCAATTAAAACACCTTTAAAAACCAAGAAGAAATAATGAGACATAAACTTATGGGGGTTTCTCCACGCACATTTTAATGTAATTTACAACCTAGGAACACGACTTCCAGAAAGGCTCTGCTGCCCTACCACCCAGATTTGGGAATGGAGAAATGCTGCCTCCTTGAGGCCACTTCCCACAACAGCAGCTTTAATCCCATTGCTCTAGGTCACTAAATATTCACAAAACTTGAAGTTCGGGAAATGAGACCTGCTCTCTAAAAAAACTCTTGGGTGGAAAATCGCCCAAAAAATTCAAAAGAGGGCAACCTTCCAAGAAGACAGTTTCAAGAGTTATACTGTACTCCCAATTGTTTCCTTTTTTTAACAGAAAAGAAAACAGCGGAGAAAAATGATGAGTTTTACGAATTTTCAACGACTTACAAACCCAAATTACAAAAACCTATGAGCTCACAGCAGCCAGAAGGGCCATTAGCATAAATGCTGCAAACAGTAAATGATGAAGCGATTGTGGAGAAATGTGTACCCTCGATTCTAAGGGGGACGTGGTAACAGCCACTAATGAAAACACAAAGAAGGTGCTTTGAAAAGGGAAACACGGTGCTACCAGTCAGTGAATCACACCCACTGCTGGGCCTATCACCTGAGAAAATGAGAATCAAAAAGTCACAGGCTGGCAATCCTGCACTCCAACAATATTTACCATAGCCAACACTTGGAAGCAATGAAAATGTCCATCAACCGAGGAATGCACAAAGAAGAAGTGGTCCACGTACACAGTGGAAAATTACTCCAATAAAAAATAAAAATTAAATTTAAAAATCCAACACAACTAAGGAGACATCAGCTTGTGTGGGTTGGTCCGGGCACACTCCACTCTAATTTATAACCGAGAAACACCACAGGCCGCAAGGGCTTTTCCCTAGTTACCAGGGTGGGGAACATAGAAAGGCTGCCGTCCTCTGGCAGTTACCTGCAAAAGCAGCTTTAAAGCCTGTGCTAATGATCATTTCATATGAATAAGTACTGCAGAAGTGTAAATGAAACCTGCCCTCAAAATGTCTTCAGGGAGGTAAAGGCCAAAACGTTTCAAAATGTGACACATACTTTAAGAGAACACTTTGTAGAACTAAGGGGTAGTCACAGCTTGAAAAATAAAAAGGACATGCCTTAAAGCTCAATTTCAACGGATTATGAGGCACATGCGAATTCAACCACAAAGAGGTATCAGCTCACACTTGTCAGAATAACCATCAGCAAGAAAACTACAAACAATAAATGCTGAAGGTGTTGTGGAGAAATGCATACCCTCAACTGCAAGTGGGACATAAGTTGGAAAGGGCCACAAACTCGAACAGAATGGGGGTGCCTTAAAAACGTAAACATTGAGCTACCATATGATCCAGCAGGCCCACTCCTCCACCTATAATCTAAGAAGAGAGAATTGGAAAGACACAGGCAGGCAAATCTGCATTGCACAGTATTACAATAGCCGAGATATGGAAGTAACCAAAAAGTCCACCAACAGATGGGTGGACAAAGAAGTACTCCTCCATGTACAGATGGAATATTCGCTAGTGAAGAATATGAAACAATGCCATTTGCAGCGCCATAGATGAGTCTAGACGTAATCACGCCACGTGTAGTCAGTGAGAAAGCAAAATACATATATCCTATGATATCACTTTCAGGAGTTACTTAAAAATTGATACCAATGAAGATATTTCCACAGAGAAAGGCAATCACAGATTCATTAAAAAACTTATGGTTCACCAAATAGAAAGGGATGAGGATTGGATACATTACCATATTGGGGTTAACAGAGATATACAAACCATGTGAAATATATAACCACCAAAGACGTACGGAAGACCAGGAAGAGACTACTCAACATTGTGTCATAACCTACATGGGAAAAGGATGCGAGGAAGAAAAGATACACGTATATGTGTGAAAGACCCACATCTTGCACACCTATAGCAAACAAACCAATGTAATCAAATCTGCCTGGGTAAAAAATAAAAAGTAAATTACAAATATGAACAAGAAGTAATGAGACATAAACTTAAAGGGCTTTTTCCTGGCACGTTCCATTCTAATATACAACCTGGAATACCACTTCCATTAAGGCTCTGTTTCCCTAGTAACCAAATTTGGCAAAGGAGAAATGCTGCCACCTTGTGGCCGTTTCCTGCAAGAGCAGCTTTAAAGTCCCAGCTAATGGTCACTTAACATTCACAAGGACTCAGGGCTGTAAAAGACACTTGCCCTAAAAATTTGTGCTGAAGTAGGGAATGGACAAAAAATTCACAACAGGCAAATGTTTCAAGAAGAGATTATGAAGAGTTAAGTTTTACTCACACTCTTTTTTAAAAAAAGAAAAATGGATAAAAGCTCAACCTCAGGGAGTGTTAGACGCATGCAATCTAATCTACGAAAAGTTTCAACTTACACCAGTCGACTGACCATCAGCAAAAAGTCTACAAACAATAAATGCTGAAGGGGATTTAGAGAACTGTGTACCCTCTACCTTCTGGTGAGACATAAAAGCCAATAATGAGAAAAGAAAGGAGCTGTGTTTAAAAGTAAAAATGGAGGTACCATTCAATCCAGCAGGTGCACCAATGGACCTCTCACCTGAGAAGACAAGAATCGAGAAGACACAGGCCGCAAAAGCTGCAGTGCAGCCTTATTCACAATAGCCAAGACAGTGAAGCAATCAAAATATCCAACAAGAGGTGAATGGATAAAGAAGAAGTGGTCCATGTACACAGTGGAATATTAACCATGGAAAACAACGAACCATTGCTCTCTGAGGCACCGCAAAGGAGGCTGGAGATAGTCACGAAACATGAGGTAAGTCGGAAAGCAAAAGACCTATATTCTATGATATCACTTATAGGCGTTATCTAATAACTGACACAAAGGAACATATATCCACAGAGAAAGACACTCACAGACTTAGAAAATAAAACTATGCTCAACTAAAAGGAAAGGTGGGGGGAATGGATAAATTAAGATTAGTGTTACTATATGTATACAAACACATATTATATACATATCTCAAAAATACCGACCATATAGCAAGGGAGGTCTGCGGAACCCTCTGTAACATTTTACATGGGAAGAGGATCTGTACTTGAATAGACATATATAATGTCCAAATGAACCAGAGTGTGTTCACCTAGGACAAACAATATTCTAACCTTTAGCCCAATTAAAACACCTTTAAAAACCAAGAAGAAATAATGAGACATAAACTTATGGGGGTTTCTCCACGCACATTCTAATGTAATTTACAACCTAGGAACACGACTTCCAGAAAGGCTCTGCTGCCCTACCACCCAGATTTGGGAATGGAGAAATGCTGCCTCCTTGAGGCCACTTCCCACAACAGCAGCTTTAATCCCATTGCTCTAGGTCACTAAATATTCACAAAACTTGAAGTTCGGGAAATGAGACCTGCTCTCTAAAAAAACTCTTGGGTGGAAAATCGCCCAAAAAATTCAAAAGAGGGCAATCTTCCAAGAAGACAGTTTCAAGAGTTATACTGTACTCCCAATTGTTTCCTTTTTTTAACAGAAAAGAAAACAGCGGAGAAAAATGATGAGTTTTACGAATTTTCAACGACTTACAAACCCAAATTACAAAAACCTATGAGCTCACAGCAGCCAGAAGGGCCATTAGCATAAATGCTGCAAACAATAAATGATGAAGCGATTGTGGAGAAATGCGTACCCTCGATTCTAAGGGGGACGTGGTAAGAGCCACTAATGAAAACACAAAGAAGGTGCTTTGAAAAGGGAAACACGGTGCTACCAGTCAGTGAATCACACCCACTGCAGGGCCTATCACCTGAGAAAATGAGAATCAAAAAGTCACAGGCTGGCAATCCTGCACTCCAACAATATTTACCATAGCCAACACTTGGAAGCAATGAAAATGTCCATCAACCGAGGAATGCACAAAGAAGAAGTGGTCCACGTACACAGTGGAAAATTACTCCAATAAAAAATAAAAATTAAATTTAAAAATCCAACACAACTAAGGAGACATCAGCTTGTGTGGGTTGGTCCGGGCACACTCCACTCTAATTTATAACCGAGAAACACCACAGGCCGCAAGGGCTTTTCCCTAGTTACCAGGGTGGGGAACATAGAAAGGCTGCCGCCCTCTGGCAGTTACCTGCAAAAGCAGTTTTAAAGCCTGTGCTAATGGTCATTTCATATGAATAAGTACTGCAGAAGTGTAAATGAAACCTGCCCTCAAAATGTCTTCAGGGAGGTAAAGGCCAAAACGTTTCAAAATGTGACACATACTTTAAGAGAACACTTTGTAGAACTAAGGGGTAGTCACAGCTTGAAAAATAAAAAGGACATGCCTTAAAGCTCAATTTCAACGGATTATGAGGCACATGCGAATTCAACCACAAAGAGGTATCAGCTCACACTTGTCAGAATAACCATCAGCAAGAAAACTACAAACAATAAATGCTGAAGGTGTTGTGGAGAAATGCATACCCTCAACTGCAAGTGGGACATAAGTTGGAAAGGGCCACAAACTCGAACAGAATGGGGGTGCCTTAAAAACGTAAACATTGAGCTACCATATGATCCAGCAGGCCCACTCCTCCACCTATAATCTAAGAAGAGAGAATTGGAAAGACACAGGCAGGCAAATCTGCATTGCACATTATTACAATAGCCAAGATATGGAAGTAACCAAAAAGTCCACCAACAGATGGGTGGACAAAGAAGTACTCCTCCATGTACAGATGGAATATTCGCTAGTGAAGAAAATGAAACAATGCCATTTGCAGCGCCATAGATGAGTCTAGACGTAATCACGCCACGTGTAGTCAGTGAGAAAGCAAAATACATATATCCTATGATATCACTTTCAGGAGTTACTTAAAAATTGATACCAATGAAGATATTTCCACAGAGAAAGGCAATCACAGATTCATTAAAAAACTTATGGTTCACCAAATAGAAAGGGATGAGGATTGGATACATTACCATATTGGGGTTAACAGAGATATACAAACCATGTGAAATATATAACCACCAAAGACGTACGGAAGACCAGGAAGAGACTACTCAACATTGTGTCATAACCTACATGGGAAAAGGATGCGAGGAAGAAAAGATACACGTATATGTGTGAAAGACCCACATCTTGCACACCTATAGCAAACAAACCAATGTAATCAAATCTGCCTGGGTAAAAAATAAAAAGTAAATTACAAATATGAACAAGAAGTAATGAGACATAAACTTAAAGGGCTTTTTCCTGGCACGTTCCATTCTAATATACAACCTGGAATACCACTTCCATTAAGGCTCTGTTTCCCTAGTAACCAAATTTGGCAAAGGAGAAATGCTGCCACCTTGTGGCCGTTTCCTGCAAGAGCAGCTTTAAAGTCCCAGCTAATGGTCACTTAACATTCACAAGGACTCAGGGCTGTAAAAGACACTTGCCCTAAAAATTTGTGCTGAAGTAGGGAATGGACAAAAAATTCACAACAGGCAAATGTTTCAAGAAGAGATTATGAAGAGTTAAGTTTTACTCACACTCTTTTTTAAAAAAAGAAAAATGGATAAAAGCTCAACCTCAGGGAGTGTTAGACGCATGCAATCTAATCTACGAAAAGTTTCAACTTACACCAGTCGACTGACCATCAGCAAAAAGTCTACAAACAATAAATGCTGAAGGGGATTTAGAGAACTGTGTACCCTCTACCTTCTGGTGAGACATAAAAGCCAATAATGAGAAAAGAAAGGAGCTGTGTTTAAAAGTAAAAATGGAGGTACCATTCAATCCAGCAGGTGCACCAATGGACCTCTCACCTGAGAAGACAAGAATCGAGAAGACACAGGCCGCAAAAGCTGCAGTGCAGCCTTATTCACAATAGCCAAGACAGTGAAGCAATCAAAATATCCAACAAGAGGTGAATGGATAAAGAAGAAGTGGTCCATGTACACAGTGGAATATTAACCATGGAAAACAACGAACCATTGCTCTCTGAGGCACCACAAAGGAGTCTGGAGATAGTCACGAAACATGAGGTAAGTCGGAAAGCAAAAGACCTATATTCTATGATATCACTTATAGGCGTTATCTAATAACTGACACAAATGAACATATATCCACAGAGAAAGACACTCACAGACTTAGAAAATAAAACTATGCTCAACTAAAAGGAAAGGTGGGGGGAATGGATAAATTAAGATTAGTGTTACTATATGTATACAAACACATATTATATACATATCTCAAAAATACCGACCATATAGCAAGGGAGGTCTGCGGAACACTCTGTAACATTTCACATGGGAAGAGGATCTGTACTTGAATAGACATATACAATGTACAAATGAACCAGAGTGTGTTCACCTAGGACAAACAATATTCTAACCTTTAGCCCAATTAAAACACCTTTAAAAACCAAGAAGAAATAATGAGACATAAACTTATGGGGGTTTCTCCACGCACATTCTAATGTAATTTACAACCTAGGAACACGACTTCCAGAAAGGCTCTGCTGCCCTACCACCCAGATTTGGGAATGGAGAAATGCTGCCTCCTTGAGGCCACTTCCCACAACAGCAGCTTTAATCCCATTGCTCTAGGTCACTAAATATTCACAAAACTTGAAGTTCGGGAAATGAGACCTGCTCTCTAAAAAAACTCTTGGGTGGAAAATCGCCCAAAAAATTCAAAAGAGGGCAACCTTCCAAGAAGACAGTTTCAAGAGTTATACTGTACTCCCAATTGTTTCCTTTTTTTAACAGAAAAGAAAACAGCGGAGAAAAATGATGAGTTTTACGAATTTTCAACGACTTACAAACCCAAATTACAAAAACCTATGAGCTCACAGCAGCCAGAAGGGCCATTAGCATAAATGCTGCAAACAATAAATGATGAAGCGATTGTGGAGAAATGCGTACCCTCGATTCTAAGGGGGACGTGGTAAGAGCCACTAATGAAAACACAAAGAAGGTGCTTTGAAAAGGGAAACACGGTGCTACCAGTCAGTGAATCACACCCACTGCAGGGCCTATCACCTGAGAAAATGAGAATCAAAAAGTCACAGGCTGGCAATCCTGCACTCCAACAATATTTACCATAGCCAACACTTGGAAGCAATGAAAATGTCCATCAACCGAGGAATGCACAAAGAAGAAGTGGTCCACGTACACAGTGGAAAATTACTCCAATAAAAAATAAAAATTAAATTTAAAAATCCAACACAACTAAGGAGACATCAGCTTGTGTGGGTTGGTCCGGGCACACTCCACTCTAATTTATAACCGAGAAACACCACAGGCCGCAAGGGCTTTTCCCTAGTTACCAGGGTGGGGAACATAGAAAGGCTGCCGCCCTCTGGCAGTTACCTGCAAAAGCAGTTTTAAAGCCTGTGCTAATGGTCATTTCATATGAATAAGTACTGCAGAAGTGTAAATGAAACCTGCCCTCAAAATGTCTTCAGGGAGGTAAAGGCCAAAACGTTTCAAAATGTGACACATACTTTAAGAGAACACTTTGTAGAACTAAGGGGTAGTCACAGCTTGAAAAATAAAAAGGACATGCCTTAAAGCTCAATTTCAACGGATTATGAGGCACATGCGAATTCAACCACAAAGAGGTATCAGCTCACACTTGTCAGAATAACCATCAGCAAGAAAACTACAAACAATAAATGCTGAAGGTGTTGTGGAGAAATGCATACCCTCAACTGCAAGTGGGACATAAGTTGGAAAGGGCCACAAACTCGAACAGAATGGGGGTGCCTTAAAAACGTAAACATTGAGCTACCATATGATCCAGCAGGCCCACTCCTCCACCTATAATCTAAGAAGAGAGAATTGGAAAGACACAGGCAGGCAAATCTGCATTGCACATTATTACAATAGCCAAGATATGGAAGTAACCAAAAAGTCCACCAACAGATGGGTGGACAAAGAAGTACTCCTCCATGTACAGATGGAATATTCGCTAGTGAAGAAAATGAAACAATGCCATTTGCAGCGCCATAGATGAGTCTAGACGTAATCACGCCACGTGTAGTCAGTGAGAAAGCAAAATACATATATCCTATGATATCACTTTCAGGAGTTACTTAAAAATTGATACCAATGAAGATATTTCCACAGAGAAAGGCAATCACAGATTCATTAAAAAACTTATGGTTCACCAAATAGAAAGGGATGAGGATTGGATACATTACCATATTGGGGTTAACAGAGATATACAAACCATGTGAAATATATAACCACCAAAGACGTACGGAAGACCAGGAAGAGACTACTCAACATTGTGTCATAACCTACATGGGAAAAGGATGCGAGGAAGAAAAGATACACGTATATGTGTGAAAGACCCACATCTTGCACACCTATAGCAAAGAAACCAATGTAATCAAATCTGCCTGGGTAAAAAATAAAAATTAAATTACAAATATGAACAAGAAGTAATGAGACACAAACTTAAAGGGCTTTTTCCTGGCACGTTCCATTCTAATATACAACCTGGAATACCACTTCCATTAAGGCTCTGTTTCCCTAGTAACCAAATTTGGCAAAGGAGAAATGCTGCCACCTTGTGGCCGTTTCCTGCAAGAGCAGCTTTAAAGTCCCAGCTAATGGTCACTTAACATTCACAAGGACTCAGGGCTGTAAAAGACACTTGCCCTAAAAATTTGTGCTGAAGTAGGGAATGGACAAAAAATTCACAACAGGCAAATGTTTCAAGAAGAGATTATGAAGAGTTAAGTTTTACTCACACTCTTTTTAAAAAAAAGAAAAATGGATAAAAGCTCAACCTCAGGGAGTGTTAGACGCATGCAATCTAATCTACGAAAAGTTTCAACTTACACCAGTCGACTGACCATCAGCAAAAAGTCTACAAACAATAAATGCTGAAGGGGATTTAGAGAACTGTGTACCCTCTACCTTCTGGTGAGACATAAAAGCCAATAATGAGAAAAGAAAGGAGCTGTGTTTAAAAGTAAAAATGGAGGTACCATTCAATCCAGCAGGTGCACCAATGGACCTCTCACCTGAGAAGACAAGAATCGAGAAGACACAGGCCGCAAAAGCTGCAGTGCAGCCTTATTCACAATAGCCAAGACAGTGAAGCAATCAAAATATACAACAAGAGGTGAATGGATAAAGAAGAAGTGGTCCATGTACACAGTGGAATATTAACCATGGAAAACAACGAACCATTGCTCTCTGAGGCACCGCAAAGGAGGCTGGAGATAGTCACGAAACATGAGGTAAGTCGGAAAGCAAAAGACCTATATTCTATGATATCACTTATAGGCGTTATCTAATAACTGACACAAAGGAACATATATCCACAGAGAAAGAAACTCACAGACTTAGAAAATAAAACTATGCTCAACTAAAAGGAAAGGTGGGGGGAATGGATAAATTAAGATTAGTGTTACTATATGTATACAAACACATATTATATACATATCTCAAAAATACCGACCATATAGCAAGGGAGGTCTGCGGAACCCGCTGTAACATTTCACATGGGAAGAGGATCTGTACTTGAATAGACATATATAATGTACAAATGAACCAGAGTGTGTTCACCTAGGACAAACAATATTCTAACCTTTAGCCCAATTAAAACACCTTTAAAAACCAAGAAGAAATAATGAGACATAAACTTATGGGGGTTTCTCCACGCACATTCTAATGTAATTTACAACCTAGGAACACGACTTCCAGAAAGGCTCTGCTGCCCTACCACCCAGATTTGGGAATGGAGAAATGCTGCCTCCTTGAGGCCACTTCCCACAACAGCAGCTTTAATCCCATTGCTCTAGGTCACTAAATATTCACAAAACTTGAAGTTCGGGAAATGAGACCTGCTCTCTAAAAAAACTCTTGGGTGGAAAATCGCCCAAAAAATTCAAAAGAGGGCAACCTTCCAAGAAGACAGTTTCAAGAGTTATACTGTACTCCCAATTGTTTCCTTTTTTTAACAGAAAAGAAAACAGCGGAGAAAAATGATGAGTTTTACGAATTTTCAACGACTTACAAACCCAAATTACAAAAACCTATGAGCTCACAGCAGCCAGAAGGGCCATTAGCATAAATGCTGCAAACAGTAAATGATGAAGCGATTGTGGAGAAATGCGTACCCTCGATTCTAAGGGGGACGTGGTAACAGCCACTAATGAAAACACAAAGAAGGTGCTTTGAAAAGGGAAACACGGTGCTACCAGTCAGTGAATCACACCCACTGCTGGGCCTATCACCTGAGAAAATGAGAATCAAAAAGTCACAGGCTGGCAATCCTGCACTCCAACAATATTTACCATAGCCAACACTTGGAAGCAATGAAAATGTCCATCAACCGAGGAATGCACAAAGAAGAAGTGGTCCACGTACACAGTGGAAAATTACTCCAATAAAAAATAAAAATTAAATTTAAAAATCCAACAAAACTAAGGAGACATCAGCTTGTGTGGGTTGGTCCGGGCACACTCCACTCTAATTTATAACCGAGAAACACCACAGGCCGCAAGGGCTTTTCCCTAGTTACCAGGGTGGGGAACATAGAAAGGCTGCCGCCCTCTGGCAGTTACCTGCAAAAGCAGCTTTAAAGCCTGTGCTAATGATCATTTCATATGAATAAGTACTGCAGAAGTGTAAATGAAACCTGCCCTCAAAATGTCTTCAGGGAGGTAAAGGCCAAAACGTTTCAAAATGTGACACATACTTTAAGAGAACACTTTGTAGAACTAAGGGGTAGTCACAGCTTGAAAAATAAAAAGGACATGCCTTAAAGCTCAATTTCAACGGATTATGAGGCAAATGCGAATTCAACCACAAAGAGGTATCAGCTCACACTTGTCAGAATAACCATCAGCAAGAAAACTACAAACAATAAATGCTGAAGGTGTTGTGGAGAAATGCATACCCTCAACTGCAAGTGGGACATAAGTTGGAAAGGGCCACAAACTCGAACAGAATGGGGGTGCCTTAAAAACGTAAACATTGAGCTACCATATGATCCAGCAGGCCCACTCCTCAACCTATAATCTAAGAAGAGAGAATTGGAAAGACACAGGCAGGCAAATCTGCATTGCACATTATTACAATAGCCAAGATATGGAAGTAACCAAAAAGTCCACCAACAGATGGGTGGACAAAGAAGTACTCCTCCATGTACAGATGGAATATTCGCTAGTGAAGAAAATGAAACAATGCCATTTGCAGCGCCATAGATGAGTCTAGACGTAATCACGCCACGTGTAGTCAGTGAGAAAGCAAAATACATATATCCTATGATATCACTTTCAGGAGTTACTTAAAAATTGATACCAATGAAGATATTTCCACAGAGAAAGGCAATCACAGATTCATTAAAAAACTTATGGTTCACCAAATAGAAAGGGATGAGGATTGGATACATTACCATATTGGGGTTAACAGAGATATACAAACCATGTGAAATATATAACCACCAAAGACGTACGGAAGACCAGGAAGAGACTACTCAACATTGTGTCATAACCTACATGGGAAAAGGATGCGAGGAAGAAAAGATACACGTATATGTGTGAAAGACCCACATCTTGCACACCTATAGCAAAGAAACCAATGTAATCAAATCTGCCTGGGTAAAAAATAAAAATTAAATTACAAATATGAACAAGAAGTAATGAGACACAAACTTAAAGGGCTTTTTCCTGGCACGTTCCATTCTAATATACAACCTGGAATACCACTTCCATTAAGGCTCTGTTTCCCTAGTAACCAAATTTGGCAAAGGAGAAATGCTGCCACCTTGTGGCCGTTTCCTGCAAGAGCAGCTTTAAAGTCCCAGCTAATGGTCACTTAACATTCACAAGGACTCAGGGCTGTAAAAGACACTTGCCCTAAAAATTTGTGCTGAAGTAGGGAATGGACAAAAAATTCACAACAGGCAAATGTTTCAAGAAGAGATTATGAAGAGTTAAGTTTTACTCACACTCTTTTTAAAAAAAAGAAAAATGGATAAAAGCTCAACCTCAGGGAGTGTTAGACGCATGCAATCTAATCTACGAAAAGTTTCAACTTACACCAGTCGACTGACCATCAGCAAAAAGTCTACAAACAATAAATGCTGAAGGGGATTTAGAGAACTGTGTACCCTCTACCTTCTGGTGAGACATAAAAGCCAATAATGAGAAAAGAAAGGAGCTGTGTTTAAAAGTAAAAATGGAGGTACCATTCAATCCAGCAGGTGCACCAATGGACCTCTCACCTGAGAAGACAAGAATCGAGAAGACACAGGCCGCAAAAGCTGCAGTGCAGCCTTATTCACAATAGCCAAGACAGTGAAGCAATCAAAATATACAACAAGAGGTGAATGGATAAAGAAGAAGTGGTCCATGTACACAGTGGAATATTAACCATGGAAAACAACGAACCATTGCTCTCTGAGGCACCGCAAAGGAGGCTGGAGATAGTCACGAAACATGAGGTAAGTCGGAAAGCAAAAGACCTATATTCTATGATATCACTTATAGGCGTTATCTAATAACTGACACAAAGGAACATATATCCACAGAGAAAGAAACTCACAGACTTAGAAAATAAAACTATGCTCAACTAAAAGGAAAGGTGGGGGGAATGGATAAATTAAGATTAGTGTTACTATATGTATACAAACACATATTATATACATATCTCAAAAATACCGACCATATAGCAAGGGAGGTCTGCGGAACCCGCTGTAACATTTCACATGGGAAGAGGATCTGTACTTGAATAGACATATATAATGTACAAATGAACCAGAGTGTGTTCACCTAGGACAAACAATATTCTAACCTTTAGCCCAATTAAAACACCTTTAAAAACCAAGAAGAAATAATGAGACATAAACTTATGGGGGTTTCTCCACGCACATTCTAATGTAATTTACAACCTAGGAACACGACTTCCAGAAAGGCTCTGCTGCCCTACCACCCAGATTTGGGAATGGAGAAATGCTGCCTCCTTGAGGCCACTTCCCACAACAGCAGCTTTAATCCCATTGCTCTAGGTCACTAAATATTCACAAAACTTGAAGTTCGGGAAATGAGACCTGCTCTCTAAAAAAACTCTTGGGTGGAAAATCGCCCAAAAAATTCAAAAGAGGGCAACCTTCCAAGAAGACAGTTTCAAGAGTTATACTGTACTCCCAATTGTTTCCTTTTTTTAACAGAAAAGAAAACAGCGGAGAAAAATGATGAGTTTTACGAATTTTCAACGACTTACAAACCCAAATTACAAAAACCTATGAGCTCACAGCAGCCAGAAGGGCCATTAGCATAAATGCTGCAAACAGTAAATGATGAAGCGATTGTGGAGAAATGCGTACCCTCGATTCTAAGGGGGACGTGGTAACAGCCACTAATGAAAACACAAAGAAGGTGCTTTGAAAAGGGAAACACGGTGCTACCAGTCAGTGAATCACACCCACTGCTGGGCCTATCACCTGAGAAAATGAGAATCAAAAAGTCACAGGCTGGCAATCCTGCACTCCAACAATATTTACCATAGCCAACACTTGGAAGCAATGAAAATGTCCATCAACCGAGGAATGCACAAAGAAGAAGTGGTCCACGTACACAGTGGAAAATTACTCCAATAAAAAATAAAAATAAAATTTAAAAATCCAACAAAACTAAGGAGACATCAGCTTGTGTGGGTTGGTCCGGGCACACTCCACTCTAATTTATAACCGAGAAACACCACAGGCCGCAAGGGCTTTTCCCTAGTTACCAGGGTGGGGAACATAGAAAGGCTGCCGCCCTCTGGCAGTTACCTGCAAAAGCAGCTTTAAAGCCTGTGCTAATGATCATTTCATATGAATAAGTACTGCAGAAGTGTAAATGAAACCTGCCCTCAAAATGTCTTCAGGGAGGTAAAGGCCAAAACGTTTCAAAATGTGACACATACTTTAAGAGAACACTTTGTAGAACTAAGGGGTAGTCACAGCTTGAAAAATAAAAAGGACATGCCTTAAAGCTCAATTTCAACGGATTATGAGGCAAATGCGAATTCAACCACAAAGAGGTATCAGCTCACACTTGTCAGAATAACCATCAGCAAGAAAACTACAAACAATAAATGCTGAAGGTGTTGTGGAGAAATGCATACCCTCAACTGCAAGTGGGACATAAGTTGGAAAGGGCCACAAACTCGAACAGAATGGGGGTGCCTTAAAAACGTAAACATTGAGCTACCATATGATCCAGCAGGCCCACTCCTCAACCTATAATCTAAGAAGAGAGAATTGGAAAGACACAGGCAGGCAAATCTGCATTGCACATTATTACAATAGCCAAGATATGGAAGTAACCAAAAAGTCCACCAACAGATGGGTGGACAAAGAAGTACTCCTCCATGTACAGATGGAATATTCGCTAGTGAAGAAAATGAAACAATGCCATTTGCAGCGCCATAGATGAGTCTAGACGTAATCACGCCACGTGTAGTCAGTGAGAAAGCAAAATACATATATCCTATGATATCACTTTCAGGAGTTACTTAAAAATTGATACCAATGAAGATATTTCCACAGAGAAAGGCAATCACAGATTCATTAAAAAACTTATGGTTCACCAAATAGAAAGGGATGAGGATTGGATACATTACCATATTGGGGTTAACAGAGATATACAAACCATGTGAAATATATAACCACCAAAGACGTACGGAAGACCAGGAAGAGACTACTCAACATTGTGTCATAACCTACATGGGAAAAGGATGCGAGGAAGAAAAGATACACGTATATGTGTGAAAGACCCACATCTTGCACACCTATAGCAAAGAAACCAATGTAATCAAATCTGCCTGGGTAAAAAATAAAAATTAAATTACAAATATGAACAAGAAGTAATGAGACACAAACTTAAAGGGCTTTTTCCTGGCACGTTCCATTCTAATATACAACCTGGAATACCACTTCCATTAAGGCTCTGTTTCCCTAGTAACCAAATTTGGCAAAGGAGAAATGCTGCCACCTTGTGGCCGTTTCCTGCAAGAGCAGCTTTAAAGTCCCAGCTAATGGTCACTTAACATTCACAAGGACTCAGGGCTGTAAAAGACACTTGCCCTAAAAATTTGTGCTGAAGTAGGGAATGGACAAAAAATTCACAACAGGCAAATGTTTCAAGAAGAGATTATGAAGAGTTAAGTTTTACTCACACTCTTTTTAAAAAAAAGAAAAATGGATAAAAGCTCAACCTCAGGGAGTGTTAGACGCATGCAATCTAATCTACGAAAAGTTTCAACTTACACCAGTCGACTGACCATCAGCAAAAAGTCTACAAACAATAAATGCTGAAGGGGATTTAGAGAACTGTGTACCCTCTACCTTCTGGTGAGACATAAAAGCCAATAATGAGAAAAGAAAGGAGCTGTGTTTAAAAGTAAAAATGGAGGTACCATTCAATCCAGCAGGTGCACCAATGGACCTCTCACCTGAGAAGACAAGAATCGAGAAGACACAGGCCGCAAAAGCTGCAGTGCAGCCTTATTCACAATAGCCAAGACAGTGAAGCAATCAAAATATACAACAAGAGGTGAATGGATAAAGAAGAAGTGGTCCATGTACACAGTGGAATATTAACCATGGAAAACAACGAACCATTGCTCTCTGAGGCACCGCAAAGGAGGCTGGAGATAGTCACGAAACATGAGGTAAGTCGGAAAGCAAAAGACCTATATTCTATGATATCACTTATAGGCGTTATCTAATAACTGACACAAAGGAACATATATCCACAGAGAAAGAAACTCACAGACTTAGAAAATAAAACTATGCTCAACTAAAAGGAAAGGTGGGGGGAATGGATAAATTAAGATTAGTGTTACTATATGTATACAAACACATATTATATACATATCTCAAAAATACCGACCATATAGCAAGGGAGGTCTGCGGAACCCGCTGTAACATTTCACATGGGAAGAGGATCTGTACTTGAATAGACATATATAATGTACAAATGAACCAGAGTGTGTTCACCTAGGACAAACAATATTCTAACCTTTAGCCCAATTAAAACACCTTTAAAAACCAAGAAGAAATAATGAGACATAAACTTATGGGGGTTTCTCCACGCACATTCTAATGTAATTTACAACCTAGGAACACGACTTCCAGAAAGGCTCTGCTGCCCTACCACCCAGATTTGGGAATGGAGAAATGCTGCCTCCTTGAGGCCACTTCCCACAACAGCAGCTTTAATCCCATTGCTCTAGGTCACTAAATATTCACAAAACTTGAAGTTCGGGAAATGAGACCTGCTCTCTAAAAAAACTCTTGGGTGGAAAATCGCCCAAAAAATTCAAAAGAGGGCAACCTTCCAAGAAGACAGTTTCAAGAGTTATACTGTACTCCCAATTGTTTCCTTTTTTTAACAGAAAAGAAAACAGCGGAGAAAAATGATGAGTTTTACGAATTTTCAACGACTTACAAACCCAAATTACAAAAACCTATGAGCTCACAGCAGCCAGAAGGGCCATTAGCATAAATGCTGCAAACAGTAAATGATGAAGCGATTGTGGAGAAATGCGTACCCTCGATTCTAAGGGGGACGTGGTAAGAGCCACTAATGAAAACACAAAGAAGGTGCTTTGAAAAGGGAAACACGGTGCTACCAGTCAGTGAATCACACCCACTGCAGGGCCTATCACCTGAGAAAATGAGAATCAAAAAGTCACAGGCTGGCAATCCTGCACTCCAACAATATTTACCATAGCCAACACTTGGAAGCAATGAAAATGTCCATCAACCGAGGAATGCACAAAGAAGAAGTGGTCCACGTACACAGTGGAAAATTACTCCAATAAAAAATAAAAATTAAATTTAAAAATCCAACACAACTAAGGAGACATCAGCTTGTGTGGGTTGGTCCGGGCACACTCCACTCTAATTTATAACCGAGAAACACCACAGGCCGCAAGGGCTTTTCCCTAGTTACCAGGGTGGGGAACATAGAAAGGCTGCCGCCCTCTGGCAGTTACCTGCAAAAGCAGTTTTAAAGCCTGTGCTAATGGTCATTTCATATGAATAAGTACTGCAGAAGTGTAAATGAAACCTGCCCTCAAAATGTCTTCAGGGAGGTAAAGGCCAAAACGTTTCAAAATGTGACACATACTTTAAGAGAACACTTTGTAGAACTAAGGGGTAGTCACAGCTTGAAAAATAAAAAGGACATGCCTTAAAGCTCAATTTCAACGGATTATGAGGCACATGCGAATTCAACCACAAAGAGGTATCAGCTCACACTTGTCAGAATAACCATCAGCAAGAAAACTACAAACAATAAATGCTGAAGGTGTTGTGGAGAAATGCATACCCTCAACTGCAAGTGGGACATAAGTTGGAAAGGGCCACAAACTCGAACAGAATGGGGGTGCCTTAAAAACGTAAACATTGAGCTACCATATGATCCAGCAGGCCCACTCCTCCACCTATAATCTAAGAAGAGAGAATTGGAAAGACACAGGCAGGCAAATCTGCATTGCACATTATTACAATAGCCAAGATATGGAAGTAACCAAAAAGTCCACCAACAGATGGGTGGACAAAGAAGTACTCCTCCATGTACAGATGGAATATTCGCTAGTGAAGAAAATGAAACAATGCCATTTGCAGCGCCATAGATGAGTCTAGACGTAATCACGCCACGTGTAGTCAGTGAGAAAGCAAAATACATATATCCTATGATATCACTTTCAGGAGTTACTTAAAAATTGATACCAATGAAGATATTTCCACAGAGAAAGGCAATCACAGATTCATTAAAAAACTTATGGTTCACCAAATAGAAAGGGATGAGGATTGGATACATTACCATATTGGGGTTAACAGAGATATACAAACCATGTGAAATATATAACCACCAAAGACGTACGGAAGACCAGGAAGAGACTACTCAACATTGTGTCATAACCTACATGGGAAAAGGATGCGAGGAAGAAAAGATACACGTATATGTGTGAAAGACCCACATCTTGCACACCTATAGCAAAGAAACCAATGTAATCAAATCTGCCTGGGTAAAAAATAAAAAGTAAATTACAAATATGAACAAGAAGTAATGAGACACAAACTTAAAGGGCTTTTTCCTGGCACGTTCCATTCTAATATACAACCTGGAATACCACTTCCATTAAGGCTCTGTTTCCCTAGTAACCAAATTTGGCAAAGGAGAAATGCTGCCACCTTGTGGCCGTTTCCTGCAAGAGCAGCTTTAAAGTCCCAGCTAATGGTCACTTAACATTCACAAGGACTCAGGGCTGTAAAAGACACTTGCCCTAAAAATTTGTGCTGAAGTAGGGAATGGACAAAAAATTCACAACAGGCAAATGTTTCAAGAAGAGATTATGAAGAGTTAAGTTTTACTCACACTCTTTTTAAAAAAAAGAAAAATGGATAAAAGCTCAACCTCAGGGAGTGTTAGACGCATGCAATCTAATCTACGAAAAGTTTCAACTTACACCAGTCGACTGACCATCAGCAAAAAGTCTACAAACAATAAATGCTGAAGGGGATTTAGAGAACTGTGTACCCTCTACCTTCTGGTGAGACATAAAAGCCAATAATGAGAAAAGAAAGGAGCTGTGTTTAAAAGTAAAAATGGAGGTACCATTCAATCCAGCAGGTGCACCAATGGACCTCTCACCTGAGAAGACAAGAATCGAGAAGACACAGGCCGCAAAAGCTGCAGTGCAGCCTTATTCACAATAGCCAAGACAGTGAAGCAATCAAAATATCCAACAAGAGGTGAATGGATAAAGAAGAAGTGGTCCATGTACACAGTGGAATATTAACCATGGAAAACAACGAACCATTGCTCTCTGAGGCACCGCAAAGGAGGCTGGAGATAGTCACGAAACATGAGGTAAGTCGGAAAGCAAAAGACCTATATTCTATGATATCACTTATAGGCGTTATCTAATAACTGACACAAAGGAACATATATCCACAGAGAAAGACACTCACAGACTTAGAAAATAAAACTATGCTCAACTAAAAGGAAAGGTGGGGGGAATGGATAAATTAAGATTAGTGTTACTATATGTATACAAACACATATTATATACATATCTCAAAAATACCGACCATATAGCAAGGGAGGTCTGCGGAACCCTCTGTAACATTTTACATGGGAAGAGGATCTGTACTTGAATAGACATATATAATGTCCAAATGAACCAGAGTGTGTTCACCTAGGACAAACAATATTCTAACCTTTAGCCCAATTAAAACACCTTTAAAAACCAAGAAGAAATAATGAGACATAAACTTATGGGGGTTTCTCCACGCACATTTTAATGTAATTTACAACCTAGGAACACGACTTCCAGAAAGGCTCTGCTGCCCTACCACCCAGATTTGGGAATGGAGAAATGCTGCCTCCTTGAGGCCACTTCCCACAACAGCAGCTTTAATCCCATTGCTCTAGGTCACTAAATATTCACAAAACTTGAAGTTCGGGAAATGAGACCTGCTCTCTAAAAAAACTCTTGGGTGGAAAATCGCCCAAAAAATTCAAAAGAGGGCAACCTTCCAAGAAGACAGTTTCAAGAGTTATACTGTACTCCCAATTGTTTCCTTTTTTTAACAGAAAAGAAAACAGCGGAGAAAAATGATGAGTTTTACGAATTTTCAACGACTTACAAACCCAAATTACAAAAACCTATGAGCTCACAGCAGCCAGAAGGGCCATTAGCATAAATGCTGCAAACAGTAAATGATGAAGCGATTGTGGAGAAATGCGTACCCTCGATTCTAAGGGGGACGTGGTAAGAGCCACTAATGAAAACACAAAGAAGGTGCTTTGAAAAGGGAAACACGGTGCTACCAGTCAGTGAATCACACCCACTGCTGGGCCTATCACCTGAGAAAATGAGAATCAAAAAGTCACAGGCTGGCAATCCTGCACTCCAACAATATTTACCATAGCCAACACTTGGAAGCAATGAAAATGTCCATCAACCGAGGAATGCACAAAGAAGAAGTGGTCCACGTACACAGTGGAAAATTACTCCAATAAAAAATAAAAATTAAATTTAAAAATCCAACACAACTAAGGAGACATCAGCTTGTGTGGGTTGGTCCGGGCACACTCCACTCTAATTTATAACCGAGAAACACCACAGGCCGCAAGGGCTTTTCCCTAGTTACCAGGGTGGGGAACATAGAAAGGCTGCCGTCCTCTGGCAGTTACCTGCAAAAGCAGCTTTAAAGCCTGTGCTAATGATCATTTCATATGAATAAGTACTGCAGAAGTGTAAATGAAACCTGCCCTCAAAATGTCTTCAGGGAGGTAAAGGCCAAAACGTTTCAAAATGTGACACATACTTTAAGAGAACACTTTGTAGAACTAAGGGGTAGTCACAGCTTGAAAAATAAAAAGGACATGCCTTAAAGCTCAATTTCAACGGATTATGAGGCACATGCGAATTCAACCACAAAGAGGTATCAGCTCACACTTGTCAGAATAACCATCAGCAAGAAAACTACAAACAATAAATGCTGAAGGTGTTGTGGAGAAATGCATACCCTCAACTGCAAGTGGGACATAAGTTGGAAAGGGCCACAAACTCGAACAGAATGGGGGTGCCTTAAAAACGTAAACATTGAGCTACCATATGATCCAGCAGGCCCACTCCTCCACCTATAATCTAAGAAGAGAGAATTGGAAAGACACAGGCAGGCAAATCTGCATTGCACATTATTACAATAGCCAAGATATGGAAGTAACCAAAAAGTCCACCAACAGATGGGTGGACAAAGAAGTACTCCTCCATGTACAGATGGAATATTCGCTAGTGAAGAAAATGAAACAATGCCATTTGCAGCGCCATAGATGAGTCTAGACGTAATCACGCCACGTGTAGTCAGTGAGAAAGCAAAATACATATATCCTATGATATCACTTTCAGGAGTTACTTAAAAATTGATACCAATGAAGATATTTCCACAGAGAAAGGCAATCACAGATTCATTAAAAAACTTATGGTTCACCAAATAGAAAGGGATGAGGATTGGATACATTACCATATTGGGGTTAACAGAGATATACAAACCATGTGAAATATATAACCACCAAAGACGTACGGAAGACCAGGAAGAGACTACTCAACATTGTGTCATAACCTACATGGGAAAAGGATGCGAGGAAGAAAAGATACACGTATATGTGTGAAAGACCCACATCTTGCACACCTATAGCAAAGAAACCAATGTAATCAAATCTGCCTGGGTAAAAAATAAAAAGTAAATTACAAATATGAACAAGAAGTAATGAGACACAAACTTAAAGGGCTTTTTCCTGGCACGTTCCATTCTAATATACAACCTGGAATACCACTTCCATTAAGGCTCTGTTTCCCTAGTAACCAAATTTGGCAAAGGAGAAATGCTGCCACCTTGTGGCCGTTTCCTGCAAGAGCAGCTTTAAAGTCCCAGCTAATGGTCACTTAACATTCACAAGGACTCAGGGCTGTAAAAGACACTTGCCCTAAAAATTTGTGCTGAAGTAGGGAATGGACAAAAAATTCACAACAGGCAAATGTTTCAAGAAGAGATTATGAAGAGTTAAGTTTTACTCACACTCTTTTTAAAAAAAAGAAAAATGGATAAAAGCTCAACCTCAGGGAGTGTTAGACGCATGCAATCTAATCTACGAAAAGTTTCAACTTACACCAGTCGACTGACCATCAGCAAAAAGTCTACAAACAATAAATGCTGAAGGGGATTTAGAGAACTGTGTACCCTCTACCTTCTGGTGAGACATAAAAGCCAATAATGAGAAAAGAAAGGAGCTGTGTTTAAAAGTAAAAATGGAGGTACCATTCAATCCAGCAGGTGCACCAATGGACCTCTCACCTGAGAAGACAAGAATCGAGAAGACACAGGCCGCAAAAGCTGCAGTGCAGCCTTATTCACAATAGCCAAGACAGTGAAGCAATCAAAATATCCAACAAGAGGTGAATGGATAAAGAAGAAGTGGTCCATGTACACAGTGGAATATTAACCATGGAAAACAACGAACCATTGCTCTCTGAGGCACCGCAAAGGAGGCTGGAGATAGTCACGAAACATGAGGTAAGTCGGAAAGCAAAAGACCTATATTCTATGATATCACTTATAGGCGTTATCTAATAACTGACACAAAGGAACATATATCCACAGAGAAAGACACTCACAGACTTAGAAAATAAAACTATGCTCAACTAAAAGGAAAGGTGGGGGGAATGGATAAATTAAGATTAGTGTTACTATATGTATACAAACACATATTATATACATATCTCAAAAATACCGACCATATAGCAAGGGAGGTCTGCGGAACCCTCTGTAACATTTTACATGGGAAGAGGATCTGTACTTGAATAGACATATATAATGTCCAAATGAACCAGAGTGTGTTCACCTAGGACAAACAATATTCTAACCTTTAGCCCAATTAAAACACCTTTAAAAACCAAGAAGAAATAATGAGACATAAACTTATGGGGGTTTCTCCACGCACATTCTAATGTAATTTACAACCTAGGAACACGACTTCCAGAAAGGCTCTGCTGCCCTACCACCCAGATTTGGGAATGGAGAAATGCTGCCTCCTTGAGGCCACTTCCCACAACAGCAGCTTTAATCCCATTGCTCTAGGTCACTAAATATTCACAAAACTTGAAGTTCGGGAAATGAGACCTGCTCTCTAAAAAAACTCTTGGGTGGAAAATCGCCCAAAAAATTCAAAAGAGGGCAACCTTCCAAGAAGACAGTTTCAAGAGTTATACTGTACTCCCAATTGTTTCCTTTTTTTAACAGAAAAGAAAACAGCGGAGAAAAATGATGAGTTTTACGAATTTTCAACGACTTACAAACCCAAATTACAAAAACCTATGAGCTCACAGCAGCCAGAAGGGCCATTAGCATAAATGCTGCAAACAGTAAATGATGAAGCGATTGTGGAGAAATGCGTACCCTCGATTCTAAGGGGGACGTGGTAAGAGCCACTAATGAAAACACAAAGAAGGTGCTTTGAAAAGGGAAACACGGTGCTACCAGTCAGTGAATCACACCCACTGCAGGGCCTATCACCTGAGAAAATGAGAATCAAAAAGTCACAGGCTGGCAATCCTGCACTCCAACAATATTTACCATAGCCAACACTTGGAAGCAATGAAAATGTCCATCAACCGAGGAATGCACAAAGAAGAAGTGGTCCACGTACACAGTGGAAAATTACTCCAATAAAAAATAAAAATTAAATTTAAAAATCCAACAAAACTAAGGAGACATCAGCTTGTGTGGGTTGGTCCGGGCACACTCCACTCTAATTTATAACCGAGAAACACCACAGGCCGCAAGGGCTTTTCCCTAGTTACCAGGGTGGGGAACATAGAAAGGCTGCCGCCCTCTGGCAGTTACCTGCAAAAGCAGCTTTAAAGCCTGTGCTAATGATCATTTCATATGAATAAGTACTGCAGAAGTGTAAATGAAACCTGCCCTCAAAATGTCTTCAGGGAGGTAAAGGCCAAAACGTTTCAAAATGTGACACATACTTTAAGAGAACACTTTGTAGAACTAAGGGGTAGTCACAGCTTGAAAAATAAAAAGGACATGCCTTAAAGCTCAATTTCAACGGATTATGAGGCACATGCGAATTCAACCACAAAGAGGTATCAGCTCACACTTGTCAGAATAACCATCAGCAAGAAAACTACAAACAATAAATGCTGAAGGTGTTGTGGAGAAATGCATACCCTCAACTGCAAGTGGGACATAAGTTGGAAAGGGCCACAAACTCGAACAGAATGGGGGTGCCTTAAAAACGTAAACATTGAGCTACCATATGATCCAGCAGGCCCACTCCTCCACCTATAATCTAAGAAGAGAGAATTGGAAAGACACAGGCAGGCAAATCTGCATTGCACAGTATTACAATAGCCAAGATATGGAAGTAACCAAAAAGTCCACCAACAGATGGGTGGACAAAGAAGTACTCCTCCATGTACAGATGGAATATTCGCTAGTGAAGAATATGAAACAATGCCATTTGCAGCGCCATAGATGAGTCTAGACGTAATCACGCCACGTGTAGTCAGTGAGAAAGCAAAATACATATATCCTATGATATCACTTTCAGGAGTTACTTAAAAATTGATACCAATGAAGATATTTCCACAGAGAAAGGCAATCACAGATTCATTAAAAAACTTATGGTTCACCAAATAGAAAGGGATGAGGATTGGATACATTACCATATTGGGGTTAACAGAGATATACAAACCATGTGAAATATATAACCACCAAAGACGTACGGAAGACCAGGAAGAGACTACTCAACATTGTGTCATAACCTACATGGGAAAAGGATGCGAGGAAGAAAAGATACACGTATATGTGTGAAAGACCCACATCTTGCACACCTATAGCAAACAAACCAATGTAATCAAATCTGCCTGGGTAAAAAATAAAAAGTAAATTACAAATATGAACAAGAAGTAATGAGACATAAACTTAAAGGGCTTTTTCCTGGCACGTTCCATTCTAATATACAACCTGGAATACCACTTCCATTAAGGCTCTGTTTCCCTAGTAACCAAATTTGGCAAAGGAGAAATGCTGCCACCTTGTGGCCGTTTCCTGCAAGAGCAGCTTTAAAGTCCCAGCTAATGGTCACTTAACATTCACAAGGACTCAGGGCTGTAAAAGACACTTGCCCTAAAAATTTGTGCTGAAGTAGGGAATGGACAAAAAATTCACAACAGGCAAATGTTTCAAGAAGAGATTATGAAGAGTTAAGTTTTACTCACACTCTTTTTAAAAAAAAGAAAAATGGATAAAAGCTCAACCTCAGGGAGTGTTAGACGCATGCAATCTAATCTACGAAAAGTTTCAACTTACACCAGTCGACTGACCATCAGCAAAAAGTCTACAAACAATAAATGCTGAAGGGGATTTAGAGAACTGTGTACCCTCTACCTTCTGGTGAGACATAAAAGCCAATAATGAGAAAAGAAAGGAGCTGTGTTTAAAAGTAAAAATGGAGGTACCATTCAATCCAGCAGGTGCACCAATGGACCTCTCACCTGAGAAGACAAGAATCGAGAAGACACAGGCCGCAAAAGCTGCAGTGCAGCCTTATTCACAATAGCCAAGAAAGTGAAGCAATCAAAATATACAACAAGAGGTGAATGGATAAAGAAGAAGTGGTCCATGTACACAGTGGAATATTAACCATGGAAAACAACGAACCATTGCTCTCTGAGGCACCGCAAAGGAGGCTGGAGATAGTCACGAAACATGAGGTAAGTCGGAAAGCAAAAGACCTATATTCTATGATATCACTTATAGGCGTTATCTAATAACTGATACAAAGGAACATATATCCACAGAGAAAGACACTCACAGACTTAGAAAATAAAACTATGCTCAACTAAAAGGAAAGGTGGGGGGAATGGATAAATTAAGATTAGTGTTACTATATGTATACAAACACATATTATATACATATCTCAAAAATACCGACCATATAGCAAGGGAGGTCTGCGGAACCCTCTGTAACATTTTACATGGGAAGAGGATCTGTACTTGAATAGACATATATAATGTACAAATGAACCAGAGTGTGTTCACCTAGGACAAACAATATTCTAACCTTTAGCCCAATTAAAACACCTTTAAAAACCAAGAAGAAATAATGAGACATAAACTTATGGGGGTTTCTCCACGCACATTCTAATGTAATTTACAACCTAGGAACACGACTTCCAGAAAGGCTCTGCTGCCCTACCA
This sequence comes from Balaenoptera physalus, assembly GCF_965194825.1. Taxonomy (NCBI): domain Eukaryota; kingdom Metazoa; phylum Chordata; class Mammalia; order Artiodactyla; family Balaenopteridae; genus Balaenoptera; species Balaenoptera physalus. The sequence continues at coordinate 829,572 of NW_028126567.1, forward strand.
CCCAGATTTGGGAATGGAGAAATGCTGCCTCCTTGAGGCCACTTCCCACAACAGCAGCTTTAATCCCATTGCTCTAGGTCACTAAATATTCACAAAACTTGAAGTTCGGGAAATGAGACCTGCTCTCTAAAAAAACTCTTGGGTGGAAAATCGCCCAAAAAATTCAAAAGAGGGCAACCTTCCAAGAAGACAGTTTCAAGAGTTATACTGTACTCCCAATTGTTTCCTTTTTTTAACAGAAAAGAAAACAGCGGAGAAAAATGATGAGTTTTACGAATTTTCAACGACTTACAAACCCAAATTACAAAAACCTATGAGCTCACAGCAGCCAGAAGGGCCATTAGCATAAATGCTGCAAACAGTAAATGATGAAGCGATTGTGGAGAAATGCGTACCCTCGATTCTAAGGGGGACGTGGTAACAGCCACTAATGAAAACACAAAGAAGGTGCTTTGAAAAGGGAAACACGGTGCTACCAGTCAGTGAATCACACCCACTGCTGGGCCTATCACCTGAGAAAATGAGAATCAAAAAGTCACAGGCTGGCAATCCTGCACTCCAACAATATTTACCATAGCCAACACTTGGAAGCAATGAAAATGTCCATCAACCGAGGAATGCACAAAGAAGAAGTGGTCCACGTACACAGTGGAAAATTACTCCAATAAAAAATAAAAATTAAATTTAAAAATCCAACAAAACTAAGGAGACATCAGCTTGTGTGGGTTGGTCCGGGCACACTCCACTCTAATTTATAACCGAGAAACACCACAGGCCGCAAGGGCTTTTCCCTAGTTACCAGGGTGGGGAACATAGAAAGGCTGCTGCCCTCTGGCAGTTACCTGCAAAAGCAGCTTTAAAGCCTGTGCTAATGATCATTTCATATGAATAAGTACTGCAGAAGTGTAAATGAAACCTGCCCTCAAAATGTCTTCAGGGAGGTAAAGGCCAAAACGTTTCAAAATGTGACACATACTTTAAGAGAACACTTTGTAGAACTAAGGGGTAGTCACAGCTTGAAAAATAAAAAGGACATGCTTTAAAGCTCAATTTCAACGGATTATGAGGCACATGCGAATTCAACCACAAAGAGGTATCAGCTCACACTTGTCAGAATAACCATCAGCAAGAAAACTACAAACAATAAATGCTGAAGGTGTTGTGGAGAAATGCATACCCTCAACTGCAAGTGGGACATAAGTTGGAAAGGGCCACAAACTCGAACAGAATGGGGGTGCCTTAAAAACGTAAACATTGAGCTACCATATGATCCAGCAGGCCCACTCCTCCACCTATAATCTAAGAAGAGAGAATTGGAAAGACACAGGCAGGCAAATCTGCATTGCACATTATTACAATAGCCAAGATATGGAAGTAACCAAAAAGTCCACCAACAGATGGGTGGACAAAGAAGTACTCCTCCATGTACAGATGCAATATTCGCTAGTGAAGAAAATGAAACAATGCCATTTGCAGCGCCATAGATGAGTCTAGACGTAATCACGCCACGTGTAGTCAGTGAGAAAGCAAAATACATATATCCTATGATATCACTTTCAGGAGTTACTTAAAAATTGATACCAATGAAGATATTTCCACAGAGAAAGGCAATCACAGATTCATTAAAAAACTTATGGTTCACCAAATAGAAAGGGATGAGGATTGGATACATTACCATATTGGGGTTAACAGAGATATACAAACCATGTGAAATATATAACCACCAAAGACGTACGGAAGACCAGGAAGAGACTACTCAACATTGTGTCATAACCTACATGGGAAAAGGATGCGAGGAAGAAAAGATACACGTATATGTGTGAAAGACCCACATCTTGCACACCTATAGCAAACAAACCAATGTAATCAAATCTGCCTGGGTAAAAAATAAAAAGTAAATTACAAATATGAACAAGAAGTAATGAGACATAAACTTAAAGGGCTTTTTCCTGGCACGCTCCATTCTAATATACAACCTGGAATACCACTTCCATTAAGGCTCTGTTTCCCTAGTAACCAAATTTGGCAAAGGAGAAATGCTGCCACCTTGTGGCCGTTTCCTGCAAGAGCAGCTTTAAAGTCCCAGCTAATGGTCACTTAACATTCACAAGGACTCAGGGCTGTAAAAGACACTTGCCCTAAAAATTTGTGCTGAAGTAGGGAATGGACAAAAAATTCACAACTGGCAAATGTTTCAAGAAGAGATTATGAAGAGTTAAGTTTTACTCACACTCTTTTTAAAAAAAAGAAAAATGGATAAAAGCTCAACCTCAGGGAGTGTTAGACGCATGCAATCTAATCTACGAAAAGTTTCAACTTACACCAGTCGACTGACCATCAGCAAAAAGTCTACAAACAATAAATGCTGAAGGGGATTTAGAGAACTGTGTACCCTCTACCTTCTGGTGAGACATAAAAGCCAATAATGAGAAAAGAAAGGAGCTGTGTTTAAAAGTAAAAATGGAGGTACCATTCAATCCAGCAGGTGCACCAATGGACCTCTCACCTGAGAAGACAAGAATCGAGAAGACACAGGCCGCAAAAGCTGCAGTGCAGCCTTATTCACAATAGCCAAGACAGTGAAGCAATCAAAATATCCAACAAGAGGTGAATGGATAAAGAAGAAGTGGTCCATGTACACAGTGGAATATTAACCATGGAAAACAACGAACCATTGCTCTCTGAGGCACCGCAAAGGAGGCTGGAGATAGTCACGAAACATGAGGTAAGTCGGAAAGCAAAAGACCTATATTCTATGATATCACTTATAGGCGTTATCTAATAACTGACACAAAGGAACATATATCCACAGAGAAAGACACTCACAGACTTAGAAAATAAAACTATGCTCAACTAAAAGGAAAGGTGGGGGGAATGGATAAATTAAGATTAGTGTTACTATATGTATACAAACACATATTATATACATATCTCAAAAATACCGACCATATAGCAAGGGAGGTCTGCGGAACCCTCTGTAACATTTTACATGGGAAGAGGATCTGTACTTGAATAGACATATATAATGTCCAAATGAACCAGAGTGTGTTCACCTAGGACAAACAATATTCTAACCTTTAGCCCAATTAAAACACCTTTAAAAACCAAGAAGAAATAATGAGACATAAACTTATGGGGGTTTCTCCACGCACATTCTAATGTAATTTACAACCTAGGAACACGACTTCCAGAAAGGCTCTGCTGCCCTACCACCCAGATTTGGGAATGGAGAAATGCTGCCTCCTTGAGGCCACTTCCCACAACAGCAGCTTTAAACCCATTGCTCTAGGTCACTAAATATTCACAAAACTTGAAGTTCGGGAAATGAGACCTGCTCTCTAAAAAAACTCTTGGGTGGAAAATCGCCCAAAAAATTCAAAAGAGGGCAACCTTCCAAGAAGACAGTTTCAAGAGTTATACTGTACTCCCAATTGTTTCCTTTTTTTAACAGAAAAGAAAACAGCGGAGAAAAATGATGAGTTTTACGAATTTTCAACGACTTACAAACCCAAATTACAAAAACCTATGAGCTCACAGCAGCCAGAAGGGCCATTAGCATAAATGCTGCAAACAGTAAATGATGAAGCGATTGTGGAGAAATGCGTACCCTCGATTCTAAGGGGGACGTGGTAAGAGCCACTAATGAAAACACAAAGGAGGTGCTTTGAAAAGGGAAACACGGTGCTACCAGTCAGTGAATCACACCCACTGCTGGGCCTATCACCTGAGAAAATGAGAATCAAAAAGTCACAGGCTGGCAATCCTGCACTCCAACAATATTTACCATAGCCAACACTTGGAAGCAATGAAAATGTCCATCAACCGAGGAATGCACAAAGAAGAAGTGGTCCACGTACACAGTGGAAAATTACTCCAATAAAAAATAAAAATTAAATTTAAAAATCCAACACAACTAAGGAGACATCAGCTTGTGTGGGTTGGTCCGGGCACACTGCACTCTAATTTATAACCGAGAAACACCACAGGCCGCAAGGGCTTTTCCCTAGTTACCAGGGTGGGGAACATAGAAAGGCTGCCGCCCTCTGGCAGTTACCTGCAAAAGCAGCTTTAAAGCCTGTGCTAATGATCATTTCATATGAATAAGTACTGCAGAAGTGTAAATGAAACCTGCCCTCAAAATGTCTTCAGGGAGGTAAAGGCCAAAACGTTTCAAAATGTGACACATACTTTAAGAGAACACTTTGTAGAACTAAGGGGTAGTCACAGCTTGAAAAATAAAAAGGACATGCCTTAAAGCTCAATTTCAACGGATTATGAGGCACATGCAAATTCAACCACAAAGAGGTATCAGCTCACACTTGTCAGAATAACCATCAGCAAGAAAACTACAAACAATAAATGCTGAAGGTGTTGTGGAGAAATGCATACCCTCAACTGCAAGTGGGACATAAGTTGGAAAGGGCCACAAACTCGAACAGAATGGGGGTGCCTTAAAAACGTAAACATTGAGCTACCATATGATCCAGCAGGCCCACTCCTCCACCTATAATCTAAGAAGAGAGAATTGGAAAGACACAGGCAGGCAAATCTGCATTGCACATTATTACAATAGCCAAGATATGGAAGTAACCAAAAAGTCCACCAACAGATGGGTGGACAAAGAAGTACTCCTCCATGTACAGATGGAATATTCGCTAGTGAAGAAAATGAAACAATGCCATTTGCAGCGCCATAGATGAGTCTAGACGTAATCACGCCACGTGTAGTCAGTGAGAAAGCAAAATACATATATCCTATGATATCACTTTCAGGAGTTACTTAAAAATTGATACCAATGAAGATATTTCCAGAGAAAGGCAATCACAGATTCATTAAAAAACTTATGGTTCACCAAATAGAAAGGGATGAGGATTGGATACATTACCATATTGGGGTTAACAGAGATATACAAACCATGTGAAATATATAACCACCAAAGACGTACGGAAGACCAGGAAGAGACTACTCAACATTGTGTCATAACCTACATGGGAAAAGGATGCGAGGAAGAAAAGATACACGTATATGTGTGAAAGACCCACATCTTGCACACCTATAGCAAACAAACCAATGTAATCAAATCTGCCTGGGTAAAAAATAAAAAGTAAATTACAAATATGAACAAGAAGTAATGAGACATAAACTTAAAGGGCTTTTTCCTGGCACGTTCCATTCTAATATACAACCTAGAATACCACTTCCATTAAGGCTCTGTTTCCCTAGTAACCAAATTTGGCAAAGGAGAAATGCTGCCACCTTGTGGCCGTTTCCTGCAAGAGCAGCTTTAAAGTCCCAGCTAATGGTCACTTAACATTCACAAGGACTCAGGGCTGTAAAAGACACTTGCCCTAAAAATTTGTGCTGAAGTAGGGAATGGACAAAAAATTCACAACAGGCAAATGTTTCAAGAAGAGATTATGAAGAGTTAAGTTTTACTCACACTCTTTTTAAAAAAAAGAAAAATGGATAAAAGCTCAACCTCAGGGAGTGTTAGACGCATGCAATCTAATCTACGAAAAGTTTCAACTTACACCAGTCGACTGACCATCAGCAAAAAGTCTACAAACAATAAATGCTGAAGGGGATTTAGAGAACTGTGTACTCTCTACCTTCTGGTGAGACATAAAAGCCAATAATGAGAAAAGAAAGGAGCTGTGTTTAAAAGTAAAAATGGAGGTACCATTCAATCCAGCAGGTGCACCAATGGACCTCTCACCTGAGAAGACAAGAATCGAGAAGACACAGGCCGCAAAAGCTGCAGTGCAGCCTTATTCACAATAGCCAAGACAGTGAAGCAATCAAAATATCCAACAAGAGGTGAATGGATAAAGAAGAAGTGGTCCATGTACACAGTGGAATATTAACCATGGAAAACAACGAACCATTGCTCTCTGAGGCACCACAAAGGAGTCTGGAGATAGTCACGAAACATGAGGTAAGTCAGAAAGCAAAAGACCTATATTCTATGATATCACTTATAGGCGTTATCTAATAACTGACACAAATGAACATATATCCACAGAGAAAGACACTCACAGACTTAGAAAATAAAACTATGCTCAACTAAAAGGAAAGGTGGGGGGAATGGATAAATTAAGATTAGTGTTACTATATGTATACAAACACATATTATATACATATCTCAAAAATACCGACCATATAGCAAGGGAGGTCTGCGGAACACTCTGTAACATTTTACATGGGAAGAGGATCTGTACTTGAATAGACATATACAATGTACAAATGAACCAGAGTGTGTTCACCTAGGACAAACAATATTCTAACCTTTAGCCCAATTAAAACACCTTTAAAAACCAAGAAGAAATAATGAGACATAAACTTATGGGGGTTTCTCCACGCACATTCTAATGTAATTTACAACCTAGGAACACGACTTCCAGAACGGCTCTGCTGCCCTACTACCCAGATTTGGGAATGGAGAAATGCTGCCTCCTTGAGGCCACTTCCCACAACAGCAGCTTTAAACCCATTGCTCTACGTCACTAAATATTCACAAAACTTAAAGTTCGGGAAATGAGACCTGCTCTCTAAAAAAACTCTTGGGTGGAAAATCGCCCAAAAAATTCAAAAGCGGGCAACCTTCCAAGAAGACAGTTTCAAGAGTTATACTGTACTCCCAATTGTTTCCTTTTTTTAACAGAAAAGAAAACAGCGGAGAAAAATGATGAGTTTTACGAATTTTCAACGACTTACAAACCCAAATTACAAAAACCTATGAGCTCACAGCAGCCAGAAGGGCCATTAGCATAAATGCTGCAAACAATAAATGATGAAGCGATTGTGGAGAAATGCGTACCCTCGATTCTAAGGGGGACGTGGTAAGAGCCACTAATGAAAACACAAAGAAGGTGCTTTGAAAAGGGAAACACGGTGCTACCAGTCAGTGAATCACACCCACTGCAGGGCCTATCACCTGAGAAAATGAGAATCAAAAAGTCACAGGCTGGCAATCCTGCACTCCAACAATATTTACCATAGCCAACACTTGGAAGCAATGAAAATGTCCATCAACCGAGGAATGCACAAAGAAGAAGTGGTCCACGTACACAGTGGAAAATTACTCCAATAAAAAATAAAAATTAAATTTAAAAATCCAACACAACTAAGGAGACATCAGCTTGTGTGGGTTTCTCCGGGCACACTCCACTCTAATTTATAACCGAGAAACACCACAGGCCGCAAGGGCTTTTCCCTAGTTACCAGGGTGGGGAACATAGAAAGGCTGCCGTCCTCTGGCAGTTACCTGCAAAAGCAGCTTTAAAGCCTGTGCTAATGATCATTTCATATGAATAAGTACTGCAGAAGTGTAAATGAAACCTGCCCTCAAAATGTCTTCAGGGAGGTAAAGGCCAAAACGTTTCAAAATGTGACACATACTTTAAGAGAACACTTTGTAGAACTAAGGGGTAGTCACAGCTTGAAAAATAAAAAGGACATGCCTTAAAGCTCAATTTCAACGGATTATGAGGCACATGCAAATTCAACCACAAAGAGGTATCAGCTCACACTTGTCAGAATAACCATCAGCAAGAAAACTACAAACAATAAATGCTGAAGGTGTTGTGGAGAAATGCATACCCTCAACTGCAAGTGGGACATAAGTTGGAAAGGGCCACAAACTCGAACAGAATGGGGGTGCCTTAAAAACGTAAACATTGAGCTACCATATGATCCAGCAGGCCCACTCCTCCACCTATAATCTAAGAAGAGAGAATTGGAAAGACACAGGCAGGCAAATCTGCATTGCACAGTATTACAATAGCCAAGATATGGAAGTAACCAAAAAGTCCACCAACAGATGGGTGGACAAAGAAGTACTCCTCCATGTACAGATGGAATATTCGCTAGTGAAGAATATGAAACAATGCCATTTGCAGCGCCATAGATGAGTCTAGACGTAATCACGCCACGTGTAGTCAGTGAGAAAGCAAAATACATATATCCTATGATATCACTTTCAGGAGTTACTTAAAAATTGATACCAATGAAGATATTTCCACAGAGAAAGGCAATCACAGATTCATTAAAAAACTTATGGTTCACCAAATAGAAAGGGATGAGGATTGGATACATTACCATATTGGGGTTAACAGAGATATACAAACCATGTGAAATATATAACCACCAAAGACGTACGGAAGACCAGGAAGAGACTACTCAACATTGTGTCATAACCTACATGGGAAAAGGATGCGAGGAAGAAAAGATACACGTATATGTGTGAAAGACCCACATCTTGCACACCTATAGCAAACAAACCAATGTAATCAAATCTGCCTGGGTAAAAAATAAAAAGTAAATTACAAATATGAACAAGAAGTAATGAGACATAAACTTAAAGGGCTTTTTCCTGGCACGTTCCATTCTAATATACAACCTAGAATACCACTTCCATTAAGGCTCTGTTTCCCTAGTAACCAAATTTGGCAAAGGAGAAATGCTGCCACCTTGTGGCCGTTTCCTGCAAGAGCAGCTTTAAAGTCCCAGCTAATGGTCACTTAACATTCACAAGGACTCAGGGCTGTAAAAGACACTTGCCCTAAAAATTTGTGCTGAAGTAGGGAATGGACAAAAAATTCACAACAGGCAAATGTTTCAAGAAGAGATTATGAAGAGTTAAGTTTTACTCACACTCTTTTTAAAAAAAAGAAAAATGGATAAAAGCTCAACCTCAGGGAGTGTTAGACGCATGCAATCTAATCTACGAAAAGTTTCAACTTACACCAGTCGACTGACCATCAGCAAAAAGTCTACAAACAATAAATGCTGAAGGGGATTTAGAGAACTGTGTACCCTCTACCTTCTGGTGAGACATAAAAGCCAATAATGAGAAAAGAAAGGAGCTGTGTTTAAAAGTAAAAATGGAGGTACCATTCAATCCAGCAGGTGCACCAATGGACCTCTCACCTGAGAAGACAAGAATCGAGAAGACACAGGCCGCAAAAGCTGCAGTGCAGCCTTATTCACAATAGCCAAGACAGTGAAGCAATCAAAATATACAACAAGAGGTGAATGGATAAAGAAGAAGTGGTCCATGTACACAGTGGAATATTAACCATGGAAAACAACGAACCATTGCTCTCTGAGGCACCGCAAAGGAGGCTGGAGATAGTCACGAAACATGAGGTAAGTCGGAAAGCAAAAGACCTATATTCTATGATATCACTTATAGGCGTTATCTAATAACTGACACAAAGGAACATATATCCACAGAGAAAGACACTCACAGACTTAGAAAATAAAACTATGCTCAACTAAAAGGAAAGGTGGGGGGAATGGATAAATTAAGATTAGTGTTACTATATGTATACAAACACATATTATATACATATCTCAAAAATACCGACCATATAGCAAGGGAGGTCTGCGGAACCCTCTGTAACATTTTACATGGGAAGAGGATCTGTACTTGAATAGACATATATAATGTCCAAATGAACCAGAGTGTGTTCACCTAGGACAAACAATATTCTAACCTTTAGCCCAATTAAAACACCTTTAAAAACCAAGAAGAAATAATGAGACATAAACTTATGGGGGTTTCTCCACGCACATTCTAATGTAATTTACAACCTAGGAACACGACTTCCAGAAAGGCTCTGCTGCCCTACCACCCAGATTTGGGAATGGAGAAATGCTGCCTCCTTGAGGCCACTTCCCACAACAGCAGCTTTAATCCCATTGCTCTAGGTCACTAAATATTCACAAAACTTGAAGTTCGGGAAATGAGACCTGCTCTCTAAAAAAACTCTTGGGTGGAAAATCGCCCAAAAAATTCAAAAGAGGGCAACCTTCCAAGAAGACAGTTTCAAGAGTTATACTGTACTCCCAATTGTTTCCTTTTTTTAACAGAAAAGAAAACAGCGGAGAAAAATGATGAGTTTTACGAATTTTCAACGACTTACAAACCCAAATTACAAAAACCTATGAGCTCACAGCAGCCAGAAGGGCCATTAGCATAAATGCTGCAAACAATAAATGATGAAGCGATTGTGGAGAAATGCGTACCCTCGATTCTAAGGGGGACGTGGTAAGAGCCACTAATGAAAACACAAAGAAGGTGCTTTGAAAAGGGAAACACGGTGCTACCAGTCAGTGAATCACACCCACTGCAGGGCCTATCACCTGAGAAAATGAGAATCAAAAAGTCACAGGCTGGCAATCCTGCACTCCAACAATATTTACCATAGCCAACACTTGGAAGCAATGAAAATGTCCATCAACCGAGGAATGCACAAAGAAGAAGTGGTCCACGTACACAGTGGAAAATTACTCCAATAAAAAATAAAAATTAAATTTAAAAATCCAACACAACTAAGGAGACATCAGCTTGTGTGGGTTTCTCCGGGCACACTCCACTCTAATTTATAACCGAGAAACACCACAGGCCGCAAGGGCTTTTCCCTAGTTACCAGGGTGGGGAACATAGAAAGGCTGCCGCCCTCTGGCAGTTACCTGCAAAAGCAGTTTTAAAGCCTGTGCTAATGGTCATTTCATATGAATAAGTACTGCAGAAGTGTAAATGAAACCTGCCCTCAAAATGTCTTCAGGGAGGTAAAGGCCAAAACGTTTCAAAATGTGACACATACTTTAAGAGAACACTTTGAAGAACTAAGGGGTAATCACAGCTTGAAAAATAAAAAGGACATGCCTTAAAGCTCAATTTCAACGGATTATGAGGCACATGCGAATTCAACCACAAAGAGGTATCAGCTCACACTTGTCAGAATAACCATCAGCAAGAAAACTACAAACAATAAATGCTGAAGGTGTTGTGGAGAAATGCATACCCTCAACTGCAAGTGGGACATAAGTTGGAAAGGGCCACAAACTCGAACAGAATGGGGGTGCCTTAAAAACGTAAACATTGAGCTACCATATGATCCAGCAGGCCCACTCCTCAACCTATAATCTAAGAAGAGAGAATTGGAAAGACACAGGCAGGCAAATCTGCATTGCACATTATTACAATAGCCAAGATATGGAAGTAACCAAAAAGTCCACCAACAGATGGGTGGACAAAGAAGTACTCCTCCATGTACAGATGCAATATTCGCTAGTGAAGAAAATGAAACAATGCCATTTGCAGCGCCATAGATGAGTCTAGACGTAATCACGCCACGTGTAGTCAGTGAGAAAGCAAAATACATATATCCTATGATATCACTTTCAGGAGTTACTTAAAAATTGATACCAATGAAGATATTTCCACAGAGAAAGGCAATCACAGATTCATTAAAAAACTTATGGTTCGCCAAATAGAAAGGGATGAGGATTGGATACATTACCATATTGGGGTTAACAGAGATATACAAACCATGTGAAATATATAACCACCAAAGACGTACGGAAGACCAGGAAGAGACTACTCAACATTGTGTCATAACCTACATGGGAAAAGGATGCGAGGAAGAAAAGATACACGTATATGTGTGAAAGACCCACATCTTGCACACCTATAGCAAACAAACCAATGTAATCAAATCTGCCTGGGTAAAAAATAAAAAGTAAATTACAAATATGAACAAGAAGTAATGAGACATAAACTTAAAGGGCTTTTTCCTGGCACGTTCCATTCTAATATACAACCTAGAATACCACTTCCATTAAGGCTCTGTTTCCCTAGTAACCAAATTTGGCAAAGGAGAAATGCTGCCACCTTGTGGCCGTTTCCTGCAAGAGCAGCTTTAAAGTCCCAGCTAATGGTCACTTAACATTCACAAGGACTCAGGGCTGTAAAAGACACTTGCCCTAAAAATTTGTGCTGAAGTAGGGAATGGACAAAAAATTCACAACAGGCAAATGTTTCAAGAAGAGATTATGAAGATTTAAGTTTTACTCACACTCTTTTTAAAAAAAAGAAAAATGGATAAAAGCTCAACCTCAGGGAGTGTTAGACGCATGCAATCTAATCTACGAAAAGTTTCAACTTACACCAGTCGACTGACCATCAGCAAAAAGTCTACAAACAATAAATGCTGAAGGGGATTTAGAGAACTGTGTACCCTCTACCTTCTGGTGAGACATAAAAGCCAATAATGAGAAAAGAAAGGAGCTGTGTTTAAAAGTAAAAATGGAGGTACCATTCAATCCAGCAGGTGCACCAATGGACCTCTCACCTGAGAAGACAAGAATCGAGAAGACACAGGCCGCAAAAGCTGCAGTGCAGCCTTATTCACAATAGCCAAGACAGTGAAGCAATCAAAATATACAACAAGAGGTGAATGGATAAAGAAGAAGTGGTCCATGTACACAGTGGAATATTAACCATGGAAAACAACGAACCATTGCTCTCTGAGGCACCACAAAGGAGGCTGGAGATAGTCACGAAACATGAGGTAAGTCGGAAAGCAAAAGACCTATATTCTATGATATCACTTATAGGCGTTATCTAATAACTGACACAAAGGAACATATATCCACAGAGAAAGACACTCACAGACTTAGAAAATAAAACTATGCTCAACTAAAAGGAAAGGTGGGGGGAATGGATAAATTAAGATTAGTGTTACTATATGTATACAAACACATATTATATACATATCTCAAAAATACCGACCATATAGCAAGGGAGGTCTTCGGAACCCTCTGTAACATTTTACATGGGAAGAGGATCTGTACTTGAATAGACATATATAATGTACAAATGAACCAGAGTGTGTTCACCTAGGACAAACAATATTCTAACCTTTAGCCCAATTAAAACACCTTTAAAAACCAAGAAGAAATAATGAGACATAAACTTATGGGGGTTTCTCCACGCACATTCTAATGTAATTTACAACCTAGGAACACGACTTCCAGAAAGGCTCTGCTGCCCTACCACCCAGATTTGGGAATGGAGAAATGCTGCCTCCTTGAGGCCACTTCCCACAACAGCAGCTTTAATCCCATTGCTCTAGGTCACTAAATATTCACAAAACTTGAAGTTCGGGAAATGAGACCTGCTCTCTAAAAAAACTCTTGGGTGGAAAATCGCCCAAAAAATTCAAAAGAGGGCAACCTTCCAAGAAGACAGTTTCAAGAGTTATACTGTACTCCCAATTGTTTCCTTTTTTTAACAGAAAAGAAAACAGCGGAGAAAAATGATGAGTTTTACGAATTTTCAACGACTTACAAACCCAAATTACAAAAACCTATGAGCTCACAGCAGCCAGAAGGGCCATTAGCATAAATGCTGCAAACAGTAAATGATGAAGCGATTGTGGAGAAATGCGTACCCTCGATTCTAAGGGGGACGTGGTAAGAGCCACTAATGAAAACACAAAGAAGGTGCTTTGAAAAGGGAAACACGGTGCTACCAGTCAGTGAATCACACCCACTGCTGGGCCTATCACCTGAGAAAATGAGAATCAAAAAGTCACAGGCTGGCAATCCTGCACTCCAACAATATTTACCATAGCCAACACTTGGAAGCAATGAAAATGTCCATCAACCGAGGAATGCACAAAGAAGAAGTGGTCCACGTACACAGTGGAAAATTACTCCAATAAAAAATAAAAATTAAATTTAAAAATCCAACAAAACTAAGGAGACATCAGCTTGTGTGGGTTGGTCCGGGCACACTCCACTCTAATTTATAACCGAGAAACACCACAGGCCGCAAGGGCTTTTCCCTAGTTACCAGGGTGGGGAACATAGAAAGGCTGCCGCCCTCTGGCAGTTACCTGCAAAAGCAGCTTTAAAGCCTGTGCTAATGATCATTTCATATGAATAAGTACTGCAGAAGTGTAAATGAAACCTGCCCTCAAAATGTCTTCAGGGAGGTAAAGGCCAAAACGTTTCAAAATGTGACACATACTTTAAGAGAACACTTTGTAGAACTAAGGGGTAGTCACAGCTTGAAAAATAAAAAGGACATGCCTTAAAGCTCAATTTCAACGGATTATGAGGCAAATGCAAATTCAACCACAAAAAGGTATCAGCTCACACTTGTCAGAATAACCATCAGCAAGAAAACTACAAACAATAAATGCTGAAGGTGTTGTGGAGAAATGCATACCCTCAACTGCAAGTGGGACATAAGTTGGAAAGGGCCACAAACTCGAACAGAATGGGGGTGCCTTAAAAACGTAAACATTGAGCTACCATATGATCCAGCAGGCCCACTCCTCCACCTATAATCTAAGAAGAGAGAATTGGAAAGACACAGGCAGGCAAATCTGCATTGCACATTATTACAATAGCCAAGATATGGAAGTAACCAAAAAGTCCACCAACAGATGGGTGGACAAAGAAGTACTCCTCCATGTACAGATGCAATATTCGCTAGTGAAGAAAATGAAACAATGCCATTTGCAGCACCATAGATGAGTCTAGACGTAATCACGCCACGTGTAGTCAGTGAGAAAGCAAAATACATATATCCTATGATATCACTTTCAGGAGTTACTTAAAAATTGATACCAATGAAGATATTTCCACAGAGAAAGGCAATCACAGATTCATTAAAAAACTTATGGTTCACCAAATAGAAAGGGATGAGGATTGGATACATTACCATATTGGGGTTAACAGAGATATACAAACCATGTGAAATATATAACCACCAAAGACGTACGGAAGACCAGGAAGAGACTACTCAACATTGTGTCATAACCTACATGGGAAAAGGATGCGAGGAAGAAAAGATACACGTATATGTGTGAAAGACCCACATCTTGCACACCTATAGCAAACAAACCAATGTAATCAAATCTGCCTGGGTAAAAAATAAAAAGTAAATTACAAATATGAACAAGAAGTAATGAGACATAAACTTAAAGGGCTTTTTCCTGGCACGTTCCATTCTAATATACAACCTAGAATACCACTTCCATTAAGGCTCTGTTTCCCTAGTAACCAAATTTGGCAAAGGAGAAATGCTGCCACCTTGTGGCCGTTTCCTGCAAGAGCAGCTTTAAAGTCCCAGCTAATGGTCACTTAACATTCACAAGGACTCAGGGCTGTAAAAGACACTTGCCCTAAAAATTTGTGCTGAAGTAGGGAATGGACAAAAAATTCACAACAGGCAAATGTTTCAAGAAGAGATTATGAAGAGTTAAGTTTTACTCACACTCTTTTTAAAAAAAAGAAAAATGGATAAAAGCTCAACCTCAGGGAGTGTTAGACGCATGCAATCTAATCTACGAAAAGTTTCAACTTACACCAGTCGACTGACCATCAGCAAAAAGTCTACAAACAATAAATGCTGAAGGGGATTTAGAGAACTGTGTACCCTCTACCTTCTGGTGAGACATAAAAGCCAATAATGAGAAAAGAAAGGAGCTGTGTTTAAAAGTAAAAATGGAGGTACCATTCAATCCAGCAGGTGCACCAATGGACCTCTCACCTGAGAAGACAAGAATCGAGAAGACACAGGCCGCAAAAGCTGCAGTGCAGCCTTATTCACAATAGCCAAGACAGTGAAGCAATCAAAATATACAACAAGAGGTGAATGGATAAAGAAGAAGTGGTCCATGTACACAGTGGAATATTAACCATGGAAAACAACGAACCATTGCTCTCTGAGGCACCGCAAAGGAGGCTGGAGATAGTCACGAAACATGAGGTAAGTCGGAAAGCAAAAGACCTATATTCTATGATATCACTTATAGGCGTTATCTAATAACTGACACAAAGGAACATATATCCACAGAGAAAGACACTCACAGACTTAGAAAATAAAACTATGCTCAACTAAAAGGAAAGGTGGGGGGAATGGATAAATTAAGATTAGTGTTACTATATGTATACAAACACATATTATATACATATCTCAAAAATACCGACCATATAGCAAGGGAGGTCTGCGGAACCCTCTGTAACATTTTACATGGGAAGAGGATCTGTACTTGAATAGACATATATAATGTCCAAATGAACCAGAGTGTGTTCACCTAGGACAAACAATATTCTAACCTTTAGCCCAATTAAAACACCTTTAAAAACCAAGAAGAAATAATGAGACATAAACTTATGGGGGTTTCTCCACGCACATTCTAATGTAATTTACAACCTAGGAACACGACTTCCAGAAAGGCTCTGCTGCCCTACCACCCAGATTTGGGAATGGAGAAATGCTGCCTCCTTGAGGCCACTTCCCACAACAGCAGCTTTAATCCCATTGCTCTAGGTCACTAAATATTCACAAAACTTGAAGTTCGGGAAATGAGACCTGCTCTCTAAAAAAACTCTTGGGTGGAAAATCGCCCAAAAAATTCAAAAGAGGGCAACCTTCCAAGAAGACAGTTTCAAGAGTTATACTGTACTCCCAATTGTTTCCTTTTTTTAACAGAAAAGAAAACAGCGGAGAAAAATGATGAGTTTTACGAATTTTCAACGACTTACAAACCCAAATTACAAAAACCTATGAGCTCACAGCAGCCAGAAGGGCCATTAGCATAAATGCTGCAAACAGTAAATGATGAAGCGATTGTGGAGAAATGCGTACCCTCGATTCTAAGGGGGACGTGGTAACAGCCACTAATGAAAACACAAAGAAGGTGCTTTGAAAAGGGAAACACGGTGCTACCAGTCAGTGAATCACACCCACTGCTGGGCCTATCACCTGAGAAAATGAGAATCAAAAAGTCACAGGCTGGCAATCCTGCACTCCAACAATATTTACCATAGCCAACACTTGGAAGCAATGAAAATGTCCATCAACCGAGGAATGCACAAAGAAGAAGTGGTCCACGTACACAGTGGAAAATTACTCCAATAAAAAATAAAAATTAAATTTAAAAATCCAACAAAACTAAGGAGACATCAGCTTGTGTGGGTTGGTCCGGGCACACTCCACTCTAATTTATAACCGAGAAACACCACAGGCCGCAAGGGCTTTTCCCTAGTTACCAGGGTGGGGAACATAGAAAGGCTGCTGCCCTCTGGCAGTTACCTGCAAAAGCAGCTTTAAAGCCTGTGCTAATGATCATTTCATATGAATAAGTACTGCAGAAGTGTAAATGAAACCTGCCCTCAAAATGTCTTCAGGGAGGTAAAGGCCAAAACGTTTCAAAATGTGACACATACTTTAAGAGAACACTTTGTAGAACTAAGGGGTAGTCACAGCTTGAAAAATAAAAAGGACATGCTTTAAAGCTCAATTTCAACGGATTATGAGGCACATGCGAATTCAACCACAAAGAGGTATCAGCTCACACTTGTCAGAATAACCATCAGCAAGAAAACTACAAACAATAAATGCTGAAGGTGTTGTGGAGAAATGCATACCCTCAACTGCAAGTGGGACATAAGTTGGAAAGGGCCACAAACTCGAACAGAATGGGGGTGCCTTAAAAACGTAAACATTGAGCTACCATATGATCCAGCAGGCCCACTCCTCCACCTATAATCTAAGAAGAGAGAATTGGAAAGACACAGGCAGGCAAATCTGCATTGCACATTATTACAATAGCCAAGATATGGAAGTAACCAAAAAGTCCACCAACAGATGGGTGGACAAAGAAGTACTCCTCCATGTACAGATGCAATATTCGCTAGTGAAGAAAATGAAACAATGCCATTTGCAGCGCCATAGATGAGTCTAGACGTAATCACGCCACGTGTAGTCAGTGAGAAAGCAAAATACATATATCCTATGATATCACTTTCAGGAGTTACTTAAAAATTGATACCAATGAAGATATTTCCACAGAGAAAGGCAATCACAGATTCATTAAAAAACTTATGGTTCACCAAATAGAAAGGGATGAGGATTGGATACATTACCATATTGGGGTTAACAGAGATATACAAACCATGTGAAATATATAACCACCAAAGACGTACGGAAGACCAGGAAGAGACTACTCAACATTGTGTCATAACCTACATGGGAAAAGGATGCGAGGAAGAAAAGATACACGTATATGTGTGAAAGACCCACATCTTGCACACCTATAGCAAACAAACCAATGTAATCAAATCTGCCTGGGTAAAAAATAAAAAGTAAATTACAAATATGAACAAGAAGTAATGAGACATAAACTTAAAGGGCTTTTTCCTGGCACGTTCCATTCTAATATACAACCTGGAATACCACTTCCATTAAGGCTCTGTTTCCCTAGTAACCAAATTTGGCAAAGGAGAAATGCTGCCACCTTGTGGCCGTTTCCTGCAAGAGCAGCTTTAAAGTCCCAGCTAATGGTCACTTAACATTCACAAGGACTCAGGGCTGTAAAAGACACTTGCCCTAAAAATTTGTGCTGAAGTAGGGAATGGACAAAAAATTCACAACTGGCAAATGTTTCAAGAAGAGATTATGAAGAGTTAAGTTTTACTCACACTCTTTTTAAAAAAAAGAAAAATGGATAAAAGCTCAACCTCAGGGAGTGTTAGACGCATGCAATCTAATCTACGAAAAGTTTCAACTTACACCAGTCGACTGACCATCACCAAAAAGTCTACAAACAATAAATGCTGAAGGGGATTTAGAGAACTGTGTACCCTCTACCTTCTGGTGAGACATAAAAGCCAATAATGAGAAAAGAAAGGAGCTGTGTTTAAAAGTAAAAATGGAGGTACCATTCAATCCAGCAGGTGCACCAATGGACCTCTCACCTGAGAAGACAAGAATCGAGAAGACACAGGCCGCAAAAGCTGCAGTGCAGCCTTATTCACAATAGCCAAGACAGTGAAGCAATCAAAATATCCAACAAGAGGTGAATGGATAAAGAAGAAGTGGTCCATGTACACAGTGGAATATTAACCATGGAAAACAACGAACCATTGCTCTCTGAGGCACCGCAAAGGAGGCTGGAGATAGTCACGAAACATGAGGTAAGTCGGAAAGCAAAAGACCTATATTCTATGATATCACTTATAGGCGTTATCTAATAACTGACACAAAGGAACATATATCCACAGAGAAAGACACACACAGACTTAGAAAATAAAACTATGCTCAACTAAAAGGAAAGGTGGGGGGAATGGATAAATTAAGATTAGTGTTACTATATGTATACAAACACATATTATATACATATCTCAAAAATACCGACCATATAGCAAGGGAGGTCTGCGGAACCCTCTGTAACATTTTACATGGGAAGAGGATCTGTACTTGAATAGACATATATAATGTCCAAATGAACCAGAGTGTGTTCACCTAGGACAAACAATATTCTAACCTTTAGCCCAATTAAAACACCTTTAAAAACCAAGAAGAAATAATGAGACATAAACTTATGGGGGTTTCTCCACGCACATTCTAATGTAATTTACAACCTAGGAACACGACTTCCAGAAAGGCTCTGCTGACCTACCACCCAGATTTGGGAATGGAGAAATGCTGCCTCCTTGAGGCCACTTCCCAGAACAGCAGCTTTAAACCCATTGCTCTAGGTCACTAAATATTCACAAAACTTGAAGTTCGGGAAATGAGACCTGCTCTCTAAAAAAACTCTTGGGTGGAAAATCGCCCAAAAAATTCAAAAGAGGGCAACCTTCCAAGAAGACAGTTTCAAGAGTTATACTGTACTCCCAATTGTTTCCTTTTTTTAACAGAAAAGAAAACAGCGGAGAAAAATGATGAGTTTTACGAATTTTCAACGACTTACAAACCCAAATTACAAAAACCTATGAGCTCACAGCAGCCAGAAGGGCCATTAGCATAAATGCTGCAAACAATAAATGATGAAGCGATTGTGGAGAAATGCGTACCCTCGATTCTAAGGGGGACGTGGTAAGAGCCACTAATGAAAACACAAAGGAGGTGCTTTGAAAAGGGAAACACGGTGCTACCAGTCAGTGAATCACACCCACTGCTGGGCCTATCACCTGAGAAAATGAGAATCAAAAAGTCACAGGCTGGCAATCCTGCACTCCAACAATATTTACCATAGCCAACACTTGGAAGCAATGAAAATGTCCATCAACCGAGGAATGCACAAAGAAGAACTGGTCCACGTACACAGTGGAAAATTACTCCAATAAAAAATAAAAATTAAAGTTAAAAATCCAACAAAACTAAGGAGACATCAGCTTGTGTGGGTTGGTCCGGGCACACTCCACTCTAATTTATAACCGAGAAACACCACAGGCCGCAAGGGCTTTTCCCTAGTTACCAGGGTGGGGAACATAGAAAGGCTGCCGCCCTCTGGCAGTTACCTGCAAAAGCAGCTTTAAAGCCTGTGCTAATGATCATTTCATATGAATAAGTACTGCAGAAGTGTAAATGAAACCTGCCCTCAAAATGTCTTCAGGGAGGTAAAGGCCAAAACGTTTCAAAATGTGACACATACTTTACGAGAACACTTTGTAGAACTAAGGGGTAGTCACAGCTTGAAAAATAAAAAGGACATGCCTTAAAGCTCAATTTCAACGGATTATGAGGCACATGCGAATTCAACCACAAAGAGGTATCAGCTCACACTTGTCAGAATAACCATCAGCAAGAAAACTACAAACAATAAATGCTGAAGGTGTTGTGGAGAAATGCATACCCTCAACTGCAAGTGGGACATAAGTTGGAAAGGGCCACAAACTCGAACAGAATGGGGGTGCCTTAAAAACGTAAACATTGAGCTACCATATGATCCAGCAGGCCCACTCCTCCACCTATAATCTAAGAAGAGAGAATTGGAAAGACACAGGCAGGCAAATCTGCATTGCACAGTATTACAATAGCCAAGATATGGAAGTAACCAAAAAGTCCACCAACAGATGGGTGGACAAAGAAGTACTCCTCCATGTACAGATGGAATATTCGCTAGTGAAGAAAATGAAACAATGCCATTTGCAGCGCCATAGATGAGTCTAGACGTAATCACGCCACGTGTAGTCAGTGAGAAAGCAAAATACATATATCCTATGATATCACTTTCAGGAGTTACTTAAAAATTGATACCAATGAAGATATTTCCACAGAGAAAGGCAATCACAGATTCATTAAAAAACTTATGGTTCACCAAATAGAAAGGGATGAGGATTGGATACATTACCATATTGGGGTTAACAGAGATATACAAACCATGTGAAATATATAACCACCAAAGACGTACGGAAGACCAGGAAGAGACTACTCAACATTGTGTCATAACCTACATGGGAAAAGGATGCGAGGAAGAAAAGATACACGTATATGTGTGAAAGACCCACATCTTGCACACCTATAGCAAACAAACCAATGTAATCAAATCTGCCTGGGTAAAAAATAAAAAGTAAATTACAAATATGAACAAGAAGTAATGAGACATAAACTTAAAGGGCTTTTTCCTGGCACGTTCCATTCTAATATACAACCTAGAATACCACTTCCATTAAGGCTCTGTTTCCCTAGTAACCAAATTTGGCAAAGGAGAAATGCTGCCACCTTGTGGCCGTTTCCTGCAAGAGCAGCTTTAAAGTCCCAGCTAATGGTCACTTAACATTCACAAGGACTCAGGGCTGTAAAAGACACTTGCCCTAAAAATTTGTGCTGAAGTAGGGAATGGACAAAAAATTCACAACAGGCAAATGTTTCAAGAAGAGATTATGAAGAGTTAAGTTTTACTCACACTCTTTTTAAAAAAAAGAAAAATGGATAAAAGCTCAACCTCAGGGAGTGTTAGACGCATGCAATCTAATCTACGAAAAGTTTCAACTTACACCAGTCGACTGACCATCAGCAAAAAGTCTACAAACAATAAATGCTGAAGGGGATTTAGAGAACTGTGTACCCTCTACCTTCTGGTGAGACATAAAAGCCAATAATGAGAAAAGAAAGGAGCTGTGTTTAAAAGTAAAAATGGAGGTACCATTCAATACAGCAGGTGCACCAATGGACCTCTCACCTGAGAAGACAAGAATCGAGAAGACACAGGCCGCAAAAGCTGCAGTGCAGCCTTATTCACAATAGCCAAGACAGTGAAGCAATCAAAATATACAACAAGAGGTGAATGGATAAAGAAGAAGTGGTCCATGTACACAGTGGAATATTAACCATGGAAAACAACGAACCATTGCTCTCTGAGGCACCACAAAGGAGTCTGGAGATAGTCACGAAACATGAGGTAAGTCGGAAAGCAAAAGACCTATATTCTATGATATCACTTATAGGCGTTACCTAATAACTGACACAAATGAACATATATCCACAGAGAAAGACACTCACAGACTTAGAAAATAAAACTATGCTCAACTAAAAGGAAAGGTGGGGGGAATGGATAAATTAAGATTAGTGTTACTATATGTATACAAACACATATTATATACATATCTCAAAAATACCGACCATATAGCAAGGGAGGTCTGCGGAACACTCTGTAACATTTTACATGGGAAGAGGATCTGTACTTGAATAGACATATACAATGTACAAATGAACCAGAGTGTGTTCACCTAGGACAAACAATATTCCAACCTTTAGCCCAATTAAAACACCTTTAAAAACCAAGAAGAAATAATGAGACATAAACTTATGGGGGTTTCTCCACGCACATTCTAATGTAATTTACAAGCTAGGAACACGACTTCCAGAAAGGCTCTGCTGCCCTACCACCCAGATTTGGGAATGGAGAAATGCTGCCTTCTTGAGGCCACTTCCCACAACAGCAGCTTTAAACCCATTGCTCTAGGTCACTAAATATTCACAAAACTTAAAGTTCGGGAAATGAGACCTGCTCTCTAAAAAAACTCTTGGGTGGAAAATCGCCCAAAAAATTCAAAAGAGGGCAACTTTCCAAGAAGACAGTTTCAAGAGTTATACTGTACTCCCAATTGTTTCCTTTTTTTAACAGAAAAGAAAACAGCGGAGAAAAATGATGAGTTTTACGAATTTTCAACGACTTACAAACCCAAATTACAAAAACCTATGAGCTCACAGCAGCCAGAAGGGCCATTAGCATAAATGCTGCAAACAGTAAATGATGAAGCGATTGTGGAGAAATGCGTACCCTCGATTCTAAGGGGGACGTGGTAACAGCCACTAATGAAAACACAAAGAAGGTGCTTTGAAAAGGGAAACACGGTGCTACCAGTCAGTGAATCACACCCACTGCTGGGCCTATCACCTGAGAAAATGAGAATCAAAAAGTCACAGGCTGGCAATCCTGCACTCCAACAATATTTACCATAGCCAACACTTGGAAGCAATGAAAATGTCCATCAACCGAGGAATGCACAAAGAAGAAGTGGTCCACGTACACAGTGGAAAATTACTCCAATAAAAAATAAAAATTAAATTTAAAAATCCAACACAACTAAGGAGACATCAGCTTGTGTGGGTTTCTCCGGGCACACTCCACTCTAATTTATAACCGAGAAACACCACAGGCCGCAAGGGCTTTTCCCTAGTTACCAGGGTGGGGAACATAGAAAGGCTGCCGCCCTCTGGCAGTTACCTGCAAAAGCAGTTTTAAAGCCTGTGCTAATGGTCATTTCATATGAATAAGTACTGCAGAAGTGTAAATGAAACCTGCCCTCAAAATGTCTTCAGGGAGGTAAAGGCCAAAACGTTTCAAAATGTGACACATACTTTAAGAGAACACTTTGAAGAACTAAGGGGTAATCACAGCTTGAAAAATAAAAAGGACATGCCTTAAAGCTCAATTTCAACGGATTATGAGGCACATGCGAATTCAACCACAAAGAGGTATCAGCTCACACTTGTCAGAATAACCATCAGCAAGAAAACTACAAACAATAAATGCTGAAGGTGTTGTGGAGAAATGCATACCCTCAACTGCAAGTGGGACCTAAGTTGGAAAGGGCCACAAACTAGAACAGAATGGGGGTGCCTTAAAAACGTAAACATTGAGCTACCATATGATCCAGCAGGCCCACTCGTCCACCTATAATCTAAGAAGAGAGAATTGGAAAGACACAGGCAGGCAAATCTGCATTGCACAGTATTACAATAGCCAAGATATGGAACTAACCAAAAAGTCCACCAACAGATGGGTGGACAAAGAAGTACTCCTCCATGTACAGATGCAATATTCGCTAGTGAAGAAAATGAAACAATGCCATTTGCAGCGCCATAGATGAGTCTAGACGTAATCACGCCACGTGTAGTCAGTGAGAAAGCAAAATACATATATCCTATGATATCACTTTCAGGAGTTACTTAAAAATTGATACCAATGAAGATATTTCCACAGAGAAAGGCAATCACAGATTCATTAAAAAACTTATGGTTCACCAAATAGAAAGGGATGAGGATTGGATACATTACCATATTGGGGTTAACAGAGATATACAAACCATGTGAAATATATAACCACCAAAGACGTACGGAAGACCAGGAAGAGACTACTCAACATTGTGTCATAACCTACATGGGAAAAGGATGCGAGGAAGAAAAGATACACGTATATGTGTGAAAGACCCACATCTTGCACACCTATAGCAAACAAACCAATGTAATCAAATCTGCCTGGGTAAAAAATAAAAAGTAAATTACAAATATGAACAAGAAGTAATGAGACATAAACTTAAAGGGCTTTTTCCTGGCACGTTCCATTCTAATATACAACCTAGAATACCACTTCCATTAAGGCTCTGTTTCCCTAGTAACCAAATTTGGCAAAGGAGAAATGCTGCCACCTTGTGGCCGTTTCCTGCAAGAGCAGCTTTAAAGTCCCAGCTAATGGTCACTTAACATTCACAAGGACTCAGGGCTGTAAAAGACACTTGCCCTAAAAATTTGTGCTGAAGTAGGGAATGGACAAAAAATCCACAACAGGCAAATGTTTCAAGAAGAGATTATGAAGAGTTAAGTTTTACTCACACTCTTTTTAAAAAAAAGAAAAATGGATAAAAGCTCAACCTCAGGGAGTGTTAGACGCATGCAATCTAATCTACGAAAAGTTTCAACTTACACCAGTCGACTGACCATCAGCAAAAAGTCTACAAACAATAAATGCTGAAGGGGATTTAGAGAACTGTGTACCCTCTACCTTCTGGTGAGACATAAAAGCCAATAATGAGAAAAGAAAGGAGCTGTGTTTAAAAGTAAAAATGGAGGTACCATTCAATCCAGCAGGTGCACCAATGGACCTCTCACCTGAGAAGACAAGAATCGAGAAGACACAGGCCGCAAAAGCTGCAGTGCAGCCTTATTCACAATAGCCAAGACAGTGAAGCAATCAAAATATCCAACAAGAGGTGAATGGATAAAGAAGAAGTGGTCCATGTACACAGTGGAATATTAACCATGGAAAACAACGAACCATTGCTCTCTGAGGCACCACAAAGGAGTCTGGAGATAGTCACGAAACATGAGGTAAGTCGGAAAGCAAAAGACCTATATTCTATGATATCACTTATAGGCGTTATCTAATAACTGACACAAATGAACATATATCCACAGAGAAAGACACTCACAGACTTAGAAAATAAAACTATGCTCAACTAAAAGGAAAGGTGGGGGGAATGGATAAATTAAGATTAGTGTTACTATATGTATACAAACACATATTATATACATATCTCAAAAATACCGACCATATAGCAAGGGAGGTCTGCGGAACACTCTGTAACATTTTACATGGGAAGAGGATCTGTACTTGAATAGACATATACAATGTACAAATGAACCAGAGTGTGTTCACCTAGGACAAACAATATTACAACCTTTAGCCCAATTAAAACACCTTTAAAAACCAAGAAGAAATAATGAGACATAAACTTATGGGGGTTTCTCCACGCACATTCTAATGTAATTTACAAGCTAGGAACACGACTTCCAGAAAGGCTCTGCTGCCCTACCACCCAGATTTGGGAATGGAGAAATGCTGCCTTCTTGAGGCCACTTCCCACAACAGCAGCTTTAAACCCATTGCTCTAGTTCACTAAATATTCACAAAACTTAAAGTTCGGGAAATGAGACCTGCTCTCTAAAAAAACTCTTGGGTGGAAAATCGCCCAAAAAATTCAAAAGAGGGCAACCTTCCAAGAAGACAGTTTCAAGAGTTATACTGTACTCCCAATTGTTTCCTTTTTTTAACAGAAAAGAAAACAGCGGAGAAAAATGATGAGTTTTACGAATTTTCAACGACTTACAAACCCAAATTACAAAAACCTATGAGCTCACAGCAGCCAGAAGGGCCATTAGCATAAATGCTGCAAACAGTAAATGATGAAGCGATTGTGGAGAAATGCGTACCCTCGATTCTAAGGGGGACGTGGTAACAGCCACTAATGAAAACACAAAGAAGGTGCTTTGAAAAGGGAAACACGGTGCTACCAGTCAGTGAATCACACCCACTGCTGGGCCTATCACCTGAGAAAATGAGAATCAAAAAGTCACAGGCTGGCAATCCTGCACTCCAACAATATTTACCATAGCCAACACTTGGAAGCAATGAAAATGTCCATCAACCGAGGAATGCACAAAGAAGAACTGGTCCACGTACACAGTGGAAAATTACTCCAATAAAAAATAAAAATTAAATTTAAAAATCCAACACAACTAAGGAGACATCAGCTTGTGTGGGTTTCTCCGGGCACACTCCACTCTAATTTATAACCGAGAAACACCACAGGCCGCAAGGGCTTTTCCCTAGTTACCAGGGTGGGGAACATAGAAAGGCTGCCGCCCTCTGGCAGTTACCTGCAAAAGCAGTTTTAAAGCCTGTGCTAATGGTCATTTCATATGAATAAGTACTGCAGAAGTGTAAATGAAACCTGCCCTCAAAATGTCTTCAGGGAGGTAAAGGCCAAAACGTTTCAAAATGTGACACATACTTTACGAGAACACTTTGAAGAACTAAGGGGTAATCACAGCTTGAAAAATAAAAAGGACATGCCTTAAAGCTCAATTTCAACGGATTATGAGGCACATGCGAATTCAACCACAAAGAGGTATCAGCTCACACTTGTCAGAATAACCATCAGCAAGAAAACTACAAACAATAAATGCTGAAGGTGTTGTGGAGAAATGCATACCCTCAACTGCAAGTGGGACCTAAGTTGGAAAGGGCCACAAACTCGAACAGAATGGGGGTGCCTTAAAAACGTAAACATTGAGCTACCATATGATCCAGCAGGCCCACTCCTCCACCTATAATCTAAGAAGAGAGAATTGGAAAGACACAGGCAGGCAAATCTGCATTGCACAGTATTACAATAGCCAAGATATGGAAGTAACCAAAAAGTCCACCAACAGATGGGTGGACAAAGAAGTACTCCTCCATGTACAGATGGAATATTCGCTAGTGAAGAAAATGAAACAATGCCATTTGCAGCGCCATAGATGAGTCTAGACGTAATCACGCCACGTGTAGTCAGTGAGAAAGCAAAATACATATATCCTATGATATCACTTTCAGGAGTTACTTAAAAATTGATACCAATGAAGATATTTCCACAGAGAAAGGCAATCACAGATTCATTAAAAAACTTATGGTTCACCAAATAGAAAGGGATGAGGATTGGATACATTACCATATTGGGGTTAACAGAGATATACAAACCATGTGAAATATATAACCACCAAAGACGTACGGAAGACCAAGAAGAGACTACTCAACATTTTGTCATAACCTACATGGGAAAAGGATGCGAGGAAGAAAAGATACACGTATATGTGTGAAAGACCCACATCTTGCACACCTATAGCAAACAAACCAATGTAATCAAATCTGCCTGGGTAAAAAATAAAAAGTAAATTACAAATATGAACAAGAAGTAATGAGACATAAACTTAAAGGGCTTTTTCCTGGCACGTTCCATTCTAATATACAACCTAGAATACCACTTCCATTAAGGCTCTGTTTCCCTAGTAACCAAATTTGGCAAAGGAGAAATGCTGCCACCTTGTGGCCGTTTCCTGCAAGAGCAGCTTTAAAGTCCCAGCTAATGGTCACTTAACATTCACAAGGACTCAGGGCTGTAAAAGACACTTGCCCTAAAAATTTGTGCTGAAGTAGGGAATGGACAAAAAATTCACAACAGGCAAATGTTTCAAGAAGAGATTATGAAGAGTTAAGTTTTACTCACACTCTTTTTAAAAAAAAGAAAAATGGATAAAAGCTCAACCTCAGGGAGTGTTAGACGCATGCAATCTAATCTACGAAAAGTTTCAACTTACACCAGTCGACTGACCATCAGCAAAAAGTCTACAAACAATAAATGCTGAAGGGGATTTAGAGAACTGTGTACCCTCTACCTTCTGGTGAGACATAAAAGCCAATAATGAGAAAAGAAAGGAGCTGTGTTTAAAAGTAAAAATGGAGGTACCATTCAATCCAGCAGGTGCACCAATGGACCTCTCACCTGAGAAGACAAGAATCGAGAAGACACAGGCCGCAAAAGCTGCAGTGCAGCCTTATTCACAATAGCCAAGACAGTGAAGCAATCAAAATATCCAACAAGAGGTGAATGGATAAAGAAGAAGTGGTCCATGTACACAGTGGAATATTAACCATGGAAAACAACGAACCATTGCTCTCTGAGGCACCACAAAGGAGTCTGGAGATAGTCACGAAACATGAGGTAAGTCGGAAAGCAAAAGACCTATATTCTATGATATCACTTATAGGCGTTACCTAATAACTGACACAAATGAACATATATCCACAGAGAAAGACACTCACAGACTTAGAAAATAAAACTATGCTCAACTAAAAGGAAAGGTGGGGGGAATGGATAAATTAAGATTAGTGTTACTATATGTATACAAACACATATTATATACATATCTCAAAAATACCGACCATATAGCAAGGGAGGTCTGCGGAACCCTCTGTAACATTTTACATGGGAAGAGGATCTGTACTTGAATAGACATATATAATGTACAAATGAACCAGAGTGTGTTCACCTAGGACAAACAATATTCTAACCTTTAGCCCAATTAAAACACCTTTAAAAACCAAGAAGAAATAATGAGACATAAACTTATGGGGGTTTCTCCACGCACATTCTAATGTAATTTACAACCTAGGAACACGACTTCCAGAAAGGCTCTGCTGCCCTACCACCCAGATTTGGGAATGGAGAAATGCTGCCTCCTTGAGGCCACTTCCCACAACAGCAGCTTTAAACCCATTGCTCTAGGTCACTAAATATTCACAAAACTTGAAGTTCGGGAAATGAGACCTGCTCTCTAAAAAAACTCTTGGGTGGAAAATCGCCCAAAAAATTCAAAAGAGGGCAACCTTCCAAGAAGACAGTTTCAAGAGTTATACTGTACTCCCAATTGTTTCCTTTTTTTAACAGAAAAGAAAACAGCGGAGAAAAATGATGAGTTTTACGAATTTTCAACGACTTACAAACCCAAATTACAAAAACCTATGAGCTCACAGCAGCCAGAAGGGCCATTAGCATAAATGCTGCAAACAATAAATGATGAAGCGATTGTGGAGAAATGCGTACCCTCGATTCTAAGGGGGACGTGGTAAGAGCCACTAATGAAAACACAAAGAAGGTGCTTTGAAAAGGGAAACACGGTGCTACCAGTCAGTGAATCACACCCACTGCTGGGCCTATCACCTGAGAAAATGAGAATCAAAAAGTCACAGGCTGGCAATCCTGCACTCCAACAATATTTACCATAGCCAACACTTGGAAGCAATGAAAATGTCCATCAACCGAGGAATGCACAAAGAAGAAGTGGTCCACGTACACAGTGGAAAATTACTCCAATAAAAAATAAAAATTAAATTTAAAAATCCAACACAACTAAGGAGACATCAGCTTGTGTGGGTTGGTCCGGGCACACTCCACTCTAATTTATAACCGAGAAACACCACAGGCCGCAAGGGCTTTTCCCTAGTTACCAGGGTGGGGAACATAGAAAGGCTGCCGCCCTCTGGCAGTTACCTGCAAAAGCAGCTTTAAAGCCTGTGCTAATGATCATTTCATATGAATAAGTACTGCACAAGTGTAAATGAAACCTGCCCTCAAAATGTCTTCAGGGAGGTAAAGGCCAAAACGTTTCAAAATGTGACACATACTTTAAGAGAACACTTTGTAGAACTAAGGGGTAGTCACAGCTTGAAAAATAAAAAGGACATGCCTTAAAGCTCAATTTCAACGGATTATGAGGCACATGCAAATTCAACCACAAAGAGGTATCAGCTCACACTTGTCAGAATAACCATCAGCAAGAAAACTACAAACAATAAATGCTGAAGGTGTTGTGGAGAAATGCATACCCTCAACTGCAAGTGGGACATAAGTTGGAAAGGGCCACAAACTCGAACAGAATGGGGGTGCCTTAAAAACGTAAACATTGAGCTACCATATGATCCAGCAGGCCCACTCCTCCACCTATAATCTAAGAAGAGAGAATTGGAAAGACACAGGCAGGCAAATCTGCATTGCACATTATTACAATAGCCAAGATATGGAAGTAACCAAAAAGTCCACCAACAGATGGGTGGACAAAGAAGTACTCCTCCATGTACAGATGGAATATTCGCTAGTGAAGAAAATGAAACAATGCCATTTGCAGCGCCATAGATGAGTCTAGACGTAATCACGCCACGTGTAGTCAGTGAGAAAGCAAAATACATATATCCTATGATATCACTTTCAGGAGTTACTTAAAAATTGGTACCAATGAAGATATTTCCACAGAGAAAGGCAATCACAGATTCATTAAAAAACTTATGGTTCACCAAATAGAAAGGGATGAGGATTGGATACATTACCATATTGGGGTTAACAGAGATATACAAACCATGTGAAATATATAACCACCAAAGACGTACGGAAGACCAAGAAGAGACTACTCAACATTGTGTCATAACCTACATGGGAAAAGGATGCGAGGAAGAAAAGATACACGTATATGTGTGAAAGACCCACATCTTGCACACCTATAGCAAACAAACCAATGTAATCAAATCTGCCTGGGTAAAAAATAAAAAGTAAATTACAAATATGAACAAGAAGTAATGAGACATAAACTTAAAGGGCTTTTTCCTGGCACGTTCCATTCAAATATACAACCTAGAATACCACTTCCATTAAGGCTCTGTTTCCCTAGTAACCAAATTTGGCAAAGGAGAAATGCTGCCACCTTGTGGCCGTTTCCTGCAAGAGCAGCTTTAAAGTCCCAGCTAATGGTCACTTAACATTCACAAGGACTCAGGGCTGTAAAAGACACTTGCCCTAAAAATTTGTGCTGAAGTAGGGAATGGACAAAAAATTCACAACAGGCAAATGTTTCAAGAAGAGATTATGAAGAGTTAAGTTTTACTCACACTCTTTTTAAAAAAAAGAAAAATGGATAAAAGCTCAACCTCAGGGAGTGTTAGACGCATGCAATCTAATCTACGAAAAGTTTCAACTTACACCAGTCGACTGACCATCAGCAAAAAGTCTACAAACAATAAATGCTGAAGGGGATTTAGAGAACTGTGTACCCTCTACCTTCTGGTGAGACATAAAAGCCAATAATGAGAAAAGAAAGGAGCTGTGTTTAAAAGTAAAAATGGAGGTACCATTCAATCCAGCAGGTGCACCAATGGACCTCTCACCTGAGAAGACAAGAATCGAGAAGACACAGGCCGCAAAAGCTGCAGTGCAGCCTTATTCACAATAGCCAAGACAGTGAAGCAATCAAAATATCCAACAAGAGGTGAATGGATAAAGAAGAAGTGGTCCATGTACACAGTGGAATATTAACCATGGAAAACAACGAACCATTGCTCTCTGAGGCACCACAAAGGAGTCTGGAGATAGTCACGAAACATGAGGTAAGTCGGAAAGCAAAAGACCTATATTCTATGATATCACTTATAGGCGTTACCTAATAACTGACACAAATGAACATATATCCACAGAGAAAGACACTCACAGACTTAGAAAATAAAACTATGCTCAACTAAAAGGAAAGGTGGGGGGAATGGATAAATTAAGATTAGTGTTACTATATGTATACAAACACATATTATATACATATCTCAAAAATACCGACCATATAGCAAGGGAGGTCTGCGGAACCCTCTGTAACATTTTACATGGGAAGAGGATCTGTACTTGAATAGACATATACAATGTACAAATGAACCAGAGTGTGTTCACCTAGGACAAACAATATTCTAACCTTTAGCCCAATTAAAACACCTTTAAAAACCAAGAAGAAATAATGAGACATAAACTTATGGGGGTTTCTCCACGCACATTCTAATGTAATTTACAACCTAGGAACACGACTTCCAGAAAGGCTCTGCTGCCCTACCACCCAGATTTGGGAATGGAGAAATGCTGCCTCCTTGAGGCCACTTCCCACAACAGCAGCTTTAAACCCATTGCTCTAGGTCACTAAATATTCACAAAACTTGAAGTTCGGGAAATGAGACCTGCTCTCTAAAAAAACTCTTGGGTGGAAAATCGCCCAAAAAATTCAAAAGAGGGCAACCTTCCAAGAAGACAGTTTCAAGAGTTATACTGTACTCCCAATTGTTTCCTTTTTTTAACAGAAAAGAAAACAGCGGAGAAAAATGATGAGTTTTACGAATTTTCAACGACTTACAAACCCAAATTACAAAAACCTATGAGCTCACAGCAGCCAGAAGGGCCATTAGCATAAATGCTGCAAACAATAAATGATGAAGCGATTGTGGAGAAATGCGTACCCTCGATTCTAAGGGGGACGTGGTAAGAGCCACTAATGAAAACACAAAGGAGGTGCTTTGAAAAGGGAAACACGGTGCTACCAGTCAGTGAATCACACCCACTGCTGGGCCTATCACCTGAGAAAATGAGAATCAAAAAGTCACAGGCTGGCAATCCTGCACTCCAACAATATTTACCATAGCCAACACTTGGAAGCAATGAAAATGTCCATCAACCGAGGAATGCACAAAGAAGAAGTGGTCCACGTACACAGTGGAAAATTACTCCAATAAAAAATAAAAATTAAATTTAAAAATCCAACACAACTAAGGAGACATCAGCTTGTGTGGGTTGGTCCGGGCACACTCCACTCTAATTTATAACCGAGAAACACCACAGGCCGCAAGGGCTTTTCCCTAGTTACCAGGGTGGGGAACATAGAAAGGCTGCCGCCCTCTGGCAGTTACCTGCAAAAGCAGCTTTAAAGCCTGTGCTAATGATCATTTCATATGAATAAGTACTGCAGAAGTGTAAATGAAACCTGCCCTCAAAATGTCTTCAGGGAGGTAAAGGCCAAAACGTTTCAAAATGTGACACATACTTTAAGAGAACACTTTGTAGAACTAAGGGGTAGTCACAGCTTGAAAAATAAAAAGGACATGCCTTAAAGCTCAATTTCAACGGATTATGAGGCACATGCAAATTCAACCACAAAGAGGTATCAGCTCACACTTGTCAGAATAACCATCAGCAAGAAAACTACAAACAATAAATGCTGAAGGTGTTGTGGAGAAATGCATACCCTCAACTGCAAGTGGGACATAAGTTGGAAAGGGCCACAAACTCGAACAGAATGGGGGTGCCTTAAAAACGTAAACATTGAGCTACCATATGATCCAGCAGGCCCACTCCTCCACCTATAATCTAAGAAGAGAGAATTGGAAAGACACAGGCAGGCAAATCTGCATTGCACAGTATTACAATAGCCAAGATATGGAAGTAACCAAAAAGTCCACCAACAGATGGGTGGACAAAGAAGTACTCCTCCATGTACAGATGGAATATTCGCTAGTGAAGAAAATGAAACAATGCCATTTGCAGCGCCATAGATGAGTCTAGACGTAATCACGCCACGTGTAGTCAGTGAGAAAGCAAAATACATATATCCTATGATATCACTTTCAGGAGTTACTTAAAAATTGATACCAATGAAGATATTTGCACAGAGAAAGGCAATCACAGATTCATTAAAAAACTTATGGTTCACCAAATAGAAAGGGATGAGGATTGGATACATTACCATATTGGGGTTAACAGAGATATACAAACCATGTGAAATATATAACCACCAAAGACGTACGGAAGACCAGGAAGAGACTACTCAACATTGTGTCATAACCTACATGGGAAAAGGATGCGAGGAAGAAAAGATACACGTATATGTGTGAAAGACCCACATCTTGCACACCTATAGCAAACAAACCAATGTAATCAAATCTGCCTGGGTAAAAAATAAAAAGTAAATTACAAATATGAACAAGAAGTAATGAGACATAAACTTAAAGGGCTTTTTCCTGGCACGTTCCATTCTAATATACAACCTGGAATACCACTTCCATTAAGGCTCTGTTTCCCTAGTAACCAAATTTGGCAAAGGAGAAATGCTGCCACCTTGTGGCCGTTTCCTGCAAGAGCAGCTTTAAAGTCCCAGCTAATGGTCACTTAACATTCACAAGGACTCAGGGCTGTAAAAGACACTTGCCCTAAAAATTTGTGCTGAAGTAGGGAATGGACAAAAAATTCACAACAGGCAAATGTTTCAAGAAGAGATTATGAAGAGTTAAGTTTTACTCACACTCTTTTTAAAAAAAAGAAAAATGGATAAAAGCTCAACCTCAGGGAGTGTTAGACGCATGCAATCTAATCTACGAAAAGTTTCAACTTACACCAGTCGACTGACCATCAGCAAAAAGTCTACAAACAATAAATGCTGAAGGGGATTTAGAGAACTGTGTACCCTCTACCTTCTGGTGAGACATAAAAGCCAATAATGAGAAAAGAAAGGAGCTGTGTTTAAAAGTAAAAATGGAGGTACCATTCAATCCAGCAGGTGCACCAATGGACCTCTCACCTGAGAAGACAAGAATCGAGAAGACACAGGCCGCAAAAGCTGCAGTGCAGCCTTATTCACAATAGCCAAGACAGTGAAGCAATCAAAATATCCAACAAGAGGTGAATGGATAAAGAAGAAGTGGTCCATGTACACAGTGGAATATTAACCATGGAAAACAACGAACCATTGCTCTCTGAGGCACCACAAAGGAGTCTGGAGATAGTCACGAAACATGAGGTAAGTCAGAAAGCAAAAGACCTATATTCTATGATATCACTTATAGGCGTTATCTAATAACTGACACAAATGAACATATATCCACAGAGAAAGACACTCACAGACTTAGAAAATAAAACTATGCTCAACTAAAAGGAAAGGTGGGGGGAATGGATAAATTAAGATTAGTGTTACTATATGTATACAAACACATATTATATACATATCTCAAAAATACCGACCATATAGCAAGGGAGGTCTGCGGAACACTCTGTAACATTTTACATGGGAAGAGGATCTGTACTTGAATAGACATATATAATGTACAAATGAACCAGAGTGTGTTCACCTAGGACAAACAATATTCTAACCTTTAGCCCAATTAAAACACCTTTAAAAACCAAGAAGAAATAATGAGACATAAACTTATGGGGGTTTCTCCACGCACATTCTAATGTAATTTACAACCTAGGAACACGACTTCCAGAAAGGCTCTGCTGCCCTACCACCCAGATTTGGGAATGGAGAAATGCTGCCTCCTTGAGGCCACTTCCCACAACAGCAGCTTTAAACCCATTGCTCTAGGTCACTAAATATTCACAAAACTTGAAGTTCGGGAAATGAGACCTGCTCTCTAAAAAAACTCTTGGGTGGAAAATCGCCCAAAAAATTCAAAAGAGGGCAACCTTCCAAGAAGACAGTTTCAAGAGTTATACTGTACTCCCAATTGTTTCCTTTTTTTAACAGAAAAGAAAACAGCGGAGAAAAATGATGAGTTTTACGAATTTTCAACGACTTACAAACCCAAATTACAAAAGCTATGAGCTCACAGCAGCCAGAAGGGCCATTAGCATAAATGCTGCAAACAATAAATGATGAAGCGATTGTGGAGAAATGCGTACCCTCGATTCTAAGGGGGACGTGGTAAGAGCCACTAATGAAAACACAAAGGAGGTGCTTTGAAAAGGGAAACACGGTGCTACCAGTCAGTGAATCACACCCACTGCTGGGCCTATCACCTGAGAAAATGAGAATCAAAAAGTCACAGGCTGGCAATCCTGCACTCCAACAATATTTACCATAGCCAACACTTGGAAGCAATGAAAATGTCCATCAACCGAGGAATGCACAAAGAAGAAGTGGTCCACGTACACAGTGGAAAATTACTCCAATAAAAAATAAAAATTAAATATAAAAATCCAACACAACTAAGGAGACATCAGCTTGTGTGGGTTGGTCCGGGCACACTCCACTCTAATTTATAACCGAGAAACACCACAGGCCGCAAGGGCTTTTCCCTAGTTACCAGGGTGGGGAACATAGAAAGGCTGCCGCCCTCTGGCAGTTACCTGCAAAAGCAGCTTTAAAGCCTGTGCTAATGGTCATTTCATATGAATAAGTACTGCAGAAGTGTAAATGAAACCTGCCCTCAAAATGTCTTCAGGGAGGTAAAGGCCAAAACGTTTCAAAATGTGACACATACTTTAAGAGAACACTTTGTAGAACTAAGGGGTAGTCACAGCTTGAAAAATAAAAAGGACATGCCTTAAAGCTCAATTTCAACGGATTATGAGGCACATGCGAATTCAACCACAAAGAGGTATCAGCTCACACTTGTCAGAATAACCATCAGCAAGAAAACTACAAACAATAAATGCTGAAGGTGTTGTGGAGAAATGCATACCCTCAACTGCAAGTGGGACATAAGTTGGAAAGGGCCACAAACTCGAACAGAATGGGGGTGCCTTAAAAACGTAAACATTGAGCTACCATATGATCCAGCAGGCCCACTCCTCCACCTATAATCTAAGAAGAGAGAATTGGAAAGACACAGGCAGGCAAATCTGCATTGCACAGTATTACAATAGCCAAGATATGGAAGTAACCAAAAAGTCCACCAACAGATGGGTGGACAAAGAAGTACTCCTCCATGTACAGATGGAATATTCGCTAGTGAAGAAAATGAAACAATGCCATTTGCAGCGCCATAGATGAGTCTAGACGTAATCACGCCACGTGTAGTCAGTGAGAAAGCAAAATACATATATCCTATGATATCACTTTCAGGAGTTACTTAAAAATTGATACCAATGAAGATATTTGCACAGAGAAAGGCAATCACAGATTCATTAAAAAACTTATGGTTCACCAAATAGAAAGGGATGAGGATTGGATACATTACCATATTGGGGTTAACAGAGATATACAAACCATGTGAAATATATAACCACCAAAGACGTACGGAAGACCAGGAAGAGACTACTCAACATTGTGTCATAACCTACATGGGAAAAGGATGCGAGGAAGAAAAGATACACGTATATGTGTGAAAGACCCACATCTTGCACACCTATAGCAAACAAACCAATGTAATCAAATCTGCCTGGGTAAAAAATAAAAAGTAAATTACAAATATGAACAAGAAGTAATGAGACATAAACTTAAAGGGCTTTTTCCTGGCACGTTCCATTCTAATATACAACCTAGAATACCACTTCCATTAAGGCTCTGTTTCCCTAGTAACCAAATTTGGCAAAGGAGAAATGCTGCCACCTTGTGGCCGTTTCCTGCAAGAGCAGCTTTAAAGTCCCAGCTAATGGTCACTTAACATTCACAAGGACTCAGGGCTGTAAAAGACACTTGCCCTAAAAATTTGTGCTGAAGTAGGGAATGGACAAAAAATTCACAACAGGCAAATGTTTCAAGAAGAGATTATGAAGAGTTAAGTTTTACTCACACTCTTTTTAAAAAAAAGAAAAATGGATAAAAGCTCAACCTCAGGGAGTGTTAGACGCATGCAATCTAATCTACGAAAAGTTTCAACTTACACCAGTCGACTGACCATCAGCAAAAAGTCTACAAACAATAAATGCTGAAGGGGATTTAGAGAACTGTGTACCCTCTACCTTCTGGTGAGACATAAAAGCCAATAATGAGAAAAGAAAGGAGCTGTGTTTAAAAGTAAAAATGGAGGTACCATTCAATCCAGCAGGTGCACCAATGGACCTCTCACCTGAGAAGACAAGAATCGAGAAGACACAGGCCGCAAAAGCTGCAGTGCAGCCTTATTCACAATAGCCAAGACAGTGAAGCAATCAAAATATCCAACAAGAGGTGAATGGATAAAGAAGAAGTGGTCCATGTACACAGTGGAATATTAACCATGGAAAACAACGAACCATTGCTCTCTGAGGCACCACAAAGGAGTCTGGAGATAGTCACGAAACATGAGGTAAGTCGGAAAGCAA
Source organism: Balaenoptera physalus (assembly GCF_965194825.1). Taxonomy (NCBI): domain Eukaryota; kingdom Metazoa; phylum Chordata; class Mammalia; order Artiodactyla; family Balaenopteridae; genus Balaenoptera; species Balaenoptera physalus. The sequence goes on from NW_028126567.1 coordinate 867,642, forward strand.
AAGACCTATATTCTATGATATCACTTATAGGCGTTATCTAATAACTGACACAAATGAACATATATCCACAGAGAAAGACACTCACAGACTTAGAAAATAAAACTATGCTCAACTAAAAGGAAAGGTGGGGGGAATGGATAAATTAAGATTAGTGTTACTATATGTATAAAAACACATATTATATACATATCTCAAAAATACCGACCATATAGCAAGGGAGGTCTGCGGAACCCTCTGTAACATTTTACATGGGAAGAGGATCTGTACTTGAATAGACATATATAATGTCCAAATGAACCAGAGTGTGTTCACCTAGGACAAACAATATTCTAACCTTTAGCCCAATTAAAACACCTTTAAAAACCAAGAAGAAATAATGAGACATAAACTTATGGGGGTTTCTCCACGCACAATCTAATGTAATTTACAACCTAGGAACACGACTTCCAGAAAGGCTCTGCTGCCCTACCACCCAGATTTGGGAATGGAGAAATGCTGCCTCCTTGAGGCCACTTCCCACAACAGCAGCTTTAAACCCATTGCTCTAGGTCACTAAATATTCACAAAACTTGAAGTTCGGGAAATGAGACCTGCTCTCTAAAAAAACTCTTGGGTGGAAAATCGCCCAAAAAATTCAAAAGAGGGCAACCTTCCAAGAAGACAGTTTCAAGAGTTATACTGTACTCCCAATTGTTTCCTTTTTTTAACAGAAAAGAAAACAGCGGAGAAAAATGATGAGTTTTACGAATTTTCAACGACTTACAAACCCAAATTACAAAAACCTATGAGCTCACAGCAGCCAGAAGGGCCATTAGCATAAATGCTGCAAACAGTAAATGATGAAGCGATTGTGGAGAAATGCGTACCCTCGATCTCTAAGGGGGACGTGGTAACAGCCACTAATGAAAACACAAAGAAGGTGCTTTGAAAAGGGAAACACGGTGCTACCAGTCAGTGAATCACACCCACTGCTGGGCCTATCACCTGAGAAAATGAGAATCAAAAAAGTCACAGGCTGGCAATCCTGCACTCCAACAATATTTACCATAGCCAACACTTGGAAGCAATGAAAATGTCCATCAACCGAGGAATGCACAAAGAAGAAGTGGTCCACGTACACAGTGGAAAATTACTCCAATAAAAAATAAAAATTAAATTTAAAAATCCAACACAACTAAGGAGACATCAGCTTGTGTGGGTTGGTCCGGGCACACTCCACTCTAATTTATAACCGAGAAACACCACAGGCCGCAAGGGCTTTTCCCTAGTTACCAGGGTGGGGAACATAGAAAGGCTGCCGCCCTCTGGCAGTTACCTGCAAAAGCAGCTTTAAAGCCTGTGCTAATGATCATTTCATATGAATAAGTACTGCAGAAGTGTAAATGAAACCTGCCCTCAAAATGTCTTCAGGGAGGTAAAGGCCAAAACGTTTCAAAATGTGACACATACTTTAAGAGAACACTTTGTAGAACTAAGGGGTAGTCACAGCTTGAAAAATAAAAAGGACATGCCTTAAAGCTCAATTTCAACGGATTATGAGGCACATGCGAATTCAACCACAAAGAGGTATCAGCTCACACTTGTCAGAATAACCATCAGCAAGAAAACTACAAACAATAAATGCTGAAGGTGTTGTGGAGAAATGCATACCCTCAACTGCAAGTGGGACATAAGTTGGAAAGGGCCACAAACTCGAACAGAATGGGGGTGCCTTAAAAACGTAAACATTGAGCTACCATATGATCCAGCAGGCCCACTCCTCCACCTATAATCTAAGAAGAGAGAATTGGAAAGACACAGGCAGGCAAATCTGCATTGCACAGTATTACAATAGCCAAGATATGGAAGTAACCAAAAAGTCCACCAACAGATGGGTGGACAAAGAAGTACTCCTCCATGTACAGATGGAATATTCGCTAGTGAAGAAAATGAAACAATGCCATTTGCAGCGCCATAGATGAGTCTAGACGTAATCACGCCACGTGTAGTCAGTGAGAAAGCAAAATACATATATCCTATGATATCACTCAGGAGTTACTTAAAAATTGATACCAATGAAGATATTTCCACAGAGAAAGGCAATCACAGATTCATTAAAAAACTTATGGTTCACCAAATAGAAAGGGATGAGGATTGGATACATTACCATATTGGGGTTAACAGAGATATACAAACCATGTGAAATATATAACCACCAAAGACGTACGGAAGACCAGGAAGAGACTACTCAACATTGTGTCATAACCTACATGGGAAAAGGATGCGAGGAAGAAAAGATACACGTATATGTGTGAAAGACCCACATCTTGCACACCTATAGCAAACAAACCAATGTAATCAAATCTGCCTGGGTAAAAAATAAAAAGTAAATTACAAATATGAACAAGAAGTAATGAGACATAAACTTAAAGGGCTTTTTCCTGGCACGTTCCATTCTAATATACAACCTAGAATACCACTTCCATTAAGGCTCTGTTTCCCTAGTAACCAAATTTGGCAAAGGAGAAATGCTGCCACCTTGTGGCCGTTTCCTGCAAGAGCAGCTTTAAAGTCCCAGCTAATGGTCACTTAACATTCACAAGGACTCAGGGCTGTAAAAGACACTTGCCCTAAAAATTTGTGCTGAAGTAGGGAATGGACAAAAAATTCACAACAGGCAAATGTTTCAAGAAGAGATTATGAAGAGTTAAGTTTTACTCACACTCTTTTTAAAAAAAAGAAAAATGGATAAAAGCTCAACCTCAGGGAGTGTTAGACGCATGCAATCTAATCTACGAAAAGTTTCAACTTACACCAGTCGACTGACCATCAGCAAAAAGTCTACAAACAATAAATGCTGAAGGGGATTTAGAGAACTGTGTACCCTCTACCTTCTGGTGAGACATAAAAGCCAATAATGAGAAAAGAAAGGAGCTGTGTTTAAAAGTAAAAATGGAGGTACCATTCAATCCAGCAGGTGCACCAATGGACCTCTCACCTGAGAAGACAAGAATCGAGAAGACACAGGCCGCAAAAGCTGCAGTGCAGCCTTATTCACAATAGCCAAGACAGTGAAGCAATCAAAATATCCAACAAGAGGTGAATGGATAAAGAAGAAGTGGTCCATGTACACAGTGGAATATTAACCATGGAAAACAACGAACCATTGCTCTCTGAGGCACCACAAAGGAGTCTGGAGATAGTCACGAAACATGAGGTAAGTCGGAAAGCAAAAGACCTATATTCTATGATATCACTTATAGGCGTTATCTAATAACTGACACAAATGAACATATATCCACAGAGAAAGACACTCACAGACTTAGAAAATAAAACTATGCTCAACTAAAAGGAAAGGTGGGGGGAATGGATAAATTAAGATTAGTGTTACTATATGTATAAAAACACATATTATATACATATCTCAAAAATACCGACCATATAGCAAGGGAGGTCTGCGGAACCCTCTGTAACATTTTACATGGGAAGAGGATCTGTACTTGAATAGACATATATAATGTCCAAATGAACCAGAGTGTGTTCACCTAGGACAAACAATATTCTAACCTTTAGCCCAATTAAAACACCTTTAAAAACCAAGAAGAAATAATGAGACATAAACTTATGGGGGTTTCTCCACGCACAATCTAATGTAATTTACAACCTAGGAACACGACTTCCAGAAAGGCTCTGCTGCCCTACCACCCAGATTTGGGAATGGAGAAATGCTGCCTCCTTGAGGCCACTTCCCACAACAGCAGCTTTAAACCCATTGCTCTAGGTCACTAAATATTCACAAAACTTGAAGTTCGGGAAATGAGACCTGCTCTCTAAAAAAACTCTTGGGTGGAAAATCGCCCAAAAAATTCAAAAGAGGGCAACCTTCCAAGAAGACAGTTTCAAGAGTTATACTGTACTCCCAATTGTTTCCTTTTTTTAACAGAAAAGAAAACAGCGGAGAAAAATGATGAGTTTTACGAATTTTCAACGACTTACAAACCCAAATTACAAAAACCTATGAGCTCACAGCAGCCAGAAGGGCCATTAGCATAAATGCTGCAAACAGTAAATGATGAAGCGATTGTGGAGAAATGCGTACCCTCGATTCTAAGGGGGACGTGGTAACAGCCACTAATGAAAACACAAAGAAGGTGCTTTGAAAAGGGAAACACGGTGCTACCAGTCAGTGAATCACACCCACTGCTGGGCCTATGACCTGAGAAAATGAGAATCAAAAAGTCACAGGCTGGCAATCCTGCACTCCAACAATATTTACCATAGCCAACACTTGGAAGCAATGAAAATGTCCATCAACCGAGGAATGCACAAAGAAGAAGTGGTCCACGTACACAGTGGAAAATTACTCCAATAAAAAATAAAAATTAAATTTAAAAATCCAACACAACTAAGGAGACATCAGCTTGTGTGGGTTGGTCCGGGCACACTCCACTCTAATTTATAACCGAGAAACACCACAGGCCGCAAGGGCTTTTCCCTAGTTACCAGGGTGGGGAACATAGAAAGGCTGCCGCCCTCTGGCAGTTACCTGCAAAAGCAGCTTTAAAGCCTGTGCTAATGATCATTTCATATGAATAAGTACTGCAGAAGTGTAAATGAAACCTGCCCTCAAAATGTCTTCAGGGAGGTAAAGGCCAAAACGTTTCAAAATGTGACACATACTTTAAGAGAACACTTTGTAGAACTAAGTGGTAGTCACAGCTTGAAAAATAAAAAGGACATGCCTTAAAGCTCAATTTCAACGGATTATGAGGCACATGCAAATTCAACCACAAAGAGGTATCAGCTCACACTTGTCAGAATAACCATCAGCAAGAAAACTACAAACAATAAATGCTGAAGGTGTTGTGGAGAAATGCATACCCTCAACTGCAAGTGGGACATAAGTTGGAAAGGGCCACAAACTCGAACAGAATGGGGGTGCCTTAAAAACGTAAACATTGAGCTACCATATGATCCAGCAGGCCCACTCCTCCACCTATAATCTAAGAAGAGAGAATTGGAAAGACACAGGCAGGCAAATCTGCATTGCACAGTATTACAATAGCCAAGATATGGAAGTAACCAAAAAGTCCACCAACAGATGGGTGGACAAAGAAGTACTCCTCCATGTACAGATGGAATATTCGCTAGTGAAGAAAATGAAACAATGCCATTTGCAGCGCCATAGATGAGTCTAGACGTAATCACGCCACGTGTAGTCAGTGAGAAAGCAAAATACATATATCCTATGATATCACTTTCAGGAGTTACTTAAAAATTGATACCAATGAAGATATTTCCACAGAGAAAGGCAATCACAGATTCATTAAAAAACTTATGGTTCACCAAATAGAAAGGGATGAGGATTGGATACATTACCATATTGGGGTTAACAGAGATATACAAACCATGTGAAATATATAATCACCAAAGACGTACGGAAGACCAGGAGAAGACTACTCAACCTTGTGTCATAACCTACATGGGAAAAGGATGCTAGGAAGAATAGATACACGTATATGTGTGAAAGAACCACATCTTGCACACCTATAGCAAACAAACCAATGTAATCAAATCTGCCTGGGTAAAAAATAAAAAGTAAATTACAAATATGAACAAGAAGTAATGAGACATAAACTTAAAGGGCTTTTTCCTGGCACGTTCCATTCTAATATACAACCTAGAATTCCACTTCCATTAAGGCTCTGTTTCCCTAGTAACCAAATTTGGCAAAGGAGAAATGCTGCCACCTTGTGGCCGTTTCCTGCAAGAGCAGCTTTAAAGTCCCAGCTAATGGTCACTTAACATTCACAAGGACTCAGGGCTGTAAAAGACACTTGCCCTAAAAATTTGTGCTGAAGTAGGGAATGGACAAAAAATTCACAACAGGCAAATGTTTCAAGAAGAGATTATGAAGAGTTAAGTTTTACTCACACTCTTTTTAAAAAAAAGAAAAATGGATAAAAGCTCAACCTCAGGGAGTGTTAGACGCATGCAATCTAATCTACGAAAAGTTTCAACTTACACCAGTCGACTGACCATCAGCAAAAAGTCTACAAACAATAAATGCTGAAGGGGATTTAGAGAACTGTGTACCCTCTACCTTCTGGTGAGACATAAAAGCCAATAATGAGAAAAGAAAGGAGCTGTGTTTAAAAGTAAAAATGGAGGTACCATTCAATCCAGCAGGTGCACCAATGGACCTCTCACCTGAGAAGACAAGAATCGAGAAGACACAGGCCGCAAAAGCTGCAGTGCAGCCTTATTCACAATAGCCAAGACAGTGAAGCAATCAAAATATCCAACAAGAGGTGAATGGATAAAGAAGAAGTGGTCCATGTACACAGTGGAATATTAACCATGGAAAACAACGAACCATTGCTCTCTGAGGCACCACAAAGGAGGCTGGAGATAGTCACGAAACATGAGGTAAGTCGGAAAGCAAAAGACCTATATTCTATGATATCACTTATAGGCGTTATCTAATAACTGACACAAAGGAACATATATCCACAGAGAAAGACACTCACAGACTTAGAAAATAAAACTATGCTCAACTAAAAGGAAAGGTGGGGGGAATGGATAAATTAAGATTAGTGTTACTATATGTATACAAACACATATTATATACATATCTCAAAAATACCGACCATATAGCAAGGGAGGTCTGCGGAACACTCTGTAACATTTTACATGGGAAGAGGATCTGTACTTGAATAGACATATACAATGTACAAATGAACCAGAGTGTGTTCACCTAGGACAAACAATATTCTAACCTTTAGCCCAATTAAAACACCTTTAAAAACCAAGAAGAAATAATGAGACATAAACTTATGGGGGTTTCTCCACGCACATTCTAATGTAATTTACAACCTAGGAACACGACTTCCAGAAAGGCTCTGCTGCCCTACCACCCAGATTTGGGAATGGAGAAATGCTGCCTTCTTGAGGCCACTTCCCACAACAGCAGCTTTAAACCCATTGCTCTAGGTCACTAAATATTCACAAAACTTAAAGTTCGGGAAGTGAGACCTGCTCTCTAAAAAAACTCTTGGGTGGAAAATCGCCCAAAAAATTCAAAAGCGGGCAACCTTCCAAGAAGACAGTTTCAAGAGTTATACTGTACTCCCAATTGTTTCCTTTTTTTAACAGAAAAGAAAACAGCGGAGAAAAATGATGAGTTTTACGAATTTTCAACGACTTACAAACCCAAATTACAAAAACCTATGAGCTCACAGCAGCCAGAAGGGCCATTAGCATAAATGCTGCAAACAATAAATGATGAAGCGATTGTGGAGAAATGCGTACCCTCGATTCTAAGGGGGACGTGGTAAGAGCCACTAATGAAAACACAAAGGAGGTGCTTTGAAAAGGGAAACACGGTGCTACCAGTCAGTGAATCACACCCACTGCTGGGCCTATCACCTGAGAAAATGAGAATCAAAAAGTCACAGGCTGGCAATCCTGCACTCCAACAATATTTACCATAGCCAACACTTGGAAGCAATGAAAATGTCCATCAACCGAGGAATGCACAAAGAAGAAGTGGTCCACGTACACAGTGGAAAATTACTCCAATAAAAAATAAAAATTAAATTTAAAAATCCAACACAACTAAGGAGACATCAGCTTGTGTGGGTTGGTCCGGGCACACTCCACTCTAATTTATAACCGAGAAACACCACAGGCCGCAAGGGCTTTTCCCTAGTTACCAGGGTGGGGAACATAGAAAGGCTGCCGCCCTCTGGCAGTTACCTGCAAAAGCAGCTTTAAAGCCTGTGCTAATGATCATTTCATATGAATAAGTACTGCAGAAGTGTAAATGAAACCTGCCCTCAAAATGTCTTCAGGGAGGTAAAGGCCAAAACGTTTCAAAATGTGACATATACTTTAAGAGAACACTTTGTAGAACTAAGGGGTAGTCACAGCTTGAAAAATAAAAAGGACATGCCTTAAAGCTCAATTTCAACGGATTATGAGGCACATGCAAATTCAACCACAAAGAGGTATCAGCTCACACTTGTCAGAATAACCATCAGCAAGAAAACTACAAACAATAAATGCTGAAGGTGTTGTGGAGAAATGCATACCCTCAACTGCAAGTGGGACATAAGTTGGAAAGGGCCACAAACTCGAACAGAATGGGGGTGCCTTAAAAACGTAAACATTGAGCTACCATATGATCCAGCAGGCCCACTCCTCCACCTATAATCTAAGAAGAGAGAATTGGAAAGACACAGGCAGGCAAATCTGCATTGCACATTATTACAATAGCCAAGATATGGAAGTAACCAAAAAGTCCACCAACAGATGGGTGGACAAAGAAGTACTCCTCCATGTACAGATGGAATATTCGCTAGTGAAGAAAATGAAACAATGCCATTTGCAGCGCCATAGATGAGTCTAGACGTAATCACGCCACGTGTAGTCAGTGAGAAAGCAAAATACATATATCCTATGATATCACTTTCAGGAGTTACTTAAAAATTGATACCAATGAAGATATTTGCACAGAGAAAGGCAATCACAGATTCATTAAAAAACTTATGGTTCACCAAATAGAAAGGGATGAGGATTGGATACATTACCATATTGGGGTTAACAGAGATATACAAACCATGTGAAATATATAACCACCAAAGACGTACGGAAGACCAGGAAGAGACTACTCAACATTGTGTCATAACCTACATGGGAAAAGGATGCGAGGATGAAAAGATACACGTATATGTGTGAAAGACCCACATCTTGCACACCTATAGCAAACAAACCAATGTAATCAAATCTGCCTGGGTAAAAAATAAAAAGTAAATTACAAATATGAACAAGAAGTAATGAGACATAAACTTAAAGGGCTTTTTCCTGGCACGTTCCATTCTAATATACAACCTGGAATACCACTTCCATTAAGGCTCTGTTTCCCTAGTAACCAAATTTGGCAAAGGAGAAATGCTGCCACCTTGTGGCCGTTTCCTGCAAGAGCAGCTTTAAAGTCCCAGCTAATGGTCACTTAACATTCACAAGGACTCAGGGCTGTAAAAGACACTTGCCCTAAAAATTTGTGCTGAAGTAGGGAATGGACAAAAAATTCACAACAGGCAAATGTTTCAAGAAGAGATTATGAAGAGTTAAGTTTTACTCACACTCTTTTTAAAAAAAAGAAAAATGGATAAAAGCTCAACCTCAGGGAGTGTTAGACGCATGCAATCTAATCTACGAAAAGTTTCAACTTACACCAGTCGACTGACCATCAGCAAAAAGTCTACAAACAATAAATGCTGAAGGGGATTTAGAGAACTGTGTACCCTCTACCTTCTGGTGAGATATAAAAGCCAATAATGAGAAAAGAAAGGAGCTGTGTTTAAAAGTAAAAATGGAGGTACCATTCAATCCAGCAGGTGCACCAATGGACCTCTCACCTGAGAAGACAAGAATCGAGAAGACACAGGCCGCAAAAGCTGCAGTGCAGCCTTATTCACAATAGCCAAGACAGTGAAGCAATCAAAATATACAACAAGAGGTGAATGGATAAAGAAGAAGTGGTCCATGTACACAGTGGAATATTAACCATGGAAAACAACGAACCATTGCTCTCTGAGGCACCACAAAGGAGTCTGGAGATAGTCACGAAACATGAGGTAAGTCAGAAAGCAAAAGACCTATATTCTATGATATCACTTATAGGCGTTATCTAATAACTGACACAAATGAACATATATCCACAAAGAAAGACACTCACAGACTTAGAAAATAAAACTATGCTCAACTAAAAGGAAAGGTGGGGGGAATGGATAAATTAAGATTAGTGTTACTATATGTATACAAACACATATTATATACATATCTCAAAAATACCGACCATATAGCAAGGGAGGTCTGCGGAACACTCTGTAACATTTTACATGGGAAGAGGATCTGTACTTGAATAGACATATATAATGTACAAATGAACCAGAGTGTGTTCACCTAGGACAAACAATATTCTAACCTTTAGCCCAATTAAAACACCTTTAAAAACCAAGAAGAAATAATGAGACATAAACTTATGGGGGTTTCTCCACGCACATTCTAATGTAATTTACAACCTAGGAACACGACTTCCAGAAAGGCTCTGCTGCCCTACCACCCAGATTTGGGAATGGAGAAATGCTGCCTCCTTGAGGCCACTTCCCACAACAGCAGCTTTAAACCCATTGCTCTAGGTCACTAAATATTCACAAAACTTGAAGTTCGGGAAATGAGACCTGCTCTCTAAAAAAACTCTTGGGTGGAAAATCGCCCAAAAAATTCAAAAGAGGGCAACCTTCCAAGAAGACAGTTTCAAGAGTTATACTGTACTCCCAATTGTTTCCTTTTTTTAACAGAAAAGAAAACAGCGGAGAAAAATGATGAGTTTTACGAATTTTCAACGACTTACAAACCCAAATTACAAAAGCTATGAGCTCACAGCAGCCAGAAGGGCCATTAGCATAAATGCTGCAAACAATAAATGATGAAGCGATTGTGGAGAAATGCGTACCCTCGATTCTAAGGGGGACGTGGTAAGAGCCACTAATGAAAACACAAAGGAGGTGCTTTGAAAAGGGAAACACGGTGCTACCAGTCAGTGAATCACACCCACTGCTGGGCCTATCACCTGAGAAAATGAGAATCAAAAAGTCACAGGCTGGCAATCCTGCACTCCAACAATATTTACCATAGCCAACACTTGGAAGCAATGAAAATGTCCATCAACCAAGGAATGCACAAAGAAGAACTGGTCCACGTACACAGTGGAAAATTACTCCAATAAAAAATAAAAATTAAATATAAAAATCCAACACAACTAAGGAGACATCAGCTTGTGTGGGTTGGTCCGGGCACACTCCACTCTAATTTATAACCGAGAAACACCACAGGCCGCAAGGGCTTTTCCCTAGTTACCAGGGTGGGGAACATAGAAAGGCTGCCGCCCTCTGGCAGTTACCTGCAAAAGCAGCTTTAAAGCCTGTGCTAATGATCATTTCATATGAATAAGTACTGCAGAAGTGTAAATGAAACCTGCCCTCAAAATGTCTTCAGGGAGGTAAAGGCCAAAACGTTTCAAAATGTGACACATACTTTAAGAGAACACTTTGTAGAACTAAGGGGTAGTCACAGCTTGAAAAATAAAAAGGACATGCCTTAAAGCTCAATTTCAACGGATTATGAGGCACATGCAAATTCAACCACAAAGAGGTATCAGCTCACACTTGTCAGAATAACCATCAGCAAGAAAACTACAAACAATAAATGCTGAAGGTGTTGTGGAGAAATGCATACCCTCAACTGCAAGTGGGACATAAGTTGGAAAGGGCCACAAACTCGAACAGAATGGGGGTGCCTTAAAAACGTAAACATTGAGCTACCATATGATCCAGCAGGCCCACTCCTCCACCTATAATCTAAGAAGAGAGAATTGGAAAGACACAGGCAGGCAAATCTGCATTGCACAGTATTACAATAGCCAAGATATGGAAGTAACCAAAAAGTCCACCAACAGATGGGTGGACAAAGAAGTACTCCTCCATGTACAGATGGAATATTCGCTAGTGAAGAAAATGAAACAATGCCATTTGCAGCGCCATAGATGAGTCTAGACGTAATCACGCCACGTGTAGTCAGTGAGAAAGCAAAATACATATATCCTATGATATCACTTTCAGGAGTTACTTAAAAATTGATACCAATGAAGATATTTCCACAGAGAAAGGCAATCACAGATTCATTAAAAAACTTATGGTTCACCAAATAGAAAGGGATGAGGATTGGATACATTACCATATTGGGGTTAACAGAGATATACAAACCATGTGAAATATATAATCACCAAAGACGTACGGAAGACCAGGAGAAGACTACTCAACCTTGTGTCATAACCTACATGGGAAAAGGATGCTAGGAAGAATAGATACACGTATATGTGTGAAAGAACCACATCTTGCACACCTATAGCAAACAAACCAATGTAATCAAATCTGCCTGGGTAAAAAATAAAAAGTAAATTACAAATATGAACAAGAAGTAATGAGACATAAACTTAAAGGGCTTTTTCCTGGCACGTTCCATTCTAATATACAACCTAGAATTCCACTTCCATTAAGGCTCTGTTTCCCTAGTAACCAAATTTGGCAAAGGAGAAATGCTGCCACCTTGTGGCCGTTTCCTGCAAGAGCAGCTTTAAAGTCCCAGCTAATGGTCACTTAACATTCACAAGGACTCAGGGCTGTAAAAGACACTTGCCCTAAAAATTTGTGCTGAAGTAGGGAATGGACAAAAAATTCACAACAGGCAAATGTTTCAAGAAGAGATTATGAAGAGTTAAGTTTTACTCACACTCTTTTTAAAAAAAAGAAAAATGGATAAAAGCTCAACCTCAGGGAGTGTTAGACGCATGCAATCTAATCTACGAAAAGTTTCAACTTACACCAGTCGACTGACCATCAGCAAAAAGTCTACAAACAATAAATGCTGAAGGGGATTTAGAGAACTGTGTACCCTCTACCTTCTGGTGAGACATAAAAGCCAATAATGAGAAAAGAAAGGAGCTGTGTTTAAAAGTAAAAATGGAGGTACCATTCAATCCAGCAGGTGCACCAATGGACCTCTCACCTGAGAAGACAAGAATCGAGAAGACACAGGCCGCAAAAGCTGCAGTGCAGCCTTATTCACAATAGCCAAGACAGTGAAGCAATCAAAATATCCAACAAGAGGTGAATGGATAAAGAAGAAGTGGTCCATGTACACAGTGGAATATTAACCATGGAAAACAACGAACCATTGCTCTCTGAGGCACCACAAAGGAGGCTGGAGATAGTCACGAAACATGAGGTAAGTCGGAAAGCAAAAGACCTATATTCTATGATATCACTTATAGGCGTTATCTAATAACTGACACAAAGGAACATATATCCACAGAGAAAGACACTCACAGACTTAGAAAATAAAACTATGCTCAACTAAAAGGAAAGGTGGGGGGAATGGATAAATTAAGATTAGTGTTACTATATGTATACAAACACATATTATATACATATCTCAAAAATACCGACCATATAGCAAGGGAGGTCTGCGGAACACTCTGTAACATTTTACATGGGAAGAGGATCTGTACTTGAATAGACATATACAATGTACAAATGAACCAGAGTGTGTTCACCTAGGACAAACAATATTCTAACCTTTAGCCCAATTAAAACACCTTTAAAAACCAAGAAGAAATAATGAGACATAAACTTATGGGGGTTTCTCCACGCACATTCTAATGTAATTTACAACCTAGGAACACGACTTCCAGAAAGGCTCTGCTGCCCTACCACCCAGATTTGGGAATGGAGAAATGCTGCCTTCTTGAGGCCACTTCCCACAACAGCAGCTTTAAACCCATTGCTCTAGGTCACTAAATATTCACAAAACTTAAAGTTCGGGAAGTGAGACCTGCTCTCTAAAAAAACTCTTGGGTGGAAAATCGCCCAAAAAATTCAAAAGCGGGCAACCTTCCAAGAAGACAGTTTCAAGAGTTATACTGTACTCCCAATTGTTTCCTTTTTTTAACAGAAAAGAAAACAGCGGAGAAAAATGATGAGTTTTACGAATTTTCAACGACTTACAAACCCAAATTACAAAAACCTATGAGCTCACAGCAGCCAGAAGGGCCATTAGCATAAATGCTGCAAACAATAAATGATGAAGCGATTGTGGAGAAATGCGTACCCTCGATTCTAAGGGGGACGTGGTAAGAGCCACTAATGAAAACACAAAGAAGGTGCTTGGAAAAGGGAAACACGGTGCTACCAGTCAGTGAATCACACCCACTGCAGGGCCTATCACCTGAGAAAATGAGAATCAAAAAGTCACAGGCTGGCAATCCTGCACTCCAACAATATTTACCATAGCCAACACTTGGAAGCAATGAAAATGTCCATCAACCGAGGAATGCACAAAGAAGAAGTGGTCCACGTACACAGTGGAAAATTACTCCAATAAAAAATAAAAATTAAATTTAAAAATCCAACACAACTAAGGAGACATCAGCTTGTGTGGGTTGGTCCGGGCACACTCCACTCTAATTTATAACCGAGAAACACCACAGGCCGCAAGGGCTTTTCCCTAGTTACCAGGGTGGGGAACATAGAAAGGCTGCCGCCCTCTGGCAGTTACCTGCAAAAGCAGCTTTAAAGCCTGTGCTAATGATCATTTCATATGAATAAGTACTGCAGAAGTGTAAATGAAACCTGCCCTCAAAATGTCTTCAGGGAGGTAAAGGCCAAAACGTTTCAAAATGTGACACATACTTTAAGAGAACACTTTGTAGAACTAAGGGGTAGTCACAGCTTGAAAAATAAAAAGGACATGCCTTAAAGCTCAATTTCAACGGATTATGAGGCACATGCAAATTCAACCACAAAGAGGTATCAGCTCACACTTGTCAGAATAACCATCAGCAAGAAAACTACAAACAATAAATGCTGAAGGTGTTGTGGAGAAATGCATACCCTCAACTGCAAGTGGGACATAAGTTGGAAAGGGCCACAAACTCGAACAGAATGGGGGTGCCTTAAAAACGTAAACATTGAGCTACCATATGATCCAGCAGGCCCACTCCTCCACCTATAATCTAAGAAGAGAGAATTGGAAAGACACAGGCAGGCAAATCTGCATTGCACAGTATTACAATAGCCAAGATATGGAAGTAACCAAAAAGTCCACCAACAGATGGGTGGACAAAGAAGTACTCCTCCATGTACAGATGGAATATTCGCTAGTGAAGAAAATGAAACAATGCCATTTGCAGCGCCATAGATGAGTCTAGACGTAATCACGCCACGTGTAGTCAGTGAGAAAGCAAAATACATATATCCTATGATATCACTTTCAGGAGTTACTTAAAAATTGATACCAATGAAGATATTTCCACAGAGAAAGGCAATCACAGATTCATTAAAAAACTTATGGTTCACCAAATAGAAAGGGATGAGGATTGGATACATTACCATATTGGGGTTAACAGAGATATACAAACCATGTGAAATATATAATCACCAAAGACGTACGGAAGACCAGGAGAAGACTACTCAACCTTGTGTCATAACCTACATGGGAAAAGGATGCTAGGAAGAATAGATACACGTATATGTGTGAAAGAACCACATCTTGCACACCTATAGCAAACAAACCAATGTAATCAAATCTGCCTGGGTAAAAAATAAAAAGTAAATTACAAATATGAACAAGAAGTAATGAGACATAAACTTAAAGGGCTTTTTCCTGGCACGTTCCATTCTAATATACAACCTAGAATTCCACTTCCATTAAGGCTCTGTTTCCCTAGTAACCAAATTTGGCAAAGGAGAAATGCTGCCACCTTGTGGCCGTTTCCTGCAAGAGCAGCTTTAAAGTCCCAGCTAATGGTCACTTAACATTCACAAGGACTCAGGGCTGTAAAAGACACTTGCCCTAAAAATTTGTGCTGAAGTAGGGAATGGACAAAAAATTCACAACAGGCAAATGTTTCAAGAAGAGATTATGAAGAGTTAAGTTTTACTCACACTCTTTTTAAAAAAAAGAAAAATGGATAAAAGCTCAACCTCAGGGAGTGTTAGACGCATGCAATCTAATCTACGAAAAGTTTCAACTTACACCAGTCGACTGACCATCAGCAAAAAGTCTACAAACAATAAATGCTGAAGGGGATTTAGAGAACTGTGTACCCTCTACCTTCTGGTGAGACATAAAAGCCAATAATGAGAAAAGAAAGGAGCTGTGTTTAAAAGTAAAAATGGAGGTACCATTCAATCCAGCAGGTGCACCAATGGACCTCTCACCTGAGAAGACAAGAATCGAGAAGACACAGGCCGCAAAAGCTGCAGTGCAGCCTTATTCACAATAGCCAAGACAGTGAAGCAATCAAAATATCCAACAAGAGGTGAATGGATAAAGAAGAAGTGGTCCATGTACACAGTGGAATATTAACCATGGAAAACAACGAACCATTGCTCTCTGAGGCACCACAAAGGAGGCTGGAGATAGTCACGAAACATGAGGTAAGTCGGAAAGCAAAAGACCTATATTCTATGATATCACTTATAGGCGTTATCTAATAACTGACACAAAGGAACATATATCCACAGAGAAAGACACTCACAGACTTAGAAAATAAAACTATGCTCAACTAAAAGGAAAGGTGGGGGGAATGGATAAATTAAGATTAGTGTTACTATATGTATACAAACACATATTATATACATATCTCAAAAATACCGACCATATAGCAAGGGAGGTCTGCGGAACACTCTGTAACATTTTACATGGGAAGAGGATCTGTACTTGAATAGACATATACAATGTACAAATGAACCAGAGTGTGTTCACCTAGGACAAACAATATTCTAACCTTTAGCCCAATTAAAACACCTTTAAAAACCAAGAAGAAATAATGAGACATAAACTTATGGGGGTTTCTCCACGCACATTCTAATGTAATTTACAACCTAGGAACACGACTTCCAGAAAGGCTCTGCTGCCCTACCACCCAGATTTGGGAATGGAGAAATGCTGCCTTCTTGAGGCCACTTCCCACAACAGCAGCTTTAAACCCATTGCTCTAGGTCACTAAATATTCACAAAACTTAAAGTTCGGGAAGTGAGACCTGCTCTCTAAAAAAACTCTTGGGTGGAAAATCGCCCAAAAAATTCAAAAGCGGGCAACCTTCCAAGAAGACAGTTTCAAGAGTTATACTGTACTCCCAATTGTTTCCTTTTTTTAACAGAAAAGAAAACAGCGGAGAAAAATGATGAGTTTTACGAATTTTCAACGACTTACAAACCCAAATTACAAAAACCTATGAGCTCACAGCAGCCAGAAGGGCCATTAGCATAAATGCTGCAAACAATAAATGATGAAGCGATTGTGGAGAAATGCGTACCCTCGATTCTAAGGGGGACGTGGTAAGAGCCACTAATGAAAACACAAAGAAGGTGCTTGGAAAAGGGAAACACGGTGCTACCAGTCAGTGAATCACACCCACTGCAGGGCCTATCACCTGAGAAAATGAGAATCAAAAAGTCACAGGCTGGCAATCCTGCACTCCAACAATATTTACCATAGCCAACACTTGGAAGCAATGAAAATGTCCATCAACCGAGGAATGCACAAAGAAGAAGTGGTCCACGTACACAGTGGAAAATTACTCCAATAAAAAATAAAAATTAAATTTAAAAATCCAACACAACTAAGGAGACATCAGCTTGTGTGGGTTTCTCCGGGCACACTCCACTCTAATTTATAACCGAGAAACACCACAGGCCGCAAGGGCTTTTCCCTAGTTACCAGGGTGGGGAACATAGAAAGGCTGCCGCCCTCTGGCAGTTACCTGCAAAAGCAGGTTTAAAGCCTGTGCTAATGGTCATTTCATATGAATAAGTACTGCAGAAGTGTAAATGAAACCTGCCCTCAAAATGTCTTCAGGGAGGTAAAGGCCAAAACGTTTCAAAATGTGACACATACTTTAAGAGAACACTTTGAAGAACTAAGGGGTAATCACAGCTTGAAAAATAAAAAGGACATGCCTTAAAGCTCAATTTCAACGGATTATGAGGCACATGCGAATTCAACCACAAAGAGGTATCAGCTCACACTTGTCAGAATAACCATCAGCAAGAAAACTACAAACAATAAATGCTGAAGGTGTTGTGGAGAAATGCATACCCTCAACTGCAAGTGGGACATAAGTTGGAAAGGGCCACAAACTCGAACAGAATGGGGGTGCCTTAAAAACGTAAACATTGAGCTACCATATGATCCAGCAGGCCCACTCCTCCACCTATAATCTAAGAAGAGAGAATTGGAAAGACACAGGCAGGCAAATCTGCATTGCACAGTATTACAATAGCCAAGATATGGAAGTAACCAAAAAGTCCACCAACAGATGGGTGGACAAAGAAGTACTCCTCCATGTACAGATGGAATATTCGCTAGTGAAGAAAATGAAACAATGCCATTTGCAGCGCCATAGATGAGTCTAGACGTAATCACGCCACGTGTAGTCAGTGAGAAAGCAAAATACATATATCCTATGATATCACTTTCAGGAGTTACTTAAAAATTGATACCAATGAAGATATTTCCACAGAGAAAGGCAATCACAGATTCATTAAAAAACTTATGGTTCACCAAATAGAAAGGGATGAGGATTGGATACATTACCATATTGGGGTTAACAGAGATATACAAACCATGTGAAATATATAATCACCAAAGACGTACGGAAGACCAGGAGAAGACTACTCAACCTTGTGTCATAACCTACATGGGAAAAGGATGCTAGGAAGAATAGATACACGTATATGTGTGAAAGAACCACATCTTGCACACCTATAGCAAAGAAACCAATGTAATCAAATCTGCCTGGGTAAAAAATAAAAAGTAAATTACAAATATGAACAAGAAGTAATGAGACATAAACTTAAAGGGCTTTTTCCTGGCACGTTCCATTCTAATATACAACCTAGAATTCCACTTCCATTAAGGCTCTGTTTCCCTAGTAACCAAATTTGGCAAAGGAGAAATGCTGCCACCTTGTGGCCGTTTCCTGCAAGAGCAGCTTTAAAGTCCCAGCTAATGGTCACTTAACATTCACAAGGACTCAGGGCTGTAAAAGACACTTGCCCTAAAAATTTGTGCTGAAGTAGGGAATGGACAAAAAATTCACAACAGGCAAATGTTTCAAGAAGAGATTATGAAGAGTTAAGTTTTACTCACACTCTTTTTAAAAAAAAGAAAAATGGATAAAAGCTCAACCTCAGGGAGTGTTAGACGCATGCAATCTAATCTACGAAAAGTTTCAACTTACACCAGTCGACTGACCATCAGCAAAAAGTCTACAAACAATAAATGCTGAAGGGGATTTAGAGAACTGTGTACCCTCTACCTTCTGGTGAGACATAAAAGCCAATAATGAGAAAAGAAAGGAGCTGTGTTTAAAAGTAAAAATGGAGGTACCATTCAATCCAGCAGGTGCACCAATGGACCTCTCACCTGAGAAGACAAGAATCGAGAAGACACAGGCCGCAAAAGCTGCAGTGCAGCCTTATTCACAATAGCCAAGACAGTGAAGCAATCAAAATATCCAACAAGAGGTGAATGGATAAAGAAGAAGTGGTCCATGTACACAGTGGAATATTAACCATGGAAAACAACGAACCATTGCTCTCTGAGGCACCGCAAAGGAGGCTGGAGATAGTCACGAAACATGAGGTAAGTCGGAAAGCAAAAGACCTATATTCTATGATATCACTTATAGGCGTTATCTAATAACTGACACAAAGGAACATATATGCACAGAGAAAGACACTCACAGACTTAGAAAATAAAACTATGCTCAACTAAAAGGAAAGGTGGGGGGAATGGATAAATTAAGATTAGTGTTACTATATGTATACAAACACATATTATATACATATCTCAAAAATACCGACCATATAGCAAGGGAGGTCTGCGGAACCCTCTGTAACATTTTACATGGGAAGAGGATCTGTACTTGAATAGACATATATAATGTCCAAATGAACCAGAGTGTGTTCACCTAGGACAAACAATATTCTAACCTTTAGCCCAATTAAAACACCTTTAAAAACCAAGAAGAAATAATGAGACATAAACTTATGGGGGTTTCTCCACGCACATTCTAATGTAATTTACAACCTAGGAACACGACTTCCAGAAAGGCTCTGCTGCCCTACCACCCAGATTTGGGAATGGAGAAATGCTGCCTCCTTGAGGCCACTTCCCACAACAGCAGCTTTAATCCCATTGCTCTAGGTCACTAAATATTCACAAAACTTGAAGTTCGGGAAATGAGACCTGCTCTCTAAAAAAACTCTTGGGTGGAAAATCGCCCAAAAAATTCAAAAGAGGGCAACCTTCCAAGAAGACAGTTTCAAGAGTTATACTGTACTCCCAATTGTTTCCTTTTTTTAACAGAAAAGAAAACAGCGGAGAAAAATGATGAGTTTTACGAATTTTCAACGACTTACAAACCCAAATTACAAAAACCTATGAGCTCACAGCAGCCAGAAGGGCCATTAGCATAAATGCTGCAAACAGTAAATGATGAAGCGATTGTGGAGAAATGCGTACCCTCGATTCTAAGGGGGACGTGGTAACAGCCACTAATGAAAACACAAAGAAGGTGCTTGGAAAAGGGAAACACGGTGCTACCAGTCAGTGAATCACACCCACTGCTGGGCCTATCACCTGAGAAAATGAGAATCAAAAAGTCACAGGCTGGCAATCCTGCACTCCAACAATATTTACCATAGCCAACACTTGGAAGCAATGAAAATGTCCATCAACCGAGGAATGCACAAAGAAGAAGTGGTCCACGTACACAATGGAAAATTACTCCAATAAAAAATAAAAATTAAATTTAAAAATCCAACACAACTAAGGAGACATCAGCTTGTGTGGGTTGGTCCGGGCACACTCCACTCTAATTTATAACCGAGAAACACCACAGGCCGCAAGGGCTTTTCCCTAGTTACCAGGGTGGGGAACATAGAAAGGCTGCCGCCCTCTGGCAGTTACCTGCAAAAGCAGCTTTAAAGCCTGTGCTAATGATCATTTCATATGAATAAGTACTGCAGAAGTGTAAATGAAACCTGCCCTCAAAATGTCTTCAGGGAGGTAAAGGCCAAAACGTTTCAAAATGTGACACATACTTTAAGAGAACACTTTGTAGAACTAAGGGGTAGTCACAGCTTGAAAAATAAAAAGGACATGCCTTAAAGCTCAATTTCAACGGATTATGAGGCACATGCAAATTCAACCACAAAGAGGTATCAGCTCACACTTGTCAGAATAACCATCAGCAAGAAAACTACAAACAATAAATGCTGAAGGTGTTGTGGAGAAATGCATACCCTCAACTGCAAGTGGGACATAAGTTGGAAAGGGCCACAAACTCGAACAGAATGGGGGTGCCTTAAAAACGTAAACATTGAGCTACCATATGATCCAGCAGGCCCACTCCTCCACCTATAATCTAAGAAGAGAGAATTGGAAAGACACAGGCAGGCAAATCTGCATTGCACAGTATTACAATAGCCAAGATATGGAAGTAACCAAAAAGTCCACCAACAGATGGGTGGACAAAGAAGTACTCCTCCATGTACAGATGGAATATTCGCTAGTGAAGAAAATGAAACAATGCCATTTGCAGCGCCATAGATGAGTCTAGACGTAATCACGCCACGTGTAGTCAGTGAGAAAGCAAAATACATATATCCTATGATATCACTTTCAGGAGTTACTTAAAAATTGATACCAATGAAGATATTTCCACAGAGAAAGGCAATCACAGATTCATTAAAAAACTTATGGTTCACCAAATAGAAAGGGATGAGGATTGGATACATTACCATATTGGGGTTAACAGAGATATACAAACCATGTGAAATATATAATCACCAAAGACGTACGGAAGACCAGGAGAAGACTACTCAACCTTGTGTCATAACCTACATGGGAAAAGGATGCTAGGAAGAATAGATACACGTATATGTGTGAAAGAACCACATCTTGCACACCTATAGCAAAGAAACCAATGTAATCAAATCTGCCTGGGTAAAAAATAAAAAGTAAATTACAAATATGAACAAGAAGTAATGAGACATAAACTTAAAGGGCTTTTTCCTGGCACGTTCCATTCTAATATACAACCTAGAATTCCACTTCCATTAAGGCTCTGTTTCCCTAGTAACCAAATTTGGCAAAGGAGAAATGCTGCCACCTTGTGGCCGTTTCCTGCAAGAGCAGCTTTAAAGTCCCAGCTAATGGTCACTTAACATTCACAAGGACTCAGGGCTGTAAAAGACACTTGCCCTAAAAATTTGTGCTGAAGTAGGGAATGGACAAAAAATTCACAACAGGCAAATGTTTCAAGAAGAGATTATGAAGAGTTAAGTTTTACTCACACTCTTTTTAAAAAAAAGAAAAATGGATAAAAGCTCAACCTCAGGGAGTGTTAGACGCATGCAATCTAATCTACGAAAAGTTTCAACTTACACCAGTCGACTGACCATCAGCAAAAAGTCTACAAACAATAAATGCTGAAGGGGATTTAGAGAACTGTGTACCCTCTACCTTCTGGTGAGACATAAAAGCCAATAATGAGAAAAGAAAGGAGCTGTGTTTAAAAGTAAAAATGGAGGTACCATTCAATCCAGCAGGTGCACCAATGGACCTCTCACCTGAGAAGACAAGAATCGAGAAGACACAGGCCGCAAAAGCTGCAGTGCAGCCTTATTCACAATAGCCAAGACAGTGAAGCAATCAAAATATCCAACAAGAGGTGAATGGATAAAGAAGAAGTGGTCCATGTACACAGTGGAATATTAACCATGGAAAACAACGAACCATTGCTCTCTGAGGCACCGCAAAGGAGGCTGGAGATAGTCACGAAACATGAGGTAAGTCGGAAAGCAAAAGACCTATATTCTATGATATCACTTATAGGCGTTATCTAATAACTGACACAAAGGAACATATATGCACAGAGAAAGACACTCACAGACTTAGAAAATAAAACTATGCTCAACTAAAAGGAAAGGTGGGGGGAATGGATAAATTAAGATTAGTGTTACTATATGTATACAAACACATATTATATACATATCTCAAAAATACCGACCATATAGCAAGGGAGGTCTGCGGAACCCTCTGTAACATTTTACATGGGAAGAGGATCTGTACTTGAATAGACATATATAATGTCCAAATGAACCAGAGTGTGTTCACCTAGGACAAACAATATTCTAACCTTTAGCCCAATTAAAACACCTTTAAAAACCAAGAAGAAATAATGAGACATAAACTTATGGGGGTTTCTCCACGCACATTCTAATGTAATTTACAACCTAGGAACACGACTTCCAGAAAGGCTCTGCTGCCCTACCACCCAGATTTGGGAATGGAGAAATGCTGCCTCCTTGAGGCCACTTCCCACAACAGCAGCTTTAATCCCATTGCTCTAGGTCACTAAATATTCACAAAACTTGAAGTTCGGGAAATGAGACCTGCTCTCTAAAAAAACTCTTGGGTGGAAAATCGCCCAAAAAATTCAAAAGAGGGCAACCTTCCAAGAAGACAGTTTCAAGAGTTATACTGTACTCCCAATTGTTTCCTTTTTTTAACAGAAAAGAAAACAGCGGAGAAAAATGATGAGTTTTACGAATTTTCAACGACTTACAAACCCAAATTACAAAAACCTATGAGCTCACAGCAGCCAGAAGGGCCATTAGCATAAATGCTGCAAACAGTAAATGATGAAGCGATTGTGGAGAAATGCGTACCCTCGATTCTAAGGGGGACGTGGTAACAGCCACTAATGAAAACACAAAGAAGGTGCTTGGAAAAGGGAAACACGGTGCTACCAGTCAGTGAATCACACCCACTGCTGGGCCTATCACCTGAGAAAATGAGAATCAAAAAGTCACAGGCTGGCAATCCTGCACTCCAACAATATTTACCATAGCCAACACTTGGAAGCAATGAAAATGTCCATCAACCGAGGAATGCACAAAGAAGAAGTGGTCCACGTACACAATGGAAAATTACTCCAATAAAAAATAAAAATTAAATTTAAAAATCCAACACAACTAAGGAGACATCAGCTTGTGTGGGTTGGTCCGGGCACACTCCACTCTAATTTATAACCGAGAAACACCACAGGCCGCAAGGGCTTTTCCCTAGTTACCAGGGTGGGGAACATAGAAAGGCTGCCGCCCTCTGGCAGTTACCTGCAAAAGCAGCTTTAAAGCCTGTGCTAATGATCATTTCATATGAATAAGTACTGCAGAAGTGTAAATGAAACCTGCCCTCAAAATGTCTTCAGGGAGGTAAAGGCCAAAACGTTTCAAAATGTGACACATACTTTAAGAGAACACTTTGTAGAACTAAGGGGTAGTCACAGCTTGAAAAATAAAAAGGACATGCCTTAAAGCTCAATTTCAACGGATTATGAGGCACATGCAAATTCAACCACAAAGAGGTATCAGCTCACACTTGTCAGAATAACCATCAGCAAGAAAACTACAAACAATAAATGCTGAAGGTGTTGTGGAGAAATGCATACCCTCAACTGCAAGTGGGACATAAGTTGGAAAGGGCCACAAACTCGAACAGAATGGGGGTGCCTTAAAAACGTAAACATTGAGCTACCATATGATCCAGCAGGCCCACTCCTCCACCTATAATCTAAGAAGAGAGAATTGGAAAGACACAGGCAGGCAAATCTGCATTGCACAGTATTACAATAGCCAAGATATGGAAGTAACCAAAAAGTCCACCAACAGATGGGTGGACAAAGAAGTACTCCTCCATGTACAGATGGAATATTCGCTAGTGAAGAAAATGAAACAATGCCATTTGCAGCGCCATAGATGAGTCTAGACGTAATCACGCCACGTGTAGTCAGTGAGAAAGCAAAATACATATATCCTATGATATCACTTTCAGGAGTTACTTAAAAATTGATACCAATGAAGATATTTCCACAGAGAAAGGCAATCACAGATTCATTAAAAAACTTATGGTTCACCAAATAGAAAGGGATGAGGATTGGATACATTACCATATTGGGGTTAACAGAGATATACAAACCATGTGAAATATATAATCACCAAAGACGTACGGAAGACCAGGAGAAGACTACTCAACCTTGTGTCATAACCTACATGGGAAAAGGATGCTAGGAAGAATAGATACACGTATATGTGTGAAAGAACCACATCTTGCACACCTATAGCAAAGAAACCAATGTAATCAAATCTGCCTGGGTAAAAAATAAAAAGTAAATTACAAATATGAACAAGAAGTAATGAGACATAAACTTAAAGGGCTTTTTCCTGGCACGTTCCATTCTAATATACAACCTAGAATTCCACTTCCATTAAGGCTCTGTTTCCCTAGTAACCAAATTTGGCAAAGGAGAAATGCTGCCACCTTGTGGCCGTTTCCTGCAAGAGCAGCTTTAAAGTCCCAGCTAATGGTCACTTAACATTCACAAGGACTCAGGGCTGTAAAAGACACTTGCCCTAAAAATTTGTGCTGAAGTAGGGAATGGACAAAAAATTCACAACAGGCAAATGTTTCAAGAAGAGATTATGAAGAGTTAAGTTTTACTCACACTCTTTTTAAAAAAAAGAAAAATGGATAAAAGCTCAACCTCAGGGAGTGTTAGACGCATGCAATCTAATCTACGAAAAGTTTCAACTTACACCAGTCGACTGACCATCAGCAAAAAGTCTACAAACAATAAATGCTGAAGGGGATTTAGAGAACTGTGTACCCTCTACCTTCTGGTGAGACATAAAAGCCAATAATGAGAAAAGAAAGGAGCTGTGTTTAAAAGTAAAAATGGAGGTACCATTCAATCCAGCAGGTGCACCAATGGACCTCTCACCTGAGAAGACAAGAATCGAGAAGACACAGGCCGCAAAAGCTGCAGTGCAGCCTTATTCACAATAGCCAAGACAGTGAAGCAATCAAAATATCCAACAAGAGGTGAATGGATAAAGAAGAAGTGGTCCATGTACACAGTGGAATATTAACCATGGAAAACAACGAACCATTGCTCTCTGAGGCACCGCAAAGGAGGCTGGAGATAGTCACGAAACATGAGGTAAGTCGGAAAGCAAAAGACCTATATTCTATGATATCACTTATAGGCGTTACCTAATAACTGACACAAATGAACATATATCCACAGAGAAAGACACTCACAGACTTAGAAAATAAAACTATGCTCAACTAAAAGGAAAGGTGGGGGGAATGGATAAATTAAGATTAGTGTTACTATATGTATACAAACACATATTATATACATATCTCAAAAATACCGACCATATAGCAA
Organism: Balaenoptera physalus; assembly: GCF_965194825.1. Lineage (NCBI taxonomy): Eukaryota > Metazoa > Chordata > Mammalia > Artiodactyla > Balaenopteridae > Balaenoptera > Balaenoptera physalus. The sequence continues at coordinate 893,552 of NW_028126567.1, forward strand.
GGGAGGTCTGCGGAACACTCTGTAACATTTTACATGGGAAGAGGATCTGTACTTGAATAGACATATACAATGTACAAATGAACCAGAGTGTGTTCACCTAGGACAAACAATATTCTAACCTTTAGCCCAATTAAAACACCTTTAAAAACCAAGAAGAAATAATGAGACATAAACTTATGGGGGTTTCTCCACGCACATTCTAATGTAATTTACAACCTAGGAACACGACTTCCAGAAAGGCTCTGCTGCCCTACCACCCAGATTTGGGAATGGAGAAATGCTGCCTCCTTGAGGCCACTTCCCACAACAGCAGCTTTAATCCCATTGCTCTAGGTCACTAAATATTCACAAAACTTGAAGTTCGGGAAATGAGACCTGCTCTCTAAAAAAACTCTTGGGTGGAAAATCGCCCAAAAAATTCAAAAGAGGGCAACCTTCCAAGAAGACAGTTTCAAGAGTTATACTGTACTCCCAATTGTTTCCTTTTTTTAACAGAAAAGAAAACAGCGGAGAAAAATGATGAGTTTTACAAATTTTCAACGACTTACAAACCCAAATTACAAAAAACTATGAGCTCACAGCAGCCAGAAGGGCCATTAGCATAAATGCTGCAAACAGTAAATGATGAAGCGATTGTGGAGAAATGCGTACCCTCGATTCTAAGGGGGACGTGGTAACAGCCACTAATGAAAACACAAAGAAGGTGCTTGGAAAAGGGAAACACGGTGCTACCAGTCAGTGAATCACACCCACTGCTGGGCCTATCACCTGAGAAAATGAGAATCAAAAAGTCACAGGCTGGCAATCCTGCACTCCAACAATATTTACCATAGCCAACACTTGGAAGCAATGAAAATGTCCATCAACCGAGGAATGCACAAAGAAGAAGTGGTCCACGTACACAGTGGAAAATTACTCCAATAAAAAATAAAAATTAAATTTAAAAATCCAACACAACTAAGGAGACATCAGCTTGTGTGGGTTGGTCCGGGCACACTCCACTCTAATTTATAACCGAGAAACACCACAGGCCGCAAGGGCTTTTCCCTAGTTACCAGGGTGGGGAACATAGAAAGGCTGCCGCCCTCTGGCAGTTACCTGCAAAAGCAGCTTTAAAGCCTGTGCTAATGATCATTTCATATGAATAAGTACTGCAGAAGTGTAAATGAAACCTGCCCTCAAAATGTCTTCAGGGAAGTAAAGGCCAAAACGTTTCAAAATGTGACACATACTTTAAGAGAACACTTTGTAGAACTAAGGGGTAGTCACAGCTTGAAAAATAAAAAGGACATGCCTTAAAGCTCAATTTCAACGGATTATGAGGCACATGCAAATTCAACCACAAACAGGTATCAGCTCACACTTGTCAGAATAACCATCAGCAAGAAAACTACAAACAATAAATGCTGAAGGTGTTGTGGAGAAATGCATACCCTCAACTGCAAGTGGGACATAAGTTGGAAAGGGCCACAAACTCGAACAGAATGGGGGTGCCTTAAAAACGTAAACATTGAGCTACCATATGATCCAGCAGGCCCACTCCTCCACCTATAATCTAAGAAGAGAGAATTGGAAAGACACAGGCAGGCAAATCTGCATTGCACAGTATTACAATAGCCAAGATATGGAAGTAACCAAAAAGTCCACCAACAGATGGGTGGACAAAGAAGTACTCCTCCATGTACAGATGGAATATTCGCTAGTGAAGAATATGAAACAATGCCATTTGCAGCGCCATTGATGAGTCTAGACGTAATCACGCCACGTGTAGTCAGTGAGAAAGCAAAATACATATATCCTATGATATCACTTTCAGGAGTTACTTAAAAATTGATACCAATGAAGATATTTCCACAGAGAAAGGCAATCACAGATTCATTAAAAAACTTATGGTTCACCAAATAGAAAGGGATGAGGATTGGATACATTACCATATTGGGGTTAACAGAGATATACAAACCATGTGAAATATATAACCACCAAAGACGTACGGAAGACCAGGAAGAGACTACTCAACATTGTGTCATAACCTACATGGGAAAAGGATGCGAGGAAGAAAAGATACACGTATATGTGTGAAAGACCCACATCTTGCACACCTATAGCAAACAAACCAATGTAATCAAATCTGCCTGGGTAAAAAATAAAAAGTAAATTACAAATATGAACAAGAAGTAATGAGACATAAACTTAAAGGGCTTTTTCCTGGCACGTTCCATTCTAATATACAACCTAGAATACCACTTCCACTAAGGCTCTGTTTCCCTAGTAACCAAATTTGGCAAAGGAGAAATGCTGCCACCTTGTGGCCGTTTCCTGCAAGAGCAGCTTTAAAGTCCCAGCTAATGGTCACTTAACATTCACAAGGACTCAGGGCTGTAAAAGACACTTGCCCTAAAAATTTGTGCTGAAGTAGGGAATGGACAAAAAATTCACAACAGGCAAATGTTTCAAGAAGAGATTATGAAGAGTTAAGTTTTACTCACACTCTTTTTAAAAAAAAGAAAAATGGATAAAAGCTCAACCTCAGGGAGTGTTAGACGCATGCAATCTAATCTACGAAAAGTTTCAACTTACACCAGTCGACTGACCATCAGCAAAAAGTCTACAAACAATAAATGCTGAAGGGGATTTAGAGAACTGTGTACCCTCTACCTTCTGGTGAGATATAAAAGCCAATAATGAGAAAAGAAAGGAGCTGTGTTTAAAAGTAAAAATGGAGGTACCATTCAATCCAGCAGGTGCACCAATGGACCTCTCACCTGAGAAGACAAGAATCGAGAAGACACAGGCCGCAAAAGCTGCAGTGCAGCCTTATTCACAATAGCCAAGACAGTGAAGCAATCAAAATATACAACAAGAGGTGAATGGATAAAGAAGAAGTGGTCCATGTACACAGTGGAATATTAACCATGGAAAACAACGAACCATTGCTCTCTGAGGCACCACAAAGGAGTCTGGAGATAGTCACGAAACATGAGGTAACTCAGAAAGCAAAAGACCTATATTCTATGATATCACTTATAGGCGTTATCTAATAACTGACACAAATGAACATATATCCACAGAGAAAGACACTCACAGACTTAGAAAATAAAACTATGCTCAACTAAAAGGAAAGGTGGGGGGAATGGATAAATTAAGATTAGTGTTACTATATGTATAAAAACACATATTATATACATATCTCAAAAATACCGACCATATAGCAAGGGACGTCTGCGGAACCCTCTGTAGCATTTTACATGGGAAGAGGATCTGTACTTGAATAGACATATATAATGTCCAAATGAACCAGAGTGTGTTCACCTAGGACAAACAATATTCTAACCTTTAGCCCAATTAAAACACCTTTAAAAACCAAGAAGAAATAATGAGACATAAACTTATGGGGGTTTCTCCACGCACATTCTAATGTAATTTACAACCTAGGAACACGACTTCCAGAAAGGCTCTGCTGCCCTACCACCCAGATTTGGGAATGGAGAAATGCTGCCTCCTTGAGGCCACTTCCCACAACAGCAGCTTTAAACCCATTGCTCTAGGTCACTAAATATTCACAAAACTTGAAGTTCGGGAAATGAGACCTGCTCTCTAAAAAAACTCTTGGGTGGAAAATCGCCCAAAAAATTCAAAAGAGGGCAACCTTCCAAGAAGACAGTTTCAAGAGTTATACTGTACTCCCAATTGTTTCCTTTTTTTAACAGAAAAGAAAACAGCGGAGAAAAATGATGAGTTTTACGAATTTTCAACGACTTACAAACCCAAATTACAAAAACCTATGAGCTCACAGCAGCCAGAAGGGCCATTAGCATAAATGCTGCAAACAATAAATGATGAAGCGATTGTGGAGAAATGCGTACCCTCGATTCTAAGGGGGACGTGGTAAGAGCCACTAATGAAAACACAAAGAAGGTGCTTTGAAAAGGGAAACACGGTGCTACCAGTCAGTGAATCACACCCACTGCTGGGCCTATCACCTGAGAAAATGAGAATCAAAAAGTCACAGGCTGGCAATCCTGCACTCCAACAATATTTACCATAGCCAACACTTGGAAGCAATGAAAATGTCCATCAACCGAGGAATGCACAAAGAAGAAGTGGTCCACGTACACAGTGGAAAATTACTCCAATAAAAAATAAAAATTAAATTTAAAAATCCAACACAACTAAGGAGACATCAGCTTGTGTGGGTTGGTCCGGGCACACTCCACTCTAATTTATAACCGAGAAACACCACAGGCCGCAAGGGCTTTTCCCAAGTTACCAGGGTGGGGAACATAGAAAGGCTGCCGCCCTCTGGCAGTTACCTGCAAAAGCAGCTTTAAAGCCTGTGCTAATGATCATTTCATATGAATAAGTACTGCAGAAGTGTAAATGAAACCTGCCCTCAAAATGTCTTCAGGGAGGTAAAGGCCAAAACGTTTCAAAATGTGACACATACTTTAAGAGAACACTTTGTAGAACTAAGGGGTAGTCACAGCTTGAAAAATAAAAAGGACATGCCTTAAAGCTCAATTTCAACGGATTATGAGGCACATGCAAATTCAACCACAAAGAGGTATCAGCTCACACTTGTCAGAATAACCATCAGCAAGAAAACTACAAACAATAAATGCTGAAGGTGTTGTGGAGAAATGCATACCCTCAACTGCAAGTGGGACATAAGTTGGAAAGGGCCACAAACTCGAACAGAATGGGGGTGCCTTAAAAACGTAAACATTGAGCTACCATATGATCCAGCAGGCCCACTCCTCCACCTATAATCTAAGAAGAGAGAATTGGAAAGACACAGGCAGGCAAATCTGCATTGCACATTATTACAATAGCCAAGATATGGAAGTAACCAAAAAGTCCACCAACAGATGGGTGGACAAAGAAGTACTCCTCCATGTACAGATGGAATATTCGCTAGTGAAGAAAATGAAACAATGCCATTTGCAGCGCCATAGATGAGTCTAGACGTAATCACGCCACGTGTAGTCAGTGAGAAAGCAAAATACATATATCCTATGATATCACTTTCAGGAGTTACTTAAAAATTGATACCAATGAAGATATTTCCACAGAGAAAGGCAATCACAGATTCATTAAAAAACTTATGGTTCACCAAATAGAAAGGGATGAGGATTGGATACATTACCATATTGGGGTTAACAGAGATATACAAACCATGTGAAATATATAACCACCAAAGACGTACGGAAGACCAGGAAGAGACTACTCAACATTGTGTCATAACCTACATGGGAAAAGGATGCGAGGAAGAAAAGATACACGTATATGTGTGAAAGACCCACATCTTGCACACCTATAGCAAACAAACCAATGTAATCAAATCTGCCTGGGTAAAAAATAAAAAGTAAATTACAAATATGAACAAGAAGTAATGAGACATAAACTTAAAGGGCTTTTTCCTGGCACGTTCCATTCTAATATACAACCTGGAATACCACTTCCATTAAGGCTCTGTTTCCCTAGTAACCAAATTTGGCAAAGGAGAAATGCTGCCACCTTGTGGCCGTTTCCTGCAAGAGCAGCTTTAAAGTCCCAGCTAATGGTCACTTAACATTCACAAGGACTCAGGGCTGTAAAAGACACTTGCCCTAAAAATTTGTGCTGAAGTAGGGAATGGACAAAAAATTCACAACAGGCAAATGTTTCAAGAAGAGATTATGAAGAGTTAAGTTTTACTCACACTCTTTTTAAAAAAAAGAAAAATGGATAAAAGCTCAACCTCAGGGAGTGTTAGACGCATGCAATCTAATCTACGAAAAGTTTCAACTTACACCAGTCGACTGACCATCAGCAAAAAGTCTACAAACAATAAATGCTGAAGGGGATTTAGAGAACTGTGTACCCTCTACCTTCTGGTGAGACATAAAAGCCAATAATGAGAAAAGAAAGGAGCTGTGTTTAAAAGTAAAAATGGAGGTACCATTCAATCCAGCAGGTGCACCAATGGACCTCTCACCTGAGAAGACAAGAATCGAGAAGACACAGGCCGCAAAAGCTGCAGTGCAGCCTTATTCACAATAGCCAAGACAGTGAAGCAATCAAAATATCCAACAAGAGGTGAATGGATAAAGAAGAAGTGGTCCATGTACACAGTGGAATATTAACCATGGAAAACAACGAACCATTGCTCTCTGAGGCACCACAAAGGAGTCTGGAGATAGTCACGAAACATGAGGTAAGTCGGAAAGCAAAAGACCTATATTCTATGATATCACTTATAGGCGTTATCTAATAACTGACACAAATGAACATATATCCACAGAGAAAGACACTCACAGACTTAGAAAATAAAACTATGCTCAACTAAAAGGAAAGGTGGGGGGAATGGATAAATTAAGATTAGTGTTACTATATGTATAAAAACACATATTATATACATATCTCAAAAATACCGACCATATAGCAAGGGAGGTCTGCGGAACCCTCTGTAACATTTTACATGGGAAGAGGATCTGTACTTGAATAGACATATATAATGTCCAAATGAACCAGAGTGTGTTCACCTAGGACAAACAATATTCTAACCTTTAGCCCAATTAAAACACCTTTAAAAACCAAGAAGAAATAATGAGACATAAACTTTAGGGGGTTTCTCCACGCACATTCTAATGTAATTTACAACCTAGGAACACGACTTCCAGAAAGGCTCTGCTGCCCTACCACCCAGATTTGGGAATGGAGAAATGCTGCCTCCTTGAGGCCACTTCCCACAACAGCAGCTTTAAACCCATTGCTCTAGGTCACTAAATATTCACAAAACTTGAAGTTCGGGAAATGAGACCTGCTCTCTAAAAAAACTCTTGGGTGGAAAATCGCCCAAAAAATTCAAAAGAGGGCAACCTTCCAAGAAGACAGTTTCAAGAGTTATACTGTACTCCCAATTGTTTCCTTTTTTTAACAGAAAAGAAAACAGCGGAGAAAAATGATGAGTTTTACGAATTTTCAACGACTTACAAACCCAAATTACAAAAAGCTATGAGCTCACAGCAGCCAGAAGGGCCATTAGCATAAATGCTGCAAACAGTAAATGATGAAGCGATTGTGGAGAAATGCGTACCCTCGATTCTAAGGGGGACGTGGTAACAGCCACTAATGAAAACACAAAGAAGGTGCTTTGAAAAGGGAAACACGGTGCTACCAGTCAGTGAATCACACCCACTGCTGGGCCTATCACCTGAGAAAATGAGAATCAAAAAGTCACAGGCTGGCAATCCTGCACTCCAACAATATTTACCATAGCCAACACTTGGAAGCAATGAAAATGTCCATCAACCGAGGAATGCACAAAGAAGAAGTGGTCCACGTACACAGTGGAAAATTACTCCAATAAAAAATAAAAATTAAATTTAAAAATCCAACAAAACTAAGGAGACATCAGCTTGTGTGGGTTGGTCCGGGCACACTGCACTCTAATTTATAACCGAGAAACACCACAGGCCGCAAGGGCTTTTCCCTAGTTACCAGGGTGGGGAACATAGAAAGGCTGCCGCCCTCTGGCAGTTACCTGCAAAAGCAGCTTTAAAGCCTGTGCTAATGATCATTTCATATGAATAAGTACTGCAGAAGTGTAAATGAAACCTGCCCTCAAAATGTCTTCAGGGAGGTAAAGGCCAAAACGTTTCAAAATGTGACACATACTTTAAGAGAACACTTTGTAGAACTAAGGGGTAGTCACAGCTTGAAAAATAAAAAGGACATGCCTTAAAGCTCAATTTCAACGGATTATGAGGCACATGCAAATTCAACCACAAAGAGGTATCAGCTCACACTTGTCAGAATAACCATCAGCAAGAAAACTACAAACAATAAATGCTGAAGGTGTTGTGGAGAAATGCATACCCTCAACTGCAAGTGGGACATAAGTTGGAAAGGGCCACAAACTCGAACAGAATGGGGGTGCCTTAAAAACGTAAACATTGAGCTACCATATGATCCAGCAGGCCCACTCCTCCACCTATAATCTAAGAAGAGAGAATTGGAAAGACACAGGCAGGCAAATCTGCATTGCACATTATTACAATAGCCAAGATATGGAAGTAACCAAAAAGTCCACCAACAGATGGGTGGACAAAGAAGTACTCCTCCATGTACAGATGGAATATTCGCTAGTGAAGAAAATGAAACAATGCCATTTGCAGCGCCATAGATGAGTCTAGACGTAATCACGCCACGTGTAGTCAGTGAGAAAGGAAAATACATATATCCTATGATATCACTTTCAGGAGTTACTTAAAAATTGATACCAATGAAGATATTTCCACAGAGAAAGGCAATCACAGATTCATTAAAAAACTTATGGTTCACCAAATAGAAAGGGATGAGGATTGGATACATTACCATATTGGGGTTAACAGAGATATACAAACCATGTGAAATATATAATCACCAAAGACGTACGGAAGACCAGGAGAAGACTACTCAACCTTGTGTCATAACCTACATGGGAAAAGGATGCTAGGAAGAATAGATACACGTATATGTGTGAAAGAACCACATCTTGCACACCTATAGCAAAGAAACCAATGTAATCAAATCTGCCTGGGTAAAAAATAAAAAGTAAATTACAAATATGAACAAGAAGTAATGAGACATAAACTTAAAGGGCTTTTTCCTGGCACGTTCCATTCTAATATACAACCTAGAATTCCACTTCCATTAAGGCTCTGTTTCCCTAGTAACCAAATTTGGCAAAGGAGAAATGCTGCCACCTTGTGGCCGTTTCCTGCAAGAGCAGCTTTAAAGTCCCAGCTAATGGTCACTTAACATTCACAAGGACTCAGGGCTGTAAAAGACACTTGCCCTAAAAATTTGTGCTGAAGTAGGGAATGGACAAAAAATTCACAACAGGCAAATGTTTCAAGAAGAGATTATGAAGAGTTAAGTTTTACTCACACTCTTTTTAAAAAAAAGAAAAATGGATAAAAGCTCAACCTCAGGGAGTGTTAGACGCATGCAATCTAATCTACGAAAAGTTTCAACTTACACCAGTCGACTGACCATCAGCAAAAAGTCTACAAACAATAAATGCTGAAGGGGATTTAGAGAACTGTGTACCCTCTACCTTCTGGTGAGATATAAAAGCCAATAATGAGAAAAGAAAGGAGCTGTGTTTAAAAGTAAAAATGGAGGTACCATTCAATCCAGCAGGTGCACCAATGGACCTCTCACCTGAGAAGACAAGAATCGAGAAGACACAGGCCGCAAAAGCTGCAGTGCAGCCTTATTCACAATAGCCAAGACAGTGAAGCAATCAAAATATCCAACAAGAGGTGAATGGATAAAGAAGAAGTGGTCCATGTACACAGTGGAATATTAACCATGGAAAACAACGAACCATTGCTCTCTGAGGCACCGCAAAGGAGGCTGGAGATAGTCACGAAACATGAGGTAAGTCGGAAAGCAAAAGACCTATATTCTATGATATCACTTATAGGCGTTATCTAATAACTGACACAAAGGAACATATATCCACAGAGAAAGACACTCACAGACTTAGAAAATAAAACTATGCTCAACTAAAAGGAAAGGTGGGGGGAATGGATAAATTAAGATTAGTGTTACTATATGTATACAAACACATATTATATACATATCTCAAAAATACCGACCATATAGCAAGGGAGGTCTGCGGAACCCTCTGTAACATTTTACATGGGAAGAGGATCTGTACTTGAATAGACATATATAATGTCCAAATGAACCAGAGTGTGTTCACCTAGGACAAACAATATTCTAACCTTTAGCCCAATTAAAACACCTTTAAAAACCAAGAAGAAATAATGAGACATAAACTTATGGGGGTTTCTCCACGCACATTCTAATGTAATTTACAACCTAGGAACACTACTTCCAGAAAGGCTCTGCTGCCCTACCACCCAGATTTGGGAATGGAGAAATGCTGCCTCCTTGAGGCCACTTCCCACAACAGCAGCTTTAATCCCATTGCTCTAGGTCACTAAATATTCACAAAACTTGAAGTTCGGGAAATGAGACCTGCTCTCTAAAAAAACTCTTGGGTGGAAAATCGCCCAAAAAATTCAAAAGAGGGCAACCTTCCAAGAAGACAGTTTCAAGAGTTATACTGTACTCCCAATTGTTTCCTTTTTTTAACAGAAAAGAAAACAGCGGAGAAAAATGATGAGTTTTACGAATTTTCAACGACTTACAAACCCAAATTACAAAAAGCTATGAGCTCACAGCAGCCAGAAGGGCCATTAGCATAAATGCTGCAAACAGTAAATGATGAAGCGATTGTGGAGAAATGCGTACCCTCGATTCTAAGGGGGACGTGGTAACAGCCACTAATGAAAACACAAAGAAGGTGCTTTGAAAAGGGAAACACGGTGCTACCAGTCAGTGAATCACACCCACTGCTGGGCCTATCACCTGAGAAAATGAGAATCAAAAAGTCACAGGCTGGCAATCCTGCACTCCAACAATATTTACCATAGCCAACACTTGGAAGCAATGAAAATGTCCATCAACCGAGGAATGCACAAAGAAGAAGTGGTCCACGTACACAGTGGAAAATTACTCCAATAAAAAATAAAAATTAAATTTAAAAATCCAACAAAACTAAGGAGACATCAGCTTGTGTGGGTTGGTCCGGGCACACTGCACTCTAATTTATAACCGAGAAACACCACAGGCCGCAAGGGCTTTTCCCTAGTTACCAGGGTGGGGAACATAGAAAGGCTGCCGCCCTCTGGCAGTTACCTGCAAAAGCAGCTTTAAAGCCTGTGCTAATGATCATTTCATATGAATAAGTACTGCAGAAGTGTAAATGAAACCTGCCCTCAAAATGTCTTCAGGGAGGTAAAGGCCAAAACGTTTCAAAATGTGACACATACTTTAAGAGAACACTTTGTAGAACTAAGGGGTAGTCACAGCTTGAAAAATAAAAAGGACATGCCTTAAAGCTCAATTTCAACGGATTATGAGGCACATGCAAATTCAACCACAAAGAGGTATCAGCTCACACTTGTCAGAATAACCATCAGCAAGAAAACTACAAACAATAAATGCTGAAGGTGTTGTGGAGAAATGCATACCCTCAACTGCAAGTGGGACATAAGTTGGAAAGGGCCACAAACTCGAACAGAATGGGGGTGCCTTAAAAACGTAAACATTGAGCTACCATATGATCCAGCAGGCCCACTCCTCCACCTATAATCTAAGAAGAGAGAATTGGAAAGACACAGGCAGGCAAATCTGCATTGCACAGTATTACAATAGCCAAGATATGGAAGTAACCAAAAAGTCCACCAACAGATGGGTGGACAAAGAAGTACTCCTCCATGTACAGATGGAATATTCGCTAGTGAAGAAAATGAAACAATGCCATTTGCAGCGCCATAGATGAGTCTAGACGTAATCACGCCACGTGTAGTCAGTGAGAAAGGAAAATACATATATCCTATGATATCACTTTCAGGAGTTACTTAAAAATTGATACCAATGAAGATATTTCCACAGAGAAAGGCAATCACAGATTCATTAAAAAACTTATGGTTCACCAAATAGAAAGGGATGAGGATTGGATACATTACCATATTGGGGTTAACAGAGATATACAAACCATGTGAAATATATAATCACCAAAGACGTACGGAAGACCAGGAGAAGACTACTCAACCTTGTGTCATAACCTACATGGGAAAAGGATGCTAGGAAGAATAGATACACGTATATGTGTGAAAGAACCACATCTTGCACACCTATAGCAAAGAAACCAATGTAATCAAATCTGCCTGGGTAAAAAATAAAAAGTAAATTACAAATATGAACAAGAAGTAATGAGACATAAACTTAAAGGGCTTTTTCCTGGCACGTTCCATTCTAATATACAACCTAGAATTCCACTTCCATTAAGGCTCTGTTTCCCTAGTAACCAAATTTGGCAAAGGAGAAATGCTGCCACCTTGTGGCCGTTTCCTGCAAGAGCAGCTTTAAAGTCCCAGCTAATGGTCACTTAACATTCACAAGGACTCAGGGCTGTAAAAGACACTTGCCCTAAAAATTTGTGCTGAAGTAGGGAATGGACAAAAAATTCACAACAGGCAAATGTTTCAAGAAGAGATTATGAAGAGTTAAGTTTTACTCACACTCTTTTTAAAAAAAAGAAAAATGGATAAAAGCTCAACCTCAGGGAGTGTTAGACGCATGCAATCTAATCTACGAAAAGTTTCAACTTACACCAGTCGACTGACCATCAGCAAAAAGTTTACAAACAATAAATGCTGAAGGGGATTTAGAGAACTGTGTACCCTCTACCTTCTGGTGAGATATAAAAGCCAATAATGAGAAAAGAAAGGAGCTGTGTTTAAAAGTAAAAATGGAGGTACCATTCAATCCAGCAGGTGCACCAATGGACCTCTCACCTGAGAAGACAAGAATCGAGAAGACACAGGCCGCAAAAGCTGCAGTGCAGCCTTATTCACAATAGCCAAGACAGTGAAGCAATCAAAATATCCAACAAGAGGTGAATGGATAAAGAAGAAGTGGTCCATGTACACAGTGGAATATTAACCATGGAAAACAACGAACCATTGCTCTCTGAGGCACCGCAAAGGAGGCTGGAGATAGTCACGAAACATGAGGTAAGTCGGAAAGCAAAAGACCTATATTCTATGATATCACTTATAGGCGTTATCTAATAACTGACACAAAGGAACATATATCCACAGAGAAAGACACTCACAGACTTAGAAAATAAAACTATGCTCAACTAAAAGGAAAGGTGGGGGGAATGGATAAATTAAGATTAGTGTTACTATATGTATACAAACACATATTATATACATATCTCAAAAATACCGACCATATAGCAAGGGAGGTCTGCGGAACCCTCTGTAACATTTTACATGGGAAGAGGATCTGTACTTGAATAGACATATATAATGTCCAAATGAACCAGAGTGTGTTCACCTAGGACAAACAATATTCTAACCTTTAGCCCAATTAAAACACCTTTAAAAACCAAGAAGAAATAATGAGACATAAACTTATGGGGGTTTCTCCACGCACATTCTAATGTAATTTACAACCTAGGAACACTACTTCCAGAAAGGCTCTGCTGCCCTACCACCCAGATTTGGGAATGGAGAAATGCTGCCTCCTTGAGGCCACTTCCCACAACAGCAGCTTTAATCCCATTGCTCTAGGTCACTAAATATTCACAAAACTTGAAGTTCGGGAAATGAGACCTGCTCTCTAAAAAAACTCTTGGGTGGAAAATCGCCCAAAAAATTCAAAAGAGGGCAACCTTCCAAGAAGACAGTTTCAAGAGTTATACTGTACTCCCAATTGTTTCCTTTTTTTAACAGAAAAGAAAACAGCGGAGAAAAATGATGAGTTTTACGAATTTTCAACGACTTACAAACCCAAATTACAAAAACCTATGAGCTCACAGCAGCCAGAAGGGCCATTAGCATAAATGCTGCAAACAGTAAATGATGAAGCGATTGTGGAGAAATGCGTACCCTCGATTCTAAGGGGGACGTGGTAACAGCCACTAATGAAAACACAAAGAAGGTGCTTGGAAAAGGGAAACACGGTGCTACCAGTCAGTGAATCACACCCACTGCAGGGCCTATCACCTGAGAAAATGAGAATCAAAAAGTCACAGGCTGGCAATCCTGCACTCCAACAATATTTACCATAGCCAACACTTGGAAGCAATGAAAATGTCCATCAACCGAGGAATGCACAAAGAAGAAGTGGTCCACGTACACAGTGGAAAATTACTCCAATAAAAAATAAAAATTAAATTTAAAAATCCAACACAACTAAGGAGACATCAGCTTGTGTGGGTTGGTCCGGGCACACTCCACTCTAATTTATAACCGAGAAACACCACAGGCCGCAAGGGCTTTTCCCTAGTTACCAGGGTGGGGAACATAGAAAGGCTGCCGCCCTCTGGCAGTTACCTGCAAAAGCAGCTTTAAAGCCTGTGCTAATGATCATTTCATATGAATAAGTACTGCAGAAGTGTAAATGAAACCTGCCCTCAAAATGTCTTCAGGGAGGTAAAGGCCAAAACGTTTCAAAATGTGACACATACTTTAAGAGAACACTTTGTAGAACTAAGGGGTAGTCACAGCTTGAAAAATAAAAAGGACATGCCTTAAAGCTCAATTTCAACGGATTATGAGGCACATGCAAATTCAACCACAAAGAGGTATCAGCTCACACTTGTCAGAATAACCATCAGCAAGAAAACTACAAACAATAAATGCTGAAGGTGTTGTGGAGAAATGCATACCCTCAACTGCAAGTGGGACATAAGTTGGAAAGGGCCACAAACTCGAACAGAATGGGGGTGCCTTAAAAACGTAAACATTGAGCTACCATATGATCCAGCAGGCCCACTCCTCCACCTATAATCTAAGAAGAGAGAATTGGAAAGACACAGGCAGGCAAATCTGCATTGCACATTATTACAATAGCCAAGATATGGAAGTAACCAAAAAGTCCACCAACAGATGGGTGGACAAAGAAGTACTCCTCCATGTACAGATGGAATATTCGCTAGTGAAGAAAATGAAACAATGCCATTTGCAGCGCCATAGATGAGTCTAGACGTAATCACGCCACGTGTAGTCAGTGAGAAAGCAAAATACATATATCCTATGATATCACTTTCAGGAGTTACTTAAAAATTGATACCAATGAAGATATTTCCACAGAGAAAGGCAATCACAGATTCATTAAAAAACTTATGGTTCACCAAATAGAAAGGGATGAGGATTGGATACATTACCATATTGGGGTTAACAGAGATATACAAACCATGTGAAATATATAACCACCAAAGACGTACGGAAGACCAGGAAGAGACTACTCAACATTGTGTCATAACCTACATGGGAAAAGGATGCGAGGAAGAAAAGATACACGTATATGTGTGAAAGACCCACATCTTGCACACCTATAGCAAACAAACCAATGTAATCAAATCTGCCTGGGTAAAAAATAAAAAGTAAATTACAAATATGAACAAGAAGTAATGAGACATAAACTTAAAGGGCTTTTTCCTGGCACGTTCCATTCTAATATACAACCTAGAATACCACTTCCATTAAGGCTCTGTTTCCCTAGTAACCAAATTTGGCAAAGGAGAAATGCTGCCACCTTGTGGCCGTTTCCTGCAAGAGCAGCTTTAAAGTCCCAGCTAATGGTCACTTAACATTCACAAGGACTCAGGGCTGTAAAAGACACTTGCCCTAAAAATTTGTGCTGAAGTAGGGAATGAACAAAAAATTCACAACAGGCAAATGTTTCAAGAAGAGATTATGAAGAGTTAAGTTCTACCCACACTCTTTTTAAAAAAAAGAAAAATGGATAAAAGCTCAACCTCAGGGAGTGTTAGACGCATGCAATCTAATCTACGAAAAGTTTCAACTTACACCAGTCGACTGACCATCAGCAAAAAGTCTACAAACAATAAATGCTGAAGGGGATTTAGAGAACTGTGTACCCTCTACCTTCTGGTGAGACATAAAAGCCAATAATGAGAAAAGAAAGGAGCTGTGTTTAAAAGTAAAAATGGAGGTACCATTCAATCCAGCAGGTGCACCAATGGACCTCTCACCTGAGAAGACAAGAATCGAGAAGACACAGGCCGCAAAAGCTGCAGTGCAGCCTTATTCACAATAGCCAAGACAGTGAAGCAATCAAAATATACAACAAGAGGTGAATGGATAAAGAAGAAGTGGTCCATGTACACAGTGGAATATTAACCATGGAAAACAACGAACCATTGCTCTCTGAGGCACCACAAAGGAGTCTGGAGATAGTCACGAAACATGAGGTAAGTCAGAAAGCAAAAGACCTATATTCTATGATATCACTTATAGGCGTTATCTAATAACTGACACAAATGAACATATATCCACAGAGAAAGACACTCACAGACTTAGAAAATAAAACTATGCTCAACTAAAAGGAAAGGTGGGGGGAATGGATAAATTAAGATTAGTGTTACTATATGTATGCAAACACATATTATATACATATCTCAAAAATACCGACCATATAGCAAGGGAGGTCTGCGGAACACTCTGTAACATTTTACATGGGAAGAGGATCTGTACTTGAATAGACATATACAATGTACAAATGAACCAGAGTGTGTTCACCTAGGACAAACAATATTCTAACCTTTAGCCCAATTAAAACACCTTTAAAAACCAAGAAGAAATAATGAGACATAAACTTATGGGGGTTTCTCCACGCACATTCTAATGTAATTTACAACCTAGGAACACGACTTCCAGAAAGGCTCTGCTGCCCTACCACCCAGATTTGGGAATGGAGAAATGCTGCCTCCTTGAGGCCACTTCCCACAACAGCAGCTTTAAACCCATTGCTCTAGGTCACTAAATATTCACAAAACTTAAAGTTCGGGAAATGAGACCTGCTCTCTAAAAAAACTCTTGGGTGGAAAATCGCCCAAAAAATTCAAAAGCGGGCAATCTTCCAAGAAGACAGTTTCAAGAGTTATACTGTACTCCCAATTGTTTCCTTTTTTTAACAGAAAAGAAAACAGCGGAGAAAAATGATGAGTTTTACGAATTTTCAACGACTTACAAACCCAAATTACAAAAACCTATGAGCTCACAGCAGCCAGAAGGGCCATTAGCATAAATGCTGCAAACAATAAATGATGAAGCGATTGTGGAGAAATGCGTACCCTCGATTCTAAGGGGGACGTGGTAAGAGCCACTAATGAAAACACAAAGAAGGTGCTTTGAAAAGGGAAACACGGTGCTACCAGTCAGTGAATCACACCCACTGCAGGGCCTATCACCTGAGAAAATGAGAATCAAAAAGTCACAGGCTGGCAATCCTGCACTCCAACAATATTTACCATAGCCAACACTTGGAAGCAATGAAAATGTCCATCAACCGAGGAATGCACAAAGAAGAAGTGGTCCACGTACACAGTGGAAAATTACTCCAATAAAAAATAAAAATTAAATTTAAAAATCCAACACAACTAAGGAGACATCAGCTTGTGTGGGTTTCTCCGGGCACACTCCACTCTAATTTATAACCGAGAAACACCACAGGCCGCAAGGGCTTTTCCCTAGTTACCAGGGTGGGGAACATAGAAAGGCTGCCGCCCTCTGGCAGTTACCTGCAAAAGCAGTTTTAAAGCCTGTGCTAATGGTCATTTCATATGAATAAGTACTGCAGAAGTGTAAATGAAACCTGCCCTCAAAATGTCTTCAGGGAGGTAAAGGCCAAAACGTTTCAAAATGTGACTCATACTTTAAGAGAACACTTTGAAGAAATAAGGGGTAATCACAGCTTGAAAAATAAAAAGGACATGCCTTAAAGCTCAATTTCAACGGATTATGAGGCACATGCGAATTCAACCACAAAGAGGTATCAGCTCACACTTGTCAGAATAACCATCAGCAAGAAAACTACAAACAATAAATGCTGAAGGTGTTGTGGAGAAATGCATACCCTCAACTGCAAGTGGGACATAAGTTGGAAAGGGCCACAAACTCGAACAGAATGGGGGTGCCTTAAAAACGTAAACATTGAGCTACCATATGATCCAGCAGGCCCACTCCTCCACCTATAATCTAAGAAGAGAGAATTGGAAAGACACAGGCAGGCAAATCTGCATTGCACAGTATTACAATAGCCAAGATATGGAAGTAACCAAAAAGTCCACCAACAGATGGGTGGACAAAGAAGTACTCCTCCATGTACAGATGGAATATTCGCTAGTGAAGAAAATGAAACAATGCCATTTGCAGCGCCATAGATGAGTCTAGACGTAATCACGCCACGTGTAGTCAGTGAGAAAGCAAAATACATATATCCTATGATATCACTTTCAGGAGTTACTTAAAAATTGATACCAATGAAGATATTTCCACAGAGAAAGGCAATCACAGATTCATTAAAAAACTTATGGTTCACCAAATAGAAAGGGATGAGGATTGGATACATTACCATATTGGGGTTAACAGAGATATACAAACCATGTGAAATATATAACCACCAAAGACGTACGGAAGACCAGGAAGAGACTACTCAACATTGTGTCATAACCTACATGGGAAAAGGATGCGAGGAAGAAAAGATACACGTATATGTGTGAAAGACCCACATCTTGCACACCTATAGCAAACAAACCAATGTAATCAAATCTGCCTGGGTAAAAAATAAAAAGTAAATTACAAATATGAACAAGAAGTAATGAGACATAAACTTAAAGGGCTTTTTCCTGGCACGTTCCATTCTAATATACAACCTAGAATACCACTTCCATTAAGGCTCTGTTTCCCTAGTAACCAAATTTGGCAAAGGAGAAATGCTGCCACCTTGTGGCCGTTTCCTGCAAGAGCAGCTTTAAAGTACCAGCTAATGGTCACTTAACATTCACAAGGACTCAGGGCTGTAAAAGACACTTGCCCTAAAAATTTGTGCTGAAGTAGGGAATGAACAAAAAATTCACAACAGGCAAATGTTTCAAGAAGAGATTATGAAGAGTTAAGTTCTACTCACACTCTTTTTAAAAAAAAGAAAAATGGATAAAAGCTCAACCTCAGGGAGTGTTAGACGCATGCAATCTAATCTACGAAAAGTTTCAACTTACACCAGTCGACTGACCATCAGCAAAAAGTCTACAAACAATAAATGCTGAAGGGGATTTAGAGAACTGTGTACCCTCTACCTTCTGGTGAGACATAAAAGCCAATAATGAGAAAAGAAAGGAGCTGTGTTTAAAAGTAAAAATGGAGGTACCATTCAATCCAGCAGGTGCACCAATGGACCTCTCACCTGAGAAGACAAGAATCGAGAAGACACAGGCCGCAAAAGCTGCAGTGCAGCCTTATTCACAATAGCCAAGACAGTGAAGCAATCAAAATATACAACAAGAGGTGAATGGATAAAGAAGAAGTGGTCCATGTACACAGTGGAATATTAACCATGGAAAACAACGAACCATTGCTCTCTGAGGCACCACAAAGGAGTCTGGAGATAGTCACGAAACATGAGGTAAGTCAGAAAGCAAAAGACCTATATTCTATGATATCACTTATAGGCGTTATCTAATAACTGACACAAATGAACATATATCCACAGAGAAAGA
Organism: Balaenoptera physalus; assembly: GCF_965194825.1. Classification (NCBI taxonomy): domain Eukaryota; kingdom Metazoa; phylum Chordata; class Mammalia; order Artiodactyla; family Balaenopteridae; genus Balaenoptera; species Balaenoptera physalus. The sequence continues at coordinate 912,687 of NW_028126567.1, forward strand.
CACTCACAGACTTAGAAAATAAAACTATGCTCAACTAAAAGGAAAGGTGGGGGGAATGGATAAATTAAGATTAGTGTTACTATATGTATACAAACACATATTATATACATATCTCAAAAATACCGACCATATAGCAAGGGAGGTCTGCGGAACACTCTGTAACATTTTACATGGGAAGAGGATCTGTACTTGAATAGACATATACAATGTACAAATGAACCAGAGTGTGTTCACCTAGGACAAACAATATTCTAACCTTTAGCCCAATTAAAACACCTTTAAAAACCAAGAAGAAATAATGAGACATAAACTTATGGGGGTTTCTCCACGCACATTCTAATGTAATTTACAACCTAGGAACACGACTTCCAGAAAGGCTCTGCTGCCCTACCACCCAGATTTGGGAATGGAGAAATGCTGCCTCCTTGAGGCCACTTCCCACAACAGCAGCTTTAAACCCATTGCTCTAGGTCACTAAATATTCACAAAACTTAAAGTTCGGGAAATGAGACCTGCTCTCTAAAAAAACTCTTGGGTGGAAAATCGCCCAAAAAATTCAAAAGCGGGCAACCTTCCAAGAAGACAGTTTCAAGAGTTATACTGTACTCCCAATTGTTTCCTTTTTTTAACAGAAAAGAAAACAGCGGAGAAAAATGATGAGTTTTACGAATTTTCAACGACTTACAAACCCAAATTACAAAAACCTATGAGCTCACAGCAGCCAGAAGGGCCATTAGCATAAATGCTGCAAACAATAAATGATGAAGCGATTGTGGAGAAATGCGTACCCTCGATTCTAAGGGGGACGTGGTAAGAGCCACTAATGAAAACACAAAGAAGGTGCTTTGAAAAGGGAAACACGGTGCTACCAGTCAGTGAATCACACCCACTGCAGGGCCTATCACCTGAGAAAATGAGAATCAAAAAGTCACAGGCTGGCAATCCTGCACTCCAACAATATTTACCATAGCCAACACTTGGAAGCAATGAAAATGTCCATCAACCGAGGAATGCACAAAGAAGAAGTGGTCCACGTACACAGTGGAAAATTACTCCAATAAAAAATAAAAATTAAATTTAAAAATCCAACACAACTAAGGAGACATCAGCTTGTGTGGGTTGGTCCGGGCACACTCCACTCTAATTTATAACCGAGAAACACCAGAGGCCGCAAGGGCTTTTCCCTAGTTACCAGGGTGGGGAACATAGAAAGGCTGCCGCCCTCTGGCAGTTACCTGCAAAAGCAGTTTTAAAGCCTGTGCTAATGGTCATTTCATATGAATAAGTACTGCAGAAGTGTAAATGAAACCTGCCCTCAAAATGTCTTCAGGGAGGTAAAGGCCAAAACGTTTCAAAATGTGACTCATACTTTAAGAGAACACTTTGAAGAAATAAGGGGTAATCACAGCTTGAAAAATAAAAAGGACATGCCTTAAAGCTCAATTTCAACGGATTATGAGGCACATGCGAATTCAACCACAAAGAGGTATCAGCTCACACTTGTCAGAATAACCATCAGCAAGAAAACTACAAACAATAAATGCTGAAGGTGTTGTGGAGAAATGCATACCCTCAACTGCAAGTGGGACATAAGTTGGAAAGGGCCACAAACTCGAACAGAATGGGGGTGCCTTAAAAACGTAAACATTGAGCTACCATATGATCCAGCAGGCCCACTCCTCCACCTATAATCTAAGAAGAGAGAATTGGAAAGACACAGGCAGGCAAATCTGCATTGCACAGTATTACAATAGCCAAGATATGGAAGTAACCAAAAAGTCCACCAACAGATGGGTGGACAAAGAAGTACTCCTCCATGTACAGATGGAATATTCGCTAGTGAAGAAAATGAAACAATGCCATTTGCAGCGCCATAGATGAGTCTAGACGTAATCACGCCACGTGTAGTCAGTGAGAAAGCAAAATACATATATCCTATGATATCACTTTCAGGAGTTACTTAAAAATTGATACCAATGAAGATATTTCCACAGAGAAAGGCAATCACAGATTCATTAAAAAACTTATGGTTCACCAAATAGAAAGGGATGAGGATTGGATACATTACCATATTGGGGTTAACAGAGATATACAAACCATGTGAAATATATAACCACCAAAGACGTACGGAAGACCAGGAAGAGACTACTCAACATTGTGTCATAACCTACATGGGAAAAGGATGCGAGGAAGAAAAGATACACGTATATGTGTGAAAGACCCACATCTTGCACACCTATAGCAAACAAACCAATGTAATCAAATCTGCCTGGGTAAAAAATAAAAAGTAAATTACAAATATGAACAAGAAGTAATGAGACATAAACTTAAAGGGCTTTTTCCTGGCACGTTCCATTCTAATATACAACCTAGAATACCACTTCCATTAAGGCTCTGTTTCCCTAGTAACCAAATTTGGCAAAGGAGAAATGCTGCCACCTTGTGGCCGTTTCCTGCAAGAGCAGCTTTAAAGTCCCAGCTAATGGTCACTTAACATTCACAAGGACTCAGGGCTGTAAAAGACACTTGCCCTAAAAATTTGTGCTGAAGTAGGGAATGAACAAAAAATTCACAACAGGCAAATGTTTCAAGAAGAGATTATGAAGAGTTAAGTTCTACTCACACTCTTTTTAAAAAAAAGAAAAATGGATAAAAGCTCAACCTCAGGGAGTGTTAGACGCAAGCAATCTAATCTACGAAAAGTTTCAACTTACACCAGTCGACTGACCATCAGCAAAAAGTCTACAAACAATAAATGCTGAAGGGGATTTAGAGAACTGTGTACCCTCTACCTTCTGGTGAGACATAAAAGCCAATAATGAGAAAAGAAAGGAGCTGTGTTTAAAAGTAAAAATGGAGGTACCATTCAATCCAGCAGGTGCACCAATGGACCTCTCACCTGAGAAGACAAGAATCGAGAAGACACAGGCCGCAAAAGCTGCAGTGCAGCCTTATTCACAATAGCCAAGACAGTGAAGCAATCAAAATATACAACAAGAGGTGAATGGATAAAGAAGAAGTGGTCCATGTACACAGTGGAATATTAACCATGGAAAACAACGAACCATTGCTCTCTGAGGCACCACAAAGGAGTCTGGAGATAGTCACGAAACATGAGGTAAGTCAGAAAGCAAAAGACCTATATTCTATGATATCACTTATAGGCGTTATCTAATAACTGACACAAATGAACATATATCCACAGAGAAAGACACTCACAGACTTAGAAAATAAAACTATGCTCAACTAAAAGGAAAGGTGGGGGGAATGGATAAATTAAGATTAGTGTTACTATATGTATACAAACACATATTATATACATATCTCAAAAATACCGACCATATAGCAAGGGAGGTCTGCGGAACACTCTGTAACATTTTACATGGGAAGAGGATCTGTACTTGAATAGACATATACAATGTACAAATGAACCAGAGTGTGTTCACCTAGGACAAACAATATTCTAACCTTTAGCCCAATTAAAACACCTTTAAAAACCAAGAAGAAATAATGAGACATAAACTTATGGGGGTTTCTCCACGCACATTCTAATGTAATTTACAACCTAGGAACACGACTTCCAGAAAGGCTCTGCTGCCCTACCACCCAGATTTGGGAATGGAGAAATGCTGCCTCCTTGAGGCCACTTCCCACAACAGCAGCTTTAAACCCATTGCTCTAGGTCACTAAATATTCACAAAACTTAAAGTTCGGGAAATGAGACCTGCTCTCTAAAAAAACTCTTGGGTGGAAAATCGCCCAAAAAATTCAAAAGCGGGCAACCTTCCAAGAAGACAGTTTCAAGAGTTATACTGTACTCCCAATTGTTTCCTTTTTTTAACAGAAAAGAAAACAGCGGAGAAAAATGATGAGTTTTACGAATTTTCAACGACTTACAAACCCAAATTACAAAAACCTATGAGCTCACAGCAGCCAGAAGGGCCATTAGCATAAATGCTGCAAACAATAAATGATGAAGCGATTGTGGAGAAATGCGTACCCTCGATTCTAAGGGGGACGTGGTAAGAGCCACTAATGAAAACACAAAGAAGGTGCTTTGAAAAGGGAAACACGGTGCTACCAGTCAGTGAATCACACCCACTGCAGGGCCTATCACCTGAGAAAATGAGAATCAAAAAGTCACAGGCTGGCAAACCTGCACTCCAACAATATTTACCATAGCCAACACTTGGAAGCAATGAAAATGTCCATCAACCGAGGAATGCACAAAGAAGAAGTGGTCCACGTACACAGTGGAAAATTACTCCAATAAAAAATAAAAATTAAATTTAAAAATCCAACACAACTAAGGAGACATCAGCTTGTGTGGGTTTCTCCGGGCACACTCCACTCTAATTTATAACCGAGAAACACCACAGGCCGCAAGGGCTTTTCCCTAGTTACCAGGGTGGGGAACATAGAAAGGCTGCCGCCCTCTGGCAGTTACCTGCAAAAGCAGTTTTAAAGCCTGTGCTAATGGTCATTTCATATGAATAAGTACTGCAGAAGTGTAAATGAAACCTGCCCTCAAAATGTCTTCAGGGAGGTAAAGGCCAAAACGTTTCAAAATGTGACTCATACTTTAAGAGAACACTTTGAAGAAATAAGGGGTAATCACAGCTTGAAAAATAAAAAGGACATGCCTTAAAGCTCAATTTCAACGGATTATGAGGCACATGCGAATTCAACCACAAAGAGGTATCAGCTCACACTTGTCAGAATAACCATCAGCAAGAAAACTACAAACAATAAATGCTGAAGGTGTTGTGGAGAAATGCATACCCTCAACTGCAAGTGGGACATAAGTTGGAAAGGGCCACAAACTCGAACAGAATGGGGGTGCCTTAAAAACGTAAACATTGAGCTACCATATGATCCAGCAGGCCCACTCCTCCACCTATAATCTAAGAAGAGAGAATTGGAAAGACACAGGCAGGCAAATCTGCATTGCACAGTATTACAATAGCCAAGATATGGAAGTAACCAAAAAGTCCACCAACAGATGGGTGGACAAAGAAGTACTCCTCCATGTACAGATGGAATATTCGCTAGTGAAGAAAATGAAACAATGCCATTTGCAGCGCCATAGATGAGTCTAGACGTAATCACGCCACGTGTAGTCAGTGAGAAAGCAAAATACATATATCCTATGATATCACTTTCAGGAGTTACTTAAAAATTGATACCAATGAAGATATTTCCACAGAGAAAGGCAATCACAGATTCATTAAAAAACTTATGGTTCACCAAATAGAAAGGGATGAGGATTGGATACATTACCATATTGGGGTTAACAGAGATATACAAACCATGTGAAATATATAACCACCAAAGACGTACGGAAGACCAGGAAGAGACTACTCAACATTGTGTCATAACCTACATGGGAAAAGGATGCGAGGAAGAAAAGATACACGTATATGTGTGAAAGACCCACATCTTGCACACCTATAGCAAACAAACCAATGTAATCAAATCTGCCTGGGTAAAAAATAAAAAGTAAATTACAAATATGAACAAGAAGTAATGAGACATAAACTTAAAGGGCTTTTTCCTGGCACGTTCCATTCTAATATACAACCTAGAATACCACTTCCATTAAGGCTCTGTTTCACTAGTAACCAAATTTGGCAAAGGAGAAATGCTGCCACCTTGTGGCCGTTTCCTGCAAGAGCAGCTTTAAAGTCCCAGCTAATGGTCACTTAACATTCACAAGGACTCAGGGCTGTAAAAGACACTTGCCCTAAAAATTTGTGCTGAAGTAGGGAATGGACAAAAAATTCACAACAGGCAAATGTTTCAAGAAGAGATTATGAAGAGTTAAGTTTTACTCACACTCTTTTTAAAAAAAAGAAAAATGGATAAAAGCTCAACCTCAGGGAGTGTTAGACGCATGCAATCTAATCTACGAAAAGTTTCAACTTACACCAGTCGACTGACCATCAGCAAAAAGTCTACAAACAATAAATGCTGAAGGGGATTTAGAGAACTGTGTACCCTCTACCTTCTGGTGAGACATAAAAGCCAATAATGAGAAAAGAAAGGAGCTGTGTTTAAAAGTAAAAATGGAGGTACCATTCAATCCAGCAGGTGCACCAATGGACCTCTCACCTGAGAAGACAAGAATCGAGAAGACACAGGCCGCAAAAGCTGCAGTGCAGCCTTATTCACAATAGCCAAGACAGTGAAGCAATCAAAATATCCAACAAGAGGTGAATGGATAAAGAAGAAGTGGTCCATGTACACAGTGGAATATTAACCATGGAAAACAACGAACCATTGCTCTCTGAGGCACCACAAAGGAGTCTGGAGATAGTCACGAAACATGAGGTAAGTCGGAAAGCAAAAGACCTATATTCTATGATATCACTTATAGGCGTTACCTAATAACTGACACAAATGAACATATATCCACAGAGAAAGACACTCACAGACTTAGAAAATAAAACTATGCTCAACTAAAAGGAAAGGTGGGGGGAATGGATAAATTAAGATTAGTGTTACTATATGTATACAAACACATATTATATACATATCTCAAAAATACCGACCATATAGCAAGGGAGGTCTGCGGAACCCTCTGTAACATTTTACATGGGAAGAGGATCTGTACTTGAATAGACATATATAATGTACAAATGAACCAGAGTGTGTTCACCTAGGACAAACAATATTCTAACCTTTAGCCCAATTAAAACACCTTTAAAAACCAAGAAGAAATAATGAGACATAAACTTATGGGGGTTTCTCCACGCACATTCTAATGTAATTTACAACCTAGGAACACGACTTCCAGAAAGGCTCTGCTGCCCTACCACCCAGATTTGGGAATGGAGAAATGCTGCCTCCTTGAGGCCACTTCCCACAACAGCAGCTTTAAACCCATTGCTCTAGGTCACTAAATATTCACAAAACTTGAAGTTCGGGAAATGAGACCTGCTCTCTAAAAAAACTCTTGGGTGGAAAATCGCCCAAAAAATTCAAAAGAGGGCAACCTTCCAAGAAGACAGTTTCAAGAGTTATACTGTACACTCAATTGTTTCCTTTTTTTAACAGAAAAGAAAACAGCGGAGAAAAATGATGAGTTTTACGAATTTTCAACGACTTACAAACCCAAATTACAAAAACCTATGAGCTCACAGCAGCCAGAAGGGCCATTAGCATAAATGCTGCAAACAATAAATGATGAAGCGATTGTGGAGAAATGCGTACCCTCGATTCTAAGGGGGACGTGGTAAGAGCCACTAATGAAAACACAAAGGAGGTGCTTTGAAAAGGGAAACACGGTGCTACCAGTCAGTGAATCACACCCACTGCTGGGCCTATCACCTGAGAAAATGAGAATCAAAAAGTCACAGGCTGGCAATCCTGCAGTCCAACAATATTTACCATAGCCAACACTTGGAAGCAATGAAAATGTCCATCAACCGAGGAATGCACAAAGAAGAACTGGTCCACGTACACAGTGGAAAATTACTCCAATAAAAAATAAAAATTAAATTTAAAAATCCAACACAACTAAGGAGACATCAGCTTGTGTGGGTTGGTCCGGGCACACTCCACTCTAATTTATAACCGAGAAACACCACAGGCCGCAAGGGCTTTTCCCTAGTTACCAGGGTGGGGAACATAGAAAGGCTGCCGCCCTCTGGCAGTTACCTGCAAAAGCAGCTTTAAAGCCTGTGCTAATGGTCATTTCATATGAATAAGTACTGCAGAAGTGTAAATGAAACCTGCCCTCAAAATGTCTTCAGGGAGGTAAAGGCCAAAACGTTTCAAAATATGACACATACTTTAAGAGAACACTTTGTAGAACTAAGGGGTAGTCACAGCTTGAAAAATAAAAAGGACATGCCTTAAAGCTCAATTTCAACGGATTATGAGGCACATGCGAATTCAACCACAAAGAGGTATCAGCTCACACTTGTCAGAATAACCATCAGCAAGAAAACTACAAACAATAAATGCTGAAGGTGTTGTGGAGAAATGCATACCCTCAACTGCAAGTGGGACATAAGTTGGAAAGGGCCACAAACTCGAACAGAATGGGGGTGCCTTAAAAACGTAAACATTGAGCTACCATATGATCCAGCAGGCCCACTCCTCCACCTATAATCTAAGAAGAGAGAATTGGAAAGACACAGGCAGGCAAATCTGCATTGCACAGTATTACAATAGCCAAGATATGGAAGTAACCAAAAAGTCCACCAACAGATGGGTGGACAAAGAAGTACTCCTCCATGTACAGATGGAATATTCGCTAGTGAAGAAAATGAAACAATGCCATTTGCAGCGCCATAGATGAGTCTAGACGTAATCACGCCACGTGTAGTCAGTGAGAAAGCAGAATACATATATCCTATGATATCACTTTCAGGAGTTACTTAAAAATTGATACCAATGAAGATATTTCCACAGAGAAAGGCAATCACAGATTCATTAAAAAACTTATGGTTCACCAAATAGAAAGGGATGAGGATTGGATACATTACCATATTGGGGTTAACAGAGATATACAAACCATGTGAAATATATAACCACCAAAGACGTACGGAAGACCAGGAAGAGACTACTCAACATTGTGTCATAACCTACATGGGAAAAGGATGCGAGGAAGAAAAGATACACGTATATGTGTGAAAGACCCACATCTTGCACACCTATAGCAAACAAACCAATGTAATCAAATCTGCCTGGGTAAAAAATAAAAAGTAAATTACAAATATGAACAAGAAGTAATGAGACATAAACTTAAAGGGCTTTTTCCTGGCACGTTCCATTCTAATATACAACCTGGAATACCACTTCCATTAAGCCTCTGTTTCCCTAGTAACCAAATTTGGCAAAGGAGAAATGCTGCCACCTTGTGGCCGTTTCCTGCAAGAGCAGCTTTAAAGTCCCAGCTAATGGTCACTTAACATTCACAAGGACTCAGGGCTGTAAAAGACACTTGCCCTAAAAATTTGTGCTGAAGTAGGGAATGGACAAAAAATTCACAACAGGCAAATGTTTCAAGAAGAGATTATGAAGAGTTAAGTTTTACTCACACTCTTTTTAAAAAAAAGAAAAATGGATAAAAGCTCAACCTCAGGGAGTGTTAGACGCATGCAATCTAATCTACGAAAAGTTTCAACTTACACCAGTCGACTGACCATCAGCAAAAAGTCTACAAACAATAAATGCTGAAGGGGATTTAGAGAACTGTGTACCCTCTACCTTCTGGTGAGACATAAAAGCCAATAATGAGAAAAGAAAGGAGCTGTGTTTAAAAGTAAAAATGGAGGTACCATTCAATCCAGCAGGTGCACCAATGGACCTCTCACCTGAGAAGACAAGAATCAAGAAGACACAGGCCGCAAAAGCTGCAGTGCAGCCTTATTCACAATAGCCAAGACAGTGAAGCAATCAAAATATACAACAAGAGGTGAATGGATAAAGAAGAAGTGGTCCATGTACACAGTGGAATATTAACCATGGAAAACAACGAACCATTGCTCTCTGAGGCACCACAAAGGAGTCTGGAGATAGTCACGAAACATGAGGTAAGTCAGAAAGCAAAAGACCTATATTCTATGATATCACTTATAGGCGTTATCTAATAACTGACACAAATGAACATATATCCACAGAGAAAGACACTCACAGACTTAGAAAATAAAACTATGCTCAACTAAAAGGAAAGGTGGGGGGAATGGATAAATTAAGATTAGTGTTACTATATGTATACAAACACATATTATATACATATCTCAAAAATACCGACCATATAGCAAGGGAGGTCTGCGGAACCCTCTGTAACATTTTACATGGGAAGAGGATCTGTACTTGAATAGACATATATAATGTACAAATGAACCAGAGTGTGTTCACCTAGGACAAACAATATTCTAACCTTTAGCCCAATTAAAACACCTTTAAAAACCAAGAAGAAATAATGAGACATAAACTTATGGGGGTTTCTCCACGCACATTCTAATGTAATTTACAACCTAGGAACACGACTTCCAGAAAGGCTCTGCTGCCCTACCACCCAGATTTGGGAATGGAGAAATGCTGCCTCCTTGAGGCCACTTCCCACAACAGCAGCTTTAAACCCATTGCTCTAGGTCACTAAATATTCACAAAACTTGAAGTTCGGGAAATGAGACCTGCTCTCTAAAAAAACTCTTGGGTGGAAAATCGCCCAAAAAATTCAAAAGAGGGCAACCTTCCAAGAAGACAGTTTCAAGAGTTATACTGTACTCCCAATTGTTTCCTTTTTTTAACAGAAAAGAAAACAGCGGAGAAAAATGATGAGTTTTACGAATTTTCAACGACTTACAAACCCAAATTACAAAAACCTATGAGCTCACAGCAGCCAGAAGGGCCATTAGCATAAATGCTGCAAACAATAAATGATGAAGCGATTGTGGAGAAATGCGTACCCTCGATTCTAAGGGGGACGTGGTAAGAGCCACTAATGAAAACACAAAGGAGGTGCTTTGAAAAGGGAAACACGGTGCTACCAGTCAGTGAATCACACCCACTGCTGGGCCTATCACCTGAGAAAATGAGAATCAAAAAGTCACAGGCTGGCAATCCTGCAGTCCAACAATATTTACCATAGCCAACACTTGGAAGCAATGAAAATGTCCATCAACCGAGGAATGCACAAAGAAGAACTGGTCCACGTACACAGTGGAAAATTACTCCAATAAAAAATAAAAATTAAATTTAAAAATCCAACACAACTAAGGAGACATCAGCTTGTGTGGGTTGGTCCGGGCACACTCCACTCTAATTTATAACTGAGAAACACCACAGGCCGCAAGGGCTTTTCCCTAGTTACCAGGGTGGGGAACATAGAAAGGCTGCCGCCCTCTGGCAGTTACCTGCAAAAGCAGCTTTAAAGCCTGTGCTAATGGTCATTTCATATGAATAAGTACTGCAGAAGTGTAAATGAAACCTGCCCTCAAAATGTCTTCAGGGAGGTAAAGGCCAAAACGTTTCAAAATGTGACACATACTTTAAGAGAACACTTTGTAGAACTAAGGGGTAGTCACAGCTTGAAAAATAAAAAGGACATGCCTTAAAGCTCAATTTCAACGGATTATGAGGCACATGCGAATTCAACCACAAAGAGGTATCAGCTCACACTTGTCAGAATAACCATCAGCAAGAAAACTACAAACAATAAATGCTGAAGGTGTTGTGGAGAAATGCATACCCTCAACTGCAAGTGGGACATAAGTTGGAAAGGGCCACAAACTCGAACAGAATGGGGGTGCCTTAAAAACGTAAACATTGAGCTACCATATGATCCAGCAGGCCCACTCCTCCACCTATAATCTAAGAAGAGAGAATTGGAAAGACACAGGCAGGCAAATCTGCATTGCACAGTATTACAATAGCCAAGATATGGAAGTAACCAAAAAGTCCACCAACAGATGGGTGGACAAAGAAGTACTCCTCCATGTACAGATGGAATATTCGCTAGTGAAGAAAATGAAACAATGCCATTTGCAGCGCCATAGATGAGTCTAGACGTAATCACGCCACGTGTAGTCAGTGAGAAAGCAAAATACATATATCCTATGATATCACTTTCAGGAGTTACTTAAAAATTGATACCAATGAAGATATTTGCACAGAGAAAGGCAATCACAGATTCATTAAAAAACTTATGGTTCACCAAATAGAAAGGGATGAGGATTGGATACATTACCATATTGGGGTTAACAGAGATATACAAACCATGTGAAATATATAACCACCAAAGACGTACGGAAGACCAGGAAGAGACTACTCAACATTGTGTCATAACCTACATGGGAAAAGGATGCGAGGAAGAAAAGATACACGTATATGTGTGAAAGACCCACATCTTGCACACCTATAGCAAACAAACCAATGTAATCAAATCTGCCTGGGTAAAAAATAAAAAGTAAATTACAAATATGAACAAGAAGTAATGAGACATAAACTTAAAGGGCTTTTTCCTGGCACGTTCCATTCTAATATACAACCTGGAATACCACTTCCATTAAGGCTCTGTTTCCCTAGTAACCAAATTTGGCAAAGGAGAAATGCTGCCACCTTGTGGCCGTTTCCTGCAAGAGCAGCTTTAAAGTCCCAGCTAATGGTCACTTAACATTCACAAGGACTCAGGGCTGTAAAAGACACTTGCCCTAAAAATTTGTGCTGAAGTAGGGAATGGACAAAAAATTCACAACAGGCAAATGTTTCAAGAAGAGATTATGAAGAGTTAAGTTTTACTCACACTCTTTTTAAAAAAAAGAAAAATGGATAAAAGCTCAACCTCAGGGAGTGTTAGACGCATGCAATCTAATCTACGAAAAGTTTCAACTTACACCAGTCGACTGACCATCAGCAAAAAGTCTACAAACAATAAATGCTGAAGGGGATTTAGAGAACTGTGTACCCTCTACCTTCTGGTGAGACATAAAAGCCAATAATGAGAAAAGAAAGGAGCTGTGTTTAAAAGTAAAAATGGAGGTACCATTCAATCCAGCAGGTGCACCAATGGACCTCTCACCTGAGAAGACAAGAATCGAGAAGACACAGGCCGCAAAAGCTGCAGTGCAGCCTTATTCACAATAGCCAAGACAGTGAAGCAATCAAAATATACAACAAGAGGTGAATGGATAAAGAAGAAGTGGTCCATGTACACAGTGGAATATTAACCATGGAAAACAACGAACCATTGCTCTCTGAGGCACCACAAAGGAGTCTGGAGATAGTCACGAAACATGAGGTAAGTCAGAAAGCAAAAGACCTATATTCTATGATATCACTTATAGGCGTTATCTAATAACTGACACAAATGAACATATATCCACAGAGAAAGACACTCACAGACTTAGAAAATAAAACTATGCTCAACTAAAAGGAAAGGTGGGGGGAATGGATAAATTAAGATTAGTGTTACTATATGTATACAAACACATATTATATACATATCTCAAAAATACCGACCATATAGCAAGGGAGGTCTGCGGAACCCTCTGTAACATTTTACATGGGAAGAGGATCTGTACTTGAATAGACATATATAATGTACAAATGAACCAGAGTGTGTTCACCTAGGACAAACAATATTCTAACCTTTAGCCCAATTAAAACACCTTTAAAAACCAAGAAGAAATAATGAGACATAAACTTTAGGGGGTTTCTCCACGCACATTCTAATGTAATTTACAATCTAGGAACACGACTTCCAGAAAGGCTCTGCTGCCCTACCACCCAGATTTGGGAATGGAGAAATGCTGCCTCCTTGAGGCCACTTCCCACAACAGCAGCTTTAAACCCATTGCTCTAGGTCACTAAATATTCACAAAACTTGAAGTTCGGGAAATGAGACCTGCTCTCTAAAAAAACTCTTGGGTGGAAAATCGCCCAAAAAATTCAAAAGAGGGCAACCTTCCAAGAAGACAGTTTCAAGAGTTATACTGTACTCCCAATTGTTTCCTTTTTTTAACAGAAAAGAAAACAGCGGAGAAAAATGATGAGTTTTACGAATTTTCAACGACTTACAAACCCAAATTACAAAAAGCTATGAGCTCACAGCAGCCAGAAGGGCCATTAGCATAAATGCTGCAAACAGTAAATGATGAAGCGATTGTGGAGAAATGCGTACCCTCGATTCTAAGGGGGACGTGGTAACAGCCACTAATGAAAACACAAAGAAGGTGCTTTGAAAAGGGAAACACGGTGCTACCAGTCAGTGAATCACACCCACTGCTGGGCCTATCACCTGAGAAAATGAGAATCAAAAAGTCACAGGCTGGCAATCCTGCACTCCAACAATATTTACCATAGCCAACACTTGGAAGCAATGAAAATGTCCATCAACCGAGGAATGCACAAAGAAGAAGTGGTCCACGTACACAGTGGAAAATTACTCCAATAAAAAATAAAAATTAAATTTAAAAATCCAACACAACTAAGGAGACATCAGCTTGTGTGGGTTGGTCCGGGCACACTCCACTCTAATTTATAACTGAGAAACACCACAGGCCGCAAGGGCTTTTCCCTAGTTACCAGGGTGGGGAACATAGAAAGGCTGCCGCCCTCTGGCAGTTACCTGCAAAAGCAGCTTTAAAGCCTGTGCTAATGGTCATTTCATATGAATAAGTACTGCAGAAGTGTAAATGAAACCTGCCTTCAAAATGTCTTCAGGGAGGTAAAGGCCAAAACGTTTCAAAATGTGACACATACTTTAAGAGAACACTTTGTAGAACTAAGGGGTAGTCACAGCTTGAAAAATAAAAAGGACATGCCTTAAAGCTCAATTTCAACGGATTATGAGGCACATGCGAATTCAACCACAAAGAGGTATCAGCTCACACTTGTCAGAATAACCATCAGCAAGAAAACTACAAACAATAAATGCTGAAGGTGTTGTGGAGAAATGCATACCCTCAACTGCAAGTGGGACATAAGTTGGAAAGGGCCACAAACTCGAACAGAATGGGGGTGCCTTAAAAACGTAAACATTGAGCTACCATATGATCCAGCAGGCCCACTCCTCCACCTATAATCTAAGAAGAGAGAATTGGAAAGACACAGGCAGGCAAATCTGCATTGCACAGTATTACAATAGCCAAGATATGGAAGTAACCAAAAAGTCCACCAACAGATGGGTGGACAAAGAAGTACTCCTCCATGTACAGATGCAATATTCGCTAGTGAAGAAAATGAAACAATGCCATTTGCAGCGCCATAGATGAGTCTAGACGTAATCACGCCACGTGTAGTCAGTGAGAAAGCAAAATACATATATCCTATGATATCACTTTCAGGAGTTACTTAAAAATTGATACCAATGAAGATATTTCCACAGAGAAAGGCAATCACAGATTCATTAAAAAACTTATGGTTCACCAAATAGAAAGGGATGAGGATTGGATACATTACCATATTGGGGTTAACAGAGATATACAAACCATGTGAAATATATAACCACCAAAGACGTACGGAAGACCAGGAAGAGACTACTCAACATTGTGTCATAACCTACATGGGAAAAGGATGCGAGGAAGAAAAGATACACGTATATGTGTGAAAGACCCACATCTTGCACACCTATAGCAAACAAACCAATGTAATCAAATCTGCCTGGGTAAAAAATAAAAAGTAAATTACAAATATGAACAAGAAGTAATGAGACATAAACTTAAAGGGCTTTTTCCTGGCACGTTCCATTCTAATATACAACCTGGAATACCACTTCCATTAAGGCTCTGTTTCCCTAGTAACCAAATTTAGCAAAGGAGAAATGCTGCCACCTTGTGGCCGTTTCCTGCAAGAGCAGCTTTAAAGTCCCAGCTAATGGTCACTTAACATTCACAAGGACTCAGGGCTGTAAAAGACACTTGCCCTAAAAATTTGTGCTGAAGTAGGGAATGGACAAAAAATTCACAACAGGCAAATGTTTCAAGAAGAGATTATGAAGAGTTAAGTTTTACTCACACTCTTTTTAAAAAAAAGAAAAATGGATAAAAGCTCAACCTCAGGGAGTGTTAGACGCATGCAATCTAATCTACGAAAAGTTTCAACTTACACCAGTCGACTGACCATCAGCAAAAAGTCTACAAACAATAAATGCTGAAGGGGATTTAGAGAACTGTGTACCCTCTACCTTCTGGTGAGACATAAAAGCCAATAATGAGAAAAGAAAGGAGCTGTGTTTAAAAGTAAAAATGGAGGTACCATTCAATCCAGCAGGTGCACCAATGGACCTCTCACCTGAGAAGACAAGAATCGAGAAGACACAGGCCGCAAAAGCTGCAGTGCAGCCTTATTCACAATAGCCAAGACAGTGAAGCAATCAAAATATACAACAAGAGGTGAATGGATAAAGAAGAAGTGGTCCATGTACACAGTGGAATATTAACCATGGAAAACAACTAACCATTGCTCTCTAAGGCACCACAAAGGAGTCTGGAGATAGTCACGAAACATGAGGTAAGTCGGAAAGCAAAAGACCTATATTCTATGATATCACTTATAGGCGTTATCTAATAACTGACACAAATGAACATATATCCACAGAGAAAGACACTCACAGACTTAGAAAATAAAACTATGCTCAACTAAAAGGAAAGGTGGGGGGAATGGATAAATTAAGATTAGTGTTACTATATGTATACAAACACATATTATATACATATCTCAAAAATACCGACCATATAGCAAGGGAGGTCTGCGGAACCCTCTGTAACATTTTACATGGGAAGAGGATCTGTACTTGAATAGACATATATAATGTACAAATGAACCAGAGTGTGTTCACCTAGGACAAACAATATTCTAACCTTTAGCCCAATTAAAACACCTTTAAAAACCAAGAAGAAATAATGAGACATAAACTTTAGGGGGTTTCTCCACGCACATTCTAATGTAATTTACAACCTAGGAACACGACTTCCAGAAAGGCTCTGCTGCCCTACCACCCAGATTTGGGAATGGAGAAATGCTGCCTCCTTGAGGCCACTTCCCACAACAGCAGCTTTAAACCCATTGCTCTAGGTCACTAAATATTCACAAAACTTGAAGTTCGGGAAATGAGACCTGCTCTCTAAAAAAACTCTTGGGTGGAAAATCGCCCAAAAAATTCAAAAGAGGGCAACCTTCCAAGAAGACAGTTTCAAGAGTTATACTGTACTCCCAATTGTTTCCTTTTTTTAACAGAAAAGAAAACAGCGGAGAAAAATGATGAGTTTTACGAATTTTCAACGACTTACAAACCCAAATTACAAAAAGCTATGAGCTCACAGCAGCCAGAAGGGCCATTAGCATAAATGCTGCAAACAGTAAATGATGAAGCGATTGTGGAGAAATGCGTACCCTCGATTCTAAGGGGGACGTGGTAACAGCCACTAATGAAAACACAAAGAATGTGCTTTGAAAAGGGAAACACGGTGCTACCAGTCAGTGAATCACACCCACTGCTGGGCCTATCACCTGAGAAAATGAGAATCAAAAAGTCACAGGCTGGCAATCCTGCACTCCAACAATATTTACCATAGCCAACACTTGGAAGCAATGAAAATGTCCATCAACCGAGGAATGCACAAAGAAGAAGTGGTCCACGTACACAGTGGAAAATTACTCCAATAAAAAATAAAAATTAAATTTAAAAATCCAACACAACTAAGGAGACATCAGCTTGTGTGGGTTGGTCCGGGCACACTGCACTCTAATTTATAACCGAGAAACACCACAGGCCGCAAGGGCTTTTCCCTAGTTACCAGGGTGGGGAACATAGAAAGGCTGCCGCCCTCTGGCAGTTACCTGCAAAAGCAGCTTTAAAGCCTGTGCTAATGATCATTTCATATGAATAAGTACTGCAGAAGTGTAAATGAAACCTGCCCTCAAAATGTCTTCAGGGAGGTAAAGGCCAAAACGTTTCAAAATGTGACACATACTTTAAGAGAACACTTTGTAGAACTAAGGGGTAATCACAGCTTGAAAAATAAAAAGGACATGCCTTAAAGCTCAATTTCAACGGATTATGAGGCACATGCAAATTCAACCACAAAGAGGTATCAGCTCACACTTGTCAGAATAACCATCAGCAAGAAAACTACAAACAATAAATGCTGAAGGTGTTGTGGAGAAATGCATACCCTCAACTGCAAGTGGGACATAAGTTGGAAAGGGCCACAAACTCGAACAGAATGGGGGTGCCTTAAAAACGTAAACATTGAGCTACCATATGATCCAGCAGGCCCACTCCTCCACCTATAATCTAAGAAGAGAGAATTGGAAAGACACAGGCAGGCAAATCTGCATTGCACAGTATTACAATAGCCAAGATATGGAAGTAACCAAAAAGTCCACCAACAGATGGGTGGACAAAGAAGTACTCCTCCATGTACAGATGGAATATTCGCTAGTGAAGAAAATGAAAGAATGCCATTTGCAGCGCCATAGATGAGTCTAGACGTAATCACGCCACGTGTAGTCAGTGAGAAAGCAAAATACATATATCCTATTATATCACTTTCAGGAGTTACTTAAAAATTGATACCAATGAAGATATTTCCACAGAGAAAGGCAATCACAGATTCATTAAAAAACTTATGGTTCACCAAATAGAAAGGGATGAGGATTGGATACATTACCATATTGGGGTTAACAGAGATATACAAACCATGTGAAATATATAACCACCAAAGACGTACGGAAGACCAGGAAGAGACTACTCAACATTGTGTCATAACCTACATGGGAAAAGGATGCGAGGAAGAAAAGATACACGTATATGTGTGAAAGACCCACATCTTGCACACCTATAGCAAACAAACCAATGTAATCAAATCTGCCTGGGTAAAAAATAAAAAGTAAATTACAAATATGAACAAGAAGTAATGAGACATAAACTTAAAGGGCTTTTTCCTGGCACGTTCCATTCTAATATACAACCTAGAATACCACTTCCATTAAGGCTCTGTTTCCCTAGTAACCAAATTTGGCAAAGGAGAAATGCTGCCACCTTGTGGCCGTTTCCTGCAAGAGCAGCTTTAAAGTCCCAGCTAATGGTCACTTAACATTCACAAGGACTCAGGGCTGTAAAAGACACTTGCCCTAAAAATTTGTGCTGAAGTAGGGAATGAACAAAAAATTCACAACAGGCAAATGTTTCAAGAAGAGATTATGAAGAGTTAAGTTTTACTCACACTCTTTTTAAAAAAAAGAAAAATGGATAAAAGCTCAACCTCAGGGAGTGTTAGACGCATGCAATCTAATCTACGAAAAGTTTCAACTTACACCAGTCGACTGACCATCAGCAAAAAGTCTACAAACAATAAATGCTGAAGGGGATTTAGAGAACTGTGTACCCTCTACCTTCTGGTGAGACATAAAAGCCAATAATGAGAAAAGAAAGGAGCTGTGTTTAAAAGTAAAAATGGAGGTACCATTCAATCCAGCAGGTGCACCAATGGACCTCTCACCTGAGAAGACAAGAATCGAGAAGACACAGGCCGCAAAAGCTGCAGTGCAGCCTTATTCACAATAGCCAAGACAGTGAAGCAATCAAAATATCCAACAAGAGGTGAATGGATAAAGAAGAAGTGGTCCATGTACACAGTGGAATATTAACCATGGAAAACAACTAACCATTGCTCTCTGAGGCACCACAAAGGAGTCTGGAGATAGTCACGAAACATGAGGTAAGTCGGAAAGCAAAAGACCTATATTCTATGATATCACTTATAGGCGTTATCTAATAACTGACACAAATGAACATATATCCACAGAGAAAGACACTCACAGACTTAGAAAATAAAACTATGCTCAACTAAAAGGAAAGGTGGGGGGAATGGATAAATTAAGATTAGTGTTACTATATGTATACAAACACATATTATATACATATCTCAAAAATACCGACCATATAGCAAGGGAGGTCTGCGGAACCCTCTGTAACATTTTACATGGGAAGAGGATCTGTACTTGAATAGACATATACAATGTATAAATGAACCAGAGTGTGTTCACCTAGGACAAACAATATTCTAACCTTTAGCCCAATTAAAACACCTTTAAAAACCAAGAAGAAATAATGAGACATAAACTTATGGGGGTTTCTCCACGCACATTCTAATGTAATTTACAACCTAGGAACACGACTTCCAGAAAGGCTCTGCTGCCCTACCACCCAGATTTGGGAATGGAGAAATGCTGCCTCCTTGAGGCCACTTCCCACAACAGCAGCTTTAAACCCATTGCTCTAGGTCACTAAATATTCACAAAACTTAAAGTTCGGGAAATGAGACCTGCTCTCTAAAAAAACTCTTGGGTGGAAAATCGCCCAAAAAATTCAAAAGCGGGCAACCTTCCAAGAAGACAGTTTCAAGAGTTATACTGTACTCCCAATTGTTTCCTTTTTTTAACAGAAAAGAAAACAGCGGAGAAAAATGATGAGTTTTACGAATTTTCAACGACTTACAAACCCAAATTACAAAAACCTATGAGCTCACAGCAGCCAGAAGGGCCATTAGCATAAATGCTGCAAACAATAAATGATGAAGCGATTGTGGAGAAATGCGTACCCTCGATTCTAAGGGGGACGTGGTAAGAGCCACTAATCAAAACACAAAGGAGGTGCTTTGAAAAGGGAAACACGGTGCTACCAGTCAGTGAATCACACCCACTGCTGGGCCTATCACCTGAGAAAATGAGAATCAAAAAGTCACAGGCTGGCAATCCTGCACTCCAACAATATTTACCATAGCCAACACTTGGAAGCAATGAAAATGTCCATCAACCGAGGAATGCACAAAGAAGAAGTGGTCCACGTACACAGTGGAAAATTACTCCAATAAAAAATAAAAATTAAATTTAAAAATCCAACACAACTAAGGAGACATCAGCTTGTGTGGGTTGGTCCGGGCACACTCCACTCTAATTTATAACCGAGAAACACCACAGGCCGCAAGGGCTTTTCCCTAGTTACCAGGGTGGGGAACATAGAAAGGCTGCCGCCCTCTGGCAGTTACCTGCAAAAGCAGCTTTAAAGCCTGTGCTAATGGTCATTTCATATGAATAAGTACTGCAGAAGTGTAAATGAAACCTGCCCTCAAAATGTCTTCAGGGAGGTAAAGGCCAAAACGTTTCAAAATGTGACACATACTTTAAGAGAACACTTTGTAGAACTAAGGGGTAGTCACAGCTTGAAAAATAAAAAGGACATGCCTTAAAGCTCAATTTCAACGGATTATGAGGCACATGCGAATTCAACCACAAAGAGGTATCAGCTCACACTTGTCAGAATAACCATCAGCAAGAAAACTACAAACAATAAATGCTGAAGGTGTTGTGGAGAAATGCATACCCTCAACTGCAAGTGGGACATAAGTTGGAAAGGGCCACAAACTCGAACAGAATGGGGGTGCCTTAAAAACGTAAACATTGAGCTACCATATGATCCAGCAGGCCCACTCCTCCACCTATAATCTAAGAAGAGAGAATTGGAAAGACACAGGCAGGCAAATCTGCATTGCACAGTATTACAATAGCCAAGATATGGAAGTAACCAAAAAGTCCACCAACAGATGGGTGGACAAAGAAGTACTCCTCCATGTACAGATGGAATATTCGCTAGTGAAGAAAATGAAACAATGCCATTTGCAGCGCCATAGATGAGTCTAGACGTAATCACGCCACGTGTAGTCAGTGAGAAAGCAAAATACATATATCCTATGATATCACTTTCAGGAGTTACTTAAAAATTGATACCAATGAAGATATTTCCACAGAGAAAGGCAATCACAGATTCATTAAAAAACTTATGGTTCACCAAATAGAAAGGGATGAGGATTGGATACATTACCATATTGGGGTTAACAGAGATATACAAACCATGTGAAATATATAACCACCAAAGACGTACGGAAGACCAGGAAGAGACTACTCAACATTGTGTCATAACCTACATGGGAAAAGGATGCGAGGAAGAAAAGATACACGTATATGTGTGAAAGACCCACATCTTGCACACCTATAGCAAACAAACCAATGTAATCAAATCTGCCTGGGTAAAAAATAAAAAGTAAATTACAAATATGAACAAGAAGTAATGAGACATAAACTTAAAGGGCTTTTTCCTGGCACGTTCCATTCTAATATACAACCTAGAATACCACTTCCATTAAGGCTCTGTTTCCCTAGTAACCAAATTTGGCAAAGGAGAAATGCTGCCACCTTGTGGCCGTTTACTGCAAGAGCAGCTTTAAAGTCCCAGCTAATGGTCACTTAACATTCACAAGGACTCAGGGCTGTAAAAGACACTTGCCCTAAAAATTTGTGCTGAAGTAGGGAATGGACAAAAAATTCACAACAGGCAAATGTTTCAAGAAGAGATTATGAAGAGTTAAGTTTTACTCACACTCTTTTTAAAAAAAAGAAAAATGGATAAAAGCTCAACCTCAGGGAGTGTTAGACGCATGCAATCTAATCTACGAAAAGTTTCAACTTACACCAGTCGACTGACCATCAGCAAAAAGTCTACAAACAATAAATGCTGAAGGGGATTTAGAGAACTGTGTACCCTCTACCTTCTGGTGAGACATAAAAGCCAATAATGAGAAAAGAAAGGAGCTGTGTTTAAAAGTAAAAATGGAGGTACCATTCAATCCAGCAGGTGCACCAATGGACCTCTCACCTGAGAAGACAAGAATCGAGAAGACACAGGCCGCAAAAGCTGCAGTGCAGCCTTATTCACAATAGCCAAGACAGTGAAGCAATCAAAATATCCAACAAGAGGTGAATGGATAAAGAAGAAGTGGTCCATGTACACAGTGGAATATTAACCATGGAAAACAACGAACCATTGCTCTCTGAGGCACCGCAAAGGAGGCTGGAGATAGTCACGAAACATGAGGTAAGTCGGAAAGCAAAAGACCTATATTCTATGATATCACTTATAGGCGTTATCTAATAACTGACACAAAGGAACATATATCCACAGAGAAAGACACTCACAGACTTAGAAAATAAAACTATGCTCAACTAAAAGGAAAGGTGGGGGGAATGGATAAATTAAGATTAGTGTTACTATATGTATACAAACACATATTATATACATATCTCAAAAATACCGACCATATAGCAAGGGAGGTCTGCGGAACCCTCTGTAACATTTTACATGGGAAGAGGATCTGTACTTGAATAGACATATATAATTTCCAAATGAACCAGAGTGTGTTCACCTAGGACAAACAATATTCTAACCTTTAGCCCAATTAAAACACCTTTAAAAACCAAGAAGAAATAATGAGACATAAACTTATGGGGGTTTCTCCACGCACATTCTAATGTAATTTACAACCTAGGAACACGACTTCCAGAAAGGCTCTGCTGCCCTACCACCCAGATTTGGGAATGGAGAAATGCTGCCTCCTTGAGGCCACTTCCCACAACAGCAGCTTTAAACCCATTGCTCTAGGTCACTAAATATTCACAAAACTTAAAGTTCGGGAAATGAGACCTGCTCTCTAAAAAAACTCTTGGGTGGAAAATCGCCCAAAAAATTCAAAAGCGGGCAACCTTCCAAGAAGACAGTTTCAAGAGTTATACTGTACTCCCAATTGTTTCCTTTTTTTAACAGAAAAGAAAACAGCGGAGAAAAATGATGAGTTTTACGAATTTTCAACGACTTACAAACCCAAATTACAAAAACCTATGAGCTCACAGCAGCCAGAAGGGCCATTAGCATAAATGCTGCAAACAATAAATGATGAAGCGATTGTGGAGAAATGCGTACCCTCGATTCTAAGGGGGACGTGGTAAGAGCCACTAATCAAAACACAAAGGAGGTGCTTTGAAAAGGGAAACACGGTGCTACCAGTCAGTGAATCACACCCACTGCTGGGCCTATCACCTGAGAAAATGAGAATCAAAAAGTCACAGGCTGGCAATCCTGCACTCCAACAATATTTACCATAGCCAACACTTGGAAGCAATGAAAATGTCCATCAACCGAGGAATGCACAAAGAAGAAGTGGTCCACGTACACAGTGGAAAATTACTCCAATAAAAAATAAAAATTAAATTTAAAAATCCAACACAACTAAGGAGACATCAGCTTGTGTGGGTTGGTCCGGGCACACTCCACTCTAATTTATAACCGAGAAACACCACAGGCCGCAAGGGCTTTTCCCTAGTTACCAGGGTGGGGAACATAGAAAGGCTGCCGCCCTCTGGCAGTTACCTGCAAAAGCAGCTTTAAAGCCTGTGCTAATGGTCATTTCATATGAATAAGTACTGCAGAAGTGTAAATGAAACCTGCCCTCAAAATGTCTTCAGGGAGGTAAAGGCCAAAACGTTTCAAAATGTGACACATACTTTAAGAGAACACTTTGTAGAACTAAGGGGTAGTCACAGCTTGAAAAATAAAAAGGACATGCCTTAAAGCTCAATTTCAACGGATTATGAGGCACATGCGAATTCAACCACAAAGAGGTATCAGCTCACACTTGTCAGAATAACCATCAGCAAGAAAACTACAAACAATAAATGCTGAAGGTGTTGTGGAGAAATGCATACCCTCAACTGCAAGTGGGACATAAGTTGGAAAGGGCCACAAACTCGAACAGAATGGGGGTGCCTTAAAAACGTAAACATTGAGCTACCATATGATCCAGCAGGCCCACTCCTCCACCTATAATCTAAGAAGAGAGAATTGGAAAGACACAGGCAGGCAAATCTGCATTGCACAGTATTACAATAGCCAAGATATGGAAGTAACCAAAAAGTCCACCAACAGATGGGTGGACAAAGAAGTACTCCTCCATGTACAGATGGAATATTCGCTAGTGAAGAAAATGAAACAATGCCATTTGCAGCGCCATAGATGAGTCTAGACGTAATCACGCCACGTGTAGTCAGTGAGAAAGCAAAATACATATATCCTATGATATCACTTTCAGGAGTTACTTAAAAATTGATACCAATGAAGATATTTCCACAGAGAAAGGCAATCACAGATTCATTAAAAAACTTATGGTTCACCAAATAGAAAGGGATGAGGATTGGATACATTACCATATTGGGGTTAACAGAGATATACAAACCATGTGAAATATATAACCACCAAAGACGTACGGAAGACCAGGAAGAGACTACTCAACATTGTGTCATAACCTACATGGGAAAAGGATGCGAGGAAGAAAAGATACACGTATATGTGTGAAAGACCCACATCTTGCACACCTATAGCAAACAAACCAATGTAATCAAATCTGCCTGGGTAAAAAATAAAAAGTAAATTACAAATATGAACAAGAAGTAATGAGACATAAACTTAAAGGGCTTTTTCCTGGCACGTTCCATTCTAATATACAACCTAGAATACCACTTCCATTAAGGCTCTGTTTCCCTAGTAACCAAATTTGGCAAAGGAGAAATGCTGCCACCTTGTGGCCGTTTACTGCAAGAGCAGCTTTAAAGTCCCAGCTAATGGTCACTTAACATTCACAAGGACTCAGGGCTGTAAAAGACACTTGCCCTAAAAATTTGTGCTGAAGTAGGGAATGGACAAAAAATTCACAACAGGCAAATGTTTCAAGAAGAGATTATGAAGAGTTAAGTTTTACTCACACTCTTTTTAAAAAAAAGAAAAATGGATAAAAGCTCAACCTCAGGGAGTGTTAGACGCATGCAATCTAATCTACGAAAAGTTTCAACTTACACCAGTCGACTGACCATCAGCAAAAAGTCTACAAACAATAAATGCTGAAGGGGATTTAGAGAACTGTGTACCCTCTACCTTCTGGTGAGACATAAAAGCCAATAATGAGAAAAGAAAGGAGCTGTGTTTAAAAGTAAAAATGGAGGTACCATTCAATCCAGCAGGTGCACCAATGGACCTCTCACCTGAGAAGACAAGAATCGAGAAGACACAGGCCGCAAAAGCTGCAGTGCAGCCTTATTCACAATAGCCAAGACAGTGAAGCAATCAAAATATCCAACAAGAGGTGAATGGATAAAGAAGAAGTGGTCCATGTACACAGTGGAATATTAACCATGGAAAACAACGAACCATTGCTCTCTGAGGCACCGCAAAGGAGGCTGGAGATAGTCACGAAACATGAGGTAAGTCGGAAAGCAAAAGACCTATATTCTATGATATCACTTATAGGCGTTATCTAATAACTGACACAAAGGAACATATATCCACAGAGAAAGACACTCACAGACTTAGAAAATAAAACTATGCTCAACTAAAAGGAAAGGTGGGGGGAATGGATAAATTAAGATTAGTGTTACTATATGTATACAAACACATATTATATACATATCTCAAAAATACCGACCATATAGCAAGGGAGGTCTGCGGAACCCTCTGTAACATTTTACATGGGAAGAGGATCTGTACTTGAATAGACATATATAATTTCCAAATGAACCAGAGTGTGTTCACCTAGGACAAACAATATTCTAACCTTTAGCCCAATTAAAACACCTTTAAAAACCAAGAAGAAATAATGAGACATAAACTTATGGGGGTTTCTCCACGCACATTCTAATGTAATTTACAACCTAGGAACACGACTTCCAGAAAGGCTCTGCTGCCCTACCACCCAGATTTGGGAATGGAGAAATGCTGCCTCCTTGAGGCCACTTCCCACAACAGCAGCTTTAAACCCATTGCTCTAGGTCACTAAATATTCACAAAACTTAAAGTTCGGGAAATGAGACCTGCTCTCTAAAAAAACTCTTGGGTGGAAAATCGCCCAAAAAATTCAAAAGCGGGCAACCTTCCAAGAAGACAGTTTCAAGAGTTATACTGTACTCCCAATTGTTTCCTTTTTTTAACAGAAAAGAAAACAGCGGAGAAAAATGATGAGTTTTACGAATTTTCAACGACTTACAAACCCAAATTACAAAAACCTATGAGCTCACAGCAGCCAGAAGGGCCATTAGCATAAATGCTGCAAACAATAAATGATGAAGCGATTGTGGAGAAATGCGTACCCTCGATTCTAAGGGGGACGTGGTAAGAGCCACTAATCAAAACACAAAGGAGGTGCTTTGAAAAGGGAAACACGGTGCTACCAGTCAGTGAATCACACCCACTGCTGGGCCTATCACCTGAGAAAATGAGAATCAAAAAGTCACAGGCTGGCAATCCTGCACTCCAACAATATTTACCATAGCCAACACTTGGAAGCAATGAAAATGTCCATCAACCGAGGAATGCACAAAGAAGAAGTGGTCCACGTACACAGTGGAAAATTACTCCAATAAAAAATAAAAATTAAATTTAAAAATCCAACACAACTAAGGAGACATCAGCTTGTGTGGGTTGGTCCGGGCACACTCCACTCTAATTTATAACCGAGAAACACCACAGGCCGCAAGGGCTTTTCCCTAGTTACCAGGGTGGGGAACATAGAAAGGCTGCCGCCCTCTGGCAGTTACCTGCAAAAGCAGCTTTAAAGCCTGTGCTAATGGTCATTTCATATGAATAAGTACTGCAGAAGTGTAAATGAAACCTGCCCTCAAAATGTCTTCAGGGAGGTAAAGGCCAAAACGTTTCAAAATGTGACACATACTTTAAGAGAACACTTTGTAGAACTAAGGGGTAGTCACAGCTTGAAAAATAAAAAGGACATGCCTTAAAGCTCAATTTCAACGGATTATGAGGCACATGCGAATTCAACCACAAAGAGGTATCAGCTCACACTTGTCAGAATAACCATCAGCAAGAAAACTACAAACAATAAATGCTGAAGGTGTTGTGGAGAAATGCATACCCTCAACTGCAAGTGGGACATAAGTTGGAAAGGGCCACAAACTCGAACAGAATGGGGGTGCCTTAAAAACGTAAACATTGAGCTACCATATGATCCAGCAGGCCCACTCCTCCACCTATAATCTAAGAAGAGAGAATTGGAAAGACACAGGCAGGCAAATCTGCATTGCACAGTATTACAATAGCCAAGATATGGAAGTAACCAAAAAGTCCACCAACAGATGGGTGGACAAAGAAGTACTCCTCCATGTACAGATGGAATATTCGCTAGTGAAGAAAATGAAACAATGCCATTTGCAGCGCCATAGATGAGTCTAGACGTAATCACGCCACGTGTAGTCAGTGAGAAAGCAAAATACATATATCCTATGATATCACTTTCAGGAGTTACTTAAAAATTGATACCAATGAAGATATTTCCACAGAGAAAGGCAATCACAGATTCATTAAAAAACTTATGGTTCACCAAATAGAAAGGGATGAGGATTGGATACATTACCATATTGGGGTTAACAGAGATATACAAACCATGTGAAATATATAACCACCAAAGACGTACGGAAGACCAGGAAGAGACTACTCAACATTGTGTCATAACCTACATGGGAAAAGGATGCGAGGAAGAAAAGATACACGTATATGTGTGAAAGACCCACATCTTGCACACCTATAGCAAACAAACCAATGTAATCAAATCTGCCTGGGTAAAAAATAAAAAGTAAATTACAAATATGAACAAGAAGTAATGAGACATAAACTTAAAGGGCTTTTTCCTGGCACGTTCCATTCTAATATACAACCTAGAATACCACTTCCATTAAGGCTCTGTTTCCCTAGTAACCAAATTTGGCAAAGGAGAAATGCTGCCACCTTGTGGCCGTTTACTGCAAGAGCAGCTTTAAAGTCCCAGCTAATGGTCACTTAACATTCACAAGGACTCAGGGCTGTAAAAGACACTTGCCCTAAAAATTTGTGCTGAAGTAGGGAATGGACAAAAAATTCACAACAGGCAAATGTTTCAAGAAGAGATTATGAAGAGTTAAGTTTTACTCACACTCTTTTTAAAAAAAAGAAAAATGGATAAAAGCTCAACCTCAGGGAGTGTTAGACGCATGCAATCTAATCTACGAAAAGTTTCAACTTACACCAGTCGACTGACCATCAGCAAAAAGTCTACAAACAATAAATGCTGAAGGGGATTTAGAGAACTGTGTACCCTCTACCTTCTGGTGAGACATAAAAGCCAATAATGAGAAAAGAAAGGAGCTGTGTTTAAAAGTAAAAATGGAGGTACCATTCAATCCAGCAGGTGCACCAATGGACCTCTCACCTGAGAAGACAAGAATCGAGAAGACACAGGCCGCAAAAGCTGCAGTGCAGCCTTATTCACAATAGCCAAGACAGTGAAGCAATCAAAATATCCAACAAGAGGTGAATGGATAAAGAAGAAGTGGTCCATGTACACAGTGGAATATTAACCATGGAAAACAACGAACCATTGCTCTCTGAGGCACCGCAAAGGAGGCTGGAGATAGTCACGAAACATGAGGTAAGTCGGAAAGCAAAAGACCTATATTCTATGATATCACTTATAGGCGTTATCTAATAACTGACACAAAGGAACATATATCCACAGAGAAAGACACTCACAGACTTAGAAAATAAAACTATGCTCAACTAAAAGGAAAGGTGGGGGGAATGGATAAATTAAGATTAGTGTTACTATATGTATACAAACACATATTATATACATATCTCAAAAATACCGACCATATAGCAAGGGAGGTCTGCGGAACCCTCTGTAACATTTTACATGGGAAGAGGATCTGTACTTGAATAGACATATATAATTTCCAAATGAACCAGAGTGTGTTCACCTAGGACAAACAATATTCTAACCTTTAGCCCAATTAAAACACCTTTAAAAACCAAGAAGAAATAATGAGACATAAACTTATGGGGGTTTCTCCACGCACATTCTAATGTAATTTACAACCTAGGAACACGACTTCCAGAAAGGCTCTGCTGCCCTACCACCCAGATTTGGGAATGGAGAAATGCTGCCTCCTTGAGGCCACTTCCCACAACAGCAGCTTTAATCCCATTGCTCTAGGTCACTAAATATTCACAAAACTTGAAGTTCGGGAAATGAGACCTGCTCTCTAAAAAAACTCTTGGGTGGAAAATCGCCCAAAAAATTCAAAAGAGGGCAACCTTCCAAGAAGACAGTTTCAAGAGTTATACTGTACTCCCAATTGTTTCCTTTTTTTAACAGAAAAGAAAACAGCGGAGAAAAATGATGAGTTTTACGAATTTTCAACGACTTACAAACCCAAATTACAAAAACCTATGAGCTCACAGCAGCCAGAAGGGCCATTAGCATAAATGCTGCAAACAGTAAATGATGAAGCGATTGTGGAGAAATGCGTACCCTCGATTCTAAGGGGGACGTGGTAACAGCCACTAATGAAAACACAAAGAAGGTGCTTTGAAAAGGGAAACACGGTGCTACCAGTCAGTGAATCACACCCACTGCTGGGCCTATCACCTGAGAAAATGAGAATCAAAAAGTCACAGGCTGGCAATCCTGCACTCCAACAATATTTACCATAGCCAACACTTGGAAGCAATGAAAATGTCCATCAACCGAGGAATGCACAAAGAAGAAGTGGTCCACGTACACAGTGGAAAATTACTCCAATAAAAAATAAAAATTAAATTTAAAAATCCAACAAAACTAAGGAGACATCAGCTTGTGTGGGTTGGTCCGGGCACACTCCACTCTAATTTATAACCGAGAAACACCACAGGCCGCAAGGGCTTTTCCCTAGTTACCAGGGTGGGGAACATAGAAAGGCTGCCGCCCTCTGGCAGTTACCTGCAAAAGCAGCTTTAAAGCCTGTGCTAATGATCATTTCATATGAATAAGTACTGCAGAAGTGTAAATGAAACCTGCCCTCAAAATGTCTTCAGGGAGGTAAAGGCCAAAACGTTTCAAAATGTGACACATACTTTAAGAGAACACTTTGTAGAACTAAGGGGTAGTCACAGCTTGAAAAATAAAAAGGACATGCCTTAAAGCTCAATTTCAACGGATTATGAGGCACATGCAAATTCAACCACAAAGAGGTATCAGCTCACACTTGTCAGAATAACCATCAGCAAGAAAACTACAAACAATAAATGCTGAAGGTGTTGTGGAGAAATGCATACCCTCAACTGCAAGTGGGACATAAGTTGGAAAGGGCCACAAACTCGAACAGAATGGGGGTGCCTTAAAAACGTAAACATTGAGCTACCATATGATCCAGCAGGCCCACTCCTCCACCTATAATCTAAGAAGAGAGAATTGGAAAGACACAGGCAGGCAAATCTGCATTGCACATTATTACAATAGCCAAGATATGGAAGTAACCAAAAAGTCCACCAACAGATGGGTGGACAAAGAAGTACTCCTCCATGTACAGATGCAATATTCGCTAGTGAAGAAAATGAAACAATGCCATTTGCAGCGCCATAGATGAGTCTAGACGTAATCACGCCACGTGTAGTCAGTGAGAAAGCAAAATACATATATCCTATGATATCACTTTCAGGAGTTACTTAAAAATTGATACCAATGAAGATATTTCCACAGAGAAAGGCAATCACAGATTCATTAAAAAACTTATGGTTCACCAAATAGAAAGGGATGAGGATTGGATACATTACCATATTGGGGTTAACAGAGATATACAAACCATGTGAAATATATAACCACCAAAGACGTACGGAAGACCAGGAAGAGACTACTCAACATTGCGTCATAACCTACATGGGAAAAGGATGCGAGGAAGAAAAGATACACGTATATGTGTGAAAGACCCACATCTTGCACACCTATAGCAAACAAACCAATGTAATCAAATCTGCCTGGGTAAAAAATAAAAAGTAAATTACAAATATGAACAAGAAGTAATGAGACATAAACTTAAAGGGCTTTTTCCTGGCACGTTCCATTCTAATATACAACCTAGAATACCACTTCCATTAAGGCTCTGTTTCCCTAGTAACCAAATTTGGCAAAGGAGAAATGCTGCCACCTTGTGGCCGTTTCCTGCAAGAGCAGCTTTAAAGTCCCAGCTAATGGTCACTTAACATTCACAAGGACTCAGGGCTGTAAAAGACACTTGCCCTAAAAATTTGTGCTGAAGTAGGGAATGGACAAAAAATTCACAACAGGCAAATGTTTCAAGAAGAGATTATGAAGAGTTAAGTTTTACTCACACTCTTTTTAAAAAAAAGAAAAATGGATAAAAGCTCAACCTCAGGGAGTGTTAGACGCATGCAATCTAATCTACGAAAAGTTTCAACTTACACCAGTCGACTGACCATCAGCAAAAAGTCTACAAACAATAAATGCTGAAGGGGATTTAGAGAACTGTGTACCCTCTACCTTCTGGTGAGACATAAAAGCCAATAATGAGAAAAGAAAGGAGCTGTGTTTAAAAGTAAAAATGGAGGTACCATTCAATCCAGCAGGTGCACCAATGGACCTCTCACCTGAGAAGACAAGAATCGAGAAGACACAGGCCGCAAAAGCTGCAGTGCAGCCTTATTCACAATAGCCAAGACAGTGAAGCAATCAAAATATCCAACAAGAGGTGAATGGATAAAGAAGAAGTGGTCCATGTACACAGTGGAATATTAACCATGGAAAACAACGAACCATTGCTCTCTGAGGCACCCCAAAGAGTCTGGAGATAGTCACGAAACATGAGGTAAGTCGGAAAGCAAAAGACCTATATTCTATGATATCACTTATAGGCGTTATCTAATAACTGACACAAAGGAACATATATCCACAGAGAAAGACACTCACAGACTTAGAAAATAAAACTATGCTCAACTAAAAGGAAAGGTGGGGGGAATGGATAAATTAAGATTAGTGTTACTATATGTATACAAACACATATTATATACATATCTCAAAAATACCGACCATATAGCAAGGGAGGTCTGCGGAACCCTCTGTAACATTTTACATGGGAAGAGGATCTGTACTTGAATAGACATATATAATGTCCAAATGAACCAGAGTGTGTTCACCTAGGACAAACAATATTCTAACCTTTAGCCCAATTAAAACACCTTTAAAAACCAAGAAGAAATAATGAGACATAAACTTATGGGGGTTTCTCCACGCACAATCTAATGTAATTTACAACCTAGGAACACGACTTCCAGAAAGGCTCTGCTGCCCTACCACCCAGATTTGGGAATGGAGAAATGCTGCCTCCTTGAGGCCACTTCCCACAACAGCAGCTTTAATCCCATTGCTCTAGGTCACTAAATATTCACAAAACTTGAAGTTCGGGAAATGAGACCTGCTCTCTAAAAAAACTCTTGGGTGGAAAATCGCCCAAAAAATTCAAAAGAGGGCAACCTTCCAAGAAGACAGTTTCAAGAGTTATACTGTACTCCCAATTGTTTCCTTTTTTTAACAGAAAAGAAAACAGCGGAGAAAAATGATGAGTTTTACGAATTTTCAATGACTTACAAACCCAAATTACAAAAACCTATGAGCTCACAGCAGCCAGAAGGGCCATTAGCATAAATGCTGCAAACAGTAAATGATGAAGCGATTGTGGAGAAATGCGTACCCTCGATTCTAAGGGGGACGTGGTAACAGCCACTAATGAAAACACAAAGAAGGTGCTTTGAAAAGGGAAACACGGTGCTACCAGTCAGTGAATCACACCCACTGCTGGGCCTATCACCTGAGAAAATGAGAATCAAAAAGTCACAGGCTGGCAATCCTGCACTCCAACAATATTTACCATAGCCAACACTTGGAAGCAATGAAAATGTCCATCAACCGAGGAATGCACAAAGAAGAAGTGGTCCACGTACACAGTGGAAAATTACTCCAATAAAAAATAAAAATTAAATTTAAAAATCCAACACAACTAAGGAGACATCAGCTTGTGTGGGTTGGTCCGGGCACACTCCACTCTAATTTATAACCGAGAAACACCACAGGCCGCAAGGGCTTTTCCCTAGTTACCAGGGTGGGGAACATAGAAAGGCTGCCGCCCTCTGGCAGTTACCTGCAAAAGCAGCTTTAAAGCCTGTGCTAATGATCATTTCATATGAATAAGTACTGCAGAAGTGTAAATGAAACCTGCCCTCAAAATGTCTTCAGGGAGGTAAAGGCCAAAACGTTTCAAAATGTGACACATACTTTAAGAGAACACTTTGTAGAACTAAGGGGTAGTCACAGCTTGAAAAATAAAAAGGACATGCCTTAAAGCTCAATTTCAACGGATTATGAGGCACATGCAAATTCAACCACAAAGAGGTATCAGCTCACACTTGTCAGAATAACCATCAGCAAGAAAACTACAAACAATAAATGCTGAAGGTGTTGTGGAGAAATGCATACCCTCAACTGCAAGTGGGACATAAGTTGGAAAGGGCCACAAACTCGAACAGAATGGGGGTGCCTTAAAAACGTAAACATTGAGCTACCATATGATCCAGCAGGCCCACTCCTCCACCTATAATCTAAGAAGAGAGAATTGGAAAGACACAGGCAGGCAAATCTGCACTGCACATTATTACAATAGCCAAGATATGGAAGTAACCAAAAAGTCCACCAACAGATGGGTGGACAAAGAAGTACTCCTCCATGTACAGATGCAATATTCGCTAGTGAGGAAAATGAAACAATGCCATTTGCAGCGCCATAGATGAGTCTAGACGTAATCACGCCACGTGTAGTCAGTGAGAAAGCAAAATACATATATCCTATGATATCACTTTCAGGAGTTACTTAAAAATTGATACCAATGAAGATATTTCCACAGAGAAAGGCAATCACAGATTCATTAAAAAACTTATGGTTCACCAAATAGAAAGGGATGAGGATTGGATACATTACCATATTGGGGTTAACAGAGATATACAAACCATGTGAAATATATAACCACCAAAGACGTACGGAAGACCAGGAAGAGACTACTCAACATTGCGTCATAACCTACATGGGAAAAGGATGCGAGGAAGAAAAGATACACGTATATGTGTGAAAGACCCACATCTTGCACACCTATAGCAAACAAACCAATGTAATCAAATCTGCCTGGGTAAAAAATAAAAAGTAAATTACAAATATGAACAAGAAGTAATGAGACATAAACTTAAAGGGCTTTTTCCTGGCACGTTCCATTCTAATATACAACCTAGAATACCACTTCCATTAAGGCTCTGTTTCCCTAGTAACCAAATTTGGCAAAGGAGAAATGCTGCCACCTTGTGGCCGTTTCCTGCAAGAGCAGCTTTAAAGTCCCAGCTAATGGTCACTTAACATTCACAAGGACTCAGGGCTGTAAAAGACACTTGCCCTAAAAATTTGTGCTGAAGTAGGGAATGGACAAAAAATTCACAACAGGCAAATGTTTCAAGAAGAGATTATGAAGAGTTAAGTTTTACTCACACTCTTTTTAAAAAAAAGAAAAATGGATAAAAGCTCAACCTCAGGGAGTGTTAGACGCATGCAATCTAATCTACGAAAAGTTTCAACTTACACCAGTCGACTGACCATCAGCAAAAAGTCTACAAACAATAAATGCTGAAGGGGATTTAGAGAACTGTGTACCCTCTACCTTCTGGTGAGACATAAAAGCCAATAATGAGAAAAGAAAGGAGCTGTGTTTAAAAGTAAAAATGGAGGTACCATTCAATCCAGCAGGTGCACCAATGGACCTCTCACCTGAGAAGACAAGAATCGAGAAGACACAGGCCGCAAAAGCTGCAGTGCAGCCTTATTCACAATAGCCAAGACAGTGAAGCAATCAAAATATACAACAAGAGGTGAATGGATAAAGAAGAAGTGGTCCATGTACACAGTGGAATATTAACCATGGAAAACAACGAACCATTGCTCTCTGAGGCACCCCAAAGAGTCTGGAGATAGTCACGAAACATGAGGTAAGTCGGAAAGCAAAAGACCTATATTCTATGATATCACTTATAGGCGTTATCTAATAACTGACACAAAGGAACATATATCCACAGAGAAAGACACTCACAGACTTAGAAAATAAAACTATGCTCAACTAAAAGGAAAGGTGGGGGGAATGGATAAATTAAGATTAGTGTTACTATATGTATACAAACACATATTATATACATATCTCAAAAATACCGACCATATAGCAAGGGAGGTCTGCGGAACCCTCTGTAACATTTTACATGGGAAGAGGATCTGTACTTGAATAGACATATATAATGTCCAAATGAACCAGAGTGTGTTCACCTAGGACAAACAATATTCTAACCTTTAGCCCAATTAAAACACCTTTAAAAACCAAGAAGAAATAATGAGACATAAACTTATGGGGGTTTCTCCACGCACAATCTAATGTAATTTACAACCTAGGAACACGACTTCCAGAAAGGCTCTGCTGCCCTACCACCCAGATTTGGGAATGGAGAAATGCTGCCTCCTTGAGGCCACTTCCCACAACAGCAGCTTTAATCCCATTGCTCTAGGTCACTAAATATTCACAAAACTTGAAGTTCGGGAAATGAGACCTGCTCTCTAAAAAAACTCTTGGGTGGAAAATCGCCCAAAAAATTCAAAAGAGGGCAACCTTCCAAGAAGACAGTTTCAAGAGTTATACTGTACTCCCAATTGTTTCCTTTTTTTAACAGAAAAGAAAACAGCGGAGAAAAATGATGAGTTTTACGAATTTTCAACGACTTACAAACCCAAATTACAAAAACCTATGAGCTCACAGCAGCCAGAAGGGCCATTAGCATAAATGCTGCAAACAGTAAATGATGAAGCGATTGTGGAGAAATGCGTACCCTCGATTCTAAGGGGGACGTGGTAACAGCCACTAATGAAAACACAAAGAAGGTGCTTTGAAAAGGGAAACACGGTGCTACCAGTCAGTGAATCACACCCACTGCTGGGCCTATCACCTGAGAAAATGAGAATCAAAAAGTCACAGGCTGGCAATCCTGCACTCCAACAATATTTACCATAGCCAACACTTGGAAGCAATGAAAATGTCCATCAACCGAGGAATGCACAAAGAAGAACTGGTCCACGTACACAGTGGAAAATTACTCCAATAAAAAATAAAAATTAAATTTAAAAATCCAACACAACTAAGGAGACATCAGCTTGTGTGGGTTGGTCCGGGCACACTCCACTCTAATTTATAACCGAGAAACACCACAGGCCGCAAGGGCTTTTCCCTAGTTACCAGGGTGGGGAACATAGAAAGGCTGCCGCCCTCTGGCAGTTACCTGCAAAAGCAGCTTTAAAGCCTGTGCTAATGGTCATTTCATATGAATAAGTACTGCAGAAGTGTAAATGAAACCTGCCCTCAAAATGTCTTCAGGGAGGTAAAGGCCAAAACGTTTCAAAATGTGACACATACTTTAAGAGAACACTTTGTAGAACTAAGGGGTAGTCACAGCTTGAAAAATAAAAAGGACATGCCTTAAAGCTCAATTTCAACGGATTATGAGGCACATGCAAATTCAACCACAAAGAGGTATCAGCTCACACTTGTCAGAATAACCATCAGCAAGAAAACTACAAACAATAAATGCTGAAGGTGTTGTGGAGAAATGCATACCCTCAACTGCAAGTGGGACATAAGTTGGAAAGGGCCACAAACTAGAACAGAATGGGGGTGCCTTAAAAACGTAAACATTGAGCTACCATATGATCCAGCAGGCCCACTCCTCCACCTATAATCTAAGAAGAGAGAATTGGAAAGACACAGGCAGGCAAATCTGCACTGCACATTATTACAATAGCCAAGATATGGAAGTAACCAAAAAGTCCACCAACAGATGGGTGGACAAAGAAGTACTCCTCCATGTACAGATGCAATATTCGCTAGTGAAGAAAATGAAACAATGCCATTTGCAGCGCCATAGATGAGTCTAGACGTAATCACGCCACGTGTAGTCAGTGAGAAAGCAAAATACATATATCCTATGATATCACTTTCAGGAGTTACTTAAAAATTGATACCAATGAAGATATTTCCACAGAGAAAGGCAATCACAGATTCATTAAAAAACTTATGGTTCACCAAATAGAAAGGGATGAGGATTGGATACATTACCATATTGGGGTTAACAGAGATATACAAACCATGTGAAATATATAACCACCAAAGACGTACGGAAGACCAGGAAGAGACTACTCAACATTGCGTCATAACCTACATGGGAAAAGGATGCGAGGAAGAAAAGATACACGTATATGTGTGAAAGACCCACATCTTGCACACCTATAGCAAACAAACCAATGTAATCAAATCTGCCTGGGTAAAAAATAAAAAGTAAATTACAAATATGAACAAGAAGTAATGAGACATAAACTTAAAGGGCTTTTTCCTGGCACGTTCCATTCTAATATACAACCTAGAATACCACTTCCATTAAGGCTCTGTTTCCCTAGTAACCAAATTTGGCAAAGGAGAAATGCTGCCAACTTGTGGCCGTTTCCTGCAAGAGCAGCTTTAAAGTCCCAGCTAATGGTCACTTAACATTCACAAGGACTCAGGGCTGTAAAAGACACTTGCCCTAAAAATTTGTGCTGAAGTAGGGAATGGACAAAAAATTCACAACAGGCAAATGTTTCAAGAAGAGATTATGAAGAGTTAAGTTTTACTCACACTCTTTTTAAAAAAAAGAAAAATGGATAAAAGCTCAACCTCAGGGAGTGTTAGACGCATGCAATCTAATCTACGAAAAGTTTCAACTTACACCAGTCGACTGACCATCAGCAAAAAGTCTACAAACAATAAATGCTGAAGGGGATTTAGAGAACTGTGTACCCTCTACCTTCTGGTGAGACATAAAAGCCAATAATGAGAAAAGAAAGGAGCTGTGTTTAAAAGTAAAAATGGAGGTACCATTCAATCCAGCAGGTGCACCAATGGACCTCTCACCTGAGAAGACAAGAATCGAGAAGACACAGGCCGCAAAAGCTGCAGTGCAGCCTTATTCACAATAGCCAAGACAGTGAAGCAATCAAAATATCCAACAAGAGGTGAATGGATAAAGAAGAAGTGGTCCATGTACACAGTGGAATATTAACCATGGAAAACAACGAACCATTGCTCTCTGAGGCACCCCAAAGAGTCTGGAGATAGTCACGAAACATGAGGTAAGTCGGAAAGCAAAAGACCTATATTCTATGATATCACTTATAGGCGTTATCTAATAACTGACACAAAGGAACATATATCCACAGAGAAAGACACTCACAGACTTAGAAAATAAAACTATGCTCAACTAAAAGGAAAGGTGGGGGGAATGGATAAATTAAGATTAGTGTTACTATATGTATACAAACACATATTATATACATATCTCAAAAATACCGACCATATAGCAAGGGAGGTCTGCGGAACCCTCTGTAACATTTTACATGGGAAGAGGATCTGTACTTGAATAGACATATATAATGTCCAAATGAACCAGAGTGTGTTCACCTAGGACAAACAATATTCTAACCTTTAGCCCAATTAAAACACCTTTAAAAACCAAGAAGAAATAATGAGACATAAACTTATGGGGGTTTCTCCACGCACAATCTAATGTAATTTACAACCTAGGAACACGACTTCCAGAAAGGCTCTGCTGCCCTACCACCCAGATTTGGGAATGGAGAAATGCTGCCTCCTTGAGGCCACTTCCCACAACAGCAGCTTTAATCCCATTGCTCTAGGTCACTAAATATTCACAAAACTTGAAGTTCGGGAAATGAGACCTGCTCTCTAAAAAAACTCTTGGGTGGAAAATCGCCCAAAAAATTCAAAAGAGGGCAACCTTCCAAGAAGACAGTTTCAAGAGTTATACTGTACTCCCAATTGTTTCCTTTTTTTAACAGAAAAGAAAACAGCGGAGAAAAATGATGAGTTTTACGAATTTTCAACGACTTACAAACCCAAATTACAAAAACCTATGAGCTCACAGCAGCCAGAAGGGCCATTAGCATAAATGCTGCAAACAGTAAATGATGAAGCGATTGTGGAGAAATGCGTACCCTCGATTCTAAGGGGGACGTGGTAACAGCCACTAATGAAAACACAAAGAAGGTGCTTTGAAAAGGGAAACACGGTGCTACCAGTCAGTGAATCACACCCACTGCTGGGCCTATCACCTGAGAAAATGAGAATCAAAAAGTCACAGGCTGGCAATCCTGCACTCCAACAATATTTACCATAGCCAACACTTGGAAGCAATGAAAATGTCCATCAACCGAGGAATGCACAAAGAAGAAGTGGTCCACGTACACAGTGGAAAATTACTCCAATAAAAAATAAAAATTAAATTTAAAAATCCAACAAAACTAAGGAGACATCAGCTTGTGTGTGTTGGTCCGGGCACACTCCACTCTAATTTATAACCGAGAAACACCACAGGCTGCAAGGGCTTTTCCCTAGTTACCAGGGTGGGGAACATAGAAAGGCTGCCGCCCTCTGGCAGTTACCTGCAAAAGCAGCTTTAAAGCCTGTGCTAATGGTCATTTCATATGAATAAGTACTGCAGAAGTGTAAATGAAACCTGCCCTCAAAATGTCTTCAGGGAGGTAAAGGCCAAAACGTTTCAAAATGTGACACATACTTTAAGAGAACACTTTGTAGAACTAAGGGGTAGTCACAGCTTGAAAAATAAAAAGGACATGCCTTAAAGCTCAATTTCAACGGATTATGAGGCACATGCAAATTCAACCACAAAGAGGTATCAGCTCACACTTGTCAGAATAACCATCAGCAAGAAAACTACAAACAATAAATGCTGAAGGTGTTGTGGAGAAATGCATACCCTCAACTGCAAGTGGGACATAAGTTGGAAAGGGCCACAAACTCGAACAGAATGGGGGTGCCTTAAAAACGTAAACATTGAGCTACCATATGATCCAGCAGGCCCACTCCTCCACCTATAATCTAAGAAGAGAGAATTGGAAAGACACAGGCAGGCAAATCTGCATTGCACATTATTACAATAGCCAAGATATGGAAGTAACCAAAAAGTCCACCAACAGATGGGTGGACAAAGAAGTACTCCTCCATGTACAGATGCAATATTCGCTAGTGAAGAAAATGAAACAATGCCATTTGCAGCGCCATAGATGAGTCTAGACGTAATCACGCCACGTGTAGTCAGTGAGAAAGCAAAATACATATATCCTATGATATCACTTTCAGGAGTTACTTAAAAATTGATACCAATGAAGATATTTCCACAGAGAAAGGCAATCACAGATTCATTAAAAAACTTATGGTTCACCAAATAGAAAGGGATGAGGATTGGATACATTACCATATTGGGGTTAACAGAGATATACAAACCATGTGAAATATATAACCACCAAAGACGTACGGAAGACCAGGAAGAGACTACTCAACATTGCGTCATAACCTACATGGGAAAAGGATGCGAGGAAGAAAAGATACACGTATATGTGTGAAAGACCCACATCTTGCACACCTATAGCAAACAAACCAATGTAATCAAATCTGCCTGGGTAAAAAATAAAAAGTAAATTACAAATATGAACAAGAAGTAATGAGACATAAACTTAAAGGGCTTTTTCCTGGCACGTTCCATTCTAATATACAACCTAGAATACCACTTCCATTAAGGCTCTGTTT
The DNA here is from genome assembly GCF_965194825.1 of Balaenoptera physalus. Taxonomy (NCBI): domain Eukaryota; kingdom Metazoa; phylum Chordata; class Mammalia; order Artiodactyla; family Balaenopteridae; genus Balaenoptera; species Balaenoptera physalus. The sequence continues at coordinate 953,628 of NW_028126567.1, forward strand.
CCCTAGTAACCAAATTTGGCAAAGGAGAAATGCTGCCACCTTGTGGCCGTTTCCTGCAAGAGCAGCTTTAAAGTCCCAGCTAATGGTCACTTAACATTCACAAGGACTCAGGGCTGTAAAAGACACTTGCCCTAAAAATTTGTGCTGAAGTAGGGAATGGACAAAAAATTCACAACAGGCAAATGTTTCAAGAAGAGATTATGAAGAGTTAAGTTTTACTCACACTCTTTTTAAAAAAAAGAAAAATGGATAAAAGCTCAACCTCAGGGAGTGTTAGACGCATGCAATCTAATCTACGAAAAGTTTCAACTTACACCAGTCGACTGACCATCAGCAAAAAGTCTACAAACAATAAATGCTGAAGGGGATTTAGAGAACTGTGTACCCTCTACCTTCTGGTGAGACATAAAAGCCAATAATGAGAAAAGAAAGGAGCTGTGTTTAAAAGTAAAAATGGAGGTACCATTCAATCCAGCAGGTGCACCAATGGACCTCTCACCTGAGAAGACAAGAATCGAGAAGACACAGGCCGCAAAAGCTGCAGTGCAGCCTTATTCACAATAGCCAAGACAGTGAAGCAATCAAAATATCCAACAAGAGGTGAATGGATAAAGAAGAAGTGGTCCATGTACACAGTGGAATATTAACCATGGAAAACAACGAACCATTGCTCTCTGAGGCACCCCAAAGAGTCTGGAGATAGTCACGAAACATGAGGTAAGTCGGAAAGCAAAAGACCTATATTCTATGATATCACTTATAGGCGTTATCTAATAACTGACACAAAGGAACATATATCCACAGAGAAAGACACTCACAGACTTAGAAAATAAAACTATGCTCAACTAAAAGGAAAGGTGGGGGGAATGGATAAATTAAGATTAGTGTTACTATATGTATACAAACACATATTATATACATATCTCAAAAATACCGACCATATAGCAAGGGAGGTCTGCGGAACCCTCTGTAACATTTTACATGGGAAGAGGATCTGTACTTGAATAGACATATATAATGTCCAAATGAACCAGAGTGTGTTCACCTAGGACAAACAATATTCTAACCTTTAGCCCAATTAAAACACCTTTAAAAACCAAGAAGAAATAATGAGACATAAACTTATGGGGGTTTCTCCACGCACAATCTAATGTAATTTACAACCTAGGAACACGACTTCCAGAAAGGCTCTGCTGCCCTACCACCCAGATTTGGGAATGGAGAAATGCTGCCTCCTTGAGGCCACTTCCCACAACAGCAGCTTTAATCCCATTGCTCTAGGTCACTAAATATTCACAAAACTTGAAGTTCGGGAAATGAGACCTGCTCTCTAAAAAAACTCTTGGGTGGAAAATCGCCCAAAAAATTCAAAAGAGGGCAACCTTCCAAGAAGACAGTTTCAAGAGTTATACTGTACTCCCAATTGTTTCCTTTTTTTAACAGAAAAGAAAACAGCGGAGAAAAATGATGAGTTTTACGAATTTTCAACGACTTACAAACCCAAATTACAAAAACCTATGAGCTCACAGCAGCCAGAAGGGCCATTAGCATAAATGCTGCAAACAGTAAATGATGAAGCGATTGTGGAGAAATGCGTACCCTCGATTCTAAGGGGGACGTGGTAACAGCCACTAATGAAAACACAAAGAAGGTGCTTTGAAAAGGGAAACACGGTGCTACCAGTCAGTGAATCACACCCACTGCTGGGCCTATCACCTGAGAAAATGAGAATCAAAAAGTCACAGGCTGGCAATCCTGCACTCCAACAATATTTACCATAGCCAACACTTGGAAGCAATGAAAATGTCCATCAACCGAGGAATGCACAAAGAAGAAGTGGTCCACGTACACAGTGGAAAATTACTCCAATAAAAAATAAAAATTAAATTTAAAAATCCAACACAACTAAGGAGACATCAGCTTGTGTGGGTTGGTCCGGGCACACTCCACTCTAATTTATAACCGAGAAACACCACAGGCCGCAAGGGCTTTTCCCTAGTTACCAGGGTGGGGAACATAGAAAGGCTGCCGCCCTCTGGCAGTTACCTGCAAAAGCAGCTTTAAAGCCTGTGCTAATGATCATTTCATATGAATAAGTACTGCAGAAGTGTAAATGAAACCTGCCCTCAAAATGTCTTCAGGGAGGTAAAGGCCAAAACGTTTCAAAATGTGACACATACTTTAAGAGAACACTTTGTAGAACTAAGGGGTAGTCACAGCTTGAAAAATAAAAAGGACATGCCTTAAAGCTCAATTTCAACGGATTATGAGGCACATGCAAATTCAACCACAAAGAGGTATCAGCTCACACTTGTCAGAATAACCATCAGCAAGAAAACTACAAACAATAAATGCTGAAGGTGTTGTGGAGAAATGCATACCCTCAACTGCAAGTGGGACATAAGTTGGAAAGGGCCACAAACTCGAACAGAATGGGGGTGCCTTAAAAACGTAAACATTGAGCTACCATATGATCCAGCAGGCCCACTCCTCCACCTATAATCTAAGAAGAGAGAATTGGAAAGACACAGGCAGGCAAATCTGCACTGCACATTATTACAATAGCCAAGATATGGAAGTAACCAAAAAGTCCACCAACAGATGGGTGGACAAAGAAGTACTCCTCCATGTACAGATGCAATATTCGCTAGTGAAGAAAATGAAACAATGCCATTTGCAGCGCCATAGATGAGTCTAGACGTAATCACGCCACGTGTAGTCAGTGAGAAAGCAAAATACATATATCCTATGATATCACTTTCAGGAGTTACTTAAAAATTGATACCAATGAAGATATTTCCACAGAGAAAGGCAATCACAGATTCATTAAAAAACTTATGGTTCACCAAATAGAAAGGGATGAGGATTGGATACATTACCATATTGGGGTTAACAGAGATATACAAACCATGTGAAATATATAACCACCAAAGACGTACGGAAGACCAGGAAGAGACTACTCAACATTGCGTCATAACCTACATGGGAAAAGGATGCGAGGAAGAAAAGATACACGTATATGTGTGAAAGACCCACATCTTGCACACCTATAGCAAACAAACCAATGTAATCAAATCTGCCTGGGTAAAAAATAAAAAGTAAATTACAAATATGAACAAGAAGTAATGAGACATAAACTTAAAGGGCTTTTTCCTGGCACGTTCCATTCTAATATACAACCTAGAATACCACTTCCATTAAGGCTCTGTTTCCCTAGTAACCAAATTTGGCAAAGGAGAAATGCTGCCACCTTGTGGCCGTTTCCTGCAAGAGCAGCTTTAAAGTCCCAGCTAATGGTCACTTAACATTCACAAGGACTCAGGGCTGTAAAAGACACTTGCCCTAAAAATTTGTGCTGAAGTAGGGAATGGACAAAAAATTCACAACAGGCAAATGTTTCAAGAAGAGATTATGAAGAGTTAAGTTTTACTCACACTCTTTTTAAAAAAAAGAAAAATGGATAAAAGCTCAACCTCAGGGAGTGTTAGACGCATGCAATCTAATCTACGAAAAGTTTCAACTTACACCAGTCGACTGACCATCAGCAAAAAGTCTACAAACAATAAATGCTGAAGGGGATTTAGAGAACTGTGTACCCTCTACCTTCTGGTGAGACATAAAAGCCAATAATGAGAAAAGAAAGGAGCTGTGTTTAAAAGTAAAAATGGAGGTACCATTCAATCCAGCAGGTGCACCAATGGACCTCTCACCTGAGAAGACAAGAATCGAGAAGACACAGGCCGCAAAAGCTGCAGTGCAGCCTTATTCACAATAGCCAAGACAGTGAAGCAATCAAAATATCCAACAAGAGGTGAATGGATAAAGAAGAAGTGGTCCATGTACACAGTGGAATATTAACCATGGAAAACAACGAACCATTGCTCTCTGAGGCACCCCAAAGAGTCTGGAGATAGTCACGAAACATGAGGTAAGTCGGAAAGCAAAAGACCTATATTCTATGATATCACTTATAGGCGTTATCTAATAACTGACACAAAGGAACATATATCCACAGAGAAAGACACTCACAGACTTAGAAAATAAAACTATGCTCAACTAAAAGGAAAGGTGGGGGGAATGGATAAATTAAGATTAGTGTTACTATATGTATACAAACACATATTATATACATATCTCAAAAATACCGACCATATAGCAAGGGAGGTCTGCGGAACCCTCTGTAACATTTTACATGGGAAGAGGATCTGTACTTGAATAGACATATATAATGTCCAAATGAACCAGAGTGTGTTCACCTAGGACAAACAATATTCTAACCTTTAGCCCAATTAAAACACCTTTAAAAACCAAGAAGAAATAATGAGACATAAACTTATGGGGGTTTCTCCACGCACAATCTAATGTAATTTACAACCTAGGAACACGACTTCCAGAAAGGCTCTGCTGCCCTACCACCCAGATTTGGGAATGGAGAAATGCTGCCTCCTTGAGGCCACTTCCCACAACAGCAGCTTTAATCCCATTGCTCTAGGTCACTAAATATTCACAAAACTTGAAGTTCGGGAAATGAGACCTGCTCTCTAAAAAAACTCTTGGGTGGAAAATCGCCCAAAAAATTCAAAAGAGGGCAACCTTCCAAGAAGACAGTTTCAAGAGTTATACTGTACTCCCAATTGTTTCCTTTTTTTAACAGAAAAGAAAACAGCGGAGAAAAATGATGAGTTTTACGAATTTTCAACGACTTACAAACCCAAATTACAAAAACCTATGAGCTCACAGCAGCCAGAAGGGCCATTAGCATAAATGCTGCAAACAGTAAATGATGAAGCGATTGTGGAGAAATGCGTACCCTCGATTCTAAGGGGGACGTGGTAACAGCCACTAATGAAAACACAAAGAAGGTGCTTTGAAAAGGGAAACACGGTGCTACCAGTCAGTGAATCACACCCACTGCTGGGCCTATCACCTGAGAAAATGAGAATCAAAAAGTCACAGGCTGGCAATCCTGCACTCCAACAATATTTACCATAGCCAACACTTGGAAGCAATGAAAATGTCCATCAACCGAGGAATGCACAAAGAAGAAGTGGTCCACGTACACAGTGGAAAATTACTCCAATAAAAAATAAAAATTAAATTTAAAAATCCAACACAACTAAGGAGACATCAGCTTGTGTGGGTTGGTCCGGGCACACTCCACTCTAATTTATAACCGAGAAACACCACAGGCCGCAAGGGCTTTTCCCTAGTTACCAGGGTGGGGAACATAGAAAGGCTGCCGCCCTCTGGCAGTTACCTGCAAAAGCAGCTTTAAAGCCTGTGCTAATGATCATTTCATATGAATAAGTACTGCAGAAGTGTAAATGAAACCTGCCCTCAAAATGTCTTCAGGGAGGTAAAGGCCAAAACGTTTCAAAATGTGACACATACTTTAAGAGAACACTTTGTAGAACTAAGGGGTAGTCACAGCTTGAAAAATAAAAAGGACATGCCTTAAAGCTCAATTTCAACGGATTATGAGGCACATGCAAATTCAACCACAAAGAGGTATCAGCTCACACTTGTCAGAATAACCATCAGCAAGAAAACTACAAACAATAAATGCTGAAGGTGTTGTGGAGAAATGCATACCCTCAACTGCAAGTGGGACATAAGTTGGAAAGGGCCACAAACTCGAACAGAATGGGGGTGCCTTAAAAACGTAAACATTGAGCTACCATATGATCCAGCAGGCCCACTCCTCCACCTATAATCTAAGAAGAGAGAATTGGAAAGACACAGGCAGGCAAATCTGCACTGCACATTATTACAATAGCCAAGATATGGAAGTAACCAAAAAGTCCACCAACAGATGGGTGGACAAAGAAGTACTCCTCCATGTACAGATGCAATATTCGCTAGTGAAGAAAATGAAACAATGCCATTTGCAGCGCCATAGATGAGTCTAGACGTAATCACGCCACGTGTAGTCAGTGAGAAAGCAAAATACATATATCCTATGATATCACTTTCAGGAGTTACTTAAAAATTGATACCAATGAAGATATTTCCACAGAGAAAGGCAATCACAGATTCATTAAAAAACTTATGGTTCACCAAATAGAAAGGGATGAGGATTGGATACATTACCATATTGGGGTTAACAGAGATATACAAACCATGTGAAATATATAACCACCAAAGACGTACGGAAGACCAGGAAGAGACTACTCAACATTGCGTCATAACCTACATGGGAAAAGGATGCGAGGAAGAAAAGATACACGTATATGTGTGAAAGACCCACATCTTGCACACCTATAGCAAACAAACCAATGTAATCAAATCTGCCTGGGTAAAAAATAAAAAGTAAATTACAAATATGAACAAGAAGTAATGAGACATAAACTTAAAGGGCTTTTTCCTGGCACGTTCCATTCTAATATACAACCTAGAATACCACTTCCATTAAGGCTCTGTTTCCCTAGTAACCAAATTTGGCAAAGGAGAAATGCTGCCACCTTGTGGCCGTTTCCTGCAAGAGCAGCTTTAAAGTCCCAGCTAATGGTCACTTAACATTCACAAGGACTCAGGGCTGTAAAAGACACTTGCCCTAAAAATTTGTGCTGAAGTAGGGAATGGACAAAAAATTCACAACAGGCAAATGTTTCAAGAAGAGATTATGAAGAGTTAAGTTTTACTCACACTCTTTTTAAAAAAAAGAAAAATGGATAAAAGCTCAACCTCAGGGAGTGTTAGACGCATGCAATCTAATCTACGAAAAGTTTCAACTTACACCAGTCGACTGACCATCAGCAAAAAGTCTACAAACAATAAATGCTGAAGGGGATTTAGAGAACTGTGTACCCTCTACCTTCTGGTGAGACATAAAAGCCAATAATGAGAAAAGAAAGGAGCTGTGTTTAAAAGTAAAAATGGAGGTACCATTCAATCCAGCAGGTGCACCAATGGACCTCTCACCTGAGAAGACAAGAATCGAGAAGACACAGGCCGCAAAAGCTGCAGTGCAGCCTTATTCACAATAGCCAAGACAGTGAAGCAATCAAAATATACAACAAGAGGTGAATGGATAAAGAAGAAGTGGTCCATGTACACAGTGGAATATTAACCATGGAAAACAACGAACCATTGCTCTCTGAGGCACCCCAAAGAGTCTGGAGATAGTCACGAAACATGAGGTAAGTCGGAAAGCAAAAGACCTATATTCTATGATATCACTTATAGGCGTTATCTAATAACTGACACAAAGGAACATATATCCACAGAGAAAGACACTCACAGACTTAGAAAATAAAACTATGCTCAACTAAAAGGAAAGGTGGGGGGAATGGATAAATTAAGATTAGTGTTACTATATGTATACAAACACATATTATATACATATCTCAAAAATACCGACCATATAGCAAGGGAGGTCTGCGGAACCCTCTGTAACATTTTACATGGGAAGAGGATCTGTACTTGAATAGACATATATAATGTCCAAATGAACCAGAGTGTGTTCACCTAGGACAAACAATATTCTAACCTTTAGCCCAATTAAAACACCTTTAAAAACCAAGAAGAAATAATGAGACATAAACTTATGGGGGTTTCTCCACGCACAATCTAATGTAATTTACAACCTAGGAACACGACTTCCAGAAAGGCTCTGCTGCCCTACCACCCAGATTTGGGAATGGAGAAATGCTGCCTCCTTGAGGCCACTTCCCACAACAGCAGCTTTAATCCCATTGCTCTAGGTCACTAAATATTCACAAAACTTGAAGTTCGGGAAATGAGACCTGCTCTCTAAAAAAACTCTTGGGTGGAAAATCGCCCAAAAAATTCAAAAGAGGGCAACCTTCCAAGAAGACAGTTTCAAGAGTTATACTGTACTCCCAATTGTTTCCTTTTTTTAACAGAAAAGAAAACAGCGGAGAAAAATGATGAGTTTTACGAATTTTCAACGACTTACAAACCCAAATTACAAAAACCTATGAGCTCACAGCAGCCAGAAGGGCCATTAGCATAAATGCTGCAAACAGTAAATGATGAAGCGATTGTGGAGAAATGCGTACCCTCGATTCTAAGGGGGACGTGGTAACAGCCACTAATGAAAACACAAAGAAGGTGCTTTGAAAAGGGAAACACGGTGCTACCAGTCAGTGAATCACACCCACTGCTGGGCCTATCACCTGAGAAAATGAGAATCAAAAAGTCACAGGCTGGCAATCCTGCACTCCAACAATATTTACCATAGCCAACACTTGGAAGCAATGAAAATGTCCATCAACCGAGGAATGCACAAAGAAGAAGTGGTCCACGTACACAGTGGAAAATTACTCCAATAAAAAATAAAAATTAAATTTAAAAATCCAACAAAACTAAGGAGACATCAGCTTGTGTGTGTTGGTCCGGGCACACTCCACTCTAATTTATAACCGAGAAACACCACAGGCTGCAAGGGCTTTTCCCTAGTTACCAGGGTGGGGAACATAGAAAGGCTGCCGCCCTCTGGCAGTTACCTGCAAAAGCAGCTTTAAAGCCTGTGCTAATGGTCATTTCATATGAATAAGTACTGCAGAAGTGTAAATGAAACCTGCCCTCAAAATGTCTTCAGGGAGGTAAAGGCCAAAACGTTTCAAAATGTGACACATACTTTAAGAGAACACTTTGTAGAACTAAGGGGTAGTCACAGCTTGAAAAATAAAAAGGACATGCCTTAAAGCTCAATTTCAACGGATTATGAGGCACATGCAAATTCAACCACAAAGAGGTATCAGCTCACACTTGTCAGAATAACCATCAGCAAGAAAACTACAAACAATAAATGCTGAAGGTGTTGTGGAGAAATGCATACCCTCAACTGCAAGTGGGACATAAGTTGGAAAGGGCCACAAACTCGAACAGAATGGGGGTGCCTTAAAAACGTAAACATTGAGCTACCATATGATCCAGCAGGCCCACTCCTCCACCTATAATCTAAGAAGAGAGAATTGGAAAGACACAGGCAGGCAAATCTGCATTGCACATTATTACAATAGCCAAGATATGGAAGTAACCAAAAAGTCCACCAACAGATGGGTGGACAAAGAAGTACTCCTCCATGTACAGATGCAATATTCGCTAGTGAAGAAAATGAAACAATGCCATTTGCAGCGCCATAGATGAGTCTAGACGTAATCACGCCACGTGTAGTCAGTGAGAAAGCAAAATACATATATCCTATGATATCACTTTCAGGAGTTACTTAAAAATTGATACCAATGAAGATATTTCCACAGAGAAAGGCAATCACAGATTCATTAAAAAACTTATGGTTCACCAAATAGAAAGGGATGAGGATTGGATACATTACCATATTGGGGTTAACAGAGATATACAAACCATGTGAAATATATAACCACCAAAGACGTACGGAAGACCAGGAAGAGACTACTCAACATTGCGTCATAACCTACATGGGAAAAGGATGCGAGGAAGAAAAGATACACGTATATGTGTGAAAGACCCACATCTTGCACACCTATAGCAAACAAACCAATGTAATCAAATCTGCCTGGGTAAAAAATAAAAAGTAAATTACAAATATGAACAAGAAGTAATGAGACATAAACTTAAAGGGCTTTTTCCTGGCACGTTCCATTCTAATATACAACCTAGAATACCACTTCCATTAAGGCTCTGTTTCCCTAGTAACCAAATTTGGCAAAGGAGAAATGCTGCCACCTTGTGGCCGTTTCCTGCAAGAGCAGCTTTAAAGTCCCAGCTAATGGTCACTTAACATTCACAAGGACTCAGGGCTGTAAAAGACACTTGCCCTAAAAATTTGTGCTGAAGTAGGGAATGGACAAAAAATTCACAACAGGCAAATGTTTCAAGAAGAGATTATGAAGAGTTAAGTTTTACTCACACTCTTTTTAAAAAAAAGAAAAATGGATAAAAGCTCAACCTCAGGGAGTGTTAGACGCATGCAATCTAATCTACGAAAAGTTTCAACTTACACCAGTCGACTGACCATCAGCAAAAAGTCTACAAACAATAAATGCTGAAGGGGATTTAGAGAACTGTGTACCCTCTACCTTCTGGTGAGACATAAAAGCCAATAATGAGAAAAGAAAGGAGCTGTGTTTAAAAGTAAAAATGGAGGTACCATTCAATCCAGCAGGTGCACCAATGGACCTCTCACCTGAGAAGACAAGAATCGAGAAGACACAGGCCGCAAAAGCTGCAGTGCAGCCTTATTCACAATAGCCAAGACAGTGAAGCAATCAAAATATCCAACAAGAGGTGAATGGATAAAGAAGAAGTGGTCCATGTACACAGTGGAATATTAACCATGGAAAACAACGAACCATTGCTCTCTGAGGCACCCCAAAGAGTCTGGAGATAGTCACGAAACATGAGGTAAGTCGGAAAGCAAAAGACCTATATTCTATGATATCACTTATAGGCGTTATCTAATAACTGACACAAAGGAACATATATCCACAGAGAAAGACACTCACAGACTTAGAAAATAAAACTATGCTCAACTAAAAGGAAAGGTGGGGGGAATGGATAAATTAAGATTAGTGTTACTATATGTATACAAACACATATTATATACATATCTCAAAAATACCGACCATATAGCAAGGGAGGTCTGCGGAACCCTCTGTAACATTTTACATGGGAAGAGGATCTGTACTTGAATAGACATATATAATGTCCAAATGAACCAGAGTGTGTTCACCTAGGACAAACAATATTCTAACCTTTAGCCCAATTAAAACACCTTTAAAAACCAAGAAGAAATAATGAGACATAAACTTATGGGGGTTTCTCCACGCACAATCTAATGTAATTTACAACCTAGGAACACGACTTCCAGAAAGGCTCTGCTGCCCTACCACCCAGATTTGGGAATGGAGAAATGCTGCCTCCTTGAGGCCACTTCCCACAACAGCAGCTTTAATCCCATTGCTCTAGGTCACTAAATATTCACAAAACTTGAAGTTCGGGAAATGAGACCTGCTCTCTAAAAAAACTCTTGGGTGGAAAATCGCCCAAAAAATTCAAAAGAGGGCAACCTTCCAAGAAGACAGTTTCAAGAGTTATACTGTACTCCCAATTGTTTCCTTTTTTTAACAGAAAAGAAAACAGCGGAGAAAAATGATGAGTTTTACGAATTTTCAACGACTTACAAACCCAAATTACAAAAACCTATGAGCTCACAGCAGCCAGAAGGGCCATTAGCATAAATGCTGCAAACAGTAAATGATGAAGCGATTGTGGAGAAATGCGTACCCTCGATTCTAAGGGGGACGTGGTAACAGCCACTAATGAAAACACAAAGAAGGTGCTTTGAAAAGGGAAACACGGTGCTACCAGTCAGTGAATCACACCCACTGCTGGGCCTATCACCTGAGAAAATGAGAATCAAAAAGTCACAGGCTGGCAATCCTGCACTCCAACAATATTTACCATAGCCAACACTTGGAAGCAATGAAAATGTCCATCAACCGAGGAATGCACAAAGAAGAAGTGGTCCACGTACACAGTGGAAAATTACTCCAATAAAAAATAAAAATTAAATTTAAAAATCCAACACAACTAAGGAGACATCAGCTTGTGTGGGTTGGTCCGGGCACACTCCACTCTAATTTATAACCGAGAAACACCACAGGCCGCAAGGGCTTTTCCCTAGTTACCAGGGTGGGGAACATAGAAAGGCTGCCGCCCTCTGGCAGTTACCTGCAAAAGCAGCTTTAAAGCCTGTGCTAATGATCATTTCATATGAATAAGTACTGCAGAAGTGTAAATGAAACCTGCCCTCAAAATGTCTTCAGGGAGGTAAAGGCCAAAACGTTTCAAAATGTGACACATACTTTAAGAGAACACTTTGTAGAACTAAGGGGTAGTCACAGCTTGAAAAATAAAAAGGACATGCCTTAAAGCTCAATTTCAACGGATTATGAGGCACATGCAAATTCAACCACAAAGAGGTATCAGCTCACACTTGTCAGAATAACCATCAGCAAGAAAACTACAAACAATAAATGCTGAAGGTGTTGTGGAGAAATGCATACCCTCAACTGCAAGTGGGACATAAGTTGGAAAGGGCCACAAACTCGAACAGAATGGGGGTGCCTTAAAAACGTAAACATTGAGCTACCATATGATCCAGCAGGCCCACTCCTCCACCTATAATCTAAGAAGAGAGAATTGGAAAGACACAGGCAGGCAAATCTGCACTGCACATTATTACAATAGCCAAGATATGGAAGTAACCAAAAAGTCCACCAACAGATGGGTGGACAAAGAAGTACTCCTCCATGTACAGATGCAATATTCGCTAGTGAAGAAAATGAAACAATGCCATTTGCAGCGCCATAGATGAGTCTAGACGTAATCACGCCACGTGTAGTCAGTGAGAAAGCAAAATACATATATCCTATGATATCACTTTCAGGAGTTACTTAAAAATTGATACCAATGAAGATATTTCCACAGAGAAAGGCAATCACAGATTCATTAAAAAACTTATGGTTCACCAAATAGAAAGGGATGAGGATTGGATACATTACCATATTGGGGTTAACAGAGATATACAAACCATGTGAAATATATAACCACCAAAGACGTACGGAAGACCAGGAAGAGACTACTCAACATTGCGTCATAACCTACATGGGAAAAGGATGCGAGGAAGAAAAGATACACGTATATGTGTGAAAGACCCACATCTTGCACACCTATAGCAAACAAACCAATGTAATCAAATCTGCCTGGGTAAAAAATAAAAAGTAAATTACAAATATGAACAAGAAGTAATGAGACATAAACTTAAAGGGCTTTTTCCTGGCACGTTCCATTCTAATATACAACCTAGAATACCACTTCCATTAAGGCTCTGTTTCCCTAGTAACCAAATTTGGCAAAGGAGAAATGCTGCCACCTTGTGGCCGTTTCCTGCAAGAGCAGCTTTAAAGTCCCAGCTAATGGTCACTTAACATTCACAAGGACTCAGGGCTGTAAAAGACACTTGCCCTAAAAATTTGTGCTGAAGTAGGGAATGGACAAAAAATTCACAACAGGCAAATGTTTCAAGAAGAGATTATGAAGAGTTAAGTTTTACTCACACTCTTTTTAAAAAAAAGAAAAATGGATAAAAGCTCAACCTCAGGGAGTGTTAGACGCATGCAATCTAATCTACGAAAAGTTTCAACTTACACCAGTCGACTGACCATCAGCAAAAAGTCTACAAACAATAAATGCTGAAGGGGATTTAGAGAACTGTGTACCCTCTACCTTCTGGTGAGACATAAAAGCCAATAATGAGAAAAGAAAGGAGCTGTGTTTAAAAGTAAAAATGGAGGTACCATTCAATCCAGCAGGTGCACCAATGGACCTCTCACCTGAGAAGACAAGAATCGAGAAGACACAGGCCGCAAAAGCTGCAGTGCAGCCTTATTCACAATAGCCAAGACAGTGAAGCAATCAAAATATACAACAAGAGGTGAATGGATAAAGAAGAAGTGGTCCATGTACACAGTGGAATATTAACCATGGAAAACAACGAACCATTGCTCTCTGAGGCACCCCAAAGAGTCTGGAGATAGTCACGAAACATGAGGTAAGTCGGAAAGCAAAAGACCTATATTCTATGATATCACTTATAGGCGTTATCTAATAACTGACACAAAGGAACATATATCCACAGAGAAAGACACTCACAGACTTAGAAAATAAAACTATGCTCAACTAAAAGGAAAGGTGGGGGGAATGGATAAATTAAGATTAGTGTTACTATATGTATACAAACACATATTATATACATATCTCAAAAATACCGACCATATAGCAAGGGAGGTCTGCGGAACCCTCTGTAACATTTTACATGGGAAGAGGATCTGTACTTGAATAGACATATATAATGTCCAAATGAACCAGAGTGTGTTCACCTAGGACAAACAATATTCTAACCTTTAGCCCAATTAAAACACCTTTAAAAACCAAGAAGAAATAATGAGACATAAACTTATGGGGGTTTCTCCACGCACAATCTAATGTAATTTACAACCTAGGAACACGACTTCCAGAAAGGCTCTGCTGCCCTACCACCCAGATTTGGGAATGGAGAAATGCTGCCTCCTTGAGGCCACTTCCCACAACAGCAGCTTTAATCCCATTGCTCTAGGTCACTAAATATTCACAAAACTTGAAGTTCGGGAAATGAGACCTGCTCTCTAAAAAAACTCTTGGGTGGAAAATCGCCCAAAAAATTCAAAAGAGGGCAACCTTCCAAGAAGACAGTTTCAAGAGTTATACTGTACTCCCAATTGTTTCCTTTTTTTAACAGAAAAGAAAACAGCGGAGAAAAATGATGAGTTTTACGAATTTTCAACGACTTACAAACCCAAATTACAAAAACCTATGAGCTCACAGCAGCCAGAAGGGCCATTAGCATAAATGCTGCAAACAGTAAATGATGAAGCGATTGTGGAGAAATGCGTACCCTCGATTCTAAGGGGGACGTGGTAACAGCCACTAATGAAAACACAAAGAAGGTGCTTGGAAAAGGGAAACACGGTGCTACCAGTCAGTGAATCACACCCACTGCTGGGCCTATCACCTGAGAAAATGAGAATCAAAAAGTCACAGGCTGGCAATCCTGCACTCCAACAATATTTACCATAGCCAACACTTGGAAGCAATGAAAATGTCCATCAACCGAGGAATGCACAAAGAAGAAGTGGTCCACGTACACAGTGGAAAATTACTCCAATAAAAAATAAAAATTAAATTTAAAAATCCAACACAACTAAGGAGACATCAGCTTGTGTGGGTTGGTCCGGGCACACTCCACTCTAATTTATAACCGAGAAACACCACAGGCCGCAAGGGCTTTTCCCTAGTTACCAGGGTGGGGAACATAGAAAGGCTGCCGCCCTCTGGCAGTTACCTGCAAAAGCAGCTTTAAAGCCTGTGCTAATGATCATTTCATATGAATAAGTACTGCAGAAGTGTAAATGAAACCTGCCCTCAAAATGTCTTCAGGGAGGTAAAGGCCAAAACGTTTCAAAATGTGACACATACTTTAAGAGAACACTTTGTAGAACTAAGGGGTAGTCACAGCTTGAAAAATAAAAAGGACATGCCTTAAAGCTCAATTTCAACGGATTATGAGGCACATGCAAATTCAACCACAAAGAGGTATCAGCTCACACTTGTCAGAATAACCATCAGCAAGAAAACTACAAACAATAAATGCTGAAGGTGTTGTGGAGAAATGCATACCCTCAACTGCAAGTGGGACATAAGTTGGAAAGGGCCACAAACTCGAACAGAATGGGGGTGCCTTAAAAACGTAAACATTGAGCTACCATATGATCCAGCAGGCCCACTCCTCCACCTATAATCTAAGAAGAGAGAATTGGAAAGACACAGGCAGGCAAATCTGCACTGCACATTATTACAATAGCCAAGATATGGAAGTAACCAAAAAGTCCACCAACAGATGGGTGGACAAAGAAGTACTCCTCCATGTACAGATGCAATATTCGCTAGTGAAGAAAATGAAACAATGCCATTTGCAGCGCCATAGATGAGTCTAGACGTAATCACGCCACGTGTAGTCAGTGAGAAAGCAAAATACATATATCCTATGATATCACTTTCAGGAGTTACTTAAAAATTGATACCAATGAAGATATTTCCACAGAGAAAGGCAATCACAGATTCATTAAAAAACTTATGGTTCACCAAATAGAAAGGGATGAGGATTGGATACATTACCATATTGGGGTTAACAGAGATATACAAACCATGTGAAATATATAACCACCAAAGACGTACGGAAGACCAGGAAGAGACTACTCAACATTGTGTCATAACCTACATGGGAAAAGGATGCGAGGAAGAAAAGATACACGTATATGTGTGAAAGACCCACATCTTGCACACCTATAGCAAACAAACCAATGTAATCAAATCTGCCTGGGTAAAAAATAAAAAGTAAATTACAAATATGAACAAGAAGTAATGAGACATAAACTTAAAGGGCTTTTTCCTGGCACGTTCCATTCTAATATACAACCTAGAATACCACTTCCATTAAGGCTCTGTTTCCCTAGTAACCAAATTTGGCAAAGGAGAAATGCTGCCACCTTGTGGCCGTTTCCTGCAAGAGCAGCTTTAAAGTCCCAGCTAATGGTCACTTAACATTCACAAGGACTCAGGGCTGTAAAAGACACTTGCCCTAAAAATTTGTGCTGAAGTAGGGAATGGACAAAAAATTCACAACAGGCAAATGTTTCAAGAAGAGATTATGAAGAGTTAAGTTTTACTCACACTCTTTTTAAAAAAAAGAAAAATGGATAAAAGCTCAACCTCAGGGAGTGTTAGACGCATGCAATCTAATCTATGAAAAGTTTCAACTTACACCAGTCGACTGACCATCAGCAAAAAGTCTACAAACAATAAATGCTGAAGGGGATTTAGAGAACTGTGTACCCTCTACCTTCTGGTGAGACATAAAAGCCAATAATGAGAAAAGAAAGGAGCTGTGTTTAAAAGTAAAAATGGAGGTACCATTCAATCCAGCAGGTGCACCAATGGACCTCTCACCTGAGAAGACAAGAATCGAGAAGACACAGGCCGCAAAAGCTGCAGTGCAGCCTTATTCACAATAGCCAAGAGAGTGAAGCAATCAAAATATCCAACAAGAGGTGAATGGATAAAGAAGAAGTGGTCCATGTACACAGTGGAATATTAACCATGGAAAACAACGAACCATTGCTCTCTGAGGCACCCCAAAGAGTCTGGAGATAGTCACGAAACATGAGGTAAGTCGGAAAGCAAAAGACCTATATTCTATGATATCACTTATAGGCGTTATCTAATAACTGACACAAAGGAACATATATCCACAGAGAAAGACACTCACAGACTTAGAAAATAAAACTATGCTCAACTAAAAGGAAAGGTGGGGGGAATGGATAAATTAAGATTAGTGTTACTATATGTATACAAACACATATTATATACATATCTCAAAAATACCGACCATATAGCAAGGGAGGTCTGCGGAACCCTCTGTAACATTTTACATGGGAAGAGGATCTGTACTTGAATAGACATATATAATGTCCAAATGAACCAGAGTGTGTTCACCTAGGACAAACAATATTCTAACCTTTAGCCCAATTAAAACACCTTTAAAAACCAAGAAGAAATAATGAGACATAAACTTATGGGGGTTTCTCCACGCACAATCTAATGTAATTTACAACCTAGGAACACGACTTCCAGAAAGGCTCTGCTGCCCTACCACCCAGATTTGGGAATGGAGAAATGCTGCCTCCTTGAGGCCACTTCCCACAACAGCAGCTTTAATCCCATTGCTCTAGGTCACTAAATATTCACAAAACTTGAAGTTCGGGAAATGAGACCTGCTCTCTAAAAAAACTCTTGGGTGGAAAATCGCCCAAAAAATTCAAAAGAGGGCAACCTTCCAAGAAGACAGTTTCAAGAGTTATACTGTACTCCCAATTGTTTCCTTTTTTTAACAGAAAAGAAAACAGCGGAGAAAAATGATGAGTTTTACGAATTTTCAACGACTTACAAACCCAAATTACAAAAACCTATGAGCTCACAGCAGCCAGAAGGGCCATTAGCATAAATGCTGCAAACAGTAAATGATGAAGCGATTGTGGAGAAATGCGTACCCTCGATTCTAAGGGGGACGTGGTAACAGCCACTAATGAAAACACAAAGAAGGTGCTTTGAAAAGGGAAACACGGTGCTACCAGTCAGTGAATCACACCCACTGCTGGGCCTATCACCTGAGAAAATGAGAATCAAAAAGTCACAGGCTGGCAATCCTGCACTCCAACAATATTTACCATAGCCAACACTTGGAAGCAATGAAAATGTCCATCAACCGAGGAATGCACAAAGAAGAAGTGGTCCACGTACACAGTGGAAAATTACTCCAATAAAAAATAAAAATTAAATTTAAAAATCCAACACAACTAAGGAGACATCAGCTTGTGTGGGTTGGTCCGGGCACACTCCACTCTAATTTATAACCGAGAAACACCACAGGCCGCAAGGGCTTTTCCCTAGTTACCAGGGTGGGGAACATAGAAAGGCTGCCGCCCTCTGGCAGTTACCTGCAAAAGCAGCTTTAAAGCCTGTGCTAATGGTCATTTCATATGAATAAGTACTGCAGAAGTGTAAATGAAACCTGCCCTCAAAATGTCTTCAGGGAGGTAAAGGCCAAAACGTTTCAAAATGTGACACATACTTTAAGAGAACACTTTGTAGAACTAAGGGGTAGTCACAGCTTGAAAAATAAAAAGGACATGCCTTAAAGCTCAATTTCAACGGATTATGAGGCACATGCAAATTCAACCACAAAGAGGTATCAGCTCACACTTGTCAGAATAACCATCAGCAAGAAAACTACAAACAATAAATGCTGAAGGTGTTGTGGAGAAATGCATACCCTCAACTGCAAGTGGGACATAAGTTGGAAAGGGCCACAAACTCGAACAGAATGGGGGTGCCTTAAAAACGTAAACATTGAGCTACCATATGATCCAGCAGGCCCACTCCTCCACCTATAATCTAAGAAGAGAGAATTGGAAAGACACAGGCAGGCAAATCTGCATTGCACATTATTACAATAGCCAAGATATGGAAGTAACCAAAAAGTCCACCAACAGATGGGTGGACAAAGAAGTACTCCTCCATGTACAGATGGAATATTCGCTAGTGAAGAAAATGAAACAATGCCATTTGCAGCGCCATAGATGAGTCTAGACGTAATCACGCCACGTGTAGTCAGTGAGAAAGCAAAATACAGATATCCTATGATATCACTTTCAGGAGTTACTTAAAAATTGATACCAATGAAGATATTTCCACAGAGAAAGGCAATCACAGATTCATTAAAAAACTTATGGTTCACCAAATAGAAAGGGATGAGGATTGGATACATTACCATATTGGGGTTAACAGAGATATACAAACCATGTGAAATATATAACCACCAAAGTCGTACGGAAGACCAGGAAGAGACTACTCAACATTGTGTCATAACCTACATGGGAAAAGGATGCGAGGAAGAAAAGATACACGTATATGTGTGAAAGACCCACATCTTGCACACCTATAGCAAACAAACCAATGTAATCAAATCTGCCTGGGTAAAAAATAAAAAGTAAATTACAAATATGAACAAGAAGTAATGAGACATAAACTTAAAGGGCTTTTTCCTGGCACGTTCCATTCTAATATACAACCTGGAATACCACTTCCATTAAGGCTCTGTTTCCCTAGTAACCAAATTTGGCAAAGGAGAAATGCTGCCACCTTGTGGCCGTTTCCTGCAAGAGCAGCTTTAAAGTCCCAGCTAATGGTCACTTAACATTCACAAGGACTCAGGGCTGTAAAAGACACTTGCCCTAAAAATTTGTGCTGAAGTAGGGAATGGACAAAAAATTCACAACAGGCAAATGTTTCAAGAAGAGATTATGAAGAGTTAAGTTTTACTCACACTCTTTTTAAAAAAAAGAAAAATGGATAAAAGCTCAACCTCAGGGAGTGTTAGACGCATGCAATCTAATCTACGAAAAGTTTCAACTTACACCAGTCGACTGACCATCAGCAAAAAGTCTACAAACAATAAATGCTGAAGGGGATTTAGAGAACTGTGTACCCTCTACCTTCTGGTGAGATATAAAAGCCAATAATGAGAAAAGAAAGGAGCTGTGTTTAAAAGTAAAAATGGAGGTACCATTCAATCCAGCAGGTGCACCAATGGACCTCTCACCTGAGAAGACAAGAATCGAGAAGACACAGGCCGCAAAAGCTGCAGTGCAGCCTTATTCACAATAGCCAAGACAGTGAAGCAATCAAAATATCCAACAAGAGGTGAATGGATAAAGAAGAAGTGGTCCATGTACACAGTGGAATATTAACCATGGAAAACAACGAACCATTGCTCTCTGAGGCACCACAAAGGAGTCTGGAGATAGTCACGAAACATGAGGTAAGTCAGAAAGCAAAAGACCTATATTCTATGATATCACTTATAGGCGTTATCTAATAACTGACACAAATGAACATATATCCACAGAGAAAGACACTCACAGACTTAGAAAATAAAACTATGCTCAACTAAAAGGAAAGGTGGGGGGAATGGATAAATTAAGATTAGTGTTACTATATGTATAAAAACACATATTATATACATATCTCAAAAATACCGACCATATAGCAAGGGAGGTCTGCGGATCCCTCTGTAGCATTTTACATGGGAAGAGGATATGTACTTGAATAGACATATATAATGTCCAAATGAACCAGAGTGTGTTCACCTAGGACAAACAATATTCTAACCTTTAGCCCAATTAAAACACCTTTAAAAACCAAGAAGAAATAATGAGACATAAACTTATGGGGGTTTCTCCACGCACATTCTAATGTAATTTACAACCTAGGAACACGACTTCCAGAAAGGCTCTGCTGCCCTACCACCCAGATTTGGGAATGGAGAAATGCTGCCTCCTTGAGGCCACTTCCCACAACAGCAGCTTTAAACCCATTGCTCTAGGTCACTAAATATTCACAAAACTTGAAGTTCGGGAAATGAGACCTGCTCTCTAAAAAAACTCTTGGGTGGAAAATCGCCCAAAAAATTCAAAAGAGGGCAACCTTCCAAGAAGACAGTTTCAAGAGTTATACTGTACTCCCAATTGTTTCCTTTTTTTAACAGAAAAGAAAACAGCGGAGAAAAATGATGAGTTTTACGAATTTTCAACGACTTACAAACCCAAATTACAAAAACCTATGAGCTCACAGCAGCCAGAAGGGCCATTAGCATAAATGCTGCAAACAATAAATGATGAAGCGATTGTGGAGAAATGCGTACCCTCGATTCTAAGGGGGACGTGGTAAGAGCCACTAATGAAAACACAAAGAAGGTGCTTTGAAAAGGGAAACACGGTGCTACCAGTCAGTGAATCACACCCACTGCTGGGCCTATCACCTGAGAAAATGAGAATCAAAAAGTCACAGGCTGGCAATCCTGCACTCCAACAATATTTACCATAGCCAACACTTGGAAGCAATGAAAATGTCCATCAACCGAGGAATGCACAAAGAAGAAGTGGTCCACGTACACAGTGGAAAATTACTCCAATAAAAAATAAAAATTAAATTTAAAAATCCAACACAACTAAGGAGACATCAGCTTGTGTGGGTTGGTCCGGGCACACTCCACTCTAATTTATAACCGAGAAACACCACAGGCCGCAAGGGCTTTTCCCTAGTTACCAGGGTGGGGAACATAGAAAGGCTGCCGCCCTCTGGCAGTTACCTGCAAAAGCAGCTTTAAAGCCTGTGCTAATGATCATTTCATATGAATAAGTACTGCAGAAGTGTAAATGAAACCTGCCCTCAAAATGTCTTCAGGGAGGTAAAGGCCAAAACGTTTCAAAATGTGACACATACTTTAAGAGAACACTTTGTAGAACTAAGGGGTAGTCACAGCTTGAAAAATAAAAAGGACATGCCTTAAAGCTCAATTTCAACGGATTATGAGGCACATGCAAATTCAACCACAAAGAGGTATCAGCTCACACTTGTCAGAATAACCATCAGCAAGAAAACTACAAACAATAAATGCTGAAGGTGTTGTGGAGAAATGCATACCCTCAACTGCAAGTGGGACATAAGTTGGAAAGGGCCACAAACTCGAACAGAATGGGGGTGCCTTAAAAACGTAAACATTGAGCTACCATATGATCCAGCAGGCCCACTCCTCCACCTATAATCTAAGAAGAGAGAATTGGAAAGACACAGGCAGGCAAATCTGCATTGCACATTATTACAATAGCCAAGATATGGAAGTAACCAAAAAGTCCACCAACAGATGGGTGGACAAAGAAGTACTCCTCCATGTACAGATGGAATATTCGCTAGTGAAGAAAATGAAACAATGCCATTTGCAGCGCCATAGATGAGTCTAGACGTAATCACGCCACGTGTAGTCAGTGAGAAAGCAAAATACATATATCCTATGATATCACTTTCAGGAGTTACTTAAAAATTGATACCAATGAAGACATTTCCACAGAGAAAGGCAATCACAGATTCATTAAAAAACTTATGGTTCACCAAATAGAAAGGGATGAGGATTGGATACATTACCATATTGGGGTTAACAGAGATATACAAACCATGTGAAATATATAACCACCAAAGACGTACGGAAGACCAGGAAGAGACTACTCAACATTGTGTCATAACCTACATGGGAAAAGGATGCGAGGAAGAAAAGATACACGTATATGTGTGAAAGACCCACATCTTGCACACCTATAGCAAACAAACCAATGTAATCAAATCTGCCTGGGTAAAAAATAAAAAGTAAATTACAAATATGAACAAGAAGTAATGAGACATAAACTTAAAGGGCTTTTTCCTGGCACGTTCCATTCTAATATACAACCTGGAATACCACTTCCATTAAGGCTCTGTTTCCCTAGTAACCAAATTTGGCAAAGGAGAAATGCTGCCACCTTGTGGCCGTTTCCTGCAAGAGCAGCTTTAAAGTCCCAGCTAATGGTCACTTAACATTCACAAGGACTCAGGGCTGTAAAAGACACTTGCCCTAAAAATTTGTGCTGAAGTAGGGAATGGACAAAAAATTCACAACAGGCAAATGTTTCAAGAAGAGATTATGAAGAGTTAAGTTTTACTCACACTCTTTTTAAAAAAAAGAAAAATGGATAAAAGCTCAACCTCAGGGAGTGTTAGACGCATGCAATCTAATCTACGAAAAGTTTCAACTTACACCAGTCGACTGACCATCAGCAAAAAGTCTACAAACAATAAATGCTGAAGGGGATTTAGAGAACTGTGTACCCTCTACCTTCTGGTGAGACATAAAAGCCAATAATGAGAAAAGAAAGGAGCTGTGTTTAAAAGTAAAAATGGAGGTACCATTCAATCCAGCAGGTGCACCAATGGACCTCTCACCTGAGAAGACAAGAATCGAGAAGACACAGGCCGCAAAAGCTGCAGTGCAGCCTTATTCACAATAGCCAAGACAGTGAAGCAATCAAAATATGCAACAAGAGGTGAATGGATAAAGAAGAAGTGGTCCATGTACACAGTGGAATATTAACCATGGAAAACAACGAACCATTGCTCTCTGAGGCACCACAAAGGAGTCTGGAGATAGTCACGAAACATGAGGTAAGTCGGAAAGCAAAAGACCTATATTCTATGATATCACTTATAGGCGTTATCTAATAACTGACACAAATGAACATATATCCACAGAGAAAGACACTCACAGACTTAGAAAATAAAACTATGCTCAACTAAAAGGAAAGGTGGGGGGAATGGATAAATTAAGATTAGTGTTACTATATGTATAAAAACACATATTATATACATATCTCAAAAATACCGACCATATAGCAAGGGAGGTCTGCGGAACCCTCTGTAGCATTTTACATGGGAAGAGGATCTGTACTTGAATAGACATATATAATGTCCAAATGAACCAGAGTGTGTTCACCTAGGACAAACAATATTCTAACCTTTAGCCCAATTAAAACACCTTTAAAAACCAAGAAGAAATAATGAGACATAAACTTATGGGGGTTTCTCCACGCACATTCTAATGTAATTTACAACCTAGGAACACGACTTCCAGAAAGGCTCTGCTGCCCTACCACCCAGATTTGGGAATGGAGAAATGCTGCCTCTTTGAGGCCACTTCCCACAACAGCAGCTTTAAACCCATTGCTCTAGGTCACTAAATATTCACAAAACTTGAAGTTCGGGAAATGAGACCTGCTCTCTAAAAAAACTCTTGGGTGGAAAATCGCCCAAAAAATTCAAAAGAGGGCAACCTTCCAAGAAGACAGTTTCAAGAGTTATACTGTACTCCCAATTGTTTCCTTTTTTTAACAGAAAAGAAAACAGCGGAGAAAAATGATGAGTTTTACGAATTTTCAACGACTTACAAACCCAAATTACAAAAACCTATGAGCTCACAGCAGCCAGAAGGGCCATTAGCATAAATGCTGCAAACAGTAAATGATGAAGCGATTGTGGAGAAATGCGTACCCTCGATTCTAAGGGGGACGTGGTAACAGCCACTAATGAAAACACAAAGAAGGTGCTTTGAAAAGGGAAACACGGTGCTACCAGTCAGTGAATCACACCCACTGCTGGGCCTATCACCTGAGAAAATGAGAATCAAAAAGTCACAGGCTGGCAATCCTGCACTCCAACAATATTTACCATAGCCAACACTTGGAAGCAATGAAAATGTCCATCAACCGAGGAATGCACAAAGAAGAAGTGGTCCACGTACACAGTGGAAAATTACTCCAATAAAAAATAAAAATTAAATTTAAAAATCCAACACAACTAAGGAGACATCAGCTTGTGTGGGTTGGTCCGGGCACACTCCACTCTAATTTATAACCGAGAAACACCACAGGCCGCAAGGGCTTTTCCCTAGTTACCAGGGTGGGGAACATAGAAAGGCTGCCGCCCTCTGGCAGTTACCTGCAAAAGCAGCTTTAAAGCCTGTGCTAATGATCATTTCATATGAATAAGTACTGCAGAAGTGTAAATGAAACCTGCCCTCAAAATGTCTTCAGGGAGGTAAAGGCCAAAACGTTTCAAAATGTGACACATACTTTAAGAGAACACTTTGTAGAACTAAGGGGTAGTCACAGCTTGAAAAATAAAAAGGACATGCCTTAAAGCTCAATTTCAACGGATTATGAGGCACATGCAAATTCAACCACAAAGAGGTATCAGCTCACACTTGTCAGAATAACCATCAGCAAGAAAACTACAAACAATAAATGCTGAAGGTGTTGTGGAGAAATGCATACCCTCAACTGCAAGTGGGACATAAGTTGGAAAGGGCCACAAACTCGAACAGAATGGGGGTGCCTTAAAAACGTAAACATTGAGCTACCATATGATCCAGCAGGCCCACTCCTCCACCTATAATCTAAGAAGAGAGAATTGGAAAGACACAGGCAGGCAAATCTGCATTGCACATTATTACAATAGCCAAGATATGGAAGTAACCAAAAAGTCCACCAACAGATGGGTGGACAAAGAAGTACTCCTCCATGTACAGATGGAATATTCGCTAGTGAAGAAAATGAAACAATGCCATTTGCAGCGCCATAGATGAGTCTAGACGTAATCACGCCACGTGTAGTCAGTGAGAAAGCAAAATACAGATATCCTATGATATCACTTTCAGGAGTTACTTAAAAATTGATACCAATGAAGATATTTCCACAGAGAAAGGCAATCACAGATTCATTAAAAAACTTATGGTTCACCAAATAGAAAGGGATGAGGATTGGATACATTACCATATTGGGGTTAACAGAGATATACAAACCATGTGAAACATATAACCACCAAAGACGTACGGAAGACCAGGAAGAGACTACTCAACATTGTGTCATAACCTACATGGGAAAAGGATGCGAGGAAGAAAAGATACACGTATATGTGTGAAAGACCCACATCTTGCACACCTATAGCAAACAAACCAATGTAATCAAATCTGCCTGGGTAAAAAATAAAAAGTAAATTACAAATATGAACAAGAAGTAATGAGACATAAACTTAAAGGGCTTTTTCCTGGCACGTTCCATTCTAATATACAACCTGGAATACCACTTCCATTAAGGCTCTGTTTCCCTAGTAACCAAATTTGGCAAAGGAGAAATGCTGCCACCTTGTGGCCGTTTCCTGCAAGAGCAGCTTTAAAGTCCCAGCTAATGGTCACTTAACATTCACAAGGACTCAGGGCTGTAAAAGACACTTGCCCTAAAAATTTGTGCTGAAGTAGGGAATGGACAAAAAATTCACAACAGGCAAATGTTTCAAGAAGAGATTATGAAGAGTTAAGTTTTACTCACACTCTTTTTAAAAAAAAGAAAAATGGATAAAAGCTCAACCTCAGGGAGTGTTAGACGCATGCAATCTAATCTACGAAAAGTTTCAACTTACACCAGTCGACTGACCATCAGCAAAAAGTCTACAAACAATAAATGCTGAAGGGGATTTAGAGAACTGTGTACCCTCTACCTTCTGGTGAGACATAAAAGCCAATAATGAGAAAAGAAAGGAGCTGTGTTTAAAAGTAAAAATGGAGGTACCATTCAATCCAGCAGGTGCACCAATGGACCTCTCACCTGAGAAGACAAGAATCGAGAAGACACAGGCCGCAAAAGCTGCAGTGCAGCCTTATTCACAATAGCCAAGACAGTGAAGCAATCAAAATATCCAACAAGAGGTGAATGGATAAAGAAGAAGTGGTCCATGTACACAGTGGAATATTAACCATGGAAAACAACGAACCATTGCTCTCTGAGGCACCACAAAGGAGTCTGGAGATAGTCACGAAACATGAGGTAAGTCGGAAAGCAAAAGACCTATATTCTATGATATCACTTATAGGCGTTATCTAATAACTGACACAAATGAACATATATCCACAGAGAAAGACACTCACAGACTTAGAAAATAAAACTATGCT
The DNA here is from genome assembly GCF_965194825.1 of Balaenoptera physalus. Classification (NCBI taxonomy): domain Eukaryota; kingdom Metazoa; phylum Chordata; class Mammalia; order Artiodactyla; family Balaenopteridae; genus Balaenoptera; species Balaenoptera physalus. The sequence continues at coordinate 980,161 of NW_028126567.1, forward strand.
CAACTAAAAGGAAAGGTGGGGGGAATGGATAAATTAAGATTAGTGTTACTATATGTATAAAAACACATATTATATACATATCTCAAAAATACCGACCATATAGCAAGGGAGGTCTGCGGAACCCTCTGTAACATTTTACATGGGAAGAGGATCTGTACTTGAATAGACATATATAATGTACAAATGAACCAGAGTGTGTTCACCTAGGACAAACAATATTCTAACCTTTAGCCCAATTAAAACACCTTTAAAAACCAAGAAGAAATAATGAGACATAAACTTATGGGGGTTTCTCCACGCACATTCTAATGTAATTTACAACCTAGGAACACGACTTCCAGAAAGGCTCTGCTGCCCTACCACCCAGATTTGGGAATGGAGAAATGCTGCCTCCTTGAGGCCACTTCCCACAACAGCAGCTTTAAACCCATTGCTCTAGGTCACTAAATATTCACAAAACTTGAAGTTCGGGAAATGAGACCTGCTCTCTAAAAAAACTCTTGGGTGGAAAATCGCCCAAAAAATTCAAAAGAGGGCAACCTTCCAAGAAGACAGTTTCAAGAGTTATACTGTACTCCCAATTGTTTCCGTTTTTTAACAGAAAAGAAAACAGCGGAGAAAAATGATGAGTTTTATGAATTTTCAACGACTTACAAACCCAAATTACAAAAACCTATGAGCTCACAGCAGCCAGAAGGGCCATTAGCATAAATGCTGCAAACAGTAAATGATGAAGCGATTGTGGAGAAATGCGTACCCTCGATTCTAAGGGGGACGTGGTAACAGCCACTAATGAAAACACAAAGAAGGTGCTTTGAAAAGGGAAACACGGTGCTACCAGTCAGTGAATCACACCCACTGCTGGGCCTATCACCTGAGAAAATGAGAATCAAAAAGTCACAGGCTGGCAATCCTGCACTCCAACAATATTTACCATAGCCAACACTTGGAAGCAATGAAAATGTCCATCAACCGAGGAATGCACAAAGAAGAAGTGGTCCACGTACACAGTGGAAAATTACTCCAATAAAAAATAAAAATTAAATTTAAAAATCCAACACAACTAAGGAGACATCAGCTTGTGTGGGTTGGTCCGGGCACACTGCACTCTAATTTATAACCGAGAAACACCACAGGCCGCAAGGGCTTTTCCCTAGTTACCAGGGTGGGGAACATAGAAAGGCTGCCGCCCTCTGGCAGTTACCTGCAAAAGCAGCTTTAAAGCCTGTGCTAATGATCATTTCATATGAATAAGTACTGCAGAAGTGTAAATGAAACCTGCCCTCAAAATGTCTTCAGGGAGGTAAAGGCCAAAACGTTTCAAAATGTGACACATACTTTAAGAGAACACTTTGTAGAACTAAGGGGTAGTCACAGCTTGAAAAATAAAAAGGACATGCCTTAAAGCTCAATTTCAACGGATTATGAGGCACATGCAAATTCAACCACAAAGAGGTATCAGCTCACACTTGTCAGAATAACCATCAGCAAGAAAACTACAAACAATAAATGCTGAAGGTGTTGTGGAGAAATGCATACCCTCAACTGCAAGTGGGACATAAGTTGGAAAGGGCCACAAACTCGAACAGAATGGGGGTGCCTTAAAAACGTAAACATTGAGCTACCATATGATCCAGCAGGCCCACTCCTCCACCTATAATCTAAGAAGAGAGAATTGGAAAGACACAGGCAGGCAAATCTGCATTGCACATTATTACAATAGCCAAGATATGGAAGTAACCAAAAAGTCCACCAACAGATGGGTGGACAAAGAAGTACTCCTCCATGTACAGATGGAATATTCGCTAGTGAAGAAAATGAAACAATGCCATTTGCAGCGCCATAGATGAGTCTAGACGTAATCACGCCACGTGTAGTCAGTGAGAAAGCAAAATACATATATCCTATGATATCACTTTCAGGAGTTACTTAAAAATTGATACCAATGAAGATATTTCCACAGAGAAAGGCAATCACAGATTCATTAAAAAACTTATGGTTCACCAAATAGAAAGGGATGAGGATTGGATACATTACCATATTGGGGTTAACAGAGATATACAAACCATGTGAAATATATAACCACCAAAGACGTACGGAAGACCAGGAAGAGACTACTCAACATTGTGTCATAACCTACATGGGAAAAGGATGCGAGGAAGAAAAGATACACGTATATGTGTGAAAGACCCACATCTTGCACACCTATAGCAAACAAACCAATGTAATCAAATCTGCCTGGGTAAAAAATAAAAAGTAAATTACAAATATGAACAAGAAGTAATGAGACATAAACTTAAAGGGCTTTTTCCTGGCACGTTCCATTCTAATATACAACCTAGAATACCACTTCCATTAAGGCTCTGTTTCCCTAGTAACCAAATTTGGCAAAGGAGAAATGCTGCCACCTTGTGGCCGTTTCCTGCAAGAGCAGCTTTAAAGTCCCAGCTAATGGTCACTTAACATTCACAAGGACTCAGGGCTGTAAAAGACACTTGCCCTAAAAATTTGTGCTGAAGTAGGGAATGGACAAAAAATTCACAACAGGCAAATGTTTCAAGAAGAGATTATGAAGAGTTAAGTTTTACTCACACTCTTTTTAAAAAAAAGAAAAATGGATAAAAGCTCAACCTCAGGGAGTGTTAGACGCATGCAATCTAATCTACGAAAAGTTTCAACTTACACCAGTCGACTGACCATCAGCAAAAAGTCTACAAACAATAAATGCTGAAGGGGATTTAGAGAACTGTGTACCCTCTACCTTCTGGTGAGACATAAAAGCCAATAATGAGAAAAGAGAGGAGCTGTGTTTAGAAGTAAAAATGGAGGTACCATTCAATCCCCAGGCGCACCATTGGACCTCTCACCTGAGAAGACAAGAATCGAGAAGACACAGGCCGCAAAAGCTGCAGTGCAGCCTTATTCACAATAGCCAAGACAGTGAAGCAATCAAAATGTCCAACAACAGGTGAATGGATAAAGAAGAAGTGGTCCATGTACACAATGGAATATTAGGCATGGAAAACAACGAACCATTGCTCTTTGAGGCACCACAAATGAGTCTGCAGATAACCATGAAAGATGAGGTAAGTTGGAAAGCAAAAGACCTGTATTCTATGATATCACTTATAGGCGTTATCTAATAACTGACACAAATGAACATATTTCCACAGAGAAAGACACTCACAGATTTAGAAAACAAACTATGCTCATCTAAAACGAAAGGTGAGGGAAATGGATAAATTAAGATTAGTGTTACTATATGTATACAAACACATATTTTCTATATATCTCAAAAAGACCGACCGTATAGCAAGGGAAGTCTGCGGAACCTTCTGTAACATTTTACATGGGAAGAGGATCTGTAGTTGAATAGACATATTAAATGTACAAATGAACCAGATTGTGTACACCTAGGACAAACAATATTCTAAGCTTTACCCCAATTAAAAAAAAAATTTTAAACCAAGAAGAAATAATGAGACATAAACTTATGGGGCTGTCTCCATGCACATTCCAATGTAATTTACAACCTAGGAACACGACTTCCAGAAAGGCTCTGCTGCCTTACTACCCAGATTTGGGAATGGAGAAATGCTGCCTGCTTCAGGTCACTTCCCACAACCGGAGCTTTAAAACCATTGCTAAAGGTCACTAAATATTCACAAAACTTGCAGTTCGGTAAATGACACCTGCTCTCTAAAAAAAGTCTCAGGTGGAAAACCGACCAAAAAATTCAAAAGAGGGCAACCTTCCAAGAAGACAATATCAAGAGTTATATTGTACTCCCAATTGTTTCCTTTTTTCAACAGAAAAGAAAACGGCGGTGAAAAATGATGAGTTTTACGAATTTTCAAAGCCATGCAAACCCAAATTACAAAACCCTATCAGCTCACAGCAGCCAGCAGGGCCATTAGCATAAATGCTGCAAACAATAGATACTGAAGCGATTGTGGAGAAATGTGTACCCTCGATTCTAAGGGGGACGTGGTAAGTGCCACTTATGAAAACACAAAGAAGGTGCTTTGAAAAGGGAAAAACGGTGCTACCAGTCAGTCAATCACAACCACTGCTGGGCCTATCACCTGAGAAAATGAGAATCAAATAGTCACAGGCTGGCAATCCTGCACTCCAACAATAATTACCATAGCCAACACTTGGAAGCAATGAAAATGTCCATCAACCGAGGAATGCACAAAGTAGAAGTGGTCCACGTACACAGTGGAAAATTACTCCAATAAAAAATTAAAATTAAAATTAAAAATCCAACAAAAGTAAGGAGACATCAGCTTGTGTGGGTTGCTCCGGGCACACTCCACTCTAATTTATAACCGAGAAACACCACAGGCCGCAAGGGCTTTTCCCTAGTTACCGGGGTGGGAAACATAGAAAGGTTGCCGCCCTCAGGCAGTTACCTGCAAAAGCAGCTTTAAAGCCTGTGCTAATGGTCATTTCATAGGAACAAGTACTGCAGAACTGTAAGTGAAACCTGCCCTCAAAATGTCTTCAGGGAAGTAATGGCCAAAACATTTCAAAATGTGACACATACTTTAAGAGAACACTTTGAAGAACTAAGGGGTAATCACAGCTTGAAAAATAAAAAGGACATGCCTTAAAGCTCAATTTCAATGGATTATGAGGCACGTGCGAATTCAGCCCCAAAGAGGTATCAGATCACACTTGTGAGAATAACCATCAGCAAGGAAACTACAAACAATAAATGCTGAAGGTGTTGTAGAGAAATGCAAACCCTCAACTTCAAGGGGGACGTAACTTGGAAAGGGCCACGAACTAGAACAGAATGGAAGTGCTTTAAAAAGGTAAACATTGAGCTACCATATGATCCAGCAGGCCCACTCCTCCACCTATAATCTACGAAGAGAGAATTGGAAAGACACAGGCAGGCAAATCTGCATTGCACAGTATTACAATAGCCAAGATATGGAAGTAACCAAAAAGTCCACCAACAGATGGGTTGACAAAGAAGAACTCCTCCATGTATAAGTGGAATATTCTCTAGTGAAAAAAATGAAACAATGCCATTTGCAGCACCATAGATGAATCTAGACGTAATCACGCCACCTGTAGTAAGTGAGAAAGCAAAAGACACATATCCTATTATATCACTTTTAGGAGTTACTTAAAGATTGATACCAAGGAAGATATTTCCACAGAGAAAGGGAATCACAGATTCATTAAAAAACTTATGATTCACCAAATACAAAGGGATGAGGATTGGATACATTACCACATTGGGGTTAACAGAGATATACAAACCATGTGAAATATATAATCACCAAAGACGTACGGAAGACCAGGAAGAGACTACTCAACATTGTGTCATAACCTACATGGGAAAAGGATGCGAGGAAGAAAAGATACACGTATATGTGTGAAAGACCCACATCTTGCACACCTAGAGCAAACAAACCAATGTAATCAAATCTGCTGGGATAAAAAATAAAAAGTAAATTACAAATATGAACAAGAAGTAATGAGACACAAACGTAAAGGGCTTTTTCTTGGCACATTCTATTCTAATTTACAACCTAGAACACCACTTCCATTAAGCCTCTGTTTCCCCAGTTACCAAATTTGGTAAAGGAGAAATGCTGCCACCTTGTGGCCGTGTCCTGCAAGAGCAGCTTTAAACTCACAGCTAATGGTTACTTAACTTTCACAAGGACTCAGGGCTGTAAAGGACACCTGCCCTAAAAAATTGTGCTGAAGTAGTGAATGGACAAAAAAATTCAAAACAGGCAGATGTTTCAAGAGGAGAGTATGAAGAGTTATGTTTTACTCACGCTCTTTTAAAAAAAAAAAGGAAAATGGATAAAAGCTCAACCTCAGGGTGTGTTAGACCCATGCAATCTAATCTACGAAAAGTTTCAACTTACACCAGTCGACTGACCATCAGCAAAAATTATACGAACAATAAATGCCGAAGGGGCTTTAGAGAACTGTGTACCCTCTACCCGCTGGTGAGACGTAAAGGGGTAACAGCCAATAATGAGAAAAGAAAGGAGCTGTGTTTAAAAGTAAAAATGGAGGTACCATTCAATCCCCAGGCGCACCATTGGACCTCTCACGTGAGAAGACAAGAATCGAGAAGACACAGGCCGCAAAAGCTGCAGTGCAGCCTTATTCACAATAGCCAAGACAGTGAAGCAATCAAAATTTCCAACAACAGGTGAATGGATAAAGAAGAAGTGGTCCATGTAAACAATGGAATATTAGCCATGGAAAACAACGAACCATTGCTCTTTGAGGCACCACAAATGAGTTTGGAGATAGTCACGAAACATGAGATAAGTCCGAAAGCAAAAGACCTATATTCTATGATATCACTTATAGGCGTTATCTAATAACTGACACAAATGAACATATTTCCAAAGAGAAAGACACTCACGGACTTAGAATACAAACTATGCTCATCTAAAGGGAAAGGTGTGGGGAATGGATAAATTAAGATTAGTGTTACTATATGTATACAAACACATATTATATACATATCTCAAAAAGACCGACCATATAGTAAGGGAGGTGTGTGGAACCCTCTGTAACATTTTACATGGGAAGAGGATCTGTACTTGAATAGACATATATAATGTACAAAAGAAACAGATTGTGTACACCTCGGACGAACAATATTATAAGCTTTACCCCAATTTAAAAAAAAATTAAAACCAAGAAGAAATAATGAGACATAAACTTATGGGGGTTTCTCCACGCACTTTCTAACGTAATTTACAACCTAGGAACACGACTTCCAGTAAGACTCTGCTGCCCTAGTACCCAGATTGGGGAATGGAGAAATGCTGCCTGCTTGAGGCCACTTCCCACAAGAGCAGCTTTAAACCCATTGCTAAAGGTCACTAAATATTCACCAAACTTGCAGTTCGGTAAATGACACCTGCTCTCTAAAAAAATTCTGGGCTGTAAAATCGACCTAAAAATTAAACAGAGGGCAACCTTCCAAGAAGATAATTTCAAGCGTTTTATTGTATTCCCAATTGTTTCCTTTTTTTTACAGAAAAGAAAACGGCGGAGAAAAATGATGAGTTTTATGAATTTTCAAAGACATGCAAACCCAAATTACAAAAACCGATCAGCTCACACCAGCCAGAAGGGCCATTAGCATAAATGCTGCAAACAATAAATGCTGAAGCGATTGTGGAGAAATGCATACCCTCGATTCTAAGGGGGACGTGGTAAGAGCCACTAAAGAAAACACAAAGAAGGTGCTATGAAAAGGGTAACACGGTGCTTCCAGTCAATGTGTCACACCCACTGCTGGGACTATCACCTGAGAAAATGAGAATCAAAAAGTCACAGGCTGGCAATCCTGCACTCCAACGATATTTACCATAGCCAACACTTGGAAGCTATGAAAATGTCCATCAACCGAGGAATGCACAAAGTAGAAGTGGTCCACGTACACAGTGGAAAATTACGCCAATAAAAAATAAAATTTAAATTTAAAAATCCAACAAAAGTAAAGAGACATCAGCTTGTGTGGGATTGTCCGGACACACTCCACTCTAATTTATAACCGAGAAACACCACAGGCCGCAAGGGCTTTTCCCTATTTACCAGGGTGGGAAACATAGAAAGGCTGCCACCCTCTGGCAGTTCCCTGCAAAAGCAGCTTTAAAGCCTGTGCTAATGGTCATTTCAAAGGAAGAAGTAATGCAGGACTGTAAATGAAACCTGCCCTCAAAATGTCTTGAGGGAGGTAATGGCCAAAGCATTTCAAAATGTATCACATACTTTAAGAGAACACTTTGAAGAACTAAGGGGTAATCACAGATTGAAAAATAAAAAGGACATGCCTTAAAGCTCAATTTCAACGGATTATGAGGCACATGCAAATTCAACCACAAAGAGGTATCAGCTCACACTTGTCAGAATAACCATCAGCAAGAAAACTACAAACAATAAATGCTGAAGGTGTTGTGGAGAAATGCATACCCTCAACTTCAAGTGGGACATAAGTTGGAAAGGGCCACGAATGAAAACAGAATGGAGGTGCCTTAAAAAGGTAAACATTGAGCTACCATATGATCCAGGAGGCCCACTCCTCGACGTATAATATAAGAAGAGAGAATTGGAAAGACACAGGCAGGCAAATCTGCATGGCACAGTATTACAATAGCCAAGATATGGAAGTAACCAAAACGTCCACCAACAGATGGGTGGACAAAGAAGAACTCCTCCATGTACAGATGGAATATTCGCTAGTGAAAAAAATGAAACAATGCCATTTTCAGCACCATACATGAGTCTAGACGTAATCACGCCACCTGTAGTAAGTGAGAAAGCAAAAGACACATATCCTATCATATCACTTTTAGGAGTTACTTAAAAATTGATACCAAAGAAGATATTTCCACAGAGAAAGGCAATCACAGATTCACTAAAAAACTTATGGTTCACCAAATAGAAAGGGATGAGGATTGGATACATTACCACATTGGGGTTAACAGAGATATACAAACCATGTGAAATATATAATCACCAAGGACGTATGGAAGACCAGGAGAAGACTACTCAACATTGTGTCATAACCTACATGGGAATAAGATGCGAGGAATAATAGATACACGTATATGTGTGAAAGAACCACATTTGCACACCTAGAACAAACAAACCACTGTAATCAAATTTGCTTGGATGTAAAATAAAAAGTAAATTATAAATATGAAAAAGAAGTAATTAGACATGAACATAAAGGGCTTTTTCCTGGCACATTCCTTTCTAATTTACAACCTAGAACACCACTTCCATTAAGCCTCTGTTTCCCCAGTTACCAAATTTGGTAAAGAATAAATGATGCCACCTTGTGGCCATTTCCTGCAAGAGCAGCTTTAAACTCACAGCTAATGGTCACTTAACATTCACAAGGACTCAGGGCTGTAAAGGACACCTGCCCTAAAAAATTGTGCTGAAGGAGGGAATGGACAAAAAAATTCAAAACAGGCAAATGTTTCAAGAAGAGAGTATGAAGAGTTATGATTTACTCACGCTCTTTTAAAAAAAAAAAGGTAAATGGATAAAAGCTCAACCTCAGGGAGTGTTAGACCTATGCAATCTAATCTACAAAAAGTTTCAACTTACACCAGTCGACTGACCATCAGCAAAAAGTCTACAAACAATAAATGCTGAAGGGGATTTAGAGACCTCTGTACCCTCTACCTGCTGGTGAGACGTAAAGGGGTAACAGCCAATAATGAGAACAGAAAGGATCTTTGTTTAAAAGTAAAAATGGAAGTACCATTCAATACAGCTGGCGCACCATTGGACCTCTCACCTGAGAAGAGAAGTATCGAGAAGACACAGGCCGCAAAAGCTGCAGTACAGCCTTATTCACAGTAGCCAAGACAGTGAAGCCATCAAAATGTCCAACAAGAGATGAATGGGTAAAGAAGAAGTGGTCCATGTACACAATGGAATAATAGCTATGGAAAACAATGAACCATTGCTCTCTGAGGCACCACAATTGAGTCTGCAGATAATCACGAAACATGAGGTAAGTCGGAAAGCAAAAGACCTATATTCTATGATATCACTTATAGGCGTTATCTAATAACTGACCAAAATGAACATATTTCCACAGCGAAAGACACTCACGGACTTAGAAAACAAACTATGCTCATCTAAAAGGAAAGGTGGGGGGAATGGATAAATTAAGATTAGTGTTACTATATGTATGCAAACACATATTATATACATATCTCAAAAAGACCGACCATATAGCAAGGGAGGTCTGCGGAACCCTCAGTAACATTTTACATGGGAAGAGGTTCTGTAGTTGAATAGACAAATATAATGTACAAATGAACCAGATTGTGTACACTTCGGACAAACAATATTCTAAGCTTTACCCCAATTAAAAAAAATTTTAAAACCAAGAAGAAATAATGAGACATAAACTTATGGGGGTTTCTCCATGCACAATCCAATGTAATTTACACACTAGGAACACGACTTCCAGAAAGGCTCTGCTGCCCTAGTACCCAGATATGGGAATGGAGATATGCTGCCTGCTTGAGGCCACTTCCCACAACAGCAGCTTCAAACACATTGCTAAAGGTCACTAAATATTCACCAAACTTGCAGTTCGGTAAAAGACACCTGCTCTCTAAAAAAATTCTGGGGTGGAAAATCGACCAAAAATTTCAAAAGAGTGCAACCTTCCAAGAACACAATTTCAAGAGTTATATTGTACTCCCAATTGTTTCCTTTTATTTAACAGAAAAGAAAAGGGTGGAGAAAAATGATGAGTTTTACGAATTTTCAAAGACATGCAAACCCAAATTACAAAAACCTATCAGCTCACAGCAGCCAGAAGGGCCATTAGCATAAATGCTGCAAACAATAATTGCTGAAGCGATTGTGGAGAAATGCGTACCCTGGATTCTAAGGGGGTCGTGGTAAGAGACACTAATGAAAACACAAAGAAGGTGCTTTGAAAAGGGAAACACGGTGCTACCAGTCCATGAATCACACCCACTGCTGGGCCTATCACCTGAGAAAATGAGAATCAAAAAGTCACAGGCTGGCAATCCTGCACTCCAACAATATTTACCATAGGCAACACTTGGAAGCAATGAAAATGTCCATCAACAGAGGAATGCAACAAGAAGTGGTCCATGTACAAAATAGAATATTAACTCCAATAATAAATATAAATTAAATTTAAAAATCCAACAAAAATAAAGAGACGTCAGCTTTTGTGCGTTTATCTGGGCACATTCTACTCTAATTTACAACCGAGGAACACCACTGGCCATTAAGTCTGTTTCCCTAGTATCAGCGTGGGGAATGTAGAAAGGTAGCAGCCCTGTGGCCGTTACCTGCAAAAGCAGTTTAAAGCCTGTGCTAATGGTCACTTCATATGAACAAGTACTGTAGGGCTGAAAATGAAACCTGCCCTCAAAATGTCTTGAGGGAGGTAATGGCGAAAACATTTCAAAATTTCACACATACTTTAAGAAACCACTTTGAAGAACTAAGCTGTAATTACAGCTTGAAAAATAAAAATGACTTGCCTTAAAGCTCAATTGCAACGGAATATGAGACACATGCAAATTCAACCGTAAAGAGGTGTCAGCTCACACCCGTCAGAATAACGATCAGCAAAAACTACAAATAATAAATGCTGAAGGTGTTGTGGAGAAATGCATACACTCAACTTTAAGTGGGACGTAACCTGCAAAGAGCCACTAATGATAACAGAATAGAGGTACCTTTAAAAGGTAAACACTGAGCTACCATATGACCTAGCAGACCTATTCCTGGACCTATAACTGACGAAGACAGAACTGGAAGGACACAGGCAGGCAAATCTGCAATGCATACTATTACAATAGCCAATATATGGAAGTAACCAAAAAGTCCACTGACAAATGGGTGGACAAAGAAGAACTGCTACATGTACAGATGGAATATGAGCTAGTGAAAAAATGAAACAATGCCATTTGCAGCACCATAGATGAGTCTAGAGGTAATCACACAACTTGTAGTAAGTGAGAAAGTGAAAGATACATATCCTATCATATCAGATATAGGTGTTACCTAAAAATTGATACAAACGAAGATATTTCCACAGAGAAAGGCAATCACAGTTTCATTAAAGAAACTTATGGTTCACCACATGGAAAGGTGTGAGGATTGGATACATTACCATATTGATGTTAACAGAGACATACAAACACATGTGAAATATATAATCACCAAAGACCTACAGAATACCAAGAGAAGACTACTCTACATTGTGTCATAACCTACATGGGAAAAGGATCCGAAGAAGAATAGATATATGTATATGTGTGAAAGAACCACATCTTGCACACCTAGAACAAACAAAACATTGTAATCAAGTTTGCTGTGACAAAAAATAAAAATTAACTTAAAAATACGAACAAGAAGTAATGAGACATAAACTTAAAGGGCTTTTTCCTCGCACATTCCATTCTAATTTGCAACCTAGACCACCACTTCCAATAAGGCTCTGTTGCCAGAGTAACCAGATTTGGTAAAGGAGAAATGATGCCGCCTTGTGGCCGTTTCCCGCAAGAGCCGCTTTAAACCCACAGCTAATGGTCACTTAAAATTCACAAGGACTCAGGGCTGTAAAGGACACCTGCCGTCAAAAATTGTGCTGAGGTAGGGAACGGACAAAAAAATTTAATACAGGCAAAGTTTTCAATAAAATACTATGAAGAGGTAAGTATTACTCACTGTCTTTAAAAAAAAGGAGAATGGATTAAGGCTCAACCTCAGGAATTATTAGACTCATGCAATCTTATCAACAAAAGGGTTTCCAATCACACCAGTCGACTGACCATCAGCAAAAAGTCTACAAACCATAAATGCTGATGCGGTTGTAGAGAATTGTGTATCCTCTAGCTGCTGGTGAGATGCAAAGTGGTTAACAGCTAGTAATGAGAACAGAAAAGAGCTGCGTTTAAAAGTAAAAATTTAGGTACCATTCAATCCAGCAGGTGCACCATTGGACCTCTCACCTGAGAAGACAAGTATCGAGAAGACACAGGTTGTAAAAGCTGCAGTGCAGCATTATTCACAATAGCCAAGGCAGTGAAGTGATAAAAATGTCCATCAACAAGTGAATGGATATAGAATAAGTGGTCCAGGTACACAATGGAATATTAGCCATGGAAAACAATGAAACCCTGCTCTTTGAGGCACCACAAATGAGCCTGGAGATAATCACAAATCATGAGGTAAGTCGGAAAGCAAAAGACTTATAGCCTATGATATCACTTATAGGCGTTATCTAATAACTGACACAAATGAACAGAATTCACAGAGAAATACACTCACAAACTTAGAAAACCAACTTTGCTCATCTAAAGGGAAAGGTGGGGGGAATGGATAAATTAAGATTCGTGTTACTATATGATATGGATATGATCCAAATACATATTATATACATATTACAAAAAGACCGACCATATAACAAGGGAGGTCTACAGAACACTCCGTAATAATTTACATTGGAAGAGGATCTCTACATAAATAGATATAAATAATGTGTAAATGAACCAGAGTGTGTACACCTTGGACAAACAACATTCTAACCAGTACCCTGATTTAAAAAATTAAAACAACGAAAAAGAATTAATCAGACATAAACATATGGGGCGTTTTCCAGCCCATTCCATTGAAATTTACAACCTAGGAAAACGACTTCCAGAACGGCTCTGCTGCCCTAGTAACCAGATTTGGTAATGGAGAAATGCTGCTGCCTTGTGGCCGTTTCAAACAACAGCAGCTTAAACCTAGTGCTAATGGTCCCTAAATATTCACACTCATTGCAGGCCTGTAAATGACACCTACATTTCAAAACAATCCTGGGGTTGAAAATTGACCAAAAAATTCAAAAGAGGGCAACGTTCCAGGAAGACACTTTCAAGACGGATATTGTACTCACACTTTTTTTTTTCTTTTTTCTTTTAACAGAAAAGAAAAACGCGTGGAAAAATTATGAATTTTAGAATATTTAACGACATGCATACCCATATTACAAATACCTATCTGCTCACAGCAGTCAGAATGGCCATTAGCAAAAATGCTGCAAAAAATAAATGCTGAAGGGAATGTGGAGAAATGCGTACCCTCGGTTGTAAGGGGGGGCATGTAAAGAGTCACTAATGAAAACACAATGTAGGTGCTTTGAAAAGGGAAACATTGAGCTACCAGTCAATCAATCAAAACCACTGCTGGACCTATCACCTGAGAAAATGAGAATCAAAAAGTCACAGGCTGGCAATCCTTCACTCCAGCAATATTTACCATAGCCAACACTTGGAAGCAATGAAAATGTCCATCAACCGAGGAATGCACCAAGAAGAAGTGGTCCATGTACACAATGGAATATTACTCCAATACTAAATATAAATTAAATTTAAAAAAATACAAACAAAAGTAAGGAGACATCAGCATTTGTGGGTTTATCCGGGCACATTGCACTCTAAATTATAACCGAGGAACACCACAGGCCGGAAGGTCTGTTTCCCTAGTTACCAGAGTGGGGAACGTAGAAAGGCTGCCGCCCTCTGGCCGTTACCTGCAAAAGCAGCTTTAAAGCCTGTGCTAATGGTAACTTCATATGAATAAGTAATGCAGGGCTGTAAATGAAAACTGCCCTCAAAATGTCTCGAGGGAGGTAATGGCCAAAAATTTTCAAAATGTGACACATACTTTAAGAAAACACCTTGAAGAACTAAGCTGTAATCACTGTTTGATAAATAAAAAGAACATGCTTTCAAGCTCAATTTCAACAGATTATGGGATACATGCAAATTCAACCACAAAGGGGTATCAGCTCACACCTGTCAGAATAACCCTCAGCAAGAAAACTACAAACAATAAATACTGAAGGTGTTTTGGAGAAATGCATACCCTCAACTTTAAGTTGGACGTAACCTGGAAAGAGCCACTAATGAGAACTGAATGGTGGTGCCTTTAAAACGTACACACTGAGTTACCATATGATATAGCAAGCCCATTCCTTGGACTATAACATAAGAAGATAGAACTGGAAAGACACAGGCAAGCAAATGTGTATTGCAGCAGTATTACAATAGCCAAAACACGGAGACAACCAAAAAGTCCATCAAGAGGTGCATGGCCAAAGAGGAACTGGCACACGTACAGATGGAATATTAGCCAGGGAAAAAAATAAAACAATGCCATTTGCAGCACCATGTATGATTCTTGAGGTAATCAGGCAAATTGTACTAAGTCAGAAAGCAAAAGACACATATCCTATAATATCACATATAGATCTTAGCTAAAAATTGATACCAATGAAGATATTTCCACAGAGAAATGCAATCACAGATTCACTAAACTAACTTATGGTTCACCAAATGGAAAGGTGTGAGGATTGGATACATTAGGATATTGGGGTTAACATAGATATAGAAACAAATGTGAAATGTGTAATCACCAAAGACCTACTTAATACTAAAAGAAGATTACTCAACATTGTATCATAACCTACTTGGGAAAATGATCCAAAGAAGAATAGATATATGTATATGTTTAAAAGAACCACATCTTGCACACCTAGAAGAAACAAAACATTTTAATCAAATTTGCTCTGATAAAAAATAAAAATTAAATTAAAAAAAGAACAAGAAGTAATGAGAAATAAACTTAAGGGGCTTTTTGCTGGCACATTGCATTCTAATTTACAACCAGAACATGACTTCCATTAAGGCTCTGTCATCACTAATAAAGCAGCTTTATAATCAATGTTGAAGGTAGCTTAAAAGAAGTCTCACTAATTATTGATAGTAACAAGAAAACAAAGAAAAGTAAAAATCTCACTGCAAAAAATATACATAGAGTAAGTCAAGGTAGATCAAACACTTATTAAACTTCTGTAAAGAATAAAAGACAACAGTAGTATGTTTTTTTAAGAAGAGAGGGCCCAAATAAATCTGAAATGAAAGAGTTGATGTTACAACAGACCCCACAGAAATACAAAGTATCCTAAGATACACACAGGGTAATTCAGGGCTCAGATTGGACATAGCCCACTCTCCAGTCCCCTGTACATGACTTACAGGAGCCTCAGGAACTGAGGAGGTGGTCCCTGAGGAGAGGCTCAAGATAGAATATGGTAGGCATTAACATGGCTCCATTCATCTTAAACATGCCTGAACTACATTCACACGAGATGATTTTGTCCTGTATGTACATCGGCACCTCTAGTCGGAACTGCAGATCTTTGGCTTCACCACCTCAACTGACAGCAATAGCTTCAGCTGCTGTGGACCGTCTCCTATAGGATTTCTAGAACCACAAAGCATCGAAGCTTCACAGGACCCAGAGTCTGTGCGACTCCACGCAGAATCTCAGAGTCTCAACTCCACTCAGATACTCCACTCTTGGAGGGCACACACAAAGTAGTGAGCACATCAGAACCCAGGGGAAGGAGCAGTGACCCCGTAGGAGAATGACCAGAACTACCTGATAGTTTTAGAGGGTCTCCTGCAGAGGCAGGTGGTAGCTGTGGCTGTGGCTCACCGTGAGGACAACGACACTGGCAGCAGAAGTTCTGGGAAATACTCCTTGGTGTGAGCCCTCCCAGAGTCTGCCATTAACCCCACCAAGAGCAAGGTAGGCTCCAGTGCTGGGTCACCTCAGGCGAAACTACCAACAGGGAGGGAACCCAGCTCAATGCATCAGCAGATAAGTGGATTAAACTTTTTATTAAAGTTTTATTTAATCTGAAGACAAGCAGATTAAAGCTTTGCCCACCAAAGCAACACCCAGCTCTACCCACCAACAGTCCCTCCCATCAGGAAGCTTGCACAAGCCTCTAAGATAGACTCATCCACTGGAGAGCAGACAGGAGAAGCAAGAAGAACTACAATTCTGCAGCCTGTGGAAGGAAAACCACATTCACAGAAAGATAGACAAAATGAAAAGGCAGAGGACTTTATACCAGATTAAGGAACAAGATAAAACCCTAGGAAAAAAAACGAAATGAGGTGGAGATAGGGAACCTTCCAGAAAAAGAATTCAGAATAATGATAGTGAACATGATCCAAGACCTTGGCAAAAGAATGGAGGCAAAGATCGAGAAGATGCAAGAAATGCTTAACAAAGACCTAGAAGAATTAAGGAGCAAACACCTAGAAGAATTAAAGAACAAACAAACAGAGGTGAACAATATAATAACTGAAATGAAAAATACACCAGAAGGAATCAGTAGCAGAATAACTGTGGCAGAAGAATGGATAAGTGACCTGGAAGACAGAAAGGTGGAAATCACTGCCATGGAACAGAATAAAGAAAAAGAATGAAAATAAATGAAGACACCCTAAGAGTCCTCTGGGATAACATTAAACGCAACAACATTCACATCATAGGGGTCCCAGAAGGAGAAGAGAGAGAGAAAGGACCCGAGAATACATTTGAAGAGATTATAGTCGAAAACTTCCCTAGCATGGGAAAAGAAATAGCCACTCAAGTCCAGGAAGTGCAGAGAGTCCCAGTCAGGATAAATCAAAGGAGAAAATTGCCAAGACACATAGTAACCAAATTGACAAAAATTGAAGACAAAGAAAAATTATTGAAAGCAACAAGGGAAAAATGACAAATAACATACAAGGGAACTCCCATAAGGATAACAGCTGATTTCTCAACAGAAAATCTACAAGCCAGAAGGGAGTGGCATAAATTTAAAGTGATGAAAGGGAAGAACCTACAACCAAGAGTACTCCACCCAGCAAGGATCTCATGCAGATTTGACAGAGAAATCATAAGCCCTACAGACAAGCAAAAGCTAAGAGAATTCAGCACCATGAAACCAGCTCTACACCAAATGCTAAAGGAACTTCTCTAAGTGGGAAACACAAGAGAAGAAAAGGACCCACCAAGACAAACCCATAACAATTAAGAAAATAGTAATAGGAACATACATATCAATAATTACCTTAAATGTGAATGGACTAAATGTTCCAACCAAAAGACACAGGCTCCCTGAATGGATACAAAAACAAGACCCATATATATGCTGTCTACAAGAGACCCATTTCAGACTTAGGGACACATACAGACTGAAAGTGAGGCGATGGAAAAATATATTCTATGCAAATGAAAATCAAAAGAAAGCTGGAGTAGCAATACTCATAGCAGATAAAATAGACTTTAAAATAAAGAATGTTACAAGAGACAAGGAAAGACACTACATAATGGTCAAGGGATCAATCCAAGAAGAAGATATAACAATTATAAATATATATGTGCTCAACATAGGAGCACCTCAATACATAAGGCAACTGCTAACAGCTATAAAAGAGGGAATCAACAGTAACACAATAATAGCAGGGGATTTTAACAGCTCACTTACACCAGTGGAGATCATCCAGACAGAAAATTAATAAGGAAACACAAGCTTTAAATGACACAATAGACCAGATATGGTTAATTGATATTTATAGGACATTCCATCCAAAAACAGATTACACGTTCTTCTCAACTGCACACGGAACATTCTCCAGGATAGATCACATCTTGGGTCACAGATAAAGCCTCAGTAAATTTAAGAAAACTGAAATCATATCAAGCAGCTGTTCCGACCACAATGCTATGAGATTAGAAACCAATAACAGGGACAAAACTGTAAAAAACACAAACACATGGAGGCTAAACAATACGTTACTAAATAACCAAGAGATCACTGAAGAAATAAAAGAGGAAATCAAAAACTACCTAGAGACAAATGACAAGAAACACACGATGATCCAAAACCTATGGGATGCAGCAAAAGCAGTTCTAAGAGGGAAGTTTATAGCAATACAAGCCTACCTCAAGAAACAAGAAAAATCTCAAATAAACAATCTAACCTTACACCTAGAGGAACTAGAGAAAGAAGAACAAAACCAAAAGTTAGTAGAATGAAAGAAATCATAAAGATCAAAGCAGAAATAAATGAAATAGAAGCAAAGAAAACGAAAGCAAAGATCAATAAAACTAAAAGCCGGTTCTTTGAGAAGATAAACAAAAATGATAAACCTTTAGCCAGACTCAAGAAAAAGAGGGAGAGGAATCAAATCAACAAAATTAGAAGTGAAAAAGGAGAAGTTACAACAGACACCACAGGAATACAAAGCATCCTAAGAGACTACTACAAGCAACTCTATGCCAATAAAATGGACAACCTGGAAGAAATGGACAAATTCTTAGAAAGGGATAACCTTCCAAGACTGAACCAGGAAGAAATAGAAAATATGAACAAACCTATCACAAGCAATGAAATTGAAACTGTGATTTAAAATCTTCCAACAAACAAAAGTCCAGAACCAGATGGCATCACAGGTGAATTCTGTCAAACATTTAGAGAAGAGCTAACACCCAACCTTCTCAAATTCTTCAAAACAATTGCAGGGGAAGGAACACTCCCAAACTCATTCTATGAGACCACCATCACCCTGATACCAAAACCAGACAAAGATACTACAAGGAAAGAAAATTATAGACCAATATCACTGATGAATATAGATGTAAAAATCCTCAACAAAATACTAGCAAACAGAATCGAACAACACATTAAAAGGATCAAACACCATGATCAAGTGGGGTTTATCCCAGGGATGCAAGGATTCTTCAATATACACAAATCAATGTGATACACCATATTAACAAATTGTAGAATAAAACCATATGATCATCTCAATAGATGCAGGAAAAGATTTTGAGAAAATTCAACACCCATTTACGATAAAAACTCTGCAGAGTGTGGGCATAGAGGGAAACTACCTCAACATAATAAAGGCCATATATGACAAACCCACAGCAAACATCATTCTCAACAGTGAAAAACTGAAAACGTTTCCTCTAAGATCAGGAACAAGACGAGGATGTCCACTCTCACCATTACTATTCAACATAGTTTTGGAAGTCCTAGCCATGGCAATCAGAGAAGAAAAAGAAATAAAAGAAATACAAAAAGGAAAAGAAGAAGTAAAATTGTCACTGTTTGCAAATGACATCATTTCATAGATAGAGAATCCTAAAGATGCCACCAGAAAACCACGGGAGCTAATCAATGAATTTGGTAAAGTTGCAGGATACAAAATTAATGCACAGAAATTGCTTGCATTCCTAATACGCTAACAATGAAAGAACAGAAAGAGAAATTAAGGAAACAATCCCATTACCACTGCAACAAAAAGATTAAACTACCTAGGAATAAACCTACCTAAGGAAGTAAAAGACCTGTACTCAGAAAACTATAAGACACTGATGAAAGAAATCAAAGATGATATAAACAGATGGAGACATATACCATGTTCTTGGATTAGAAGAATCAATATTGTGAAAATGACTATACTACCCAAAGCAATCTACAGATTCAATGCAATCCCTACCAAATTACCAATGGCATTTTCTACAGAACTAGAAAAAAAAAATCTTAAAATTTGTAGGGAGACACAAAAGACCCCGGATAGCCAAAGCAGTCTTGAGGGGAAAAAAAAAGAGCTGGAGGAATCAGACTTCCAGACTTCAGACTATATTACAAAGCTACAGTAATCAAGATGATATGGTAGTGGCACAAAAACAGAAATATAGATCAATAGAACAGGATAGAAAGCACAGAGATAAACCCACATACCTATGGTCCACTAATCTACGACAAAGGAGGCAAGGGTATACAATGGAGAAAAGACAGTGTCTTCAGTAAGTGGTGCTGGGAAAACTGGACAGCTACATGTAAAAGAATGAAATTAGAACACTCCCTAACACCATACACAAAAATAAACTCAAAATGGATTAGAGACCTAAATGTAAGACCAGCCACTATAAAACTCTTAGAGGAAAACATAAGCAGAACAGTCTATGACATAAATCACAGCAAGATCCTTTTTGACCCACCTCCTAGAGAAATGGAAATAAAAACAAAAATAAAAAAATGGGACTTAATGAAATTTAAAATCTTTTGCACAGCAAAGGAAAACATAAGCAAGATGAAAAGACAACCATCAGAATGGGAGAAAATATTTTCAAATGAAGCAAATGGCAAAGGATTAACCTCCAAAAAGCAGCTCCTGTAGCTCAATATCACAAAACGAAACAACCCAATCCAAAAATGGGCAGAAGACCTAAATAAACATTTCTCCAAAGAAGATATACAGGTTGCCAACAAACACATGAAAGGATGTTGAACATCACTAATTATTAGAGAAATGCAAATCAAAACTACAATGAGGTATCACCTCACACCAGTCAGAATGGCCATCATCAAAAATTCTACCAACAATAAATGCTGGAGAGGCATTTATTGGAGAAAAGGGAACCCTCTTGCACTGTTGGTGGGAATGTAAATTGATATAGCCACTAGGGAGAACGGTATGGGGGTTCCTTAAAAACTAAAAATAGAACAACCGTACAACCCAGCAATCCCACTACTGGACATTTACCCTGAGAAAACCATAATTCAAAAAGAGTCATGTACCACAATGTTCATTGTAGCTCTATTTACAATAGCCAGGACATGGAAGCAACCGAAGTGTCCATCAACAGATAACTGGATAAAGAAGATGTGGCACATATATACAATGGAACATTATTCAGCCATAAAAAGAAACAAAACTGAGTTATTTGTAGTGAGGTGGATGGATCTAGAGTCTGTCCTACAGAGTGAAGTAAGTCAGAAAGAGAAAAACAAATACCGTATGCTAACACATATATATGGAATCTAAAAGAAAAAAAGTTTATGAAAAACCTAGGGGCAGGAAAGGATTAAGGACACCGACGTAGAGAAAGGACTTGAGGACACGGGGAAGGGGAAGTGTAAGCTGGGACAAAGTGAGAGAGTGGTATGGACATATATACACTACCAAGTGTAAAATTGATAGCTACTGGGAAGCAGCCACATAGCACAGGGAGATCAGCTCGGTGTTTTGTGACCACCTAAAGGGGTGGGATAAGGGAGTGAGAGGGAGGTGCAAGAGGGAGTGGATATGGTGTTATATGTATACGTATAGCTGATTCACTTTTTTATACAGCAGAAACTAACACACAATTGTAAAGCAATTATACTCCAATAAAGATGTAAAAGGAAAAAAAGCCCAGAGATAAACCTACACACCTATGGTCCACTAATCTATGACAAAGGAGGCAAGGATATACAATGGAGAAAAGACAGTCTCTTCAATAAGTGGTGCTGGGAAAAATGGACAGCTACACGTAAAAGAATGAAATTAGAACACTCCCTAACACCATACACAAAAAATAAACTCAAAATGGATTAGAGACCGAAATGTAAGACCGGACACTATAAAACTCTTAGAGGAAAACATAGGAAGAATACTCTTTGACAAAAATCACAACAAGATCTTTTTTGATCCACCTACTAGAGTAATGGAATAAAAAACAAAAATAAAAAAATGGGAGCAAATGAAACCTAAAAGCTTTTGCAAAGCAAAGGAAACTACAAACAAGACGAAAAGACAACCTCAGAATGGGAGAAAATATTTGCAAACGAATCAATGGACAAAGGATTAATCTCCAATATATATAAACAGCACATGCAGCTCAACAGTAAAAAAACAAACAACCCAATCCAAAAATGGGCAGATGACCTAAATAGACATTTGTCCTGAGAAGACATACAGATGGCCAAGAAGCACATGAAAAGCTGCTCAACATCACTAATTATTAGAGAAATATAAACCAAAACTACAATGAGGTATCACCTCACACAAGTTAGAATGGGCATCATCAGAAAATCTACAAACAACAAATGCTGGAGAAGGTGTGGAGAAAAGGGAACCCTCTTACACTATTTGTGGGAATGTAAATTGATACAGTCACTATGGAGAACAGTATGGAGGTTCCTTAAAAAACTAAAAATAGGATTACCATATGACCCAGCAATCCCACTACTGGGCATATACCCAGAGAAAACCATTATTCAAAAAGTCACATTCACCACAATGTTCATTGTAGCACTATTTACAATAGCCAGGTCATGGAAGCAACCTAAATGCCCATAGATAGACAAATGGAAAATATGTGGTACATATATAAAATGGAATATTACTCAGCCATAAAAAGGAACGAAATTGGGTCATTTGTAGAGACGTGGATAGATCTAGAGACTGTCATACAGAGTGAAGTAAGTCAGAAAAAGAAAAACAAATATCGTTTATTAACGCATACATGTGGAACCTAGAAAAATGGTACAGATGAACTAGTTTGCAAGGCAGAAATAGAGACACAGATGTAGAGAACAAATGTATGGTCACCAAGGGGGCAAAGTGGCAGGGTGGTGGTGGTGGGATGAATTGCGAGCCTGGGATTGACATATATACACTTATATGTATAAAATAGATAACCAATAAGAACCTGCTGTATAAAAAAATGAATAAAATAAATTTAAAAATTAAAAAATAATATTTAAAAACATAAAACAGAAAAAAAAGTTCTGTCCTTCCCATAGACGTATTTATATGAATGAATTATTTCCATGCTTATATCTATAAATAAAAAAAGAGGAATAAAACCTACCTTGAACCAAAAAAGAAAAAAAAAAAACAGAACCCACTGGTCATACAGAGGAAAACCCTATCAGGGCACTTGCTCCAGTGGTAAACAATTCTGAAGTTGGTCAGAGGTGGGGAATCGTCTCCCATGCAGCCAGCAGCTCCCCCGCAAGGAGTGTCCTCATTGCAAAGCTGGGGGACCGTGAGGAGGCGTCTCTGAGTAAACGTGAGCTGAGCCTCAGGCCAGCTGCTGCTGAACTTTTCCCACCCTTCCCAGGTAAAACACCTGAATGTGTGCAAAGACTTTAAAGCCTAGAGGAAAGGGCTTGGAGTCACACCAGCGACAGCACGCAGGCCGACTTGGTGCCTGCAGGCCAGCCAGGACGGTCCTGGCCCCGGGCGCTTTTCTGGAAGCTTTCCATTTCCCTGCCTGAGGTACCCCTCCTGTCCCGGTCCCCACTGCTTTTTTCCTTCCTCACCTCTGCCCGGGGAGAAATTCCAGCAGCAGGTATGGGTGACACACCGTCTTCTTTAGCAGGTGGCAGCCCGGCAAAGCCTGCAGAAAGTCCAGCAGAGCCCCACTCACACGGGGCCGCTCATAGAGCCCTGGGCCCTACTCCCTCCCACCAGCACAACCCCGAGACTGCTGACGGGGCAGAAAATATGGCGTCAGGCACAGCTGCAGAGGCTTTTGCTGCCTGGAGGGGTGTTTATATTGACCTCAACACAGGCACACCTGGGAAGGGCTGGCCGGCCAGGTCAGGCTGCCCAGGTCAGCCAATCCTCGCCCCTCAGGGGTTCAGAGTTGCAGATAATGGGCCTTGCTGCACCGGCCAGATCCAAGGAACAGGTGTAGGGTCCCGAGAGTCAGGATAGACAAGGGGCGGCAGCCCTGGCTTGTTTTCTAATCATTTTATCTGGTCCATGAGTGGAAGACAACTTCAAGAAGACCCTCTCCTAATGAGAGGAACCCAGGAGTCAGGGAGAGGAGGGTTGGTGGGTGGAGACAGAGGCCTGGTGCCCCGGCTGCAGTGGAAGCCCCTGGAAGACCAGGTGGAGGGAGGCCGCACAGAGTGAAGCCTAGGGTCACAGACATGTCGGAGCTGCTGTTTGTTAGTTCAAGCCCTGCTCTGAGGTGCTCTGTGTCAGCTCTGAGCGACAGGTGTGCTGGGGGTGCTCTGCAATGAGGGCTATGTGCACGGTTCCTGTGTGCCCAGCTCTGCCGGGGTACCTGTCCAAGGGAGCTGCATATCCAGGGAGGGGCCTGCCCACGAGAGCCCCGTGAGCTGCTGGGTACCTGCCCAGGTGAGCTCCATATCCTGGGAGGGGCCTGACCACGAGAGCCCTGTGGGCTGCTGGCTACCTGCACAGGTGAGCTCCATATCCTGGGAGGGGCCTGACCACGAGAGCCCTGTGGGCTGCTGGGTACCTGCCCAGGTGAGCTCCATATCCTGGGAGGGGCCTGACCACGAGAGCCCCGTGGGCTGCTGGGTACCTGCCCAGGTGAGCTCCATATCCTGGGAGGGGCCTGACCATGAGAGCCCCGTGGGCTGCTGGGTACCTGCCCAGGTGAGCTCCATATCCTGGGAGGGGACTGACCATGAGAGCCCCGTGGTCTGCTGGGGACCTGGTAAAGGACGCCAGGACAGTCAGTGAAGCCACAGAGGATATACATCCAGTAGTTCCTAATTTCTACACCCTTCTGGTCATTCTACCATCCACCAGGACATGGTATTCTGTATTAGACTTCAATGATACCTTCTTCTGTATTCCATTAGTCCCAGAGTCACAAGAAATTTTGGCTGTTAGTGGCAGGACTCAACATACAACAAAAACAATACTGCTTGGCCGTCCTGCCCCAGGGGTTCAAAAATTCCCACACCATCTTTGGGGAAACGTTAGCTAAAACCCTAAAAGATCTACCTCTGGAGAAGGGAACCCTCCTTCAATATGCAGACGACATTCTGGGCTTCCCTGGTGGTGCAGTGGTTGAGAATCTCCCTGCCAATGCAGGGGACACAGGTTCGAGCCCTGGTCTGAGAAGATCCCATGTGCCACGGAGCAACTAGGCCCGTGAGCCACAATTACTGAGCCTGCGCGTCTGGAGCCTGTGCTCCACAATAAGAGAGGCTGCGATAGTGAGAGGCCCGCGCACCGCGATGAAGAGTGCCCCCCGCTTGCCGCAACTATAAAAAGCCCTCGCACAGAAACGAAGACCCAACACAGCCATAAATAATAAATAAATAAATTTTAAAAAAATATGCAGACGACATTCTGATCACCAGCCCTACTAAGGAGGCCTCTGGACTACCTAGCCAATAAAAGATAGAAGGTGTCCAAGAAAAAGGCTCAAATATCACAGACTAAGGTGACCTGCCTGGGCTTCATTCTCACAGAAGATCGGAGAAGCCCATCCCAGGAAAGGGAAGAAGCCATTTGCAGCCTCACCCTTCCTAAAACTAGAAGACAGCTTAGGGGTTCCTGGGGAGACCGGGGTTTGCTGCATCTGGATCCCTAACTACAGTCTAATACCTGGGCCTCTATATGAAACACTGAAAGGAAAAGATGATGATCCTTTTGAATAGAATCCAGAAGCGGCCTTTCAAGAATGGAAAGAGCAGTCAATTCAGACCCTTGCCCTGGACCTCCCTAATTTAGCTAAACCCTTTGACCTTTACATTCCTGGTCGAAGGCGAATCGCCCTTGGAGTTTTAGTGCCAAAACTGGGACCACTTGAAATGGAACAACGCAAGAATGCCCTCCAGGCATTGGCCAGCCACCCAATCCGACCAGGATACTGGGGGTATCTAAAAACCTGGAAATGAGCAGCCCGCAAGGCCAGCTCCCTCCTAAGGGTAAAGGACGCCACTTGGTGATCCTAAACACCCACCATGCCCTGAAGTTGCAGGGATCGCTCCGTGGGCACAATGACCTCGAGTGAGGAGGCCCTCCAACTC
Organism: Balaenoptera physalus; assembly: GCF_965194825.1. Lineage (NCBI taxonomy): Eukaryota > Metazoa > Chordata > Mammalia > Artiodactyla > Balaenopteridae > Balaenoptera > Balaenoptera physalus. The sequence continues at coordinate 1,006,148 of NW_028126567.1, forward strand.
CAACCTCCAGAGAGACAACCTGGGGCAACAGGCCCCCATGACGACTCGTGTGACCATCATTGACCTGGAGCTTCTCTCAGAAAACCACAAGAGTGTGCCCCAAAAGAACAGACTATTGCTTGCAGGACTTACTGCACCCAGAGCGGAGCTAATAAACCTGGCAGGGGACCCGTAAATAACGCTGCCACCATAGAAAAGCCTACAGACACCATGGTGACGGCGACCAATGAGACCAGATGTACTCCTGGTTACTTCAAAAGGGCGGTGACTGAGTGGCCGTCATGGTCCTGGATCACCACCGGCCCTGGACTGTCTGGGAGTTGAGCAGGCAGGGCTCTGACACCTGGTGCTGTTTGTACGTTAATTCAGTGGCCTAACTGAAGAAAGCACAGACTACTGGTCAGAGCATCTAGTCTGGCAGAAACCGTCAGCCTAAGGGGGCCGAACCAATGTGGAGCAGGGTAAAACCGGCCCCCCAGCGTCCCTGCGCATCTCTTTCCTGGACCCTTAAAGGTCATTAGAATCTATAAAACTTCCAACGCTGGTGCTCAGGCAGACGAGCAGTGAGGGAGGAGGCCTGGGGACAATCAACCTCACCTGGAGGCTGCTGGGGAGAAGTCCTGCCCCTCCCCCCGGGTATGAGGACTCCCAACTCAGCAAGAAGCATTTACAGAAGAGGTGTCTGCACCCTCAGCGCCCCAAGAATGTGGAATGGGACAAGAGGCAGAGGAGGGGTTTGTCACCGGCAAAGCCCATTAAAAATTCCTGGGAGATAAAAATAGAATCTGGGCAATAAAATAAAGTTTAACCTTTTTTTCCTTTGTGCTTTTTCTAATTTCACTTGTTCCTAGGTTTCCACAGGCACAGTTCCCACACCTGGCACTTCAGACCCGATTTCCTAGTGCAAAATGGCTGGGCCGACACCTCAGCTCTCGTTGCCCTGTGCAGACTCCGCCACATAGAGCCTGAGCTCCAGCCAACCCAGCCCTCGAGAGCTCCGCCCCGTCCCTCCCGCTGACGCTGAAGGGATCCCTACACAGCAGCCCGGCCCACAGCCCGCGGGGGAGCGCACGCTCTCACCTCTCCATTCTCTGATCAAAATATAAAGTTTTTCTTTGCTTCTGAACCAAACTCAGTCTCGATCTGTTGGCTCCAATGACACTGGGCAGGGGGACCCTTGTTGGGGCCGACTCTGCAGGATCAGTAACAGAATGTGAGAACATTGTAACTTCAATGAACAGATGTGTGAGCCAAATATTGTAACTTCAATGAACAGATGTGTGAGCCAAATATTGTAACTTCAATGAACAGATGTGTGAGCCAAACTGTAGTTAACATAGAGCAGTGTATAAGGCTCGTGTAAAATAAGGTATTTCTAACACTTCCATTTGATATTTCCATCACTTTATTATAAGCAAGTTCAGTGGAGGGGTTTGTCGTATTTGTCAGGTCAACATTAGAGAAATGCAGTGATTTCTTTCCAAGGATGTGGATCTACTAAACTTGGCTGAAGTTTCAATCCTGTTTTGAATGATTTTCCATTGAAAATGATACCTCTCTTTCAGCTCCTAGATTTCTGAGAAGTATAAAATCTTGTATTTTTTTATTACCAAAGGGGAAAGGTGGGAGGAGGGATAAATTAACAGTTTCGGATTAACATATACACACTGCCATGTATAAAATATATCATCAACAAGGAACTGCTGTATAGCACAGGGAACTATACTCAATATTTTGTAATAACCCCTAAGGGGAAATAATCTGAAAAACAATAGATATCAATATCGACATCATCTATCAACTACAGATAAAATGGAAACTAAAGGAGGCCGATGGTGAGCGTTTCTGACCATGAAGACTTCAATCCTCTAAAGTTCGGACTCTGCCTACAGCCCAGTCCCTTAATGAACATACATGTACCAGTAGCTTAAAAATTCCCCAGATTGGGGTTCGGGGAGACACTGATTTGAAAAAATCCTTGGTGTTCTCCTTACATACATGGGACCTTTCCTAGAGCTAAAACATGCCTGTGACACCCAGAAGATGGTACACGGTTGGATCAGGAAGATTTTGGAAAAGGCACCTCATCTCCTAATCCCCTGGTTGTCAGGTTCACCCCTCCAGCCTCTTTCCTAACATTCTCCACACTTGAGGATGTCAGCCCCTTCAACATCCTGTTGCACAGAGTTTGGAATTTGTCCACAGGATGAAGGGGAAGGAGGAGAAAAAATGAGAGACAAGCCCTAGATGTTCGGACAGGGACAGGTCACTCTAATTTCCCATCAAGAAGAAGAATTAACCACAGGATCAGCCTGCCCCACGGAACCAGTATAAGGCCTAAAGGAATCCTGCGGTTTTGCAGCCAGCTCACAAAAAAGCGAGTTGAAAAATGGAGCTCAGGGGCACTGCAATTCACAAACATGCAGATTTATAAATGATCACTCTCGTTCAAAAATATATTGAGGGAAGGCAACGAAGAGGATTTGAAAGCAAGGCAGAATTGCAGGAAACAGATTTCAGGAGGGAGATTCGAATCGCCTTTAAAGCACATGAAAAGCAGTAAAACGTCGACAATGATGCCCTTGGCCAAAGAGGGCGTATACCTTTTTTCCTGAATATATTCAGGAAAAAATGCATACGCCTTTTTTCGCCAACCAAGCAAGCCAGAAATGCAAATGATGACTACACAGAAGGCTCACTTCCCAGGGGTCAAAAGGGCCATTCTAAAAGAGTGTAAAACCCAGAAATGCAGGACAGGCCAGGGAGAAAAGGCAGCCTTGTTAGGCTGATAGGCGGGATGTAATTTGCCAACGGCCACTATGGAGAAGTGTATGGTGTTTCCTAAAATATCTAAAAAACACAGCTACAGAGCATAGGGCACTTCCACTCATGGGCGAATAAAATGGGAAAAATTAATATCAAAAAGACAAAGGCACCCCAAAGTTTAGGGCTGCTCTGTTGACAAGAACCTCCACTTCAGTACACCTTTAATATGCCAGGATAGAGAAAACTGGATAAAGAAGTTGTGCTACTTATGTACAATGGAATATCACTCAGCCATGAAATCAACGTCATAAGGCTAGTAGCAGCATGATGAGTGGATTTAGGTACGACGATTCTAAGTGAAATAAGTCACACAGAAAAAGACACTTATCATAAGATGTCACTTATAGAGGGAATGTAAAAACCGCTACCTTTGAACTGAATTACAAAACAGAACAGAGTCACACGTTTAGAAAACACACTATGGCTGCTTAACGGGAAAGGTGAGGTGGGGTGATGCATAAAACAAGGGTTTCAAATTAGCTCAGATACCGTTCCATAAACCCAATATGTAATAGACAAGACCTACTCCTTGCTCAGTGAATTGGACTCAACACCCCCTATTCACCGCCCAAGAATATATCTGACTAGTAAGAATCTTAAAACCTATGTATTGATATCTCTCTGTAAGTGAGTCAAGTGGGTGTAAAGCGGCATAAACACAGCAGTGAAAAGCAGCTAAACCCCATTATAAAAATCAATTACTTTTAAAAACCAGTGAAACAAAGACAGTGAAAGAGAGAGAAATTCTTACAAAATTCGTTCGGGGATGTGATGCCACCTGGATTGACCATATCTAGACCCACAGCTGATTGAGACATAAGGGTGGACACTCTTGGGGCTTAGAGGTTTGGTGAGGTTGGGTGAGCAAACGCAGACCCTTTAAAGTAATACTGCGTGGTACCCATCCCATGGGTCCCAAATCTCCAGGTTCAAGGGCATCTTCCTACATCGAAAACATGCATGAGAAACCCAGAAGATGGTACACCGTGTGATCGGGAAAGGTTTCTAAAACGCACCTCATTTCTCATCTCCTTGTGCTCGGGTTCGCCATTCCAGCCGCTTTACTAGCAATCTCCCTCCTTGGAGAATCAGCACCTTTAACCTCCTCTTCCGTACAGGTTCCAATTTGTCCTGAGGATGAACGGGAAGAGGGGGAACCAATGAGAGACTAGCTCTAGGTGTTGGGACAGGCACAGGTCACTCTATTTTCCCATCAGGAAGAAGAATTAACCACAGGCTCAGCCTGCCGCCGGGGACCAGAAGAGTGCCTGAAGCAATCCTGCGCTTTTGCGGCCAGCTCCCAAGAAAGCGAGTTGAAAAATGGAGCTCAGGGGCACTGCAATTCACAAACCTGCAGACTTATAAATGATCACTCTCGTCCACAAATATACTGAGGGAAGGCAACGAAGAGGATTTGAAAGCAAGGCAGAATTGCAGGAAACAGATTTCAGGAGGGAGATTCGAATCGCCTTTAAAGCACAGGAAAAGCGGCAAAACCTCGACAATGATGCCCTTGGCCAAAAAGGGCGTATGCGTTTTTTCCTGAATATACTCAGGAAAAAGCGCATACGCCCTTTTTGGCCAACCAAGCAACCTGGAAAGGCAAATCAGCGCTACAAAGAAGTCTCTCTTCCCATCGGTCAAAAGGGCCATGCTGAATAAAGTGTCAAAACCAGAAATGCAGGACAGGCCATGGAGAAACGGGAGCCTTGCTACGCTGATGGGCGGGAGGTAAATTGCCAACAGCCACTCTGGAGAAGTGTACGGTGTGTCCTGAAACATCTAAAAAACTCAGCTTCGAGAGCATAGGGCACTTCCACTCATTGGCGTATAAAGTGGGAAAACTAAAAACCAGCAAGACACAGGCACCCCAAAGTTTAGGGCTGCTCTGTTGACCAGAACCTCCACTTCGTTACACCTTAAATATCCCAGGAAAGAGAAAAATGGATAAAGAAGTTGTGGTCCTTATGTACAATGGAATATCACTCAGCCATGAAATCAACGTCATAAGGCTAGTAGCAGCATGATGAGAGGATTTAGGTACTACGATTCTAAGTGAAATTAGTCACACAGAAAAAGACACTTATCATAAGATATCACTTATAGAGGGAATGAAAAAACCGCTACCCTTGAACTGAATTACAAAACAGAACAGAGTCACACGTTTAGAAAGCACACTATGGCTGCTTAACGGGAAAGGTGAGGTGGGGTGATGCATAAAACAAGGGTTTCAAATTAGCTCAGATACCGTTCCATAAACCCAATATGTACTAGACAAGACCTACTCCTTGCTCAGTGAATTGGACTCAACACCCCCTATTCACCGCCCAAGAATATATCTGACTAGTAAGAATCTTAAAACCTATGTATTGATATCTCTCTGTAAGTGAGTCAAGTGGGTGTAAAGCAGCATAAACAGAGCAGTGAAAAGCAGTTAAACCCCATTACAAAAATCAATTACTTTTAAAAAAACGTGAAAGAAAGACAGTGACAGAGTGAGAAATTCTTACAAAATTCGTTCAGGGGCTGTGATGCCACCTGGATTGACCATATCTAGATCCACAGCTGATTGAGACATAAGGGTGGACACTCTTGGGGATGAGAGGTTTGGTGAGGTTGGGTGAGCAAACGCAGACCCTTTAAAGTAATACTGCGTGGTGCCCATCCCATGGGTCCCAAATGTCCAGGATCAAGGGCATCTTCCTACATCGAAAACATGCATGAGAAACCCAGAAAATGGCACACCGTGTGATCGGGAAAGGTTTCTAAAACGCACCTCATTTCTCATCTCCTTGTGCTCGGGTTCGCCATTCCAGCTGCTTTACTAGCAATCTCCCTCCTTGGAGAATCAGCACCTTTAACCTCCTGTTCCGTACAGGTTGCAATTTGTCCTGAGGATGAACGGGAAGAGGGGAAAACAATGAGAGACTAGCTCTAGGTGTTGGGACAGGCACAGGTCACTCTATTTTCCCATCAGGAAGAAGAATTAACCACAGGCTCACCCTGCCGCCCGGGACCAGAATAGGGCCTGAAGCAATCCTGCGCTTTTGCGGCCAGCTCCAAAGAAAGCGAGTTGAAAAATGGAGCTCAGGGGCACTGCAATTCACAAAGATGCAGACTTATAAAGGATCACTCTCGTCCACAAATATAATGAGGGAAGGCAACGAAGAGGATTTGAAAGCAAGACAGAATTGCAGGAAACAGAATTCAGGAGGGAGATTCGAATCGCCTTTAAAGCACAGGAAAAGCGGCAAAACCTCGACAATGATGCCCTTGGCCAAAGAGGGCGTATGCGTTTTTTCCTGAATATATTCAGGAAAAAACGCATACGCCCTCTTTGGCCAACCAAGCTACCTGGAAAGGCAAACCAGCGCTACAAAGTAGTCTCGCTTCCCATCGGTCAAAAGGGCCATGCTGAATAAAGTGTCAAAACCAGAAATGCAGGACAGGCCATGGAGAAACGGGAGCCTTGCTACGCTAATGGGCGGGAGGTAAATTGCCAACAGCCACTCTGGAGAAGTGTACGGTGTGTCCTGAAACATCTAAAAAACTCAGCTTAGAGAGCATAGGGCACTTCCACTCATGGGCGTATAAATTGGGAAAACTAAAAACCAGCAAGACACAGGCACCCCAAAGTTTAGGGCTGCTCTGTTGACAAGAACCTCCACTTCGTTACACCTTAAATATCCCAGGAAAGAGAAAAATGGATAAAGAAGTTGTGGTCCTTATGTACAATGGAATATCACTCAGCCATGAAATAAACGTCATAAGGCTAGTAGCAGCATGATGAGTGGATTTAGGTACGACGATTCTAAGTGAAATAAGTCACACAGAAAAAGACACTTATCATAAGATATCACTTATAGAGGGAATGTAAAAACCGCTACCCTTGAACTGCATTACAAAACAGAACAGAGTCACACGTTTAGAAAACACACTATGGCTGCTTAACGGGAAAGGTGAGGTGGGGTGATGCATAAAACAAGGGTTTCAAATAGGTCAGATACCGTTCCATAAACCCAATATGTACTAGACAAGACCTACTCCTTGCTCAGTGAATTGGACTCAACACCCCCTATTCACCGCCCAAAAATATATCTGACTAGTAAGAATCTTAAAACCTATGTATTGATATCTCTCTGTAAGTGAGTCAAGTGGGTGTAAAGCGGCATAAACACAGCAGTGAAAAGCAGCTAAACCCCATTATAAAAATCAACTACTTTTAAAAACCTGTGAAACAAAGAGAGTGAAAGAGAGAGAAATTCTTAAAAAATTCCTTCAGGGGCTGTGATGCCACCTGGATTGACCATATCTATACCCACAGCTGATTGAGACAAAGGGTGGACACTCTTGGGACTGAGAGATTTGGTGAGTTTGGGTGAGCAAACGCAGACCCTTTAAAGTAATACTGCGTGGTACCCATCCCATGGGTCCCAAATCTACAGATTCAAGGGCATCTTCCTACATCGAAAACATGCATGAGAAACCCAGAAGATGGTACACCGTGTGATCGGGAAAGGTTTCTAAAACGCACCTCATTTCTCATGTCCTTGTGCTCGGGTTCGCCATTTCAGCCGCTTTACTAGCAGTCTCCGTCCTTGGAGAATCAACACCTTTAACCTCCTGTTCCGTACAGGTTGCAATTTGTCCTGAGGATGAACGGGAAGAGGGGGAACCAATGAGAGACTAGCTCTAGGTGTTGGGACAGGCACAGGTCACTCTATTTTCCCATCAGGAAGAAGAATTAAGCACAGGCTCAGCCTGCCGCCCGGGACCAGAATAGGGCCTGAAGCAGTCCTGACCTTTTGCGGCCAGCTCCCAAGAAAGCGAGTTGAAAATGGAGCTCAGGGGCACTGCAATTCACAAAGCTGCAGACTTATAAATGACCACTCTCGTCCACAAATATATTGAGGGAAGGCAACGAAGAGGATTTGAAAGCAAGGCAGAATTGCAGGAAACAGATTTCAGGAGGGAGATTCGAATCGCCTTTAAAGCACAGGAAAAGCGGCAAAACCTCGACAATGATGCCCTTGGCCAAAAAGGGCGTATGCGTCTTTTCCTAAATATATTCATGAAAAAACGCATACGCCCTTTTTGGCCAACCAAGCAACCTGGAAAGGCCAATCAGCGCGACAAGAAGTCTCGCTTCCCATCGGTCAAAAGGGCCATGCTGAAAAAGGGTCAAATCCAGAAATGCAGGACAGGCCATGGAGAAACGGGAGCCTTGCTACGCTGATGGGCGGGATGTAAATTGCCAACAGCCACTCTGGAGAAGTGTACGGTGTGTCCTGAAACATCTAGAAAACTCAGCTTAGAGAGCATAGGGCCCTTCCACTCATGGACGTATAAATTGGGAAAACTAAAAATCAGCAAGACACAGGCACCCCAACGTTTAGGGCTGCTCTGTTGACAAGAACCTCCACTTCGTTACACCTTAAATATCCCAGGAAAGAGAAAAATGGATAAAGAAGTTGTGGTCCTTATGTACAATGGAATATCACTCAGCCATGAAATCAACGTCTTAAGGCTAGTAGCAGCATGATGAGTGGATTTAGGTACGACGATTCAAAGTGAAATAAGTCACACAGAAAAAGACACTTATCATAAGATATCACTTACAGAGGGAATGTAAAAACCGCTACCCTTGAACTGCATTACAAAACAGAACAGAGTCACACGTTTAGAAAACACACTATGGCTGCTTAACGGGAAAGGTGAGGTGGGGTGATGCATAAAACAAGGGTTTCAAATTAGCTCAGATACCGTTCCATAAACCCAATATGTACTAGACAAGACCTACTCCTTGATCAGTGAATTGGACTCAAAACCCCCTATTCACGGCCCAAGAATATATCTGACTAGTAAGAATCTTAAAACCTATGTATTGATATCTCTCTGTAAGTGAGTCAAGTGGGTGTAAAGTGACATAAACACAGCAGTGAAAAGCAGCTAAACCCCATTATAAAAATCAATTACTTTTAAAAACGTGTGAAACAAAGACAGTGAAAGAGAGATAAATTCTTACAAAATTCGTTCAGGGGCTGTGATGCCACGTGGATTGACCATGTATAGACCCACAGCTGATTGAGACATAAGGGTGGACACTCTTGGGGCTGAGAGTTTTGGTGAGGTTGGGTGAGCAAACGCAGACCCTTTAAAGTAATACTGCCTGGTACCCATCCCATGGGTCCCAAATCTCCAGGTTCAAGGGCATCTTCCTACATCGAAAACATGCATGAGAAACCCAGAAGATGGTACACCGTGTGATCGGGAAAGGTTTCTAAAACACACCTCATTTCTCATCTCCTTGTGCTCGGGTTCGCCATTCCAGCCGCTTTACTAGCAATCTCCCTCCTTGGAGAATCAGCACCTTTAACCTCCTGTTCCGTACACGTTGCAATTTGTCCTGAGGATGAACGGGAAGAGGGGGAACCAATGAGAGACTAGCTCTAGGTGTTGGGACAGGCACAGGTCACTCTATTTTCCCATCAGGAAGAAGAATTAAGCACAGGCTCAGCCTGCCGCCCGGGACCAGAATAGAGCCTGAAGCAATCCTGCGCTTTTGCGGCCAGCTCCCAAGAAAGCGAGTTGAAAAATGGAGCTCAGGGGCACTGCAATTCACAAACCTGCAGACTTATAAATGATCACTCTCGTCCACAAATATATTGAGGGAAGGCAACGAAGAGGATTTGAAAGCAAGGCAGAATTGCAGGAAACAGATTTCAGGAGGGAGATTCGAATCGCCTTTAAAGCACAGGAAAAGCGGCAAAACCTCGACAATGATGCCCTTGGCCAAAAAGGGCGTATGCGGTTTTTCCTGAATATATCCAGGAAAAAACGCATACGCCCTTTTTGGCCAAGCAAGCAACCTGGAAAGGCAAATCAGCGCTACAAAGAAGTCTCGCTTCCCATCGGTCAAAAGGGCCATGCTGAATAAAGTGTCAAAACCAAAAATGCACGGCAGGCCATGAGGAAACGGGAGCCTTGTTACGATTATGGGCGGGATGTAAATTGCCAACAGCCACTCTGGAGAAGTGTACGATGTGTCCTGAAACATCTAAAAAACTCAGCTTAGAGAGCATAGAGCACTTCCACTCATGGGCCTATAAAGTGGGAAAATTAAAAACCAGCAAGACACAGGCACCCCAAAGTTTAGGGCTGCTCTGTTGACAAGAACCTCCAACTTCGTTACACCTTAAATATCCCAGGAAAGAGAAAAATGGATAAAGAAGTTGTGGTCCTTATGTACAATGGAATATCACTCAGCCATGAAATCAACGTCATACGGCTAGTAGCAGCATGATGAGTGGATTTAGGTCCGACGATTCTAAGTGAAATAAGTCACACAGAAAAAGACACTTATCATAAGATATCACTTATAGAGGGAATGAAAAAACCGCTACCCTTGAACTGAATTACAAAACAGAACAGAGTCACACGTTTAGAAAACACACAATGGCTGCTTAACGGGAAAGGTGAGGAGGGGTGATGCATAAAACAAGGGTTTCAAATTAACTCAGATACCGTTCCATAAACCCAATATGTACTAGACAAGACCTACTCCTTGCTCAGTGAATTGGACTCAAAACCCCCTATTCACGGCCCAAGAATATATCTGACTAGTAAGAATCTTAAAACCTATGTATTGATATCTCCCTGTAAGTGAGTCAAGTGGGTGTGAAGTGACATAAACACAGCAGTGAAAAGCAGCTAAACCCCATTATAAAAATCAATTACTTTTAAAAACCTGTGAAAAAAAGACAGTGAAAGAGAGAGAAATTCTTACAAAATTCGTTTAGGGGCAGTTATGCTACCTGGATTGACCATATCTAGACCCACAGCTGATTGAGACATAAGGGTGGACACTCTTGGTGCTGAGAGGTTTGGTGAGGTTGGGTGAGGAAACGCAGACCCTTTAAAGTAATACTGCGTGGTACCCATCCCATGGGTTCCAAATCTCCAGGTTCAAGGGCATCTTCCTACATCGAAAACATGCATGAGAAACCCAGAAGATGGTACACCGTGTGACCGCGAAAGGTTTCTAAAACGCACCTCATTTCTCATCTCCTTGTGCTCGGGTTCGCCATTCCAGCTGCTTTACTAGCAATCTCCCTCCTTGGAGAATCAGCACCTTTAACCTCCTGTTCCGTACACGTTGCAATTTGTCCTGAGGATGAACGGGAAGAGGGGAAAACAATGAGAGACTAGCTCTAGGTGTTGGGACAGGCACAGGTCACTCTATTTTCCCATCAGGAAGAAGAATTAAGCACAGGCTCAGCCTGCCGCCCGGGACCAGAATAGGGCCTGAAGCAATCCTGCGCTTTTGCGGCCAGCTCCCAAGAAAGCGAGTTGAAAAATGGAGCTCAGGGGCACTGCAATTCACAAACATGCAGACTTATAAATGATCACTCTCGTCCACAAATATATTGAGGGAAGGCAACGAAGAGGATTTGAAAGCAAGGCAGAATTGCAGGAAACAGATTTCAGGAGGGAGATTCGAATCGCCTTTAAAGCACAGGAAAAGCGGCAAAACCTCGACAAGATGCCCTTGGCCAAAAAGGGCGTATGCGTTTTTTCCGGAATATATTCAGGAAAAAACGCATACGCCCTTTTTGGCCAACCAAGCAACCTGGAAAGGCAAATCAGCGCTACAAAGAAGTCTCGCTTCCCATCGGTCAAAAGGGCCATGCTGAATAAAGTGTCAAAACCAGAAATGCAGGGCAGGCCATGAGGAAACGGGAGCCTTGCTACGATGATGGGCGGGATGTAAATTGCCAACAGCCACTCTGGAGAAGTGTACGGTGTGTCCTGAAACATCTAAAAAACTCAGCTTAGAGAGCATAGGGCACTTCCACTCATGGGGGTATAAAGTGGGAAAATTAAAAACCAGCAAGACACAGGCACCCCAAAGTTTAGGGCTGCTCTGTTGACAAGAACCTCCAACTTCGTTACACCTTAAATATCCCAGGAATGGGAAAAATGGATAAAGAAGTTGTGGTCCTTATGTACAATGGAATATCACTCAGCCATGAAATCAACGTCATAAGGCTAGTAGCAGCATGATGAGTGGATTTAGGTACGACGATTCTAAGTGAAATAAGTCACACAGAAAAAGACACTTATCATAAGATATCACTTATAGAGGGAATGAAAAAACCGCTACCCTTGAACTGAATTACAAAACAGAACAGAGTCACACGTTTAGAAAACACACTATGGCTGCTTAACGGGAAAGGTGAGGTGGGGTGATGCATAAAACAAGGGTTTCAAATTAGCTCAGAAACCGTTCCATAAACCCAATATGTACTAGACAAGACCTACTCCTTGCTCAGTGAATTGGACTCAAAACCCCCTATTCACGGCCCAGGAATATATCTGACTACTAAGAATCTTAAAATCTATGTATTGATATCTCTCTGTAAGTGAGTCAAGTGGGTGTGAAGTGACATAAACACAGCAGTGAAAAGCAGCTAAACCCCATTATAAAAATCAATTACTTTTAAAAACCTGTGAAACAAAGACAGTGAAAGAGAGAGAAATTTTTACAAAATTCGTTCAGGGGCTGTGATGCCACCTGGATTGACCATGTATAGACCCACAGCTGATTGAGACATAAGGGTGGACACTCTTGGGGCTGAGAGGTTTGGTGAGGTTGGGTGAGCAAACGCAGACCCTTTAAAGTAATACTGCGTGCTACCCATCCCATGGGTCCCAAATCTCCAGGTTCAAGGGCACCTTCCTACATCGAAAACATGCATGAGAAACCCAGAAGATGGTACACCGTGTGATCGGGAAAGGTTTCTAAAACGCACCTCATTTCTCATCTCCTTGTGCTCGGGTTCGCCATTCCAGCCGCTTTACTAGCAATCTCCCTCCTTGGAGAATCAGCACCTTTAACCTCCTGTTCCGTACAGGTTGCAATTTGTCCTGAGGATGAACGGGAAGAGGGGGAACCAATGAGAGACTAGCTCTAGGTGTTGGGACAGGCACAGGTCACTCTATTTTCCCATCAGGAAGAAGAATTAAGCACAGGCTCAGCCTGCCGCCCGGGACCAGAATAGGGCCTGAAGCAATCCTGCGCTTTTGCGGCCAGCTCCCAAGAAAGCGAGTTGAAAAATGGAGCTCAGGGGCACTGCAATTCACAAACCTGCAGACTTATAAATGATCACACTCGTCCACAAATATATTGAGGGAAGGCAACGAAGAGGATTTGAAAGCAAGGCAGAATTGCAGGAAACAGATATCAGATTCAGGAGGGAGATTGGAATCGCCTTTAAAGCACAGGAAAAGCGGCAAAACCTCGACAATGATGCCCTTGGCCAAAAAGGGCGTATGCGTTTTTTCCTGAATATATTCAGGAAAAAACGCATACGCCCTTTTTGGCCAAGCAAGCAACCGGGAAAGGCAAATCAGCGCTACAAAGAAGTCTCGCTTCCCATCGGTCAAAAGGGCCATGCTGAATAAAGTGTCAAAACCAGAAATGCAGGGCAGGCCATTTAGAAACGGGAGCCTTGCTACGCTGATGGGCGGGATGTAAATTGCCAACAGCCACTCTGGTGAAGTGTACGGTGTGTCCTGATACATCTAAAAAACTCAGCTTAGAGAGCATAGGGCACTTCCACTCATGGGCGTATAAATTGGGAAAACTAAAAATCAGCAAGACACAGGCACCCCAACGTTTAGGGCTGCTCTGTTGACAAGAACCTCCACATCGTTACACCTTAAATATCCCAGGAAAGAGAAAAATGGATAAAGAAGTTGTGGTCCTTATGTACAATGGAATATCACTCAGCCATGAAATCAACGTCATAAGGCTAGTAGCAGCATGATGAGTGGATTTAGGTACGACGATTCTAAGTGAAATAAGTCACACAGAAAAAGACACTTATCATAAGATATCACTTATAGAGGGAATGTAAAAACCGCTACCCTTGAACTGAATTACAAAACAGAACAGAGTCACACGTTTAGAAAACACACTATGGCTGCTTAACGGGAATGGTGAGGTGGGGTGATGCATAAAACAAGGGTTTCAAATTAGCTCAGATACCGTTCCATAAACCCAATATGTAATAGAAAAGACCTACTCCTTGCTCAGTGAATTGGACTCAACACCCCCTATTCACGGCCCAAGAATATATCTTACTAGTAAGAATCTTAAAACCTATGTATTGATATCTCTCTGTAAGTGAGTCAAGTGGGTGTAAAGTGACATAAACACAGCAGTGAAAAGCAGCTAAACCCCATTATAAAAATCAATTACTTTTAAAAACCTGTGAAACAAAGACAGTGAAAGAGAGAGAAATTCTTACAAAATTCGTTCAGGGGCTGTGATGCCACCTGGATTGACCATGTATAGACCCACAGCTGATTGAGACATAAGGGTGGACACTCTTGGGGCTGAGAGGTTTGGTGAGGTTGGGTGAGCAAACGCAGACCCTTTAAAGTAATACTGCGTGTTACCCATCCCATGGGTCCCAAATCTCCAGGTTCAAGGCCATCTTAATACATCGAAAACATGCATGAGGAACCCAGAAGATGGTTCACCGTGTGATCGGGAAAGGTTTCTAAAACACACCTCATTTCTCATCTCCTTGTGCTCGGGTTCGCCATTCCAGCCGCTTTACTAGCAATCTCCCTCCTTGGAGAATCAGCACCTTTAACCTCCTGTTCCGTACAGGTTGCAATTTGTCCTGAGGATGAACGGGAAGAGGGGGAACCAATGAGAGACTAGCTCTAGGTGTTGGGACAGGCACAGGTCACTCTATTTTCCCATCAGGAAGAAGAATTAAGCACAGGCTCAGCCTGCCGCCCGGGACCAGAATAGGGCCTGAAGCAAACCTGCGCTTTTGCGGCCAGCTCCCAAGAAAGCGAGTTGAAAAATGGAGCTCAGGGGCACTGCAATTCACAAACCTGCAGACTTATAAATGACCACTCTCGTCCACAAATATATTGAGGGAAGGCAACGAAGAGGATTTGAAAGCAAGGCAGAATTGCAGGAAACAGATTTCAGGAGGGAGATTCGAATCGCCTTTAAAGCACAGGAAAAGCGGCAAAACCTCGACAATGATGCCCTTGGCCAAAAAGGGCGTATGCGTTTTTTCCTGAATATATTCAGGAAAAAACGCATACGCCCTTTTTGGCCAACCAAGCAACCTGGAAAGGCAAATCAGCGCTACAAAGAAGTCTCGCTTCCCATCGGTCAAAAGGGCCATGCTGAATAAAGTGTCATAACCAAAAATGCACGGCAGGCCATGAGGAAACGGGAGCCTTGTTACGATTATGGGCGGGATGTAAATTGCCAACAGCCACTCTGGAGAAGTGTACGGTGTGTCCTGAAACATCTAAAAAACTCAGCTTAGAGAGCATAGGGCACTTCCACTCATGGGCGTATAAATTGGGAAAACTAAAAATCAGCAAGACACAGGCACCCCAACGTTTAGGGCTGCTCTGTTGACAAGAACCTCCACTTCGTTACACCTTAAATATCTCAGGAAAGAGAAAGATGGATAAATAAGTTGTGGTCCTTATGTACAAAGGAATATCACTCAGCCATGAAATCAACATCATAAGGCTAGTAGCAGCATGATGAGTGGATTTAGGTACGACGATTTTAAGTGAAATAAGTCACAGAGAAAAAGACACTTATCATAAGATATCACTTATAGAGGGAATGTAAAAACCGCTACCCTTGAACTGAATTACAAAACAGAACAGAGTCACACGTTTAGAAAATACACTATGGCTGCTTCACGGGAAAGGTGAGGTGGGGTGATGCATAAAACAAGGGTTTCAAATTAGCTCAGATACCGTTCCATAAACCCAATATGTAACAGACAAGACCTACTCCTTGCTCAGTGAATTGGACTCAACACCCCCTATTCACGGCCCAAGAATATATCTTACTAGTAAGAATCTTAAAACCTATGTATTGATATCTCTCTGTAAGTGAGTCAAGTGGGTGTAAAGTGACATAAACACAGCAGTGAAAAGCAGCTAAACCCCATTATAAAAATCAATTACTTTTAAAAACCTGTGAAACAAAGACAGTGAAAGAGAGAGAAATTCTTACAAAATTCGTTCAGGGGCTGTGATGCCACCTGGATTGACCATGTGTAGACCCACAGCTGATTGAGACATAAGGGTGGACACTCTTGGGGCTGAAAGGTTTGGTGAGGTTGGGTGAGCAAACGCAGACCCTTTAAAGTAATACTGCGTGCTACCCATCCCATGGGTCCCAAATCTCCAGGTTCAAGGGCACCTTCCTACATCGAAAACATGCATGAGAAACCCAGAAGATGGTACACCGTGTGATCGGGAAAGGTTTCTAAAACGCACCTCATTTCTCATCTCCTTGTGTTCGGGTTCGCCATTCCAGCCGCTTTACTAGCAATCTCCCTCCTTGGAGAATCAGCACCTTTAACCTCCTGTTCCGTACAGGTTGCAATTTGTCCTGAGGATGAACGGGAAGAGGGGGAACCAATGAGAGACTAGCTCTAGGTGTTGGGACAGGCACAGGTCACTCTATTTTCCCATCAGGAAGAAGAATTAAGCACAGGCTCAGCCTGCCGCCCGGGACCAGAATAGGGCCTGAAGCAATCCTGTGCTTTTGCGGCCAGCTCCCAAGAAAGCGAGTTGAAAAATGGAGCTCAGGGGCACTGCAATTCACAAACCTGCAGACTTATAAATGATCACTCTCGTCCACAAATATATTAAGGGAAGGCAACGAAGAGGATTTGAAAGCAAGGCAGAATTGCAGGAAACAGATTTCAGGAGGGAGAGTCAAATCGCCTTTAAAGCACAGGAAAAGCGGCAAAACCTCGACAAGATGCCCTTGGCCAAAAAGGGCGTATGCGTTTTTTCCTGAATATATTCAGGAAAAAACGCATACGCCCTTTTTGGCCAACCAAGCAACCTGGAAAGGCAAATCAGCGCTACAAAGAAGTCTCGCTTCCCATCGGTCAAAAGGGCCATGCTGAATAAAGTGTCAAAACCAGAAATGCAGGGCAGGCCATGAGGAAACGGGAGCCTTGTTATGATGATGGGCGGGATGTAAATTGCCAACAGCCACTCTGGAGAAGTGTACGATGTGTCCTGAAACATCTAAAAAAATCAGCTTAGAGAGCATAGGGCACTTCCACTCATGGGCGAATAAAGTGGGAAAATTAAAAACCAGCAAGACACAGGCACCCCAAAGTTTAGGGCTGCTCTGTTGACAAGAACCTCCAACTTCGTTACACCTTAAATATCCCAGGAAAGAGAAAAATGGATAAAGAAGCTGTGGTCCTTATGTACAATGGAATATCACTCAGCCATGAAATCAACGTCATAAGGCTAGTAGCAGCATGATGAGTGGATTTAGGTACGACGATTCTAAGTGAAATAAGTCACACAGAAAAAGACACTTATCATAAGATATCACTTATAGAGGGAATGAAAAAACCGCTACCCTTGAACTGAATTACAAAACAGAACAGAGTCACACGTTTAGAAAACACACAATGGCTGCTTAACGGGAAAGGTGAGGTGGGGTGATGAATAAAACAAGGGTTTCAAATTAGCTCAGATACCGTTCCATAAACCCAATATGTACTAGACAAGACCTACTCCTTGCTCAGTGAATTGGACTCAAAACCCCCTATTCACGGCCCAAGAATATATCTGACTAGTAAGAATCTTAAAACCTATGTATTGATATCTCTCTGTAAGTGAGTCAAGTGGGTGTGAAGTGACATAAACACAGCAGTGAAAAGCAGCTAAACCCCATTATAAAAATCAATTACTTTTAAAAACCTGTGAAAAAAAGACAGTGAAAGAGAGAGAAATTCTTACAAAATTCGTTTAGGGGCAGTTATGCTACCTGGATTGACCATATCTAGACCCACAGCTGATTGAGACATAAGGGTGGACACTCTTGGGGCTGAGAGGTTTGGTGAGGTTGGGTAAGGAAACGCAGACCCATTAAAGTAATACTGCGTGGTACCCATCCCATGGGTCCCAAATCTCCAGGTTCAAGAGCATCTTCCTACATCGAAAACATGCATGAGAAACCCAGAAGATGGTACACCTTGTGATCGCGAAAGGTTTCTAAAACGCACCTCATTTCTCATCTCCTTGTGCTCGGGTTCGCCATTCCAGCTGCTTTACTAGCAATCTCCTTCCTTGGAGAATCAGCACCTTTAACCTCCTGTTCCGTACAGGTTGCAATTTGTCCTGAGGATGAACGGGAAGAGGGGAAAACAATGAGAGACTAGCTCTAGGTTTTGAGACAGGCACAGGTCACTCTATTTTCCCATCAGGAAGAAGAATTAAGCACAGGCTCAGCCTGCCGCCCGGGACCAGAATAGGGCCTGAAGCAATCCTGCGCTTTTGCGGCCAGCTCCCAAGAAAGCGAGTTGAAAAATGGAGCTCAGGGGCACTGCAATTCACAAACCTGCAGACTTATAAATGATCACTCTCGTCCACAAATATATTGAGGGAAGGCAACGAAGAGGATTTGAAAGCAAGGCAGAATTGCAGGAAACAGATTTCAGGAGGGAGAGTCAAATCGCCTTTAAAGCACAGGAAAAGCGGGAAAACCTCGACAAGATGCCCTTGGCCAAAAAGGGCGTATGCGTTTTTTCCTGAATATATTCAGGAAAAAACGCATACGCCCTTTTTGGCCAACCAAGCAACCTGGAAAGGCAAATCAGCGCTACAAAGAAGTCTCGCTTCCCATCGGTCAAAAGGGCCATGCTGAATAAAGTGTCAAAACCAGAAATGCAGGGCAGGCCATGAGGAAACGGGAGCCTTGTTACGATGATGGGCGGGATGTAAATTGCCAACAGCCACTCTGGAGAAGTGTACGATGTGTCCTGAAACATCTAAAAAACTCAGCTTAGAGAGCATAGGGCACTTCCACTCATGGGCGTATAAAGTGGGAAAATTAAAAACCAGCAAGACACAGGCACCCCAAAGTTTAGGGCTGCTCTGTTGACAAGAACCTCCAACTTCGTTACACCTTAAATATCCCAGGAAAGAGAAAAATGGATAAAGAAGTTGTGGTCCTTATGTACAATGGAATATCACTCAGCCATGAAATCAACGTCATAAGGCTAGTAGCAGCATGATGAGTGGATTTAGGTACGACGATTCTAAGTGAAATAAGTCACACAGAAAAAGACACTTATCATAAGATATCACTTATAGAGGGAATGAAAAAACCGCTACCCTTGAACTGAATTACAAAACAGAACAGAGTCACACGTTTAGAAAACACACAATGGCTGCTTAACGGGAAAGGTGAGGTGGGGTGATGAATAAAACAAGGGTTTCAAATTAGCTCAGATACCGTTCCATAAACCCAATATGTACTAGACAAGACCTACTCCTTGCTCAGTGAATTGGACTCAAAACCCCCTATTCACGGCCCAAGAATATATGTGACTAGTAAGAATCTTAAAACCTATGTATTGATATCTCTCTGTAAGTGAGTCAAGTGGGTGTAAAGTGACATAAACACAGCAGTGAAAAGCAGCTAAACCCCATTATAAAAATCAATTACTTTTAAAATCCTGTGAAACAAAGACAGTGAAAGAGAGAGAAATTCTTACAAAATTCGTTCAGGGGCTGTGATGCCACCTGGATTGACCATGTATAGACCCACAGCTGATTGAGACATAAGGGTGGACACTCTTGGGGCTGAGAGGTTTGGTGAGGTTGGGTTAGCAAACGCAGACCCTTTAAAGTAATACTGCGTGTTACCCATCCCATGGGTCCCAAATCTCCAGGTTCAAGGCCATCTTAATTCATCGAAAACATGCATGAGGAACCCAGAAGATGGTTCACCGTGTGATCGGGAAAGGTTTCTAAAACACACCTCATTTCTCATCTCCTTGTGCTCGGGTTCGCCATTCCAGCCGCTTTACTAGCAATCTCCCTCCTTGGAGAATCAGCACCTTTAACCTCCTGTTCCGTACAGGTTGCAATTTGTCCTGAGGATGAACGGGAAGAGGGGGAACCAATGAGAGACTAGCTCTAGGTGTTGGGACAGGCACAGGTCACTCTATTTTCCCATCAGGAAGAAGAATTAAGCACAGGCTCAGCCTGCCGCCCGGGACCAGAATAGGGCCTGAAGCAAACCTGCGCTTTTGCGGCCAGCTCCCAAGAAAGCGAGTTGAAAAATGGAGCTCAGGCGCACTGCAATTCACAAACCTGCAGACTTATAAATGTTCACTCTCGTCCACAAATATATTGAGGGAAGGCAACGAAGAGGATTTGAAAGCAAGGCAGAATTGCAGGAAACAGATTTCAGGAGGGAGATTCGAATCGCCTTTAAAGCACAAGAAAAGCAGCAAAACCTCGACAATGATGCCCTTGGCCAAAAACGGCGTATGCGTTTTTTCCTGAATATATTCAGGAAAAAACGCATACGCCCTTTTTGGCCAACCAAGCAACCTGGAAAGGCAAATCAGCGCTACAAAGAAGTCTCGCTTCCCATCGGTCAAAAGGGCCAAGCTGAATAAAGTGTCAAAACCAGAAATGCAGGGCAGGCCATGGAGAAACGGGAGCCTTGCTACGCTGATGGGCGGGATGTAAATTGCCAACAGCCACTCTGGAGAAGTGTACGGTGTGTCCTGAAACATCTAAAAAACTCAGCTTAGAGAGCATAGGGCACTTCCACTCATGGGCGTATAAATTGGGAAAACTAAAAATCAGCAAGACACAGGCACCCCAACGTTTAGGGCTGCTCTGTTGACAAGAACCTCCACTTCGTTACACCTTAAATATCTCAGGAAAGAGAAAGATGGATAAATAAGTTGTGGTCCTTATGTACAAAGGAATATCACTCAGCCATGAAATCAACGTCATAAGGCTAGTAGCAGCATGATGAGTGGATTTAGGTACGACGATTTTAAGTGAAATAAGTCACAGAGAAAAAGACACTTATCATAAGATATCACTTATAGAGGGAATGTAAAAACCGCTACCCTTGAACTGAATTACAAAACAGAACAGAGTCACACGTTTAGAAAACACACTATGGCTGCTTCACGGGAAAGGTGAGGTGGGGTGATGCATAAAACAAGGGTTTCAAATTAGCTCAGATACCGTTCCATAAACCCAATATGTAACAGACAAGACCTACTCCTTGCTCAGTGAATTGGACTCAACACCCCCTATTCACGGCCCAAGAATATATCTTACTAGTAAGAATCTTAAAACCTATGTATTGATATCTCTCTGTAAGTGAGTCAAGTGGGTGTAAAGTGACATAAACACAGCAGTGAAAAGCAGCTAAACCCCATTATAAAAATCAATTACTTTTAAAAACCTGTGAAACAAAGACAGTGAAAGAGAGAGAAATTCTTACAAAATTCGTTCAGGGGCTGTGATGCCACCTGGATTGACCATGTATAGACCCACAGCTGATTGAGACATAAGGGTGGACACTCTTGGGGCTGAGAGGTTTGGTGAGGTTGGGTGAGCAAACGCAGACCCTTTAAAGTAATACTGCGTGCTACCCATCCCATGGGTCCCAAATCTCCAGGTTCAAGGGCACCTTCCTACATCGAAAACATGCATGAGAAACCCAGAAGATGGTACACCGTGTGATCGGGAAAGGTTTCTAAAACGCACCTCATTTCTCATCTCCTTGTGTTCGGGTTCGCCATTCCAGCCGCTTTACTAGCAATCTCCCTCCTTGGAGAATCAGCACCTTTAACCTCCTGTTCCGTACAGGTTGCAGTTTGTCCTGAGGATGAACGGGAAGAGGGGAAAACAATGAGAGACTAGCTCTAGGTGTTGGGACAGGCACAGGTCACTCTATTTTCCCATCAGGAAGAAGAATTAACCCCAGGCTCAGCCTGCCGCCCGGGACCAGAATAGGGCCTGAAGCAATCCTGCGCTTTTGCGGCCAGCTCCCAAGAAAGCGAGTTGAAAAATGGAGCTCAGGGGCACTGCAATTCACAAACCTGCAGACTTATAAATGATCACTCTCGTCCACAAATATATTGAGGGAAGGCAACGAAGAGGATTTGAAAGCAAGGCAGAATTGCAGGAAACAGATTTCAGGAGGGAGAGTCGAATCGCCTTTAAAGCACAGGAAAAGCGGCAAAACCTCGACAATGATGCCCTTGGCCAAAAAGGGCGTATGCGTTTTTTCCTGAATATATTCAGGAAAAAACGCATACGCCCTTTTTGGCCAACCAAGCAACCTGGAAAGGCAAATCAGCGCTACAAAGAAGTCTCGCTTCCCATCGGTCAAAAGGGCCATGCTGAATAAAGTGTCAAAACCAGAAATGCAGGGCAGGGCATGGAGAAACGGGAGCCTTGCTACGCTGATGGGCGGGATGTAAATTGCCAACAGCCGCTCTGGAGAAGTATACGGTGTGTCCTGAAACATCTAAAAAACTCAGCTTAGAGAGCATAGGGCACTTCCACTCATGGGCGAATAAAGTGGGAAAATTAAAAACCAGCAAGACACAGGCACCCCAACATTTAGCGCTGCTCTGTTGACAAGAACCTCCACTTCGTTACACCTTAAATATCCCAGGAAAGAGAAAAATGGATAAAGAAGTTGTGGTCCTTATTTACAATGGAATATCACTCAGCCATGAAATCAACGTCATAAGGCTAATAGCAGCATGATGAGTGGATTTAGGTACTACGATTCTAAGTGAAATAAGTCACACAGAAAAAGACACTTATCATAAGATATCACTTATAGAGGGAATGTAAAAACCGCTACCCTTGAACTGAATTACAAAACAGAACAGAGTCACACGTTTAGAAAACACACTATGGCTGCTTAACGGGAAAGGTGAGGTGGGGTGATGCATAAAACAAGGGTTTCAAATTAGCTCAGATACCGTTCCATAAACCCAATATGTAATAGACAAGACCTACTCCTTGCTCAGTGAATTGGACTCAACACCCCCTATTCACGGCCCAAGAATATATCTGACTAGTAAGAATCTTAAAACCTATGTATTGATATCTCTTTGTAAGTGAGTCAAGTGGGTGTAAAGTGGCATAAACACAGCAGTGAAAAGCAGCTAAACCCCATTATAAAAATCAATTACTTTTAAAAACCTGTGAAAAAAAGACAGTGAAAGAGAGAGAAATTCTTACAAAATTCGTTTAGGGGCAGTTATGCTACCTGGATTGACCATATCTAGACCCAAAGCTGATTGAGACATAAGGGTGGACACTCTTGGGGCTGAGAGGTTTGGTGAGGTTGGGTGAGCAAACGCAGATCCTTTAAAGTAATACTGCGTGGTACCCATCCCATGGGTCCCAAATCTCCAGGTTCAAGGGCATCTTCCTACATCGAAAACATGCATGAGAAACCCAGAAGATGGTACACCGTGTGATCGGGAAAGGTTTTTAAAACGCACCTCATTTCTCATGTCCTTGTGCTCGGGTTCGCCATTCCAGCCGCTTTACTAAAAATCTCCCTCCTTGGAGAATCAGCACCTTTATCCTCCTGTTCCGTACAGGTTGTAATTTGTTCTGAGGATGAACGGGAAGAGGGGAAAACAATGAGAGACTAGCTCTAGGTGTTGGGACAGGCACAGGTCACTCTATTTTCCCATCAGGAAGAAGAATTAAGCACAGGCTCAGCCTGCCGCCCGGGACCAGAATAGGGCCTGAAGCAATCCTGCGCTTTTGCGGCCAGCTCTCAAGAAAGCGAGTTGAAAAATGGAGCTCAGGGGCACTGCAATTCACAAACCTGCAGACTTATAAATGATCACTCTCGTCCACAAATATATTGAGGGACGGCAACGAAGAGGATTTGAAAGCAAGGCAGAATTGCAGGAAACAGATTTCAGGAGGGAGATTCGAATCGCCTTTAAAGCCCAGGAAAAGCGGCAAAACCCCGACAATGATGCCCTTGGCCAAAAAGGGCGTATGCGTTTTTTCCTGAATATAATCAGGAAAAAACGCATACGCCCTTTTTGGCCAACCAAGCAACCTGGAAAGGCAAATCAGCGCTACAAAGAAGTCTCGCTTCCCATCGGTCAAAAGGGCCATGCTGAATAAAGTGTCAAAACCAGAAATGCAGGGCAGGCCATGAGGAAACGGGAGCCTTGCTACGCTGATGGGCGGGATGTAAATTGCCAACAGCCACTCTGGAGAAGTGTACGGTGTGTGCTGAAACATCTAAAAAACTCAGCTTAGAGAGCATAGGGCAGTTCCACTCATGGGCGTATAAATTGGGAAAACTAAAAATCAGCAAGACACAGGTACCCCAACGTTTAGGGCTGCTCTGTTGACAAGAACCTCCACTTCGTTACACCTTAAATATCTCAGGAAAGAGAAAAATGGATAAAGAAGTTGTGGTCCTTATGTACAATGGAATATCACTCAGCCATGAAATCAACGTCATAAGGCTAGTAGCAGCATGATGAGTGGATTTAGGTACGACGATTCTAAATGAAATAAGTCACACAGAAAAAGACACTTATCATAAGATATCACTTATAGAGGGAATGTAAAAACCGCTACCCTTGAACTGAATTACAAAACAGAACAGAGTCACACGTTTAGAAAACACCCTATGGCTGCTTAACGGGAAAGGTGAGGTGGGGTGATGCATAAAACAAGGGTTTCAAATTAGCTCAGATACCGTTCCATAAACCCAATATGTAATAGACAAGACCTACTCCTTGCTCAGTGA
This sequence comes from Balaenoptera physalus, assembly GCF_965194825.1. NCBI lineage: Eukaryota > Metazoa > Chordata > Mammalia > Artiodactyla > Balaenopteridae > Balaenoptera > Balaenoptera physalus. The sequence goes on from NW_028126567.1 coordinate 1,030,635, forward strand.
ATTGGACTCAACACCCCCTATTCACGGCCCAAGAATATATCTGACTAGTAAGAATCTTAAAACCTATGTATTGATATCTCTCTGTAAGTGAATCAAGTGGGTGTAACGTGGCATAAACACAGCAGTGAAAAGCAGCTAAACCCCATTATAAAAATCAATTACTTTTAAAAACCTGTGAAAAAAAGACAGTGAAAGAGAGAGAAATTCTTACAAAATTCGTTTAGGGGCAGTGATGCTACCTGGATTGACCATATCTAGACCCACAGCTGATTGAGACATAAGGGTGGACACTCTTGGGGCTGAGAGGTTTGCTGAGGTTTCGTGAGGAAACGCAGACCCTTTAAAGTAATATTGCCTGGTACCCATCCCATGGGTCCCAAATCTCCAGGTTCAAGGGCATCTTCCTACATCGAAAACATGCATGAGAAACCCAGAAGATGGCACACTGTGTGATCGGGAAAGGTTTCTAAAACGCACCTCATTTCTCATCTCCTTGTGCTCGAATTCGCCATTCCAGCTGCTTTACTAGCAGTCTCCCTCATTGGAGAATCAGCACCTTTAACCTCCTGTTCCGTACAGGTTGCAATTTGTCCTGAGGATGAACGGGAAGAGGGGAAAACAATGAGAGACTAGCTCTAGGTGTTGGGACAGGCACAGGTCACTCTATTTTCCCATCAGGAAGAAGAATTAAGCACAGGCTCAGCCTGCCGCCCGGGACCAGAATAGGGCCTGAAGCAATCCTGCGCTTTTGCGGCCAGCTCCCAAGAAAGCGAGTTGAAAAATGGAGCTCAGGGGCACTGCAATTCACAAACCTGCAGACTTATAAATGATCACTCTCGTTCACAAATATATTGAGGGACGGCAACGAAGAGGATTTGAAAGCAAGGCAGAATTGCAGGAAACAGATTTCAGGAGGGAGATTCGAATCGCCTTTAAAGCACAGGAAAAGCGGCAAAACCTCGACAATGATGCCCTTGGCCAAAAAGGGCGTATGCGTTTTTTCCTGAATATATTCAGGAAAAAACGCATACGCCCTTTTTGGCCAACCAAGCAACCTGGAAAGACAAATCAGCGCTACAAAGAAGTCTCGCTTCCCATCGGTCAAAAGGGCCATGCTGAATAAAGTGTCAAAACCAGAAATGCAGGGCAGGCCATGAGGAAACGGGAGCCTTGCTACGATGATGGGAGGGATATAAATTGCCAACAGCCACTCTGGAGAAGTGTACGGTGTGTCCTGAAACATCTAAAAAACTCAGCTTAGAGAGCATAGGGCAGTTCCACTCATGGGCGTATAAATTGTGAAAACTAAAAATCAGCAAGACCCAGGTACCCCAACGTTTAGGGCTGCTCTTTTGACAAGAACCTCCACTTCGTTACACCTTAAATATCTCAGGAAAGAGAAAAATGGATAAAGAAGTTGTGGTCCTTATGTACAATGGAATATCACTCAGCCATGAAATCAACGTCATAAGGCTAGTAGCAGCATGATGAGTGGATTTAGGTACGACGATTCTAAATGAAATAAGTCACACAGAAAAAGACACTTATCATAAGATATCACTTATAGAGGGAATGTAAAAACCGCTACCCTTGAACTGAATTACAAAACAGAACAGAGTCACACGTTTAGAAAACACCCTATGGCTGCTTAACGGGAAAGGTGAGGTGGGGTGATGCATAAAACAAGGGTTTCAAATTAGCTCAGATACCGTTCCATAAACCCAATATGTAATAGACAAGACCTACTCCTTGCTCAGTGAATTGGACTCAACACCCCCTATTCACGGCCCAAGAATATATCTGACTAGTAAGAATCTTAAAACCTATGTATTGATATCTCTCTGTAAGTGAATCAAGTGGGTGTAACGTGGCATAAACACAGCAGTGAAAAGCAGCTAAACCCCATTATAAAAATCAATTACTTTTAAAAACCTGTGAAAAAAAGACAGTGAAAGAGAGAGAAATTCTTACAAAATTCGTTTAGGGGCAGTGATGCTACCTGGATTGACCATATCTAGACCCACAGCTGATTGAGACATAAGGGTGGACACTCTTGGGGCTGAGAGGTTTGCTGAGGTGGGTGAGGAAACGCAGACCCTTTAAAGTAATATTGCCTGGTACCCATCCCATGGGTCCCAAATCTCCAGGTTCAAGGGCATCTTCCTACATCGAAAACATGCATGAGAAACCCAGAAGATGGCACACTGTGTGATCGGGAAAGGTTTCTAAAACGCACCTCATTTCTCATCTCCTTGTGCTCGGGTCCGCCATTCCAGCCGCTTTTCTAGCAACCTCCCTCCTTGGAGAATCAGCACCTTTAACCTCCTGTTCCGTACAGGTTGCAATTTGTCCTGAGGATGAACGGGAAGAGGGGAAAACAATGAGAGACTAGCTCTAGGTGTTGGGACAGGCACAGGTCACTCTATTTTCCCATCAGGAAGAAGAATTAAGCACAGGCTCAGCCTGCCGCCCGAGACCAGAATAGGGCCTGAAGCAATCCTGCGCTTTTGCGGCCAGCTCCCAAGAAAGCGAGTTGAAAAATGGAGCTCAGGGACACTGCAATTCACAAACCTGCAGACTTATAAATGATCACTCTCGTCCACAAATATATTGAGGGAAGGCAACGAAGAGGATTTGAAAGCAAGGCAGAATTGCAGGAAACAGATTTCAGGAGGGAGATTCGAATCGCCTTTAAAGCACAGGAAAAGCGGCAAAACCTCGACAAGATGCCCTTGGCCAAAAAGGGCGTATGCGTTTTTTCCTGAATATATTCAGGAAAAAACGCATACGCCCTTTTTGGCCAAGCAAGCAACCTGGAAAGGCAAATCAGCGCTACAAAGAAGTCTCGCTTCCCATCGGTCAAAAGGACCATGCTGAATAAAGTGTCAAAATCAGAAATGCAGGACAGGCCATGGAGAAACGGGAGCCTTGCTACGCTGATGGGCGGGATGTAAATTGCCAACAGCCACTCTGGAGAGGTGTACGGTGTGTCCTGAAACATCTAAAAAACTCAGCTTAGAGAGCATAGGGCAGTTCCACTCATGGGCGTATAAAGTGGGAAAATTAAAAACCAGCAAGACACAGGCACCCCAAAGTTTAGGGCTGCTCTGTTGACAAGAACCTCCACTTCGTTATACCTTAAATATCCCAGGAAAGAGAAAAATGGATAAAGAAGTTGTGGTCCTTATGTACAATGGAATATCACTCAGCCATGAAATCAACGTCATAAGGCTAGTAGCAGCATGATGAGTGGATTTAGGTACTACGATTCTAAGTGAAATAAATCACACAGAAAAAGACACTTATCATAAGATATCACTTATAGAGGGAATGTAAAAACCGCTACCCTTGAACTGAATTACAAAACAGAACAGAGTCACACGTTTAGAAAACACACTATGGCTGCTTAACGGGAAAGGTGAGGTGGGGTGATGCATAAAACAAGGGTTTCAAATTAGCTCAGATACCGTTCCATAAACCCAATATGTAATAGACAAGACCTACTCCTTGCTCAGTGAATTGGACTCAACACCCCCTATTCAAGGCCCAAGAATATATCTGACTAGTAAGAATCATAAAACCTATGTATTGATACCTCTCTGTAAGTGAGTCAAGTGGGTGTAAAGTGGCATAAACACAGCAGTGAAAAGCAGCTAAACCCCATTATAAAAATCAATTACTTTTAAAAACCTGTGAAAAAAAGACAGTGAAAGAGAGAGAAATTCTTACAAAATTCGTTTAGGGGCAGTGATGCTACCTGGATTGACCATATCTAGACCCACAGCTGATTGAGACATAAGGTTGGACACTCTTGGGGCTGAGAGGTTTGGTGAGGTTGGGTGAGGAAACGCAGACCCTTTAAAGTAATACTGCCTGGTACCCATCCCATGGGTCCCAAATCTCCAGGTTCAAGGGCATCTTCCTACATCGAAAACATGCATGAGAAACCCAGAAGATGGTACACCGTGTGATCGGGAAAGGTTTCTAAAACACACCTCATTTCTCATCTCCTTGTGCTCGGGTTCGCCATTCCAGCCGCTTTATTAACAATCTCCCTCCTTGGAGAATCAGCACCTTTAACCTCCTGTTCCGTACAGGTTGCAATTTGTCCTGAGGATGAACGGGAAGAGGGGAAAACAATGAGAGACTAGCTCTAGGTGTTGGGACAGGCACAGGTCACTCTATTTTCCCATCAGGAAGAAGAATTAAGCACAGGCTCAGCCTGCCGCCCGGGACCAGAATAGGGCCTGAAGCAATCCTGCGCTTTTGCGGCCAGCTCCCAAGAAAGCGAGTTGAAAAATGGAGCTCAGGGGCACTGCAATTCACAAACCTGCAGACTTATAAATGATCACTCTCGTCCACAAATATATTGAGGGAAGGCAACGAAGAGGATTTGAAAGCAAGGCAGAATTGCAGGAAACAGATTTCAGGAGGGAGATTCGAATCGCCTTTAAAGCACAGGAAAAGCAGCAAAACCTCGACAAGATGCCCTTGGCCAAAAAGGGCGTATGCGTTTTTTCCTGAATATATTCAGGAAAAAACGCATACGCCCTTTTTGGCCAACCAAGCAACCTGGAAAGCCAAATCAGCGCTACAAAGAAGTCTCGCTTCCCATCAGTCAAAAGGGCCATGCTGAATAAAGTGTCAAAATCAGAAATGTAGGACAGGCCATGGATAAACGGGAGCCTTGCTACGCTGATGGGCGGGATGTAAATTGCCAACAGCCACTCTGGAGAAGTGTACGGTGTGTCCTGAAACATCTAAAAAACTCAGCTTAGAGAGCATAGGGCAGTTCCACTCATGGGCGTATAAATTGGGAAAACTAAAAATAAGCAAGACACAGGCACCCCAACGTTAAGGGCTGCTCTGTTGACAAGAACCTCCACTTCGTTACACCTTAAATATCTCAGGAAAGAGAAAAATGGATAAAGAAGTTGTGGTCCTTATGTACAATGGAATATCACTCAGCCATGAAATCAACGTCATAAGGCTAGTAGCAGCATGATGAGTGGATTTAGGTACGACGATTCTAAATGAAATATGTCACACAGAAAAAGACACTTATCATAAGATATCACTTATAGAGGGAATGTAAAAACCGCTACCCTTGAACTGAATTACAAAACACAACAGAGTCACACGTTTAGAAAACACACTATGGCTGCTTAACGGGAAAGGTGAGGTGGGGTGATGCATAAAACAAGGGTTTCAAATTAGCTCAGATACCGTTCCATAAACCCAATATGTAATAGACAAGACCTACTCCTTGCTCAGTGAATTGGACTCAACACCCCCTATTCAAGGCCCAAGAATATATCGGACTAGTAAGAATCATAAAACCTATGTATTGATACCTCTCTGTAAGTGAGTCAAGTGGGTGTAAAGTGGCATAAACACAGCAGTGAAAAGCAGCTAAACCCCATTATAAAAATCAATTACTTTTAAAAACCTGTGAAAAAAAGACAGTGAAAGAGAGAGAAATTCTTACAAAATTCGTTTAGGGGCAGTGATGCTACCTGGATTGACCATATCTAGACCCACAGCTGATTGAGACATAAGGTTGGACACTCTTGGGGCTGAGAGGTTTGGTGAGGTTGGGTGAGGAAACGCAGACCCTTTAAAGTAATACTGCCTGGTACCCATCCCATGGGTCCCAAATCTCCAGGTTCAAGGGCATCTTCCTACATCGAAAACATGCATGAGAAACCCAGAAGATGGTACACCGTGTGATCGGGAAAGGTTTCTAAAACACACCTCATTTCTCATCTCCTTGTGCTCGGGTTCGCCATTCCAGCCGCTTTATTAACAATCTCCCTCCTTGGAGAATCAGCACCTTTAACCTCCTGTTCCGTACAGGTTGCAATTTGTCCTGAGGATGAACGGGAAGAGGGGAAAACAATGAGAGACTAGCTCTAGGTGTTGGGACAGGCACAGGTCACTCTATTTTCCCATCAGGAAGAAGAATTAAGCACAGGCTCAGCCTGCCGCCCGGGACCAGAATAGGGCCTGAAGCAATCCTGCGCTTTTGCGGCCAGCTCCCAAGAAAGCGAGTTGAAAAATGGAGCTCAGGGGCACTGCAATTCACAAACCTGCAGACTTATAAATGATCACTCTCGTCCACAAATATATTGAGGGAAGGCAACGAAGAGGATTTGAAAGCAAGGCAGAATTGCAGGAAACAGATTTCAGGAGGGAGATTCGAATCGCCTTTAAAGCACAGGAAAAGCAGCAAAACCTCGACAAGATGCCCTTGGCCAAAAAGGGCGTATGCGTTTTTTCCTGAATATATTCAGGAAAAAACGCATACGCCCTTTTTGGCCAACCAAGCAACCTGGAAAGCCAAATCAGCGCTACAAAGAAGTCTCGCTTCCCATCGGTCAAAAGGGCCATACTGAATAAAGTGTCAAAATCAGAAATGCAGGACAGGCCATGGAGAAACGGGAGCCTTGCTACGCTGATGGGCGGGATGTAAATTTCCAACAGCCACTCTGGAGAAGTGTACGGTGTGTCCTGAAACATCTAAAAAACTCAGCTTAGAGAGCATAGGGCACTTCCACTCATGGGCGTATAAATTGGGAAAACTAAAATTCAGCAAGACACAGGCACCCCAAGGTTTAGGGCTGCTCTGTTGACAAGAACCTCCACTTCGTTACACCTTAAATATCTCAGGATATAGAAAAAGGGATAAATAAGTTGTGGTCCTTATGTACAATGGAATATCACTCAGCCATGAAATCAACGTCATAAGGCTAGTAGCAGCATGATGAGTGGATTTAGGTACGACGATTCTAAGTGAAATAAGTCACACAGAAAAAGACACTTATCATAAGATATCACTTATAGAGGGAATGTAAAAACCGCTACCCTTGAACTGAATTACAAAACAGAACAGAGTCACATGTTTAGAAAACACACTATGGCTGCTTAACGGGAAAGGTGAGGTGGGGTGATGCATAAAACAAGGGTTTCAAATTAGCTCAGATACCGTTCCATAAACCCAATATGTAATAGACAAGACCTACTCCTTGCTCAGTGAATTGGACTCAACACCCCCTATTCACGGCCCAAGAATATATCTGACTAGTAAGAATCTTAAAACCTATGTATTGATATCTCTCTGTAAGTGAGTCAAGTGGCTGTAAAGTGACATAAACACAGCAGTGAAAAGCAGCTAAACCCCATTATAAAAATCAATTACTTTTAAAAACCTGTGAAAAAAAGACAGTGAAAGAGAGAGAAATTCTTACAAAATTCGTTTAGGGGCAGTGATGCTACCTGGATTGACCATATCTAGACCCACAGCTGATTGAGACATAAGGGTGGACACTCTTGGGGCTGAGAGGTTTGCTGAGGTTGGGTGAGGAAACGCAGACCCTTTAAAGTAATATTGCCTGGTACCCATCCCATGGGTCCCAAATCTCCAGGTTCAAGGGCATCTTCCTACATCGAAAACATGCATGAGAAACCCAGAAGATGGTACGCCGTGTGATCGGGAAAGATTTCTAAAACGCACCTCATTTCTCATGTCCTTGTGCTCGGGTTCGCCATTCCAGCCGCTTTACTAACAATCTCCCTCTTTGGAGAATCAGCACCTTTAACCTCCTGTTCCGTACAGGTTGCAATTTGTCCTGAGGATGAACGGGAAGAGGGGAAAACAATGAGAGACTAGCTCTAGGTGTTGGGACAGGCACAGGTCACTCTATTTTCCCATCAGGAAGAAGAATTAAGCACAGGCTCAGCCTTCCGCCCGGGACCAGAATAGGGCCTGAAGCAATCCTGCGCTTTTGCGACCAGCTCCCAAGAAAGCGAATTGAAAAATGGAGCTCAGGGGCACTGCAATTCACAAACCTGCAGACTTATAAATGACCACTCTCGTCCACAAATATATTGAGGGAAGGCAACGAAGAGGATTTGAAAGCAAGGCAGAATTGCAGGAAACAGATTTCAGGAGGGAGATTCGAATCGCCTTTAAAGCACAGGAAAAGCGGCAAAACCTCGACAATGATGCCCTTGGCCAAAAAGGGCGTATGCGTTTTTTCCTGAATATATTCAGGAAAAAACGCATACGCCCTTTTTGGCCAAGCAAGCAACCTGGAAAGGCAAATCAGCGCTACAAAGAAGTCTCGCTTCCCATCGGTCAAAAGGGCCATGCTGAATAAAGTGTCAAAACCAGAAATGCAGGGCAGGCCATGGAGAAACGGGAGCCTTGCTACGCTGATGGGCGGGATGTAAATTGCCAACAGCCACTCTGGAGAAGTGTACGGTGTGTCCTGAAACATCTAAAAAACTCAGCTTAGAGAGCATAGGGCAGTTCCACTCATGGGCGTATAAATTGGGAAAACTAAAAATAAGCAAGACACAGGCACCCCAACGTTAAGGGCTGCTCTGTTGACAAGAACCTCCACTTCGTTACACCTTAAATATCTCAGGAAAGAGAAAAATGGATAAAGAAGTTGTGGTCCTTATGTACAATGGAATATCACTCAGCCATGAAATCAACGTCATAAGGCTAGTAGCAGCATGATGAGTGGATTTAGGTACGACGATTCTAAATGAAATAAGTCACACAGAAAAAGACACTTATCATAAGATATCACTTATAGAGGGAATGTAAAAACCGCTACCCTTGAACTGAATTACAAAACACAACAGAGTCACACGTTTAGAAAACACACTATGGCTGCTTAACGGGAAAGGTGAGGTGGGGTGATGCATAAAACAAGGGTTTCAAATTAGCTCAGATACCGTTCCATAAACCCAATATGTAATAGACAAGACCTACTCCTTGCTCAGTGAATTGGACTCAACACCCCCTATTCAAGGCCCAAGAATATATCTGACTAGTAAGAATCATAAAACCTATGTATTGATACCTCTCTGTAAGTGAGTCAAGTGGGTGTAAAGTGGCATAAACACAGCAGTGAAAAGCAGCTAAACCCCATTATAAAAATCAATTACTTTTAAAAACCTGTGAAAAAAAGACAGTGAAAGAGAGAGAAATTCTTACAAAATTCGTTTAGGGGCAGTGATGCTACCTGGATTGACCATATCTAGACCCACAGCTGATTGAGACATAAGGTTGGACACTCTTGGGGCTGAGAGGTTTGGTGAGGTTGGGTGAGGAAACGCAGACCCTTTAAAGTAATACTGCCTGGTACCCATCCCATGGGTCCCAAATCTCCAGGTTCAAGGGCATCTTCCTACATCGAAAACATGCATGAGAAACCCAGAAGATGGTACACCGTGTGATCGGGAAAGGTTTCTAAAACACACCTCATTTCTCATCTCCTTGTGCTCGGGTTCGCCATTCCAGCCGCTTTATTAACAATCTCCCTCCTTGGAGAATCAGCACCTTTAACCTCCTGTTCCGTACAGGTTGCAATTTGTCCTGAGGATGAACGGGAAGAGGGGAAAACAATGAGAGACTACCTCTAGGTGTTGGGACAGGCACAGGTCACTCTATTTTCCCATCAGGAAGAAGAATTAAGCACAGGCTCAGCCTGCCGCCCGGGACCAGAATAGGGCCTGAAGCAATCCTGCGCTTTTGCGGCCAGCTCCCAAGAAAGCGAGTTGAAAAATGGAGCTCAGGGGCACTGCAATTCACAAACCTGCAGACTTATAAATGATCACTCTCGTCCACAAATATATTGAGGGAAGGCAACGAAGAGGATTTGAAAGCAAGGCAGAATTGCAGGAAACAGATTTCAGGAGGGAGATTCGAATCGCCTTTAAAGCACAGGAAAAGCAGCAAAACCTCGACAAGATGCCCTTGGCCAAAAAGGGCGTATGCGTTTTTTCCTGAATATATTCAGGAAAAAACGCATACGCCCTTTTTGGCCAACCAAGCAACCTGGAAAGCCAAATCAGCGCTACAAAGAAGTCTCGCTTCCCATCGGTCAAAAGGGCCATGCTGAATAAAGTGTCAAAATCAGAAATGTAGGACAGGCCATGGATAAATGGGAGCCTTGCTACGCTGATGGGCGGGATGTAAATTGCCAACAGCCACTCTGGAGAAGTGTACGGTGTGTCCTGAAACATCTAAAAAACTCAGCTTAGAGAGCATAGGGCAGTTCCACTCATGGGCGTATAAATTGGGAAAACTAAAAATAAGCAAGACACAGGCACCCCAACGTTAAGGGCTGCTCTGTTGACAAGAACCTCCACTTCGTTACACCTTAAATATCTCAGGAAAGAGAAAAATGGATAAAGAAGTTGTGGTCCTTATGTACAATGGAATATCACTCAGCCATGAAATCAACGTCATAAGGCTAGTAGCAGCATGATGAGTGGATTTAGGTACGACGATTCTAAATGAAATAAGTCACACAGAAAAAGACACTTATCATAAGATATCACTTATAGAGGGAATGTAAAAACCGCTACCCTTGAACTGAATTACAAAACACAACAGAGTCACACGTTTAGAAAACACACTATGGCTGCTTAACGGGAAAGGTGAGGTGGGGTGATGCATAAAACAAGGGTTTCAAATTAGCTCAGATACCGTTCCATAAACCCAATATGTAATAGACAAGACCTACTCCTTGCTCAGTGAATTGGACTCAACACCCCCTATTCAAGGCCCAAGAATATATCTGACTAGTAAGAATCATAAAACCTATGTATTGATACCTCTCTGTAAGTGAGTCAAGTGGGTGTAAAGTGGCATAAACACAGCAGTGAAAAGCAGCTAAACCCCATTATAAAAATCAATTACTTTTAAAAACCTGTGAAAAAAAGACAGTGAAAGAGAGAGAAATTCTTACAAAATTCGTTTAGGGGCAGTGATGCTACCTGGATTGACCATATCTAGACCCACAGCTGATTGAGACATAAGGTTGGACACTCTTGGGGCTGAGAGGTTTGGTGAGGTTGGGTGAGGAAACGCAGACCCTTTAAAGTAATACTGCCTGGTACCCATCCCATGGGTCCCAAATCTCCAGGTTCAAGGGCATCTTCCTACATCGAAAACATGCATGAGAAACCCAGAAGATGGTACACCGTGTGATCGGGAAAGGTTTCTAAAACACACCTCATTTCTCATCTCCTTGTGCTCGGGTTCGCCATTCCAGCCGCTTTATTAACAATCTCCCTCCTTGGAGAATCAGCACCTTTAACCTCCTGTTCCGTACAGGTTGCAATTTGTCCTGAGGATGAACGGGAAGAGGGGAAAACAATGAGAGACTAGCTCTAGGTGTTGGGACAGGCAGAGGTCACTCTATTTTCCCATCAGGAAGAAGAATTAAGCACAGGCTCAGCCTGCCGCCCGGGACCAGAATAGGGCCTGAAGCAATCCTGCGCTTTTGCGGCCAGCTCCCAAGAAAGCGAGTTGAAAAATGGAGCTCAGGGGCACTGCAATTCACAAACCTGCAGACTTATAAATGATCACTCTCGTCCACAAATATATTGAGGGAAGGCAACGAAGAGGATTTGAAAGCAAGGCAGAATTGCAGGAAACAGATTTCAGGAGGGAGATTCGAATCGCCTTTAAAGCACAGGAAAAGCAGCAAAACCTCGACAAGATGCCCTTGGCCAAAAAGGGCGTATGCGTTTTTTCCTGAATATATTCAGGAAAAAACGCATACGCCCTTTTTGGCCAACCAAGCAACCTGGAAAGCCAAATCAGCGCTACAAAGAAGTCTCGCTTCCCATCGGTCAAAAGGGCCATACTGAATAAAGTGTCAAAATCAGAAATGCAGGACAGGCCATGGAGAAACGGGAGCCTTGCTACGCTGATGGGCGGGATGTAAATTGCCAACAGCCACTCTGGAGAAGTGTACGGTGTGTCCTGAAACATCTAAAAAACTCAGCTTAGAGAGCATAGGGCACTTCCACTCATGGGCGTATAAATTGGGAAAACTAAAATTCAGCAAGACACAGGCACCCCAAGGTTTAGGGCTGCTCTGTTGACAAGAACCTCCACTTCGTTACACCTTAAATATCTCAGGATATAGAAAAAGGGATAAATAAGTTGTGGTCCTTATGTACAATGGAATATCACTCAGCCATGAAATCAACGTCATAAGGCTAGTAGCAGCATGATGAGTGGATTTAGGTACGACGATTCTAAGTGAAATAAGTCACACAGAAAAAGACACTTATCATAAGATATCACTTATAGAGGGAATGTAAAAACCGCTACCCTTGAACTGAATTACAAAACAGAACAGAGTCACATGTTTAGAAAACACACTATGGCTGCTTAACGGGAAAGGTGAGGTGGGGTGATGCATAAAACAAGGGTTTCAAATTAGCTCAGATACCGTTCCATAAACCCAATATGTAATAGACAAGACCTACTCCTTGCTCAGTGAATTGGACTCAACACCCCCTATTCACGGCCCAAGAATATATCTGACTAGTAAGAATCTTAAAACCTATGTATTGATATCTCTCTGTAAGTGAGTCAAGTGGCTGTAAAGTGACATAAACACAGCAGTGAAAAGCAGCTAAACCCCATTATAAAAATCAATTACTTTTAAAAACCTGTGAAAAAAAGACAGTGAAAGAGAGAGAAATTCTTACAAAATTCGTTTAGGGGCAGTGATGCTACCTGGATTGACCATATCTAGACCCACAGCTGATTGAGACATAAGGGTGGACACTCTTGGGGCTGAGAGGTTTGCTGAGGTTGGGTGAGGAAACGCAGACCCTTTAAAGTAATATTGCCTGGTACCCATCCCATGGGTCCCAAATCTCCAGGTTCAAGGGCATCTTCCTACATCGAAAACATGCATGAGAAACCCAGAAGATGGTACGCCGTGTGATCGGGAAAGATTTCTAAAACGCACCTCATTTCTCATGTCCTTGTGCTCGGGTTCGCCATTCCAGCCGCTTTACTAACAATCTCCCTCTTTGGAGAATCAGCACCTTTAACCTCCTGTTCCGTACAGGTTGCAATTTGTCCTGAGGATGAACGGGAAGAGGGGAAAACAATGAGAGACTAGCTCTAGGTGTTGGGACAGGCACAGGTCACTCTATTTTCCCATCAGGAAGAAGAATTAAGTACAGGCTCAGCCTTCCGCCCGGGACCAGAATAGGGCCTGAAGCAATCCTGCGCTTTTGCGACCAGCTCCCAAGAAAGCGAGTTGAAAAATGGAGCTCAGGGGCACTGCAATTCACAAACCTGCAGACTTATAAATGACCACTCTCGTCCACAAATATATTGAGGGAAGGCAACGAAGAGGATTTGAAAGCAAGGCAGAATTGCAGGAAACAGATTTCAGGAGGGAGATTCGAATCGCCTTTAAAGCACAGGAAAAGCGGCAAAACCTCGACAATGATGCCCTTGGCCAAAAAGGGCGTATGCGTTTTTTCCTGAATATATTCAGGAAAAAACGCATACGCCCTTTTTGGCCAAGCAAGCAACCAGGAAAGGCAAATCAGCGCTACAAAGAAGTCTCGCTTCCCATCGGTCAAAAGGGCCATGCTGAATAAAGTGTCAAAACCAGAAATGCAGGGCAGGCCATGGAGAAACGGGAGCCTTGCTACGCTGATGGGCGGGATGTAAATTGCCAACAGCCACTCTGGAGAAGTGTACGGTGTGTCCTGAAACATCTAAAAAACTCTGCTTAGAGAGCATAGGGCACTTCCACTCATGGGCGTATAAATTGGGAAAACTAAAAATCAGCAAGACACAGGCACCCCAACGTTTAGGGCTGCTCTGTTGACAAGAACCTCCACTTCGTTACACCTTAAATATCTCAGGATATAGAAAAATGGATAAATAAGTTGTGGTCCTTATGTACAATGGAATATCACTCAGCCATGAAATCAACGTCATAAGGCTAGTAGCAGCATGATGAGTGGATTTAGGTACGACGATTCTAAGTGAAATAAGTCACACAGAAAAAGACACTTATCATAAGATATCACTTATAGAGGGAATGTAAAAACCGCTACCCTTGAACTGAATTACAAAACAGAACAGAGTCACACGTTTAGAAAACACACTATGGCTGCTTAACGGGAAAGGTGAGGTAGAGTGATGCATAAAACAATGGTTTCAAATTAGCTCAGATACCGTTCCATAAACACAATATGTAATAGACAAGACCTACTCCTTGCTCAGTGAATTGGACTCAACACCCCCTATTCACGGCCCAAGAATATATCTGACTAGTAAGAATCTTAAAACCTATGTATTGATATCTCTCTGTAAGTGAGTCAAGTGGGTGTAAAGTGACATAAACACAGCAGTGAAAAGCAGCTAAACCCCATTATAAAAATCAATTACTTTTAAAAACCTGTGAAAAAAAGACAGTGAAAGAGAGAGAAATTCTTACAAAATTCGTTTAGGGGCAGTTATGCTACCTGGATTGACCATATCTAGACCCACAGCTGATTGAGACATAAGGGTGGACACTCTTGGGGCTGAGAGGTTTGGTGAGGTTGGGTGAGGAAACGCAGACCCTTTAAAGTAATACTGCGTGGTACCCATCCCATGGGTCCCAAATCTCCAGGTTCAAGGGCATCTTCCTACATCGAAAACATGCATGAGAAACCCAGAAGATGGTACACCGTGTGATCGAGAAAGGTTTCTAAAACGCACCTCATTTCTCATCTCCTTGTGCTCGGGTCCGCCATTCCAGCCGCTTTTCTAGCAACCTCCCTCCTTGGAGAATCAGCACCTTTAACCTCCTGTTCCGTACAGGTTGCAATTTGTCCTGAGGATGAACGGGAAGAGGGGAAAACAATGAGAGACTAGCTCTAGGTGTTGGGACAGGCACAGGTCACTCTATTTTCCCATCAGGAAGAAGAATTAAGCACAGGCTCAGCCTGCCGCCCGAGACCAGAATAGGGCCTGAGGCAATCCTGCGCTTTTGCGGCCAGCTCCCAAGAAAGCGAGTTGAAAAATGGAGCTCAGGGACACTGCAATTCACAAACCTGCAGACTTATAAATGATCACTCTCGTCCACAAATATATTGAGGGAAGGCAACGAAGAGGATTTGAAAGCAAGGCAGAATTGCAGGAAACAGATTTCAGGAGGGAGATTCGAATCGCCTTTAAAGCACAGGAAAAGCGGCAAAACCTCGACAAGATGCCCTTGGCCAAAAAGGGCGTATGCGTTTTTTCCTGAATATATTCAGGAAAAAACGCATACGCCCTTTTTGGCCAAGCAAGCAACCTGGAAAGGCAAATCAGCGCTACAAAGAAGTCTCGCTTCCCATCGGTCAAAAGGACCATGCTGAATAAAGTGTCAAAATCAGAAATGCAGGACAGGCCATGGAGAAACGGGAGCCTTGCTACGCTGATGGGCGGGATGTAAATTGCCAACAGCCACTCTGGAGAGGTGTACGGTGTGTCCTGAAACATCTAAAAAACTCAGCTTAGAGAGCATAGGGCACTTCCACTCATGGGCGTATAAAGTGGGAAAATTAAAAACAAGCAACACACAGGCACCCCAAAGTTTAGGGCTGCTCTGTTGACAAGAACCTCCAACTTCGTTACACCTTAAATATCCCAGGAAAGAGAAAAATGGATAAAGATGTTGTGGTCCTTATGTACAATGGACTATCACTCAGCCATGAAATCAACGTCATAAGGCTAGTAGCAGCATGATGAGTGGATTTAGGTACGACGATTCTAAGTGAAATAAGTCACACAGAAAAAGACACTTATCATAAGATATCACTTATAGAGGGAATGTAAAAACCGCTACCCTTGAACTTAATTACAAAACAGAACAGAGTCACACTTTTAGAAAACACACTATGGCTGCTTAACGGGAAAGGTGAGGTGGGGTGATGCATAAAACAAGGGTTTCAAATTAGCTCAGATACCGTTCCATAAACCCAATATGTAATAGACAAGACCTACTCCTTGCTCAGTGAATTGGACTCAAAACCCCCTATTCACGGCCCAAGAATATATCTGACTAGTAAGAATCTTAAAACCTATGTATTGATATCTCTCTGTAAGTGAGTCATGTGGGTGTAAAGTGGCATAAACACAGCAGTGAAAAGCAGCTAAACCCCATTATAAAAATCAATTACTTTTAAAAACCTGTGAAAAAAAGACAGTGAAAGAGAGAGAAATTCTTACAAAATTCGTTTAGGGGCAGTTATGCTACCTGGATTGACCATATCTAGACCCACAGCTGATTGAGACATAAGGGTGGACACTCTTGGGGCTGATAAGTTTCGTGAGGTTGGGTGAGGAAACGCAGACCCTTTAAAGTAATACTGCGTGGTACCCATCCCATGGGTTCCAAATCTCCAGGTTCAAGGGCATCTTCCTACATCGAAAACATGCATGAGAAACCCAGAAGATGGTACACCGTGTGATCGAGAAAGGTTTCTAAAACGCTCGTCATTTCTCATCTCCTTGTGCTCGGGTTCGCCATTCCAGCCGCTTTATTAACAATCTCCCTCCTTGGAGAATCAGCACCTTTAACCTCCTGTTCCGTACAGGTTGCAATTTGTCCTGAGGATGAACGGGAAGAGGGGAAAACAATGAGAGACTAGCTCTAGGTGTTGGGACAGGCAGAGGTCACTCTATTTTCCCATCAGGAAGAAGAATTAAGCACAGGCTCAGCCTGCCGCCCGGGACCAGAATAGGGCCTGAAGCAATCCTGCGCTTTTGCGGCCAGCTCCCAAGAAAGCGAGTTGAAAAATGGAGCTCAGGGGCACTGCAATTCACAAACCTGCAGACTTATAAATGATCACTCTCGTCCACAAATATATTGAGGGAAGGCAACGAAGAGGATTTGAAAGCAAGGCAGAATTGCAGGAAACAGATTTCAGGAGGGAGATTCGAATCGCCTTTAAAGCACAGGAAAAGCAGCAAAACCTCGACAAGATGCCCTTGGCCAAAAAGGGCGTATGCGTTTTTTCCTGAATATATTCAGGAAAAAACGCATACGCCCTTTTTGGCCAACCAAGCAACCTGGAAAGCCAAATCAGCGCTACAAAGAAGTCTCGCTTCCCATCGGTCAAAAGGGCCATACTGAATAAAGTGTCAAAATCAGAAATGCAGGACAGGCCATGGAGAAACGGGAGCCTTGCTACGCTGATGGGCGGGATGTAAATTGCCAACAGCCACTCTGGAGAAGTGTACGGTGTGTCCTGAAACATCTAAAAAACTCAGCTTAGAGAGCATAGGGCACTTCCACTCATGGGCGTATAAATTGGGAAAACTAAAATTCAGCAAGACACAGGCACCCCAAGGTTTAGGGCTGCTCTGTTGACAAGAACCTCCACTTCGTTACACCTTAAATATCTCAGGATATAGAAAAAGGGATAAATAAGTTGTGGTCCTTATGTACAATGGAATATCACTCAGCCATGAAATCAACGTCATAAGGCTAGTAGCAGCATGATGAGTGGATTTAGGTACGACGATTCTAAGTGAAATAAGTCACACAGAAAAAGACACTTATCATAAGATATCACTTATAGAGGGAATGTAAAAACCGCTACCCTTGAACTGAATTACAAAACAGAACAGAGTCACATGTTTAGAAAACACACTATGGCTGCTTAACGGGAAAGGTGAGGTGGGGTGATGCATAAAACAAGGGTTTCAAATTAGCTCAGATACCGTTCCATAAACCCAATATGTAATAGACAAGACCTACTCCTTGCTCAGTGAATTGGACTCAACACCCCCTATTCACGGCCCAAGAATATATCTGACTAGTAAGAATCTTAAAACCTATGTATTGATATCTCTCTGTAAGTGAGTCAAGTGGCTGTAAAGTGACATAAACACAGCAGTGAAAAGCAGCTAAACCCCATTATAAAAATCAATTACTTTTAAAAACCTGTGAAAAAAAGACAGTGAAAGAGAGAGAAATTCTTACAAAATTCGTTTAGGGGCAGTGATGCTACCTGGATTGACCATATCTAGACCCACAGCTGATTGAGACATAAGGGTGGACACTCTTGGGGCTGAGAGGTTTGCTGAGGTTGGGTGAGGAAACGCAGACCCTTTAAAGTAATATTGCCTGGTACCCATCCCATGGGTCCCAAATCTCCAGGTTCAAGGGCATCTTCCTACATCGAAAACATGCATGAGAAACCCAGAAGATGGTACGCCGTGTGATCGGGAAAGATTTCTAAAACGCACCTCATTTCTCATGTCCTTGTGCTCGGGTTCGCCATTCCAGCCGCTTTACTAACAATCTCCCTCTTTGGAGAATCAGCACCTTTAACCTCCTGTTCCGTACAGGTTGCAATTTGTCCTGAGGATGAACGGGAAGAGGGGAAAACAATGAGAGACTAGCTCTAGGTGTTGGGACAGGCACAGGTCACTCTATTTTCCCATCAGGAAGAAGAATTAAGTACAGGCTCAGCCTTCCGCCCGGGACCAGAATAGGGCCTGAAGCAATCCTGCGCTTTTGCGACCAGCTCCCAAGAAAGCGAGTTGAAAAATGGAGCTCAGGGGCACTGCAATTCACAAACCTGCAGACTTATAAATGACCACTCTCGTCCACAAATATATTGAGGGAAGGCAACGAAGAGGATTTGAAAGCAAGGCAGAATTGCAGGAAACAGATTTCAGGAGGGAGATTCGAATCGCCTTTAAAGCACAGGAAAAGCGGCAAAACCTCGACAATGATGCCCTTGGCCAAAAAGGGCGTATGCGTTTTTTCCTGAATATATTCAGGAAAAAACGCATACGCCCTTTTTGGCCAAGCAAGCAACCAGGAAAGGCAAATCAGCGCTACAAAGAAGTCTCGCTTCCCATCGGTCAAAAGGGCCATGCTGAATAAAGTGTCAAAACCAGAAATGCAGGGCAGGCCATGGAGAAACGGGAGCCTTGCTACGCTGATGGGCGGGATGTAAATTGCCAACAGCCACTCTGGAGAAGTGTACGGTGTGTCCTGAAACATCTAAAAAACTCTGCTTAGAGAGCATAGGGCACTTCCACTCATGGGCGTATAAATTGGGAAAACTAAAAATCAGCAAGACACAGGCACCCCAACGTTTAGGGCTGCTCTGTTGACAAGAACCTCCACTTCGTTACACCTTAAATATCTCAGGATATAGAAAAATGGATAAATAAGTTGTGGTCCTTATGTACAATGGAATATCACTCAGCCATGAAATCAACGTCATAAGGCTAGTAGCAGCATGATGAGTGGATTTAGGTACGACGATTCTAAGTGAAATAAGTCACACAGAAAAAGACACTTATCATAAGATATCACTTATAGAGGGAATGTAAAAACCGCTACCCTTGAACTGAATTACAAAACAGAACAGAGTCACACGTTTAGAAAACACACTATGGCTGCTTAACGGGAAAGGTGAGGTAGAGTGATGCATAAAACAATGGTTTCAAATTAGCTCAGATACCGTTCCATAAACACAATATGTAATAGACAAGACCTACTCCTTGCTCAGTGAATTGGACTCAACACCCCCTATTCACGGCCCAAGAATATATCTGACTAGTAAGAATCTTAAAACCTATGTATTGATATCTCTCTGTAAGTGAGTCAAGTGGGTGTAAAGTGACATAAACACAGCAGTGAAAAGCAGCTAAACCCCATTATAAAAATCAATTACTTTTAAAAACCTGTGAAAAAAAGACAGTGAAAGAGAGAGAAATTCTTACAAAATTCGTTTAGGGGCAGTTATGCTACCTGGATTGACCATATCTAGACCCACAGCTGATTGAGACATAAGGGTGGACACTCTTGGGGCTGAGAGGTTTGGTGAGGTTGGGTGAGGAAACGCAGACCCTTTAAAGTAATACTGCGTGGTACCCATCCCATGGGTCCCAAATCTCCAGGTTCAAGGGCATCTTCCTACATCGAAAACATGCATGAGAAACCCAGAAGATGGTACACCGTGTGATCGAGAAAGGTTTCTAAAACGCACCTCATTTCTCATCTCCTTGTGCTCGGGTCCGCCATTCCAGCCGCTTTTCTAGCAACCTCCCTCCTTGGAGAATCAGCACCTTTAACCTCCTGTTCCGTACAGGTTGCAATTTGTCCTGAGGATGAACGGGAAGAGGGGAAAACAATGAGAGACTAGCTCTAGGTGTTGGGACAGGCACAGGTCACTCTATTTTCCCATCAGGAAGAAGAATTAAGCACAGGCTCAGCCTGCCGCCCGAGACCAGAATAGGGCCTGAGGCAATCCTGCGCTTTTGCGGCCAGCTCCCAAGAAAGCGAGTTGAAAAATGGAGCTCAGGGACACTGCAATTCACAAACCTGCAGACTTATAAATGATCACTCTCGTCCACAAATATATTGAGGGAAGGCAACGAAGAGGATTTGAAAGCAAGGCAGAATTGCAGGAAACAGATTTCAGGAGGGAGATTCGAATCGCCTTTAAAGCACAGGAAAAGCGGCAAAACCTCGACAAGATGCCCTTGGCCAAAAAGGGCGTATGCGTTTTTTCCTGAATATATTCAGGAAAAAACGCATACGCCCTTTTTGGCCAAGCAAGCAACCTGGAAAGGCAAATCAGCGCTACAAAGAAGTCTCGCTTCCCATCGGTCAAAAGGACCATGCTGAATAAAGTGTCAAAATCAGAAATGCAGGACAGGCCATGGAGAAACGGGAGCCTTGCTACGCTGATGGGCGGGATGTAAATTGCCAACAGCCACTCTGGAGAGGTGTACGGTGTGTCCTGAAACATCTAAAAAACTCAGCTTAGAGAGCATAGGGCACTTCCACTCATGGGCGTATAAAGTGGGAAAATTAAAAACAAGCAACACACAGGCACCCCAAAGTTTAGGGCTGCTCTGTTGACAAGAACCTCCAACTTCGTTACACCTTAAATATCCCAGGAAAGAGAAAAATGGATAAAGATGTTGTGGTCCTTATGTACAATGGACTATCACTCAGCCATGAAATCAACGTCATAAGGCTAGTAGCAGCATGATGAGTGGATTTAGGTACGACGATTCTAAGTGAAATAAGTCACACAGAAAAAGACACTTATCATAAGATATCACTTATAGAGGGAATGTAAAAACCGCTACCCTTGAACTTAATTACAAAACAGAACAGAGTCACACTTTTAGAAAACACACTATGGCTGCTTAACGGGAAAGGTGAGGTGGGGTGATGCATAAAACAAGGGTTTCAAATTAGCTCAGATACCGTTCCATAAACCCAATATGTAATAGACAAGACCTACTCCTTGCTCAGTGAATTGGACTCAAAACCCCCTATTCACGGCCCAAGAATATATCTGACTAGTAAGAATCTTAAAACCTATGTATTGATATCTCTCTGTAAGTGAGTCATGTGGGTGTAAAGTGGCATAAACACAGCAGTGAAAAGCAGCTAAACCCCATTATAAAAATCAATTACTTTTAAAAACCTGTGAAAAAAAGACAGTGAAAGAGAGAGAAATTCTTACAAAATTCGTTTAGGGGCAGTTATGCTACCTGGATTGACCATATCTAGACCCACAGCTGATTGAGACATAAGGGTGGACACTCTTGGGGCTGATAAGTTTCGTGAGGTTGGGTGAGGAAACGCAGACCCTTTAAAGTAATACTGCGTGGTACCCATCCCATGGGTTCCAAATCTCCAGGTTCAAGGGCATCTTCCTACATCGAAAACATGCATGAGAAACCCAGAAGATGGTACACCGTGTGATCGAGAAAGGTTTCTAAAACGCTCGTCATTTCTCATCTCCTTGTGCTCGGGTCCGCCATTCCAGCCGCTTTACTAGCAACCTCCCTCCTTGGAGAATCATCACCTTTAACCTCCTGTTCCGTACAGGTTGCAATTTGTCCTGAGGATGAACGGGAAGAGGGGAAAACAATGAGAGACTAGCTCTAGGTGTTGGGACAGGCACAGGTCACTCTATTTTCCCATCAGGAAGAAGAATTAAGCACAGGCTCAGCCTGCCGCCCGGGACCACAATAGGGCCTGAAACAATCCTGCGCTTTTGCGGCCAGATCCCAAGAAAGCGAGTTGAAAAATGGAGCTCAGGGACACTACAATTCACAAACCTGCAGACTTCTAAATGATCACTCTCGTCCACAAATATATTGAGGGAAGGCAACGAAGAGGATTTGAAAGCAAGGCAGAATTGCCGGAAACAGATTTCAGGAGGGAGATTCGAATCGCCTTTAAAGCACAGGAAAAGCGGCAAAACCTCGACAAGATGCCCTTGGCCAAAAAGGGCGTATGCGTTTTTTCCTGAATATATTCAGGAAAAAACGCATACGCCCTTTTTGGGCAACCAAGCAACCTGGAAAGGCAAATCAGCGCTACAAAGAAGTCTCGCTTCCCATCGGTCAAAAGGGCCATGCTGAATAAAGTGTCAAAATCAGAAATGCAGGACAGGCCATGGAGAAACGGGAGCCTTGCTACGCTGATGGGCGGGATGTAAATTGCCAACAGCCACTCTGGAGAAGTGTACGGTGTCTCCTGAAACATCTAAAAAACTCAGCTTAGAGAGCATAGGGCACTTCCACTCATGGGCGTATAAAGTGGGAAAATTAAAAACCAGCAAGACACAGGCACCCCAAAGTTTAGGGCTGCTCTGTTGACAAGAACCTCCACTTCGTTACACCTTAAATATCCCAGGAAAGAGAAAAATGGATAAAGAAGTTGTGGTCCTTATGTACAATGGAATATCACTCAGCCATGAAATCAACGTCATAAGGCTAATAGCAGCATGATGAGTGGATTTAGGTACTACGATTCTAAGTGAAATAAGTCACACAGAAAAAGACACTTATCATAAGATATCACTTATAGAGGGAATGTAAAAACCGCTACCCTTGAACTGAATTACAAAACAGAACAGAGTCACACGTTTAGAAAACACACTATGGCTGCTTAACGGGAAAGGTGAGGTGGGGTGATGCATAAAGCAAGGGTTTCAAATTAGCTCAGATACCGTTCCATAAACCCAATATGTAATAGACAAGACCTACTCCTTGCTCAGTGAATTGGACTCAACACCCCCTATTCACGGCCCAAGAATATATCTGACTAGTAAGAATCTTAAAACCTATGTATTGATATCTCTCTGTAAGTGAGTCAAGTGAGTGTAAAGTGACATAAACACAGCAGTAAAAAGCAGCTAAACCCCAATATAAAAATCAATTACTTTTAAAAACCTGTGAAAAAAAGACAGTGAAAGAGAGAGAAATTCTTACAAAATTCGTTTAGGGGCAGTGATGCTACCTGGATTGACCATATCTAGACCCACAGCTGATTGAGACATAAGGGTGGACACTCTTGGGGCTGAGAGGTTTGCTGAGGTTGGGTGACGAAACGCAGACCCTTTAAAGTAATATTGCCTGGTACCCATCCCATGGGTCCCAAATCTCCAGGTTCAAGGGCATCTTCCTACATCGAAAACATGCATGAGAAACCCAGAAGATGGCACACTGTGTGATCGGGAAAGGTTTCTAAAACGCACCTCATTTCTCATCTCCTTGTGCTCGAATTCGCCATTCCAGCTGCTTTACTAGCAGTCTCCCTCATTGGAGAATCAGCACCTTTAACCTCCTGTTCCGTACAGGTTGCAATTTGTCCTGAGGATGAACGGGAAAAGGGGGAAACAATGAGAGTCTAGCTCTAGGTGTTGGGACAGGCACAGGTCACTCTATTTTCCCATCAGGAAGAAGAATTAAGCACAGGCTCAGCCTTCCGCCCGGAACCAGAATAGGGCCTGAAGCAATCCTGCGCTTTTGCGGCCAGCTCCCAAGAAAGCGAGTTGAAAAATGGAGCTCAGGGGCACTGCAATTCACAAACCTGCAGACTTATAAATGACCACTCTCGTCCACAAATATATTGAGGGAAGGCAACGAAGAGGATTTGAAAGCAAGGCAGAATTGCAGGAAACAGATTTCAGGAGGGAGATTCGAATCGCCTTTAAAGCACAGGAAAAGCGGCAAAACCTCGACAATGATGCCCTTGGCCAAAAAGGGCGTATGCGTTTTTTCCTGAATATATTCAGGAGAAAACGCATACGCCCTTTTTGGCCAAGCAAGCCACCTGGAAAGGCAAATCAGCGCTACAAAGAAGTCTCGCTTCCCATCGGTCAAAAGGGCCATGCTGAATAAAGTGTCAAAACCAGAAATGCAGGGCAGGCCTTGGAGAAACGGGAGCCTTGCTACGCTGATGGGCGGGATGTAAATTGCCAACAGCCACTCTGGAGAAGTGTACGGTGTGTCCTGAAACATCTAAAAAACTCTGCTTAGAGAGCATAGGGCACTTCCACTCATGGGCGTATAAATCGGGAAAACTAAAAATCAGCAAGACACAGGCACCCCAACGTTTAGGGCTGCTCTGTTGACAAGAACCTCCACTTCGTTACACCTGAAATATCCCAGGAAAGAGAAATATGGATAAAGAAGTTGTGGTCCTTATGTACAATGGAATATCACTCAGCCATGAAATCAACGTCATAAGGCTAATAGCAGCATGATGAGTGGATTTAGGTACTACGATTCTAAGTGAAATAAGTCACACAGAAAAAGACACTTATCATAAGATATCACTTATAGAGGGAATGTAAAAACCGCTACCCTTGAACTGAATTACAAAACAGAACAGAGTCACACGTTTAGAAAACACACTATGGCTGCTTAACGGGAAAGGTGAGGTGGGGTGATGCATAAAGCAAGGGTTTCAAATTAGCTCAGATATCGTTCCATAAACCCAATATGTAATAGACAAGACCTACTCCTTGCTCAGTGAATGGGACTCAACACCCCCTATTCACGGCCCAAGAATATATCTGACTAGTAAGAATCTTAAAACCTATGTATTGATATCTCTCTGTAAGTGAGTCAAGTGGGTGTAAAGTGACATAAACACAGCAGTAAAAAGCAGCTAAACACCAATATAAAAATCAATTACTTTTAAAAACCTGTGAAAAAAAGACAGTGAAAGAGAGAGAAATTCTTACAAAATTCGTTTAGGGGCAGTTATGCTACCTGGATTGACCAAATCTAGACCCACAGCTGATTGAGACATAAGGGTGGACACTCTTGGGGCTGAGAGGTTTGGTGAGGTTGGGTGAGGAAACGCAGACCCTTTAAAGTAATACTGCGTGGTACCCATCCCATGGGTCCCAAATCTCCAGGTTCAAGGGCATCTTCCTATATCGAAAACATGCATGAGAAACCCAGAAGATGGTACACCGTGTGATCGAGAAAGGTTTCTAAAACGCACCTCATTTCTCATCTCCTTGTGCTCGGGTCCGCCATTCCAGCCGCTTTACTAGCAACCTCACTCCTTGGAGAATCATCACCTTTAACCTCCTGTTCCGTACAGGTTGCAATTTGTCCTGAGGATGAACGGGAAGAGGGGAAAACAATGAGAGACTAGCTCTAGGTGTTGGGACCGGCACAGGTCACTCTATTTTCCCATCAGGAAGAAGAATTAAGCACAGGCTCAGCCTGCCGCCCGGGACCAGAATAGGGCCTGAAGCAATCCTGCGCTTTTGCGGCCAGCTCCCAAGAAAGCGAGTTGAAAAATGGAGCTCAGGGGCACTGCAATTCACAAACCTGCAGACTTATAAATGATCACTCTCGTCCACAAATATATTGAGGGAAGGCAACGAAGAGGATTTGAAAGCAAGGCAGAATTGCAGGAAACAGATTTCAGGAGGGAGATTCGAATCGCCTTTAAAGCACAGGAAAAGCGGCAAAACCTCGACAAGATGCCCTTGGCCAAAAAGGGCGTATGCGTTTTTTCCTGAATATATTCAGGAAAAAACGCATACGCCCTTTTTCGCCAACCAAGCAACCTGGAAAGGCAAATCAGCGCTACAAAGAAGTCTCGCTTCCCATCGGTCAAAAGGGCCATGCTGAATAAAGTGTCAAAATCAGAAATGCAGGACAGGCCATGGAGAAACGGGAGCCTTGCTACGCTGATGGGCGGGATGTAAATTGCCAACAGCCACTCTGGAGAAGTATACGGTGTGTCCTGAAACATCTAAAAAACTCAGCTTAGAGAGCATAGGGCACTTCCACTCATGGGCGTATAAACTGGGAAAATTAAAAACCAGCAAGACACAGGCACCCCAACATTTAGCGCTGCTCTGTTGACAAGAACCTCCACTTCGTTACACCTTAAATATCCCAGGAAAGAGAAAAATGGATAAAGAAGTTGTGGTCCTTATGTACAATGGAATATCACTCAGCCATGAAATCAACGTCATAAGGCTAATAGCAGCATGATGAGTGGATTTAGGTACTACGATTCTAAGTGAAATAAGTCACACAGAAAAAGACACTTATCATAAGATATCACTTATAGAGGGAATGTAAAAACCGCTACCCTTGAACTGAATTACAAAACAGAACAGAGTCACACGTTTAGAAAACACACTATGACTGCTTAACGGGAAAGGTGAGGTGGGGTGATGCATAAAACAAGGGTTTCAAATTAGCTCAGATACCGTTCCATAAACCCAATATGTAATAGACAAGACCTACTCCTTGCTCAGTGAATTGGACTCAACACCCCCTATTCACGGCCCAAGAATATATCTGACTAGTAAGAATCTTAAAACCTATGTATTGATATCTCTTTGTAAGTGAGTCAAGTGGGTGTAAAGTGGCATAAACACAGCAGTGAAAAGCAGCTAAACCCCATTATAAAAATCAATTACTTTTAAAAACCTGTTAAAAAAAGACAGTGAAAGAGAGAGAAATTCTTACAAAATTCGTTTAGGGGCAGTGATGCTACCTGGATTGACCATATCTAGACCCACAGTGATTGAGACATAAGGGTGGACACTCTTGGGGCTGAGAGGTTTGCTGAGGTTGGGTGAGGAAACGCAGACCCTTTAAAGTAATATTGCCTGGTACCCATCCCATGGGTCCCAAATCTCCAGGTTCAAGGGCATCTTCGTACATCGAAAACATGCATGAGAAACCCAGAAGATGGCACACTGTGTGATCGGGAAAGGTTTCTAAAACGCACCTCATTTCTCATCTCCTTGTGCTCGAATTCGCCATTCCAGCTGCTTTACTAGCAGTCTCCCTCATTGGAGAATCAGCACCTTTAACCTCCTGTTCCGTACAGGTTGCAATTTGTCCTGAGGATGAACGGGAAAAGGGGGAAACAATGAGAGTCTAGCTCTAGGTGTTGGGACAGGCACAGGTCACTCTATTTTCCCATCAGGAAGAA
Source organism: Balaenoptera physalus (assembly GCF_965194825.1). Lineage (NCBI taxonomy): Eukaryota > Metazoa > Chordata > Mammalia > Artiodactyla > Balaenopteridae > Balaenoptera > Balaenoptera physalus. The sequence continues at coordinate 1,057,709 of NW_028126567.1, forward strand.
GAATTAAGCACAGGCTCAGCCTGCCGCCCGGAACCAGAATAGGGCCTGAAGCAATCCTGCGCTTTTGCGGCCAGCTCCCAAGAAAGCGAGTTGAAAAATGGAGCTCAGGGGCACTGCAATTCACAAACCTGCAGACTTATAAATGACCACTCTCGTCCACAAATATATTGAGGGAAGGCAACGAAGAGGATTTGAAAGCAAGGCAGAATTGCAGGAAACAGATTTCAGGAGGGAGATTCGAATCGCCTTTAAAGCACAGGAAAAGCGGCAAAACCTCGACAATGATGCCCTTGGCCAAAAAGGGCGTATGCGTTTTTTCCTGAATATATTCAGGAAAAAACGCATACGCCCTTTTTGGCCAACCAAGCAACCTGGAAAGGCAAATCAGCGCTACAAAGAAGTCTCGCTTCCCATCGGTCAAAAGGGCCATGCTGAATAAAGTGTCAAAACCAGAAATGCAGGGCAGGGCATGGAGAAACGGGAGCCTTGCTACGCTGATGGGCGGGATGTAAATTGCCAACAGCCACTCTGGAGAAGTATACGGTGTGTCCTGAAACATCTAAAAAACTCAGCTTAGAGAGCATAGGGCACTTCCACTCATGGGCGAATAAAGTGGGAAAATTAAAAACCAGCAAGACACAGGCACCCCAACATTTAGCGCTGCTCTGTTGACAAGAACCTCCACTTCGTTACACCTTAAATATCCCAGGAAAGAGAAAAATGGATAAAGAAGTTGTGGTCCTTATGTACAATGGAATATCACTCAGCCATGAAATCAACGTCATAAGGCTAATAGCAGCATGATGAGTGGATTTAGGTACTACGATTCTAAGTGAAATAAGTCACACAGAAAAAGACACTTATCATAAGATATCACTTATAGAGGGAATGTAAAAACCGCTACCCTTGAACTGAATTACAAAACAGAACAGAGTCACACGTTTAGAAAACACACTATGGCTGCTTAACGGGAAAGGTGAGGTGGGGTGATGCATAAAACAAGGGTTTCAAATTAGCTCAGATACCGTTCCATAAACCCAATATGTAATAGACAAGACCTACTCCTTGCTCAGTGAATTGGACTCAACACCCCCTATTCACGGCCCAAGAATATATCTGACTAGTAAGAATCTTAAAACCTATGTATTGATATCTCTTTGTAAGTGAGTCAAGTGGGTGTAAAGTGGCATAAACACAGCAGTGAAAAGCAGCTAAACCCCATTATAAAAATCAATTACTTTTAAAAACCTGTTAAAAAAAGACAGTGAAAGAGAGAGAAATTCTTACAAAATTCGTTTAGGGGCAGTGATGCTACCTGGATTGACCATATCTAGACCCACAGCTGATTGAGACATAAGGGTGGACACTCTTGGGGCTGAGAGGTTTGCTGAGGTTGGGTGAGGAAACGCAGACCCTTTAAAGTAATATTGCCTGGTACCCATCCCATGGGTCCCAAATCTCCAGGTTCAAGGGCATATTCGTACATCGAAAACATGCATGAGAAACCCAGAAGATGGCACACTGTGTGATCGGGAAAGGTTTCTAAAACGCACGTCATTTCTCATCTCCTTGTGCTCGAATTCGCCATTCCAGCTGCTTTACTAGCAGTCTCCCTCACTGGAGAATCAGCACCTTTAACCTCCTGTTCCGTACAGGTTGCAATTTGTCCTGAGGATGAACGGGAAAAGGGGGAAACAATGAGAGTCTAGCTCTAGGTGTTGGGACAGGCACAGGTCACTCTATTTTCCCATCAGGAAGAAGAATTAAGCACAGGCTCAGCCTGCCGCCCGGAACCAGAATAGGGCCTGAAGCAATCCTGCGCTTTTGCGGCCAGCTCCCAAGAAAGCGAGTTGAAAAATGGAGCTCAGGGGCACTGCAATTCACAAACCTGCAGACTTATAAATGACCACTCTCGTCCACAAATATATTGAGGGAAGGCAACGAAGAGGATTTGAAAGCAAGGCAGAATTGCAGGAAACAGATTTCAGGAGGGAGATTCGAATCGCCTTTAAAGCACAGGAAAAGCGGCAAAACCTCGACAATGATGCCCTTGGCCAAAAAGGGCGTATGCGTTTTTTCCTGAATATATTCAGGAAAAAACGCATACGCCCTTTTTGGCCAACCAAGCAACCTGGAAAGGCAAATCAGCGCTACAAAGAAGTCTCGCTTCCCATCGGTCAAAAGGGCCATGCTGAATAAAGTGTCAAAATCAGAAATGCAGGACAGGCCATGGAGAAACGGGAGCCTTGCTACGCTGATGGGCGGGTTGTAAATTGCCAACAGCCACTCTGGAGAAGTATACGGTGTGTCCTGAAACATCTAAAAAACTCAGCTTAGAGAGCATAGGGCACTTCCACTCATGGGCGTATAAACTGGGAAAATTAAAAACCAGCAAGACACAGGCACCCCAACATTTAGCGCTGCTCTGTTGACAAGAACCTCCACTTCGTTACACCTTAAATATCCCAGGAAAGAGAAAAATGGATAAAGAAGTTGTGGTCCTTATGTACAATGGAATATCACTCAGCCATGAAATCAACGTCATAAGGCTAATAGCAGAATGATGAGTGGATTTAGGTACTACGATTCTAAGTGAAATAAGTCACACAGAAAAAGACACTTATCATAAGATATCACTTATAGAGGGAATGTAAAAACCGCTACCCTTGAACTGAATTACAAAACAGAACAGAGTCACACGTTTAGAAAACACACTATGGCTGCTTAACGGGAAAGGTGAGGTGGGGTGATGCATAAAACAAGGGTTTCAAATTAGCTCAGATACCGTTCCATAAACCCAATATGTAATAGACAAGACCTACTCCTTGCTCAGTGAATTGGACTCAACACCCCCTATTCACGGCCCAAGAATATATCTGACTAGTAAGAATCTTAAAACCTATGTATTGATATCTCTTTGTAAGTGAGTCAAGTGGGTGTAAAGTGGCATAAACACAGCAGTGAAAAGCAGCTAGACCCCATTATAAAAATCAATTACTTTTAAAAACCTGTGAAAAAAAGACAGTGAAAGAGAGAGAAATTCTTACAAAATTCGTTTAGGGGCAGTGATGCTACCTGGATTGACCATATCTAGACCCACAGCTGATTGAGACATAAGGGTGGACACTCTTGGGGCTGAGAGGTTTGCTGAGGTTGGGTGAGGAAACGCAGACCCTTTAAAGTAATATTGCCTGGTACCCATCCCATGGGTCCCAAATCTCCAGGTTCAAGGGCATCTTCGTACATCGAAAACATGCATGAGAAACCCAGAAGATGGCACACTGTGTGATCGGGAAAGGTTTCTAAAACGCACCTCATTTCTCATCTCCTTGTGCTCGAATTCGCCATTCCAGCTGCTTTACTAGCAGTCTCCCTCATTGGAGAATCAGCACCTTTAACCTCCTGTTCCGTACAGGTTGCAATTTGTCCTGAGGATGAACGGGAAAAGGGGGAAACAATGAGAGTCTAGCTCTAGGTGTTGGGACAGGCACAGGTCACTCTATTTTCCCATCAGGAAGAAGAATTAAGCACAGGCTCAGCCTGCCGCCCGGAACCAGAATAGGGCCTGAAGCAATCCTGCGCTTTTGCGGCCAGCTCCCAAGAAAGCGAGTTGAAAAATGGAGCTCAGGGGCACTGCAATTCACAAACCTGCAGACTTATAAATGACCACTCTCGTCCACAAATATATTGAGGGAAGGCAACGAAGAGGATTTGAAAGCAAGGCAGAATTGCAGGAAACAGATTTCAGGAGGGAGATTCGAATCGCCTTTAAAGCACAGGAAAAGCGGCAAAACCTCGACAATGATGCCCTTGGCCAAAAAGGGCGTATGCGTTTTTTCCTGAATATATTCAGGAAAAAACGCATACGCCCTTTTTGGCCAACCAAGCAACCTTGAAAGGCAAATCAGCGCTACAAAGAAGTCTCGCTTCCCATCGGTCAAAAGGGCCATGCTGAATAAAGTGTCAAAACCAGAAATGCAGGGCAGGGCATGGAGAAACGGGAGCCTTGCTACGCTGATGGGCGGGATGTAAATTGCCAACAGCCACTCTGGAGAAGTATACGGTGTGTCCTGAAACATCTAAAAAACTCAGCTTAGAGAGCATAGGGCACTTCCACTCATGGGCGAATAAAGTGGGAAAATTAAAAACCAGCAAGACACAGGCACCCCAACATTTAGCGCTGCTCTGTTGACAAGAACCTCCACTTCGTTACACCTTAAATATCCCAGGAAAGAGAAAAATGGATAAAGAAGTTGTGGTCCTTATGTACAATGGAATATCACTCAGCCATGAAATCAACGTCATAAGGCTAATAGCAGCATGATGAGTGGATTTAGGTACTACGATTCTAAGTGAAATAAGTCACACAGAAAAAGACACTTATCATAAGATATCACTTATAGAGGGAATGTAAAAACCGCTACCCTTGAACTGAATTACAAAACAGAACAGAGTCACACGTTTAGAAAACACACTATGGCTGCTTAACGGGAAAGGTGAGGTGGGGTGATGCATAAAACAAGGGTTTCAAATTAGCTCAGATACCGTTCCATAAACCCAATATGTAATAGACAAGACCTACTCCTTGCTCAGTGAATTGGACTCAACACCCCCTATTCACGGCCCAAGAATATATCTGACTAGTAAGAATCTTAAAACCTATGTATTGATATCTCTCTGTAAGTGAGTCAAGTGGGTGTAAAGTGACATAAACACAGCAGTGAAAAGCAGCTAAACCCCATTATAAAAATCAATTACTTTTAAAAACCTGTGAAAAAAAGACAGTGAAAGAGAGAGAAATTCTTACAAAATTCGTTTAGGGGCAGTTATGCTACCTGGATTGACCATATCTAGACCCAAAGCTGATTGAGACATAAGGGTGGACACTCTTGGGGCTGAGAGGTTTGGTGAGGTTGGGTGAGCAAACGCAGATCCTTTAAAGTAATACTGCGTGGTACCCATCCCATGGGTCCCAAATCTCCAGGTTCAAGGGCATCTTCCTACATCGAAAACATGCATGAGAAACCCAGAAGATGGTACACTGTGTGATCGGGAAAGGTTTTTAAAACGCACCTCATTTCTCATGTCCTTGTGCTCGGGTTCGCCATTCCAGCTGCTTTACTAGCAGTCTCCCTCATTGGAGAATCAGCACCTTTAACCTCCTGTTCCGTACAGGTTGCAATTTGTCCTGAGGATGAACGGGAAGAGGGGAAAACAATGAGAGACTAGCTCTAGGTGTTGGGACAGGCACAGGTCACTCTATTTTCCCATCAGGAAGAAGAATTAAGCACAGGCTCAGCCTGCCGCCCGGGACCAGAATAGGGCCTGAAGCAATCCTGCGCTTTTGCGGCCAGCTCCCAAGAAAGCGAGTTGAAAAATGGAGCTCAGGGGCAGTGCAATTCACAAACCTGCAGACTTATAAATGATCACTCTCGTCCACAAATATATTGAGGGACGGCAACGAAGAGGATTTGAAAGCAAGGCAGAATTGCAGGAAACAGATTTCAGGAGGGAGATTCGAATCGCCTTTAAAGCACAGGAAAAGCGGCAAAACCTCGACAATGATGCCCTTGGCCAAAAAGGGCGTATGCGTTTTTTCCTGAATATATTCAGGAAAAAACGCATACGCCCTTTTTGGCCAACCAAGCAACCTGGAAAGACAAATCAGCGCTACAAAGAAGTCTCGCTTCCCATCGGTCAAAAGGGCCATGCTGAATAAAGTGTCAAAACCAGAAATGCAGGGCAGGCCATGAGGAAACGGGAGCCTTGCTACGATGATGGGAGGGATGTAAATTGCCAACAGCCACTCTGGAGAAGTGTACGGTGTGTCCTGAAACATCTAAAAAACTCAGCTTAGAGAGCATAGGGCAGTTCCACTCATGGGCGTATAAATTGGGAAAACTAAAAATCAGCAAGACACAGGTACCCCAACGTTTAGGGCTGCTCTTTTGACAAGAACCTCCACTTCGTTACACCTTAAATATCTCAGGAAAGAGAAAAATGGATAAAGAAGTTGTGGTCCTTATGTACAATGGAATATCACTCAGCCATGAAATCAACGTCATAAGGCTAGTAGCAGCATGATGAGTGGATTTAGGTACGACGATTCTAAATGAAATAAGTCACACAGAAAAAGACACTTATCATAAGATATCACTTATAGAGGGAATGTAAAAACCGCTACCCTTGAACTGAATTACAAAACAGAACAGAGTCACACGTTTAGAAAACACCCTATGGCTGCTTAACGGGAAAGGTGAGGTGGGGTGATGCATAAAACAAGGGTTTCAAATTAGCTCAGATACCGTTCCATAAACCCAATATGTAATAGACAAGACCTACTCCTTGCTCAGTGAATTGGACTCAACACCCCCTATTCACGGCCCAAGAATATATCTGACTAGTAAGAATCTTAAAACCTATGTATTGATATCTCTCTGTAAGTGAATCAAGTGGGTGTAACGTGGCATAAACACAGCAGTGAAAAGCAGCTAAACCCCATTATAAAAATCAATTACTTTTAAAAACCTGTGAAAAAAAGACAGTGAAAGAGAGAGAAATTCTTACAAAATTCGTTTAGGGGCAGTGATGCTACCTGGATTGACCATATCTAGACCCACAGCTGATTGAGACATAAGGGTGGACACTCTTGGGGCTGAGAGGTTTGCTGAGGTTGGGTGAGGAAACGCAGACCCTTTAAAGTAATATTGCCTGGTACCCATCCCATGGGTCCCAAATCTCCAGGTTCAAGGGCATCTTCCTACATCGAAAACATGCATGAGAAACCCAGAAGATGGCACACTGTGTGATCGGGAAAGGTTTCTAAAACGCACCTCATTTCTCATCTCCTTGTGCTCGAATTCGCCATTCCAGCTGCTTTACTAGCAGTCTCCCTCATTGGAGAATCAGCACCTTTAACCTCCTGTTCCGTACAGGTTGCAATTTGTCCTGAGGATGAACGGGAAGAGGGGAAAACAATGAGAGACTAGCTCTAGGTGTTGGGACAGGCACAGGTCACTCTATTTTCCCATCAGGAAGAAGAATTAAGCACAGGCTCAGCCTGCCACCCGGGACCAGAATAGGGCCTGAAGCAATCCTGCGCTTTTGCGGCCAGCTCCCAAGAAAGCGAGTTGAAAAATGGAGCTCAGGGGCACTGCAATTCACAAACCTGCAGACTTATAAATGATCACTCTCGTCCACAAATATATTGAGGGACGGCAACGAAGAGGATTTGAAAGCAAGGCAGAATTGCAGGAAACAGATTTCAGGAGGGAGATTCGAATCGCCTTTAAAGCACAGGAAAAGCGGCAAAACCTCGACAATGATGCCCTTGGCCAAAAAGGGCGTATGCGTTTTTTCCTGAATATATTCAGGAAAAAACGCATACGCCCTTTTTGGCCAACCAAGCAACCTGGAAAGGCAAATCAGCGCTACAAAGAAGTCTCGCTTCCCATCGGTCAAAAGGGCCATGCTGAATAAAGTGTCAAAACCAGAAATGCAGGGCAGGGCATGGAGAAACGGGAGCCTTGCTACGCTGATGGGCGGGATGTAAATTGCCAAGAGCCGCTCTGGAGAAGTATACGGTGTGTCCTGAAACATCTAAAAAACTCAGCTTAGAGAGCATAGGGCACCTCCACTCATGGGCGTATAAATTGGGAAAACTAAAAATCAGCAAGACACAGGTACCCCAACGTTTAGGGCTGCTCTTTTGACAAGAACCTTCACTTCGTTAAACCTTAAATATCTCAGGAAAGAGAAAAATGGATAAAGAAGTTGTGGTCCTTATGTACAATGGAATATCACTCAGCCATGAAATCAACTTCATAAGGCTAGTAGCAGCATGATGAGTGGATTTAGGTACGACGATTCTAAGTGAAATAAGTCACACAGAAAAAGACACTTATCATAAGATATCACTTATAGAGGGAATGTAAAAACCGCTACCCTTGAACTGAATTACAAAACAGAACAGAGTCACACGTTTAGAAAACACCCTATGGCTGCTTAACGGGAAAGGTGAGGTGGGGTGATGCATAAAACAAGGGTTTCAAATTAGCTCAGATACCGTTCCATAAACCCAATATGTAATAGACAAGACCTACTCCTTGCTCAGTGAATTGGACTCAACACCCCCTATTCACGGCCCAAGAATATATCTGACTAGTAAGAATCTTAAAACCTATGTATTGATATCTCTCTGTAAGTGAGTCAAGTGGGTGTAACGTGGCATAAACACAGCAGTGAAAAGCAGCTAAACCCCATTATAAAAATCAATTACTTTTAAAAACCTGTAAAAAAAAGACAGTGAAAGAGAGAGAAATTCTTACAAAATTCGTTTAGGGGCAGTTATGCTACCTGGATTGACCATATCTAGACCCACAGCTGATTGAGACATAAGGGTGGACACTCTTGGGGCTGAGGGGTTTGGTGAGGTTGGGTGAGGAAACGCAGACCCTTTAAAGTAATACTGCGTGGTACCCATCCCATGGGTCCCAAATCTCCAGGTTCAAGGGCATCTTCCTACATCGAAAACATGCATGAGAAACCCAGAAGATGGTACGCCGTGTGATCGGGAAAGGTTTCTAAAACGCAGCTCATTTCTCATGTCCTTGTGCTCGAGTTCGCCATTCCAGCCGCTTTACTAACAATCTCCCTCTTTGGAGAATCAGCACCTTTAACCTCCTGTTCCGTACAGGTTGCAATTTGTCCTGAGGATGAACGGGAAGAGGGGAAAACAATGAGAGACTAGCTCTAGGTGTTGGGACAGGCACAGGTCACTCTATTTTCCCATCAGGAAGAAGAATTAAGCACAGGCTCAGCCTGCCGCCCGGGACCAGAATAGGGCCTGAAGCAATCCTGCGCTTTTGCGGCCAGCTCCCAAGAAAGCGAGTTGAAAAATGGAGCTCAGGGACACTGCAATTCACAAACCTGCAGACTTATAAATGATCACTCTCGTCCACAAATATATTGAGGGAAGGCAACGAAGAGGATTTGAAAGCAAGGCAGAATTGCAGGAAACAGATTTCAGGAGGGAGATTCGAATCGCCTTTAAAGCACAGGAAAAGCGGCAAAACCTCGACAAGATGCCCTTGGCCAAAAAGGGCGTATGCGTTTTTCCCTGAATATATTCAGGAAAAAACGCATACGCCCTTTTTGGCCAACCAAGCAACCTGGAAAGGCAAATCAGCGCTACAAAGAAGTCTCGCTTCCCATCGGTCAAAAGGGCCATGCTGAATAAAGTGTCAAAATCAGAAATGCAGGACAGGCCATGGAGAAACGGGAGACTTGCTACGCTGATGGGCGGGATGTAAATTGCCAACAGCCACTCTGGAGAAGTGTACGGTGTGTCCTGAAACATCTAAAAAACTCAGCTTAGAGAGCATAGGGCACTTCCACTCATGGGCGTATAAAGTGGGAAAATTAAAAACCAGCAAGACACAGGCACCCCAACATTTAGGGCTGCTCTGTTGACAAGAACCTCCACTTCGTTACACCTTAAATATCTCAGGAAAGAGAAAAATGGATAAAGAAGTTGTGGTCCTTATGTACAATGGAATATCACTCAGCCATGAAATCAACGTCATAAGGCTAATAGCAGCATGATGAGTGGATTTAGGTACTACGATTCTAAGTGAAATTAGTCACACAGAAAAAGACACTTATCATAAGATATCACTTATAGAGGGAATGTAAAAACCGCTACCCTTGAACTGAATTACAAAACAGAACAGAGTCACACGTTTAGAAAACACACTATGGCTGCTTAACGGGAAAGGTGAGGTGGGGTGATGCATAAAGCAAGGGTTTCAAATTAGCTCAGATACCGTTCCATAAACCCAATATGTAATAGACAAGACCTACTCCTTGCTCAGTGAATTGGACTCAACACCCCCTATTCACGGCCCAAGAATATATCTGACTAGTAAGAATCTTAAAACCTATGTATTGATATCTCTCTGTAAGTGAGTCAAGTGCGTGTAAAGTGACATAAACACAGCAGTAAAAAGCAGCTAAACCCCATTATAAAAATCAATTACTTTTAAAAACCTGTGAAAAAAAGACAGTGAAAGAGAGAGAAATTCTTACAAAATTCGTTTAGGGGCAGTGATGCTACCTGGATTGACCATATCTAGACCCACAGCTGATTGAGACATAAGGGTGGACACTCTTGGGGCTGAGAGGTTTGCTGAGGTTGGGTGAGGAAACGCAGACCCTTTAAAGTAATATTGCCTGGTACCCATCCCATGGGTCCCAAATCTCCAGGTTCAAGGGCATCTTCCTACATCGAAAACATGCATGAGAAACCCAGAAGATGGTACACCGTGTGATCGAGAAAGGTTTCTAAAACGCACCTCATTTCTCATCTCCTTGTGCTCGGGTCCGCCATTCCAGCCGCTTTTCTAGCAACCTCCCTCCTTGGAGAATCAGCACCTTTAACCTCCTGTTCCGTACAGGTTGCAATTTGTCCTGAGGATGAACGGGAAGAGGGGAAAACAATGAGAGACTAGCTCTAGGTGTTGGGACAGGCACAGGTCACTCTATTTTCCCATCAGGAAGAAGAATTAAGCACAGGCTCAGCCTGCCGCCCGAGACCAGAATAGGGCCTGAAGCAATCCTGCGCTTTTGCGGCCAGCTCCCAAGAAAGCGAGTTGAAAAATGGAGCTCAGGGACACTGCAATTCACAAACCTGCAGACTTATAAATGATCACTCTCGTCCACAAATATATTGAGGGAAGGCAACGAAGAGGATTTGAAAGCAAGGCAGAATTGCAGGAAACAGATTTCAGGAGGGAGATTCGAATCGCCTTTAAAGCACAGGAAAAGCGGCAAAACCTCGACAAGATGCCCTTGGCCAAAAAGGGCGTATGCGTTTTTTCCTGAATATATTCAGGAAAAAACGCATACGCCCTTTTTGGCCAAGCAAGCAACCTGGAAAGGCAAATCAGCGCTACAAAGAAGTCTCGCTTCCCATCGGTCAAAAGGACCATGCTGAATAAAGTGTCAAAATCAGAAATGCAGGACAGGCCATGGAGAAACGGGAGCCTTGCTACGCTGATGGGCGGGATGTAAATTGCCAACAGCCACTCTGGAGAGGTGTACGGTGTGTCCTGAAACATCTAAAAAACTCAGCTTAGAGAGCATAGGGCAGTTCCACTCATGGGCGTATAAAGTGGGAAAATTAAAAACCAGCAAGACACAGGCACCCCAAAGTTTAGGGCTGCTCTGTTGACAAGAACCTCCACTTCGTTATACCTTAAATATCCCAGGAAAGAGAAAAATGGATAAAGAAGTTGTGGTCCTTATGTACAATGGAATATCACTCAGCCATGAAATCAACGTCATAAGGCTAGTAGCAGCATGATGAGTGGATTTAGGTACTACGATTCTAAGTGAAATAAATCACACAGAAAAAGACACTTATCATAAGATATCACTTATAGAGGGAATGTAAAAACCTCTACCCTTTAACTGAATTACAAAACAGAACAGAGTCACACGTTTAGAAAACACACTATGGCTGCTTAACGGGAAAGGTGAGGTGGGGTGATGCATAAAACAAGGGTTTCAAATTAGCTCAGATACCGTTCCATAAACCCAATATGTAATAGACAAGACCTACTCCTTGCTCAGTGAATTGGACTCAACACCCCCTATTCACGGCCCAAGAATATATCTGACTAGTAAGAATCTTAAAACCTATGTATTGATATCTCTCTGTAAGTGAGTCAAGTGGGTGTAAAGTGGCATAAACACAGCAGTGAAAAGCAGCTAAACCCCATTATAAAAATCAATTACTTTTAAAAACCTGTGAAAAAAAGACAGTGAAAGAGAGAGAAATTATTACAAAATTCGTTTAGGGGCAGTTATGCTACCTGGATTGACCATATCTAGACCCACAGCTGATTGAGACATAAGGGTGGACACTCTTGGGGCTGAGGGGTTTGGTGAGGTTGGGTGAGGAAACGCAGACCCTTTAAAGTAATACTGCGTGGTACCCATCCCATGGGTCCCAAATCTCCAGGTTCAAGGGCATCTTCCTACATCGAAAACATGCATGAGAAACCCAGAAGATGGTACGCCGTGTGATCGGGAAAGGTTTCTAAAACGCAGCTCATTTCTCATGTCCTTGTGCTCGGGTTCGCCATTCCAGCCGCTTTACTAACAATCTCCCTCTTTGGAGAATCAGCACCTTTAACCTCCTGTTCCGTACAGGTTGCAATTTGTCCTGAGGATGAACGGGAACAGGGGAAAACAATGAGAGACTAGCTCTAGGTGTTGGGACAGGCACAGGTCACTCTATTTTCCCATCAGGAAGAAGAATTAAGCACAGGCTCAGCCTGCCGCCCGGGACCAGAATAGGGCCTGAAGCAATCCTGCGCTTTTGCGGCCAGCTCCCAAGAAAGCGAGTTGAAAAATGGAGCTCAGGGACACTGCAATTCACAAACCTGCAGACTTATAAATGATCACTCTCGTCCACAAATATATTGAGGGAAGGCAACGAAGAGGATTTGAAAGCAAGGCAGAATTGCAGGAAACAGATTTCAGGAGGGAGATTCGAATCGCCTTTAAAGCACAGGAAAAGCGGCAAAACCTCGACAAGATGCCCTTGGCCAAAAAGGGCGTATGCGTTTTTCCCTGAATATATTCAGGAAAAAACGCATACGCCCTTTTTGGCCAACCAAGCAACCTGGAAAGGCAAATCAGCGCTACAAAGAAGTCTCGCTTCCCATCGGTCAAAAGGGCCATGCTGAATAAAGTGTCAAAATCAGAAATGCAGGACAGGCCATGGAGAAACGGGACCCTTGCTACGCTGATGGGCGGGATGTAAATTGCCAACAGCCACTCTGGAGAAGTGTACGGTGTGTCCTGAAACATCTAAAAAACTCAGCTTAGAGAGCATAGGGCACTTCCACTCATGGGCGTATAAAGTGGGAAAATTAAAAACCAGCAAGACACAGGCACCCCAACATTTAGGGCTGCTCTGTTGACAAGAACCTCCACTTCGTTACACCTTAAATATCCCAGGAAAGAGAAAAATGGATAAAGAAGTTGTGGTCCTTATGTACAATGGAATATCACTCAGCCATGAAATCAACGTCATAAGGCTAATAGCAGCATGATGAGTGGATTTAGGTACTACGATTCTAAGTGAAATTAGTCACACAGAAAAAGACACTTATCATAAGATATCACTTATAGAGGGAATGTAAAAACCGCTACCCTTGAACTGAATTACAAAACAGAACAGAGTCACACGTTTAGAAAACACACTATGGCTGCTTAACGGGAAAGGTGAGGTGGGGTGATGCATAAAGCAAGGGTTTCAAATTAGCTCAGATACCGTTCCATAAACCCAATATGTAATAGACAAGACCTACTCCTTGCTCAGTGAATTGGACTCAACACCCCCTATTCACGGCCCAAGAATATATCTCACTAGTAAGAATCTTAAAACCTATGTATTGATATCTCTCTGTAAGTGAGTCAAGTGCGTGTAAAGTGACATAAACACAGCAGTAAAAAGCAGCTAAACCCCATTATAAAAATCAATTACTTTTAAAAACCTGTGAAAAAAAGACAGTGAAAGAGAGAGAAATTCTTACAAAATTCGTTTAGGGGCAGTTATGCTACCTGGATTGACCATATCTAGACCCACAGCTGATTGAGACATAAGGGTGGACACTCTTGGGGCTGAGAGGTTTGCTGAGGTTGGGTGAGGAAACGCAGACCCTTTAAAGTAATATTGCCTGGTACCCATCCCATGGGTCCCAAATCTCCAGGTTCAAGGGCATCTTCCTACATCGAAAACATGCATGAGAAACCCAGAAGATGGCACACTGTGTGATCGGGAAAGGTTTCTAAAACGCACCTCATTTCTCATCTCCTTGTGCTCGAATTCGCCATTCCAGCCGCTTTACTAGCAACCTCACTCCTTAGAGAATCATCACCTTTAACCTCCTGTTCCGTACAGGTTGCAATTTGTCCTGAGGATGAACGGGAAGAGGGGAAAACAATGAGAGACTAGCTCTAGGTGTTGGGACAGGCACAGGTCACACTATTTTCCCATCAGGAAGAAGAATTAAGCACAGGCTCAGCCTGCCGCCCGGAACCAGAATAGGGCCTGAAGCAATCCTGCGCTTTTGCGGCCAGCTCCCAAGAAAGCGAGTTGAAAAATGGAGCTCAGGGGCACTGCAATTCACAAACCTGCAGACTTATAAATGATCACTCTCGTCCACAAATATATTGAGGGAAGGCAACGAAGAGGATTTGAAAGCAAGGCAGAATTGCAGGAAACAAATTTCAGGAGGGAGATTCGAATCGCCTTTAAAGCACAGGAAAAGCAGCAAAACCTCGACAAGATGCCCTTGGCCAAAAAGGGCGTATGCGTTTTTTCCTGAATATATTCAGGAAAAAACGCATACGCCCTTTTTGGCCAACCAAGCAACCTGGAAAGGCAAATCAGCGCTACAAAGAAGTCTCGCTTCCCATCGGTCAAAAGGGCCATGCTGAATAAAGTGTCAAAATCAGAAATGCAGGACAGGCCATGGAGAAACGGGAGCCTTGCTACGCTGATGGGCGGGATGTAAATTGCCAACAGGCACTCTGGAGAGGTGTACGGTGTGTCCTGAAACATCTAAAAAACTCAGCTTAGAGAGCATAGGGCAGTTCCACTCATGGGCGTATAAAGTGGGAAAATTAAAAACCAGCAAGACACAGGCACCCCAAAGTTTAGGGCTGCTCTGTTGACAAGAACCTCCACTTCGTTATACCTTAAATATCCCAGGAAAGAGAAAAATGGATAAAGAAGTTGTGGTCCTTATGTACAATGGAATATCACTCAGCCATGAAATCAACGTCATAAGGCTAGTAGCAGCATGATGAGTGGATTTAGGTACTACGATTCTAAGTGAAATAAATCACACAGAAAAAGACACTTATCATAAGATATCACTTATAGAGGGAATGTAAAAACCGCTACCCTTGAACTGAATTACAAAACAGAACAGAGTCACACGTTTAGAAAACACACTATGGCTGCTTAACGGGAAAGGTGAGGTGGGGTGATGCATAAAACAAGGGTTTCAAATTAGCTCAGATACCGTTCCATAAACCCAATATGTAATAGACAAGACCTACTCCTTGCTCAGTGAATTGGACTCAACACCCCCTATTCAAGGCCCAAGAATATATCTGACTAGTAAGAATCTTAAAACCTATGTATTGATATCTCTCTGTAAGTGAGTCAAGTGGGTGTAAAGTGGCATAAACACAGCAGTGAAAAGCAACTAAACCCCATTATAAAAATCAATTACTTTTAAAAACCTGTGAAAAAAAGACAGTGAAAGAGAGAGAAATTCTTACAAAATTCGTTTAGGGGCAGTGATGCTACCTGGATTGACCATATCTAGACCCACAGCTGATTGAGACATAAGGTTGGAAACTCTTGGGGCTGAGAGGTTTGGTGAGGTTGGGTGAGGAAACGCAGACCCTTTAAAGTAATACTGCCTGGTACCCATCCCATGGGTCCCAAATCTCCAGGTTCAAGGGCATCTTCCTACATCGAAAACATGCATGAGAAACCCAGAAGATGGTACACCGTGTGATCGGGAAAGGTTTCTAAAACACACCTCATTTCTCATCTCCTTGTGCTCGGGTTCGCCATTCCAGCCGCTTTATTAACAATCTCCCTCCTTGGAGAATCAGCACCTTTAACCTCCTGTTCCGTACAGGTTGCAATTTGTCCTGAGGATGAACGGGAAGAGGGGAAAACAATGAGAGACTAGCTCTAGGTGTTGGGACAGGCACAGGTCACTCTATTTTCCAATCAGGAAGAAGAATTAAGCACAGGCTCAGCCTGCCGCCCGGGACCAGAATAGGGCCTGAAGCAATCCTGCGCTTTTGCGGCCAGCTCCCAAGAAAGCGAGTTGAAAAATGGAGCTCAGGGGCACTGCAATTCACAAACCTGCAGACTTATAAATGATCACTCTCGTCCACAAATATATTGAGGGAAGGCAACGAAGAGGATTTGAAAGCAAGGCAGAATTGCAGGAAACAGATTTCAGGAGGGAGATTCGAATCGCCTTTAAAGCACAGGAAAAGCAGCAAAACCTCGAGAAGATGCCCTTGGCCAAAAAGGGCGTATGCGTTTTTTCCTGAATATATTCAGGAAAAAACGCATACGCCCTTTTTGGCCAACCAAGCAACCTGGAAAGCCAAATCAGCGCTACAAAGAAGTCTCGCTTCCCATCGGTCAAAAGGGCCATGCTGAATAAAGTGTCAAAATCAGAAATGTAGGACAGGCCATGGAGAAACGGGAGCCTTGCTACGCTGATGGGCGGGATGTAAATTGCCAACAGCCACTCTGGAGAAGTGTACGGTGTGTCCTGAAACATCTAAAAAACTCAGCTTAGAGAGCATAGGGCAGTTCCACTCATGGGCGTATAAATTGGGAAAACTAAAAATAAGCAAGACACAGGCACCCCAACGTTAAGGGCTGCTCTGTTGACAAGAACCTCCACTTCGTTACACCTTAAATATCTCAGGAAAGAGAAAAATGGATAAAGAAGTTGTGGTCCTTATGTACAATGGAATATCACTCAGCCATGAAATCAACGTCATAAGGCTAGTAGCAGCATGATGAGTGGATTTAGGTACGACGATTCTAAATGAAATAAGTCACACAGAAAAAGACACTTATCATAAGATATCACTTATAGAGGGAATGTAAAAACCGCTACCCTTGAACTGAATTACAAAACACAACAGAGTCACACGTTTAGAAAACACACTATGGCTGCTTAACGGGAAAGGTGAGGTGGGGTGATGCATAAAACAAGGGTTTCAAATTAGCTCAGATACCGTTCCATAAACCCAATATGTAATAGACAAGACCTACTCCTTGCTCAGTGAATTGGACTCAACACCCCCTATTCAAGGCCCAAGAATATATCTGACTAGTAAGAATTTTAAAACCTATGTATTGATATCTCTCTGTAAGTGAGTCAAGTGGGTGTAAAGTGGCATAAACACAGCAGTGAAAAGCAGCTAAACCCCATTATAAAAATCAATTACTTTTAAAAACCTGTGAAAAAAAGACAGTGAAAGAGAGAGAAATTCTTACAAAATTCGTTTAGGGGCAGTTATGCTACCTGGATTGACCATATCTAGACCCACAGCTGATTGAGACATAAGGGTGGACACTCTTGGGGCTGAGAGGTTTGGTGAGGTTGGGTGAGGAAACGCAGACCCTTTAAAGTAATACTGCGTGGTACCCATCACATGGGTCCCAAATCTCCAGGTTCAAGGGCATCTTCCTACATCGAAAACATGCATGAGAAACCCAGAAGATGGTACACCGTGTGATCGAGAAAGGTTTCTAAAACGCACCTCATTTCTCATCTCCTTGTGCTCGGGTCCGCCATTCCAGCCGCTTTTCTAGCAACCTCCCTCCTTGGAGAATCAGCACCTTTAACCTCCTGTTCCGTACAGGTTGCAATTTGTCCTGAGGATGAACGGGAAGAGGGGAAAACAATGAGAGACTAGCTCTAGGTGTTGGGACAGGCACAGGTCACTCTATTTTCCCATCAGGAAGAAGAATTAAGCACAGGCTCAGCCTGCCGCCCGAGACCAGAATAGGGCCTGAAGCAATCCTGCGCTTTTGCGGCCAGCTCCCAAGAAAGCGAGTTGAAAAATGGAGCTCAGGGACACTGCAATTTACAAACCTGCAGACTTATAAATGATCACTCTCGTCCACAAATATATTGAGGGAAGGCAACGAAGAGGATTTGAAAGCAAGGCAGAATTGCAGGAAACAGATTTCAGGAGGGAGATTCGAATCGCCTTTAAAGCACAGGAAAAGCGGCAAAACCTCGACAAGATGCCCTTGGCCAAAAAGGGCGTATGCGTTTTTTCCTGAATATATTCAGGAAAAAACGCATACGCCCTTTTTGGCCAAGCAAGCAACCTGGAAAGGCAAATCAGCGCTACAAAGAAGTCTCGCTTCCCATCGGTCAAAAGGACCATGCTGAATAAAGTGTCAAAACCAGAAATGCAGGGCAGGCCATGAGGAAACGGGAGCCTTGCTACGATGATGGGCGGGATGTAAATTGCCAACAGCCACTCTGGAGAAGTGTACGGTGTGTCCTGAAACATCTAAAAAACTCAGCTTAGAGAGCATAGGGCACTTCCACTCATGGGCGTATAAATTGGGAAAACTAAAAATCAGCAAGACACAGGCACCCCAACGTTTAGGGCTGCTCTGTTGACAAGAACCTCCACTTCGTTACACCTTAAATATCTCAGGATAGAGAAAAATGGATAAATAAGTTGTGGTCCTTATGTACAATGGAATATCACTCAGCCATGAAATCAACGTCATAAGGCTAGTAGCAGCATGATGATTGGATTTAGGTACGACGATTCTAAGTGAAATAAGTCACACAGAAAAAGACACTTATCATAAGATATCACTTATAGAGGGAATGTAAAAACCGCTACCCTTGAACTGAATTACAAAACAGAACAGAGTCACACGTTTAGAAAACACACTATGGCTGCTTAACGGGAAAGGTGAGGTGGGGTGATGAATAAAACAAGGGTTTCAAATTAGCTCAGATACCGTTCCATAAACCCAATATGTAATAGACAAGACCTACTCCTTGCTCAGTCAATTGGACTCAACACCCCCTATTCACGGCCCAAGAATATATCTGACTATTAAGAATCGTAAAACCTATGTATTGATATCTCTTTGTAAGTGAGTCAAGTGGGTGTAAAGTGGCATAAACACAGCAGTGAAAAGCAGCTAAACCCCATTATAAAAATCAATTACTTTTAAAAACCTGTGAAAAAAAGACAGTGAAAGAGAGAGAAATTCTTACAAAATTCGTTTAGGGGTAGTTATGCTACCTGGATTGACCATATCTAGACCCACAGCTGATTGAGACATAAGGGTGGACACTCTTGGGGCTGAGAGTTTTGGTGAGGTTGGGTGAGCAAACGCAGATCCTTTAAAGTAATACTGCGTGGTACCCATCCCATTGGTCCCAAATCTCCAGGGTCAAGGGCATCTTCCTACATCGAAAACATGCATGAGAAACCCAGAAGATGGTACACTGAGTGATCGGGAAAGGTTTCTAAAACGCACCTCATTTCTCATGTCCTTGTGCTCGGGTTCGCCATTCCAGCCGCATTACTAGCAATCTCCCTCCTTGGAGAATCAGCACCTTTAACCTCCTGTTCCGTACAGGTTGCAATTTGTCCTGAGGATGAACGGGAAGAAGGGGGAACCAATGAGAGACTAGCTCTAGGTGTTGGGACAGGCACAGGTCACTCTATTTTCCCATGAGGAAGAAGAATTAAGCACAGGCTCAGCCTTCCGCCCGGGACCAGAATAGGGCCTGAAGCAATCCTGCGCTTTTGCGGCCAGCTCCCAAGAAAGCGAGTTGAAAAATGGAGCTCAGGGGAACTGCAATTCACAAACCTGCAGACTTATAAATGACCACTCTCGTCCACAAATATATTGAGGGAAGGCAACGAAGAGGATTTGAAAGCAAGGCAGAATTGCAGGAAACAGATTTCAGGAGGGAGATTCGAATCGCCTTTAAAGCACAGGAAAAGCGGCAAAACCTCGACAATGATGCCCTTGGCCAAAAAGGGCGTATGCGTTTTTTCCTGAATATATTCAGGAAAAAACGCATACGCCCTTTTTGGCCAACCAAGCAACCTGGAAAGGCAAATCAGCGCTACAAAGAAGTCTCGCTTCCCATCGGTCAAAAGGGCCATGCTGAATAAAGTGTCAAAACCAGAAATGCAGGGCAGGCCATGGAGAAACGGGAGGCTTGCTACGCTGATGGGCGGGATGTAAATTGCCAACAGCCACTCTGGAGAAGTGTACGGTGTGTCGTGAAACATCTAAAAAACTCAGCTTAGAGAGCATAGGGCACTTCCACTCATGGGCGTATATAGTGGGAAAGTTAAAAACCAGCAAGACACAGGCACCCCAAAGTTTAGGGCTGCTCTGTTGACAAGAACCTCCAACTTCGTTACACCTTAAATATCCCAGGAAAGAGAAAAATGGATAAAGATGTTGTGGTCCTTATGTACAATGGAATATCACTCAGCCATGAAATCAACGTCATAAGGCTAGTAGCAGCATGATGAGTGGATTTAGGTACGACGATTCTAAGTGAAATAAGTCACACAGAAAAAGACACTTATCATAAGATATCACTTATAGAGGGAATGTAAAAACCGCTACCCTTGAACTGAATTACAAAACAGAACAGAGTCACACGTTTAGAAAACACACTATGGCTGCTTAACGGGAAAGGTGAGGTGGGGTGATGCATAAAACAAGGGTTTCAAATTAGCTCAGATACCGTTCCATAAACCCAATACGAACTAGACAAGACCTACTCCTTGCTCAGTGAATTGGACTCAAAACCCCCTATTCACGGCCCAAGAATATATCTGACTAGTAAGAATCTTAAAACCTATGTATTGATATCTCTCTGTAAGTGAGTCATGTGGGTGCAAAGTGACATAAACACAGCAGTGAAAAGCAGCTAAACCCCATTATAAAAATCAATTACTTTTAAAAACCTGTGAAAAAAAGACAGTGAAAGAGAGAGAAATTCTTACAAAATTCGTTTAGGGGCAGTTATGCTACCTGGATTGACCATATCTAGACCCACAGCTGATTGAGACATAAGGGTGGACACTCTTGGGGCTGAGAGGTTTGGTGAGGTTGGGTGAGCAAACGCAGACCCTTTAAAGTAATACTGCGTGGTACCCATCCCATGGGTCCCAAATCTCCAGTTTCAAGGGCATCTTCCTACATCGAAAACATGCATGAGAAACCCAGAAGATGGTACACCGTGTGATCGGGAAAGATTTCTAAAACGCACCTCATTTCTCATCTCCTTGTGCTCGGGTTCGCCATTCCAGCCGCTTTACTAACAATCTCCCTCCTTGGAGAATCAGCACCTTTAACCTCCTGTTCCGTACAGGTTGCAATTTGTCCTGAGGATGAACGGGAAGAGGGGAAAACAATGAGAGACTAGCTCTAGGTGTTGGGACAGGCACAGGTCACTCTATTTTCCCATCAGGAAGAAGAATTAAGCACAGGCTCAGCCTGCCACCCGGGACCAGAATAGGGCCTGAAGCAATCCTGCGCTTTTGAGGCCAGCTCCCAAGAAAGCGAGTTGAAAAATGGAGCTCAGGGGAACTGCAATTCACAAACCTGCAGACTTATAAATGATCACTCTCGTCCACAAATATATTGAGGGAAGGCAACGAAGAGGATTTGAAAGCAAGGCAGAATTGCAGGAAACAGATTTCAGGAGGGAGATTCGAATCGCCTTTGAGGCACAGGAAAAGCGGCAAAACCTCGACAATGATGCCCTTGGCCAAAAAGGGCGTATGCGTTTTTTCCTGAATGTATTCAGGAAAAAACGCATACGCCCTTTTTGGCCAACCAAGCAACCTGGAAAGGCAAATCAGCGCTACAAAGAAGTCTCGCTTCCCATCGGTCAAAAGGGCCATGCTGAATAAAGTGTCAAAACCAGAAATGCAGGACAGGCCATGGAGAAACGGGAGCCTTGCTACGCTGATGGGCGGGATGTAAATTGCCAACAGCCACTCTGGAGAAGTGTACGGTGTGTCCTGAAACATCTAAAAAACTCAGCTTAGAGAGCATAGGGCACTTCCACTCATGGGCGTATAAATTGGGAAAACTAAAAATCAGCAAGACACAGGCACCCCAAAGTTTAGGGCTGCTCTGTTGACAAGAACGTCCACTTCGTTACACCTTAAATATCCCAGGAAAGAGAAAAATGGATAAAGAAATTGTGGTCCTTATGTACAATGGAATATCACTCAGCCATGAAATCAACGTCATAAGGCTAGTAGCAGCATGATGAGTGGATTTAGGTACGACGATTCTAAGTGAAATAAGTCACACAGAAAAAGACACTTATCATAAGATATCACTTATAGAGGGAATGTAAAAACCGCTACCCTTGAACTGAATTACAAAACAGAACAGAGTCACACGTTTAGAAAACACACTATGGCTGCTTAACGGGAAAGGTGAGGTGGGGTGATGCATAAAACAAGGGTTTCAAATTAGCTCAGATACCGTTCCATAAACCCAATACGTACTAGACAAGACCTACTCCTTGCTCAGTGAATTGGACTCAAAACCCCCTATTCACGGCCCAAGAATATATCTGACTAGTAAGAATCTTAAAACCTATGTATTGATATCTCTCTGTAAGTGAGTCATGTGGGTGCAAAGTGACATAAACACAGCAGTGAAAAGCAGCTAAACCCCATTATAAAAATCAATTACTTTTAAAAACCTGTGAAAAAAAGACAGTGAAAGAGAGAGAAATTCTTACAAAATTCGTTTAGGGGCAGTTATGCTATCTGGATTGACCATATCTAGACCCACAGCTGATTGAGACATAAGGGTGGACACTCTTGGGGCTGAGAGGTTTGGTGAGGTTGGGTGAGCAAACGCAGACCCTTTAAAGTAATACTGCGTGGTACCCATCCCATGGGTCCCAAATCTCCAGTTTCAAGGGCATCTTCCTACATCGAAAACATGCATGAGAAATCCAGAAGATGGTACACCGTGTGATCGGGAAAGGTTTCTAAAACGCACCTCATTTCTCATCTCCTTGTGCTCGGGTTCGCCATTCCAGCCGCTTTACTAACAATCTCCCTCCTTGGAGAATCAGCACCTTTAACCTCCTGTTCCGTACAGGTTGCAATTTGTCCTGAGGATGAACGGGAAGAGGGGAAAACAATGAGAGACTAGCTCTAGTTGTTGGGACAGGCACAGGTCACTCTATTTTCCCATGAGGAAGAAGAATTAAGCACAGGCTCAGCCTGCCGCCCGGGACCAGAATAGGGCCTGAAGCAATCCTGCGCTTTTGCGGCCAGCTCCCAAGAAAGCGAGTTGAAAAATGGAGCTCAAGGGCACTGCAATTAACAAACCTGCAGACTTATAAATGATCACTCTCGTCCACAAATATATTGAGGGAAGGCAACGAAGAGGATTTGAAAGCAAGGCAGAATTGCAGGAAACAGATTTCAGGAAGGAGATTCGAATCGCCTTTAAAGCACAGGAAAAGCGGCAAAACCTCATCAACGATGCCCTTGGCCAAAAAGGGCGTATGCGTTTTTTCCTGAATATATTCAGGAAAAAACGCATACGCCCTTTTTGGCCAACCAAGCAACCTGGAAAGGCAAATCAGCGCTACAAAGAAGTCTCGCTTCCAATCGGTCAAAAGGGCCATGCTGAATAAAGTGTCAAAACCAGAAATGCAGGACAGGCCATGGAGAAACGGGAGCCTTGCTACGCTGATGGGCGGGATGTAAATTGCCAACAGCCACTCTGGAGAAGTGTACGGTGTGTCCTGAAACATCTAAAAAACTCAGCTTAGAGAGCATAGGGCACTTCCACTCATGGGCGTATAAAGTGGGAAAATTAAAATCCAGCAAGACACAGGCACCCCAAAGTTTAGGGCTGCTCTGTTGACAAGAACCTCCAACTTCGTTACACCTTAAATATCCCAGGAAAGAGAAAAATGGATAAAGATGTTGTGGTCCTTATGTACAATGGAATATCACTCAGCCATGAAATCAACGTCATAAGGCTAGTAGCAGTATGATGAGTGGATTTAGCTACGACGATTCTAAGTGAAATAAGTCACACAGAAAAAGACACTTATCATAAGATATCACTTATAGAGGGAATGTAAAAACCGCTACCCTTGAACTGAATTACAAGACAGAACAGAGTCACACGTTTAGAAAACACACTATGGCTGCTTAACGGGAAAGGTGAGGTGGGGTGATGCATAAAACAAGGGTTTCAAATTAGCTCAGATACCGTTCCATAAACCCAATATGTAATAGACAAGACCTACTCCTTGCTCAGTGAATTGGACTCAAAACCCCCTATTCACGGCCCAAGAATATATCTGACTAGTAAGAATCTTAAAACCTATGTATTGATATCTCTCTGTAAGTGAGTCATGTGGGTGTAAAGTGACATAAACACATCAGTGAAAAGCAGCTAAACCCCATTATAAAAATCAATTACTTTTAAAAACCTGTGAAAAAAAGACAGTGAAAGAGAGAGAAATTCTTACAAAATTCGTTTAGGGGCAGTTATGCTACCTGGATTGACCATATCTAGACCCACAGCTGATTGAGACATAAGGGTGGACACTCTTGGGGCTGAGAGGTTTGGTGAGGTTGGGTGAGGAAACGCAGACCCTTTAAAGTAATAATGCGTGGTACCCATCCCATGGGTTCCAAATCTCCAGATTCAAGGGCATTTTCCTACATCGAAAACATGCATGAGAAACCCAGAAGATGGTACACCGTGTGATCGCGAAAGGTTTCTAAAACGCACCTCATTTCTCATGTCCTTCTGCTCGGGTTCGCCATTCCAGCTGCTTTACTAGCAACCTCCCTCCTTGGAGAATCATCACCTTTAACCTCCTGTTCCGTACAGGTTGCAATTTGTCCTGAGGATGAACGGGAAGAGGGGAAAACAATGAGAGACTAGCTCTAGGTGTTTGGACAGGCACAGGTCACTCTATTTTCCCATCAGGAAGAAGAATTAAGCACAGGCTCAGCCTGCCGCCCGGGACCAGAATAGGGCCTGAAGCAATCCTGCGCTTTTGCGGCCAGCTCCCAAGAAAGCGAGTTGAAAAATGGAGCTCAGGGGCACTGCAATTCACAAAGCTGCAGACTTATAAATGACCACTCTCGTCCACAAATATATTGAGGGAAGGCAAAGAAGAGGATTTGAAAGCAAGGCAGAATTGCAGGAAACAGATTTCAGGAGGGAGATTCGAATCGCCTTTAAAGCACAGGAAAAGCGGCAAAACCTCGACAATGATGCCCTTGGCCAAAAAGGGCGTATGCGTTTTTTCCTGAATATATTCAGGAAAAAACGCATACGCCCTTTTTGGCCAAGCAACCAACCTGGAAAGGCAAATCAGCGCTACAAAGAAGTCTCGCTTCCCATCGGTCAAAAGGGCCATGCTGAATAAAGTGTCAAAATCAGAAATGCAGGACAGGCCATGGAGAAACGTGAGCCTTGCTACGCTGATGGGCGGGATGTAAATTGCCAACAGCCACTCTGGAGAAGTGTACGGTGTGTCCTGAAACATCTAAAAAACTCAGCTTAGAGAGCATAGGGCAGTTCCACTCATGGGCGTATAAATTCGGAAAACTAAAAATCAGCAAGACACAGGCACCCCAACGTTTAGGGCTGCTCTGTTGACAAGAACCTCCACTTCGTTACACCTTACATATCTCAGGAAAGAGAAAAATGGATAAAGAAGTTGTGGTCCTTATGTACAATGGAATATCACTCAGCCATGAAATCAACGTCATAAGGCTAGTAGCAGCATGATGAATGGATTTAGGTACGACGATTCTAAATGAAATAAGTCACACAGAAAAAGACACTTATCATAAGATATCACTTATAGAGGGAATGTAAAAACCGCTACCCTTGAACTGAATTACAAAACTGAACAGAGTCACACGTTTAGAAAACACACTATGGCTGCCTAACGGGAAAGGTGAGGTGGGGTGATGCATAAAACAAGGGTTTCAAATTAGCTCAGATACCGTTCCATAAACCCAATATGTAATAGACAAGACCTACTCCTTGCTCAGTGAATTGGACTCAACACCCCCTATTCACGGCCCAAGAATATATCTGACTAGTAAGAATCTTAAAACCTATGTATTGATATCTCTCTGTAAGTGAGTCAAGTGGGTGTAAAGTGGCATAAACACAGCAGTGAAAAGCAACTAAACCCCATTATAAAAATCAATTACTTTTAAAAACCTGTGAAAAAAAGACAGTAAAAGAGAGAGAAATTCTTACAGAATTCGTTCAGGGGCTGTGATGCCACCTGGATTGACCATATCTAGACCCACAGCTGATTGAGACATAAGGGTGGACACTCTTGGGGCTGAGAGGTTTGGTGAGGTTGGGTGAGCAAACGCAGACCCTTTAAAGTAATACTGCGTGGTACCCATCCCATGGGTCCCAAATCTCCAGGTTCAAGGGCATCTTCCTACATCGAAAACATGCATGAGAAACCCAGAAGATGGTACACCGTGTGATCGGGAAAGGTTTCTAAAACGCAGCTCATTTCTCATCTCCTTGTGCTCGGGTTCGCCATTCCAGCCGCTTTACTAGCAATCTCCTTCCCTGGAGAATCAGCACATTTAACCTCCTGTTCCGTACAGGTTGCAGTTTGTCCTGAGGATGAACGGGAAGAGGGGGAACCAATGAGAGACTAGCTCTAGGTGTTGGGACAGGCACAGGTCACTCTATTTTCCCATCAGGAAGAAGAATTAAGCACAGGCTCAGCCTGCCGCCCGCGAACAGAATAGGGCCTGAAGCAATCCTGCGCTTTTGCGGCCAGCTCCCAAGAAAGCGAGTTGAAAAACGGAGCTCAGAGGCACTGCAATTCACAAACCTGCAGACTTATAAATGATCACTCTCGTCCACAAATATATTGAGGGAAGGCAACGAAGAGGATTTGAAAGCAAGGCAGAATTGCAGGAAACAGATTTCAGGAGGGAGATTCGAATCGCCTTTGAGGCACAGGAAAAGCGGCAAAACCTCGACAATGATGCCCTTGGCCAAAAAGGGCGTATGCGTTTTTTCCTGAATATATTCAGGAAAAAACGCATACGCCCTTTTTGGCCAACCAAGCAACCTGGAAAGGCAAATCAGCGCTACAAAGAAGTCTCGCTTCCCATCGGTCAAAAGGGCCATGCTGAATAAAGTGTCAAAACCAGAAATGCAGGGCAGGCCATGAGGAAACGGGAGCCTTGCTTCGATGATGGGCGGGATGTAAATTGCCAACAGCCACTCTGGAGAAGTGTACGGTGTGTCCTGAAACATCTAAAAAACTCAGCTTAGAGAGCATAGGGCACTTCCACTCATGGGCCTATAAATTGGGAAAACTAAAAATCAGCAAGACACATTCACCCCAACGTTTAGGGCTGCTCTGTTGACAAGAACCTCCACTTCGTTACACCTTAAATATCTCAGGATAGAGAAAAATGGATAAATAAGTTGTGGTCCTTATGTACAATGGAATATCACTCAGCCATGAAATCAACGTCATAAGGCTAGTAGCAGCATGATGATTGGATTTAGGTACGACGATTCTAAGTGAAATAAGTCACACAGAAAAAGACACTTATCATAAGATATCACTTATAGAGGGAATGTAAAAACCGCTACCCTTGAACTGAATTACAAAAGAGAACAGAGTCACACGTTTAGAAAACACACTATGGCTGCTTAACGGGAAAGGTGAGGTGGGGTGATGCATAAAACAAGGGTTTCAAATTAGCTCAGATACCGTTCCATAAACCCAATACGTACTAGACAAGACCTACTCCTTGCTCAGTGAATTGGACTCAAAACCCCCTATTCACGGCCCAAGAATATATCTGACTAGTAAGAATCTTAAAACCTATGTATTGATATCTCTCTGTAAGTGAGTCATGTGGGTGCAAAGTGACATAAACACAGCAGTGAAAAGCAGCTAAACCCCATTATAAAAATCAATTACTTTTAAAAACCTGTGAAAAAAAGACAGTGAAAGAGAGAGAAATTCTTACAAAATTCGTTTAGGGGCAGTTATGCTACCTGGATTGACCATATCTAGACCCACAGCTGATTGAGACATAAGGGTGGACACTCTTGGGGCTGAGAGGTTTGGTGAGGTAGGGTGAGCAAACGCAGACCCTTTAAAGTAATACTGCGTGGTACCCATCCCATGGGTCCCAAATCTCCAGTTTCAAGGGCATCTTCCTACATCGAAAACATGCATGAGAAACCCAGAAGATGGTACACCGTGTGATCGGGAAAGGTTTCTAAAACGCACCTCATTTCTCATCTCCTTGTGCTCGGGTTCGCCATTCCAGCCGCTTTACTAACAATCTCCCTCCTTGGAGAATCAGCACCTTTAACCTCCTGTTCCGTACAGGTTGCAATTTGTCCTGAGGATGAACGGGAAGAGGGGAAAACAATGAGAGACTAGCTCTAGTTGTTGGGACAGGCACAGGTCACTCTATTTTCCCATGAGGAAGAAGAATTAAGCACAGGCTCAGCCTGCCGCCCGGGACCAGAATAGGGCCTGAAGCAATCCTGCGCTTTTGCGGCCAGCTCCCAAGAAAGCGAGTTGAAAAATGGAGCTCAGGGGCACTGCAATTCACAAACCTGCAGACTTATAAATGATCACTCTCGTCCACAAATATATTGAGGGAAGGAAACGAAGAGGATTTGAAAGCAAGGCAGAATTGCAGGAAACAGATTTCAGGATGGAGATTCGAATCGCCTTTAAAGCACAGGAAAAGCGGCAAAACCTCATCAACGATGCCCTTGGCCAAAAAGGGCGTATGCGTTTTTTCCTGAATATATTCAGGAAAAAACGCATACGCCCTTTTTGGCCAACCAAGCAACCTGGAAAGGCAAATCAGCGCTACAAAGAAGTCTCGCTTCCAATCGGTCAAAAGGGCCATGCTGAATAAAGTGTCAAAACCAGAAATGCAGGGCAGGCCATGGAGAAACGGGAGCCTTGCTACGCTGATGGGCGGGATGTAAATTGCCAACAGCCACTCTGGAGAAGTGTACGGTGTGTCCTGAAACATCTAAAAAACTCAGCTTAGAGAGAATAGGGCACTTCCACTCATGGGCGTATAAAGTGGGAAAATTAAAATCCAGCAAGACACAGGCACCCCAAAGTTTAGGGCTGCTCTGTTGACAAGAACCTCCAACTTCGTTACACCTTAAATATCCCAGGAAAGAGAAAAATGGATAAAGATGATTTGGTCCTTATGTACAATGGAATATCACTCAGCCATGAAATCAACGTCATAAGGCTAGTAGCAGTATGATGCGTGGATTTAGCTACGACGATTCTAAGTGAAATAAGTCACACAGAAAAAGACACTTATCATAAGATATCACTTATAGAGGGAATGTAAAAACCGCTACCCTTGAACTGAATTACAAGACAGAACAGAGTCACACGTTTAGAAAACACACTATGGCTGCTTAACGGGAAAGGTGAGGTGGGGTGATGCATAAAACAAGGGTTTCAAATTAGCTCAGATACCGTTCCATAAACCCAATATGTAATAGACAAGACCTACTCCTTGCTCAGTGAATTGGACTCAAAACCCCCTATTCACGGCCCAAGAATATATCTGACTAGTAAGAATCTTAAAACCTATGTATTGATATCTCTCTGTAAGTGAGTCATGTGGGTGTAAAGTGACATAAACACATCAGTGAAAAGCAGCTAAACCCCATTATAAAAATCAATTACTTTTAAAAACCTGTGAAAAAAAGACAGTGAAAGAGAGAGAAATTCTTACAAAATTCGTTTAGGGGCAGTTATGCTACCTGGATTGACCATATCTAGACCCACAGCTGATTGAGACATAAGGGTGGACACTCTTGGGGCTGAGAGGTTTGGTGAGGTTGGGTGAGGAAACGCAGACCCTTTAAAGTAATAATGCGTGGTACCCATCCCATGGGTTCCAAATCTCCAGATTCAAGGGCATTTTCCTACATCGAAAACATGCATGAGAAACCCAGAAGATGGTACACCGTGTGATCGCGAAAGGTTTCTAAAACGCACCTCATTTCTCATGTCCTTCTGCTCGGGTTCGCCATTCCAGCTGCTTTACTAGCAACCTCCCTCCTTGGAGAATCATCACCTTTAACCTCCTGTTCCGTACAGGTTGCAATTTGTCCTGAGGATGAACGGGAAGAGGGGAAAACAATGAGAGACTAGCTCTAGGTGTTTGGACAGGCACAGGTCACTCTATTTTCCCATCAGGAAGAAGAATTAAGCACAGGCTCAGCCTGCCGCCCGGGACCAGAATAGGGCCTGAAGCAATCCTGCGCTTTTGCGGCCAGCTCCCAAGAAAGCGAGTTGAAAAATGGAGCTCAGGGGCACTGCAATTCACAAAGCTGCAGACTTATAAATGACCACTCTCGTCCACAAATATATTGAGGGAAGGCAAAGAAGAGGATTTGAAAGCAAGGCAGAATTGCAGGAAACAGATTTCAGGAGGGAGATTCGAATCGCCTTTAAAGCACAGGAAAAGCGGCAAAACCTCGACAATGATGCCCTTGGCCAAAAAGGGCGTATGCGTTTTTTCCTGAATATATTCAGGAAAAAACGCATACGCCCTTTTTGGCCAAGCAACCAACCTGGAAAGGCAAATCAGCGCTACAAAGAAGTCTCGCTTCCCATCGGTCAAAAGGGCCATGCTGAATAAAGTGTCAAAATCAGAAATGCAGGACAGGCCATGGAGAAACGTGAGCCTTGCTACGCTGATGGGCGGGATGTAAATTGCCAACAGCCACTCTGGAGAAGTGTACGGTGTGTCCTGAAACATCTAAAAAACTCAGCTTAGAGAGCATAGGGCAGTTCCACTCATGGGCGTATAAATTCGGAAAACTAAAAATCAGCAAGACACAGGCACCCCAACGTTTAGGGCTGCTCTGTTGACAAGAACCTCCACTTCGTTACACCTTACATATCTCAGGAAAGAGAAAAATGGATAAAGAAGTTGTGGTCCTTATGTACAATGGAATATCACTCAGCCATGAAATCAACGTCATAAGGCTAGTAGCAGCATGATGAATGGATTTAGGTACGACGATTCTAAATGAAATAAGTCACACAGAAAAAGACACTTATCATAAGATATCACTTATAGAGGGAATGTAAAAACCGCTACCCTTGAACTGAATTACAAAACTGAACAGAGTCACACGTTTAGAAAACACACTATGGCTGCCTAACGGGAAAGGTGAGGTGGGGTGATGCATAAAACAAGGGTTTCAAATTAGCTCAGATACCGTTCCATAAACCCAATATGTAATAGACAAGACCTACTCCTTGCTCAGTGAATTGGACTCAACACCCCCTATTCACGGCCCAAGAATATATCTGACTAGTAAGAATCTTAAAACCTATGTATTGATATCTCTCTGTAAGTGAGTCAAGTGGGTGTAAAGTGGCATAAACACAGCAGTGAAAAGCAACTAAACCCCATTATAAAAATCAATTACTTTTAAAAACCTGTGAAAAAAAGACAGTGAAAGAGAGAGAAATTCTTACAGAATTCGTTCAGGGGCTGTGATGCCACCTGGATTGACCATATCTAGACCCACAGCTGATTGAGACATAAGGGTGGACACTCTTGGGGCTGAGAGGTTTGGTGAGGTTGGGTGAGCAAACGCAGACCCTTTAAAGTAATACTGCGTGGTACCCATCCCATGGGTCCCAAATCTCCAGGTTCAAGGGCATCTTCCTACATCGAAAACATGCATGAGAAACCCAGAAGATGGTACACCGTGTGATCGGGAAAGGTTTCTAAAACGCAGCTCATTTCTCATCTCCTTGTGCTCGGGTTCGCCATTCCAGCCGCTTTACTAGCAATCTCCTTCCCTGGAGAATCAGCACATTTAACCTCCTGTTCCGTACAGGTTGCAGTTTGTCCTGAGGATGAACGGGAAGAGGGGGAACCAATGAGAGACTAGCTCTAGGTGTTGGGACAGGCACAGGTCACTCTATTTTCCCATCAGGAAGAAGAATTAAGCACAGGCTCAGCCTGCCGCCCGTGACCAGAATAGGGCCTGAAGCAATCCTGCGCTTTTGCGGCCAGCTCCCAAGAAAGCGAGTTGAAAAACGGAGCTCAGGGGCACTGCAATTCACAAACCTGCAGACTTATAAATGATCACTCTCGTCCACAAATATATTGAGGGAAGGCAACGAAGAGGATTTGAAAGTAAGGCAGAATTGCAGGAAACAGATTTCAGGAGGGAGATTCGAATCGCCTTTGAGGCACAGGAAAAGCGGCAAAACCTCGACAATGATGCCCTTGGCCAAAAAGGGCGTATGCGTTTTTTCCTGAATATATTCAGGAAAAAACGCATACGCCCTTTTTGGCCAACCAAGCAACCTGGAAAGGCAAATCAGCGCTACAAAGAAGTCTCGCTTCCCATCGGTCAAAAGGGCCATGCTGAATAAAGTGTCAAAACCAGAAATGCAGGGCAGGCCATGAGGAAACGGGAGCCTTGCTTCGATGATGGGCGGGATGTAAATTGCCAACAGCCACTCTGGAGAAGTGTACGGTGTGTCCTGAAACATCTAAAAAACTCAGCTTAGAGAGCATAGGGCACTTCCACTCATGGGCCTATAAATTGGGAAAACTAAAAATCAGCAAGACACAGGCACCCCAACGTTTAGGGCTGCTCTGTTGACAAGAACCTCCACTTCGTTACACCTTAAATATCTCAGGATAGAGAAAAATGGATAAATAAGTTGTGGTCCTTATGTACAATGGAATATCACTCAGCCATGAAATCAACGTCATAAGGCTAGTAGCAGCATGATGATTGGATTTAGGTACGACGATTCTAAGTGAAATAAGTCACACAGAAAAAGACACTTATCATAAGATATCACTTATAGAGGGAATGTAAAAACCGCTACCCTTGAACTGAATTACAAAACAGAACAGAGTCACACGTTTAGAAAACACACTATGGCTGCTTAACGGGAAAGGTGAGGTGGGGTGATGCATAAAACAAGGGTTTCAAATTAGCTCAGATACCGTTCCATAAACCCAATATGTAATAGACAAGACCTACTCCTTGCTCAGTCAATTGGACTCAACACCCCCTATTCACGGCCCAAGAATATATCTGACTATTAAGAATCTTAAAACCTATGTATTGATATCTCTTTGTAAGTGAGTCAAGTGGGTGTAAAGTGGCATAAACACAGCAGTGAAAAGCAGCTAAACCCCATTATAAAAATCAATTACTTTTAAAAACCTGTGAAAAAAAGACAGTGAAAGAGAGAGAAATTCTTACAAAATTCGTTTAGGGGTAGTTATGCTACCTGGATTGACCATATCTAGACCCACAGCTGATTGAGACATAAGGGTGGACACTCTTGGGGCTGAGAGGTTTGGTGAGGTTGGGTGAGCAAACGCAGACCCTTTAAAGTAATACTGCGTGGTACCCATCCCATGGGTCCCAAATCTCCAGATTCAAGGGCATCTTCCTACATCGAAAACATGCATGAGAAACCCAGAAGATGGTACACCGTGTGATCGGGAAAGGTTTCTAAAACGCACCTCATTTCTCATCTCCTTGTGCTCGGGTTCGCCATTCCAGCCGCTTTACTAACAATCTCCCTCCTTGGAGAATCAGCACCTTTAACCTCCTGTTCCGTACAGGTTGCAATTTGTCCTGAGGATGAACGGGAAGAGGGGAAAACAATGAGAGACTAGCTCTAGTTGTTGGGACAGGCACAGGTCACTCTATTTTCCCATGAGGAAGAAGAATTAAGCACAGGCTCAGCCTGCCGCCCGGGACCAGAATAGGGCCTGAAGCAATCCTGCGCTTTTGCGGCCAGCTCCCAAGAAAGCGAGTTGAAAAATGGAGCTCAGGGGCACTGCAATTCACAAACCTGCAGACTTATAAATGATCACTCTCGTCCACAAATATATTGAGGGAAGGAAACGAAGAGGATTTGAAAGCAAGGCAGAATTGCAGGAAACAGATTTCAGGATGGAGATTCGAATCGCCTTTAAAGCACAGGAAAAGCGGCAAAACCTCATCAACGATGCCCTTGGCCAAAAAGGGCGTATGCGTTTTTTCCTGAATATATTCAGGAAAAAACGCATACGCCCTTTTTGGCCAACCAAGCAACCTGGAAAGGCAAATCAGCGCTACAAAGAAGTCTCGCTTCCAATCGGTCAAAAGGGCCATGCTGAATAAAGTGTCAAAACCAGAAATGCAGGGCAGGCCATGGAGAAACGGGAGCCTTGCTACGCTGATGGGCGGGATGTAAATTGCCAACAGCCACTCTGGAGAAGTGTACGGTGTGTCCTGAAACATCTAAAAAACTCAGCTTAGAGAGAATAGGGCACTTCCACTCATGGGCGTATAAAGTGGGAAAATTAAAATCCAGCAAGACACAGGCACCCCAAAGTTTAGGGCTGCTCTGTTGACAAGAACCTCCAACTTCGTTACACCTTAAATATCCCAGGAAAGAGAAAAATGGATAAAGATGATTTGGTCCTTATGTACAATGGAATATCACTCAGCCATGAAATCAACGTCATAAGGCTAGTAGCAGTATGATGAGTGGATTTAGCTACGACGATTCTAAGTGAAATAAGTCACACAGAAAAAGACACTTATCATAAGATATCACTTATAGAGGGAATGTAAAAACCGCTACCCTTGAACTGAATTACAAGACAGAACAGAGTCACACGTTTAGAAAACACACTATGGCTGCTTAACGGGAAAGGTGAGGTGGGGTGATGCATAAAACAAGGGTTTCAAATTAGCTCAGACACCGTTCCATAAACCCAATATGTAATAGACAAGACCTACTCCTTGCTCAGTGAATTGGACTCAAAACCCCCTATTCACGGCCCAAGAATATATCTGACTAGTAAGAATCTTAAAACCTATGTATTGATATCTCTCTGTAAGTGAGTCATGTGGGTGTAAAGTGACATAAACACAGCAGTGAAAAGCAGCTAAACCCCATTATAAAAATCAATTACTTTTAAAAACCTGTGAAAAAAAGACAGTGAAAGAGAGAGAAATTCTTACAAAATTCGTTTAGGGGCAGTTATGCTACCTGGATTGACCATATCTAGACCCACAGCTGATTGAGACATAAGGGTGGACACTCTTGGGGCTGAGAGGTTTGGTGAGGTTGGGTGAGGAAACGCAGACCCTTTAAAGTAATACTGCGTGGTACCCATCCCATGGGTTCCAAATCTCCAGATTCAAGGGCATTTTCCTACATCGAAAACATGCATGAGAAACCCAGAAGATGGTACACCGTATGATCGCGAAAGGTTTCTAAAACGCACCTCATTTCTCATGTCCTTCTGCTCGGGTTCGCCATTTCAGCTGCTTTACTAGCAACCTCCCTCCTTGGAGAATCATCACCTTTAACCTCCTGTTCCGTACAGGTTGCAATTTGTCCTGAGGATGAACGGGAAGAGGGGAAAACAATGAGAGACTAGCTCTAGGTGTTTGGACAGGCACAGGTCACTCTATTTTCCCATCAGGAAGAAGAATTAAGCACAGGCTCAGCCTGCCGCCCGGGACCAGAATAGGGCCTGAAGCAATCCTGTGCTTTTGCGGCCAGCTCCCAAGAAAGCGAGTTGAAAAATGGAGCTCAGGGGCACTTCAATTCACAAAGCTGCAGACTTATAAATGACCACTCTCGTCCACAAATATATTGAGGGAAGGCAAAGAAGAGGATTTGAAAGCAAGGCAGAATTGCAGGAAACAGATTTCAGGAGGGAGATTCGAATCGCCTTTAAAGCACAGGAAAAGCGGCAAAACCTCGACAATGATGCCCTTGGCCAAAAAGGGCGTATGCGTTTTTTCCTGAATATATTCAGGAAAAAACGCATACGCCCTTTTTGGCCAACCAAGCAACCTGGAAAGGCAAATCAGCGCTACAAAGAAGTCTCGCTTCCCATCGGTCAAAAGGGCCATGCTGAATAAAGTGTCAAAATCAGAAATGCAGGACAGGCCATGGAGAAACGTGAGCCTTGCTACGCTGATGGGCGGGATGTAAATTGCCAACAGCCACTCTGGAGAAGTGTACGGTGTGTCCTGAAACATCTAAAAAACTCAGCTTAGAGAGCATAGGGCAGTTCCACTCATGGGCGTATAAATTCGGAAAACTAAAAATCAGCAAGACACAGGCACCCCAACGTTTAGGGCTGCTCTGTTGACAAGAACCTCCACTTCGTTACACCTTACATATCTCAGGAAAGAGAAAAATGGATAAAGAAGTTGTGGTCCTTATGTACAATGGAATATCACTCAGCCATGAAAAAAACGTCATAAGGCTATTAGCAGCATGATGAGTGGATTTAGGTACGACGATTCTAAATGAAATAAGTCACACAGAAAAAGACACTTATCATAAGATATCACTTATAGAGGGAATGTAAAAACCGCTACCCTTGAACTGAATTACAAAACTGAACAGAGTCACACGTTTAGAAAACACACTATGGCTGCCTAACGGGAAAGGTGAGGTGGGGTGATGCATAAAACAAGGGTTTCAAATTAGCTCAGATACCGTTCCATAAACCCAATATGTAATAGAGAAGACCTACTCCTTGCTCAGTGAATTGGACTCAACACCCCCTATTCACGGCCCAAGAATATATCTGACTAGTAAGAATCTTAAAACCTATGTATTGATATCTCTCTGTAAGTGAGTCAAGTGGGTGTAAAGTGGCATAAACACAGCAGTGAAAAGCAACTAAACCCCATTATAAAAATCAATTACTTTTAAAAACCTGTGAAACAAAGACAGTGAAAGAGAGAGAAATTCTTACAGAATTCGTTCAGGGGCTGTGATGCCACCTGGATTGACCATATCTAGACCTACAGCTGATTGAGACATAAGGGTGGACACTCTTGGGGCTGAGAGGTTTGGTGAGGTTGGGTGAGCAAACGCAGACCCTTTAAAGTAATACTGCGTGGCACCCATCCCATGGGTCCCAAATCTCCAGGTTCAAGGGCATCTTCCTACATCGAAAACATGCATGAGAAACCCAGAACACGGTACACCGTGTGATCGGGAAAGGTTTCTAAAACGCACCTCATTTCTCATCTCCTTGTGCTCGGGTTCGCCATTCCAGCCGCTTTACTAACAATCTCCCTCCTTGGAGAATCAGCACCTTTAACCTCCTGTTCCGTACAGGTTGCAATTTGTCCTGAGGATGAACGGGAAGAGGGGAAAACAATGAGAGACTAGCTCTAGCTGTTGGGACAGGCACAGGTCACTCTATTTTCCCATGAGGAAGAAGAATTAAGCACAGGCTCAGCCTGCCGCCCGGGACCAGAATAGGGCCTGAAGCAATCCTGCGCTTTTGCGGCCAGCTCCCAAGAAAGCGAGTTGAAAAATGGAGCTCAAGGGCACTGCAATTAACAAACCTGCAGACTTATAAATGATCACTCTCGTCCACAAATATATTGAGGGAAGGCAACGAAGAGGATTTGAAAGCAAGGCAGAATTGCAGGAAACAGATTTCAGGAAGGAGATTCGAATCGCCTTTAAAGCACAGGAAAAGCGGCAAAACCTCATCAACGATGCCCTTGGCCAAAAAGGGCGTATGCGTTTTTTCCTGAATATATTCAGGAAAAAACGCATACGCCCTTTTTGGCCAACCAAGCAACCTGGAAAGGCAAATCAGCGCTACAAAGAAGTCTCGCTTCCAATCGGTCAAAAGGGCCATGCTGAATAAAGTGTCAAAACCAGAAATGCAGGACAGGCCATGGAGAAACGGGAGCCTTGCTACGCTGATGGGCGGGATGTAAATTGCCAACAGCCACTCTGGAGAAGTGTACGGTGTGTCCTGAAACATCTAAAAAACTCAGCTTAGAGAGCATAGGGCACTTCCACTCATGGGCGTATAAAGTGGGAAAATTAAAATCCAGCAAGACACAGGCACCCCAAAGTTTAGGGCTGCTCTGTTGACAAGAACCTCCAACTTCGTTACACCTTAAATATCCCAGGAAAGAGAAAAATGGATAAAGATGTTGTGGTCCTTATGTACAATGGAATATCACTCAGCCATGAAATCAACGTCATAAGGCTAGTAGCAGTATGATGAGTGGATTTAGCTACGACGATTCTAAGTGAAATAAGTCACACAGAAAAAGACACTTATCATAAGATATCACTTATAGAGGGAATGTAAAAACCGCTACCCTTGAACTGAATTACAAGACAGAACAGAGTCACACGTTTAGAAAACACACTATGGCTGCTTAACGGGAAAGGTGAGGTGGGGTGATGCATAAAACAAGGGTTTCAAATTAGCTCAGATACCGTTCCATAAACCCAATATGTAATAGACAAGACCTACTCCTTGCTCAGTGAATTGGACTCAAAACCCCCTATTCACGGCCCAAGAATATATCTGACTAGTAAGAATCTTAAAACCTATGTATTGATATCTCTCTGTAAGTGAGTCATGTGGGTGTAAAGTGACATAAACACATCAGTGAAAAGCAGCTAAACCCCATTATAAAAATCAATTACTTTTAAAAACCTGTGAAAAAAAGACAGTGAAAGAGAGAGAAATTCTTACAAAATTCGTTTAGGGGCAGTTATGCTACCTGGATTGACCATATCTAGACCCACAGCTGATTGAGACATAAGGGTGGACACTCTTGGGGCTGAGAGGTTTGGTGAGGTTGGGTGAGGAAACGCAGACCCTTTAAAGTAATAATGCGTGGTACCCATCCCATGGGTTCCAAATCTCCAGATTCAAGGGCATTTTCCTACATCGAAAACATGCATGAGAAACCCAGAAGATGGTACACCGTGTGATCGCGAAAGGTTTCTAAAACGCACCTCATTTCTCATGTCCTTCTGCTCGGGTTCGCCATTCCAGCTGCTTTACTAGCAACCTCCCTCCTTGGAGAATCATCACCTTTAACCTCCTGTTCCGTACAGGTTGCAATTTGTCCTGAGGATGAACGGGAAGAGGGGAAAACAATGAGAGACTAGCTCTAGGTGTTTGGACAGGCACAGGTCACTCTATTTTCCCATCAGGAAGAAGAATTAAGCACAGGCTCAGCCTGCCGCCCGGGACCAGAATAGGGCCTGAAGCAATCCTGCGCTTTTGCGGCCAGCTCCCAAGAAAGCGAGTTGAAAAATGGAGCTCAGGGGCACTGCAATTCACAAAGCTGCAGACTTATAAATGACCACTCTCGTCCACAAATATATTGAGGGAAGGCAAAGAAGAGGATTTGAAAGCAAGGCAGAATTGCAGGAAACAGATTTCAGGAGGGAGATTCGAATCGCCTTTAAAGCACAGGAAAAGCGGCAAAACCTCGACAATGATGCCCTTGGCCAAAAAGGGCGTATGCGTTTTTTCCTGAATATATTCAGGAAAAAACGCATACGCCCTTTTTGGCCAAGCAACCAACCTGGAAAGGCAAATCAGCGCTACAAAGAAGTCTCGCTTCCCATCGGTCAAAAGGGCCATGCTGAATAAAGTGTCAAAATCAGAAATGCAGGACAGGCCATGGAGAAACGTGAGCCTTGCTACGCTGATGGGCGGGATGTAAATTGCCAACAGCCACTCTGGAGAAGTGTACGGTGTGTCCTGAAACATCTAAAAAACTCAGCTTAGAGAGCATAGGGCAGTTCCACTCATGGGCGTATAAATTCGGAAAACTAAAAATCAGCAAGACACAGGCACCCCAACGTTTAGGGCTGCTCTGTTGACAAGAACCTCCACTTCGTTACACCTTACATATCTCAGGAAAGAGAAAAATGGATAAAGAAGTTGTGGTCCTTATGTACAATGGAATATCACTCAGCCATGAAATCAACGTCATAAGGCTAGTAGCAGCATGATGAATGGATTTAGGTACGACGATTCTAAATGAAATAAGTCACACAGAAAAAGACACTTATCATAAGATATCACTTATAGAGGGAATGTAAAAACCGCTACCCTTGAACTGAATTACAAAACTGAACAGAGTCACACGTTTAGAAAACACACTATGGCTGCCTAACGGGAAAGGTGAGGTGGGGTGATGCATAAAACAAGGGTTTCAAATTAGCTCAGATACCGTTCCATAAACCCAATATGTAATAGACAAGACCTACTCCTTGCTCAGTGAATTGGACTCAACACCCCCTATTCACGGCCCAAGAATATATCTGACTAGTAAGAATCTTAAAACCTATGTATTGATATCTCTCTGTAAGTGAGTCAAGTGGGTGTAAAGTGGCATAAACACAGCAGTGAAAAGCAACTAAACCCCATTATAAAAATCAATTACTTTTAAAAACCTGTGAAAAAAAGACAGTAAAAGAGAGAGAAATTCTTACAGAATTCGTTCAGGGGCTGTGATGCCACCTGGATTGACCATATCTAGACCCACAGCTGATTGAGACATAAGGGTGGACACTCTTGGGGCTGAGAGGTTTGGTGAGGTTGGGTGAGCAAACGCAGACCCTTTAAAGTAATACTGCGTGGTACCCATCCCATGGGTCCCAAATCTCCAGGTTCAAGGGCATCTTCCTACATCGAAAACATGCATGAGAAACCCAGAAGATGGTACACCGTGTGATCGGGAAAGGTTTCTAAAACGCAGCTCATTTCTCATCTCCTTGTGCTCGGGTTCGCCATTCCAGCCGCTTTACTAGCAATCTCCTTCCCTGGAGAATCAGCACATTTAACCTCCTGTTCCGTACAGGTTGCAGTTTGTCCTGAGGATGAACGGGAAGAGGGGGAACCAATGAGAGACTAGCTCTAGGTGTTGGGACAGGCACAGGTCACTCTATTTTCCCATCAGGAAGAAGAATTAAGCACAGGCTCAGCCTGCCGCCCGCGAACAGAATAGGGCCTGAAGCAATCCTGCGCTTTTGCGGCCAGCTCCCAAGAAAGCGAGTTGAAAAACGGAGCTCAGAGGCACTGCAATTCACAAACCTGCAGACTTATAAATGATCACTCTCGTCCACAAATATATTGAGGGAAGGCAACGAAGAGGATTTGAAAGCAAGGCAGAATTGCAGGAAACAGATTTCAGGAGGGAGATTCGAATCGCCTTTGAGGCACAGGAAAAGCGGCAAAACCTCGACAATGATGCCCTTGGCCAAAAAGGGCGTATGCGTTTTTTCCTGAATATATTCAGGAAAAAACGCATACGCCCTTTTTGGCCAACCAAGCAACCTGGAAAGGCAAATCAGCGCTACAAAGAAGTCTCGCTTCCCATCGGTCAAAAGGGCCATGCTGAATAAAGTGTCAAAACCAGAAATGCAGGGCAGGCCATGAGGAAACGGGAGCCTTGCTTCGATGATGGGCGGGATGTAAATTGCCAACAGCCACTCTGGAGAAGTGTACGGTGTGTCCTGAAACATCTAAAAAACTCAGCTTAGAGAGCATAGGGCACTTCCACTCATGGGCCTATAAATTGGGAAAACTAAAAATCAGCAAGACACATTCACCCCAACGTTTAGGGCTGCTCTGTTGACAAGAACCTCCACTTCGTTACACCTTAAATATCTCAGGATAGAGAAAAATGGATAAATAAGTTGTGGTCCTTATGTACAATGGAATATCACTCAGCCATGAAATCAACGTCATAAGGCTAGTAGCAGCATGATGATTGGATTTAGGTACGACGATTCTAAGTGAAATAAGTCACACAGAAAAAGACACTTATCATAAGATATCACTTATAGAGGGAATGTAAAAACCGCTACCCTTGAACTGAATTACAAAAGAGAACAGAGTCACACGTTTAGAAAACACACTATGGCTGCTTAACGGGAAAGGTGAGGTGGGGTGATGCATAAAACAAGGGTTTCAAATTAGCTCAGATACCGTTCCATAAACCCAATACGTACTAGACAAGACCTACTCCTTGCTCAGTGAATTGGACTCAAAACCCCCTATTCACGGCCCAAGAATATATCTGACTAGTAAGAATCTTAAAACCTATGTATTGATATCTCTCTGTAAGTGAGTCATGTGGGTGCAAAGTGACATAAACACAGCAGTGAAAAGCAGCTAAACCCCATTATAAAAATCAATTACTTTTAAAAACCTGTGAAAAAAAGACAGTGAAAGAGAGAGAAATTCTTACAAAATTCGTTTAGGGGCAGTTATGCTACCTGGATTGACCATATCTAGACCCACAGCTGATTGAGACATAAGGGTGGACACTCTTGGGGCTGAGAGGTTTGGTGAGGTAGGGTGAGCAAACGCAGACCCTTTAAAGTAATACTGCGTGGTACCCATCCCATGGGTCCCAAATCTCCAGTTTCAAGGGCATCTTCCTACATCGAAAACATGCATGAGAAACCCAGAAGATGGTACACCGTGTGATCGGGAAAGGTTTCTAAAACGCACCTCATTTCTCATCTCCTTGTGCTCGGGTTCGCCATTCCAGCCGCTTTACTAACAATCTCCCTCCTTGGAGAATCAGCACCTTTAACCTCCTGTTCCGTACAGGTTGCAATTTGTCCTGAGGATGAACGGGAAGAGGGGAAAACAATGAGAGACTAGCTCTAGTTGTTGGGACAGGCACAGGTCACTCTATTTTCCCATGAGGAAGAAGAATTAAGCACAGGCTCAGCCTGCCGCCCGGGACCAGAATAGGGCCTGAAGCAATCCTGCGCTTTTGCGGCCAGCTCCCAAGAAAGCGAGTTGAAAAATGGAGCTCAGGGGCACTGCAATTCACAAACCTGCAGACTTATAAATGATCACTCTCGTCCACAAATATATTGAGGGAAGGAAACGAAGAGGATTTGAAAGCAAGGCAGAATTGCAGGAAACAGATTTCAGGATGGAGATTCGAATCGCCTTTAAAGCACAGGAAAAGCGGCAAAACCTCATCAACGATGCCCTTGGCCAAAAAGGGCGTATGCGTTTTTTCCTGAATATATTCAGGAAAAAACGCATACGCCCTTTTTGGCCAACCAAGCAACCTGGAAAGGCAAATCAGCGCTACAAAGAAGTCTCGCTTCCAATCGGTCAAAAGGGCCATGCTGAATAAAGTGTCAAAACCAGAAATGCAGGGCAGGCCATGGAGAAACGGGAGCCTTGCTACGCTGATGGGCGGGATGTAAATTGCCAACAGCCACTCTGGAGAAGTGTACGGTGTGTCCTGAAACATCTAAAAAACTCAGCTTAGAGAGAATAGGGCACTTCCACTCATGGGCGTATAAAGTGGGAAAATTAAAATCCAGCAAGACACAGGCACCCCAAAGTTTAGGGCTGCTCTGTTGACAAGAACCTCCAACTTCGTTACACCTTAAATATCCCAGGAAAGAGAAAAATGGATAAAGATGATTTGGTCCTTATGTACAATGGAATATCACTCAGCCATGAAATCAACGTCATAAGGCTAGTAGCAGTATGATGCGTGGATTTAGCTACGACGATTCTAAGTGAAATAAGTCACACAGAAAAAGACACTTATCATAAGATATCACTTATAGAGGGAATGTAAAAACCGCTACCCTTGAACTGAATTACAAGACAGAACAGAGTCACACGTTTAGAAAACACACTATGGCTGCTTAACGGGAAAGGTGAGGTGGGGTGATGCATAAAACAAGGGTTTCAAATTAGCTCAGATACCGTTCCATAAACCCAATATGTAATAGACAAGACCTACTCCTTGCTCAGTGAATTGGACTCAAAACCCCCTATTCACGGCCCAAGAATATATCTGACTAGTAAGAATCTTAAAACCTATGTATTGATATCTCTCTGTAAGTGAGTCATGTGGGTGTAAAGTGACATAAACACATCAGTGAAAAGCAGCTAAACCCCATTATAAAAATCAATTACTTTTAAAAACCTGTGAAAAAAAGACAGTGAAAGAGAGAGAAATTCTTACAAAATTCGTTTA
Organism: Balaenoptera physalus; assembly: GCF_965194825.1. Taxonomy (NCBI): domain Eukaryota; kingdom Metazoa; phylum Chordata; class Mammalia; order Artiodactyla; family Balaenopteridae; genus Balaenoptera; species Balaenoptera physalus. Next base: position 1,101,249 of record NW_028126567.1, read on the forward strand.
GGGGCAGTTATGCTACCTGGATTGACCATATCTAGACCCACAGCTGATTGAGACATAAGGGTGGACACTCTTGGGGCTGAGAGGTTTGGTGAGGTTGGGTGAGGAAACGCAGACCCTTTAAAGTAATAATGCGTGGTACCCATCCCATGGGTTCCAAATCTCCAGATTCAAGGGCATTTTCCTACATCGAAAACATGCATGAGAAACCCAGAAGATGGTACACCGTGTGATCGCGAAAGGTTTCTAAAACGCACCTCATTTCTCATGTCCTTCTGCTCGGGTTCGCCATTCCAGCTGCTTTACTAGCAACCTCCCTCCTTGGAGAATCATCACCTTTAACCTCCTGTTCAGTACAGGTTGCAATTTGTCCTGAGGATGAACGGGAAGAGGGGAAAACAATGAGAGACTAGCTCTAGGTGTTTGGACAGGCACAGGTCACTCTATTTTCCCATCAGGAAGAAGAATTAAGCACAGGCTCAGCCTGCCGCCCGGGACCAGAATAGGGCCTGAAGCAATCCTGCGCTTTTGCGGCCAGCTCCCAAGAAAGCGAGTTGAAAAATGGAGCTCAGGGGCACTGCAATTCACAAAGCTGCAGACTTATAAATGACCACTCTCGTCCACAAATATATTGAGGGAAGGCAAAGAAGAGGATTTGAAAGCAAGGCAGAATTGCAGGAAACAGATTTCAGGAGGGAGATTCGAATCGCCTTTAAAGCACAGGAAAAGCGGCAAAACCTCGACAATGATGCCCTTGGCCAAAAAGGGCGTATGCGTTTTTTCCTGAATATATTCAGGAAAAAACGCATACGCCCTTTTTGGCCAAGCAACCAACCTGGAAAGGCAAATCAGCGCTACAAAGAAGTCTCGCTTCCCATCGGTCAAAAGGGCCATGCTGAATAAAGTGTCAAAATCAGAAATGCAGGACAGGCCATGGAGAAACGTGAGCCTTGCTACGCTGATGGGCGGGATGTAAATTGCCAACAGCCACTCTGGAGAAGTGTACGGTGTGTCCTGAAACATCTAAAAAACTCAGCTTAGAGAGCATAGGGCAGTTCCACTCATGGGCGTATAAATTCGGAAAACTAAAAATCAGCAAGACACAGGCACCCCAACGTTTAGGGCTGCTCTGTTGACAAGAACCTCCACTTCGTTACACCTTACATATCTCAGGAAAGAGAAAAATGGATAAAGAAGTTGTGGTCCTTATGTACAATGGAATATCACTCAGCCATGAAATCAACGTCATAAGGCTAGTAGCAGCATGATGAATGGATTTAGGTACGACGATTCTAAATGAAATAAGTCACACAGAAAAAGACACTTATCATAAGATATCACTTATAGAGGGAATGTAAAAACCGCTACCCTTGAACTGAATTACAAAACTGAACAGAGTCACACGTTTAGAAAACACACTATGGCTGCCTAACGGGAAAGGTGAGGTGGGGTGATGCATAAAACAAGGGTTTCAAATTAGCTCAGATACCGTTCCATAAACCCAATATGTAATAGACAAGACCTACTCCTTGCTCAGTGAATTGGACTCAACACCCCCTATTCACGGCCCAAGAATATATCTGACTAGTAAGAATCTTAAAACCTATGTATTGATATCTCTCTGTAAGTGAGTCAAGTGGGTGTAAAGTGGCATAAACACAGCAGTGAAAAGCAACTAAACCCCATTATAAAAATCAATTACTTTTAAAAACCTGTGAAAAAAAGACAGTGAAAGAGAGAGAAATTCTTACAGAATTCGTTCAGGGGCTGTGATGCCACCTGGATTGACCATATCTAGACCCACAGCTGATTGAGACATAAGGGTGGACACTCTTGGGGCTGAGAGGTTTGGTGAGGTTGGGTGAGCAAACGCAGACCCTTTAAAGTAATACTGCGTGGTACCCATCCCATGGGTCCCAAATCTCCAGGTTCAAGGGCATCTTCCTACATCGAAAACATGCATGAGAAACCCAGAAGATGGTACACCGTGTGATCGGGAAAGGTTTCTAAAACGCAGCTCATTTCTCATCTCCTTGTGCTCGGGTTCGCCATTCCAGCCGCTTTACTAGCAATCTCCTTCCCTGGAGAATCAGCACATTTAACCTCCTGTTCCGTACAGGTTGCAGTTTGTCCTGAGGATGAACGGGAAGAGGGGGAACCAATGAGAGACTAGCTCTAGGTGTTGGGACAGGCACAGGTCACTCTATTTTCCCATCAGGAAGAAGAATTAAGCACAGGCTCAGCCTGCCGCCCGTGACCAGAATAGGGCCTGAAGCAATCCTGCGCTTTTGCGGCCAGCTCCCAAGAAAGCGAGTTGAAAAACGGAGCTCAGGGGCACTGCAATTCACAAACCTGCAGACTTATAAATGATCACTCTCGTCCACAAATATATTGAGGGAAGGCAACGAAGAGGATTTGAAAGTAAGGCAGAATTGCAGGAAACAGATTTCAGGAGGGAGATTCGAATCGCCTTTGAGGCACAGGAAAAGCGGCAAAACCTCGACAATGATGCCCTTGGCCAAAAAGGGCGTATGCGTTTTTTCCTGAATATATTCAGGAAAAAACGCATACGCCCTTTTTGGCCAACCAAGCAACCTGGAAAGGCAAATCAGCGCTACAAAGAAGTCTCGCTTCCCATCGGTCAAAAGGGCCATGCTGAATAAAGTGTCAAAACCAGAAATGCAGGGCAGGCCATGAGGAAACGGGAGCCTTGCTTCGATGATGGGCGGGATGTAAATTGCCAACAGCCACTCTGGAGAAGTGTACGGTGTGTCCTGAAACATCTAAAAAACTCAGCTTAGAGAGCATAGGGCACTTCCACTCATGGGCCTATAAATTGGGAAAACTAAAAATCAGCAAGACACAGGCACCCCAACGTTTAGGGCTGCTCTGTTGACAAGAACCTCCACTTCGTTACACCTTAAATATCTCAGGATAGAGAAAAATGGATAAATAAGTTGTGGTCCTTATGTACAATGGAATATCACTCAGCCATGAAATCAACGTCATAAGGCTAGTAGCAGCATGATGATTGGATTTAGGTACGACGATTCTAAGTGAAATAAGTCACACAGAAAAAGACACTTATCATAAGATATCACTTATAGAGGGAATGTAAAAACCGCTACCCTTGAACTGAATTACAAAACAGAACAGAGTCACACGTTTAGAAAACACACTATGGCTGCTTAACGGGAAAGGTGAGGTGGGGTGATGCATAAAACAAGGGTTTCAAATTAGCTCAGATACCGTTCCATAAACCCAATATGTAATAGACAAGACCTACTCCTTGCTCAGTCAATTGGACTCAACACCCCCTATTCACGGCCCAAGAATATATCTGACTATTAAGAATCTTAAAACCTATGTATTGATATCTCTTTGTAAGTGAGTCAAGTGGGTGTAAAGTGGCATAAACACAGCAGTGAAAAGCAGCTAAACCCCATTATAAAAATCAATTACTTTTAAAAACCTGTGAAAAAAAGACAGTGAAAGAGAGAGAAATTCTTACAAAATTCGTTTAGGGGTAGTTATGCTACCTGGATTGACCATATCTAGACCCACAGCTGATTGAGACATAAGGGTGGACACTCTTGGGGCTGAGAGGTTTGGTGAGGTTGGGTGAGCAAACGCAGACCCTTTAAAGTAATACTGCGTGGTACCCATCCCATGGGTCCCAAATCTCCAGATTCAAGGGCATCTTCCTACATCGAAAACATGCATGAGAAACCCAGAAGATGGTACACCGTGTGATCGGGAAAGGTTTCTAAAACGCACCTCATTTCTCATCTCCTTGTGCTCGGGTTCGCCATTCCAGCCGCTTTACTAACAATCTCCCTCCTTGGAGAATCAGCACCTTTAACCTCCTGTTCCGTACAGGTTGCAATTTGTCCTGAGGATGAACGGGAAGAGGGGAAAACAATGAGAGACTAGCTCTAGTTGTTGGGACAGGCACAGGTCACTCTATTTTCCCATGAGGAAGAAGAATTAAGCACAGGCTCAGCCTGCCGCCCGGGACCAGAATAGGGCCTGAAGCAATCCTGCGCTTTTGCGGCCAGCTCCCAAGAAAGCGAGTTGAAAAATGGAGCTCAGGGGCACTGCAATTCACAAACCTGCAGACTTATAAATGATCACTCTCGTCCACAAATATATTGAGGGAAGGAAACGAAGAGGATTTGAAAGCAAGGCAGAATTGCAGGAAACAGATTTCAGGATGGAGATTCGAATCGCCTTTAAAGCACAGGAAAAGCGGCAAAACCTCATCAACGATGCCCTTGGCCAAAAAGGGCGTATGCGTTTTTTCCTGAATATATTCAGGAAAAAACGCATACGCCCTTTTTGGCCAACCAAGCAACCTGGAAAGGCAAATCAGCGCTACAAAGAAGTCTCGCTTCCAATCGGTCAAAAGGGCCATGCTGAATAAAGTGTCAAAACCAGAAATGCAGGGCAGGCCATGGAGAAACGGGAGCCTTGCTACGCTGATGGGCGGGATGTAAATTGCCAACAGCCACTCTGGAGAAGTGTACGGTGTGTCCTGAAACATCTAAAAAACTCAGCTTAGAGAGAATAGGGCACTTCCACTCATGGGCGTATAAAGTGGGAAAATTAAAATCCAGCAAGACACAGGCACCCCAAAGTTTAGGGCTGCTCTGTTGACAAGAACCTCCAACTTCGTTACACCTTAAATATCCCAGGAAAGAGAAAAATGGATAAAGATGATTTGGTCCTTATGTACAATGGAATATCACTCAGCCATGAAATCAACGTCATAAGGCTAGTAGCAGTATGATGAGTGGATTTAGCTACGACGATTCTAAGTGAAATAAGTCACACAGAAAAAGACACTTATCATAAGATATCACTTATAGAGGGAATGTAAAAACCGCTACCCTTGAACTGAATTACAAGACAGAACAGAGTCACACGTTTAGAAAACACACTATGGCTGCTTAACGGGAAAGGTGAGGTGGGGTGATGCATAAAACAAGGGTTTCAAATTAGCTCAGACACCGTTCCATAAACCCAATATGTAATAGACAAGACCTACTCCTTGCTCAGTGAATTGGACTCAAAACCCCCTATTCACGGCCCAAGAATATATCTGACTAGTAAGAATCTTAAAACCTATGTATTGATATCTCTCTGTAAGTGAGTCATGTGGGTGTAAAGTGACATAAACACAGCAGTGAAAAGCAGCTAAACCCCATTATAAAAATCAATTACTTTTAAAAACCTGTGAAAAAAAGACAGTGAAAGAGAGAGAAATTCTTACAAAATTCGTTTAGGGGCAGTTATGCTACCTGGATTGACCATATCTAGACCCACAGCTGATTGAGACATAAGGGTGGACACTCTTGGGGCTGAGAGGTTTGGTGAGGTTGGGTGAGGAAACGCAGACCCTTTAAAGTAATACTGCGTGGTACCCATCCCATGGGTTCCAAATCTCCAGATTCAAGGGCATTTTCCTACATCGAAAACATGCATGAGAAACCCAGAAGATGGTACACCGTATGATCGCGAAAGGTTTCTAAAACGCACCTCATTTCTCATGTCCTTCTGCTCGGGTTCGCCATTTCAGCTGCTTTACTAGCAACCTCCCTCCTTGGAGAATCATCACCTTTAACCTCCTGTTCCGTACAGGTTGCAATTTGTCCTGAGGATGAACGGGAAGAGGGGAAAACAATGAGAGACTAGCTCTAGGTGTTTGGACAGGCACAGGTCACTCTATTTTCCCATCAGGAAGAAGAATTAAGCACAGGCTCAGCCTGCCGCCCGGGACCAGAATAGGGCCTGAAGCAATCCTGTGCTTTTGCGGCCAGCTCCCAAGAAAGCGAGTTGAAAAATGGAGCTCAGGGGCACTTCAATTCACAAAGCTGCAGACTTATAAATGACCACTCTCGTCCACAAATATATTGAGGGAAGGCAAAGAAGAGGATTTGAAAGCAAGGCAGAATTGCAGGAAACAGATTTCAGGAGGGAGATTCGAATCGCCTTTAAAGCACAGGAAAAGCGGCAAAACCTCGACAATGATGCCCTTGGCCAAAAAGGGCGTATGCGTTTTTTCCTGAATATATTCAGGAAAAAACGCATACGCCCTTTTTGGCCAACCAAGCAACCTGGAAAGGCAAATCAGCGCTACAAAGAAGTCTCGCTTCCCATCGGTCAAAAGGGCCATGCTGAATAAAGTGTCAAAATCAGAAATGCAGGACAGGCCATGGAGAAACGTGAGCCTTGCTACGCTGATGGGCGGGATGTAAATTGCCAACAGCCACTCTGGAGAAGTGTACGGTGTGTCCTGAAACATCTAAAAAACTCAGCTTAGAGAGCATAGGGCAGTTCCACTCATGGGCGTATAAATTCGGAAAACTAAAAATCAGCAAGACACAGGCACCCCAACGTTTAGGGCTGCTCTGTTGACAAGAACCTCCACTTCGTTACACCTTACATATCTCAGGAAAGAGAAAAATGGATAAAGAAGTTGTGGTCCTTATGTACAATGGAATATCACTCAGCCATGAAAAAAACGTCATAAGGCTATTAGCAGCATGATGAGTGGATTTAGGTACGACGATTCTAAATGAAATAAGTCACACAGAAAAAGACACTTATCATAAGATATCACTTATAGAGGGAATGTAAAAACCGCTACCCTTGAACTGAATTACAAAACTGAACAGAGTCACACGTTTAGAAAACACACTATGGCTGCCTAACGGGAAAGGTGAGGTGGGGTGATGCATAAAACAAGGGTTTCAAATTAGCTCAGATACCGTTCCATAAACCCAATATGTAATAGACAAGACCTACTCCTTGCTCAGTGAATTGGACTCAACACCCCCTATTCACGGCCCAAGAATATATCTGACTAGTAAGAATCTTAAAACCTATGTATTGATATCTCTCTGTAAGTGAGTCAAGTGGGTGTAAAGTGGCATAAACACAGCAGTGAAAAGCAACTAAACCCCATTATAAAAATCAATTACTTTTAAAAACCTGTGAAACAAAGACAGTGAAAGAGAGAGAAATTCTTACAGAATTCGTTCAGGGGCTGTGATGCCACCTGGATTGACCATATCTAGACCTACAGCTGATTGAGACATAAGGGTGGACACTCTTGGGGCTGAGAGGTTTGGTGAGGTTGGGTGAGCAAACGCAGACCCTTTAAAGTAATACTGCGTGGCACCCATCCCATGGGTCCCAAATCTCCAGGTTCAAGGGCATCTTCCTACATCGAAAACATGCATGAGAAACCCAGAACACGGTACACCGTGTGATCGGGAAAGGTTTCTAAAACGCACCTCATTTCTCATGTCCTTGTGCTCGGGTTCGCCATTCCAGCCGCTTTACTAGCAATCTCCCTCCTTGGAGAATCAGCACCTTTAACCTCCTGTTCCGTACAGGTTGCAATATGTCCTGAGGATGAACGGGAAGAGGGGGAACCAATGAGAGACTAGCTCTAGGTGTTGGGACAGGCACAGGTCACTCTATTTTACCATCTGGAAGAAGAATTAAGCACAGGCTCAGCCTGCCACCCGGGACCAGAATAGGGCCTGAAGCAATCCTGCGCTTTTGCGGCCAGCTCCCAAGAAAGCGAGTTGAAAAATGGAGCTCAGGGGAACTGCAATTCACAAACCTGCAGACTTATAAATGATCACTCTCGTCCACAAATATATTGAGGGAAGTCAACGAAGAGGATTTGAAAGCAAGGCAGAATTGCAGGAAACAGATTTCAGGAGGGAGATTCGAATCGCCTTTGAGGCACAGGAAAAGCGGCAAAACCTCGACAATGATGCCCTTGGCCAAAAAGGGCGAATGCGTTTTTTCCTGAATATATTCAGGAAAAAACGCATACGCCCTTTTTGGCCAACCAAGCAACCTGGAAAGGCAAATCAGCGCTACAAAGAAGTCTCGCTTCCCATCGGTCAAAAGGGCCATGCTGAATAAAGTGTCAAAACCAGAAATGCAGGGCAGGCCATGAGGAAACGGGAGCCTTGCTTCGATGATGGGCGGGAAGTAAATTGCCAACAGCCACTCTGGAGAAGTGTACGGTGTGTCGTGAAACATCTAAAAAACTCAGCTTAGAGAGCATAGGGCACTTCCACTCATGGGCCTATAAATTGGGAAAACTAAAAATCAGCAAGACACAGGCACCCCAACGTTTAGGGCTGCTCTGTTGACAAGAACCTCCACTTTGTTACACCTTAAATATCTCAGGATAGAGAAAAATGGATAAATAAGTTGTGGTCCTTATGTACAATGGAATATCACTCAGCCATGAAATCAACGTCATAAGGCTAGTAGCAGCATGATGATTGGATTTAGGTACGACGATTCTAAGTGAAATAAGTCACACAGAAAAAGACACTTATCATAAGATATCACTTATAGAGGGAATGTAAAAACCGCTACCCTTGAACTGAATTACAAAACAGAACAGAGTCACACGTTTAGAAAACACACTATGGCTGCTTAACGGGAAAGGTGAGGTGGGGTGATGCATAAAACAAGGGTTTCAAATTAGCTCAGATACCGTTCCATAAACCCAATATGTAATAGACAAGACCTACTCCTTGCTCAGTCAATTGGACTCAACACCCCCTATTCACGGCCCAAGAATATATCTGACTATTAAGAATCTTAAAACCTATGTATTGATATCTCTTTGTAAGTGAGTCAAGTGGGTGTAAAGTGGCATAAACACAGCAGTGAAAAGCAGCTAAACCCCATTATAAAAATCAATTACTTTTAAAAACCTGTGAAAAAAAGACAGTGAAAGAGAGAGAAATTCTTACAAAATTCGTTTAGGGGTAGTTATGCTACCTGGATTGACCATATCTAGACACACAGCTGATTGAGACATAAGGGTGGACACTCTTGGGGCTGAGAGTTTTGGTGAGGTTGGGTGAGCAAACGCAGATCCTTTAAAGTAATACTGCGTGGTACCCATCCCATTGGTCCCAAATCTCCAGGGTCAAGGGCATCTTCCTACATCGAAAACATGCATGAGAAACCCAGAAGATGGTACACTGAGTGATCGGGAAAGGTTTCTAAAACGCACCTCATTTCTCATGTCCTTGTGCTCGGGTTCGCCATTCCAGCCGCATTACTAGCAATCTCCCTCCTTGGAGAATCAGCACCTTTAACCTCCTGTTCCGTACAGGTTGCAATTTGTCCTGAGGATGAACGGGAAGAAGGGGGAACCAATGAGAGACTAGCTCTAGGTGTTGGGACAGGCACAGGTCACTCTATTTTCCCATGAGGAAGAAGAATTAAGCACAGGCTCAGCCTTCCGCCCGGGACCAGAATAGGGCCTGAAGCAATCCTGCGCTTTTGCGGCCAGCTCCCAAGAAAGCGAGTTGAAAAATGGAGCTCAGGGGAACTGCAATTCACAAACCTGCAGACTTATAAATGACCACTCTCGTCCACAAATATATTGAGGGAAGGCAACGAAGAGGATTTGAAAGCAAGGCAGAATTGCAGGAAACAGATTTCAGGAGGGAGATTCGAATCGCCTTTAAAGCACAGGAAAAGCGGCAAAACCTCGACAATGATGCCCTTGGCCAAAAAGGGCGTATGCGTTTTTTCCTGAATATATTCAGGAAAAAACGCATACGCCCTTTTTGGCCAAGCAAGCAACCTGGAAAGGCAAATCAGCGCTACAAAGAAGTCTCGCTTCCCATCGGTCAAAAGGGCCATGCTGAATAAAGTGTCAAAACCAGAAATGCAGGGCAGGCCATGGAGAAACGGGAGGCTTGCTACGCTGATGGGCGGGATGTAAATTGCCAACAGCCACTCTGGAGAAGTGTACGGTGTGTCGTGAAACATCTAAAAAACTCAGCTTAGAGAGCATAGGGCACTTCCACTCATGGGCGTATATAGTGGGAAAGTTAAAAACCAGCAAGACACAGGCACCCCAAAGTTTAGGGCTGCTCTGTTGACAAGAACCTCCAACTTCGTTACACCTTAAATATCCCAGGAAAGAGAAAAATGGATAAAGATGTTGTGGTCCTTATGTACAATGGAATATCACTCAGCCATGAAATCAACGTCATAAGGCTAGTAGCAGCATGATGAGTGGATTTAGGTACGACGATTCTAAGTGAAATAAGTCACACAGAAAAAGACATTTATCATAAGATATCACTTATAGAGGGAATGTAAAAACCGCTACCCTTGAACTGAATTACAAAACAGAACAGAGTCACACGTTTAGAAAACACACTATGGCTGCTTAACGGGAAAGGTGAGGTGGGGTGATGCATAAAACAAGGGTTTCAAATTAGCTCAGATACCGTTCCATAAACCCAATACGTACTAGACAAGACCTACTCCTTGCTCAGTGAATTGGACTCAAAACCCCCTATTCACGGCCCAAGAATATATCTGACTAGTAAGAATCTTAAAACCTATGTATTGATATCTCTCTGTAAGTGAGTCATGTGGGTGCAAAGTGACATAAACACAGCAGTGAAAAGCAGCTAAACCCCATTATAAAAATCAATTACTTTTAAAAACCTGTGAAAAAAAGACAGTGAAAGAGAGAGAAATTCTTACAAAATTCGTTTAGGGGCAGTTATGCTACCTGGATTGACCATATCTAGACCCACAGCTGATTGAGACATAAGGGTGGACACTCTTGGGGCTGAGAGGTTTGGTGAGGTTGGGTGAGCAAACGCAGACCCTTTAAAGTAATACTGCGTGGTACCCATCCCATGGGTCCCAAATCTCCAGTTTCAAGGGCATCTTCCTACATCAAAAACATGCATGAGAAACCCAGAAGATGGTACACCGTGTGATCGCGAAAGGTTTCTAAAACGCACCTCATTTCTCATGTCCTTCTGCTCGGGTTCGCCATTCCAGCTGCTTTACTAGCAACCTCCCTCCTTGGAGAATCATCACCTTTAACCTCCTGTTCCGTACAGGTTGCAATTTGTCCTGAGGATGAACGGGAAGAGGGGAAAACAATGAGAGACTAGCTCTAGGTGTTTGGACAGGCACAGGTCACTCTATTTTCCCATCAGGAAGAAGAATTAAGCACAGGCTCAGCCTGCCGCCCGGGACCAGAATAGGGCCTGAAGCAATCCTGCGCTTTTGCGGCCAGCTCCCAAGAAAGCGAGTTGAAAAATGGAGCTCAGGGGCACTGCAATTCACAAAGCTGCAGACTTATAAATGACCACTCTCGTCCACAAATATATTGAGGGAAGGCAAAGAAGAGGATTTGAAAGCAAGGCAGAATTGCAGGAAACAGATTTCAGGAGGGAGATTCGAATCGCCTTTAAAGCACAGGAAAAGCGGCAAAACCTCGACAATGATGCCCTTGGCCAAAAAGGGCGTATGCGTTTTTTCCTGAATATATTCAGGAAAAAACGCATACGCCCTTTTTGGCCAAGCAAGCAACCTGGAAAGGCAAATCAGCGCTACAAAGAAGTCTCGCTTCCCATCGGTCAAAAGGGCCATGCTGAATAAAGTGTCAAAATCAGAAATGCAGGACAGGCCATGGAGAAACGTGAGCCTTGCTACGCTGATGGGCGGGATGTAAATTGCCAACAGCCACTCTGGAGAAGTGTACGGTGTGTCCTGAAACATCTAAAAAACTCAGCTTAGAGAGCATAGGGCAGTTCCACTCATGGGCGTATAAATTCGGAAAACTAAAAATCAGCAAGACACAGGCATCCCAACGTTTAGGGCTGCTCTGTTGACAAGAACCTCCACTTCGTTACACCTTACATATCTCAGGAAAGAGAAAAATGGATAAAGAAGTTGTGGTCCTTATGTACAATGGAATATCACTCAGCCATGAAATCAACGTCATAAGGCTAGTAGCAGCATGATGAGTGGATTTAGGTACGACGATTCTAAATGAAATAAGTCACACAGAAAAAGACACTTATCATAAGATATCACTTATAGAGGGAATGTAAAAACCGCTACCCTTGAACTGAATTACAAAACTGAACAGAGTCACACGTTTAGAAAACACACTATGGCTGCCTAACGAGAAAGGTGAGGTGGGGTGATGCATAAAACAAGGGTTTCAAATTAGCTCAGATACCGTTCCATAAACCCAATATGTAATAGACAAGACCTACTCCTTGCTCAGTGAATTGGACTCAACACCCCCTATTCACGGCCCAAGAATATATCTGACTAGTAAGAATCTTAAAACCTATGTATTGATATCTCTCTGTAAGTGAGTCAAGTGGGTGTAAAGTGGCATAAACACAGCAGTGAAAAGCAACTAAACCCCATTATAAAAATCAATTACTTTTAAAAACCTGTGAAACAAAGACAGTGAAAGAGAGAGAAATTCTTACAGAATTCGTTCAGGGGCTGTGATGCCACCTGGATTGACAATATCTAGACCCACAGCTGATTGAGACATAAGGGTGGACACTCTTGGGGCTGAGAGGTTTGGTGAGGTTGGGTGAGCAAACGCAGACCCTTTAAAGTAATACTGCGTGGCACCCATCCCATGGGTCCCAAATCTCCAGGTTCAAGGGCATCTTCCTACATCGAAAACATGCATGAGAAACCCAGAACACGGTACACCGTGTGATCGGGAAAGGTTTCTAAAACGCACCTCATTTCTCATGTCCTTGTGCTCGGGTTCGCCATTCCAGCCGCTTTACTAGCAATCTCCCTCCTTGGAGAATCAGCACCTTTAACCTCCTGTTCCGTACAGGTTGCAATATGTCCTGAGGATGAACGGGAAGAGGGGGAACCAATGAGAGACTAGCTCTAGGTGTTGGGACAGGCACAGGTCAATCTATTTTACCATCAGGAAGAAGAATTAAGCACAGGCTCAGCCTGCCACCCGGGACCAGAATAGGGCCTGAAGCAATCCTGCGCTTTTGCGGCCAGCTCCCAAGAAAGCGTGTTGAAAAATGGAGCTCAGGGGAACTGCAATTCACAAACCTGCAGACTTATAAATGATCACTCTCGTCCACAAATATATTGAGGGAATTCAACGAAGAGGATTTGAAAGCAAGGCAGAATTGCAGGAAACAGATTTCAGGAGGGAGATTCGAATCGCCTTTGAGGCACAGGAAAAGCGGCAAAACCTCGACAATGATGCCCTTGGCCAAAAAGGGCGTATGCGTTTTTTCCTGAATATATTCAGGAAAAAACGCATACGCCCTTTTTGGCCAACCAAGCAACCTGGAAAGGCAAATCAGCGCTACAAAGAAGTCTCGCTTCCCATCGGTCAAAAGGGCCATGCTGAATAAAGTGTCAAAACCAGAAATGCAGGACAGGCCATGGAGAAACGGGAGCCTTGCTACGCTGATGGGCGGGATGTAAATTGCCAACAGCCACTCTGGAGAAGTGTACGGTGTGTCCTGAAACATCTAAAAAACTAACCTTATAGAGCATAGGGCACTTCCACTCATGGGCGTATAAATTGGGAAAACTAAAAATCAGCAAGACACAGGCACCCCAACGTATAGGGCTGCTCTGTTGACAAGAACCTCCACTTCGTTACACCTTAAATATCTCAGGAAAGAGAAAAATGGATAAAGAAGTTGTGGTCCTTATGTACAATGGAATATCACTCAGCCATGAAATCAACGTCATAAGGCTAGTAGCAGCATGATGAGTGGGTTTAGGTACGACGATTCTAAGTGAAATAAGTCACACAGAAAAAGACACTTATCATAAGATATCACTTATAGAGGGAATGTAAAAACCGCTACCCTTGAACTGAATTACAAAACAGAACAGAGTCACACGTTTAGAAAACACACTATGGCTGCTTAACGGGAAAGGTGAGGTGGGGTGATGCATAAAACAAGGGTTTCAAATTAGCTCAGATACCGTTCCATAAACGCAATATGTAATAGACAAGATCTACTCCTTGCTCAGTGAATTGGACTCAACACCCCCTATTCACGGCCCAAGAATATATCTGACTAGTAAGAATCTTAAAACCTATGTATTGATATCTCTCTGTAAGTGAGTCAAGTGGGTGTAAAGTGGAATAAACACAGCAGTGAAAAGCAACTAAACCCCATTATAAAAATCAATTACTTTTAAAAACCTGTGAAACAAAGACAGTGAAAGAGAGAGAAATTCTTACAAAATTCGTTCAGGGGCTGTGATGACAGCTGGATTGACCATATCTAGACCCACAGCTGATTGAGACATAAGGGTGGACACTCTTGGTGCTGAGAGGTTTGGTGAGGATGGGTGAGGAAACGCAGGCCCTTTAAAGTAATACTGCGTGGTACCCATCCCATGGGTCCCAAATCTCCAGGTTCAAGGGCATCTTCCTACATCGAAAACATGCATGAGAAACCCAGAAGATGGTACACCGTGTGATCGGGAAAGGTTTCTAAAACGCACCTCATTTCTCATGTCCTTGTGCTCGGGTTCGCCATTCCAGCCGCTTTACTAGCAATCTCCTTCCCTGGAGAATCAGCACATTTAACCTCCTGTTCCGTACAGGTTGCAGTTTGTCCTGAGGATGAACGGGAAGAGGGGGAACCAATGAGAGACTAGCTCTAGGTGTTGGGACAGGCACAGGTCACTCTATTTTCCCATCAGGAAGAAGAATTAAGCACAGGCTCAGCCTGCCGCCCGCGACCAGAATAGGGCCTGAAGCAATCCTGCGCTTTTGCGGCCAGCTCCCAAGAAAGCGAGTTGAAAAACGGAGCTCAGGGGCACTGCAATTCACAAACCTGCAGACTTATAAATGATCACTCTCGTCCACAAATATATTGAGGGAAGGCAACGAAGAGGATTTGAAAGTAAGGCCGAATTGCAGGAAACAGATTTCAGGAGGGAGATTCGAATCGCCTTCGAGGAACAGGAAAAGCGGCAAAACCTCGACAATGATGCCCTTGGCCAAAAAGGGCGTATGCGTTTTTTCCTGAATATATTCAGGAAAAAACGCATACGCCCTTTTTGGCCAACCAAGCAACCTGGAAAGGCAAATCAGCGCTACAAAGAAGTCTCGCTTCCCATCGGTCAAAAGGGCCATGCTGAATAAAGTGTCAAAACCAGAAATGCAGGGCAGGCCATGAGGAAACGGGAGCCTTGCTTCGATGATGGGCGGGATGTAAATTGCCAACAGCCACTCTGGAGAAGTGTACGGTGTGTCGTGAAACATCTAAAAAACTCAGCTTAGAGAGCATAGGGCACTTCCACTCATGGGCCTATAAATTGGGAAAACTAAAAATCAGCAAGACACAGGCACCCCAACGTTTAGGGCTGCTCTGTTGACAAGAACCTCCACTTCGTTACACCTTAAATATCTCAGGATAGAGAAAAATGGATAAATAAGTTGTGGTCCTTATGTACAATGGAATATCACTCAGCCATGAAATCAACGTCATAAGGCTAGTAGCAGCATGATGATTGGATTTAGGTACGACGATTCTAAGTGAAATAAGTCACACAGAAAAAGACACTTATCATAAGATATCACTTATAGAGGGAATGTAAAAACCGCTACCCTTGAACTGAATTACAAAACAGAACAGAGTCACACGTTTAGAAAACACACTATGGCTGCTTAACGGGAAAGGTGAGGTGGGGTGATGCATAAAACAAGGGTTTCAAATTAGCTCAGATACCGTTCCATAAACCCAATATGTAATAGACAAGACCTACTCCTTGCTCAGTCAATTGAACTCAACACCCCCTATTCACGGCCCAAGAATATATCTGACTATTAAGAATCTTAAAACCTATGTATTGATATCTCTTTGTAAGGGAGTCAAGTGGGTGTAAAGTGGCATAAACACAGCAGTGAAAAGCAGCTAAACCCCATTATAAAAATCAATTACTTTTAAAAACCTGTGAAAAAAAGACAGTGAAAGAGAGAGAAATTCTTACAAAATTCGTTTAGGGGTAGTTATGCTACCTGGATTGACCATATCTAGACCCACAGCTGATTGAGACATAAGGGTGGACACTCTTGGGGCTGAGAGTTTTGGTGAGGTTGGGTGAGCAAACGCAGATCCTTTAAAGTAATACTGCGTGGTACCCATCCCATTGGTCCCAAATCTCCAGGTTCAAGGGCATCATCCTACATCGAAAACATGCATGAGAAACCCAGAAGATGGTACACTGAGTAATCGGGAAAGGTTTCTAAAACGCACCTCATTTCTCATGTCCTTGTGCTCGGGTTCGCCATTCCAGCCGCTTTACTAGCAATCTCCCTCCTTGGAGAATCAGCACCTTTAACCTCCTGTTCCGTACAGGTTGCAATTTGTCCTGAGGATGAACGGGAAGAAGGGGGAACCAATGAGAGACTAGCTCTAGGTGTTGGGACAGGCACAGGTCACTCTATTTTCCCATGAGGAAGAAGAATTAAGCACAGGCTCAGCCTTCCGCCCGGGACCAGAATAGGGCCTGAAGCAATCCTGCGCTTTTGCGGCCAGCTCCCAAGAAAGCGAGTTGAAAAATGGAGCTCAGGGGAACTGCAATTCACAAACCTGCAGACTTATAAATGACCACTCTCGTCCACAAATATATTGAGGGAAGGCAACGAAGAGGATTTGAAAGTAAGGCAGAATTGCAGGAAACAGATTTCAGGAGGGAGATTCGAATCGACTTTAAAGCACAGGAAAAGCGGCAAAACCTCGACAATGATGCCCTTGGCCAAAAAGGGCGTATGCGTTTTTTCCTGAATATATTCAGGAAAAAACGCATACGCCCTTTTTGGCCAAGCAAGCAACCTGGAAAGGCAAATCAGCGCTACAAAGAAGTCTCGCTTCCCATCGGTCAAAAGGGCCATGCTGAATAAAGTGTCAAAACCAGAAATGCAGGGCAGGCCATGGAGAAACGGGAGGCTTGCTACGCTGATGGGCGGGATGTAAATTGCCAACAGCCACTCTGGAGAAGTGTACGGTGTGTCGTGAAACATCTAAAAAACTCAGCTTAGAGAGCATAGGGCACTTCCACTCATGGGCGTATATAGTGGGAAAGTTAAAAACCAGCAAGACACAGGCACCCCAAAGTTTAGGGCTGCTCTGTTGACAAGAACCTCCAACTTCGTTACACCTTAAATATCCCAGGAAAGAGAAAAATGGATAAAGATGTTGTGGTCCTTATGTACAATGGAATATCACTCAACCATGAAATCAACGTCATAAGGCTAGTAGCAGCATGATGAGTGGATTTAGGTACGACGATTCTAAGTGAAATAAGTCACACAGAAAAAGACACTTATCATAAGATATCACTTATAGAGGGAATGTAAAAACCGCTACCCTTGAACTGAATTACAAAACAGAACAGAGTCACACGTTTAGAAAACACACTATGGCTGCTTAACGGGAAAGGTGAGGTGGGGTGATGCATAAAACAAGGGTTTCAAATTAGCTCAGATACCGTTCCATAAACCCAATACGTACTAGACAAGACCTACTCCTTGCTCAGTGAATTGGACTCAAAACCCCCTATTCACGGCCCAAGAATATATCTGACTAGTAAGAATCTTAAAACCTATGTATTGATATCTCTCTGTAAGTGAGTCATGTGGGTGCAAAGTGACATAAACACAGCAGTGAAAAGCAGCTAAACCCCATTATAAAAATCAATTACTTTTAAAAACCTGTGAAAAAAAGACAGTGAAAGAGAGAGAAATTCTTACAAAATTCGTTTAGGGGTAGTTATGCTACCTGGATTGACCATATCTAGACCCACAGCTGATTGAGACATAAGGGTGGACACTCTTGGGGCTGAGAGTTTTGGTGAGGTTGGGTGAGCAAACGCAGATCCTTTAAAGTAATACTGCGTGGTACCCATCCCATTGGTCCCAAATCTCCAGGTTCAAGGGCATCTTCCTACATCGAAAACATGCATGAGAAACCCAGAAGATGGTACACCGTGTGATCGGGAAAGGTTTCTAAAACGCACCTCATTTCTCATCTCCTTGTGCTCGGGTTCGCCATTCCAGCCGCTTTACTAACAATCTCCCTCCTTGGAGAATCAGCACCTTTAACCTCCTGTTCCGTACAGGTTGCAATTTGTCCTGAGGATGAACGGGAAGAGGGGAAAACAATGAGAGACTAGCTCTAGGTGTTGGGACAGGCACAGGTCACTCTATTTTCCCATCAGGAAGAAGAATTAAGCACAGGCTCAGCCTGCCGCCCGGGACCAGAATAGGGCCTGAAGCAATCCTGCGCTTTTGAGGCCAGCTCCCAAGAAAGCGAGTTGAAAAATGGAGCTCAGGGGCACTGCAATTCACAAACCTGCAGACTTATAAATGATCACTCTCGTCCACAAATATATTGAGGGAAGGAAACGAAGAGGATTTGAAAGCAAGGCAGAATTGCAGGAAACAGACTTCAGGAGGGAGATTCGAATCGCCTTTAAAGCACAGGAAAAGCGGCAAAACCTCATCAACGATGCCCTTGGCCAAAAAGGGCGTATGCGTTTTTTCCTGAATATATTCAGGAAAAAACGCATACGCCCTTTTTGGCCAACCAAGCAACCTGGAAAGGCAAATCAGCGCTACAAAGAAGTCTCGCTTCCCATCGGTCAAAAGGGCCATGCTGAATAAAGTGTCAAAACCAGAAATGCAGGACAGGCCATGGAGAAACGGGAGCCTTGCTACGCTGATGGGCGGGATGTAAATTGCCAACAGCCACTCTGGAGAAGTGTACGGTGTGTCCTGAAACATCTAAAAAACTCAGCTTAGAGAGCATAGGGCACTTCCACTCATGGGCGTATAAAGTGGGAAAATTAAAATCCAGCAAGACACAGGCACCCCAAAGTTTAGGGCTGCTCTGTTGACAAGAACCTCCAACTTCGTTACACCTTAAATATCCCAGGAAAGAGAAAAATGGATAAAGATGTTGTGGTCCTTATGTACAATGGAATATCACTCAGCCATGAAATCAACGTCATAAGGCTAGTAGCAGCATGATGAGTGGATTTAGGTACGACGATTCTAAATGAAATAAGTCACACAGAAAAAGACACTTATCATAAGATATCACTTATAGAGGGAATGTAAAAACCGCTACCCTTGAACTGAATTACAAAACTGAACAGAGTCACACGTTTAGAAAACACACTATGGCTGCCTAACGGGAAAGGTGAGGTGGGGTGATGCATAAAACAAGGGTTTCAAATTAGCTCAGATACCGTTCCATAAACCCAATATGTAATAGAAAAGACCTACTCCTTGCTCAGTGAATTGGACTCAACACCCCCTATTCACGGCCCAAGAATATATCTGACTAGTAAGAATCTTAAAACCTATGTATTGATATCTCTCTGTAAGTGAGTCAAGCGGGTGTAAAGTGGCATAAACACAGCAGTGAAAAGCAACTAAACCCCATTATAAAAATCAATTACTTTTAAAAATCTGTGAAACAAAGACAGTGAAAGAGAGAGAAATTCTTACAGAATTCGTTCAGGGGCTGTGATGCCACCTGGATTGACCATATCTAGACCCACAGCTGATTGAGACATAAGGGTGGACACTCTTGGGGCTGAGAGGTTTGGTGAGGTTGGGTGAGCAAACGCAGACCCTTTAAAGTAATACTGCGTGGCACCCATCCCATGGGTCCCAAATCTCCAGGTTCAAGGGCATCTTCCTACATCGAAAACATGCATGAGAAACCCAGAACACGGTACACCGTGTGATCGGGAAAGGTTTCTAAAACGCACCTCATTTCTCATCTCCTTGTGCTCGGGTTCGCCATTCCAGCCGCTTTACTAGCAATCTCCCTCCTTGGAGAATCAGCACCTTTAACCTCCTGTTCCGTACAGGTTGCAATATGTCCTGAGGATGAACGGGAAGAGGGGAAACCAATGAGAGACTAGCTCTATGTGTTGGGACAGGCACAGGTCACTCTATTTTACCATCAGGAAGAAGAATTAAGCACAGGCTCAGCCTGCCACCCGGGACCAGAATAGGGCCTGAAGCAATCCTGCGCTTTTGCGGCCAGCTCCCAAGAAAGCGAGTTGAAAAATGGAGCTCAGGGGAACTGCAATTCACAAACCTGCAGACTTATAAATGATCACTCTCGTCCACAAATATATTGAGGGAAGTCAACGAAGAGGATTTGAAAGCAAGGCAGAATTGCAGGAAACAGATTTCAGGAGGGAGATTCGAATCGCCTTCGAGGAACAGGAAAAGCGGCAAAACCTCGACAATGATGCCCTTGGCCAAAAAGGGCGTATGCGTTTTTTCCTGAATATATTCAGGAAAAAACGCATACGCCCTTTTTGGCCAACCAAGCAACCTGGAAAGGCAAATCAGCGCTACAAAGAAGTCTCGCTTCCCATCGGTCAAAAGGGCCATGCTGAATAAAGTGTCAAAACCAGAAATGCAGGACAGGCCATGGAGAAACGGGAGCCTTGCTACGCTGATGGGCGGGATGTAAATTGCCAACAGCCACTCTGGAGAAGTGTACGGTGTGTCCTGAAACATCTAAAAAACTCAGCTTAGAGAGCATAGGGCACTTCCACTCATGGGCGTATAAATTGGGAAAACTAAAAATCAGCAAGACACAGGCACCCCAACGTATAGGGCTGCTCTGTTGACAAGAACCTCCACTTCGTTACACCTTAAATATCTCAGGAAAGAGAAAAATGGATAAAGAAGTTGTGGTCCTTATGTACAATGGAATATCACTCAGCCATGAAATCAACGTCATAAGGCTAGTAGCAGCATGATGAGTGGGTTTAGGTACGACGATTCTAAGTGAAATAAGTCACACAGAAAAAGACACTTATCATAAGATATCACTTATAGAGGGAATGTAAAAACCGCTACCCTTGAACTGAATTACAAAACAGAACAGAGTCACACGTTTAGAAAACACACTATGGCTGCTTAACGGGAAAGGTGAGGTGGGGTGATGCATAAAACAAGGGATTCAAATTAGCTCAGATACCGTTCCATAAACGCAATATGTAATAGACAAGATCTACTCCTTGCTCAGTGAATTGGACTCAACACCCCCTATTCACGGCCCAAGAATATATCTGACTAGTAAGAATCTTAAAACCTATGTATTGATATCTCTCTGTAAGTGAGTCAAGTGGGTGTAAAGTGGAATAAACACAGCAGTGAAAAGCAACTAAACCCCATTATAAAAATCAATTACTTTTAAAAACCTGTGAAACAAAGACAGTGAAAGAGAGAGAAATTCTTACAAAATTCGTTCAGGGGCTGTGATGCCAGCTGGATTGACCATATCTAGACCCACAGCTGATTGAGACATAAGGGTGGACACTCTTGGTGCTGAGAGGTTTGGTGAGGATGGGTGAGGAAACGCAGGCCCTTTAAAGTAATACTGCGTGGTACCCATCCCATGGGTCCCAAATCTCCAGGTTCAAGGGCATCTTCCTACATCGAAAACATGCATGAGAAACCCAGAAGATGGTACACCGTGTGATCGGGAAAGGTTTCTAAAACGCAGCTCATTTCTCATCTCCTTGTGCTCGGGTTCGCCATTCCAGCCGCTTTACTAGCAATCTCCTTCCCTGGAGAATCAGCACATTTAACCTCCTGTTCCGTACAGGTTGCAGTTTGTCCTGAGGATGAACGGGAAGAGGGGGAACCAATGAGAGACTAGCTCTAGGTGTTGGGACAGGCACAGGTCACTCTATTTTCCCATCAGGAAGAAGAATTAAGCACAGGCTCAGCCTGCCGCCCGCGACCAGAATAGGGCCTGAAGCAATCCTGCGCTTTTGCGGCCAGCTCCCAAGAAAGCGAGTTGAAAAACGGAGCTCAGGGGCACTACAATTCACAAACCTGCAGACTTATAAATGATCACTCTCGTCCACAAATATATTGAGGGAAGGCAACGAAGAGGATTTGAAAGTAAGGCAGAATTGCAGGAAACAGATTTCAGGAGGGAGATTCGAATCGCCTTCGAGGCACAGGAAAAGCGGCAAAACCTCGACAATGATGCCCTTGGCCAAAAAGGGCGTATGCGTTTTTTCCTGAATATATTCAGGAAAAAACGCATACGCCCTTTTTGGCCAACCAAGCAACCTGGAAAGGCAAATCAGCGCTACAAAGAAGTCTCGCTTCCCATCGGTCAAAAGGGCCATGCTGAATAAAGTGTCAAAACCAGAAATGCAGGGCAGGCCATGAGGAAACGGGAGCCTTGCTTCGATGATGGGCGGGATGTAAATTGCCAACAGCCACTCTGGAGAAGTGTACGGTGTGTCGTGAAACATCTAAAAAACTCAGCTTAGAGAGCATAGGGCACTTCCACTCATGGGCCTATAAATTCGGAAAACTAAAAATCAGCAAGACACAGGCACCCCAACGTTTAGGGCTGCTCTGTTGACAAGAACCTCCACTTCGTTACACCTTAAATATCTCAGGATAGAGAAAAATGGATAAATAAGTTGTGGTCCTTATGTACAATGGAATATCACTCAGCCATGAAATCAACGTCATAAGGCTAGTAGCAGCATGATGATTGGATTTAGGTACGACGATTCTAAGTGAAATAAGTCACACAGAAAAAGACACTTATCATAAGATATCACTTATAGAGGGAATGTAAAAACCGCTACCCTTGAACTGAATTACAAAACAGAACAGAGTCACACGTTTAGAAAACACACTATGGCTGCTTAACGGGAAAGGTGAGGTGGGGTGATGCATAAAACAAGGGTTTCAAATTAGCTCAGATACCGTTCCATAAACCCAATATGTAATAGACAAGACCTACTCCTTGCTCAGTCAATTGGACTCAACACCCCCTATTCACGGCCCAAGAATATATCTGACTATTAAGAATCTTAAAACCTATGTATTGATATCTCTTTGTAAGTGAGTCAAGTGGGTGTAAAGTGGCATAAACACAGCAGTGAAAAGCAGCTAAACCCCATTATAAAAATCAATTACTTTTAAAAACCTGTGAAAAAAAGACAGTGAAAGAGAGAGAAATTCTTACAAAATTCGTTTAGGGGTAGTTATGCTACCTGGATTGACCATATCTAGACCCACAGCTGATTGAGACATAAGGGTGGACACTCTTGGGGCTGAGAGTTTTGGTGAGGTTGGGTGAGCAAACGCAGATCCTTTAAAGTAATACTGCGTGGTACCCATCCCATTGGTCCCAAATCTCCAGGTTCAAGGGCATCTTCCTACATCGAAAACATGCATGAGAAACCCAGAAGATGGTACACTGAGTAATCGGGAAAGGTTTCTAAAACGCACCTCATTTCTCATGTCCTTGTGCTCAGGTTCGCCATTCCAGCCGCATTACTAGCAATCTCCCTCCTTGGAGAATCAGCACCTTTAACCTCCTGTTCCGTACAGGTTGCAATTTGTCCTGAGGATGAACGGGAAGAAGGGGGAACCAATGAGAGACTAGCTCTAGGTGTTGGGACAGGCACAGGTCACTCTATTTTCCCATGAGGAAGAAGAATTAAGCACAGGCTCAGCCTTCCGCCCGGGACCAGAATAGGGCCTGAAGCAATCCTGCGCTTTTGCGGCCAGCTCCCAAGAAAGCGAGTTGAAAAATGGAGCTCAGGGGAACTGCAATTCACAAACCTGCAGACTTATAAATGACCACTCTCGTCCACAAATATATTGAGGGAAGGCAACGAAGAGGATTTGAAAGCAAGGCAGAATTGCAGGAAACAGATTTCAGGAGGGAGATTCGAATCGACTTTAAAGCACAGGAAAAGCGGCAAAACCTCGACAATGATGCCCTTGGCCAAAAAGGGCGTATGCGTTTTTTCCTGAATATATTCAGGAAAAAACGCATACGCCCTTTTTGGCCAAGCAAGCAACCTGGAAAGGCAAATCAGCGCTACAAAGAAGTCTCGCTTCCCTAAGGTAAAAAGGGCCATGCTGAATAAAGTGTCAAAACCAGAAATGCAGGACAGGCCATGGAGAAACGGGAGCCTTGCTACGCTGATGGGCGGGATGTATATTGCCAACAGCCACTCTGGAGAAGTGTACGGTGTATCCTGAAACATCTAAAAAACTCAGCTTAGGCAGCATAGGCCACTTCCATTCATGGGAGTATAAATTGGGAAAACTAAAAATCAGCAAGACACAGGCACCCCAAAGTTTAGGGCTGCTCTGTTGACAAGAACCTCCACTTCGTTACACCTTAAATATCCCAGGAAAGAGAAAAAAGGATAAAGAAGTTGTGCTCCTTATGTACAATGGAATATCACTCAGCCATTAAATAATCGTCATAAGGCTAGTAGCAGCATGATGAGTTGATTTACGTATGACGATTCTAAGTGAAATAAGTCACACAGAAAAAGACACTTATCATAAGATATCACTTATAGAAGGAATGTAAAAACCGCTACACTTGAACTGAATTACAAAACAGAACATAGTCAAACGTTTAGAAAACACACTATGGCTGCTTAACGGGAAAGGTGAGGTGGGGTGATGCATAAAACAAGGGTTTCAAATTAGCTCAGATACCGTTCCATAAAGCCAATATGTAATAGACAAGACCTACTCCTTGCTCAGTGAACAGGACCCAACACCCCCTATTCACCGCCCAAGAATATAACTGACTAGTAAGAATCTTAAAACCTATGTATTGATATCTCTCTGTAAGTGAGTCAAGTGGGTGTAAAGCGGCATAAACACAGCAGTGAAAAGCAGGTAAACCCCATTTTAAAAATCAATTACTTTTAAAAACCCGTGAAACAAAGACAGTGAAAGAGAGAGAAATTCTTACAAAATTCGTTCAGGGCCTGTGATGCCACCCGGATTGACCATATCCAGACCCACAGCTGATTGAGACATAAGGGTGGACTCTCTTGGGGCTGAGAGGTTTGGTGAGGTTGGGTGAGCAAACGCAGACCCTTTAAAGTAATACTGCGTGGTACCCATCCCATGGGTCCCAAATCTCCAGGTTCAAGGTTATCTTCCTACATCGAAAACATGCATGAGAAACCCAGAAGATGGTACACAGTGTGATCGGGAAAGGTTTCTAAAACACACCTCATTTCTCATCTCCTTGTTCTCCGGTTCGCCATTCCAGCTGCTTTACTAGCAATCTCCCTCCTTGGAGAATCAGCACCTTTAACCTCTTGTTCCGTACAGGTTGCAATTTCTCCTGAGGATGAACGGGAAGAGGGGGAACCAATGAGAGAATAGCTCTTGGTGTTGGGACAGGCACAGGTCACTCTATTTTCCCATCAGGAAGAAGAATTAACCACAGGCTCAGCCTGCCACCCGGGAGCAGAATAGGGCCTGAAACAATCCTGCGCTTTTGCGGCCAGCTCCCAAGAAAGCGAGTTGAAAAATGGAGCTCAGGGGCACTGCAATTCACAAACCTGCAGACTTCTAAATGATCACTCTCGTCCACAAATATATTGAGGGAAGGCAACGAAGAGGATTTGAAAGCAAGGCAGAAGTGCAGCAAACAGATTTCAGGAGGTAGATTCGAATCGCCTTTAAAGCACAGGAAAAGCGGCAAATCCTCGACAATGATGCCCTTGGCCAAAAAGGGCGTATGCGTTTTTTCCTAAACATATTCAGGAAAAAACGCATACGCCCTTTTTGGCCAACCAAGCAACCTGGAAAGGGAAATCAGCCCTACAAAGAAGTCTCACTTCCCATCGGACAAAAGAGCCATGCTGAATAAAGTGTCAAAACCAGAAATGCAGGACAGGCCATGGAGAAACGGGAGCCTTGCTACGCTGATGGGCGGGATGTAAGTTGTCAACACCCACTCTGGAGAAATGTACGGTGTGTCCTGAAACATCTAAAAAAGTCATCTTAGAGAGCATAGGGCACTTCCACTCATGGGTGTATAAATTGGGAAAACTAAAAATCTACAAGACACAGGCACCCCAAAGTTTAGGGCTGCTCTGTTGACAAGAACCTCCACTTCGTTACACCTTAAATATCCCAGGAAAGAGAAAAATGGATAAAGAAGTTGTGGTCCTTATGTACAATGGAATATCACTCAGCCATGAAATCAACGTCATAAGGCTAGTAGCAGCATGATGAGTGCATTCAGGTACGACGATTCTAAGTGAAATAAGTCACACAGAAAAAGACACTTATCATAAGATATCACTTATAGAGGGAATGTAAAAACCGCTACCCTTGATCTGAATTACAAAACAGAACGGAGTCACACGTTTAGAAAACACACTATGGCTGCTTAACGGGAAAGGTGAGGTGGGGTGATGCATAAAACAAAGGTTTCAAATTAGCTCAGATACCGTTCCATAAACCCAATATGTAATAGACAAGACCTACTCCTTGCTCAGTGAATGGGACCCAACACCCCCTATTCACAGCCCAAGAATATATCTGACTAGTAAGTATCTTAAAACCTATGTATTGATATCTCTCTGTAAGTGAGTCAAGTGGGTGTAAAGCGGCATAAACACAGCAGTGAAAAGCAGCTAAAACCCATTTTCAAAATCAATTACTTTTAAAAACCAGTGAAACAAAGACAGTGAAAGAGAGAGAAATTCTTACAAAATTCGTTCAGGGCCTGTGATGCCACCCGGATTGACCATATCCAGACCCACAGCTGACTGAGACATAAGGGTGGACTCTCTTGGGGCTGAGAGTTTTGGTGAGGTTGGGTGAGCAAACGCAGACCCTTTAAAATAATACTGCGTGGTACCCATCCCATGGGTCCTAAATCTCCAGGATCAAGGGCATCTTCCTATATCGAAAACATGCATGAGAAACCCAGAAAATGGTACACCGTGTGATCGGGAAAGGTTTCTAAAACGCACCTCATTTCTCATCTCCTTGTGCTCGGGTTCGCCATTCCAGCTGCTTTACTAGCAATCTCCCTCCTTGGAGAATCAGCACCTTTAACCTCCTGTTCCGTACAGGTTGCAATTTGTCCTGAGGATGAACGGGAAGAGGTGGAACCAATGACAGACTAGCTCTAGGTGTTGGGATAGGCACAGGTCACTCTATTTTCCCATCAGGAAGAAGAATTAACCACAGGTTCAGCCTGCCGCCCGTGACCAGAATAGGGCCTAAAGCAATCCTGCGCTTTTGCGGCCAGCTCCCAAGAAAGCGAGTTGAAAAATGGAGTTCAGGGGCACTGCAATTCACAAACCTGCAGACTTCTAAATGATCACTCTCGTCCACAAATATATTGAGGGAAGGCAACGAAGAGGATTTGAAAGCAAGGCAGAATTGCAGGAAACAGATTTCAGGAGGTAGATTCGAATCGCCGTTAAAGCACAGGAAAAGCGGCAAATCCTCGACAATGATGCCCTTGGCCAAAAAGGGCGTATGCGTTTTTTCCTGAATATATTCAGGAAAAAACGCATACGCCCTTTTTGGCCAACCAAGCAACCTGGAAAGGCAAATCAGCGGTACAAAGAAGTCTCGCTTCCCATCGGTC
Source organism: Balaenoptera physalus (assembly GCF_965194825.1). Taxonomy (NCBI): domain Eukaryota; kingdom Metazoa; phylum Chordata; class Mammalia; order Artiodactyla; family Balaenopteridae; genus Balaenoptera; species Balaenoptera physalus. Next base: position 1,128,536 of record NW_028126567.1, read on the forward strand.
AAAAGGACCATGCTGAATAAAGTGTCAAAACCAGAAATGCAGGACAGGCCATGGAGAAACGGGAGCCTTGCTACGCTGATGGGCGGGATGTAAATTGCCAACAGCCACTCGGGAAAAGTGTACGGTGTGTCCTGAAACATCTAAAAAACTCAGCTTAGAGAGCATAGGGCACTTCCACTCATGGGCGTATAAATTGGGAAAACTAAAAATCAGCAAGACACAGGCACCCCAACGTTTGGGGCTGCTCTGTTGACAAGAACCTCCACTTCGTTACACCTTAAATATCCCAGGAAAGAGAAAAATGGATAAAGAAGTTGTGCTCCTTATGTACAATGCAATATCACTCAGCCATGAAATCAACGTCATAAGGCTAGTAGCAGCATGATGACTGGATTTAGGTACGACGATTCTAAGTGAAATAAGTCACACAGAAAAAGACACTTATCATAAGCTATCACTTATAGAGGGAATTCAAAAACCGCTACCCTTGAACTGAATTACAAAACAGAACAGAGTCACACGTTTAGAAAACACACTATGGCTGCTTAACGGGAAAGGTTAGGTGTGGTGATGCATAAAACAAGGGTTTCAAATTAGCTCAGATACCGTTCAATAAACCCAATATGTAATAGACTAGACCTACTCCTTGCTCAGTGAATTGGACTCAACACCCCCTATTCACGGCCCAAGAATATATCTGACTAGTAAGAATCTTAAAACCTATGTATTGATATCTCTCTGTAAGTGAGTCACGTGGGTGTAAAGGGGCATAAACACAGCAGTGAAAAGCAGCTAAACCCCTTTATAAAAATCAATTACTTTTGAAAACCTGTGAAAACAAGACAGTGAAAGAAAGAGAAATTCTTACAAAATTCGTTCAGGGGCTGTGATGCTACCTGGATTTACCATAACTAGACCCACAGCTTATTGAGACATAAGGGTGGACTCTCTTGGGGCTGAGAGGTTTGGTGAGGTTGGGTGAGCAAACGCAGACCCTTTAAAATAATACTGCGTGGTACCCATCCCATGGGTCCTAAATCTCCAGGTTCAAGGGCATCTTCCTACATCGAAAACATGCATGAGAAACCCAGAAGATGGTACACCGTGTGACCGGGAAAGGTTTCTAAAACGCACCTCATTTCTCATCTCCTTGTGCTCGAGTTCGCCATTCCAGCCGCTTTACTAGCAATCTCCCTCCTTGGAGAATCAGCACCTTTAACCTCCTGTTCCGTACAGGTTGCAATTTGTCCTGAGGATGAACGGGAAGAGGGGGAACCAATGAGAGACTAGCTCTAGGTGTTGGGACAGGCACAGGTCACTCTATTTTCCCATCAGGAAGAAGAATTAACCACAGGCTCAGCCTGCCACCCGGGACCAGAATAGGGCCTGAAGCAATCCTGCGCCTTTGCGGCCAGCTCCCAAGAAAGCGAGTTGAAAAATGGAGCTCAGGGGCACTGCAATTCACAAACCTGCAGACTTCTAAATGATCACTCTCGTCCACAAATATATTGAGAGAAGGCAACGAAGATGATTTGAAAGCAAGGCAGAAGTGCAGGAAACAGATTTCAGGAGGTAGATTCGAATCGCCTTTAAAGCACAGGAAAAGTGGCAAATCCTCGACAATGACGCCCTTGGCCAAAAAGGGCGTATGCGTTTTTTCCTGAACATATTCAGGAAAAAACCCATACGCCCTTTTTGGCCAACCAAGCAACCTGGAAAGGGAAATCAGCGCTACAAAGAAGTCTCGCTTCCCATCGGTCAAAAGGGCCATGCTGAATAAAGTGTCAAAACCAGAAATGCAGGACAGGCCATGGAGAAACGGGAGCCTTGCTACGATGATGGGCGAGATGTAAATTGCCAACAGCCACTCTGGAGAAGTGTACGGTGTGTCCTGAAATATCTAAAAAACTCAGCTTAGAGAGCATAGGGCACTTCCACGCATGGGTGTATACATTGGGAAAACAAAAATCAGCAAGACACAGCCACCCCAATGTTTAGGGCTGCTCTGTTGACAAGAACCTCCACTTCGTTACACCTTAAATATCCCAGGAAAGAGAAAAATGGATAAAGAAGTTGTGGTCCTTATGTACAATGGAATATCACTCAGCCATGAAATCAACGTCATAAGGCTAGTAGCAGCATGATGAGTGGATTTAGGTATGACGATTCTTAGTTAAATAAGTCACACAGAAAAAGACACTTATCATAAGATATCACTTATAGAGGGAATGTAAAAACCGCTACCCTTGAACTGAATTACGAAACAGAACGGAGTCACACGTTTAGAAAACACACTATGGCTGCTTAACGGGAAAGGTGGGTGGGGTGATGCATAAAACAAGGGTTTCAAATTAGCTCAGATACCGTTCCATAAACCCAATATGTAATAGACAAGACCTACTCCTTGCTCAGTGAACAGGACCCAACACCCCCTATTCACCGCTCAAAAATATAACTGACTAGTAAAAATCTTAAAACCTATGTATTGATATCTCTCTGTAAGTGAGTCAAGTGGGTGTAAAGCGGCATAAACACAGCAGTGAAAAGCAGGTAAACCCCATTTTAAAAATCAATTACTTTTAAAAACCCGTGAAACAAAGACAGTGAAAGAGAGAGAAATTCTTACAAAATTCGTTCAGGGCCTGTGATGCCACCCGGATTGACCATATCCAGACCCACAGCTGATTGAGAAATAAGGGTGGACTATCTTGGGGCTGAGAGGTTTGGTGAGGTTTGGTGAGCAAACGCAGACCCTTTAAAGTAATACTGCGTGGTACCCATCCCATGGGTCCCAAATCTCCAGGTTCAAGGGCATCTTCCTACATCGAAAACATGCATGAGAAACCCAGAAGATGGTACACCGTGTGATCGGGAAATGTTTCTAAAACTCACCTCATTTCTCATCTCCTTGTGCTCGGGTTCGCCATTCCAGCCGCTTTACTAGCAATCTCCCTCCTTGGAGAATCAGCACCTTTAACCTCCTGTTCCGTACAGGTTGCAATTTGTCCTGATGATGAACGGGAAGAGGGGGAACCAATGAGAGACTAGCTCTAGGTGTTGGGACAGGCACAGGTCACTCTATTTTCCCATCAGGAAGAAGAATTAACCACAGGTTCAGCCTGCCGCCCGGGACCAGAATAGGGCCTGAAGCAATCCTGCGCTTTTGTGGCCAGCTCCCAAGAAAGCGAGTTGAAAAATGGAGCTCAGGGGCACTGCAATTCACAAACCTGCAGACTTCTAAATGATCACTCTCGTCAACAAATATATTGAGGGAAGGCAACGAAGAGGATTTGAAAGCAAGGCAGAAGTGCAGGAAACAGATTTCAGGAGGTAGATTCGAATCGCCTTTAAAGCACAGGAAAAGCGGCAAATCCTCGACAATGATGCCCTTGGCCAAAAAGGGCGTATGAGTTTTTTCCTGAACATATTCAGGAAAAAACGCATACGCCCTTGTTGGCCAACCAAGCAACCTGGAAAGGGAAATCAGCTCTACAAAGAAGTCTCACTTCCCATCGGTCAAAAGGGCCATGCTGAATAAAGTGTCAAAACCAGAAATGCAGGACAGGCCATGGAGAAACGGGAGCCTTGCTACGCTGATGGGCGAGATTTAAATTGCCAACAGCCACTCTGGAGAAGTGTACGGTGTGCCCTGAAACATCTAAAAAACTCAGCTTAGAGAGCATAGGGCACTTCCACGCATGGGTGTATACATTGGGAAAACAAAAATCAGCAAGACACAGCCACCCCAAAGTTTAGGGCTGCTCTGTTGACAAGAACCTCCACTTCGTTACACCTTAAATATCCCAGGAAAGAGAAAAATGGATAAAGAAGTTGTGGTCCTTATGAACAATGGAATATCACTCGGCCATGAAATCAACGTCATAAGGCTAGTAGCAGCATGAAGAGTGGATTTAGGAACGACGATTCTAAGTGAAATAATTCACACAGAAAAAGACACTTATCATAAGATATCACTTATAGAGGGAATGTAAAAACCGCTACCCTTGATCTGAATTACAAAACAGAACGTAGTCACACGTTTAGAAAACACACTATGGCTGCTTAACGGGAAAGGTGAGGTGGGGTGATGCATAAAACAAGGGTTTCAAATTAGCTCAGATACCGTTCCATAAACCCAATATGTAATAGACAAGACCTACTCCTTGCTCAGTGAACTGGACCCAACACCCCCTATTCACCGCCCAAGAATATAACTGACTAGTAAGAATCTTAAAACCTATGTATTGATATCTCTCTGTAAGTGAGTCAAGTGGGTGTAAAGCGGCATAAACACAGCAGTGAAAAGCAGCTAAATCCCATTTTCAAAATCAATTACTTTTAAAAACCCGTGAAACAAAGACAGTGAAAGAGAGAGAAATTCTTACAAAATTCGTTCAGGGCCTGTGATGCCACCCGGATTGACCATATCCAGACCCACAGCAGATTGAGACATAAGGGTGGACTCTCTTGGGGCTGAGAAGTGTGGTGAGGTTGGGTGAGCAAACGCAGACCCTTTAAAGTAATACTGCGTGGTACCCATCCCATGGGTCCCAAATCTCCAGGTTCAAGGGCATCTTCCTACATCGAAAACATGCATGAGAAACCCAGAAGATGGTACACCGTGTGATCGGGAAAGGTTTCTAAAACGCACCTCATTTCTCATCTCCTTGTGCTCGGGTTCGCCATTCCAGCCGCTTTACTAGCAATCTCCCTCCTTGGAGAATCAGCACCTTTAACCTCCTGTTCCGTACAGGTTGCAAATTGTCCTGAGGATGAACGGGAAGAGGCGGAACCAATGACAGACTAGCTCTAGGTGTTGGGACAGGCACAGATCACTCTATTTTCCCATCAGGAAAAATAATTAACCACTGGCTCACCCTGCCGCCCGGGGCCAGAATAGTGCCTGAAAAAATCCTGCGCATTTACGGCCAGCTCCCAAGAAAGCAAGTTGAAAAATGGAGCTCAGGGGCACTGCAATTCACAAACCTACAGACTTATAAATGAGAACTCTCGTCCACAAATATATTGAGGGAAGGCAACGAAGAGGATTTGAAAGCAAGGCCGAATTGCAGGAAACAGATTTCAGGAGGTAGATTCGAATCGCCTTTAAAGCCCACGAAAATTGGCAAAACCTCGACAATTGATGCCCTTGGCCAAAAAGGGCGTATGCGTTTTTTCCTGAATATATTCAGGAAAAAACGCATACGCCCTTTTTGGCCAACCAAGAAACCTGGAAAGGGAAATCACCGCTACAAAGAAGTCTCGCTTCCCTAAGGTCAAAAGGGCCATGCTGAAAAAAGTGTCAAAACCAGAAATGCAGGACAGGCCATGGAGAAACGGGAGCCTTGCTACGCTGATGGGCGCGATGTATATTGCCAACAGCCACTCTGGAGAAGTGTACGGTGTATCCTGAAACATCTAAAAAACTTAGCTTAGACAGCATAGGCCCCTTCCACTCATGGGAGTATAAATTGGGAAAACTAAAAATCAGCAAGACACAGGCACCCCAAAGTTTAGGGCTGCTCTGTTGACAAGAACCTCCACTTCGTTACACCTTAAATATCCCAGGAAAGAGAAAAAAGGATAAAGAAGTTGTGCTCCTTATGTACAATGGAATATCACTCAGCCATTAAATAAACGTCATAAGGCTAGTAGCAGCATGATGAGTGGATTTAGGTACGACAATTCTAAGTGAAATAAGTCACACAGAAAAAGACACTTATCATAAGATATCACTTATAGAAGGAATGTAAAAACCGCTACACTTGAACTGAATTACAAAACAGAACATAGTCAAACGTTTAGAAAACACAATATGGCTGCTTAACGGTAAAGGTGAGGTGGGGTGATGCATAAAACAAGGGTTTCAAATTAGCTCAGATACCGTTCCATAAACCCAATATGTAATAGACAAGACTTACTCCTTGCTCAGTTAACTGGACTCAACACCCCCTATTCACCACCCAAGAATATATCTGACTATTAAGAATATTAAAAGCTATGTATTGATATCTGTCTGTAAGTGAGTCAAGTGGGTGTAAGGCGGCATAAACACAGCAGTGAAAAGCAGCTAAACCCCATTTTAAAAATCAATTACTTTTAAAAACCCGTGAAACAAAGACAGTGAAAGAGAGAGAAATTCTTACAAAATTCGTTAACGGGCTGTGATGCTACCTGGATTGACCATATCTAGACCCACAGCTGATTGAGATATAAGGGTGGACACTCTTGGGGCTGAGAGGTTTGGTGAGTTTGGGTGAGGAAACGCAGACCCTTTAAAGTAATACTGCGTGGTACCCATCCCATGGGTCCGAAATCTCCAGGTTCAAGGGCATCTTTCTACTTCGAAAACATGCATGAGAAACCCAGAATATGATACACCGTGGGATCGGGAAAGGTTTCTAAATCGCACCTCATTTCTCATGTCCTTGTGCTCGGGTTCGCCATTTCAGCCACTTTACTAGCAATCTCCCTCCTTGGAGAATCAGCACCTTTAACCTCCTGTTCCGTAAGGTTGCAATTTGTCCTGAGGATGAACGGGAAGAGGGGTAACCAATGAGAGACTAGCTCTAGGTGTTGGGACAGGCACAGGTCACTCTATTTTCCCACCAGGAAGAAGAATTAACCACAGGCTCAGCCTGCCGCCTGGTACCAGAATAGGGCCTGAAGCAATCCTCCGCTTTTGCGGCCAGCTCCCAAGAAAACGAATTGAAAAATGGAGCTCAGGGGCACTGCAATTCACAAACCTGCAGAGTTATAAATGATCACTCTCGTCCACAAATATATTGAGGGAAGGCAACGAAGAGGATTTGAAAGCAAGGCAGAATTGCAGGAAACAGATTTCAGGAGAAAGGTTCGAATCGCCTTTAAAGCACAGGAAAAGCGGCAAAACCTCGACAATGATGCCCTTGGCCAAAAAGGGCGTATGCGTTTTTTCCTGAATATATTCAGGAAAAAAACGCATACGCCCTTTTTGGCCAACCAAGCAACCTGGAAAGGCATATCAGCGCTACAAAGAAGTCTCGCTTCCCATCGGTCAAAAGGGCCATGCTGAATAAAGTGTCAAAACCAGAAATGCAGGACAGGCCATGGAGAAACGGGAGCATTGCTACGCTGACGGGCGGGATGTAAATTGCCAACAGCCACTCTGGAGAAGTGTACGGTGTGTCCTGAAACATCTAAAAAACTCAGCTTAGAGAGCATAGGGCACTTCCACTCATGGGTGTATAAATTGGGAAAACTTAAAATCAGCAAGACACAGGCACCCCAAAGTTTAAGGCTGCTCTGTTGACAAGAACCTCCACTTCGTTACACCTTAAATATCCCAGGAAAGAGAAAAATGGATAAAGAAGTTGTGGTCCTTATGTACAATGGAATATCACTCAGCCATGAAATCAACATCATAAGGCTAGTAGCAGCATGATGAGTGGATTTAGGTACGACGATTCTAAGTGAAATAAGTCACACAGAAAAAGACACTTATCATAAGATATCACTTATAGAGGGAATGTAAAAACCGCTTCCCTTGAACTGAATTACAAAACAGAACAGAGTCACACGTTTAGAAAACACACTATGGCTGCTTAACGGGAATGGTTAGGTGGGGTGATGCATAAAACAAGGGTTTCAAATTAGCTCAGATACCGTTCCATAAACCCAATATGTAATAGACAAGACCTACCCCTTGCTCAGTGAACTGGACTCAACACCCCCTATTCACTGCCCAAGAATATATCTGACTAGTAAGAATCTTAAAACCTATGTATTGATATCTCTCTGTAAGTGAGTCAAGTGGGTGTAAAGCGGCATAAACACAGCAGTGAAAAGCAGCTAAACCCCATTATAAAAATCAATTACTTTTAAAAACCCGTGAAACAAAGACAGTGAAAGAGAGAGAAATTCTTACAAAATTCGTTCAGGGCCTGTGATGCCACCTGGATTGACCATATCTAGACCCACAGCTGATTGAGGCATAAGGGTGGACACTCTTGGGTCTGAAAGGTTTGGTGAGGTTGGGTGAGCAAATGCAGACCCTTTAAAGTAATACTACGTGGTACCCATTCTATGGATCCCAAATCACCAGGTTCAATGGAATCTTCCTACAGAGAAAAAATGCTTGGGAATCCCGGTGGATGGTATATAGTGTGATCGAGAAAGGTTTCTGAAACGCTCTTCTTTCCTCATCTCCTTGTCCTCGGGTTCGCCATTCCAGCCGCTTTACTAACAATTTCCCCGCTTGGAGAATCAGCACCTTTAACCTCCTGTTCCGTACAGGTTGCAATTTGTCCTGAGGATGAATGGGAAGAGGGGGAACCCATGAGAGACTAGCTCTAGGTGTTGGGACAGGCACAGGTCACCCTAATTTCCCATCAGGAAGAAGAATTAACCACAGGCTCAGCCTGCGCCCCTGAACCAGAATAGGGCCTGAAGCAATCCTGCGGGTTTGCAGCCAGCTCCCAAAAAAGAGATTTGGAAAATGGAGCTCAGGAGCACGGCAATTCACAAATCTGCAGAGTTATAAATGATAACTCTCGTCTAAAAATGTATTGAGGTAAGGCAACGAAGAGGATTTCAAAGCAAGATAGAATTGCAGGAAACAGTTTTTCACAGGTAGATTGGACTCGCCTTTAAAGCACATGAAATTCCGCAGAACTTCGACAATGATGCAGTCGGCCAAAAAGGGCGTCTGCGTTCTTTCCTGAATTAATTTTGGAAAAAACGCAAATGCTCTTTTTGGCCAACTAAACAAGCGGGCAATGCAAATCAGCATTACAAAAATGTCTCACTTCGCATTGGTCAAAAGGCCCATGCTGAAAAATTGTTAAACCCAGAAATGCAGGACAGGCCATGGAGAAAACGGAGCCTTGTTATGCTGATCGGCGGGATGTAAATTGCCACCGGCCACTCTTGAGAAGTGTATGCTGTATCTTAAAACTTCTAAAAAACAGAGCTACAGAGCATACAGCACTTCCCCTCATGGGCGTATATCTTGGGAAAACCAAAAAATCGACAAGACACAGGCACCCCAAAGTTTAGGGCTGCTCTGTTTAGAAATTCCTCGATTTGGGTACAACTTACATGTCCTTGGAAGGAAAAAATGGAGAAAGAAGATATGGTACTTATGTACAATGGAATATTACTCAGCAATTAAATCAATGAAATAAGGCCAGTGGCAGCAACTCGTGGAGACTGAGGTACGATTATTCTAAGTGACATAAGTCAGACATAAAAAGAGACTTATCCTAAGGTATCACTTATAGATAGTATCTAAAAATGCCTTCACATGAACGCAATTACAAAACAGAAACGAAGTCACACATTTAGAAAACACACTTATGGCTGCTAAAGGAGAAAGGTGGGGCGGGGTGATGCATAAACCAGGAGGTTGAAATTAGCACAGATACGGTTCCATAAACAAAATAGGTATTCGACAGGGCCTACTCTATAGCTCAAAGAGCTGGACTCAGCACACTGTTGTCACCAGAAAAGGATATATAAGACTGGTAAGAATCTGTAAAAGAATTTATTGATGTCTCTCTTTAAGTGAATCAAGTGGATAGATATAGAGCAGGAAGAAACACAGTATTGAAAATCAGCTATACCCCATTATAAAATTAAATAACAAGAACAAAATAAAGACAGTGAGAGAGAGAGAAATTCTTACAAAATTTGTTCAAGGGCTGTGATGCAACCTGGACTGACCATCTCTAGACACAGAGCTGGATGGGACCTAAGGCTCTACACTCATTGGTCTGAGAGGCTTCGTGAGGATGGGACAGCAAATGCAGCACTTTTAGAGTAATACTTCCTGGCCCCCATTCCATGGGTTCCATATCTCCAGGTGCAGGGGACCCTTCCTACAGCTAAAACATGCATGGCACATCCAGAGGATGGTACACCGTCTGATCGGGAAGAGTTTGGAAAAGTCACCTCATCTCCACGTCTCCTGGTATTCGGGTTCCCCAGCTCCTTTCCTTAGAGTCTCCCCACTTTGGGAAGGCAGCACACTCAACAGCCGGTTTTGCACGGCTTGGAATTTTCCGGTGAAGAAGGGGAATGGCGGGATGGAATGAGACACAAGCCTTAGATGTTTGGACAGGCATATGCCACTCTAGTTTCCTACCTGGAAGAAGAATTTCCCTATCCTTCAGGTGCCCCAGTAACTGGAATGGGTCTGTAGAAATCCTGCCCCTTTGTGTCTGCTTCCCTAAACAAGTTGAAAACCGGTGCTCAGGGGCACTGCAATTCACAAACATGCAGGGTTGTAATTGACACCTCTAATGGAGTCATTTCTTGAGCCAAGTATTCGTAAAGGCCTTGTAAGCAAGGCAGAATTGCAGGAAAGGGATTTCAAGGGGTAGTTTGCACTCGTCATTAAAGCACATGCAAAGCTGCTGAACATCGCCAATGATGCAGTTTGCCAAAAAGGCCGTATGCGTTATTCCTTAATATATTCAGGAAAAACCCTTACTCCATTTTTGGCCAACAAAACAGGCGGGCAATGTAAATTAATACTACAAAGAGATATCACTTCGCACCAGTCAGAATGGCCAACCTCACAAACTGTAAAACCTGAAATGCAGGACAGGGCGTGGAGAAAAGGGAACCCTGACAAGCTGATGGTGGGAATGTAAATTGCTAACAGCCACTCTGGAGAAGTGGGTGGTGATTCCTTAAAAATCTAAAAACCAGAGCTTCAGAGCATATGGCTTTTCCACTCCTGGGCCTGTATCTTGGAAAAAACGTAAATTGACAGGACCCAGGCACTCTAAAATTTATGCAGCCCTGTTTACAAGAGCCTCTACTCGGAAGCTACCTAAAAGTCCTTGGAAGGAAGAATGGATAACAAAATTATGGTAGATATGTACAATGGAATATTACTCAGCCATGAAGTGAATGAAATAAGGCCATTTAGGGCCACTCAGAAGGACCTACATACATTCATACTAAGTGTCATAAATCAGGCAATGAAAAATATCATATGATATTACTTATCAGTGGAATCTAAAAATTGATACAAAGGTACTATCTTACAACACAGAAACAGAGTCCCAGACTTAGAACACAAACTTATGGTTACCAAACTGGAAAGGTGTGTTGGAGGCATAAATCATGAGGTTGGAGTTAGTATATACATATTTACAGAGAGAAAACTTGTAATCAACATGGACCTGCTGTAGAGCACTTGGAACTCTTCTCAACACCCTTTAGTAACCTCAATGGGAAAATAATTCTAAAAAGAATATATAGTTATCTCTGTATAAAGGAATCATGTTGGTGTATGTCAAAAATGAACACAACATGATAAATCAACTATATACTCCATTATAAATTTAAAATTAAGTTAAAGAAAAGAAAAATGATCACTAAATTTGTTTAGTCGCAGTGAACGTACTAGTGTCACATCTCTGGACACAGACACAATTTGGTCCCAAGGCTGGACTGTTGTGGGCCTGAGGACCTCGGGATGATATGCCAGCTAATTCGCCCCCCTTGAACATGTAGTACCTGGTCCCCTCTGCATGGGATCACTATCTCCAGATCTAAGTGTGCCCTCATACTACTAAACCAACCCTCTGACACCCAAAGGATGGTGGACTCTCTTCGCTGGATGACATTTGGAAAATCACCTGCTCTCAACATATCCTGGTGTTTGGGTTCCGACCTCCCGACTCCTTCGTAAGGGTCATCCCACTCTACAAGACAGCAACCTCAACAGGTGATTTTGCAGGGGTTTATACTTATTCGGGGGATGAAGAGTAAGGGGGAAGAAGGAATGGGACAGAAGCCCTTACATGTTTAGTCAGGCACATTCCACTCTAATTTAATACCCAAGAACAGGACTTGCCCTACATCTAAGTTTGTGTCAGTAACCAGAGAGGGACAGTAGAAACCCGGCCGCCTTCTGTTTCCCATAACAACAATTCTAAAACTGGACCTTATACGCACTTCATATTCACAATGCCTGGGGAGCTGTAAATGACAACAGCCCTCAAAAAATGTCTTGGGGTAGGTAATCGAAGTAGACTTCAAAACAAGGCAACCTTTCAATAACCCTTTTTCAAGGGGTAAATCTTACTGACACTGTTCAAAAAAAAAGCACATATGAAGATACTCACCATTGCTTTATGTTAGACAAATGCAAATCAGATGTACAAAGAAGTATCACCTGGAACCACTCAGAGTAGCCACCATCACAATGTCTACAAACAAGAAATGCTTCAGAGGGTGTGGAAAAAAGAGAAACCTACTACTTATTTTTTTTTAATTTGCGTTGGGTCTTCGTTGCTGCGCACGGCTTTTCTATAGTTGCAGCAAGCGGGGGCTACTCATCATTGTGGTACGAAGCCTTCTCTTTGTGGTGGCTTCTCTTGTTGTGGAGCACAAGCTGTAGGCACACAGGCTTCAGTAGTTGTGGCTCGTGGGCTCTAGAGCACAGACTGAGTAGTTGTGGTGCACGGGCTTACTTGTTCTGTGGCATGTGAGATCTTTCCTGGCCAGGGCTCCAACCTGTGTCCCCTGAACTGGCAGGCAGATTCTTAACCACTGCACCACCAATTCTATGCTATCGGTGGCAATGCCAATTGGTAACAGCCACTATGGAGCACAGAATGGAGGTTACCAGAGTAAGGGGAGGTGGGAGGGATAAATTGGAAATTGGGATTGACATATACACACCACTATATATAAAAGAGATAACAAATAAGGGCTTACTGTATAGCACAGGGAACGCTACTCAATACTCTGTAATGACCTGTATGGGAAAGGAATCCAAAAAGGATTGGATATATGTATAACTGCTTCACTGTGCTGTGCAGCAGAAAGTAACACAACATTGTAAATCAACTCTATTCCAAAAAAATTGAAATTGAAATGAAATGAAGTAAAATAAAATAAAGTAGAGCTACCAGATGATCCAGCAAGTTCACTCCTGTGTGCCTATCTGGAGGAAAGCATAAATCGAAAAGACACATCTTCCCCAATGTTCACTGCAACACTCTTTACAATAGCGAAGACATGGAAGCAACCAAAATGTCCATCAACATATGAATATAGGTAAAGAATATGTGATACATATATATAATGGAATATGACTCAGCCATAAAATAGAAGAAAATAATGCCAGTTGCAGTAACATGGATGGACCTAGAGATGATTGTACTAAGTGAAGTAAGTCAGACAGAGTAAGACAAATATTGGATGATATCACTTCTAGGTGGAAGCTAAAAATTGATACAAATGAACTAACTTACAAAACAGAGGCAGACTCACAGACTTGGAAAACAAACTTATGGTGACCAAAGGGGAGAGGTGGGGGGTAGGGATAAATCAGGAGCTTGGGGTAAACATACGAATACTACTATATATAACAGATAAGCAACAAGGACCTACTGTATAGTACAGGGAGCTCTACTCAGTATTCTGGGAATACCGTTATCAGAAAAGAATCTGATAAAGAATGAATATATGCATATGTGTAACTGAATCACTTGCTGTGCAGCTGAAATGAACACAACATTGTAAATCAACTATACTCCAATAACATTTAAATTTCAAAATAAAGAAAATCACCTATATTTCAAGAGAAAAAAAAAAGAATTCCCATCTCTTTATATGGCTTGATAGCTTACCTTTTTTAGTGCTCAATATTATCCCATTCCCAGAGTATATTAATACTATATCATTTCATTCACCTATTGGAGGACACCTTAGTTTCATTCACATTTTGGCAATATTGAATTAGGTGCCATAAATATCCATATGCAGGTTTTCCTCTGGAAGTATGTTTTAAACTACTTTCAGTAAATATCCATGAGAACACTTGACGGATTGTACAGTAAGGGAATGCTCAATATTCTAGCAAGTGTCAATCAGACTACCAAAGTAGCTGTATTATTTTTCATTTCCACCAATGACAAATGACATTTCCTATTGTTCCACATCTCCTACAGAATTTGTTCTTGTCATTGTTCACATTTTAGCCATTCTAAGTGTTACATAGTGGTATGGAATTGTATTTTTAATTTGCTTTTTCATGGCAGCATGTAATCTGGATTATTCTTCTGTATACTTATATGCATAGTGTCTATTTTCTTTGGTGAGGTGTCCATAAAGTATATTGGTCCACATTTTATTTAGGTTGCTTTCATTTTTTTCTACCCAATCTATATTTGTTTTATGTATTTTCATGCCTTATTGCATTAGCAAGGACTTGGAGTAAAATATGGAAAAGGAGTCATGAAAGGGGACATCCTTGCTTTTACCTGAACTTAGTGGAAAAGCTTCATGGTTTTGACCATTAATCATGATGTAAGATAAAAGTTTCCTGTAAATCTTTGTTTTCAACTTGAGAAAGCTCCAGTCTATTTCTTTAACTGAGAGTTTTTATGAAGAATGGGTGTTAGATTTTTTCAAAGGTCTTCTGAATCTATTGATATGCTAATGATTGTCTTTAAGGTGTTGATATGATGGATATAATTATTTGATTCTAGAATGTGGAACCAGCCTTTCATACCTGGGATTATTTCCTCTCATTCATGATATAAAATTCTCTCAAAATATTGTTGGATTCGATTTGGTAATATTTTGTTGAAGATTTTTGCATTGATGTTCCTGAGAGATATTGGTCAGTTTTCTTTACTATTCATATGTTCTTCTAAGTTTGGATGTTGTGGATTTAGTGTCAGACATTCATTTGGGGAGATTCTCAGTCATTTTTAAAAAATATTTTCTGTTCTTTATTATCTTTATTCTCCTCCTGCTATACCCATTATGTATAGGTCACAGCATTTTTCATTGTTCCACAATTATTGATTACTCTGTTCTGTTGATTCCTTTCCTGCCCATTTTCTCTTTTCTTTTGAGATTTAAAGGTTTCTCCTGATATGTCTTCAAGCTCACAGATATTTCTCCTCAGCCAGCTCTTTGACTGCTAAAACAAAATACGAGAGACTTGGTATTTTATAAACAACAGAATATTTTTTTTTCTCATAATTGCTGAGGCTGAAAAGTTCAAGAACAAGTAACCAGGGGCTTCCCTGGAGGTGCAGTGGTTAAGACTCGGCCTACCAATAAAGGGGACGAGGGTTCGAGCCCTGGTCCAGGAAGATCCCACATACCATGGAACAACTAAGCCCGTGCACCACAAATCCTGAGCCTGTGCTCTAGAGTCCACAGGCCACAACTACTGAGCCCGTGAGCCACAACTACTGAAACCCACACGCCTAGAGCCCGTGCTCCGCAACAAGAGAAGCCACTCAATGAGAAGCCCGCGCACCGCACCAAAGACCCAACACAGCCAAAAAATTAATTAATTAATTATCTAATTATTTTTTTTAAAAAAAGAACAAGTTGCCAGCTGACTTAGTGTCTGGCGAGGGACCAATTTCTGGTTCATAATGTGGGTCTTCTCGCTCGGCAATGAAATCATGGAATGGGCATAAGATCTTCTGTGTGCTACATTTATTAGGTCACTAATCCCATGTTTGAGGTCTCTGGCCTCATAACCTAATCACCTCCCAAAAGCCCCACCTCCTAATACCATCAACATGGGAGCTGGGTTTCAAAATTTTAAAATTAGAGGTACAAAATATTTACACCATAACAGGGACCACAGAGTTAACTGATTTTTCCTTTCATGTTAAAGGTTTGCACGTTTATATTTATTATATAATCCCAAAACCCTTGTTTTTTTTTATAAGATTCTTTTTCCGTATACGCCAGTACAGACCACTGAGTAGAGTTCCCTGTGCTATAAAGCAGGTCTTTATCTATTTTATATATAGTAGTGTGTATAAGTCAGTCCCAATCTCCCAATTTATCCCTTCCCCACTTATTCCCTGGTAACCATAAGTTTGTTTTCTATATCCATGATTCTATTTCTGTTGTGTAAATAAATTCATTTGTACCTTTTTTTTTCTTTTATAGATTCCTCATATAAGCAATATCATATGATATCTGTCTTTCTGTGTCTGACTTGCTTCACTCAGTATAACAATCTCTAGGTCCATCCATGTTGCTACAAAACCCTTAATTGTTAAGGATAACTCTCAATTTTTCCCAGTATCATCAGCAATTCTTTCTGGCAGACACGTGATAACACTTTTTAAACAGGGATATTGAGACCAAGGCTCCTGACCTGCAAACAAACAAAACATCATTCATATAGTGAAAACTTTGCAAATCAAAGGATGAAAGCACTTGGTCTAAATCCCTTTGCACCCACTGCTGACAGAGGGCAGAGGAGTTTGACTCACTAATCTTCCTTACGTGCACTTCTTCCTAATGGGGTATTCCATCTAAAACTTATAAGAAGCGGGGATGTATCATGGAACACACCAATCGCTACTACAGATTCTGAAGCAGCAAAAAAAAAAAAAAAAAAAAAAAACATGATAAATCCATCCAAAGGGTTCTGTCCACATTGTTACAATAGTTTCCTTCACACTGTGAACCCTTTTCAAACCCTATCATTTGAACCTATTTTTATTTTTTTCAACAAAAATAATGTTAATCTGCAGTCAGACACTCCAGTAATATTACACTATCCCTTGTGCAAGTATGTAGGGATTTGAGGAGCTATGGGAGGCCACCATGAGAGGTTGCCTAGAGTAATTAGGACATTTCATTTAATGTTGGTTCTTCTCCCTAAGATGTCTGCTATCCTCTTCTTTTTGTAGCTACTAGCATTGAGAAAGTGACCAAGATAAGGCCCTTCTCTTTTACTGCCCATGAATGGAACTGTGATTAACCCCACAGAACTTGGTGCTTCCAGAATCCCCTGAACCTACTGACCCTCCATGCATGGCATGACATAGATAAGGATGGTGACGTGTATCCTTGTATAGAGCATGTTATAAAATGTTTGACTCTTCCCTTCCTCATAATTCCAAAGAATAGGTTTCTTTGGATTTCTGCTTAATGCTGCTGGAGTTGGTACATAAGTTGAGGGAGGTATCAGGGCACACCAAAAGAGAGGGTAACTGCACAGAAAATACAAGCAGGTACATTTCTGTGTAGTTTCAAGCAGCTTATTTGCTATATCAACCATGGTGACATGTTGACCCTTCCTCTTTCTACTAGTAGTACAACAAACATAAAGGATATTTAAGCTGCTTGTTTTATCCCCACCTCTCACAATTGATCTGCATTAACATATAGGACAATGAAGGGCCCTTTCTACCATCTTAACCAATATTTGAGAACTAGAAAATGTCCAGATTTTTCTGGGGTTTATTTTCATATTCCCCAATCAGGCCTATGAAGGAATCTTACCTATTGTGTTTATTAATGAAGTCATATCTCTGACGGCATACCATCATCAACAAAACTGGAAAGAAATTTGAAGGGTCTTCGATTTTACCATATTTGAAATAACAATATTTTAGCCTGACACGTTTTTGGATTTTAGAAAAAAATATTTTAAATGAGACAAAAAATCATTTTTATGACACAAAAAGACAGCAATAGTTTTATATTTTTATCTGTTCCACTTGCACACAAGTGTCTCATGGGGTTATGTAAAGCTCTCCTGTTGGGTGCTGTGCATGGTGCAAGTATGGATTAAAGCTTAGGAATCTTAAGCTTCAGTCACCTGAAACATTTAAATTAGGATGCAAGCAATCCTGTCCAACATTTGAAAAGAGCAAGACACTCTCTTTATTTTATTTGTTAGGTAATTAATCTGTCTTTTCCCCAAGGAGAGAAACAAGTGGCATCTTCCATCAATGTGTTGCACAAATATTTTTGAACAGAGAGTGCAAGCAGAGGCTGATACAGGCTGTGAAAAAAAAATGAGAGACCCTTTTGGCATTTTCTCCTAACTTATTGCAATCTCCCATTTAAAATGTGGCAATAATCAATCTTCTGAGGAAAAAGGCCCAAGGAAGGTTTTTGCTTCTGTGGAATAAAGGGATTGCTAAAGATTTCAGGAGGCAAGACGAATTAGTGAGAATGACCATGAGAAATCAGAGAAAAGTCAGATCCATGGATGAAGTGATGTTTACCACTGTGAATCAATGAGAAGTAGGAGCAAATGAAAAGAAAGCTGATACAACATTTTCTGAATAAATGTAACCTTTCAGCTGTCATAGAAAAATTAATACTCACTATGATACAACATATTTAGTTTAGAAAGTTAACTTAAATTTAAAGCTTAATAATTACATTTATTGAAGAAATGAAAACATATTTGTGGTTTAGAATAAATAATGTGTTCTGCTACAGGTAAGAAGACTACATAAATAAATAGAAATAAGACTAAATAAATAAAGAGGAAAATAACAAATTAGATGTTATTAACATTAAAAACTGACACTCATCTAAAGAAAGAGAAGGAGAGACAGAAAGAGAGAAGAACTCATCTCAAGCATGTATTAAAAACTCCTAAATAAGAAGTCTTCAGATGTTAAAAAAAAAAAAAAAGGAAGTCTTCAATAAGAAGATAATGGAATAGCAAAATGGGGGAAATATACCAAAAGATATTTCAAAAAAGAGAGTACAGAATGTTAAGTAAACATATGAAAAGATGCTTGGCTTCTGAGTAGTCAATTAAATGCAAAAGTGTGATACCTGGAATTATCACTCACCAACCAGAAAGTTCAAAGGAAAATGACAGGTATTATCAAGTTTGACAAGAATGTGTATAATCCTTGAATCTCATTCACTGCTGCTGAAGATGAAAAATCATAAAAATGTTTTGAAAGTATTTAGAAATATCTAAAAAGATAAACACAAGAAAGCTATGACTCGAAAATTTTACTACTACGTGTATACTGAACAATAATTTATACACACACCACCAAAGCTCAAGTTCTAGAATTTATATACCAGTGCTGTTCTCAATAGACACAAACTGAAAATCAGTCATATTGCAATACACATTGGAATAAATTAATTAATAGTTAAATATTTACATTATGGAATCCTATGCAACAGTGGCAATGCATGATCACAACCACAGGCAACCATATAGGCATATTCACAAACAACATAAAATAAAAAAGCCCAATCCAAAAGTGATTTTACTGTGCCATAACATTTATATAAAATACAAAATACAGGTAAAGTTATCTTTTTGTTAGATACCAGAACAATATTAAACCTTAAGGGGAGTCACTAGAATGGGACCAGGGGGCCTCTGAGTATCTGGCAATTTTCTGTGTCTTTATCTAGAAGCTATGTTTAGAGTGTATTCAGATGCTGAATTTTCTGAAATTTGTCATTTCCTTACAAACCATGCATGTTTTTCGTTGTTTTTTATACATAACAAAAACTTAAAAAGATAGACCAGGGAAGGTAATTGTATCAGCACTTTAATATCCATGCTTTTCAAGGTGGAAGTGAAAAGTATTAAATACTTGACATTTTGATTACTTCTTAAAAGTAAGGTGAAAATTTGAGGTTAATAAATAAGACATACTTCTTCATATATAATCCTCAAAGAGGAGGGGTAGAAAGGAGTATTATTTTTCTTCTTTAATACAGAATCGTTAAGATACAAAATAATGAAAACAGATTAGGTTTAAAAAAGAGCACACTGGACTTCCCTGGTGGCACAGTGGGTAAGAATTTGCCTGTCAATGCAGGGAACAGGGGTTCCATCCCTGGTCTGGGAAGATCCCACATGCCGCAGAGCAACTAAGCCTGTGTGCCACAAGTACTGAGCCTGTGCTCTAGAGCCTGCAAGCAACAACTATTGAGCCTGCATGACACAACTACTGAAGCCCATGCACCTAGAGCCCATACTCCACAACAAGAGAAACCACCGCAAGGAGAAGCCCGTGCACCACAACGATGAGTGACCCCTGCTTCTCTAGTAACAACTGGAGAAACCCTGTGCAGCAACGAAGACCCAACACAACCAAAAATTTAAACAATTAAATCTTTTGACTTCTGAGATGACTCACTGACGTGGCTGTAGGTAAGAGGCCTCAGTTCCTTGCCACATGGATCTCTCATTAGGGCTGCTTGAGTGTCCTCATGCCATGGCAGCTGGCTTACCCCAGGATGCGTGATCTAGCAGAAACCAAAGCAGAAGCTGCAATGTCTTTTATAACTTTGGAAGCTGCACTTTGTCATTTCTGCAATTTCTTATTAGTTAAACAGTCAACCCTTTTCAAGTGCGAGGAGCCACACTGGTACATGGAGACTAGGAGATAATTAGGGGATAATTAGGTCCATCTTGGAGGCTGGCTAAAAAAGTGGCTGACTCGCCAAAGTCTGAATTTTGTTTTCTTCACTTCTGGAGAGAAAATGGTCAGTGAACCTCATTGGTGGTCTTTGAGATGTACCAAAGCTACCTCTTGCTCTCACCCCCAGCTGTGTGGCTGACAGGGTCTTGGTGCTCCAGCCGGGTGTCAAGCCTGTGCCTCTGAGGTGGGAGAGCCGAGTTCAGGACATTGGTCTACCAGAGACCTCTGGCACCTTGTAATATCAAATGGTGAAAGCTCTTCCAGAGATATCCGTCTCAACGCTAAGAACCAGCTCCACTCAGAGACCAGCAAGATCCAGTGCTGGACATCCCATGCCAAACAACTAGCAAGACAGGAATGCAGGCCCACCCATTAGCAGAGAGGCTGCCGAAAATCACAATAAGGTCACAGACACCCCAAAACACACCACCAGATGCGGATCTGTCCACCAGAAAGACAAGATCCAGACACACCCACCAGAACACAGGCACCAGTCCCCTCCATCAGAAAGCCTACACAACCCACTGAAACAACCTTAGCCACTGGGGGCAGACACCAAATACTACGGGAACTACGAATCTGCAGCCTCTGAAAAGGAGACCCCAAACACAGTCCCCAAAGCCAAATGAGAAGACACAGAAACACACAGCAGATGAAGGAGCAAGGTAAAAACCCACCAGAGCAAACAAATGTGGAGGAAATAGGCAGTCTACCTGAAAATGAATTGAGAGTAATGATAGTAAAGATGATCCCAAATCTTGGTACTGGAATGGAGAATAGACAAGAAACGTTTAACAAGGACCTAGAAGAACTAAAGAGCAAACAAACAATGATGAACAACACAATAAATGGAATTAAAAATTCTCTAGAAGGAAACAATAGCAGAATAACTGAGGCAGAAGAATGGATAAATGACCTGGAAGATAAAATAGTGGAAATAACAAAAAAAGCAAAATAAAGAAAAAAGAATGAAAAGAATTGAGGACAAACTGAGACATCTCTGGGAAAACATTAAACGCACCAACATTCGAATATAGGGTTCCCAGAAGTAGAAGAGAAAAAGAAAGACACTGAGAAAATATTTAAAGAGATTATAGTTGAAAACTTCCCTAATATGGGAAAGGAAATCGTTAATCAAGTCCAGGAAGCGCAGGGAGTCCCATACATGATAAACCCAAGGAGAAACATGCCAAAACATATATTAATCAAACTATCAAAAATTAAATACAAAGAAAAAATATTAAAAGCAGCAAGGGAAAAACAACAAATAACATACAAGGGAATCCTCATAAGGTTAACAGCTGAACTTTCAGCAGAAACTCTGCAAGCCAGAAGGGACTGGCAGGACATATTTAAAGTAATGAAAGGGGAAAAGCTACAACCAAGATTACTCGACCCACCAAGGATCTCGTTCAGATTCGACAGAGAAATTAAAACCTTTACAGACAAGCAAAAGCTAAGAGAATTCAGCACCACCAAACCCGCTTTACAACAAATGCTAAAGGAACTTCTCTAGGCAGGAAACACAAGAGAAGGAAAAGACCTACAATAAGAAACCCAAAACAATTAAGAAAATGGTAATAAGAACATACATATCAATAATTACCTTAAATGTAAATGGATTAAATGTTCCAACCAAAAGACCAAAATGTTCCAACCAAAAGACATAGACTGGCTGAATGGATCCGAAAACACGACCGGTATGTTTGTGAATCTACAAGAGAACCACTTCAGACATAGGGACACATACAGATGGAAAGTGAGGGGATGGAATAAGATATTCCATGCAAATGGAAATCAAAAGAAAGCTAGAGTAGCAATTCTCGTATCAGACAAAAAAGACTTTAAAATAAAGACTATTACAGGAGACAAAGAAGGACACTACATAATGATCAAGGGATCAATCCAAGAAGAAGATATAACAATTGTATAATTTTATGCACCCAACATAGGAGCACCTCAAAACATAAGGCAAATGCTAACAGCCATAAAAGGGGAAATCGACAGTAACACAATCATAGTAGGGGACTTTAGCACCCCTCTTTCACCAATGAACAGATCATCCACAATGAAAATAAATAAGGAAACACAAGCTTTAAATGATACATTAAACAAGATGGACTTAATTGATATTTATAGGACATTCCATCCAAAAACAACAGAATACACTTTTTCTCAAGTGCTCCTGGAACATTCTCCAGGATATAGATCATATCTTGGGTCACAAATCAAGCCTTGGTAAATATAAGAACATTGAAATCGTATCAAGTATCTTTTCCGACCACAATGCTATCAGACTAGATATCAATTACAGGAAAAAAATCTGTAAAACATAAAAACACATGGACGCTCAACAATACACTACTTAATAACCAAGACATCACTGAAGAAATCAAAGAGGAAATAAAAAAATACCTAGAAACAAATGACAATGAAAACATGAAGACCCAAAACCTATGGGATGCAGCAAGAGCAGTTCTAAGAGAGAAGTTTATAGCAATACAATCCTACCTCAAGAAACAAGAAATATCTCAAATAAACAAGTTAACCTTACACCTAAAGCAATTAGAGAAAGAAAGAAAAAAAAAAACAAAGGCAGCAGAGGAAAGACATCATAAAGATCAGACCAGAAATAAATGAAAAAGAAATGAAGGAAACAACAGCAAAGATCAAAAAAACTAAAAGCTGGTTCCTTGAGAGGATAAACAAAATTGATAAACCATTAGCCAGACTCATCAAGAAAAAAAGGGAGACGACTCAAATCAATAGAATTACAAATGAAAAAGGAGAAGTAACCACTGACACTGCAGACATACAAAGGATCATGAGAGATTACTGCAAGCAACTATATGCCAATAAAATGGACAACCTGGAAGAAATGGACAAATTCTTAGAAAAGCACAACCTTCCAAGACTGAACCAGGAAGAAATAGAAACTACAAACAAACCAATCCCAAGCACTGAACTTGAGACTGTGATTAAAAATCTTCCAACAAACAAAAGCCCAGGACCAGATGGCTTCACAGGCAAATTCTATCAAACATTTAGAGAAGAGTTAACACCTATCCTTCTCAAACTCTTCCAAAATATAGCAGAGGGAGGAACTCTCCCAAACTTATTCTATGAGACCACCATCTCCCTGACACCAAAACCAGACAAAGATGTCACAAAGAAAGAAAACTACAGGTCAATATCACTGATGAACATAGCTGCAAAAATCCACTGCACAATACTAGCAAACAGAATACAACAGCGCCTTAAAAGGATCATACACCATGATCAAGTGGGGTTTATCCCAGGGATGCAAGGATTCTTCAATACATGCAAATCAATGTGATACACCATATTAAAAAACTGAAGGATAAAAACAATATGGTCATCTCAATAGATGCAGAAAATGCTTTCGACAATATTAAACACCCATTTATCATAAAAACCCTCCAGAAAGTAGGCATAGAGGGAACTTCCCTCAACATAATAAAGGCCATATATGACAAACCCACAGCCAGCATCGTTCTCAATGGTGAAAAAGTGAAACCATTTCCACCAAGATCAGGAACAAGACAAGGTTGCCCACTCTCACCACTATTATTCCACACACTTTTGGAATTTTTAGCTGCAGCAATCAGAGAAGAAAAAGAAATAAAAGGATTCCAAATCGGAAAAGAAGAAGTTAAGCTCTCACTGTTTGCAGATGACATGATACTATACACAGAGAATCCTAAAGATGCTACCAGAAACCTACTAGAGTTAATCAATGAACTGGTAAGGTTGCAGGATACAAAATTAATGTACAGATATCTCTTTCATTCCTATACACTAAAGATGAAAATTCTGAAAGAGAAATTAGGGAAACACTCCCATTTACCACTGCAACACAAAGAATAAAATACCTAGGAATAAACCTACCTAAGGAGACAAAAGACGTTTACTCAACAAACTATAAGACACTGATGAAAGAAATCAAAGACGACACAAACAGCTACAGAGATATACCATGTTCTTGGATTGGAAGGATCAACATTGTGAAAATGACTCTACTACCCAAAGCAATCTACAGATTCAATGCAATCCCTATCAAACTACCAATGGAATTTTTCAGAGAACTAGAACAAAAAAATTTCACAATTTGTATGGAAACACAAAAGACCCCGAACAGCCAACGCAATCTTGAGAAGAAAAACAGAGCTGGAGGAATCAGGCTCCCTGACTTCAGACAATACTACAAAGCTACAGTAGTCAAGACAGTATGGTACTGGCACAAAAACAGAAATATAGAGCAATGGAACAGAAGAGAAAGCCCAGACATAAACCCATACACATATGGTCACCTTAATTTTGATAAAGGAGGCAAGAATATACAATGGAGAAATCACAGCCGCTTCAATAAGTGGTGCTGGGAAAACTGGACAGCTACCAGTAAAAGAATGAAATTAGAAGACTCCCAGCACCATACACAAAAATGAACTCAAAATGGATTAAAGACCTAAATGTAAGGCCAGACACTATCAAACTCTTAGAAGAAAACATAGGCAGAACACTCTATGACGTCAATCACAGGAAGATCCTTTTTGACCCACCTCCTAGAAAACGGAAATTAAAAAGAAACATAAACAAATGAGACCTAAGGAGACTTAAAAGCTTTTGCACAGCAAAGGAAAACGTAAACAAGACGAAAAGGCCACCCTCAGAATGGGAGAAAATATTTGCCAACGAAGCAGCTGACAAAGGATTAATCTCCAAACTTTACAAGCAGCCCAGGCAGCTCAATATCAAAAAAAAACAAACAAACAACCCAATCCATAAATGGGCAGAAGACCTAAATAGACATTTCTCCAAAGAAGATATACAGATTGCCAACAAACACATGAAAGAATGCTCAACATCACTGATCATTAGAGAAATGCAAGTCGAAATTACAATGAGGTATCACCACACACAGGTAAGAATGGCCATCATCAAAAAAATCTACAAACAATAAATGCTGCAGAGGTGTGGAAAAAAGGGAACCCTCTTGCACCGTTGGTGGGAGTGTAAATTGATACAGCCACTATCGAGAACGGTATCGAGGTTCCTTAAAAAACTAAAAATAGAACTACCATATGACACAGCAATCCCACTACTGGGCATATACCTGGAGAAAACCATAATTCAAAAAGAGTCATGTTCCACAATGTTCATTGCAGCTCTATTCGCAATAGCCAGGACATGGAAGCAACCTAAGTGTCCATCAACTGATGAATGGGTAAAAATGATGTTGCACATCTTCAATATACAATGGAATATTACTCAGCCATAAAAAGAAATGAAATTGAGTTATTTGTAGTGAGATGGATGGACCTAGAGTCTGTCATACAGAGTGAAGTAAGTCAGAAAGAGAAAAACAAATACTGTATGCTAACACATATATGTGGAATCTAAAAAGAAAAGGAAAAGAAACGGTTGGGAAGAACCTAGGGACAGGACCCGAATAAAGACACAGACACAGAGAATGGACTTGAGGACATGGGGAGGGGGAAGGGTAAGCTGGGACGAAGTGAGAGAGTGGCATGGACTTATATATACTACCACATGTAAAATAGCTAGCTAGTAGGAAACAGCTGCATAGAAGAGGGAGATCAGCTCAGTGCTTTATGACCACTTAGAGGGGTGGGATAGGGAGGGCGGGAGGGAGACGTAACAGGGAGGAGATATGGGGATATATGGATATGTATAGCTGATTCACTTTGTTCTAAAGCAGAGCCTAACACACCATTGTAAAGCAATTATAGTCCAATAAAGATGTTAAAATTAAATAAATAAATAAATAAATGAATAATTTATGGTCCCCCCTCCAAATTAAATCTTTTTTAAAAATAAATAAATAAAAAAGAGCACTCCATGACATGGAACGCTAAACCTAAGTATTTTCAGTACTATAGTAAATGTAAATGGATTAATATCTCCTATTAAAGTGTAATTTTTTATATTATGTGGAACTAAATTTTTTTCACAATATACAGGTAAAATAAAAGAATTACATTAAAAAGGAGAAAACATTCCATGTATTTAAAAACAATAAAACAATAAGCATATAATATGCATCTTAGATATAAGTAGTCTTTAAGTTCAGAACAATTTGTCATTATTGTAATTAGTATTATTATACCAATTTCTTTAAAACATTTCAATACTTGTTGTATTTGAAAAAAATATTTTAATATTTTTTCTTCTCTCTTTTGTGGTCTAATACATGGTAAGTATTTAGCTGCTAACATAACTTAAAAATATATTTTGTTTTTTTACAGCCGAACAAAACTGAATCAAGAAGAAATAGATAACTTGAACATACTGATCACTAAAAACAAAATAGAGGGCTTCCCTGGTGGCGCGGTGGTTGAGAATCTGCCTGCCAATGCAGGGGACACGGGTTCGAGCCCTGGTCTAGGAAGATCCCTCATGCCGCGGAGCAACTGGGCCCGTGAGCCACAACTACTGAGCCTGAGCGACTGGAGCCCGTGCTCCACAACAAGAGAGGTCACGATAGTGAGAGGCCCACGCACTGTGATGAAGAGTGGCCCCCTCTCGCTGCAACTAGAGAAAGCCCTCGCACAGAAACGAAGACCCAACACAGCCAAAATAAATAAATAGAATTTAAAAAAAAAATAGAATCTGTAATTTTAAAAAACTCCCTACCAACAGAAGTCCAGGATCAGATGGTTTCACAGGCAAATTCTACCAAATATAAAAAGCAGAACTTACACTGATTCTTCTCAAACTCTTCGAAAAGATTGAAGAGTAAGGAATACTTCCAAAGACATTCTATGAAGCCACTATCACGCTGATATCAAAAACAGATGGGGAGGGGGGACTTCCCTGGTGGTACAGTGGTTAAGAATCTGTCTGCCACTGCAGGGGACATAGGTTCAAGACCTGGTCTGGAAAGATCCCACATGCCATGGAGCAACTAAGCCTGTGTGCCACAACTACTGAGCCTGCGCTCTACAGCCCACGAGCCACAACTACTGAGCCTGATAGCCACAACTGCTGAAGCCCACGCACCTAGAGCCCATGATCTGCAACAAAAGAAGCCACCACAATGAACAGCCTGCACACCACAACGAAGAGTAGCCCCCGCTCACCGCAACTAGAGAGAGCCCGAGCACAGCAATGAATGTCCAATGCATCCAAAAATAAATCAAGAAAGAAATTTACTTAAAAAAAAAACCAAATAAAACAGATGGGGACTTTTCTCGTGGTCCAGCAGTTAAGATTTTGCCTTCCAGTGCAGGGGGTGTGGGTTCGATCCCTGGTTTTGGAGCTAAGATCCCACATGCCTCACAAACAAGAAACCAAAACATAAAACAGAAGCAATATTGGAACAAATTCAATAAAGACTTTTAAAAAAAACACAGAGAAAGACACTACCGAAAAAGAAAACTGCAGGCCAATATCGTTGATAAATATAGATGCAAAAATTCTCACCTGAATATTAGAAAACCGAATCCGACAACACATAAGAGGATCATACACCATGACCAAATTTGATTCACCCCAGTTTCACAAAGCTGTTTCAACATATGCAAATCAATCAACATGATACACCCCATCGACAAAGGAAAAACAAGAAACAAACGATCATCTCAATAGATGGTGGAAAAGCATTTGAAAAGCTTCAACATCCATTCATGGTAAAAACACTTACCAACGTGGGTACAGAGGAAACATATCTCAACATAATAAAAGCTATTTATGACAAACCCACAGCCAATATAATACTCAACGTTCATAAGCTGAAAGCCTTCCCGCTAAAATCTGGAACAAGACAAGGATGCCCACTCTCACGTCTTCTCTTCAACATAGTATTGGAAGTCCTAGCCACAACAATCAGACAAGAAAAAGAAATAAAATCTAACCAAATTGGAAGGGAAGAGGTAAAGTTGCCATTATATGCAGATGACATGATAATATATATAAAGGAAACCCTAAAAATTCCACACAAACACTACTAGAACTGATAAACAAATTCAGCAAAGTAGCAGGATACAAGATTAACATATATAAATTGGTTGCATTTCCTGGTTTTTCTTTCTTTTTTTTTTAAATTTATTTTGGCTGCATTGGGTCTTCATTGCTGTGCATGGGCTTTCTCTAGTTGTGGCCAGTGGGGACTAGACTTTCTTGTGGTGCGCAGGCTTCTCATTGCAGTGGCTTCTCTTGTTGTGGAGCACGGGCTCTAGGCATGCAGGCTAAGTAGTTGTGGCACACAGGTTTAGTTGCTCCACGGCATGTGAGATGTTCCTGCATCAGGGCTCAAACCCGTGTCCCCTGTATTGGCAGGCGCATTCTCAACCACGGAGCCACCAGGGAAGTCCCTGGTTGCATTTCTTTACACTAACAATGAAATATCAGAAAGGAAATGTAAACAAGCAATCCTTTTTTTAATGGCATCAAAAAAATAAAATGCTTAGGATTAAACCTCACCAAGGAGGTGAAAGACTTATATACTGAGAACTACAAAACATTAGTAAAGGAAGCTGAAGATGATTCAAAGAAATGGAAAGACATCCCACGCTCTTGGTTGGGAGGAATTAATACTGTTAAAATGGCTATACTACCCAAAGCAATCTACAGATTTAATGGGATCCCTATCAAATTACCCATGACATTTTCCCCAGAACTAGAACAAATAATCCTAAAATGTATCTGGAACCATAAAAAGTCAGAAATGTGAACACAATCCCCAGGAAAAAGAACAAAGCAGGAGGCATAACCCTCCTAAACTTCAGAAAATACTACAAAGTTACAGTAATCAAAGCCGCATTGTATTGGCACAGAAAGAGATACATGGATCAATGGAATAGAATAGAGAGCTAAGAAATAAACCCACACACCTATGGTCAATTAACCTTTGACAAAGGAGGCAAGAATATACAATGGGGAAAAGTCAGTCTCTTCAGCAAGTGGTGTTTTGAAAGTTGGAGAGCCGTATGCAAATCAGTGAAGTCAGAACATACCCTCACACCATACACAAAAATAAACTCAAAACGGCTTATATGCTTAAATATAAGATAGGACACTTTATAACTCCTAGAAGAGAACATAAGCAAAACATTCTCTGACATAAGTCATACCAAAATTTTCCTAGGTAGTTCTCCCTAGGCAGTACAAATACAGTAAGTCACCTACATACGAACCTTCAAGTTGCAAACTTTCAAAGATGCAAACGTCCATTCGCGTGTCCAATCATGTAAGTTAGTTCACGTGTCTGACATACATTGTCACGTGCGTGCTTCCTCTATATGTGGTTGTGCTTTTGTGTACTTTACGGTACTGTATAGAGTACAGTAGTACAGTACCTTTATTTCAAGCCCAAGATGTCTGGAAGCAAGCGTAAAAGCAGACGTGATGTAGCTGGTACTGTTAAGAAGCGCCAAGCGATAATGACGGAAACAAAAGTGAAAGTAATTGAGAGAGTGGAGCGAGGCAAAAAGATGTTAGACATCGCTCATTCTTATAATATGAATCATTCAATCATTGGCACGAATCTAAAGAACAAGGACAAGATCATGGAACATGTGAAGTCTGCTGTGCCGACGATGTTGACACAATATCCAAGAAGCATGGAAAAGTGATGGAGGAGATGGAGAAACTTCTCAGTGTGCGGATGCAGGATCAACATCAGCGCTGAGTCCTGCTCAACTTAACGCTGATTCAAGAGAAAGCTAAAAGCCTTTATGAAGACTTGAAGAAGAAACACGGCAAAGAATCAGAGGGCACATCTTTTAATGCCAGCCATGGCTGCTTTCATCGGTTCAAGGCTAGAGCCAGCCTTCACAATGTAAAAGTAAGTGGACAGACAGCAAGTGCAGATAGGGTAGCTGTCCAGGAACTTCCAGAAACACTTTGAGAAATTATTGATGATGGTGTGTATTTATCCAACCAGGTTTTTAATGTGGATGAGACACAACTGTACTGGAAGAGGATGCCAGACCGAAGTTACGTCAGTAAGGAGGAAAAGTTGATGCCGGGCTGTAAAGCAGCAAAGGATAGGCTAACTGTTGTTTGGTGGCAATGCTTCCGGTGAATTGAAGCTGAAACCTCTCTTAGTTTATCATTCACACAACCCAAGAACCCTTAAAAACATAGCCAAGGGCTCTCTTCCTGTTGTGTGGAAGCGTAACCCCAAATCCCGGATTACACAGGCCACGTTCCAGGACTGGTTTTGCCACCACTTTATCCCAGATGTAGAGAAATATTGCTTGGAGAAGGACGTTCCAGCAAAACATTCTTTTGCTGCTCGACTATGCTCTGGGCCACCCCCCATTCATGGATGACTTTCATCCCAACGTCAAAGTACTGCATCTGTCACCAAATACTACGTTGCTCATCCAACCTATGGACCAGGGCGTTATAGCGACTTTCAAGAAATATTATTTATGTCACACTTTTTGTCAGGCAGTAAAGGTAAGTGACAAATCAGGAACAACCTAGGGACAACTTTGGAAGGACTATAACATCTACAAGACCATAAAAAACATTGACTTTGCATGGTGTGAGGGTATGGCGGTCACCATGAATGGGGTTTGGAAGAACCTTTGCCCACAGTTTGTTCATGATTTTTGTGGATTTGAGAAGGTAGATCAGAAGTCCGAAGAGGTCTTCAGCAACGTAGTGACCCTCAGCGAGAAGCTGGAGCTAGATCTGCAAGAGGACGATTTCGCTGACCTCCTTGCTGTGCAACATGAGGAGCTTACTGATGGAATTGGAGGCCCAGAGAAAGGACGAAGAGGGACAGGAGGAAGAAAAAGTAACTGAAGAACTGAAGAGATTCACGACACAGAAAATGGCCAGGGAATCTTCATTATTTGAGGAAGCACTGTTAGTTTTTGAGGCACAGGACCCGAACCTAGAATGGGACCCAAAGGTGGCAGCAGCCATTCAGATTGCAATCCAGTGTTACCTTGTCATCTATGATGAGAAAAAAAGAGCTACTACCCAGACATCAATGGATCATTCTTTCAAGAGGGTAGATAGAATTAAATCCAGCAAGGAACCAGAACCTTTGCCATCAACGTCAGGTATGAGTGAAATTGCAGCTTGCCCTCTGTCTCCTACTGCTGATAATCCTTCACCCCTACCATCTCCCACCTCCCCTCCCTCCTCCAATCAGTAACTCTGCTCGCCTGTTCCCTCGATGCCAGCCCGAGTATCCCAGCTGTTGTACTGTATTACTGTACTTTTCAAGTTACTGTACTGTAAGATTAAAAATGTTTTCTTTGTTTTTGTGCTTGTTTTTTATGTATTGTTTGCGTGAAAAGTATTATAAACCTATTACGGTACAATACCATATAGCCGACTGTGTAAGTTGGGTACCTGGGCGAACTTTGTTGGACTTACAAACAAATTGAACTTACAAACGCACTCTTGGAACAGATCTTCTTCATATGTAGGGGACTTACTGTAAAAGCAAAAAAGAAACAGGAACTAATCAAACTTATAAGCTTTTGCACAGCAAAGGAAACCATAATCAAAATGAAAATACAACCTATGGACTGGGAGAAAATATTAGCAAATGATGAGACTGACAAGGGCTTAATTTCCAAACTATACAAACAGCTCATACAACTCAATAACAAAATAACAAATAACTCAATGGAAAAATGGGTAGAAGACATAAATAAACATTTCTCCAAAGAAGACATACAGAGAGCCAATAGGCACATGAAAAGATGCTCATCATCACTAATTATTAGATAAAGGCAAATCCAAATTACAATGAGGTATCACTTCACACTGATCAGAATGGCCATCATTAAAAAAAAATCTACAATTAACAAATGGTGGAGGGGGTATGGAGAAAAGGAAACCCTTCTACACTGTCGGTGGCCATGTAAGTTGGTGCAGCCACTATGGAAAACAGTATGCAGGTTCCTCAAAAAAACTATAGGGTTGCCATATGATCTAGCAATCCCACTTGTGGACATATATCTAGACAAAACTATAATTCCAAAAGATACATGAAACCCTATGTTCATAGCAGCACTATTTATAACAGCCAAGACATGGAAACAACCTAAATGTTCATTGAAAAATTAGTGTATAAAGAAGGTGTGGTATACGTATACAAAAGATATTATTCAGACATAAAAAAGAATGAAATAATGCCATTTGCAGCAACATGGATGGACCTAGAGATAATGATGCTAAGTGAAGTAAGTCAGAGAGAGAAAGACAAATACCATATAATATCACTTATATGTGGAATCGAAAACAGGACACAAACGAGCATGTCAGCAAAACAGAAACAAACACACAGATATAGAAAAGAGAGTTGTGGTTGCCAAGGAGAGAGTGAAGGAAAGATTGGGAGTTTTGGAATAGCAGAAGCAAACTTTTCTACATAGGATAGACAACCCACCAAGACCTACTGTATAGCACAGGAAACTATATTCAATATCCTGTGATAAACCATAATGGAAAAGAATATATATAGATATATAGATATAGATATATAGATATATAGATAGATATATATAAAACTGAATCACTTTGATGAACAGCAGAAATTAATACAACAATGTATAAAGGCTGCAGAGGGTGTGGAGAAAAGGGAACCCTCCTGAACTGTTGGTGGGAATGTAAACTGATACAGCCACTATGGAGAACAGTATGGAGATCCCTTAAAAGCTAAAAAATAGAACTACCATATGACCCAGCAATCCCACTACTGGGCATAAACCCGGAGAAAACCATAATTCAAAAAGATACATGTACCCCAATGTTCACTGTAGCACTATTTACAATAGCCAGGACATAGAAGCAACCTAAATGTCCATCGACAGATGAATATATAAAGAAGATGTGGCACATCTATACAATGGAGTATTACTCAGCCATAAAAAGGAACAAAATTGAGTTATTTGCAGTGAGGTGGTTGGACCTAGAGTCTGTCATACAGAGTGAAGTAAGTCAGAAAGAGAAAAACAAATACCGTACGCTAACACATATATATGGAATCTAGAAAAATGGTACTGATGAACCTAGTGACAGGGCAGGAATAAAGACACAGATGTAGAGAACGGACTTAAGGACACAGGGGGCAAGGGGAGACAGGGACATAGTGAGAGAGTAGCACTGACATATATACACTACCAAATGTAAAATAGCTAGTGGTAAGCTGCCGCATAGCACAGGGAGATCAGCTCGGTGCTTTATGTCCCCCAGAGGGGTGGGATAGGGAGTGTGGGAGGGAGGCTCAAGGGGGGGGGGATATGGGGAATATATGTATACATATAGCTGATTCACTTTGTTGTAAAGCAGAAACTAATACAGTGTTATAAAGTAAGTATACTCCAATAAACATGTATTTAAAAAACCCACAACATTGTAAATCAACTACACTTGAAAATATTTCTTAAGTGCAAACAATTTTCTGAATGTAAGTTTTACTGTGTGTGTGTGTACCACAGGTTCAATATATAGGAATTATGTCAAATTGATTACATTGCTTTTCAAAATAAAGAATTTTTGATATTTTACATCAGCCTCATGTTATAAATGCAGAAAAACTATATTATTTCTTTCTAAAGTTCAGAAATAACCATTTTGCTCATTTGGTATGCTATAAACCATTAACTCTTAAAAAGGGATTCGTGACCTCTTCCTTCCAAAGAAATATTTCTCCACTCACACAATTTTAATAGAATGTTCCACCATGAACTGACTTCCCACCTTAGAGACACGAGATTTGCATCCTGAAATCTCTTTCTTGCAAAAATGTCCAATTATCATCCTAGCATTACAGAAAAGAAATGCTTTTTTTCCAGATCTCAAATTCCATACAACTTTAGTCAAGACATCATGTATGTCTTTTTTCACACACACACACAGACTGTATTTTATTTTTACAAGAGATAAATCAACTGACACCAAGCACTGTCAATGGATGACCCCAACAAAAGCAACAATGATTGCAATTACCAAACACGAAACACACTCATACTATGTCATAATATTGACATTCAGTGCAGTAATCCTCCACTGTAACGGCTCCTTTACTTTGCAGTGAAAGACATCATGCATTTTTTAAATAATCAGCACTCACCTGAGGTCTTTAAAAATCAACATAAACATAATTTTGTGTTCTCTTTCATTTACTCTGGTTCTAAGTGGTCATTTCTAAACGAAAGTATTTAAGTATGTTAACGTCATCTTTTTTTTTTTTTTTTATTAACGTCATCTTATAACATCATATTGCAAATGACTACCGTGTCTCCAAAGATGAAATATGAGGAACTCACAATTAGGCTCTCCAAAGTTTTCATCTCTGAATGTGTATGACCCTTCTGCTGAACTCCACACTGTTCATTATTCTCTGAGAATATTCTTTTTCTTGTATGGCCATCTCACATGCTCTTTCATTTCATGAAGTTTTTTCCTACAATGTTATGCCTAGTTTATTTCTGAGAATATGCATTATTTCAGAATGATATTTATAGACACAAAGACTTCTCTATAATTCCCTGAGAGTTTCAAGAACTCCTTCTTCTTTTTTTTTTTAATACCTAGATTCTGAAGCTCTCCACAAAGCATTACTAAACTTGCATTTACATAAGTATCTACATATTAATCACACATTAATGCATTCACAATTGTATTATGATTTATTGCTAATTTTGGAGCTGTCTTATTTACCACCCTCTTGGAAATCACTTTAATATTTGCACTTAGGACTTGAAAGAGAATGGATAAATAAAAACCGGAAGAATATGCTAATACAATTTATATATTTCTCATAAAATTAGGTGATGATCTAACCTTTATCCAGAAGAAAAGAAGAGCCCAGATACTCTGCAGGCATGATCCTCGAGAATGTGTGGTCTTCCAGCAGGAAAACATGCAGTAATCCATGTGGCAGAGTTGACCTGTGACCAGCTGGGGTTAGTAACCTATGCATTCCTTACATGCAACATATCAGGAGTGGAAAAAGGGAATTTGTCCGTTGTGGCAATAAGTATAATGAAGATTTGTAGCAGGTCATGCTCATATGTTCAACACAGGTACAATCAAAAGTTTGCTCAATTCTGGTTGATCTAAGCCTGTATCTGTTACCTTGTCTTTAACGAGGAAATGTCAGAACTGACTTACCAAAAAAAAAAGTGTTTTGTTTGTTTGTTTGTTTTAATTAGAGTCACGGTGAGTAAGGCAGAGTTCAGAACAGCTAATGTGACTTAGTGATTCTCTCATCAGGAAATACAGTTTCTACTTCCCTGTTTATTCTCCACATCCTGTAGTAAGTAAAGTTTCCATGAAAGATAAATCTACAGTGTGAAAAGAAAAGAAAACTTACATGTGTTGATAAGGTCATTTTGACAGGTTTTACCACGTATGTCAGTGTTTCTGGGGATGGACACAAGCCAGAGCTACCTACTCTGACATTTTCACTGATGTCATTCCCCTTGATCCTCAATTTGAAAGTGGATACAAATGTTTTCTATGCTTTCTTCTTTAAGAAATTAAATAAAGAATGCTTTCTAGACATGATCCTCTAATGATTTGCAGTCAGTGGTCATCAACAGAGGAAAAGCACAGAATCTCATCCCCACAGAAGGGTGACATTCAGTCAGGTAAGAAAATTCTCCCCAAAATCAGAGCTTCATCTTTAACATGCAATCAAAGGCTTTCACAGGTTCTTCATCACTCTGCACTCAGCCCTACCATATGGGATTGGCTCTGAGAATCTCACATCAGATGACTGACAAACATGTCATAGTACACTGATCTGGTACCAGATCCTGCCTCTCTTAATGATCTCCCACAGGGACATTGGAATATTCTAGGATATTTCCTGGAGCCCTCTATTCTACACAGGTACACTTCCAAGTAGAAGCAGAAGCTTGGATTCTCACTGGGACCCCTGCTCTGTCCAACCAACCTCTCTAGAAATATGATGTTCTAATCTCTCCTGATTAGAACATTTCAAGGTCTCTCCCTGTGCTAATTTAGTAAAGGTAAAAGAGAAACAAGAAAGAGCAAACTATGCAGGGAGCAATATATAAGATTCCTTTACTTAACGTATTTATCTGATATACCCAAATACTGAGAAATATAGATTCATTTCATAATGTTCAAGAAAAGAGGAGGAGGAACCTCCATGCCAACAGTATATATAAAATGGAATCAATATTGCATAAGCTCCAGCTTAAGCTTAGCTACGAGGTACTAACCCTTCTCATAAAGAAGCAATAGTTCTCCATCATTTGAAGCACACTGAGGACTCAGACAGCTGGACACTGAAGGTGTAGCCTCCTCACTCGAATTCTGTGCCTGCATCACAGAGCAGTGAAATAGTCCCAAAGAATTATTAAGGATGAGGGGGGGAGGCGAAATAAAAAAGATGAATCCATAGTCTGTCCTACCGTCTGTTCTGTTGGATACTACCACCATCTTGGCCCAATATGGCCTTCCCACTTTTCTCTGGGTCTCCCTACTTTCCACCTCCATCCTCTCATTATGTCTTACCTACACTTGGGAACGACTCTAGTTTTTCCACTTATCTTTATCAACAAGTAATCCAAATAGCAACTGTGTATATAACTCCTTAGAAACCTCAGGTCTGACTCAGTAATAATACATGACCTTCAAAGTCCAAAGTTTTCCTAATTCCCTTTATTATTATTTTTTTTTCTAATTTCCATGTACTTACACTCTTAAGACCTCCACTGTTCTCAGGTTCGTCTTCCCTGCAAAATCTGTCAACCTAGACATAGACTTAAGTACCACCCTCTAATTATCTCCTAGGGAATCCAATTTTTAAAAAAGCCTCAGCAAGCCTTATGGACTTTATTAAAGACTCTTTAAGATAACCCATGGGAGATAGCAGCACACCCACAGATATCTATCTAATACACCCTCAGAGTAATTTTTTTTTCTCTTTTATAAAGTCTCTTCTGGCCAATGAAGACTCTCAGCTCTTCTTCTTCAACATATGCAGTGTCTCACCCTTCTGATTGCTCTCTGCTCTATCCCAGGTCCACTCCCTTTCCTGATATTACATTCTTTCCCAATTTTGTATGTTGGTAAAATCAAATAACATAAAATACAACATGTAAGTTATTATAAAGTGCACCGTTCAGTGATATTAAATGCATTCATATTATTGGGCGATCAACATCACCATTTATCTTTCTAATTCTTTTCTACGTTTTAAAACTGTAACTCTATATCCTTTAAATATAACTTTCCTTTTTGTTCCATAACCACCTGAAAAGCATCATTACCCTCCCAATTTCTATGGTTTTGACTACCCTAAGTACCCCCATAAAATTGAAATAAGTAGTTGTATTGTTATGACTCACTAAAAGTCACAAAAATGGCATTTTTGGTAGCTAAATTTCCTCAAGATTCATCCATGTTGTAGCATATTCCTAGATCTTTTCCTCCTTAACACTGAATAATATTGTATTATATGGGTATACCACACTTTGCTTATCCAGGAACTAGTGGATGAACACTTAGGTTGCTTTCATATTTTAGCTACTGTGATTATTACTGCTCTAAACACTGGAGTACAAATATTTCTTTAAGACCCTGATTTCAATACCTTTGGGTATACCTCATAGTAAAATTCCTGGATCATGGAGTAATTCTATTTTTCAATATCTGAAAAATTGCCATACTCTTTTGCAAAGCAGCTGTATCATTCTGCATTCCCTCTGACATAGCACAATGGTTCCAACTCCCTCACATCCTCACCAATAGTTGTTTTCTGCTTGTGTATGTGTGTGTGTGCTTGTGTGTGTATGCATGCACACAAATATATAAACATGCATTTAGTGATATGGAGCATCTATTCAAGTGCTTAGTCATTTGTACATCTTTTGGAAGAACCATCTATTGAAGTCTTTTATCCATTTTTGAATCAGGGTGTTTGCTTTTTGTTCAGTTGTAGGAGTTCTCTGTATATTCTGAATAGAAATCTCTTGTCAGATAGATGGCTCTGAAATATTTTCTTCCATCTTGTGGGTTGCCATTTTATTCTGTTTACATTTCTTTGATACACATTTTTTTTAACTTATGTACTGCAAATTGTTTATTTTTTTGTTAGCTGTACCTTTGTTGTTCCTTCGTTTCATATGGAGGAAAACACTGCCAAATCCAATATCATGAAGCTCTTGTCCTGTATCTTCTTCTAAGACTTTTTATATTATTAGGTCTTATATTTAGTTTCTTGATACGTTTTCATTAATTTTTGCATATGATGTTAGGTAAGGGTCCATCTTCCTTCTTTTGCATGTTGACCACAAGACTTCTCAGCACCATGTGTTGAAAATACTATCCTTTCTACTTTGAAAAGTCTTGGCAACTTGTCAAAAATCATTTGGCCATATATCAGGGTTTATTTCTGGGTGTTGTATTCTATTCTATTCTATTGGTCTTGAATAAGGGAGAAAATAGCATAACCTATCCAGGTTGATGAAGAACATAAAGAAAGACCAGGACTGAGAATTAGGAGGGCAATATAAAACAGCAGGGAGTAAAAGACAGTGTGAGAGAAGATCTTGTATTTGCGAGTTCATGGAAATAGGATCATGCTAAAACCACTAAACGCCTGACTTTGAACAATACGGTAAATGTGCCAGCAAGAAACATAACACTTACTCATCTCTGGGAAATATAGTATGGGCATAAAGATAAACTACACACAAATATATTAAAAAGGGAAGGGTTTTCATGGTGTGAGAATATTGTGGCATTTGAAATACAATTTACTTCTGGTCTACCATTGTCTCTAAAATTTATCAAAGTTTATATTATATACAAGCAATTCCAATCCTGGTAATGTGCTTGACAGGTTTATATATGAACTTCAGTAGAGCAGTAAATGTACATTCATAGTAGGACTGTTCCCTAAACCAAAAAACAAAACACAAAAACTGCAAAGACTAGAGCTCACTTTGTCAACACACATACAGATGCAATGATGGTTAACGGTCCGAAAACAGAAGGTGAGCATGGGTGCAACAGGTTAATCCCCAGGCTGGGGTGGGGTGCAGAGTTTGAGGGTAACACAAGTAGAAAAGGCTTTTGTCCTATCCTTGATTTTTGAGGTATGGAAATTCACAGGTCACTACCTTCATTTCAAACTGAATGAATGCACTATTCAATTTTTTTAAACAGGCGAAGTAAACATGAGTGATAATAAATTTCAAACTGTCGCTAATCAAATAAGATACTAAGAAAACTTAAATAATATGATTTAAGAATGAAGTAGAGAGACTGTCCAACATGGTAGCTTTCAAAGACCCAGAGCTTGATGCCTCTCATGGTC
Organism: Balaenoptera physalus; assembly: GCF_965194825.1. NCBI lineage: Eukaryota > Metazoa > Chordata > Mammalia > Artiodactyla > Balaenopteridae > Balaenoptera > Balaenoptera physalus. Next base: position 1,168,040 of record NW_028126567.1, read on the forward strand.
ACACCAAAGTCACAACTGTTTACAGAACAGCAATTGATGAAAAAGGCCGGGACCTACCATAAAAGATGTTTTACAGCTAAAGATATAAGGAAGGCACCTCGACAAGACAGAAAGGAAGGGCAAAATCTCAATAGAGTCAAGACCCATACCACCAAGTGGGAGGCCCACAAATGGGAGAATAATTACAATTTCAGAGGTGCTCCCAGGTAGCAAGTGGTATGAAACCAACATCAGGCTCCCAGGCCCAGGGATCCTGTTGTGGAAAGAAGAGTTCCTAGAAAGTTGGGCTTTGAAGACCAGTAGTGCTTATTTTCCAGAGAGCCAGAGGGTTGTGGGAAATAAAGATTCCACTCTTAAAAGATGCTCACAAAATCCCACATGATCTGAGAATCAGAACAGAAGCAGTCATTTGAAAGGATCCCGGGTCACACCTACCTCCTGATCTTGGAGAGTCTCCCAGAGAGGCAAGAGGCAACTACAGCACAGCCTCAGGGACAGAGACACTGGCAGCAGCCATTCGGGGGAGCTCCTTCTACCTCGTGGACGCTGGTACCAGCAAGCATAATTTCAGAATCCTCCCTGTAGCTTATCAGCCTCAGGACCGAGCCCCACCCATTTCCACCAGACTACAGACACAAGTACTAGGATGCTGCAGGCCAAGCAACTAACTGAGCAGGGGCATAGCCCCATCCACCAGCAAACAGGCTGCCTTCAGATCCTCTCAGTGCACAGCTGCCCCTGGACATGGGTCCAGCCACCAAAAGCCCCAGGACCAGCCTCCACACCTCAGTGGACAGGCACCAGCCCCAGAGTCCCTGGCCCCTCTGACAAGTGAGCCTGCTCTGGCCTTGGAGTCAGCCTCACCATCGGCAGGTGGTAACTGCACAGGGACTGGATGGAGCTTGGACCTACCCAACAGCAAACCTGCTTTAGCAGTGGGATCAGCCTCATACACCAACAGGCACACACCAGCTCCAGGGATACCACAGCCCAGCAGCCTGTGTAACCAGGCCACTTAATTGCAGGCCAGAAGCAGCCATGGACTCAGCTGGGTCCTGACCCTGCCCATCAGAATGCCAACACAAGATTAGGGATACCCCCGGCCCTGCAGAGAGCTGTGTCAGGAACAGTGATCCAACACCAACTCTGTGGCTCTTGGGCCCTGCAGCCAGAACGCAGAACCTGTCTCTTCCTCCCAGTAGCCAGCATAGCCCCAGAACCAGTGACTGGGCACTAGCCCTGATATCACCTGGACTGCAATTCTACCCATAAGTGAACCAGCACCAGATTTGGTGTCCCCCAGGGTTGTGCAGCCAGCTGCCTTATGATTTAGTCTCACCAAGCAGCACAGACAGCCTCCATACAAGGCAGAGCCTGGCAAACAAGCAGTCTGGGGGCAGCCAAGCCTACCAGACTACCCACAGTAGTCAGCCCACCACAGCAGAAGAGCCCAAGCAGCCCACATAGGGGGTACATACACCTAGAATATATAGCTCTAGTGACCAGGGGAGAGGGGGCTGCTGGGACCCATAGGACAGCTCCTACAAAAGGCCACTTCCCCAAGGTCAGGAAATGTAACGAACCTACTACACACATAGCAATAAAAACAGGAAGTTAAGAAAAATGAGGTGACACGGAAACACGATCCAAATGAAGGACCAAGATAAGAATTCAGAAGAAGATCTAAGTGAAGTGGAGATAGCCAATCTCCTCAACAAAGGGTTCAAGGTAATGACTGTAAAGATGATCAAAGAACTCAGGAGAAGAATGGACGACCAGAGCAAGAAGTTAGATTTTTTTTAAAAAGAGTTAGACATTAAAGAACAACAAAACAGAGATGAGGAATACAATAACTGAAATGAAAAATACATTAAAGGAAACTACTGTAGACTAAATGATACAGAGGAATGAATCAGAAAACTGAAGGACAGAGTACTGGCAATCACTGAAGATGAACGGTAAAATAACAGATTAAAATGAAATGAGGAAAGTTGAACAGACTTGTGAAACAACATCAAGTGTACTAATATTTGCATTATACTGGTCCCAGAAGCGAAAAGGAAAGACAAAGCAGTGTAGAACATACCTGAAGACATAAGAGTTGAAAACTTCCCTAACCTGGGAAAGAAAACAGACATCCAAGTCCAGTAAACACAGTAAGGCCAAAACAGTATCAACCCAAAGAGGACCACACCAAGACTCATTGTAATTAAAATGGAAAAAAAAATAAAGATAAAAAGACACTATTAAAAGGAGCAAAGGAAAAGCAACAAGTTACAAACATGGGAAATTGCATAAAGTTATCTGCTGACTTTTCAGGATAACCTCTGCATGCCAGAAGGGAGTGGCATGGTATATTTAAAGTCATGAAAGGGAAAAGCCTATAAGCAAAAATACTCTACCCAGCAAGGCTCTCCCTCAGCTTTGATGGTGAGATCTAAAGTTTTACAGAGAAGCAAAACTAAAAGAGCTCAGCATCGTCAAACCAGCTTTATGAGAAATCTTAAAGGGGCTTTTCTAAGTGAAAAAGAAAAGGTCACGATTGAAACATAAAAATTAGGAAAGGAAACTTTCTAAAGGAAAAACCTCATTGGTTAAGGCAAATATTCAACAAAGGTAGTAAATCAACCATGGACACAGCTAATAGGAAGGATGAAAAAAAACAGTAATAAAATCATCTATATTCACAATAAGAAGTTAAGGGACACACAAAACAAGTAGATGTAAAATATAAGGTCAAATTCAGTAACTGTGGGGGAGCAGAGTAACAATGCAGGGTTGTTAGTGTCCATGTGAAATTAAGAGCTCAGCAACTTAAATAATCACACACACACACACACACACACACACATAAACAAAACTGAAAGAAATCCAAACATAATATTAAAGATAGTCCTCACATCACAGATGAAGGGAATAAAAGGGGAAGAAAGGAACACTGAAGAAATTAAAGAGGGATTCTAAAAATACCCAAGACAAATTAAAATGAACACACAATGATCCAAAGTCTATGGGACACAGCCAACGCAGTTCACAGGGGAAAGTTATAGTGATACAAGCTTATTCTTAGGAATCAAGAAAAATATCAAATAAACAATCTAACATTACACCTGAAGGAATTAGAAAAAGAAGAAAAAACAAAACTCAAAGCTGTCAGAAAGAAAAATTAAGAAAACTATACCATATGCAATGACATCAAAAAGAATAAGACACCTAGGAATAAACACACCTAAGCAAGTAAAAGACATGTGCTCAGAAATCTATCAGCCATTGGTGAAAGAAGTTGAAGACAACACAAAAAGATGGAAAAATATAGCATGTGCATCGACTGGAAGAATTAATACTGTTAAAATAACCATACTATCAAAGACAATCTACAGATTTAATGCAATCCCTATCAGAATACCAAAGCATTTTCACAGAACTTGAAAAAGTAATTTTAAAATTTGTATAGAAACACAAAGACCCCAAATAGCCAAACAATCTTGAGAAAGAACACAGCTGGAGGCATCACGCACCTTGACTTCAGACGATACTGCAAAGCGACAGTAATCAAAGAGAAAGGTACCAGAGCAAAAAGAGACACAAAGATCACTGGACTAGAATAGAGATCCCAGAAATAAGCCCACACACTTATATTTAATTGATTTATGACAAAGCAGGCAATATGGAGAAAAAACTGTCTCTTCAATAAGTGGTACTGGGAAAACTGGTCAGCTACATGGAAAAGAATAAAATTAGATTATTTTAGCACACCATATATAAAATAAATGCAAAACTGAATAAAGACCTAAATGTAGGACCAGAAACCATAAAACCCCTAGAGGAAAATATAGAACATTCTTCAGCATAAATGATAGCAACAGTTTTAGGTTCAGTCTACTAAGGCAAATGAAACAAAAGCAAAAATAAACAAATGGGACTTCACTAAACTTAAAAGATTTTGCACAGCAAAGGAAACCAAAGACAAAATGAAAAGACAACCTGCTGAGGGAGAGACCATATTTGCACATGATAAGAGGTTAACATCAAAAAAGATGACCAAGCAAGGGTTCATACCTAAACTACAGAAACAGCACATACAACTCAATATCAAAAAAAACACCCAAAATCTTTTTTAAAAAAATGAGAAGACCTAAATAGACATTTTTTTTTCCAAGGAAAAACTACATATAGACAGCCAGAACTCACAAAGATGCTAAACATAGCTAATCGGCAGTAAAATGCAAATCAAAACTATGAGATATATCACCTCAGTCTTGTCAGAATGGCTGTCATCCAAAAGATCACAAATAACAAAGGTTGGTGAGGATGTGGAGAGAGGGAAACTCTTGTACACTCTTGATTTGAATGTGAAGTAGTTCAGCTACTGTGGAAAGCAGAATGGAGGTTCCACAAAAAACGAAAAATAGAACTACCATAATATCCAGCAATTTCACTTTTGGGTATATCAGAAGAAAACAAAAACACTATTTCAAAAAAAAATAACTGCACACCAATGTTCATAACAGTGTTATTTGCCATAGCCAAGATATAGAGTCAAACTAAGTGTTCATCAATAGCTTCGTGGATAAAAAAGATTTTTTATGATGACTTCAGCAAAAAATGAAATTTTGCCATTTGCAAGAACATGGATGGATTTGGAGGGTATTATGCTTAGTAAAATAAACCGCAGAGAAAACAAGCATGGCATGTTATGAGAAAAAAAGCATGGCATGGTATGAGAAAACAAGCATGGTATGTTATCACTTACACGTGGCATCTAAAAAATTGAATACAATAACAACAAAAAAACAGACTCACAGATTAAAGAACAGACTAGTGGTTACCAGCAGGGAGAGATAGGGTGGAGGAGCAAAATAGTGGTAGGAGATTTTGAGGTACAATCCACTATGTATAAAATCAATAATCTACAGTGATGTACTGTATAGCATGGGGAATATAGCCACTCTTTTATAATAACTATAAATGGAGAAGAACCTAAACATTTATGAATCACTATGCTGTACCTCTGAAACTAATATAATAACGTAAATTAACTATAGATCAATAAAATGTAAAGTAAGAAACAATAAAGGGGAGACACAGATTATTAGGTAGAAATCAATTAAATAAACACAAGTTTTGGAAATCAAGGAATTAAAAAACAACACGTAAGACACAACATTGGCATTTAAAGTGTACAATCTATTCATTTAAAAGAAATCATTTAAGTGGTAAAAAATGGTACCCATTCTCACAATTTTGTATATCTAGGATAAATTATTATCTACAAAAATATGTTACAAATATTCACTCAAAAAGAAAGAGAAAATTGGGATAAACCCATTTTAGTATCCAAATTTAATATCAAAGTCTCTATGCAAAATTGATTTGAATAAGTTCTGTTAGCCACTTCTAGTTTCTTTGTGATGTAAAATCTTTTAAAGCATAAAAATCAGCCTTTCTACATTATTCCATTAGACATACATAGAAGTTAAAAGAAATGAGAAGACAGAACAATCAACCAGGAAGGTGAATTTACTGAGAAACAGTCATTCGTTCTCCCTTCTCCTTTTCTTTTCCTCCTTTTCCAGGTCTCTTTCGGTTCCGATCAAGAGAAATCTTGAGAGTTCTGAGAATATTTCTTTGAGGGCTTCAAATCACCATACCTACATCCTCTGCCACAACTACACACACGGGAACAAAAATAAACCTCTGCTATCTACTCACGTAGGAGGGATTCATGCAAAATAAACTCCAACATGGAGACCAACAGGTGAGTTTTCTACCTGTTCTTTCTAATGTCCTTCCATTATAGTAAATCCCACACATTATGAGGAAGAAACGGTTATGTGAGCTTTTCCTTGAAGTCAAAAAACTTGCATTCATTTCAAGTACCTGGTGATCATAGGGTACAGCCAGGGAAGGTGCCATCCCCCTTGGGGGGAGGGGCGGTGGATGGGCTCCCACACCCATGCACCTCCTGATGCACAGATTCTGGAGAAACAAAGGGCAGTCACACCGCAGTCAGCCTGTCAGGCTGTCGGGCCACTGGGCAACCCGACCAGCCTGGAAGTGCCCCATCAGTTTGCTGAAAGCAAAACCCTGTCCCCCCTGTGAAGCCAGGCAATTTGGGTCAGAGAGTCAGAGGAGACCGGTAATCAACTCCTCCTCTCTGCTCACCTCCTTGGGGTTACAGCAACCCCATCTCCAAACCCAAATCTGACCCTGGAGTGCCAAACTGGGAGTGGCAGGTGGGCTCTGCCGGTGCTTCAGCGCCCTCTGGAGGTTGTCTGCTCTAATGGCAACTCTCAGTCCTTCCTCCTCCTCCTTCCCTAGTCCTGGGGGCTGCCTTGGCCTCCTGCAGCTGCTGGCCTGAATTCATTCTTCTTTTTTCTCCAATTACAATGAAGTGTCTTACAGAGGTTTGGAATCTCTTGAAGAAGGAAGATATTTTAGCCAATACACCTTAACCGTGAGAAGTTGGTTTCAAGAATGAACCTGAAATACTGTATTTTTCTCCTGATGATTCCAAGGAGAGACAGCTCAAGTTTTCTAAATCATAAGAAAAACCAAGGTAAATATGATATTCTGAGCCAGAGATGAAAAAGCAGTTTTTAGCACCCCCTCCTCATGTCATATGACCGGGATTTAAATCAATCAACTGCCACTGGTTTTTAAATCAAGTGACCCAACTTTAAATCCATCAGCTGCTTCCCTGTAACTCACGTGACTTGGCTTTGAATAGTAACAAATGCAGAGGTATAAAAATGATGTTCTGAACAATAAATGGAAAGACAACATTTTAGAAAGTTTTTTTCCTTTTCGAATGGACCATTCATTGCCTACAGAATAAAGGATTCCCTTGTGGATTTCTTGAACTGTAAACACATACATTGTCTCCGTTGGCTTGATTGACTTAGATTTTGGGTTTTTTGTTGTTGTTGTTGTTGTTAACATCTTTATTGGAGTATAATTGCTTTACCTTGTTGTGTTAGCTTCTGCTGTATAACAAAGTGAATCAACTATTCATATACATATATCCTCTCCCTCTTGTGTCTCCCTCCCACCTTCCCTATCCCACCCCTCTAGGTGGTCACAAAGCACTGAGCTGATCTCCCTGTGCTATATGCAGCTGCTTACCAATAGCTATCTATTTCACCTTTGGTAGTGTATATATGTCCATGCCACTCTCTCACTTCATCCCCGCATACCCTTCCCCCTCCCTGTGTCCTCAGGTCCGTTCTCTACATCTACGTCTTTATTCCTCGGCAGCGACTCCTGCTAGGGACGGATACTTCCTTTTATGCTCAGGGAAATCCCCTAGTTTGAATATGATTTGAGTTTGATCCTGTGAAACCATCAGAACTTCCCACCAGAGATAAATGAGGAGATTCTGGCCTTTATTAGTATGCATGATGAACACGGGTGTCCTGGCTGTACTTGCCAACCCTCCTATTTTACCCACCTATTTTTATCCACCTTCCTCCCTGTGAGTACCTTTGACCAACCCTGAGTTCAGACTCCTGACCTATTACAGTGACTTTGTCAGCCTTTCTTTAAAAATGGACAGGTAATAAAACGAATTTAACCTAGAAGCAGCAGCTCAGTAAGGGAAATAAAATCATCAGAAGTTATCTAATCACAACCACAGCCATCCAGGGCTCTGTCTTACCTGCTGGGTCATAAGAATGGGACCTTCCTAAACTTGAAGGGCATCCAATCAAATAAGTAAAGGTCTGCTCACCTCTGGCTCTTGGAGGGATTGCTAGGCACACTACCCAGTGTATACTAACTGCAAAACACTGTCATGGTTGTGAAACACCTATGTTCCAGGAAAGCTTTTTGGGGTGCATGGGGAAGGTTTCTTTTTGACATCAAGCAAAAAATAAATCACCAAGCTCTTTGAGCACAGGGGTTCTTAAGAGGGCAGTAGAAGGAAGGAATGGGCAGAAAAGATGATCTCCAGTGAAGTGAAGGCCGTTTTTCCAAAAGAGTAGGATTTAGTCTCAGTTTAAGGAGAACACTTTTAAATAGCTGGGACAGCTCCAAACTGCAGTTTAGGGAACGAGTGTTTCAAAAGAACAGTGCTTTAAAAGTCCTGGCAAGGCAGCAAGAGGATGAAGAGTTGGTTTTGCATAGTTTTGAACACAGGAGTAAAGAAGCAGAGGCATCTCTGACTAAAAGGCCCTGAGATCCTATGGCATCAATGGGTCAGTTGCAGGGGCAGGGGGTGTGGGGGGCGATATTTCTCTCTCAACGTCTCCCAGGGCAGCCACCCCTCCCGACCCCACCCCCCCACTCCCTTCACCCTTCCTCCCTCCACGGTTGGGTCCCCAGGGACAGCAGTTTTCAAGCTGGAGCCCTCAGGCACCATCTCTGCTGTCTGGATTCTTCCTGGAGCCTGGCATGTTCTGGGACAGGAAGGCGGGTCTGCAAGGCCGCTGCGGTGCAGTCGGACCTGGAGGCCTGGAGGGGAACTGGAGCCCTGAAGCCCACCCACGTCCTTGAAGCCGAGGGAGGAACACATCCTCCCAACAGTACTTCTCAGGGGTCAGCGTGCTCCCCACCCGACGGTGATCCATACTCACTTAAGGCAGCAAGGACTGCCTCTAACTGGCCCCCTCGATTCCGCCTTAAGGGTCCTCGCACATGTGTGATAGCGCAGGCCCCGGATCTCTTTAGTCAGCTGAGGCCAATGCTGCCGGCATCCCTCCAGTCCCATCCCCCAGCCACTCCCTCTGGGACTGTATCTAATAGAAGAAAGAGCACAGAGGAATTGGCTGAATCAAGGGACCTGGGAGCCTGGGGATGAGTTTGAAGACCGAGAACCTAAGGCGCAATTACATATTATTGGAAACTCTTGTGGAGTGTGTGGGGGGGGAGGTTAGGAGGCTGAGAGGCTGAGTCGACCTGCTGAGTCCAGCCCCAGGACACCACACAGCCCTGTCCCCCTTTCCCTGCCATCAGACAAGCGGTGCCGCAACTCCAGCCGGGACTCTGCACTTCCCCCTCCCTGATTCTCCAGAAGGGCAGGTGGCCCCCCTCTGAGGGCAGGGGCAAGACAACGGACCAAGTCCCCCTGCACTAAGGCGCTACTGGAATCTCTTCCTGAACAGCAGTGCTGGCTTGGAGCGAACCCGTGCACCGCCAAAGTTGGTCTCGTCCTGCAGCTGAGGGACGCAGGCTTTAAGTCAGCTGCCTTGGCTTTAAATCAATCAGTCCCCCCTTTAAGTCAGGTGACCCGACTTTAAATCACTGTGTGCCCCTCAAGCCTGCCACTTCAAAAGTTGGGAACTTCACTTTGATCCCAGCACCTCACACAGCTGAATGCATACTGTAGTCACCCCCAAGCCTGGCTTAGAGGCAGGATATAAGGTAAGGGGATGGGCTGCACACATGGTGAGGAGGGTGCACTTCATGTACCAGAAGGGTCCAGGTACTCTGGGTACAGCAAGCAGTGCACGATACAGCAGCTCCCTGGCAAAGCTGGTGATGCACAGGGGGAGCAGGCACACTCAGGCACGCAGAGGTTCCAGGCCGGGAGCTGTGGCACAGCCAGCCGGGAGGGTGTGAAAGCCGAGGATCGGAGACTTCTTGAGAAAGGCAGACACAGAGAGAGGATGGATGAGAAACAAAGACCAGATGAAACATGGATTTGAAAAGCACACCCTGCTCTTGAAATTGGGGTGGGATCACCCCAGATTTGAGTCTTCTTACGCCCCAGTACCTAATGCTTTGGCATTTGCCCAATTACTTATAAAATGTGACTGATAATATCTAAACCATAGACTACTGCATTTGGAGTGGTTTTGCGTGTTTATGTTTCTATAGTGGAATAATCTTTTCTACAAGAAAAATGTACACAATCTGAAATAAATTCAAACCCCTCTTTAAAAAGTACTATATCAGACTTCCCTGGTGGCGCAGTGGTTAAGAATCTGCCTGCCAAGGCAGGGGACATGGGTTCGAGCCCTGGTCAGGGAAGATCCCACATGCCGTGCAGCAGCTAAGCCCATGGGCCACAACTACTGAGCCTGCAGACCACAAATACTGAAACCCGCGCGGCTAGAACCGGTGCTCCACAACAAGCGCAGCAAGAGAAGCCACCGCAATGAGAAGCCCGCGCACCGCAACAAAGAGTAGCCCCCGCTTTCCGCAACTAGAGAAAGCCTGCCCATAGCAACGAAGACCCAACGCAGCCAAAAACAAATTAATTAATTAATTAGTTAACTATTTTAAACAAAAGTACTATATCCTTCTGTACAGCTTCTCTGGGAAGAACAGAGAGATGGCGTAGGAAAGTGAGAAAGACCAATATTTAGTGCACATCTCTCATGCAGGTGCTCTGCTGGCTCACATAGATTTATCCCCACTTTACAAAGGAGGAAATAATCTCAGAGAGGTTTAGTAATTTTCCCAAAGCAAAACAGCTATAGAGTGGCAGAACCAAGATCTGAACCAAGTCTGTTACCTTCAAAGCCTAAGTCCTCATCACAACAAAACTCAATTAATATTTACATTTATCGAATTACATTGCAACCTGGGGAGTTCTTGGCACAATCCTGAATAAGAGTGAGAAAGAAAGAAAAAGCATTGTTCCTACAGTCAACCCAAATTTTTGAAGCAGCTGCTAGATGCCTGGCCCTTTTTGGGGTTCAGCAGTGATCAAGACAGGAAGAGTCCTGCTTTCATGAACCACGTAGTGGGGAGGAGAGACGGGTGCAACATGGGTGAGGGATTTCACCTTGCTGGACCTCTGTTTTGTCATCTGGAAAATGGGATGGGTGTTCCTCATTTTCTGGGATTGTCCAGCCCTCACATTCTCTGATTCCATAAGAAGCATTTGTTTTCCTGTTTCTTTAAAATTCATTCAGGCCGTGAGCTGTGATGAATGTTGTTAGCTGCTCCCCAAATCACTCTATTCCCACCCTTTTCCTGTGATCAGGTCTTTCCTGAAACATGACTCACAGTCAGTCAAGTCACAGAACCTAAGGGGCACCCAGCAGAAAAATTCCAACCCTTGCTTCCCAGGAGCTCTGCGGTCTACCTGCCAGGTAAACTTAACTCACCTGGCACAAGGTGGCCATCCCTGGTTTCACATCAACATGATCTCAGGCACAAACCTCCTTGTTTTTCCATTTTGTCTTTAAGTTACTTGTTGAAACAACTGCACAAATATGACACAGATATAAAATCAGGCATCTTCTGCCCCCAGTGCCTACTAATAAATGATTTTCTGCCACTTTAATGATAAAGATAGAACATTTCAACATTCTGCTACCCTTATTATTTGTCATTTTTGTTGATATTTCTATTGACTACATCTTTCAATATTTTAACAATGGAACATTTATTTAGGGTGTTCCAGACCCAGCCTTTAGTGGTAAAGGTTTTGTTGTTATATTTCTATTATGTTTCCTTTAAAAATCATTATCCTCTTTAAATGGATTAAGTCAATTCTATAGGCATTTATCTTATGATATTGATGAAATTGATACATAGAGGGCAGTAGTGCAAGTTGATTGGACTTGAGAACCTCTATTAGCACAGTTAAGTATAAATATTATCTATATGTAAACCAAAATACAGGCCGAGTGAGATTCTCTGACTTTTTTCCACTGTCTGCCCCTCAAGCCTGTGAGAAATGGAATAGTTCTTGCCCTATCAGTAAACAAAGGATGTCACAGTCTTCAGCACTTGCAGCCCTCCAATGTGAGCCGGCGGGCCCTGAGGCACTCAGGATATGCAAATACAGAATGCAGGCCACAGAGAGCTGAGGTGCATATCAAAGGAAGGAATTCAGTGAGCCCAGGCAAAGAAAAGCGCCGCATTCCTCACCTTGGGAGAGCTGATTTTCCTTAGTTAACAATCACCTTTGGATGTTCTCCATTACCTGCGCCAGTCCCCTGCCCTGTCCCCTCCCCCCGGTACTTTAGCTCAGGGAGGAAGGAGCGCAGAGGGACTCAGCTGAATAAGGGGGCTGCGCGCCTCGGGAGGAGTTTTCAGCCGCTTTCCCCGCAGTCGGGAGGAGGGGCGTTGACGCTGCAGCCGGACCCTGCACCTCCCTTGCCCCGTTTCCCCTCAGGACGCTCAGGCCGACACCCTCCCCACGCCCACAAGGCCTCGCGAGCCAGGCCGAGGGCAGGGGCGAGAGGACGGACCGAAGTTCCCTGGGACCAGACGCTGGAGGCCGCTCTTTCTGCACAGCAGCGGCGGGTGGCAGCGAACCCCTGCCCCTCAGAAGCTGGTCTTGTGCTGCCGCCCGGGCACCGGACCAGGCGAAGGGTCGGCGCCCACTTACCCGGCCCGCCGTCCCCGCGACTGTCATGGCTTCGGCCGCCGGGGCACCTCCAGAGCCGGCAGCCTCAGTGAGGTCGCCCTCCCCTCGGGCTCCGGGGCAGTTCCGTGAAGGCGGAGGGAAGAGACCCCGCCCGAGCCGGGAGTTCCAGGTCTGAGGAAACGCGGGCTCTGTTCAGCGCGCAGTGGGTGGGACCGCTCTGCCCCGAGGCCTTCCGGGAGGGAGCGGGGCGGCGGGGGAGGGAGCCGCCAGGAGCGCAGGGCCCCGTCGGGGGTCCTGGAGGGGCGGCCCGGCCTGGGGGCCACGCCCACTGTGGCCGCAGCCCAGGCCTTTTTCCTGGAATCCTACACAAAAACATTAGAAAGATACACAGTCTATAGTAAATACTCACAAATGATTGTTGCTGCTGTGCTCACTATTCTATTAAAGGTGTAAAATCCACAAAACACTTTAAGTTCAAAATTAAATATGAATTTTTACTTTTCTAATTATGTCTCTGATATTCACAGTTGTGGTTAATGAATCAGAGACTGTGGCATCACTAGTTAAAAATGAGCTTGTTAAAAAAACAGAACTCAGGCCCACCGGACCTACTGAATCACAATCTGCACTTTTACAATCTCCCCAGTATACTCGTGTACCCATGAATAGTTGAAAGGTACATTTCTACCTCGACAGGTCTTTTCTCTATGAGAAATACACGCATTTTATCCAGTTTGATATAAATAAAACACTCAAAAATGCATATGCCTGTGTTGAAACCATCATTTTATCATTTCTTTTCCAGACAAGTATAGTCTCTATACTGGTTTTGTGGATCACATGCCATACTCTTTTCTTGTAGTTAGAAATAAGGTAGAGAAAGTTACTTTGTAAAAAAAAAAATATATATATATATATGTATTAGTGGATAATTGAAGACACTCTTCTAAATTAAAACCTTCTCTTAACTTGCTGTTTTCTTCTTGGGTCATATTATGAACTCTTCCCGTGGCCACATGGCATGTGTACGTTTAATTTCAGGGACTGCTGACATTCCAGGATGTGGCCATAGATTTCTGTCAAGAGGAGTGAGAATGCCTGGACCAAGATCAATGGGAACTGTACAAGGATGTGATGTTAGAGAAGTATAGGAACCTGCTCTCCTTGGGTGAGGATACCTTCCTTCCAGAATTCCTTATCCAACCACAGGGTTTGGAGTCCTTCATTTGTAGAATGTCTCCTGGAATCTTCTGCTTCCTACAATGGGGTTTCTGATTGCAACGTTTCAGGAAAGATTGGGAGTTTGTGGGTATAATTTTTCTTATTCTTTTAAAATTGCAGCCTCCCTTTTAATATACTTTGTAACTGCTTGGGATGTGTCTATATGAACTGTGTACTATATGCGTCTGTTATAGTCCTTACAATATTTCATTGTCTTATTTTCTCTAACAATTTTCCATGGATTCTTTGGGCTTAAGGTATATTAAAAGGGAGACTGCGAATCTGGGACTTCCCTGGTGATGCAGTGATTAAGAATTCGCCTGCCAATGCAGGGGACCCGTTTCGATCCCCGGTCCGGGAAGATCTCACGTACCACGGAACAACTAAGCCATTAGGCCAAAACTACTGAGTCTGCACGACAAAACTACTGAAACCAGTGTGTCTTGAGCCAGTGAACCATTTATTTTTTGGAGAATAAAACCACTTCTGAGTGATTAAAATTTAGGCCAGCTAGTCAAAATGCTTTATCACCTGTTCTTCTCAAACACTGGTCAATGGAACAAGTTTTACTAGGGATAACAGTGTAATTGTATTCTGGAGTTCATATGGGCAATATGGTTTATGACCTTGATGCTGGATCACGACATTTCAACGGTATAACTGCTATTAATTGTCTGTTTGTTCAACGATTAAAGTCTCACGTGATCTGAGTTCAGACTGCAGTCATCCTGTTTGGTTTCTGTCTATTGCAGATTTCTTCCAGTATGAAAGGACAAGAGCAATACGGCTTCCTTTACAAAATGTCTTCAAACTAAATGATGATATAATCTACATTCAATTAATTTATACATACCCTACTGTAGAACAGGGTTCGTTACGGTGGCAGAGCCCGGTAATAATGTAAAACTGAAACTTTTTCTGCACTGGTTCAAGTCCTCTTCCTAAGAATATATTTATAATCAACATTCTTTCACAAATTACCCAATTTAATTCACCATAGCATTCCTCATATTAACTAAATGGAAAATCCTAGGCTATATACAAATCCAGAAAGGGTCAAAACTCATCAGCCCCCAAAGATAATTACAATCCATTGCTGAGGCATTCAAATTACTTACTAAAGAACCACTATGTCCATCAACATCATCAATTTATATATTATTGCCCCAATGCTAGCCTTAAACCTGGCTCTCACAACATGAATTCCTCTTCCCATAACTTATCCACTAATTACTATAAATGCAGGCATATTATTTTTATTAGCCATATCACACCTAGCCATTTATTCCATCCTCAGATCTGGATGAACTTCACATTCAAAATACACACTCACTGGAGCTCTAGGAACAATAGCACAGACAATCATCTCATATGAAGTAATGTAGCAGTTATTCTATTCTCAGTCTTACTGATAAATGGATCATTTACACTTTCAACAGTAATTATTACACAAGAACACCTATGACTAATTTTCTCCTGACCCCTACCCAGAATTTGATTATCTCCGCAGTAGCAGAAATCCAATGAAGCCCCACTTGATTTAACGGAAGTAGCATCAAAACCTGTATATGTCTTCAATGTAGAAAATGTAGCAGGCCCATTCACCCCGTCCCTCCTAGAGAATATGTCAATTTCCCTATAATAAACATTTCCACAGCAATCTATTTTTAGGAGCATTTGACAATCCCTAGGTGCCAGAATTATATACAGCCCAAGTCATCATTAAAACACATCTAACAATCTCCTTTCTATGAATTTGAGTCTCCTACCGACAATTTTGATATGATCAAGGCATACATCTCTTATGAAAAGTATTTTTACGACTAACATTAACCTAATGTATATGAGAGTTTTCACTACTTGTCATCATACCAGGCAACCCACCACAAATTTAAGAAATATGTCTGACAAAAGAGTTACTTTGATAGAGTAAATCATAGAGGTTTCAATGCTCTTATTCCTGGAATTGAATTCTTCCTAATAATTTTACATTCTCCATGCTACCTACCACATTACACCACATGCTATATAGTAAAGTTCTCTAAGTAAGCTTCAGGCCCATACCCCCAAAATATTTTTGTATATCCTTCCTGTGCTAATAAACTCTCATGGTTTTTACCATCATTCTACTGACCATTTTCTCAGGAAATATAATTGTATAACCAGCTCACACTGGTTAATGGTATCCCCATTCTAATAAAAAACATGAACCCATAAGCTACAGAAGCATCCAACAAATATTTCCTAAAACAGTCCACCACATCAATACTACTTATAAAGGCTATTATCATTAATCTAATATACTCTGGTCAAAGAGCACAATGAATAACAAGAATCTTTAATCCAGCAGCATCCACCCTCATGACAATCGCCCTTGTCACAAAAGTAGGACTTTCCCCATTTCACTTCTGAGTGCCTGAAGTCACACGAGGCATCCCATGAACAGCAGACCTGATGCTATCAACATGACAAAATTGCACCCCTATCAGATTTATACCACATGTCACCATCCATCTACCTAAATATACTATTAATCATAGTGATACTATAAATCATAGCTGGAGGCTGAGGCAGACTTCGCCATACTCACCTGGAAAATATTACACCCTCCTCATCAATTGCCCATATAGGATGAATAACAGCTCTTATAATGTATATTCAGATTATAACAATCCTAAACATACTAATTTATATCATAACAACACTATCTTCTTCTTATTTATGCCCAGATCATGTACTACAAGAGTATCATTATCACACACATGAGATAAAACACCTCCCATCACAATCATTTTCCTCACCATTATAGTATCATTAGGACATCGCCCATCACTATCAGGCTTTCTACCCAAATGAATAATTATCCAAGAGATAACAAAAACGACAACATCATTCTACCAACACTAATAGCCATCATAGCTGTCCTCAGCATATATTTCTACTTGCAGCTAACATACTCCACATCACTAACTATATTCCCTTCATTAAACAACACAAACACAAAACAATTTGAACATACAAAGAAATAACCTTTCTATCATTACCAATCAGAATACCCACACGGTTACTACACACAACACCCATTCTATCGGTGCTGGACTAGGAATTTAGGTTAGTTCAGACCAAGAGCTTTCAAAACCCTAAACAAGTGAAATTTACTTAATTCCTAAAAATAAGGATCGCAAGACTTTATTCTACATCAATTGAATGTAAAGCAAACACTGTATTGAAGCCAAATCTTTAAGAGATTGATGAGTTTTAACCCCAGGAAACTTTAGTTAACTTTCAAATCCTCTAGTCAACTGGCTTCAGTCTACTTCTCCTTCATTTGAGAAAGAAAAAAAGAAAAAAAAAAAGGCAGTATAATCACTGGCAGAATTGAAGCTGCTTCTCTGAAGTTACAATTCAATTTGCTGATTCACCACAGGGTTTGCCAGAAAGAGGGCTCAATCTCTGTCTTTAGATTTACAGTCTAATGCTAACTCAGTCATTTTACCTCTCTTTATATACTGCTGATTATTTTCAACAAATCACAAAGATATCAGCATTTTATATTTACTATTTGGTGCTTGAGCTGGAGTAGGCAGGCAGCACCTTAATTATATTAATCCAGGCTGAGCTATGCTGACCTGGACCGCTACTTGGAGATGCCCAAATCTGTAAGGTTGTCATAACAGTCCCTGCACTTGTAATAATTTTCTTTATAGCTGTACCCGTTATGATTGCAGGCTTTGAAAACTGACTTGGGCCACTAATAACTCGGACACCTGAAGTAGCATTTCCCCCAATAAATCATATAAACTTTTGACTACTTCCCCCATCATTCTTACTCCTACTCATATCACCAATAGTAGAAGCTGGTTCTGGTACCAGTGGGACGGTGTATTCAGCTCTAGCCTGCAATCTGGCCCATGCAGGAGCCTCTGTTGACCTAACTGTTTTCTCCTTACATTTAGCAGGTGTCTCCTCAACTCTTGGTATTATTACTTTTATTACTATAGTCTTTAATACAAAACCAGCAGTCATATCCCAATACCAAACACCATTATTTGTTTAATCTTCCACAACTATAGCCATATTACTATAATTACCAATCTCAGTCCAAGCAGCCAGAATTACCATGCTGTTAAGAGATAGAAATCTAAACACTACTTTCTTTGACCCTGCAGGAGGAGACCGAATCCTATACCAACACCTCTTTTGATACTTTGCTCACCCTGAAGTCTGTATTCATGGCCTAACAGGGTTTGTTATAAACTCACATATCATTACATACTATTTAGGACAAAAATTGCCTTTCAGCTATCTGGGAATAGTATGAGTCATGTCCACTGGTTTTTTAGGAGTTCTCTTGTGGGCCCATCATATGTTTACCATAGGGATAGCTGTGGACTCAGGAGCATACTTTGCATCAGCTACCGTAATTACTTCTATCCCTACAGGAGTAAAAGTATCTAGCTGGTTAGCAACTCTTTATTTAATTTTTCTTTTTCTTTCGTTTTTTTTTTTTTTTTTTGCTGAGTTGGTTCTTGGTTGCTGCGCATGGGCTTTCTCTGGTTGCGGTGAGCGGCAGCTACTCTTCGTTGCGGTGTGCGGCCCTTTCATTGCAGTGGCTTCTCTTGTTGCAGAGCACGACCTCTAGGCGCGTGGGCTTCAGTAGTTGTGGCTTGCGGGCTCTAGAGGGCAGGCTCACTAGTTGTGGAACACGGGCTTTTTGCTCCGCGGCATGTGGAATCTTCCCAGAAAAGCGCTCGAACCCGTGTCCCCTGCATTGGCAGACGAATTCTTAACCACTGCGTCACCAGGGAAGTCCCTGGTTAGCAACTGTTCACGGAGGTAATACTATATGACCTCCCACTATATTATGAGTTTTAGGCTTTAGTTTTTCTTTGTACAGTAGGTGATTTGACAGGAATCATCTTAGCCAACTCATCCCCAGACATTTTCCTCCAGGATACATACTATGTAGTAGCACACTTCCATGACCTAATGTCCATGGGAGCAGTCTTCACTATTATAGGAGGCTTTCTACACTGATTCCCACTATTCTCAGGTTATACAGTTAACTCAGCATAAGCAAAAATTCACTTCACAAGTATATTTGTAGTAGTAAATATTACTTCCTGCAGCACTTTCGTGGCTTCTCAGGGATGTCACTACGTTAGTCTGAGTACCCTGAGGCACACACAACATGAAATATTTTGTCTTTAGGCTCATTCATCTCAGTAGCAGCAGTAATGCTAATAATCTTCATACTTTGAAAAGCATTTGTGTCTGAACAAGAAATCTTAGCAGTGGGAATTGCTACTCCTAACCTAGAATGGTTACACGGATGTCCTCCACCATATCCTACGTTTCAAGATCCTACCTATGTAAATGTAAAATAAGGAAGGACTCAAGTACTTTTCAACCAGTTTCAAGCCAACACCATAACAATTATGTCTTCCTCAATAAATGAGATAAAAGTAAAAAGTGATGTAGCTTTGTCAAAGTTAAATGATAGGCTAAAATCCTGTATATCACTAAGGCATATCAATTTCATCTAGGCTCTCAAGATACAACATCACCGATTATGGAAGAACTTTTACATTTTCTTCATCACACATTAATAGTGATTTTTAAAATAAGTTCTCTAGTCCTCTATATCATTTCACTAATATTGACATCTAAACTCATATGTATGCAATAGATGCACAGGTAGAGAAAATGTGAACAATTTACTAGCTATTATTGTAATCTTAATTGCCCTATCATCATTGTGAATCCTTTACATGATACATGAAATCAATAACTCTTCCCAAACCATAAAAAACTATGGGTCAGTAATGATACTGAAGCTACAAATACACAGATTACGAAGATTTAAATGTTGACTAATGTGTAATCCCCACATCAGAGCTAAAACCAGGAGAATAATGACTAATAGAAGTCAACAACCGAGTAGATAGGGATAGTCATTGAATATTAGTTTCATCTGAAATTGTTATACACTCCGGAGTTGTTCCTTCTCAGGCCTAAAAGGAGCTGCTATCCCAGGACGCCTAACTTAAAGAATCCTAATATCAACAGGACCAGGCCTATGTTGCGGACAAGAGAGCTCGTTTTCCTGAGTTCAAAGACAGGACAGAGGGATATGGCTGAGATATGGGGTGAATCTGAAGCCCATGGGGATGCACTCTCCAAGCACCAGTATAGGAATGGGGCCTCTAGGGTCCCAGGCCACCCACCACGCCCTCTGGAGCAGGATCTGGGCAACATTCCCTGTCAGTGATGAGGCAGCCCTAGCACTTGTCACGCCCCGATGTTGTGTCCTATGTGGGCCCCATGCTCTTGGGACCACACCCCACACTCTGCAGGTCCATGCTACAGGGTCCTTCATGCCTCAGGAGTAGAGGCCACACAGCAAGCAGTTCCCTCCGCAACCAGCAGGAGGAGGGGAGGAGAGCAGGGGCACCAGGGGACTCTCACTCAGACAACAACACCCCAGCGGTGCCAGCGGGGACAGTGATGATGCAGATGAGGCACAGACCAAGAGATGGGACCAGAGGACCCAAAAGGCAGCTGGTCAGGTCCTGGCTCACCTGCACCCCGGACACCTTTGTCCCGCATACACCCCCTTCCTCATACACCCTCTCCTTAAATGCAGATTCTTCAGATGCGAACAGGCAGAGCTTCAGACTGAAAGTCAGCTCTTCCAAAATGACCCGTCAGCAAACACTGCAGGATTCCACTCCAGTGGGTGCCCTGGAGTCGACAACTCAGGGACTGAAGTGGATATCGGTGCCAGGGGCAGTGGGAGGGAATGGGGAATGAGACTTTCATGGTTGTGCAATTTTGGTTTTGCAGGACGAAAAGTTCTAGGGATGGTGGTGATGGCTCCACGAGAAAGTGAATCTATCTGATGCCTCAGAAACGTGCACTTAAAATGGTGATGATGGTAAAGGGTATGTGACGTGTGTTTTATTTCACTTAAAATAAATTCTTAAAATAATGTCTTGTTAATTGAGATTCCGTTTCGACTCCCCTTCATCACAAATGTCGGAGGCCCAGACACAGTCCCCTACCTTAGGGTCCATCACGGTACCCTCACAGAGCACGGAGGAGACCATTCTTAGGGGGGGCTAGTCTGTGCTCACCTGACCTCTGTCCAGGGGGACCCAGGCAGTGTTGACCCCCATAGATTAGACATATGATATGCTATAGTCTTAATACGATACCACCAAGTGTTGTCACTCACCGGAACACAGAGCAGCAACCCACTCAAACATGCCTGACCTCATATGATTGTGACAAGATGAAGAGAAGAAAAGGAACCACAGGTTAATCAGGACAACACCCTTAATGCAGAGGTTGGAAATCTCAAAGGGGACAGGACACACTGCAGGCAAAGAGCGCATATGCGGTCTCCCCATCCATGTGATCCTGACCCATGCAGGTATGGTGAGACCCACACAGTCCCCTCACCCTATACCTGGGGCCACACATCCACACTCACCAGGGTGACCCACCTCCCCAGAACCCTCCACCTCGGTCACATGTCCACAGTCCCAGGGTGACCTCACCTCCCCAGACCCTGCACCTGGGGTCACACGTCCCCTTGGTCAGGACACCATGGCTCTGCAGAGGGCTTCCCCAATGTGGAAACAAGCTGGGTCCCTGGGACCTCCTGGGATGGGAAAAAGTGTCAGGTGGGTCTCCTTTCCCCACACTTGTCCCAGAGGAGTCCTCCTCTTCTCACTTTGGTTCTGTGTGATTTTAACTGTTTTTACAGCTTTCATACTAGAGTTGAACACACGACCCTGGTGCTGGCATGCTCAGTCCTTTCTCGTCTCACTTACATGTTGAGAAAACTCACAGGACAGCAGGGCTGAAAGCCGAGGGGCAGCTCTGGACTCTGCTGAGTAGGGACGGTAGACTGGAGGGAGAGCTCAGCAGCAGCCTCAGCTGTCACCCATCGGCCTTTTGCCCGATCTGCGTGCCCTGCAATCAATTCAGCAGCTAAACCTGCTTCCCTATGCACCATGCACGTGCTGGTAAATTGGAATTATTGCCAGGTAGTCCTCCTGAGGATTCTCCACGAGCCCCAGGGAAGGTGAACCTTGCAGGGATTAAGACTAAGGCCCTGACCATAGCACTGACCCTTGGGAGGACCAGGTCACCACACTCAGAAGAGAGGCTGTTACGTAGACAAGCCCACCTCAGCTCCAGACCCCAGACATCTAAGCACTGACATTCAGATGCAGGCACGGAGCTTCCCAGTACTGAGGACAGGCCGGGTCTCTACCCAGGTCCCCATAGTCCTAGCGTACACAGAACATGGTCAGGTCTAAATCTTCTTATTGTAGACAACACATGGTCAGCTCTAAACATAATCAGTAGACAGGACATGCAGAGGTCTAAATCTACCATGTAGACACAACTTGATCATGTTTAAACTAGCTTAGGGCTGATCTCATAGGAGGTACAGATCACACACATGGGTCTCTCATCTTTGGACACCCACATCAGTAAACTGAACAAAATCTTTGTCATTAAACATTTCAACAGGCAAAACAGAAATGTTCCCAATTTCTCTGGCCACCTGATGGTCAGGATCCACGGGCGAGCCACGAACTTCTTAGAGTGCAGCCCAGTCTGATGCCAGGACAGACAAGAAGTGGCCTGATTCCAGCCTCCCAGGCTTCCAGAAGGAGGCGGCCACACTGGAAGCCCAGGCAGGAGAGTCCTGCATGGTCCGGGCCGGGAGATCCGGTCTGTCCATTCGGCGGGCCGATTCCGGGAGGGGCGCTCAGGGCCGCTGAGAGCCCTGCACTCAGGTCCTGCTTCCCTGCAGCGTGTGCGTGTGCGTGTGCGTGTGCGTGTGTGTAGAGGGGTCGGTGGCTGACGGCTCCCATGGTTCCCGTCCACGCACCGCGCTGTCTTCTAGGGGAGGCACGGGGAGAGGGAGGGGCACAGAAGCCGTTGGAGAGGAGAACCCACCGCGGAACTCCTTGCACACTGGCTCGCCCCACCCGGAGACCCGCCTGCCCATCGTGGGCCGCATGTCGCCCCCCAGTCCCCCACCCCCGAGGGCAGGGTGCCTGCTCTTTCAACAGCACAGGGTCTCACATGAAGGAGACCCAGTGGGGACTGTCAGCCCCCTACTCCTGATGCTGTGTTTGGGGAGAATGAACCCCCTTGACTGGGCGATGGGACCCTGTGAGGAAAGAGGTGGCGGCCCCATCCAAGTCGGGGCCTGGCTGAGATATGAGGAAACAGGAGCCAAGGGCAGGGCCTGGAGGCCAGGCCAACGGGAGGGGCACCCCCAGCCTTGGCCGGGCTCTCCAACGGTGACATTGTTGCTTTAGGGGACCTGGGACAAGTGACTGAATGTAATGGGAGTCTAAACTGGACCCTGAATGGGGCTTAAAGAAGGTGTGAAGGATGTTACTGAGACAGTGACAGTCATTGGAAGACAAACTCTGTGTCAGGATATCCTGCTCGATCCATTTAAATCCCTGAGATCTGTGACCTTTACGTGGCTACGCAGGATTGTTACAGCAGCTGCGTGCGGATATATCTGGGGCACAATTCAGTCTGCAGCCAACTTGCAAGTGGTTCCAGCAAACACACAGGTGTGCACACAGGCAGGCACAGCACACACACAAACATATGCACGTGCACAGCACAAATATATTCACACACTAGCATGTGAACACACATGCACCCATATGCCCATGCACACACTAATGTGTGCAAGTTCACATACCTATGCACATGCACAGCATATGTATGCAAACAGGCACACGCACACGCATAGCACACACACAGGGAATAAAGTGAATCCGTAAAGCATTAATTCCTGAACACAAGTGAAGCTGACATGTATTTTTCCTTTTTCTTAGCCTTGATGTTTTCCACAACAAAAAGTTTAAGAAAAAAGTTAATGGCAAATGACTTTTGATTCATAGGACTTTCTGATTTTATTCCACAAATATTATGACAGTAGAAATGAATGTAGCTATTACATGTGTCCACTAATGGATGAATGGAGAAGAAAAACACGGTCCATCAATACAAGGGAATGCTATTCAGCCTAAAAAGGAAGTCAATTCTGACACAGGATGCAGCAGGGATGAACCTTGTGGGCATTATGCTCAGTGATGTAAGCTAGACACAAAAAAACAAACAGTGCTTGATCCACTCATACAAGGCCCCTGGAGCAGTCGGAAATATAGAGACATAAAGTAGGATGTTGAGTGCCAGAGGCTGAGGGAGGGACCATGGGGAGTGAGTGTTTAATGGAGACTGTTTCAATTTTGCAAGATGAAAAAGTTCTGGAGGATGATGGTGGTCAGGTTTGCACAACAGTGTGAATTACTTCCTGACCCTGAAATGTGCACTTAAAAATGGTTAAGATAGTACATTTTATGTTATGTGTACCAGACCACAATTTTTAAAACTTTTTAAAAAACAACAGAAAGTAGTCCATGAATACCACAAGATGCACAACTTCACTAACAACAGAGGGATTAAAGCCATAAGCAAAATACTGTGCATACACCTACCAGAATGGCAGACATGAAAGACATAGTATCAAATATCAGCAGGATGTGGAGCAATGGAAAGCCTGGTACGCAACGGGGAGATGCAACCACTTCTGAAGCAATCGGGCCTCAGATAGCGAAGTCCGTGCACAGAGACCCACAGTGCTCCTCCCAGTTGAACACAAACCCAGCAGCCCTGCACCAGGACACACGGACATGGACTTGCAGCCACAGGAGCCAAACCTGAAGGAACCTGAAGGCCATCACAGACGGATGCAGAAATGAACCATGCACGCTCCTATGAGGGAATATTCCACAGCAATGGAGTACATTTTGTTTAAAGGTGGTAAAAGTATAAAAATTATTTTTAAAAAAAAACTATATTTACAAGATGAAAGAATCTATAATTCTGGCACCTAGGGATTGTCGAATGCTCCCAAAAATAGATTGCTGTGGAAATGTTTATTATAGGGAAATTGACTTATTCTCTGGGAAGGACGGGGTGAATGGGCCTGCTACATTTTGTACATTGAAGACATGTACAGCTTTTGATTCTACTTCCGTTAAATCAAGTGGAGCTTCACTGGATTTCTGCTACTGCGGAGATAATCAAAATCTGGGTAGGGGTCAGGAGAAAATTAGTCCTAGGTGTTCTTGTGTAATAATTACTGTTGAAAGTGTAAATGATCCCTTTACCAGTAAGACTGAGAATAGAATAACTGCTACATTACTTCATATGAGATGATCGTCTGTGCTATTGTTCCTAGAGCTCCAGTGAGTGAGTATTTTGAATGTGAAGTTCATCCAGATCTGAGGATGGAATAAATGGCTAGGTGTGATATGGCTAATAGAAATAATATGCCTACATTTATATTAATTAGTGGATAAGATATGGGAACAGGAATTCATGTTGTGAGAGCCAGGGTTAAGGCTAGCATTGGGGCAATAATATATAAATTGATGATGTTGATGGACATAGTGGTTCTTTAATAAGTAATTTGAATGCCTCAGCAATGGGTTGTAAACTTCCATGGGGGCTGATGATTTTTGGCCCTTTCTGGATATGTATATAGCCTAGGATTTTCCATTTAGTTAATATGAGGAATGCTATGGTGAATTAAATTGGGTAATTTGTGAAAGAATGCTGATTATAAACATATTCTTAGGAAGAGGACTTGAACCAGTGCAGAAAAAGTTTCAGTTTTACATAATTACCGGGCACTGCCAGCATAACGAACCCTGTTCTACAGTAGGGTATGTATAAATTAATTGAATGTAGATTATATCATCATTTAGTTTGAAGACATTTTGTAAAGTAAGCCGTATTGCTCTTGTCCTTTCATACTGGAAGAAATCTGCAATAGACAGAAACCAACCAGGATGACTCCAGTCTGAACTCAGATCACGTGAGACTTTAATCGTTGAACAAACAGACAATTAATAGCAGTTATACCGTTGAAAGGTCGTGATCCAGCATCAAGGTCATAAACCATATTGCCCATATGAACTCCAGAATACAATTACACTGTTATCCCTAGTAAAACTTGTTCCATTGACCAGTGTTTTAGAAGAACAGGTGATAAAGCATTTTGACTAGCTGGCCTAAATTTTAATCACTCAGAAGTGGTTTTATTCTCCAAAAGATAAATGGCGCACGGGCTCAAGACACACCGGCTTCAGTAGTTGCGGTGTGCAGACTCAGTAGTTGTGGCCCACTGGCTTAGTTGTTCCGTGGCACGTGAGATCTTCCCGGACAGGGGATCGAACCGGGTCCCCTGCATTGGCAGGCGAATTCTTAATCACTGCATCACCAGGGAAGTCCCAGATTCGCAGTCTCCCTTTTAATATACCTTAAGCCCAAAGAATCCATGGAAAATTGTTAGAGAAAATAAGGCAATAAAATATTGTAAGGACTATAACAGAAGCATATAGTATACAGTTCATATAGACACACCCCAAGCAGTTACAAAGTATATTAAAAGGGAGGCTGCAATTTTAAAAGAATAAGAAAACTTTCACCCACAAACTCCCAATCTTTCCTGAAACGTTGCAATCTGAACCCCTATTGTAGGAAGCAGAAGATTCCAGGAGACATTCTACAAATGAAGGACTCCAAACCCTGTGGTTGGATAAGGAATTCTGGAAGGAAGGTATCCTCACCCAAGGACAGCAGGTTCCTATACTTGTCTAACATCACATCCCTGTACAATTCCCGTTGATCTTGCTCCAGGCATTCTCACTCCTCTTGACAGAAATCTATGGCCACATCCTGGGATGTCAGCAGTCCCTGAAATTCAACGTACACATGCCATGTGGCCACTGGAAGAGTTCATAATATGACCCAAGAAGAAAACAGCAAGTTAAGGGAAGGTTTTAATTTAGAAGAGTGTCTTCAATTCTCCACTAATACATATATATATATTTTTTACAAAGTAACTTTCTCTACCTTATTTCTAACTACAAGAAAAGAGTATGGCATGTGATCCACAAAACCAGTATAGAGACTATACTTGTCTGGAAAAGAAATGATAAAATGATGGTTTCAACACAGGCATATGCATTTTTGAGTGTTTTATTTATATCAAACTGGATAAAATGTGTGTATTTCTCATAGAGAAAAGACCTGTCGAGGTAGAAATGTACCTTTCAACTATTCATGGGTACACGAGTACACTGGGGAGATTGTAAACGTGCAGATTGTGATTCAGTAGGTCCGGTGGGCCTGAGTTCTATTTTTTTAACAAGCTCATTTTTAACTAGTGATGCCACAGTCTCTGATTCATTAACCACAACTGTGAATATCAGAGACATAATTAGAAAGGTAAAAATTCATATTTAATTTTGAACTTAAAGTGTTTTGTGGATTTTACACCTTTAATAGAATAGTGAGCACAGCAGCAACAATCATTTGTGAGTATTTACTATAGACTGTGTATCTTTCTAATGTTTTTGTGTAGGATTCCAGGAAAAAGGCCTGGGCTGCGGCCACAGTGGGCGTGGCCCCCAGGCCGGGCCGCCCCTCCAGGACCCCCGACGGGGCCCTGCGCTCCTGGCGGCTCCCTCCCCCGCCGCCCCGCTCCCTCCCGGAAGGCCTCGGGGCAGAGCGGTCCCACCCACTGCGCGCTGAACAGAGCCCGCGTTTCCTCAGACCTGGAACTCCCGGCTCGGGCGGGGTCTCTTCCCTCCGCCTTCACGGAACTGCCCCGGAGCCCGAGGGGAGGGCGACCTCACTGAGGCTGCCGGCTCTGGAGGTGCCCCGGCGGCCGAAGCCATGACAGTCGCGGGGACGGCGGGCCGGGTAAGTGGGCGCCGACCCTCCGCCTGGTCCTGTGCCCGGGCGGCAGCACAAGACCAGCTTCTGAGGGGCAGGGGTTCGCTGCCACCCGCCGCTGCTGTGCAGAAAGAGCGGCCTCCAGCGTCTGGTCCCCGGGAACTTCGGTCCGTCCTCTCGCCCCTGCCCTCGGCCTGGCTCGCGAGGCCTGGTGGGCGTGGGGAGGGGGTCGGCTGAGCGTCCTGAGGGGAAACGGTGTAAGGGAGGCGCAGGGTCCGGCTGCAGCGTCAGCGCCCCTCCTCCCGACTGTGGGGAAAGCGGCTGAAAACTCCTTCCGAGGCGCGCAGGCCCCGTATTCAGCCGAGTCCCTCTGCGCTCCTTCCTCCCTGAGCTAAAGTACCGGGGGGAGGGGACAGGGCAGGGGACTGGCGCAGGTAATGGGGACCATCCAAAGGTGATTGTTAACTAAGGAAAACCAGCTCTCCCAAGGTGAGGAATGCGGCGCTATTCTTTGCCTGGTCTCACTGAAATCCTTCCTTTGATATGCACCTCAGCTCTCTGGGGCCTGCATTCTGTATTTGCATATCCTGAGTGCCTCAGGGCCCGCCGGCTCACATTGGAGTGCTGCAAGTGCTGAAGACTGTGACATCCTTTGTTTACTGATAGGGCAAGAACTATTCCATTTCTCACAGGCTTGAGGGGCAGACAGTGGAAAAAAGTCAGAGAATCTCACTCGGCCTGTACTTTGGTTTACATATAGATAATATTTATACTTAACTGTGCTAATAGAGGTTCTCAAGTCCAATCAACTTGTACTACTGCCCTCTATGTATCAATTTCATCAATATCATAAGATAAATGCCTATAGAATTGACTTAATCCATTTAAATAGGATAATGATTTTTAAAGGAAACAATAGAAATATAACAACAAAACCTTTACCACTAAAGGCTGGGTCTGGAACACCCTAGATAAATGTTCCATTGTTAAAATGTTGAAAGATGTAGTCAATAGAAATATCAACAAAAATGACAAATAATAAGGGTAGCAGAATGTTGAAATGTTCTATCTTTATCATTAAAGTGGCAGAAAATCATTTATTAGTAGGCACTGGGGGCAGAAGATGCCTGATTTTATATCTGTGTCATATTTGTGCAGTTGTTTCAACAAGTAACTTAAAGACAAAATGGAAAAACAAGGAGGTTTGTGCCTGAGATCATGCTGATGTGAAACCAGGGATGGCCACCTTGTGCCAGGTGAGTTAAGTTTACCTGGCAGGTAGACCGCAGAGCTCCTGGGAAGCAAGGGTTGGAATTTTTCTGCTGGGTGCCCCTTAGGTTCTGTGACTTGACTGACTGTGAGTCATGTTTCGGGAAAGACCTGATCACAGGAAAAGGGTGGGAATAGAGTGATTTGGGGAGCAGCTAACAACATTCATCACAGCTCACGGCCTGAATGAGTTTTAAAGAAACAGGAAAACAAATGCTTCTTATGGAATCAGAGAATGTGAGGGCTGGACAATCCCAGAAAATGAGGAACACCCATCCCATTTTCCAGATGACAAAACAGAGGTCCAGCAAGGTGAAATCCCTCACCCAAGTTGCACCCGTCTCTCCTCCCCACTACGTGGTTCATGAGAGCAGGACTCTTCCTGTCTTGATCACTGCTGAACCCCAAAAAGGGCCAGGCGTCTAGCAGCTGCTCCAAAAATTTGGGTTGACTGTAGGAACAATGCTATTTCTTTCTTTCTCACTCTTATTCAGGATTGTGCCAAGAACTCCCCAGGTTGCAATGTAATTCGAGAAATGTAAATATTGAGTTTTGTTGTGATGAGGACTTAGGCTTTGAAGGTAACAGACTTGGTTCAGATCTTGGTTCTGCCACTCCATAGCTGTTTGGCTTTGGTAAAATTACTAAACCTCTCTGAGATTATTTCCTCCTTTGTAAAGTGGGGATAAATCTATCTGAGCCAGCAGAGCACCTGCATGAGAGATGTGCACTAAATATTGGTCTTTCTCACTCTCCTACGCCATCTCTCTGTTCTTCCCAGAGAAGCTGTACAGAAGGATATAGTACTTTTGTTTAAAATAGTTAACTAATTAATTAATTAATTTGTTTTTGGCTGCGTTGGGTCTTCGTTGCTATGGGCAGGCTTTCTCTAGTTGCGGCAAGCGGGGGCTACTCTTTGTTGCGGTGCGCGGGCTTCTCATTGCGGTGGCTTCTCTTGCTAGCCTTAACCCCAATGCTAGCCTTAACCCTGGCTCTCACAACATGAATTCCTCTTCCCATATCTTATGCACTAATTAATATAAATGTAGGCATATTATTTCTGTTAGCCATATCACACCTAGCCATTTATTCCATCCTCAGATCTGGATGAACTTCACATTCAAAATACTCACTCACTGGAGCTCTAGGAACAATAGCACAGACAATCATCTCATATGAAGTAATGTAGCAGTTATTCTATTCTCAGTCTTACTGATAAATGGATCATTTACACTTTCAACAGTAATTATTGCACAAGAACACCTATGACTAATTTTCTCCTGACCCCTACCCAGAATTTGATTATCTCCGCAGTAGGAGAAATCCAATGAAGCCCCACTTGATTTAACGGAAGTAGCATCAAAACCCGTATATGTCTTCAATGTAGAAAATGTAGCAGGCCCATTCACCCCGTCCCTCCTAGAGAATATGTCAATTTCCCTGTAATAAACATTTCCACAGCAATCTATTTTTAGGAGCATTCGACAATCCCTAGGTGCCAGAATTATATACAGCCCAAGTCATCATTAAAACACATCTAACAATCTCCTTTCTATGAATTTGAGCCTCCTACCTACAATTTTGATATGATCAAGGCATACATCTCTTATGAAAAGTTTTTTTACGACTAACATTAACCCTATGTATATGAGAGTTTTCACTACTTGTCATCATACCAGGCAACCCACCACAAATTTAAGAAATATGTCTGACAAAAGAGTTACTTTGATAGAGTAAATCACAGAGGTTTCAATGCTCTTATTCCTGGAATTGAATTCTTCCTAATAATTTTACATTCTCCATGCTACCTACCACATTACACCACATGCTATATAGTAAAGTTCTCTAAGTAAGCTTCAGGCCCATACCCCCAAAATATTTTTGTATATCCTTCCTGTGCTAATAAACTCTCATTGTTTTTACCATCATTCTACTGATCATTTTCTCAGGAAATATAATTGTATAACAAGCTCACACTGGTTAATGGTATCCCCATTCTAATAAAAAACATGAACCCATAAGCTACAGAAGCATCCAACAAATATTTCCTAAAACAGTCCACCACATCAATACTACTTATAAAGGCTATTATCATTAATCTAATATACTCTGGTCAAAGAGCACAATGAATAACAAGAATCTTTAATACAGCAGCATCCACCCTCATGACAATCGCCCTTGTCACAAAAGTAGGACTTTCCCCATTTCACTTCTGAGTGCCTGAAGTCACACGAGGCATCCCATGAACAGCGGACCTGATGCTATCAACATGACAAATTTGCACCCCTATCAGTTTTATACCACATGTCACCATCCATCAACCTAAATATACTATTAATCATAGTGATATTATAAATCATAGCTGGAGGCTGAGGCAGACTTCGCCATACTCACCTGGAAAATATTACACCCTCCTCATCAATTGCCCATATAGGATGAATAACAGCTATTATAATGTATATTCAGATTATAACAATCCTAAACATACTAATTTATATCATAACAACACTATCTTCTTCTTATTTATGCCCAGATCATGTACTACAAGAGTATCATTATCACACACATGAGATAAAACACCTCCCATCACAATCATTTTCCTCACCATTATAGTATCATTAGGACATCGCCCATCACTATCAGGCTTTCTACCCAAATGAATAATTATCCAAGAGATAACAAAACGACAACATCATTCTACCAACACTAATAGCCATCATAGCAGTCCTCAGCATATATGTCTACTTGCAGCTAACATACTCCACATCACTAACTATATTCCCTTCATTAAACAACACAAACACAAAACAATTTGAACATACAAAGCAATAACCTTCCTATCATTACCAATCATAATACCCACACGATTACTAGACACAACACCCATTCTATCGGTGCTGTACTAGGAATTTAGGTTAGTTCAGACCAAGAGCTTTCAAAAACCTAAACAAGTGAAATTTACTTAATTCCTAAAAATAAGGATTGCAAGACTTTATTCTACATCAATTGAATGTAAAGCAAACACTGTATTGAAGCCAAATCTTTACGAGATTGATGAGTTTTAACCCCAGGAAACTTTAGTTAACAGGCAAATCCTCTAGTCAACTGGCTTCAGTCTACTTCTCCTTCATTTGAGATAGAAAAAAGGAAAAAAAAAAAGGCAGGAAAATCACTGGCAGAATTGAAGCTGCTTCTCTGAAGTTACAATTCAATTTGTTGATTCACCACAGGGTTTGCCAGAAAGAGGGCTCAATCTCTGTCTTTAGATTTACAGTCTAATGCTAACTCAGTCATTTTACCTCTGTTCATACACTGCTGATTATTTTCAACAAATCACAAAGATATCGGCATTTTATATTCAGTATTTGGTGCTTGAGCTGGAGTAGCAGGCAGCACCTTAATTATATTAATCCAGGCTGAGCTATGCTGACCTGGACCGCTACTTGGAGATGCCCAGATCTGTAAGGTTGTCATAACAGTCCCTGCACTTGTAATAATTTTCTTTATAGCTGTACCCGTTATGATTGCAGGCTTTGAAAACTGACTTGGGCCACTAATAACTCGGACACCTGAAGTAGCATTTCCCCCAATAAATCATATAAACTTTTGACTACTTCCCCCATCATTCTTACTCTTACTCATATCACCAATAGTAGAAGCTGGTTCTGGTACCAGTGGAACCGTGTATTCAGCTCTAGCCTGCAATCTGGCCCATGCAGTAGCCTCTGTCAACCTAACTCTTTTCTCCTTACATTTAGCAGGTGTCTCCTCAATTCTTGGTATTATTACTTTTATTACTATAGTCTTTAATACAAAACCAGCAGTCATATCCCAATACCAAACACCATTATTTGTTTAATCTTCCCCAACTATAGCCATATTACTATAATTACCAATCTCAGTCCAAGCAGCCAGAATTGCCATGCTGTTAAGAGATAGAAATCTAAACACTACTTTCTTTGACCCTGCAGGAGGAGACCGAATCCTATACCAACACCTCTTTTGATACTTTGCTCACCCTGAAGTCTGTATTCATGGCCTAACAGGGTTTGTTATAAACTAACATATCATTACATACTATTTAGGACAAAAATTGCCTCTCAGCTATCTGGGAATAGTATGAGTCACGTCCACTGGTTTTTTAGGAGTTCTCTTGTGGGCCCATCATATGTTTACCTTAGGGATAGCTGTGGACTCAGGAGCATACTTTGCATCAGCTACCGTAATTACTTCTATCCCTACAGGAGTAAAAGTATCTAGCTGATTAGAAACTCTTTACTTAATTTTTCTTTTTCTTTTCTTTTCTTTTTTTTTTTGGCTGAGTTGGGTCTTGGTTGCTGCGCATGGGCTTTCTCTGGTTGTGGTGAGCGGCAGCTACTCTTCCTTGCGGTGTGCGGCCCTTTCATTGCAGTGGCTTCTCTTGTTGCAGAGCACGGCCTCTAGGCGCGTGGGCTTCAGTAGTTGTGGCTTGCGGGCTCTAGAGGACAGGCTCAGTAGTTGTGGCACACGGGCTTTTTGCTCCGCGGCATGTGGAATCTTCCCAGACAAGGGCTCGAACCCGTGTCCCCTGCATTGGCAGGCGAATTCTTAACCACTGCGTCACCAGGGAAGTCCCTGGTTAGCAACTGTTCACGGAGGTAATACTATATGACCTCCCACTATATTATGAGTTTTAGGCTTTAGTTTTTCTTTTTACAGTAGGTGGTTGGACAGGAATCATCTTAGCCAAATCATCCCCAGACATTGTCCTCCAGGATACAGACTATGTAGTAGCACACTTCCATGACCTAATGTCCATGGGAGCAGTCTTCACTATTATAGGAGGCTTCCTACACTGATTCCCACTATTCTCAGGTTATAGAGTTAACTCAGCATGAGCAAAAATTCACTTCACAAGTATATTTGTAGTAGTAAATATGACTTCCTGCAGCACTTTCGTGGCCTCTCAGGGATGTCACTACGTTAGTCTGAGTACCCTGAGGCACACACAACATGAAATATTTTGTCTTTAGGCTCATTCATCTCATTAGCAGCGGTAATGGTAATAATCTTCATACTTTGAAAAGCATTTGTGTCTAAACAAGAAGTCTTAGTAGTGGAAATTGCTACTCCTAACCTAGAATGGTTACACGGATGTCCTCCACCATATCCTATGTTTCAAGATCCTACCTATGTAAATGTAAAATAAGGAAGGACTCAAGTCCTTTTCAACCAGTTTCAAGCCAACACCATAACAATTATGTCTTCCTCAATAAATGAGATAAAAGTAAAAAGTGATGTAGCTTTGTCAAAGTTAAATGATAGGCTAAAATCCTGTATATCACTAAGGCATATCAATTTCATCTAGGCTCTCAAGATACAACATCACCGATTATGGAAGAACTTTTACATTTTCTTCATCACACATTAATAGTGATTTTTAAAATAAGTTCTCTAGTCCTCTATATCATTTCACTAATATTGATATCTAAACTCATATGCATACAATAGATGCACAGGTAGAGAAAATGTGAACAATTTACTAGCTATTATTGTAATCTTAATTGCCCTATCATCATTGTGAATCCTTTACATGATACATGAAATCAATAACTCTTCCCAAACCATAAAAATCTATGGGTCAGTAATGATACTGAAGCTACAAATACACAGATTACGAAGATTTAAATGTTGACTCCTGTGTAATCCCCACATCAGAGCTAAAACCAGGAGAATAATGACTAATAGAAGTCAACAACCGAGTAGTTAGGGATAGTCATTGAATATTAGTTTCATCTGAAATTGTTGTACACTCCGGAGTTGTTCCTTCTCAGGCCTAAAAGGAGCTGCTATCCCAGGACGCCTAACTTGAAGAATCCTAATATCAACAGGACCAGGCCTATGTTGTGGACAAGAGAGCTCGTTTTCCTGAGTTCAAAGACAGGACAGAGGGATATGGCTGAGATATGGGGTGAATCTGGAGCCCATGGGTATGCACTCTCCAAGCTCCAGTATAGGAATGGGGCCTCTAGGGTCCCAGGCCACCCACCACGCCCTCTGGAGCAGGATCTGGGCAACATTCCCTGTCAGTGATGAGGCAGCCCTAGCACTTGTCACGCCCCGATGTCGTGTCCTAAGTGGGCCCCATGCTCTTGGGACCACACCCCACACTCTGCAGGTCCATGCTACAGGGTCCTTCGTGCCTCAGGAGTAGAGACCACACAGCAAGCAGTTCCCTCCGCAACCAGCAGGAGGAGGGGACGAGAGCAGGGGCACCAGGGGAATCTCACTCAGACAACAACACCCCAGCAGTGCCAGCGGGGACAGTGATGATGCAGATGAGGCACAGACCAAGAGATGGGACCAGAGGACCCAAAAGGCAGCTGGTCAGGTCCTGGCTCACCTGCACCCTGGACACCTTTGTCCCGCATACACCCCCTTCCTCATACACCCTCTCCTTAAAGGCAGATTCTTCAGATGCAAACAGGCTTCAGACTGAAAGTCAGCTCTTCCAAAATGACCCGTCAGCAAACACTGCAGGATTGCACTCCAGTGGGTGCCCTGGAGTCGACAACTCAGGGACTGAAGTGGATATCGGTGCCAGGGGCAGTGGGAGGGAATGGGGAATGAGACTTTCATGGTTGTGCAATTTTGGTTTTGCAAGAGGAAAAGTTCTAGGGATGGTGGTGATGGCTCCACGAGAAAGTGAATCTATCTGATGCCTCAGAAACGTGCACTTAAAATGGTGATGATGGTAAAGGGTATGTGACGTGTGTTTTATTTCACTTAAAATAAATTCTTAAAATAATGTCTTGTTAATTGAGATTCCATTTCGACTCCCCTTCATCACAAATGTCGGAGGCCCAGACACAGTCCCCTACCTTAGGGGCCATCACGGTACCCTCACAGAGCACGTAGGAGACCATTCTTAGGGGGGGCTAGTCTGTGCTCACCTGA
This sequence comes from Balaenoptera physalus, assembly GCF_965194825.1. NCBI lineage: Eukaryota > Metazoa > Chordata > Mammalia > Artiodactyla > Balaenopteridae > Balaenoptera > Balaenoptera physalus. The sequence goes on from NW_028126567.1 coordinate 1,203,528, forward strand.
CCTCTGTCCAGGGGGTCCCAGGCAGTGGTGACCCCCATGGATTAGACACATGATATGCTATAGTCTTAAAACGATACCACCAAGTGTTGTCACTCACTGGAACACAGAGCAGCAACCCACTCAAACATGCCTGACCTCATATGATTGTGACAAGATGAAGAGAAGAAAAGGAACCACAGGTTAATCAGGACAACACCCTTAATGCAGAGGTTGGAAATCTCAAAGGGGACAGGACACACTGCAGGCAAAGAGCGCATATGCGGTCTCCCCATCCATGTGATCCTGACCCATGCAGGTATGGTGAGACCCACACAGTCCCCTCACCCTATACCTGGGGCCACACATCCACACTCACCAGGGTGACCCACCTCCCCAGACCCCTCCACCTGGGTCACATGTCCACAGTCCCAGGGTGACCTCACCTCCCCAGACCCTGCACCTGGGGTCACACGTCCCCTTGGTCAGGACACCATGGCTCTGCAGAGGGCTTCCCCAATGTGGAAACAAGCTGGGTCCCTGGGACCTCCTGGGATGGGAAAAAGTGTCAGGTGGGTCTCCTTTCCCCACACTTGTCCCAGAGGAGTCCTCCTCTTCTCACTTTGGTTCTGTGTGATTTTAACTGTTTTTACAGCTTTCATACTAGAGTTGAACACACGACCCTGGTGCTGGCATGCTCAGTCCTTTCTCGTCTCACTTACATGTTGAGAAAACTCACAGGACAGCAGGGCTGAAAGCCGAGGGGCAGCTCTGGACTCTGCTGAGTAGGGACGGTAGACTGGAGGGAGAGCTCAGCAGCAGCCTCAGCTGTCACCCATCGGCCTTTTGCCCGATCTGCGTGCCCTGCAATCAATTCAGCAGCTAAACCTGCTTCCCTATGCACCATGCACGTGCTGGTAAATTGGAATTATTGCCAGGTAGTCCTCCTGAGGATTCTCCACGAGCCCCAGGGAAGGTGAACCTTGCAGGGATTAAGACTAAGGCCCCGACCATAGCACTGACCCTTGGGAGGACCAGGTCACCACACTCAGAAGAGAGGCTGTTACGTAGACAAGCCCACCTCAGCTCCAGACCCCAGACATCTAAGCACTGACATTCAGATGCAGGCACGGAGCTTCCCAGTACTGAGGCCAGGCCGGGTCTCTACCCAGGTCCCCATAGTCCTAGCGTACACAGAACATGGTCAGGTCTAAATCTTCTTATTGTAGACAACACATGGTCAGCTCTAAACATAATCAGTAGACAGGACATGCAGAGGTCTAAATCTACCATGTAGACACAACTTGATCATGTTTAAACTAGCTTAGGGCTGATCTCATAGGAGGTACAGATCACACACATGGGTCTCTTATCTTTGGACACCCACATCAGTAAACTGAACAAAATCTTTGTCATTAAACATTTCAACAGGCAAAACAGAAATGTTCCCAATTTCTCTGGCCACCTGATGGTCAGGATCCACGGGCGAGCCACGAACTTCTTAGAGTGCAGCCCAGTCTGATGCCAGGACAGACAAGAAGTGGCCTGATTCCAGCCTCCCAGGCTTCCAGAAGGAGGCGGCCACACTGGAAGCCCAGGCAGGAGAGTCCTGCATGGTCCGGGCCGGGAGATCCGGTCTGTCCATTCGGCGGGCCGATTCCGGGCGGGGCGCTCAGGGCCGCTGAGAGCCCTGCACTCAGGTCCTGCTTCCCTGCAGCGTGTGCGTGTGCGTGTGCGTGTGTGTAGAGGGGGCGGTGGCTGACGGCTCCCATGGTTCCCGTCCCGGCACCGCGCTGTCTTCGAGGGGAGGCACGGGGAGAGGGAGGGGCACAGAAGCCGTTGGAGAGGAGAACCCACCGCGGAACTCCTTGCACACTGGCTCGCCCCACCCGGAGACCCGCCTGCCCATCGTGGGCCGCATGTCGCCCCCCAGTCCCCCACCCCCGAGGGCAGGGTGCCTGCTCTTTCAACAGCACAGGGTCTCACATGAAGGAGACCCAGTGGGGACTGTCAGCCCCCGACTCCTGATGCTGTGTTTGGGGAGAATGAACCCCCTTGACTGGGCGATGGGACCCTGTGAGGAAAGAGGTGGCGGCCCCATCCAAGTCGGGGCCTGGCTGAGATATGAGGAAACAGGAGCCAAGGGCAGGGCCTGGAGGCCAGGCCAACGGGAGGGGCACCCCCAGCCTTGGCCGGGCTCTCCAACGGTGACATTGTTGCTTTAGGGGACCTGGGACAAGTGACTGAATGTAATGGGAGTCTAAACTGGACCCTGAATGGGGCTTAAAGAAGGTGTGAAGGATGTTACTGAGACAGTGACAGTCATTGGAAGACAAACTCTGTGTCAGGATATCCTGCTCGATCCATTTAAATCCCTGAGATCTGTGACCTTTACGTGGCTACGCAGGATTGTTAGAGCAGCTGCGTGCGGATATATCTGGGGCACAATTCAGTCTGCAGCCAACTTGCAAGTGGTTCCAGCAAACACACAGGTGTGCACACAGGCAGGCACAGCACACACACAAACATATGCACGTGCACAGCACAAATATATTCACACACTAGCATGTGAACACACATGCACCCATATGCCCATGCACACACTAATGTGTGCAAGTTCACATACCTATGCACATGCACAGCATATGTATGCAAACAGGCACACGCACACGCATAGCACACACACAGGGAATAAAGTGAATCCGTAAAGCATTAATTCCTGAACACAAGTGAAGCTGACATGTCTTTTTCCCTTTTCTTAGCCTTGATGTTTTCCACAACAAAAAGTTTAAGAAAAAAGTTAATGGCAAATGACTTTTGATTCATAGGACTTTCTGATTTTATTCCACAAATATTATGACAGTAGAAATGAATGTAGCTATTACATGTGTCCACTAATGGATGAATGGAGAAGAAAAACACGGTCCATCAATACAAGGGAATGCTATTCAGCCTAAACAGGAAGTCAATTCTGACACAGGATGCAGCAGGGATGAACCTTGTGGGCATTATGCTCAGTGATGTAAGCTAGACACAAAAAAACAAACAGTGCTTGATCCACTCATACAAGGCCCCTGGAGCAGTCGGAAATATAGAGACATAAAGTAGGATGTTGAGTGCCAGAGGCTGAGGGAGGGACCATGGGGAGTGAGTGTTTAATGGAGACTGTTTCAATTTTGCAAGATGAAAAAGTTCTGGAGGATGATGGTGGTCAGGTTTGCACAACAGTGTGAATTACTTCCTGACCCTGAAATGTGCACTTAAAAATGGTTAAGATAGTACATTTTATGTTATGTGTACCAGACCACAATTTTTAAAACTTTTTAAAAAACAACAGAAAGTAGTCCATGAATACCACAAGATGCACAACTTCACTAACAACAGAGGGATTAAAGCCATAAGCAAAATACTGTGCATACACCTACCAGAATGGCAGACATGAAAGACATAGTATCAAATATCAGCAGGATGTGGAGCAATGGAAAGCCTGGTACGCAACGGGGAGATGCAACCACTTCTGAAGCAATCGGGCCTCAGATAGCAAAGTCCGTGCACAGAGACCCACAGTGCTCCTCCCAGTTGAACACAAACCCAGCAGCCCTGCACCAGGACACACGGACATGGACTTGCAGCCACAGGAGCCAAACCTGAAGGAACCTGAAGGCCATCACAGACGGATGCAGAAATGAACCATGCACGCTCCTATGAAGGAATATTCCACAGCAATGGAGTACATTTTGTTTAAAGGTGGTAAAAGTATAAAAATTATTTTTAAAAAAAAACTATATTTACAAGATGAAAGAATCTATAATTCTGGCACCTAGGGATTGTCGAATGCTCCCAAAAATAGATTGCTGTGGAAATGATTATTATAGGGAAATTGACATATTCTCTAGAAAGGACGGGGTGAATGGGCCTGCTACATTTTCTACATTGAAGACATGTACAGGTTTTGATTCTACTTCCGTTAAATCAAGTGGGGCTTCACTGGATTTCTGCTACTGCGGAGATAATCAAATACTGGGTAGGGGTCAGGAGAAAATTAGTCCTAGGTGTTCTTGTGTAATAATTACTGTTGAAAGTGTAAATGATCCATTTACCAGTAAGACTGAGAATAGAATAACTGCTACATTACTTGATATGAGATGATCGTCTGCGCTATTGTTCCTAGAGCTCCAGTGAGTGAGTATTTTGAATGTGAAGTTCATCCAGATCTGAGGATGGAATAAATGGCTAGGTGTGATATGGCTAATAGAAATAATATGCCTACATTTATACTAATTAGTGGATAAGATATGGGAAGAGGAATTCATGTTGTGAGAGCCAAGGTTAAGGCTAGCATTGGGGCAATAATATATAAATTGATGATGTTGATGGACATAGTGGTTCTTTAATAAGTAATTTGAATGCCTCAGCAATGGGTTGTAATCATCCATGGGGGCTGATGATTTTTGGCCCTTTCTGGATTTGTATATAGCCTAGGATTTTCCATTTAGTTAATATGAGGAATGCTATGGTGAATTAAATTGGGTAATTTGTGAAAGAATGCTGATTATAAACATATTCTTAGGAAGAGGACTTGAACCAGTGCAGAAAAAGTTTCAGTTTTACATAATTACCGGGCACTGCCAGCATAACGAACCCTGTTCTACAGTAGGGTATGTATAAATTAATTGAATGTAGATTATATCATCATTTAGTTTGAAGACATTTTGTAAAGTAAGCCGTATTGCTCTTGTCCTTTCATACTGGAAGAAATCTGCAATAGACAGAAACCAACCAGGATGACTCCAGTCTGAACTCAGATCACGTGAGACTTTAATCGTTGAACAAACAGACAATTAATAGCAGTTATACCGTTGAAAGGTCGTGATCCAGCATCAAGGTCATAAACCATATTGCCCATATGAACTCCAGAATACAATTACACTGTTATCCCTAGTAAAACTTGTTCCATTGACCAGTGTTTTAGAAGAACAGGTGATAAAGCATTTTGACTAGCTGGCCTAAATTTTAATCACTCAGAAGTGGTTTTATTCTCCAAAAGATAAATGGCGCACGGGCTCAAGACACACCGGCTTCAGTAGTTGCGGCGTGCAGACTCAGTAGTTGTGGCCCACTGGCTTAGTTGTTCCGTGGCACGTGAGATCTTCCCGGACAGGGGATCGAACCGGGTCCCCTGCATTGGCAGGCGAATTCTTAATCACTGCCTCACCAGGGAAGTCCCAGATTCGCAGTCTCCCTTTTAATATACCTTAAGCCCAAAGAATCCATGGAAAATTGTTAGAGAAAATAAGACAATAAAATATTGTAAGGACTATAACAGAAGCATATAGTACACAGTTCATATAGACACATCCCAAGCAGTTACAAAGTATATTAAAAGGGAGGCTGCAATTTTAAAAGAATAAGAAAAATTATACCCACAAACTCCCAATCTTTCCTGAAACGTTGCAATCTGAAACCCTATTGTAGGAAGCAGAAGATTCCAGGAGACATTCTACAAATGAAGGACTCCAAACCCTGTGGTTGGATAAGGAATTCTGGAAGGAAGGTATCCTCACCCAAGGACAGCAGGTTCCTATACTTGTCTAACATCACATCCCTGTACAATTCCCGTTGATCTTGCTCCAGGCATTCTCACTCCTCTTGACAGAAATCTATGGCCACATCCTGGGATGTCAGCAGTCCCTGAAATTCAACGTACACATGCCATGTGGCCACTGGAAGAGTTCATAATATGACCCAAGAAGAAAACAGCAAGTTAAGGGAAGGTTTTAATTTAGAAGAGTGTCTTCAATTCTCCACTAATACATATATATATATTTTTTACAAAGTAACTTTCTCTACCTTATTTCTAACTACAAGAAAAGAGTATGGCATGTGATCCACAAAACCAGTATAGAGACTATACTTGTCTGGAAAAGAAATGATAAAATGATGGTTTCAACACAGGCATATGCATTTTTGAGTGTTTTATTTATATCAAACTGGATAAAATGTGTGTATTTCTCATAGAGAAAAGACCTGTCGAGGTAGAAATGTACCTTTCAACTATTCATGGGTACACGAGTACACTGGGGAGATTGTAAACGTGCAGATTGTGATTCAGTAGGTCCGGTGGGCCTGAGTTCTATTTTTTTAACAAGCTCATTTTTAACTAGTGATGCCACAGTCTCTGATTCATTAACCACAACTGTGAATATCAGAGACATAATTAGAAAGGTAAAAATTCATATTTAATTTTGAACTTAAAGTGTTTTGTGGATTTTACACCTTTAATAGAATAGTGAGCACAGCAGCAACAATCATTTGTGAGTATTTACTATAGACTGTGTATCTTTCTAATGTTTTTGTGTAGGATTCCAGGAAAAAGGCCTGGGCTGCGGCCACAGTGGGCGTGGCCCCCAGGCCGGGCCGCCCCTCCAGGACCCCCGACGGGGCCCTGCGCTCCTGGCGGCTCCCTCCCCCGCCGCCCCGCTCCCTCCCGGAAGGCCTCGGGGCAGAGCGGTCCCACCCACTGCGCGCTGAACAGAGCCCGCGTTTCCTCAGACCTGGAACTCCCGGCTCGGGCGGGGTCTCTTCCCTCCGCCTTCACGGAACTGCCCCGGAGCCCGAGGGGAGGGCGACCTCACTGAGGCTGCCGGCTCTGGAGGTGCCCCGGCGGCCGAAGCCATGACAGTCGCGGGGACGGCGGGCCGGGTAAGTGGGCGCCGACCCTCCGCCTGGTCCTGTGCCCGGGCGGCAGCACAAGACCAGCTTCTGAGGGGCAGGGGTTCGCTGCCACCCGCCGCTGCTGTGCAGAAAGAGCGGCCTCCAGCGTCTGGTCCCCGGGAACTTCGGTCCGTCCTCTCGCCCCTGCCCTCGGCCTGGCTCGCGAGGCCTGGTGGGCGTGGGGAGGGGGTCGGCTGAGCGTCCTGAGGGGAAACGGTGTAAGGGAGGCGCAGGGTCCGGCTGCAGCGTCAGCGCCCCTCCTCCCGACTGTGGGGAAAGCGGCTGAAAACTCCTTCCGAGGCGCGCAGGCCCCGTATTCAGCCGAGTCCCTCTGCGCTCCTTCCTCCCTGAGCTAAAGTACCGGGGGGAGGGGACAGGGCAGGGGACTGGCGCAGGTAATGGGGACCATCCAAAGGTGATTGTTAACTAAGGAAAACCAGCTCTCCCAAGGTGAGGAATGCGGCGCTATTCTTTGCCTGGTCTCACTGAAATCCTTCCTTTGATATGCACCTCAGCTCTCTGGGGCCTGCATTCTGTATTTGCATATCCTGAGTGCCTCAGGGCCCGCCGGCTCACATTGGAGTGCTGCAAGTGCTGAAGACTGTGACATCCTTTGTTTACTGATAGGGCAAGAACTATTCCATTTCTCACAGGCTTGAGGGGCAGACAGTGGAAAAAAGTCAGAGAATCTCACTCGGCCTGTACTTTGGTTTACATATAGATAATATTTATACTTAACTGTGCTAATAGAGGTTCTCAAGTCCAATCAACTTGTACTACTGCCCTCTATGTATCAATTTCATCAATATCATAAGATAAATGCCTATAGAATTGACTTAATCCATTTAAATAGGATAATGATTTTTAAAGGAAACAATAGAAATATAACAACAAAACCTTTACCACTAAAGGCTGGGTCTGGAACACCCTAGATAAATGTTCCATTGTTAAAATGTTGAAAGATGTAGTCAATAGAAATATCAACAAAAATGACAAATAATAAGGGTAGCAGAATGTTGAAATGTTCTATCTTTATCATTAAAGTGGCAGAAAATCATTTATTAGTAGGCACTGGGGGCAGAAGATGCCTGATTTTATATCTGTGTCATATTTGTGCAGTTGTTTCAACAAGTAACTTAAAGACAAAATGGAAAAACAAGGAGGTTTGTGCCTGAGATCATGCTGATGTGAAACCAGGGATGGCCACCTTGTGCCAGGTGAGTTAAGTTTACCTGGCAGGTAGACCGCAGAGCTCCTGGGAAGCAAGGGTTGGAATTTTTCTGCTGGGTGCCCCTTAGGTTCTGTGACTTGACTGACTGTGAGTCATGTTTCGGGAAAGACCTGATCACAGGAAAAGGGTGGGAATAGAGTGATTTGGGGAGCAGCTAACAACATTCATCACAGCTCACGGCCTGAATGAGTTTTAAAGAAACAGGAAAACAAATGCTTCTTATGGAATCAGAGAATGTGAGGGCTGGACAATCCCAGAAAATGAGGAACACCCATCCCATTTTCCAGATGACAAAACAGAGGTCCAGCAAGGTGAAATCCCTCACCCAAGTTGCACCCGTCTCTCCTCCCCACTACGTGGTTCATGAGAGCAGGACTCTTCCTGTCTTGATCACTGCTGAACCCCAAAAAGGGCCAGGCGTCTAGCAGCTGCTCCAAAAATTTGGGTTGACTGTAGGAACAATGCTATTTCTTTCTTTCTCACTCTTATTCAGGATTGTGCCAAGAACTGCCCAGGTTGCAATGTAATTCGAGAAATGTAAATATTGAGTTTTGTTGTGATGAGGACTTAGGCTTTGAAGGTAACAGACTTGGTTCAGATCTTGGTTCTGCCACTCCATAGCTGTTTGGCTTTGGTAAAATTACTAAACCTCTCTGAGATTATTTCCTCCTTTGTAAAGTGGGGATAAATCTATCTGAGCCAGCAGAGCACCTGCATGAGAGATGTGCACTAAATATTGGTCTTTCTCACTCTCCTACGCCATCTCTCTGTTCTTCCCAGAGAAGCTGTACAGAAGGATATAGTACTTTTGTTTAAAATAGTTAACTAATTAATTAATTAATTTGTTTTTGGCTGCGTTGGGTCTTCGTTGCTATGGGCAGGCTTTCTCTAGTTGCGGCAAGCGGGGGCTACTCTTTGTTGCGGTGCGCGGGCTTCTCATTGCGGTGGCTTCTCTTGCTAGCCTTAACCCCAATGCTAGCCTTAACCCTGGCTCTCACAACATGAATTCCTCTTCCCATATCTTATGCACTAATTAATATAAATGTAGGCATATTATTTCTGTTAGCCATATCACACCTAGCCATTTATTCCATCCTCAGATCTGGATGAACTTCACATTCAAAATACTCACTCACTGGAGCTCTAGGAACAATAGCACAGACAATCATCTCATATGAAGTAATGTAGCAGTTATTCTATTCTCAGTCTTACTGATAAATGGATCATTTACACTTTCAACAGTAATTATTGCACAAGAACACCTATGACTAATTTTCTCCTGACCCCTACCCAGAATTTGATTATCTCCGCAGTAGGAGAAATCCAATGAAGCCCCACTTGATTTAACGGAAGTAGCATCAAAACCCGTATATGTCTTCAATGTAGAAAATGTAGCAGGCCCATTCACCCCGTCCCTCCTAGAGAATATGTCAATTTCCCTGTAATAAACATTTCCACAGCAATCTATTTTTAGGAGCATTCGACAATCCCTAGGTGCCAGAATTATATACAGCCCAAGTCATCATTAAAACACATCTAACAATCTCCTTTCTATGAATTTGAGCCTCCTACCTACAATTTTGATATGATCAAGGCATACATCTCTTATGAAAAGTTTTTTTACGACTAACATTAACCCTATGTATATGAGAGTTTTCACTACTTGTCATCATACCAGGCAACCCACCACAAATTTAAGAAATATGTCTGACAAAAGAGTTACTTTGATAGAGTAAATCACAGAGGTTTCAATGCTCTTATTCCTGGAATTGAATTCTTCCTAATAATTTTACATTCTCCATGCTACCTACCACATTACACCACATGCTATATAGTAAAGTTCTCTAAGTAAGCTTCAGGCCCATACCCCCAAAATATTTTTGTATATCCTTCCTGTGCTAATAAACTCTCATTGTTTTTACCATCATTCTACTGATCATTTTCTCAGGAAATATAATTGTATAACAAGCTCACACTGGTTAATGGTATCCCCATTCTAATAAAAAACATGAACCCATAAGCTACAGAAGCATCCAACAAATATTTCCTAAAACAGTCCACCACATCAATACTACTTATAAAGGCTATTATCATTAATCTAATATACTCTGGTCAAAGAGCACAATGAATAACAAGAATCTTTAATACAGCAGCATCCACCCTCATGACAATCGCCCTTGTCACAAAAGTAGGACTTTCCCCATTTCACTTCTGAGTGCCTGAAGTCACACGAGGCATCCCATGAACAGCGGACCTGATGCTATCAACATGACAAATTTGCACCCCTATCAGTTTTATACCACATGTCACCATCCATCAACCTAAATATACTATTAATCATAGTGATATTATAAATCATAGCTGGAGGCTGAGGCAGACTTCGCCATACTCACCTGGAAAATATTACACCCTCCTCATCAATTGCCCATATAGGATGAATAACAGCTATTATAATGTATATTCAGATTATAACAATCCTAAACATACTAATTTATATCATAACAACACTATCTTCTTCTTATTTATGCCCAGATCATGTACTACAAGAGTATCATTATCACACACATGAGATAAAACACCTCCCATCACAATCATTTTCCTCACCATTATAGTATCATTAGGACATCGCCCATCACTATCAGGCTTTCTACCCAAATGAATAATTATCCAAGAGATAACAAAACGACAACATCATTCTACCAACACTAATAGCCATCATAGCAGTCCTCAGCATATATGTCTACTTGCAGCTAACATACTCCACATCACTAACTATATTCCCTTCATTAAACAACACAAACACAAAACAATTTGAACATACAAAGCAATAACCTTCCTATCATTACCAATCATAATACCCACACGATTACTACACACAACACCCATTCTATCGGTGCTGTACTAGGAATTTAGGTTAGTTCAGACCAAGAGCTTTCAAAAACCTAAACAAGTGAAATTTACTTAATTCCTAAAAATAAGGATTGCAAGACTTTATTCTACATCAATTGAATGTAAAGCAAACACTGTATTGAAGCCAAATCTTTACGAGATTGATGAGTTTTAACCCCAGGAAACTTTAGTTAACAGGCAAATCCTCTAGTCAACTGGCTTCAGTCTACTTCTCCTTCATTTGAGATAGAAAAAAAGAAAAAAAAAAGGCAGGAAAATCACTGGCAGAATTGAAGCTGCTTCTCTGAAGTTACAATTCAATTTGTTGATTCACCACAGGGTTTGCCAGAAAGAGGGCTCAATCTCTGTCTTTAGATTTACAGTCTAATGCTAACTCAGTCATTTTACCTCTGTTCATACACTGCTGATTATTTTCAACAAATCACAAAGATATCGGCATTTTATATTCAGTATTTGGTGCTTGAGCTGGAGTAGCAGGCAGCACCTTAATTATATTAATCCAGGCTGAGCTATGCTGACCTGGACCGCTACTTGGAGATGCCCAGATCTGTAAGGTTGTCATAACAGTCCCTGCACTTGTAATAATTTTCTTTATAGCTGTACCCGTTATGATTGCAGGCTTTGAAAACTGACTTGGGCCACTAATAACTCGGACACCTGAAGTAGCATTTCCCCCAATAAATCATATAAACTTTTGACTACTTCCCCCATCATTCTTACTCTTACTCATATCACCAATAGTAGAAGCTGGTTCTGGTACCAGTGGAACCGTGTATTCAGCTCTAGCCTGCAATCTGGCCCATGCAGTAGCCTCTGTCGACCTAACTCTTTTCTCCTTACATTTAGCAGGTGTCTCCTCAATTCTTGGTATTATTACTTTTATTACTATAGTCTTTAATACAAAACCAGCAGTCATATCCCAATACCAAACACCATTATTTGTTTAATCTTCCCCAACTATAGCCATATTACTATAATTACCAATCTCAGTCCAAGCAGCCAGAATTGCCATGCTGTTAAGAGATAGAAATCTAAACACTACTTTCTTTGACCCTGCAGGAGGAGACCGAATCCTATACCAACACCTCTTTTGATACTTTGCTCACCCTGAAGTCTGTATTCATGGCCTAACAGGGTTTGTTATAAACTAACATATCATTACATACTATTTAGGACAAAAATTGCCTCTCAGCTATCTGGGAATAGTATGAGTCACGTCCACTGGTTTTTTAGGAGTTCTCTTGTGGGCCCATCATATGTTTACCTTAGGGATAGCTGTGGACTCAGGAGCATACTTTGCATCAGCTACCGTAATTACTTCTATCCCTACAGGAGTAAAAGTATCTAGCTGATTAGAAACTCTTTACTTAATTTTTCTTTTTCTTTTCTTTTCTTTTTTTTTTTTGGCTGAGTTGGGTCTTGGTTGCTGCGCATGGGCTTTCTCTGGTTGCGGTGAGCGGCAGCTACTCTTCGTTGCGGTGTGCGGCCCTTTCATTGCAGTGGCTTCTCTTGTTGCAGAGCACGGCCTCTAGGCGCGTGGGCTTCAGTAGTTGTGGCTTGCGGGCTCTAGAGGACAGGCTCAGTAGTTGTGGCACACGGGCTTTTTGCTCCGCGGCATGTGGAATCTTCCCAGACAAGGGCTCGAACCCGTGTCCCCTGCATTGGCAGGCGAATTCTTAACCACTGCGTCACCAGGGAAGTCCCTGGTTAGCAACTGTTCACGGAGGTAATACTATATGACCTCCCACTATATTATGAGTTTTAGGCTTTAGTTTTTCTTTTTACAGTAGGTGGTTGGACAGGAATCATCTTAGCCAAATCATCCCCAGACATTGTCCTCCAGGATACAGACTATGTAGTAGCACACTTCCATGACCTAATGTCCATGGGAGCAGTCTTCACTATTATAGGAGGCTTCCTACACTGATTCCCACTATTCTCAGGTTATAGAGTTAACTCAGCATGAGCAAAAATTCACTTCACAAGTATATTTGTAGTAGTAAATATGACTTCCTGCAGCACTTTCGTGGCCTCTCAGGGATGTCACTACGTTAGTCTGAGTACCCTGAGGCACACACAACATGAAATATTTTGTCTTTAGGCTCATTCATCTCATTAGCAGCGGTAATGGTAATAATCTTCATACTTTGAAAAGCATTTGTGTCTAAACAAGAAGTCTTAGTAGTGGAAATTGCTACTCCTAACCTAGAATGGTTACACGGATGTCCTCCACCATATCCTATGTTTCAAGATCCTACCTATGTAAATGTAAAATAAGGAAGGACTCAAGTCCTTTTCAACCAGTTTCAAGCCAACACCATAACAATTATGTCTTCCTCAATAAATGAGATAAAAGTAAAAAGTGATGTAGCTTTGTCAAAGTTAAATGATAGGCTAAAATCCTGTATATCACTAAGGCATATCAATTTCATCTAGGCTCTCAAGATACAACATCACCGATTATGGAAGAACTTTTACATTTTCTTCATCACACATTAATAGTGATTTTTAAAATAAGTTCTCTAGTCCTCTATATCATTTCACTAATATTGATATCTAAACTCATATGCATACAATAGATGCACAGGTAGAGAAAATGTGAACAATTTACTAGCTATTATTGTAATCTTAATTGCCCTATCATCATTGTGAATCCTTTACATGATACATGAAATCAATAACTCTTCCCAAACCATAAAAATCTATGGGTCAGTAATGATACTGAAGCTACAAATACACAGATTACGAAGATTTAAATGTTGACTCCTGTGTAATCCCCACATCAGAGCTAAAACCAGGAGAATAATGACTAATAGAAGTCAACAACCGAGTAGTTAGGGATAGTCATTGAATATTAGTTTCATCTGAAATTGTTGTACACTCCGGAGTTGTTCCTTCTCAGGCCTAAAAGGAGCTGCTATCCCAGGACGCCTAACTTGAAGAATCCTAATATCAACAGGACCAGGCCTATGTTGTGGACAAGAGAGCTCGTTTTCCTGAGTTCAAAGACAGGACAGAGGGATATGGCTGAGATATGGGGTGAATCTGGAGCCCATGGGTATGCACTCTCCAAGCTCCAGTATAGGAATGGGGCCTCTAGGGTCCCAGGCCACCCACCACGCCCTCTGGAGCAGGATCTGGGCAACATTCCCTGTCAGTGATGAGGCAGCCCTAGCACTTGTCACGCCCCGATGTCGTGTCCTAAGTGGGCCCCATGCTCTTGGGACCACACCCCACACTCTGCAGGTCCATGCTACAGGGTCCTTCGTGCCTCAGGAGTAGAGACCACACAGCAAGCAGTTCCCTCCGCAACCAGCAGGAGGAGGGGAGGAGAGCAGGGGCACCAGGGGAATCTCACTCAGACAACAACACCCCAGCAGTGCCAGCGGGGACAGTGATGATGCAGATGAGGCACAGACCAAGAGATGGGACCAGAGGACCCAAAAGGCAGCTGGTCAGGTCCTGGCTCACCTGCACCCTGGACACCTTTGTCCCGCATACACCCCCTTCCTCATACACCCTCTCCTTAAAGGCAGATTCTTCAGATGCAAACAGGCTTCAGACTGAAAGTCAGCTCTTCCAAAATGACCCGTCAGCAAACACTGCAGGATTGCACTCCAGTGGGTGCCCTGGAGTCGACAACTCAGGGACTGAAGTGGATATCGGTGCCAGGGGCAGTGGGAGGGAATGGGGAATGAGACTTTCATGGTTGTGCAATTTTGGTTTTGCAAGAGGAAAAGTTCTAGGGATGGTGGTGATGGCTCCACGAGAAAGTGAATCTATCTGATGCCTCAGAAACGTGCACTTAAAATGGTGATGATGGTAAAGGGTATGTGACGTGTGTTTTATTTCACTTAAAATAAATTCTTAAAATAATGTCTTGTTAATTGAGATTCCATTTCGACTCCCCTTCATCACAAATGTCGGAGGCCCAGACACAGTCCCCTACCTTAGGGGCCATCACGGTACCCTCACAGAGCATGTAGGAGACCATTCTTAGGGGGGGCTAGTCTGTGCTCACCTGACCTCTGTCCAGGGGGTCCCAGGCAGTGGTGACCCCCATAGATTAGACACATGATATGCTATAGTCTTAAAACGATACCACCAAGTGTTGTCACTCACTGGAACACAGAGCAGCAACCCACTCAAACATGCCTGACCTCATATGATTGTGACAAGATGAAGAGAAGAAAAGGAACCACAGGTTAATCAGGACAACACCCTTAATGCAGAGGTTGGAAATCTCAAAGGGGACAGGACACACTGCAGGCAAAGAGCGCATATGCGGTCTCCCCATCCATGTGATCCTGACCCATGCAGGTATGGTGAGACCCACACAGTCCCCTCACCCTATACCTGGGGCCACACATCCACACTCACCAGGGTGACCCACCTCCCCAGAACCCTCCACCTGGGTCACATGTCCACAGTCCCAGGGTGACCTCACCTCCCCAGACCCTGCACCTGTGGTCACACGTCCCCTTGGTCAGGACACCATGGCTCTGCAGAGGGCTTCCCCAATGTGGAAACAAGCTGGGTCCCTGGGACCTCCTGGGATGGGAAAAAGTGTCAGGTGGGTCTCCTTTCCCCACACTTGTCCCAGAGGAGTCCTCCTCTTCTCACTTTGGTTCTGTGTGATTTTAACTGTTTTTACAGCTTTCATACTAGAGTTGAACACACGACCCTGGTGCTGGCATGCTCAGTCCTTTCTCGTCTCACTTACATGTTGAGAAAACTCACAGGACAGCAGGGCTGAAAGCCGAGGGGCAGCTCTGGACTCTGCTGAGTAGGGACGGTAGACTGGAGGGAGAGCTCAGCAGCAGCCTCAGCTGTCACCCATCGGCCTTTTGCCCGATCTGCGTGCCCTGCAATCAATTCAGCAGCTAAACCTGCTTCCCTATGCACCATGCACGTGCTGGTAAATTGGAATTATTGCCAGGTAGTCCTCCTGAGGATTCTCCACGAGCCCCAGGGAAGGTGAACCTTGCAGGGATTAAGACTAAGGCCCCGACCATAGCACTGACCCTTGGGAGGACCAGGTCACCACACTCAGAAGAGAGGCTGTTACGTAGACAAGCCCACCTCAGCTCCAGACCCCAGACATCTAAGCACTGACATTCAGATGCAGGCACGGAGCTTCCCAGTACTGAGGCCAGGCCGGGTCTCTACCCAGGTCCCCATAGTCCTAGCGTACACAGAACATGGTCAGGTCTAAATCTTATTGTAGACAACACATGGTCAGCTCTAAACATAATCAGTAGACAGGACATGCAGAGGTCTAAATCTACCATGTAGACACAACTTGATCATGTTTAAACTAGCTTAGGGCTGATCTCATAGGAGGTACAGATCACACACATGGGTCTCTCATCTTTGGACACCCACATCAGTAAACTGAACAAAATCTTTGTCATTAAACATTTCAACAGGCAAAACAGAAATGTTCCCAATTTCTCTGGCCACCTGATGGTCAGGATCCACGGGCGAGCCACGAACTTCTTAGAGTGCAGCCCAGTCTGATGCCAGGACAGACAAGAAGTGGCCTGATTCCAGCCTCCCAGGCTTCCAGAAGGAGGCGGCCACACTGGAAGCCCAGGCAGGAGAGTCCTGCATGGTCCGGGCCGGGAGATCCGGTCTGTCCATTCGGCGGGCCGATTCCGGGCGGGGCGCTCAGGGCCGCTGAGAGCCCTGCACTCAGGTCCTGCTTCCCTGCAGCGTGTGCGTGTGTGTAGAGGGGGCGGTGGCTGACGGCTCCCATGGTTCCCGTCCCGGCACCGCGCTGTCTTCGAGGGGAGGCACGGGGAGAGGGAGGGGCACAGAAGCCGTTGGAGAGGAGAACCCACCGCGGAACTCCTTGCACACTGGCTCGCCCCACCCGGAGACCCGCCTGCCCATCGTGGGCCGCATGTCGCCCCCCAGTCCCCCACCCCCGAGGGCAGAGTGCCTGCTCTTTCAACAGCACAGGGTCTCACATGAAGGAGACCCAGTGGGGACTGTCAGCCCCCGACTCCTGATGCTGTGTTTGGGGAGAATGAACCCCCTTGACTGGGCGATGGGACCCTGTGAGGAAAGAGGTGGCGGCCCCATCCAAGTCGGGGCCTGGCTGAGATATGAGGAAACAGGAGCCAAGGGCAGGGCCTGGAGGCCAGGCCAACGGGAGGGGCACCCCCAGCCTTGGCCGGGCTCTCCAACGGTGACATTGTTGCTTTAGGTGACCTGGGACAAGTGACTGAATGTAATGGGAGTCTAAACTGGACCCTGAATGGGGCTTAAAGAAGGTGTGAAGGATGTTACTGAGACAGTGACAGTCATTGGAAGACAAACTCTGTGTCAGGATATCCTGCTCGATCCATTTAAATCCCTGAGATCTGTGACCTTTACGTGGCTACGCAGGATTGTTAGAGCAGCTGCGTGCGGATATATCTGGGGCACAATTCAGTCTGCAGCCAACTTGCAAGTGGTTCCAGCAAACACACAGGTGTGCACACAGGCAGGCACAGCACACACACAAACATATGCACGTGCACAGCACAAATATATTCACACACTAGCATGTGAACACACATGCACCCATATGCCCATGCACACACTAATGTGTGCAAGTTCACATACCTATGCACATGCACAGCATATGTATGCAAACAGGCACACGCACACGCATAGCACACACACAGGGAATAAAGTGAATCCGTAAAGCATTAATTCCTGAACACAAGTGAAGCTGACATGTCTTTTTCCCTTTTCTTAGCCTTGATGTTTTCCACAACAAAAAGTTTAAGAAAAAAGTTAATGGCAAATGACTTTTGATTCATAGGACTTTCTGATTTTATTCCACAAATATTATGACAGTAGAAATGAATGTAGCTATTACATGTGTCCACTAATGGATGAATGGAGAAGAAAAACACGGTCCATCAATACAAGGGAATGCTATTCAGCCTAAAAAGGAAGTCAATTCTGACACAGGATGCAGCAGGGATGAACCTTGTGGGCATTATGCTCAGTGATGTAAGCTAGACACAAAAAAACAAACAGTGCTTGATCCACTCATACAAGGCCCCTGGAGCAGTCGGAAATATAGAGACATAAAGTAGGATGTTGAGTGCCAGAGGCTGAGGGAGGGACCATGGGGAGTGAGTGTTTAATGGAGACTGTTTCAATTTTGCAAGATGAAAAAGTTCTGGAGGATGATGGTGGTCAGGTTTGCACAACAGTGTGAATTACTTCCTGACCCTGAAATGTGCACTTAAAAATGGTTAAGATAGTACATTTTATGTTATGTGTACCAGACCACAATTTTTAAAACTTTTTAAAAAACAACAGAAAGTAGTCCATGAATACCACAAGATGCACAACTTCACTAACAACAGAGGGATTAAAGCCATAAGCAAAATACTGTGCATACACCTACCAGAATGGCAGACATGAAAGACATAGTATCAAATATCAGCAGGATGTGGAGCAATGGAAAGCCTGGTACGCAACGGGGAGATGCAACCACTTCTGAAGCAATCGGGCCTCAGATAGCAAAGTCCGTGCACAGAGACCCACAGTGCTCCTCCCAGTTGAACACAAACCCAGCAGCCCTGCACCAGGACACACGGACATGGACTTGCAGCCACAGGAGCCAAACCTGAAGGAACCTGAAGGCCATCACAGACGGATGCAGAAATGAACCATGCACGCTCCTATGAAGGAATATTCCACAGCAATGGAGTACATTTTGTTTAAAGGTGGTAAAAGTATAAAAATTATTTTTTAAAAAAAACTATATTTACAAGATGAAAGAATCTATAATTCTGGCACCTAGGGATTGTCGAATGCTCCCAAAAATAGATTGCTGTGGAAATGATTATTATAGGGAAATTGACATATTCTCTAGAAAGGACGGGGTGAATGGGCCTGCTACATTTTCTACATTGAAGACATGTACAGGTTTTGATTCTACTTCCGTTAAATCAAGTGGGGCTTCACTGGATTTCTGCTACTGCGGAGATAATCAAATACTGGGTAGGGGTCAGGAGAAAATTAGTCCTAGGTGTTCTTGTGTAATAATTACTGTTGAAAGTGTAAATGATCCATTTACCAGTAAGACTGAGAATAGAATAACTGCTACATTACTTGATATGAGATGATCGTCTGCGCTATTGTTCCTAGAGCTCCAGTGAGTGAGTATTTTGAATGTGAAGTTCATCCAGATCTGAGGATGGAATAAATGGCTAGGTGTGATATGGCTAATAGAAATAATATGCCTACATTTATACTAATTAGTGGATAAGATATGGGAAGAGGAATTCATGTTGTGAGAGCCAAGGTTAAGGCTAGCATTGGGGCAATAATATATAAATTGATGATGTTGATGGACATAGTGGTTCTTTAATAAGTAATTTGAATGCCTCAGCAATGGGTTGTAATCATCCATGGGGGCTGATGATTTTTGGCCCTTTCTGGATTTGTATATAGCCTAGGATTTTCCATTTAGTTAATATGAGGAATGCTATGGTGAATTAAATTGGGTAATTTGTGAAAGAATGCTGATTATAAACATATTCTTAGGAAGAGGACTTGAACCAGTGCAGAAAAAGTTTCAGTTTTACATAATTACCGGGCACTGCCAGCATAACGAACCCTGTTCTACAGTAGGGTATGTATAAATTAATTGAATGTAGATTATATCATCATTTAGTTTGAAGACATTTTGTAAAGTAAGCCGTATTGCTCTTGTCCTTTCATACTGGAAGAAATCTGCAATAGACAGAAACCAACCAGGATGACTCCAGTCTGAACTCAGATCACGTGAGACTTTAATCGTTGAACAAACAGACAATTAATAGCAGTTATACCGTTGAAAGGTCGTGATCCAGCATCAAGGTCATAAACCATATTGCCCATATGAACTCCAGAATACAATTACACTGTTATCCCTAGTAAAACTTGTTCCATTGACCAGTGTTTTAGAAGAACAGGTGATAAAGCATTTTGACTAGCTGGCCTAAATTTTAATCACTCAGAAGTGGTTTTATTCTCCAAAAGATAAATGGCGCACGGGCTCAAGACACACCGGCTTCAGTAGTTGCGGCGTGCAGACTCAGTAGTTGTGGCCCACTGGCTTAGTTGTTCCGTGGCACGTGAGATCTTCCCGGACAGGGGATCGAACCGGGTCCCCTGCATTGGCAGGCGAATTCTTAATCACTGCCTCACCAGGGAAGTCCCAGATTCGCAGTCTCCCTTTTAATATACCTTAAGCCCAAAGAATCCATGGAAAATTGTTAGAGAAAATAAGACAATAAAATATTGTAAGGACTATAACAGAAGCATATAGTACACAGTTCATATAGACACATCCCAAGCAGTTACAAAGTATATTAAAAGGGAGGCTGCAATTTTAAAAGAATAAGAAAAATTATACCCACAAACTCCCAATCTTTCCTGAAACGTTGCAATCTGAAACCCTATTGTAGGAAGCAGAAGATTCCAGGAGACATTCTACAAATGAAGGACTCCAAACCCTGTGGTTGGATAAGGAATTCTGGAAGGAAGGTATCCTCACCCAAGGACAGCAGGTTCCTATACTTGTCTAACATCACATCCCTGTACAATTCCCGTTGATCTTGCTCCAGGCATTCTCACTCCTCTTGACAGAAATCTATGGCCACATCCTGGGATGTCAGCAGTCCCTGAAATTCAACGTACACATGCCATGTGGCCACTGGAAGAGTTCATAATATGACCCAAGAAGAAAACAGCAAGTTAAGGGAAGGTTTTAATTTAGAAGAGTGTCTTCAATTCTCCACTAATACATATATATATATTTTTTACAAAGTAACTTTCTCTACCTTATTTCTAACTACAAGAAAAGAGTATGGCATGTGATCCACAAAACCAGTATAGAGACTATACTTGTCTGGAAAAGAAATGATAAAATGATGGTTTCAACACAGGCATATGCATTTTTGAGTGTTTTATTTATATCAAACTGGATAAAATGTGTGTATTTCTCATAGAGAAAAGACCTGTCGAGGTAGAAATGTACCTTTCAACTATTCATGGGTACACGAGTACACTGGGGAGATTGTAAACGTGCAGATTGTGATTCAGTAGGTCCGGTGGGCCTGAGTTCTATTTTTTTAACAAGCTCATTTTTAACTAGTGATGCCACAGTCTCTGATTCATTAACCACAACTGTGAATATCAGAGACATAATTAGAAAGGTAAAAATTCATATTTAATTTTGAACTTAAAGTGTTTTGTGGATTTTACACCTTTAATAGAATAGTGAGCACAGCAGCAACAATCATTTGTGAGTATTTACTATAGACTGTGTATCTTTCTAATGTTTTTGTGTAGGATTCCAGGAAAAAGGCCTGGGCTGCGGCCACAGTGGGCGTGGCCCCCAGGCCGGGCCGCCCTTCCAGGACCCCCGACGGGGCCCTGCGCTCCTGGCGGCTCCCTCCCCCGCCGCCCCGCTCCCTCCCGGAAGGCCTCGGGGCAGAGCGGTCCCACCCACTGCGCGCTGAACAGAGCCCGCGTTTCCTCAGACCTGGAACTCCCGGCTCGGGCGGGGTCTCTTCCCTCCGCCTTCACGGAACTGCCCCGGAGCCCGAGGGGAGGGCGACCTCACTGAGGCTGCCGGCTCTGGAGGTGCCCCGGCGGCCGAAGCCATGACAGTCGCGGGGACGGCGGGCCGGGTAAGTGGGCGCCGACCCTCCGCCTGGTCCTGTGCCCGGGCGGCAGCACAAGACCAGCTTCTGAGGGGCAGGGGTTCGCTGCCACCCGCCGCTGCTGTGCAGAAAGAGCGGCCTCCAGCGTCTGGTCCCCGGGAACTTCGGTCCGTCCTCTCGCCCCTGCCCTCGGCCTGGCTCGCGAGGCCTGGTGGGCGTGGGGAGGGGGTCGGCTGAGCGTCCTGAGGGGAAACGGGGTAAGGGAGGCGCAGGGTCCGGCTGCAGCGTCAGCGCCCCTCCTCCCGACTGTAGGGAAAGCGGCTGAAAACTCCTTCCGAGGCGCGCAGGCCCCGTATTCAGCCGAGTCCCTCTGCGCTCCTTCCTCCCTGAGCTAAAGTACCGGGGGGAGGGGACAGGGCAGGGGACTGGCGCAGGTAATGGGGACCATCCAAAGGTGATTGTTAACTAAGGAAAACCAGCTCTCCCAAGGTGAGGAATGCGGCGCTATTCTTTGCCTGGTCTCACTGAAATCCTTCCTTTGATATGCACCTCAGCTCTCTGGGGCCTGCATTCTGTATTTGCATATCCTGAGTGCCTCAGGGCCCGCCGGCTCACATTGGAGGGCTGCAAGTGCTGAAGACTGTGACATCCTTTGTTTACTGATAGGGCAAGAACTATTCCATTTCTCACAGGCTTGAGGGGCAGACAGTGGAAAAAAGTCAGAGAATCTCACTCGGCCTGTACTTTGGTTTACATATAGATAATATTTATACTTAACTGTGCTAATAGAGGTTCTCAAGTCCAATCAACTTGTACTACTGCCCTCTATGTATCAATTTCATCAATATCATAAGATAAATGCCTATAGAATTGACTTAATCCATTTAAATAGGATAATGATTTTTAAAGGAAACAATAGAAATATAACAACAAAACCTTTACCACTAAAGGCTGGGTCTGGAACACCCTAGATAAATGTTCCATTGTTAAAATGTTGAAAGATGTAGTCAATAGAAATATCAACAAAAATGACAAATAATAAGGGTAGCAGAATGTTGAAATGTTCTATCTTTATCATTAAAGTGGCAGAAAATCATTTATTAGTAGGCACTGGGGGCAGAAGATGCCTGATTTTATATCTGTGTCATATTTGTGCAGTTGTTTCAACAAGTAACTTAAAGACAAAATGGAAAAACAAGGAGGTTTGTGCCTGAGATCATGCTGATGTGAAACCAGGGATGGCCACCTTGTGCCAGGTGAGTTAAGTTTACCTGGCAGGTAGACCGCAGAGCTCCTGGGAAGCAAGGGTTGGAATTTTTCTGCTGGGTGCCCCTTAGGTTCTGTGACTTGACTGACTGTGAGTCATGTTTCGGGAAAGACCTGATCACAGGAAAAGGGTGGGAATAGAGTGATTTGGGGAGCAGCTAACAACATTCATCACAGCTCACGGCCTGAATGAGTTTTAAAGAAACAGGAAAACAAATGCTTCTTATGGAATCAGAGAATGTGAGGGCTGGACAATCCCAGAAAATGAGGAACACCCATCCCATTTTCCAGATGACAAAACAGAGGTCCAGCAAGGTGAAATCCCTCACCCAAGTTGCACCCGTCTCTCCTCCCCACTACGTGGTTCATGAGAGCAGGACTCTTCCTGTCTTGATCACTGCTGAACCCCAAAAAGGGCCAGGCGTCTAGCAGCTGCTCCAAAAATTTGGGTTGACTGTAGGAACAATGCTATTTCTTTCTTTCTCACTCTTATTCAGGATTGTGCCAAGAACTCCCCAGGTTGCAATGTAATTCGAGAAATGTAAATATTGAGTTTTGTTGTGATGAGGACTTAGGCTTTGAAGGTAACAGACTTGGTTCAGATCTTGGTTCTGCCACTCCATAGCTGTTTGGCTTTGGTAAAATTACTAAACCTCTCTGAGATTATTTCCTCCTTTGTAAAGTGGGGATAAATCTATCTGAGCCAGCAGAGCACCTGCATGAGAGATGTGCACTAAATATTGGTCTTTCTCACTCTCCTACGCCATCTCTCTGTTCTTCCCAGAGAAGCTGTACAGAAGGATATAGTACTTTTGTTTAAAATAGTTAACTAATTAATTAATTAATTTGTTTTTGACTGCGTTGGGTCTTCGTTGCTATGGGCAGGCTTTCTCTAGTTGCGGCAAGCGGGGGCTACTCTTTGTTGCGGTGCGCGGGCTTCTCATTGCGGTGGCTTCTCTTGCTAGCCTTAACCCCAATGCTAGCCTTAACCCTGGCTCTCACAACATGAATTCCTCTTCCCATATCTTATGCACTAATTAATATAAATGTAGGCATATTATTTCTGTTAGCCATATCACACCTAGCCATTTATTCCATCCTCAGATCTGGATGAACTTCACATTCAAAATACTCACTCACTGGAGCTCTAGGAACAATAGCACAGACAATCATCTCATATGAAGTAATGTAGCAGTTATTCTATTCTCAGTCTTACTGATAAATGGATCATTTACACTTTCAACAGTAATTATTGCACAAGAACACCTATGACTAATTTTCTCCTGACCCCTACCCAGAATTTGATTATCTCCGCAGTAGGAGAAATCCAATGAAGCCCCACTTGATTTAACGGAAGTAGCATCAAAACCCGTATATGTCTTCAATGTAGAAAATGTAGCAGGCCCATTCACCCCGTCCCTCCTAGAGAATATGTCAATTTCCCTGTAATAAACATTTCCACAGCAATCTATTTTTAGGAGCATTCGACAATCCCTAGGTGCCAGAATTATATACAGCCCAAGTCATCATTAAAACACATCTAACAATCTCCTTTCTATGAATTTGAGCCTCCTACCTACAATTTTGATATGATCAAGGCATACATCTCTTATGAAAAGTTTTTTTACGACTAACATTAACCCTATGTATATGAGAGTTTTCACTACTTGTCATCATACCAGGCAACCCACCACAAATTTAAGAAATATGTCTGACAAAAGAGTTACTTTGATAGAGTAAATCACAGAGGTTTCAATGCTCTTATTCCTGGAATTGAATTCTTCCTAATAATTTTACATTCTCCATGCTACCTACCACATTACACCACATGCTATATAGTAAAGTTCTCTAAGTAAGCTTCAGGCCCATACCCCCAAAATATTTTTGTATATCCTTCCTGTGCTAATAAACTCTCATTGTTTTTACCATCATTCTACTGATCATTTTCTCAGGAAATATAATTGTATAACAAGCTCACACTGGTTAATGGTATCCCCATTCTAATAAAAAACATGAACCCATAAGCTACAGAAGCATCCAACAAATATTTCCTAAAACAGTCCACCACATCAATACTACTTATAAAGGCTATTATCATTAATCTAATATACTCTGGTCAAAGAGCACAATGAATAACAAGAATCTTTAATACAGCAGCATCCACCCTCATGACAATCGCCCTTGTCACAAAAGTAGGACTTTCCCCATTTCACTTCTGAGTGCCTGAAGTCACACGAGGCATCCCATGAACAGCGGACCTGATGCTATCAACATGACAAATTTGCACCCCTATCAGTTTTATACCACATGTCACCATCCATCAACCTAAATATACTATTAATCATAGTGATATTATAAATCATAGCTGGAGGCTGAGGCAGACTTCGCCATACTCACCTGGAAAATATTACACCCTCCTCATCAATTGCCCATATAGGATGAATAACAGCTATTATAATGTATATTCAGATTATAACAATCCTAAACATACTAATTTATATCATAACAACACTATCTTCTTCTTATTTATGCCCAGATCATGTACTACAAGAGTATCATTATCACACACATGAGATAAAACACCTCCCATCACAATCATTTTCCTCACCATTATAGTATCATTAGGACATCGCCCATCACTATCAGGCTTTCTACCCAAATGAATAATTATCCAAGAGATAACAAAACGACAACATCATTCTACCAACACTAATAGCCATCATAGCAGTCCTCAGCATATATGTCTACTTGCAGCTAACATACTCCACATCACTAACTATATTCCCTTCATTAAACAACACAAACACAAAACAATTTGAACATACAAAGCAATAACCTTCCTATCATTACCAATCATAATACCCACACGATTACTACACACAACACCCATTCTATCGGTGCTGTACTAGGAATTTAGGTTAGTTCAGACCAAGAGCTTTCAAAAACCTAAACAAGTGAAATTTACTTAATTCCTAAAAATAAGGATTGCAAGACTTTATTCTACATCAATTGAATGTAAAGCAAACACTGTATTGAAGCCAAATCTTTACGAGATTGATGAGTTTTAACCCCAGGAAACTTTAGTTAACAGGCAAATCCTCTAGTCAACTGGCTTCAGTCTACTTCTCCTTCATTTGAGATAGAAAAAAAGAAAAAAAAAAAGGCAGGAAAATCACTGGCAGAATTGAAGCTGCTTCTCTGAAGTTACAATTCAATTTGTTGATTCACCACAGGGTTTGCCAGAAAGAGGGCTCAATCTCTGTCTTTAGATTTACAGTCTAATGCTAACTCAGTCATTTTACCTCTGTTCATACACTGCTGATTATTTTCAACAAATCACAAAGATATCGGCATTTTATATTCAGTATTTGGTGCTTGAGCTGGAGTAGCAGGCAGCACCTTAATTATATTAATCCAGGCTGAGCTATGCTGACCTGGACCGCTACTTGGAGATGCCCAGATCTGTAAGGTTGTCATAACAGTCCCTGCACTTGTAATAATTTTCTTTATAGCTGTACCCGTTATGATTGCAGGCTTTGAAAACTGACTTGGGCCACTAATAACTCGGACACCTGAAGTAGCATTTCCCCCAATAAATCATATAAACTTTTGACTACTTCCCCCATCATTCTTACTCTTACTCATATCACCAATAGTAGAAGCTGGTTCTGGTACCAGTGGAACCGTGTATTCAGCTCTAGCCTGCAATCTGGCCCATGCAGTAGCCTCTGTCGACCTAACTCTTTTCTCCTTACATTTAGCAGGTGTCTCCTCAATTCTTGGTATTATTACTTTTATTACTATAGTCTTTAATACAAAACCAGCAGTCATATCCCAATACCAAACACCATTATTTGTTTAATCTTCCCCAACTATAGCCATATTACTATAATTACCAATCTCAGTCCAAGCAGCCAGAATTGCCATGCTGTTAAGAGATAGAAATCTAAACACTACTTTCTTTGACCCTGCAGGAGGAGACCGAATCCTATACCAACACCTCTTTTGATACTTTGCTCACCCTGAAGTCTGTATTCATGGCCTAACAGGGTTTGTTATAAACTAACATATCATTACATACTATTTAGGACAAAAATTGCCTCTCAGCTATCTGGGAATAGTATGAGTCACGTCCACTGGTTTTTTAGGAGTTCTCTTGTGGGCCCATCATATGTTTACCTTAGGGATAGCTGTGGACTCAGGAGCATACTTTGCATCAGCTACCGTAATTACTTCTATCCCTACAGGAGTAAAAGTATCTAGCTGATTAGAAACTCTTTACTTAATTTTTCTTTTTCTTTTCTTTTCTTTTTTTTTTTTGGCTGAGTTGGGTCTTGGTTGCTGCGCATGGGCTTTCTCTGGTTGCGGTGAGCGGCAGCTACTCTTCGTTGCGGTGTGCGGCCCTTTCATTGCAGTGGCTTCTCTTGTTGCAGAGCACGGCCTCTAGGCGCGTGGGCTTCAGTAGTTGTGGCTTGCGGGCTCTAGAGGACAGGCTCAGTAGTTGTGGCACACGGGCTTTTTGCTCCGCGGCATGTGGAATCTTCCCAGACAAGGGCTCGAACCCGTGTCCCCTGCATTGGCAGGCGAATTCTTAACCACTGCGTCACCAGGGAAGTCCCTGGTTAGCAACTGTTCACGGAGGTAATACTATATGACCTCCCACTATATTATGAGTTTTAGGCTTTAGTTTTTCTTTTTACAGTAGGTGGTTGGACAGGAATCATCTTAGCCAAATCATCCCCAGACATTGTCCTCCAGGATACAGACTATGTAGTAGCACACTTCCATGACCTAATGTCCATGGGAGCAGTCTTCACTATTATAGGAGGCTTCCTACACTGATTCCCACTATTCTCAGGTTATAGAGTTAACTCAGCATGAGCAAAAATTCACTTCACAAGTATATTTGTAGTAGTAAATATGACTTCCTGCAGCACTTTCGTGGCCTCTCAGGGATGTCACTACGTTAGTCTGAGTACCCTGAGGCACACACAACATGAAATATTTTGTCTTTAGGCTCATTCATCTCATTAGCAGCGGTAATGGTAATAATCTTCATACTTTGAAAAGCATTTGTGTCTAAACAAGAAGTCTTAGTAGTGGAAATTGCTACTCCTAACCTAGAATGGTTACACGGATGTCCTCCACCATATCCTATGTTTCAAGATCCTACCTATGTAAATGTAAAATAAGGAAGGACTCAAGTCCTTTTCAACCAGTTTCAAGCCAACACCATAACAATTATGTCTTCCTCAATAAATGAGATAAAAGTAAAAAGTGATGTAGCTTTGTCAAAGTTAAATGATAGGCTAAAATCCTGTATATCACTAAGGCATATCAATTTCATCTAGGCTCTCAAGATACAACATCACCGATTATGGAAGAACTTTTACATTTTCTTCATCACACATTAATAGTGATTTTTAAAATAAGTTCTCTAGTCCTCTATATCATTTCACTAATATTGATATCTAAACTCATATGCATACAATAGATGCACAGGTAGAGAAAATGTGAACAATTTACTAGCTATTATTGTAATCTTAATTGCCCTATCATCATTGTGAATCCTTTACATGATACATGAAATCAATAACTCTTCCCAAACCATAAAAATCTATGGGTCAGTAATGATACTGAAGCTACAAATACACAGATTACGAAGATTTAAATGTTGACTCCTGTGTAATCCCCACATCAGAGCTAAAACCAGGAGAATAATGACTAATAGAAGTCAACAACCGAGTAGTTAGGGATAGTCATTGAATATTAGTTTCATCTGAAATTGTTGTACACTCCGGAGTTGTTCCTTCTCAGGCCTAAAAGGAGCTGCTATCCCAGGACGCCTAACTTGAAGAATCCTAATATCAACAGGACCAGGCCTATGTTGTGGACAAGAGAGCTCGTTTTCCTGAGTTCAAAGACAGGACAGAGGGATATGGCTGAGATATGGGGTGAATCTGGAGCCCATGGGTATGCACTCTCCAAGCTCCAGTATAGGAATGGGGCCTCTAGGGTCCCAGGCCACCCACCACGCCCTCTGGAGCAGGATCTGGGCAACATTCCCTGTCAGTGATGAGGCAGCCGTAGCACTTGTCACGCCCCGATGTCGTGTCCTAAGTGGGCCCCATGCTCTTGGGACCACACCCCACACTCTGCAGGTCCATGCTACAGGGTCCTTCGTGCCTCAGGAGTAGAGACCACACAGCAAGCAGTTCCCTCCGCAACCAGCAGGAGGAGGGGAGGAGAGCAGGGGCACCAGGGGAATCTCACTCAGACAACAACACCCCAGCAGTGCCAGCGGGGACAGTGATGATGCAGATGAGGCACAGACCAAGAGATGGGACCAGAGGACCCAAAAGGCAGCTGGTCAGGTCCTGGCTCACCTGCACCCTGGACACCTTTGTCCCGCATACACCCCCTTCCTCATACACCCTCTCCTTAAAGGCAGATTCTTCAGATGCAAACAGGCTTCAGACTGAAAGTCAGCTCTTCCAAAATGACCCGTCAGCAAACACTGCAGGATTGCACTCCAGTGGGTGCCCTGGAGTCGACAACTCAGGGACTGAAGTGGATATCGGTGCCAGGGGCAGTGGGAGGGAATGGGGAATGAGACTTTCATGGTTGTGCAATTTTGGTTTTGCAAGAGGAAAAGTTCTAGGGATGGTGGTGATGGCTCCACGAGAAAGTGAATCTATCTGATGCCTCAGAAACGTGCACTTAAAATGGTGATGATGGTAAAGGGTATGTGACGTGTGTTTTATTTCACTTAAAATAAATTCTTAAAATAATGTCTTGTTAATTGAGATTCCATTTCGACTCCCCTTCATCACAAATGTCGGAGGCCCAGACACAGTCCCCTACCTTAGGGGCCATCACGGTACCCTCACAGAGCATGTAGGAGACCATTCTTAGGGGGGGCTAGTCTGTGCTCACCTGACCTCTGTCCAGGGGGTCCCAGGCAGTGGTGACCCCCATAGATTAGACACATGATATGCTATAGTCTTAAAACGATACCACCAAGTGTTGTCACTCACTGGAACACAGAGCAGCAACCCACTCAAACATGCCTGACCTCATATGATTGTGACAAGATGAAGAGAAGAAAAGGAACCACAGGTTAATCAGGACAACACCCTTAATGCAGAGGTTGGAAATCTCAAAGGGGACAGGACACACTGCAGGCAAAGAGCGCATATGCGGTCTCCCCATCCATGTGATCCTGACCCATGCAGGTATGGTGAGACCCACACAGTCCCCTCACCCTATACCTGGGGCCACACATCCACACTCACCAGGGTGACCCACCTCCCCAGACCCCTCCACCTGGGTCACATGTCCACAGTCCCAGGGTGACCTCACCTCCCCAGACCCTGCACCTGGGGTCACACGTCCCCTTGGTCAGGACACCATGGCTCTGCAGAGGGCTTCCCCAATGTGGAAACAAGCTGGGTCCCTGGGACCTCCTGGGATGGGAAAAAGTGTCAGGTGGGTCTCCTTTCCCCACACTTGTCCCAGAGGAGTCCTCCTCTTCTCACTTTGGTTCTGTGTGATTTTAACTGTTTTTACAGCTTTCATACTAGAGTTGAACACACGACCCTGGTGCTGGCATGCTCAGTCCTTTCTCGTCTCACTTACATGTTGAGAAAACTCACAGGACAGCAGGGCTGAAAGCCGAGGGGCAGCTCTGGACTCTGCTGAGTAGGGACGGTAGACTGGAGGGAGAGCTCAGCAGCAGCCTCAGCTGTCACCCATCGGCCTTTTGCCCGATCTGCGTGCCCTGCAATCAATTCAGCAGCTAAACCTGCTTCCCTATGCACCATGCACGTGCTGGTAAATTGGAATTATTGCCAGGTAGTCCTCCTGAGGATTCTCCACGAGCCCCAGGGAAGGTGAACCTTGCAGGGATTAAGACTAAGGCCCCGACCATAGCACTGACCCTTGGGAGGACCAGGTCACCACACTCAGAAGAGAGGCTGTTACGTAGACAAGCCCACCTCAGCTCCAGACCCCAGACATCTAAGCACTGACATTCAGATGCAGGCACGGAGCTTCCCAGTACTGAGGCCAGGCCGGGTCTCTACCCAGGTCCCCATAGTCCTAGCGTACACAGAACATGGTCAGGTCTAAATCTTCTTATTGTAGACAACACATGGTCAGCTCTAAACATAATCAGTAGACAGGACATGCAGAGGTCTAAATCTACCATGTAGACACAACTTGATCATGTTTAAACTAGCTTAGGGCTGATCTCATAGGAGGTACAGATCA